>NC_092402.1:37312537-38542537 GCF_030028105.1 Mobula birostris
AACCTATCTAAACTTCTCTTAAAAGTTGCAATTGAAACTGCATTCACCAGTTCTGCTGGCAGCTCATTCCACAGTTACACCACCCTTAGCGACCATGGGTTTGCTGACCATGAATTTCTAAACTCAAATGCAGATCTTAAGTCTTATCGGATATAAATAGCCATGAGTACTTTGACTAAAGTGAGATTATGCTGTAACTATCCAACCTTCAAAGACAAGTTTACTTCTCTGTTTATTCTCCATGGCAGGTTTAGCTGCTAATAGCCACTACTTAAGTGGTGGGTCCCCTCTCCCTACCAAGGAGAAGATACTTCCAACTAATCAAGTAGTTTAAAACATATTTCATTTATTTTCAGTGATACATGCTTAAATCAAAATAACATTTTTAAAAGACATTTAAAACTCTCAGAGGATTTGTATCTTAAACATTTCCAAATTATAAACACAAAGCATTTCCAAAAAACATGTACAAATCTTATAAATTGAAAAGACATACCAACAATGCAGATGAATGAATCATCCATTGCGGAAATCAAAGCCAGAGGAATAGATTCTAGTTCATCCCATGTTTCTTTCATAGTTCTTAATGCTCCTTCCCCAATTCCTAATAAGCTGGAACTGTTGCCTACATTTAGACAGTTTCTTCGCCACTTGGGCGAGTTCACCCACATTTGGTATTTCCTCGGATATTCTTTTTACACAAGTGGTCAAAAAGTTTTTGGAGAGATAGTTCTCCAGCTTCTACCATTAGTGCTGTAAAACTAACTTCCTTGAGTACATAAACCCTCCAATATTAACAGATCAATTGTCTATATAACAATTGATATTGTCCATCTGGTCTTCAAGCTTCTTTGAACTAAGCAACTTAGTCAGTTTGTCTGTTTTGGAACAAGTCAAATTAAATAACCCATTGTCTTATTCTGCACTCTTGAGCAGTCAGTCTCATTGTATGAGCATGCAAATCTGTGCTACAAATAGAGCTTGCTTGCAAAGCCATGTTTTCAAACTTCAAGCTGATTACTGCTTTCAATTTACATTTTAAGAACTGAAGACTGGTTCCCATTTACAACCAGAAGTTAAGCAAAGCATATAGTTGGAAGTTTACTAACAACTGTTTGTGATCCTATAAGAGGTTCCATGGTTCTTCTTTGTTTTGTGACTGTCTGTGGGGAAGGTGAACTTCAGATGAACTACTGCATACATAATTTGATAATAAATGCATTTTGAACTTAACAATTTGAAGTGGCAGTTGCTGTGGTTAGAAAGTGAGCTTGGTAAAACATGAGATCTCCTGGCCCAGGAAACAAATATTCAGCAGACTTCTGGGTGCGGTGTAAAGTGAGTCCAAGGACGGAAGGTTGGTTTGTGTGATGCGCTGGGCTGTGTTCACGATCTTCTGCAGCTTCTTCCGGTCTTGGACGGGGCAACTTCCATACCAGGTTGTGATGCACCCTAGAAGAATGCTTTCTACGGTGCATCTATAAAAATTAGTGAGGGTTTTAGGGGACAGGCCAAATTTCTTTAGCTTTCTCAGGAAGTAAAGGTGCTGGTGGGCCTTCTTGGCAGTGGACTCTGCTTGGCTGGACCAAGTCAGGTCATTTGTGATATTGATCCCGAGGAACTTAAGGCTTTTGGCCTGTTCCACTTGCGCACCACCGATGTAAATTGGGTCGTGCGGTCTGCTACTCCTTCTGAAGTCAACAACCAATTCCTTCGTCTTGCTGACATTGAGGGATAGGTTATTGTCTTCGCACTATGCCACCAGGTTCTTAGTTTCCTCTCTGTACTCAAACTCTCTGTACTTAACAGGTGAGACAGAATTTGTACATCGGGAAATAAAGTTAACATTTCAGATTGAAAGCTCTTCATCGGAACGAGAAAATGTAATCATTTTGTATGCAAGTGGGAAGAGTTGGCAGGAATGAGCGGTGGAAAAGTTGGAATGAACAAAAGGGAACACAGCTGGGATTAGCAGTGATTAAAGAACAAAATTAAAACACCTGATTAGTGCTAGCTTACAGAATTTTGATGTACTATTGTGCTGTTAGCCTAGGTAAAAAGACTTCCAACAGAAAATATTAAAGATATCAAAAAAGCTTGTTTAATGCTAAACAAATCAAATTCTTTCCTTCTTCTTGGATAAGAAAGAATTACATTATTGCACTTGGCCAATGAGTGCGTAGTATTTTCATTCCCAGAATACATTCTGAGTGGGGCCAATGTGCAGATACAAAGCAACTTGATTGATTAGTACCACGTCCACCCATAAAGAAACCTTTCCTCCACTACTAGTGCCCTAAGGCTACACAGTGTGTCCTGTATAAAATTCATTGTGGTGGTTTATATCGACTATTTCAAAAGGGCCTCTAATGTCTATTGTATCTACCACCTAAAAGGGTAAGGGTGGGAGGCATTTGCGGACATTTCAGAAAGCATGTTCCTGCTAAGTCTCATACCATCTTGACCTGGAAAAATATCATCAATTGTTGTTGGGTCAAAATCTCGGGAGTTCTACTCAAAAGCACTGTGGCAGCACTTGCTATAAGGATTGGAGTGGTTCAAGAAGTGGCTTCCAATGATCTTTTCAAAGGCATTTATGGGTGGACACTGGAGTGCAGCATCCCTCCAATAAAGAGTCAGAAAAAGACAATGTGAAGAGGCAGAGAATTAAATGCTTCAGAAATTGGATAGCATTTTCTGGTTAAGCGTTTCCAACTGGGATACAGACATTAACAGACCTCCTGAGAATGCTCCGCATATCAGTCTGATCATTTACCTACCAGCATGAACTCATTTGGTATCTTGACTAGCTTTTATCCATTAACCAATATGAGCCCTGCCTGGGTAACAGATAGATTCCATTTTTACAGATGTCCATAGGTCGATTTTGTGCACAAGTCAAAAAATACATAAAGATCATTTGATAAGGTAACTACACCTCCATGATATTGTAAAAGCACATAAAACTGACAAGAAAAAAACATTTATCACAAGTGGAAAGAGGGAGAGAGAAAACAGATTCTGTAATTCATAGGAATGGATGTAAGAACAAGCATCAGAATTTTGAATTTAATAATGTAATGAGAGCTTGTTCATATGTAGGAGTCTCTATAAGTTAGGTAGCCTGTGCCATTAAAAACAGATTGTCTTTAAAAATGTCAGCCTGCTTATTTTGCCGGAATAGAAAACTGCATTTTGATTGAAATATAGAATAACATTAACATTTCTATAGATCAAGAAGCTTGTAAAATATTTAAATCACCATTGTGATGCAGAGAAATGTGCCAGGCAAAGAGCACACAGAAAGATCCAACAATGAGAAAAAGAGCAATGCCATTCCTCTGTTTTTATTAAGGACTCCAAGGAAAATTCAATTATTTTTATACAAATTGTACCACAGAATCTTTAACCTGAGGGCAGAGGCAGGCCTTGGTTTAATTCATCCTCTGTTACATGTGCTAAACATTCAATGTATAACGTCAGAAGGTAGAACTCTGCTCCCAAAACCTGTTTCCAATGAATTTAATGGAGTCGAATTTCAGAAGCAGAATTTAATGAGAGTACATTACTTTATTGTATGGATCAATACATTGACTCCCAACATATCTTAGCACTGCTCCTATACTAACAGTTTTTTTTTTTCATTTTTCTGCTTTGGGGCTTGAACCCAAAGGTGAGAATGTTGCTGCTGACCAAAAGCTGATAATATTATCTCCACAACACAGCTCTTGTTCCTAATTAATCTTCCTCTTCAAATTGCTCTTTTAACTCGCCCTCTAGTACCACCAACCCCAGATAATTTTCTTCTGTCATTGTCTTACATTGTCTTTCATTAGAGCATAAATTAAAATATAGCAAAAAATAGTAATATGTAAATTAACAGCTGTTATTTCGGCTGACATTTCTCCTGTGGGCACAGCTGCGGCTTCTGATCCAAAGCTTTTTATTTAATTCATTGGGTAAGTAAAGCAGTCTGGTATGGGGTGCACTACAAACAATAATCAAATATCTTTCTCTCCAGACAGAACCAGTAGGTTCATTCCTACCTCTATGCCAATTGAATTAAAGGTATATCACTTAACCAACAACAAGGCAACAACTGCTCAAATGCTGGGACTTCAATTTAGTAATTCTGATTTTGAAACCAGTCAGCTAGGACCAGAACACCCTGTAGAGTATTGACTTGATGTTTTACAACAATTTCCTAACTTGTATTTCTTTAACTGAGAGAAGTCTCAGTTATTTCTACTGAGAATGCACTGTTGACTGACTGATTTTGAAGTGCAATTAAATTAAACTGGCACGGCATGCAGCAAATGTGGTGTCCATACTTGACATTAGACTTAAGTCCTGATATTATTTTTGTCTTATGCACAGTGAGCTTTGTCAGATCCTGACCTCTGTGTAAATATCCTCCCAAGTTGCAGATTGCTGAGTTCTGTATGAATTTTGTAAGTTTTAATGAGATCTCTCTAGACTCAGGAGAATACAAGTCTAGGCTACTCAATCTTTCCTCTTTTGAAAACTCACAGGTGCTGGAACTATTTTAGTGAATTATTGATGCTTTTCTTTCATATGTAAGGAGAACAAAATTTTACACAATGCTTAAGTGTTCTCTCATGAAGACCTTATACAACCTGCAGTAGGACTGACTTACTCCTGTATTTTAGTTAATACTCTGACAAAACCAGATAGTCTTCCATTTCCCTGAAAAAGAGGCAATCACATTTTTTCCATCTTGTTCAAACCTTGTCTATGGTGGTGGTGGCATCCATTAATCTCGTGAGACCATGGATCTGTGCCTGGAAGGTTTCCAGGGCGCAGGCCTGGACAAGGTTGTATGGAAGACCGGCAGTTGCCCATGCACAAGTCTTCCCTCTCCATGCCACCGATGTTGTCCAAGGGAAGGGCAAGGGCCGATACAGCTTGGCACCAATGTCATCGCAGGAGTTGCCAGAACGAGGTTGAAGGTAACATCAGACTGCCTTAGGGACTCCAGCTTTGATTTTGTCCTCAGGGTTTACTCCCGAAGCCTTTCCCATGAGTGGGTATGGCCACAAGGCAGCGGAGGTTTGAAATCAGAGTTTCCCTCTCTTAGATGGACTGCCTTCCCAGGCTGACAAGCTCTATCTACCCGAAGCACTGATTTTAAGGTGTCAGGACCGGCCTTCGCCCCTTCTCCTGTCAGTAGAAACAGTTCCGCCAGGCTTAGAGACTAAGCCACACGAGAAGGCCAGGAGTTGGACTTGGTTGTCAGAGGCTATTTGAGTCGCATGCCGTGAGGAGCACTTTTAGGTAGTGGGAGCTTGTCTCCACTACCACTCCTCGGCTTGACAACCTTAGGAACCCAAGACTAGACTAAACCTCGTCTAATACATTTCATAATCACTAATTTTTGAGTACAGTACACGGTGAAATATACAGCATCAGATGATTATGAAGAAAATTAATTAAAAGCACATTTAAAAGGTTTTTATTCAGATAGAGACCTTGACACTCATGCGAAACATAATTATTTTCTTTGCATTTCACAGTTCACTGGCCTAGAACAGTGCAATACATCATGTTCAATTCTCAAAAACACCAAGGGTGTACGGTGAGTGTCATTTTTTAACAAAATACTAATCCATGTGTGTTTAATAACAATTATTTCACAGTTTAATAATTCCAAAGGAACATTAAAATGATAGTAACCTATCATCTCACCAACTGTGTTTGGTTGGTTATTTCAAGGTTTCTGAATCAAAACGAAATGTTATAAAAAGGGCATAATGCCATTAAAAAGTTCCACTTTATTGACCACATTCTTTATGAAAAGGACTATCGTCTTCATATGACCACCGCACCATAAACCAATTAGTTGGTTCTATGGCAGCTACAGGGAGGCAAGCCTTCTTGGACAAGCATTCATGTCAAGCAGCAAGGCGAACCTTGTTTACACTACCAGTCTCACAGGGACATATTAGATAAACTGAGCACTGAGATCTCTTATGGTCTTCAGTTCAGAAGAACATAATAGGTGCAGGTCTCTCTAGCTTGCTCCACCAGCCAAGATCACATCTGATTTTACACCTCAATATCATTTTCCTACACTATTCCCCTATACCTTGATTCCTCTAATATTCAGGGCTATTAAGTCCCAGTGCTGTCATAATGGTATACCCACACCTGAGAAAATCATATTCCTGACTGACATTCAGTCTTGGGACCCTCTAGTTATGCATTGCCTTTGACAATCTTTGCGGAAAGAAGAATCACTTTGCAAAGTGCTGCATAGCTGGGGCTACCAAGAGAAAGGTGCACACAGTTGCTGAGGAAATGGAAGAAGTCTTTGCAGATTCTCTACAGGCTGCTGATGCTGAGAGACGTGACGTTGAATGTCAATTTGAAATTAAATAAAGAGAAATGTGAATTTGGTGCTAAGACACTGACTTTCATAGTAGATGTCATATTGGAAACATAGAAACATAGAAACATAGAAAATAGGTGCAGGAGTAGGCCACTCGGCCCTTCGAGCCTGCACCGCCATTTATTATGATCATGGCTGATCATCCAACTCAGAACACCGCCCCAGCCTTCCCTCCATATCCCCTGACCCCCATAGCCACAAGGGCCATATCTAACTCCCTCTTAAATATAGCCAATGAACTGGCCTCAACTGTTTCCTGTGGCAGAGAATTCCACAGATTCACCACTCTCTGTGTGAAGAAGTTTTTCCTAATCTCGGTCCTAAAAGGCTTCCCCTCTATCCTCAAACTGTGACCCCTCGTTCTGGACAACCCCAACATCGGGAACAATCTTCCTGCATCTAGCCTGTCCAATCCCTTTAGGATCTTATACGTTTCAATCAGATCCCCCCTCAATCTTCTAAATTCCAATGAGTACAAGCCCAGTTCATCCATTCTTTCTTCATATGAAAGTCCTGCCATCCCAGGAATCAATCTGGTGAACCTTCTCTGTACTCCCTCTATGGCAAGGATGTCTTTCCTCAGATTAGGAGACCAAAACTGCACACAATACTCCAGGTGCGGTCTCACCAAGGCCTTGTACAACTGCAGTAGTACCTCCCTGCTCCTGTACTCGAATCCTCTCGCTATAAATGCAAGCATACCATTTGCCTTTTTCTCCGCCTGCTGTACCTGCATGCCCACTTTCAATGACTGGTGTATAATGACACCCAGGTCACGTTGCACCTCCCCTTTTCCTAATCGGCCACCATTCAGATAATAATCTGTTTTCCTATTTTTGCCACCAAAGTGGATAACTTCACATTTAGAAGAGGGAGTGAAGCCTGACCCAAGAAAGACGTCAGCCATTGAGAACATAGAGAGGCCCCAAACCAAAGAGGAGGTGAAACATTTCTTGGGGATGGTGACTTACCTGCCTAAGTTCATCCCTTGACTGACTACTGCGTCAGCTCCACTCCGGTCACTCCTTGAGCAGCAGAATGAGTGGATTTGGTCTCACGAGCAAGAAGAGTGTTTCCGGACACTGAAAAGAGTCAGAATGGAGGAGCGCATGCTGAAGTTTTATGGTCCGGAAAGGTATACTAGAGTCTCAGCTGATGCGTCCTGATACAGCCTGGGAGCAGTACTACAGCAGCAGCACGATGACACGTGGCAGCCTGTGGCCTGTGCAACAAGAGCCCAAACAAGTGTGGAAGGCAACTATGCACAGATAGAGAAAGAGCTTCAAGCCAGCACACAGGCATGCAGAAGGTTCATCAGTACATCTATGGACAAGCTTTTGAAGTGGAGACAGAACATAAGCCACTGGCGTCAATTATGTCCAAACAACTGAACGACTGTCCCATGAGGATACAGCACATGTTGATAAGGCTGCAGAAATACGATGTGAAGATGATTTACACACCAGGAAAATATAGTATGTTTGCTGCTGATGCACTGTCTCAAGTAGTCAACAAGAAAGTAAAAAGTGGCCAAGAGATTAATGCAGATATACAGGCCTATGTCAGCATAATTACCACCTTCCTTCCTGTATCTCCTCATAGAACAGAACTGAGTAGGAAAGCAGCTCAAACAGATGAAATAATAAAAGAACTCAAAGCTACAATACAGAAAAGATGGCCAATAACTAAGAATGATTGTCTAATGTGTATTCGGGGTTATTGAGCATGCAGAGCTGAACTGTCAGTTGTGAAAGATATTGTCTTCAAAGGGAACAGGTTTGTGATTTTAGTGTTGTTGTGCCAGGAAATGCTCCAGAGGATACACAATGGGCATCTTGGTGAGGAAAAATGTAAATATGGAGCTCGTGAAGAGATGTACTGGCCAAGAATGAACCAGGACATCAGCCAGACCACTGCCTCATGTGAAATATGCCTTACCTACAGACCAAAGCAGCAAGCAGAACCATTTACACCACACCCTGTACCAGACAGGTCATACTTCAAAGTTAGAGTGGATTTGTTTGATTGTAATGGGAAGGATCACATGGTTGTAATAGACTACTTTTCCAATTACCCAGAGGTTGCAACACGACAATCAACATCCAGCAAAGCAGTCAGCACCTTCCTGAAAACTATGCTTGTGAGGCATGGAGTTCCATGAGAAGTGGTATCAGACAATGGTCCACAATTGTCGAGCTGTGATATTGAACCCTTTGCCAGTGATTGGGGGTTTCAACATATAACTTCAAGCCCACATCACCCAAAATCTAATGGCCTAGCAGATAGTTCAATCAAGGTACTGAAGGACTTCATGAAGAAGGCGCTAGATGGATGAGAGGATTTCCACAAAAGTCTAATGATTTACAGAAGTGTATCACTGCAGAATGGCCTTTCACCAGCCCAAATGCTGGTGGGTCAACGCATACGCACTAATCTTCCCTTGCATGAAAACCTGTTGACACCTAAAGGAGCACACAAGGTCAAACTGGCTAAAGTGAAAGGGGAAGAAAAACAGAAACAGTATCCAACAAGACTGCAAAAAGCCTACCAGTCCTGAAGTCTGGAGATTAAGTGCGAATCTGAGATCACAATTCCAGCACATAGTCGAGAGAAGGATATGAGCAAGAGGAAGTAGCTCCACATTCCTACCAGATCCAGACTGAGTGAGGGGCCCTTTTGAGAAGAAACCATGTGGATCTACGACCACAAGCTCCAACCCACAGCTGTCAGGACACCAAAGGCACATTCAGATGTAAAAAATGAACATGTTGATCAGAGTTCTCAGAAAGACACAAATAGTAACACAGCAAATGCAAGCAATACATCGGTGGAAACAAATAGCAGACCAAAAAGTATCATTAAATCACCTCAGAGACTGATTGAAAGTTGCTAAGTGGATAGAGGCTGTAGTTGCTCATTACAATTGAAGTTGAAAATTCAAAAAAGGAACGCAATCAACGACGGAATGTAAATTTGTTTATTGTTGCAGGTTTGTGTTTCGTTTTCTTTAAAGGAGGAAGATGTGTTATTATGTGTGCATAATAAAGAACTTAAGTTCCCAGTGGTCAATATGGGCGGTTCTGGAAGCAGCGATGGTGAGCTGGCAGCATTTACTCAGTGTTGAGCTGAAGATCAGTAATAAAGTGTTCCAGCTTAAACCCATGCCAAGTTTGTCTTTATTAAGAACAAACATAACAGACTTCATTTTGAAGGACAACAATACTTTTCCTCTGTGTGCCTGTTTCAACCTATAACTTTGAAATAGATAATCAGTTCACAACATCATTACCATTCGCAGAAGCACTGCGGGTGAAGATGCTGCAGAATCCTGCATGTTGCATCCCTTTGAATGATGTCATTGAGCACTAAGCATTTGCAGGTGGAATTTTCGCCTGCAATTATAGGAAGTGTAACACATATCCCTTCACATTCTCCTGCCACTGTCTCCCCACCTGCCAGGAACTTAAAGAGATCTTCAAGGTGCGGCAGTGGTTCAACTGCACTTCTTCCTATGTGGTCTGCATTCAGTGCTTGCTATGTTTCTTCCTTTGCACTGGTGAAACCAAATGTAGATTAGGTGACCATTTTGCGAGCACCTGGAGGAAACCCTTGCGGTCACGGAGAGAACGTACAAGTTCCTTACAAACAGCAGCGGAATTGAAACTAGGGTGCTGACACTGTAATAGTGTTATGCTAACCGTTATGCTACCGTGTCATCCACATGTGAGAGTAAATCTTCTTACAGTGATATCAATGGTGGCGAGCAATGGGATTCTTCTTCTAACCGGTATTGGCTCAACAGAGTGAGTGGCCTCTTTCAATGCGAATGTGAGACTTCTACGTGGTACTTTATCAAATGCCCTTTGACTCTTCATCTTCACAGCTGTTACAAGTTGCTTTTGTATAAATTGTGAAAACGTTGTTCAGGTTCTCCCTCGCTTTTTATCTGTCTGTTTACCTTTCAAACAATTAGTCAGGTACTTTGAAATCCTTTTAGAAAAGCCTTGAATAGCATTAACACATTTTAATCAAAAGTACCAAATGTGCAGCATTGTGTTACTTTGATGAGCAATAACACAAAAATAAGTAATGATTCTGAAGCTGCAAAGGGTACTGGGGGTGATAAGAAAAATCCAATACACAATGGTTAAAAACCTATTTCATTGCTGCTAAATTGCAAGGCTTCATTTTTAAACAACTGCATTTGGTACTTCACAAGCAACCTGAGGTTTAGATGAAGTTTAATTCTTTTGATTAATGCAAACAAACATTCATAGTTTGGACAGAAGAACACTGAAAAAAAAGTGGTAAATTTATCAGGCAGAGACCTCAGGGAACTTAGTATCAAGTCTATAAAACTTTGCAGTGAGACTTAACTGATAGAGTAGTATTGACTAAATTGCTTGAAATATGAGTTAAACTAATAGCAGTGTCACATTTCATGCCTATGTATGTCAACATTTTTGATAAGAAACAACTTTTTATTTAACTTTGGTACTGACCTGTTAAGATTAGTTTTATTTGTCACATATACTGTACATGGAAATATGCAGTGAAATGTGTTATCTTGTGTCAAATCAATCAACAAAGATTATGCTGGGAGCAGCTTGCAAGTGTTACCACACTTCTGCTGCCAACATATCATGCCCACAATTCACTAACCTGAACTGTACATCCTTGGAGCACCTGGAGGACACGCACACGGTCACGGGGAGAACGTGCAAACTCCTTTGTCAGTAGCAGGATTTGAACTAGGATCAGTGAATGCTGGCTCTGTAAAGCATTTGCAGTAGCCACTACATTACCATGCCACTCGACGCAATAGATGGCAATGCCTTATTTTCAAAACAAGCCTACATTATTCACATCAGCATAATTCTCTACAGCTACATTGATTCCTGCATTACACAGGAACACAGGAACCACTCCTGCACACTCTGTGATAAGCAAATAGTTCTAATGGATACAGCCTGTTCATTTGGGAAACATTGCACTTATTTCTGACTGCAAGTTCTCTTGGCGATGAGAGAACTTCAAAGAGTACCCCAATTGGCATGATACAAATTGACTATTCATATAAAAATGGGATTTATTACTTTATTCTTAAGAAGAAAATGGATTCAGAAATTATTCATGCAGCTGAGGTTCAATATGATTAATATTCTTTGAGTCAGAGTAATTTGCTGAAGATAATCAAAATTTACTTGGTTTCACAGAATGGAAGGGGACCATATTGTTTAAAATCTGTGTGATGTAACAAAGAACTGGCAGTCAAAAGTGTGAGATGGATCCACATTCTTACCTTCCATATTATCATCTCCAGTTTTACAATTCCAACCCTGGGCTACCCATTTTTTTTTGACATAAAGTTCTTTTGAATTCCTTCCCCTTTTCTCCACTTACCTTGACTCAATTTTTGTCTGCTGCATCAGCCCCAGATTCTTGCCTTATTACCTCAACCTAGTCTTTTTGCTTTCAAGAGAAGTGAGAATTATGAAATCGGCAGAATAAGAAAGAGTAGGGAGCTTAAGTCGAAAAAAAAGTGATGAAGGAATACAGGAACGTTAACATTGATGAAAATAACAAAGCTTTCTTATAAATTAAGTAAACCAATAATCACAGTGAAGATGGGGTCCTTAACGGAAAGAGGCATGCTGTGTTTGAGACTGGAAGATATTTAATAAATATCTTGAATTAGTTTTTCCTCAATCTTTGGAACTGGGAATGTGGCAAAAATATTAGACAGTGAGAAATGAGATATCTCTGAATCAGAATCAAATTTATTATCACTGTGATGAAGTTTTTGTTTTGCCACGGTAGTACAGTGCAAAGACATAAGATTATTATAAATTACATAATAAATAAATCGTGCAGAAACTAAAGGAATAATGAGGCAGTGTTCATGGACCATTTTAAAATGAAGAAGTAGCTGTTCCTGAATCATTATGGATGGGTCTTCAGTCTCCTGTACCTCCTCGTTGTTAGTGGTAATGTGAAGAGGACATGCCCTGGATGAAATAAACAAAGTTTGCAGGAAAGCTGAGTGGGCATCATGCACAGCACAAATTGGTTGAACTAAAAGGTATGTATCTGTACTGTATTGCACCACAACTCTACGAGTATATAAGTATCATGGACATGTCTGCTTATATTGTGCTCAGCTTCTGGATACATCACAGTATTAAACTGGAAAGCAGAAATCTGTCCTGTGATAGCACCAACCAATCAATCAAACCTCCAAACCTTCCGAATGGTGCATGGTATCCTTTTACATATCGAGTTTCCCCCCCTGCTGTAATGTACCTTAGGATGATTCTGATATTAAAGGTGAATTAAAAATGCAAGTTGGCTTATTTGTGAAAGACAGCTGCTATAAACTGGAATGATTTTGTGTAAGATTAGAAAAATGAATTATTCAGAGCCAATTTATACTTGGATTGGAATTATTCATTTAACAGTTCTGTCTGTAAGCAGAAATTCTGTAAAATATTGAAGGCAACAGGAAATAACTTTGTTAGTTGGAGTTACATGGTATGTACAGCTTTATATTCTCCTATCCACAGCATAATAGGACAGTGATTACATTAGTTACAAGTAACAATGTAGAATCAATTGAAAGGAGAAATCATATTCTTACAATGTTTCTCAGCTACATGCCCTCTACCTACTCTACTTTCTGATAGTAAATGGACTTTGGTTTTCTGCAAAATAACAAAAAGAATTGATTTGGTCACTTTATACTTGCAATAAGCTAATTTGTTTGAATGGTACATTCTACTGTATGTAAGGAACTGGATGAAAAGAAATTTGTTAAGAAATTATTTGGTAACTTTTGAATTTTGTGTTCCAATCAGTAACATCTTTTGTTCAGGTCTGACTTCTCCTCCTTGTTATTTCAAAAAGGTGTAAGATGATAATTACCATGGGTCTTCTTAATCGGCTGGACTCACAAGAGACATCAACAATAGCAAGTGCCCAGTCAAATTTGTTGTGCAACAAGAAACAACCCAGAAGTGGCTGTTATTGCTCTTATCTAACAGAAACATTAATTCTGGAGCACAAAATGCTGAAATAATATACAGTACACTGAATTTCTGACCGTTTGTATCTTGGAATATTAAATACTTAACCATGCTTATTTTGCAGCATACCTCAGTAATTCCTTTGATAAATATTCCTGTCTCTCTTTGTTTCTGGAGCTCACCAGACTTACTCAACTACTAAACCTCCATTTGCTTTTCTTCTTTCCTCTTTCCCTGCATGATGGTGGCCACTCAGTTGAGTTGAAACCACATTTATGAACTACATCAGCCCCAAGACCTGCTGATGTGTGGCACACATATTTTAGATGTCTTTCCTGCTCTAGACCTGATCTGACCTGATCTCATGTTCTGGACTGCACTCCTTCCAGAACATGGGACAAACTTTACCTTCAGTAAAATCTTCACAGAAAATGAAAATAAAACAAATGCTGGAAAACAGACAAAAAATGATAATGCTGGTCAACCATAGGACCCATAAGACATAGGAGCAGAATTAGGCCATTCCACCTATCGAGTCTGCTTCGCCATTCAATCATGTCTGATTTATTATCCCTCTCAACCCCATTCTTCTTCCTTCTCCACATAACTGTCAGGATATGTAGAGGAGGCTTGACCCAAAAGCAGAGCAATGGAGGTGATTCAGCGGTGAATGATAACTTTAATTATAAACTGCAAAATAAGCCATGAGGGTCACAAAATAAAAGAGAACAGAAACTAAACATAACACACAAAAAGGTAAACTTTACGTAGGGAGAGTGTAAGCTTGGAGCAACTGGTTGAGGCCAACTGGTATGATGAGTGAATAAGGACTGCGGATGACAACTCGGGTTAAATAGGCTGCCGGTGATGAGTCAGGAATGAGTGGCAGCTGAAACCTATCAGGTTGGTGGAGACTAGGAGAAGCCTGCATGTGCATGCTGGGAGGTGTCAATGGGAGCAGGCCTGAAAATAACCTTTGATGCCCTGACTAATCAAGAATCTACCAACCTTGGCTTTAACATACCCAATGACTTGGTCTCCACAGCCATCAGTAGCAATGAATTCCAAAGATTCACCACTCTTTGGCTAAGGAAATTCCACCTCAGCCATGCACACAAAATGCTGGAGGAACTCAGCAGGTCAGGCAGTATCTATGAAAAAGAGTAAACAGTCGACATATTAGGCTGAGATCCCTCATCAGGACTGGAAATGAAAGGGGAAGATCTCTGAATAAGAAGGTGGGGGGATGGGAGAAAGAAGTACAAGGTGGCAGGTGATAGGTAAAACCGGGAGGGGGCGGGGTGAAGTAAGGAGCTGGGAAATTGATTGTTGGAAAAGATAAGGGCTGGAGGAGGTTGGGGGGTCTGTCAGGAGAGAACAGAAGACCATGGAAGAAAGGGAAGGGAGAGAAGCACCAGAGGAATGTAATGGGCAGGTAGGAAGAAAAGGTGTAAGAGGGAATGCTGGGGGGGGGGGGGGGGTTAATTACTGAAAGTTCAAGGAATTGATGTTCATGCCAAAAGCAGTATGACTAATGCCTTATAAAGCCTCAACATTACATCCTTGATTTTATATTCTAGTAGCCCTCTCAAACTGAATACTAACATTGCATTTGCCTTCCTTACCAGTGACATAACCTGCAAGTTAACATTTAAAGAACCCTGCTCCAGGACTCCTGCAATGTTGAATCAGGATCGTGGGTCTGGGAAGTGATACAGAAAGCACTCTCTGTAGATAGGTATATTAATCATTTATTCATAAACAGTGAACATGTGACCAAACATTCATACAGACACTACAAATCTGAACATTCAACATTCATTCATTCAATGCATACATTCAATAAACATACTTTGTTAAAAGTTCATGTAGAGTATACCTTCTCAATCATCATGTGTATCCTTGCCTAAAACAATGGAAGAAGAGAGCAAGCCCCATGCATGTGCTGTTGTATATACCCAGGATATTTGAAACTGGACAAATGGGAAAAGCAACTGTGGCTTCTAAACTAACCGATCACAATGGAAGCACCTTTTGAAAATCAGAATAAGGCATGCCTCCACAGGACAACTCCCAAGGCCATTTGCACCCCTGATTCCTGAATTTTCTCTCCATTTAGAAAACACTCCTTTATTCCTTCTACCAAAGTGCATGACTGTACTTTTCCTAACACTATATTCCTTTTGCCACTTCTTTGCCCATTCTCCCGATCTGTCCAAGTCCTTCTGCAGACTCCCTGCTTCCTCAGCACTACCTGCCCCTCCATCTGTCTTCATATCATCCCCAAACTTGGCTGCAAAGCCATCAATTCTGATATCCAAATCATCGACATATAATGTGAAAAGAAGTGGTCCCAACACTGACCCCTGCGGAACACTACTAGTTACCATCAGCCTAGCAGAAAACGCCCCTTTTATTCCCACTCTTTGCCTCCTGTCAGTCAGTCAATCTTTTATCCATGCTAGTATCTTTCCTGTAATATCATGGGCTCTTATCTTGTTAAGCAGCCTCACACATGGCACCTTGTCAAATGCCTTCTGAAAATCCAAGTAAACAACATCCACTGACTCTCCTTTGTTTATCCTGTCTATTATTTCTTCAAAGAATTCCGATAGATTTGTCAGGCAAGAATCCCCCGAAGGAAACCATGCTGACTTTGGCGTGTTTTATCACGTGCCTCCAAGTACCCCAAAACCTCATTCTTAATAATGGATCCTAACATCTTCCCAACCACTGAAGTCAGGCTAACTAGCCTATAACTTCTTTCTTCTGCCTCCTTCCCTTCTTAAAGCGTGGAACAACATTTGTGATTTTCAGTCCTACAGAACTATTCCAGAATCTAGGGAGTCTTGAAATGCCATTACTAATGCCTTCATAATATCTTCAGCTATCTCTTTTAGAACCCTGAGGTGTAGTTCATCTGGTCCAGGTGACTTATCTAACTTCAGACCTTTCAGCTTCCCAAGGATCTTCTCCATAGTAATAGTAATGACACACACTTCTGCCCCCTGACACACACAAATTTCTGGCATACTGCTGGTATCTTCCACAGTGAAGACTGACACAAAAGACTTTTTGAGTTACTCTGCAATTTCTTTGTTCCCCCCACCTTACTACCTCTCCAGCAATTTGATATCTACTCTTGCCTCTCTGTAACTCTTCATACTTTACAGTATTGTAAAAAAGTTCTGGACAAATATATACAGTTCGGGTGCTTAAGACTTTTGCATAGTACTGTCGTAATTTTATGTACTGCACTGTACTGCTGCCATACAAAAAAAAACAATTTTCATGACATATATGAGTGATGATAAACCTGATTCTGATATGGGTCTCTATTGTGGACTGAGAGTGGGAAGGGGGCAGGGAGAGAGGAATCATTGTTGGGAAAAAGGGAAGGGAGAGGGCAGGGAGTGGGAAGCACCAGAGGGACATTCTGTAATGACCAATAAACCATTTGTTTGGAATCAAATGACCTTGCCTGGTGTCTCAGGACTGGGTGTGTCTGCACCCGTGCCGTCACCCACCTCTGAAACCCCTTCTTTGCCACCTGTCCCACGCCCCTCATGTGATGCTCAATCCTTGCTCTCCACTCCACATTGACAAATACAATGCTGTGCAAAAGTCAGAGGCATCCGAGCTATATATGTGCCTAAGACATTTGCACAGTACTGTATATCTGAAAAAAGACTTTTGGCATTCTCTTTTATACTATTGGCTCACTTTCATCTTTTCTCTCCTTATTGCTCTTTTAGTTGCCTTCTGTTGGTTTTTAAAAGCTTCCCAATCCTCTAATATCTCGCTAGTTTTTACTTTTATGCCCTTATCCTCCCTTTCAGAATTCTTTTTTGGGACGCATCTATTCTGTGCCCTCCGAATTGCGCCCATAAACTCCAACCATTGCTGTTCTACCATCATCCCTGCTAGTTTCCCCTTCCAATTAATCTTGGCTAGCTCCTCTGTCAGGTCTCTGTAATTCCCTTTACTCCACTGTTATACTGATACATCTGACTTTATCTTCTCTCCCTCAAAACCCAGGGTGAATTCTGCAGCGAGATCGTATAACTAAATGATCAGATAAAGGCATCATCAGCAGTTTCATTGGCATGGTAGAATTGTTTCCTAATACTAGAATGTAAATGGTAGAGTGAGAGTTTATGTAAATGATAACGGTTAACACATAAACCAAGTTTAATGAAAATTAAAACCCAAATTGAGAACAACTTGTATTAATGGAAGAACTGAAAAGATTAGAGAAATCAGCACTGTTCTCCAAATAGTCAAAAAAATTAAGGGGAAATTTAAATCATGTTCAAAACTATAACAATTTTGATTGAGTGCCCTTTGGCATAAAATCTACAATAAAAGGATGCAAATTTATGCTAATTGCAAAACAGTTAGAAGAGGGAAAAGGAGAATCATTTGCATGTAGCTAGCTGTAATATCTGGAATGTACTAGCTGGAAGAGTGGTAGAAACATTTGCAAATGGAACTTACTTAATGGAATTCATTATTGTAAAAATTATACAAGGCCTTAGGGAAAAACAGGAGGAATAGGGGTAACTTTATAAGTGCTTCAGAGCACAAGCAAAACAGAGAGAATGGCCTTATTGATTTTAATACTGTACTGTACAAATGTCAGTTGAAGGAGAGCAGACGTTTTTCCCTCAAAACCTTTTTTGGCATAATTCTGCCCTCTCATGATTATTATATACTAACCATTGTGGATTTATAATAAACTGGTAAATTGATCTATTATTGTCACAAGAACCAAGGTACAGTGAAAAGCTTCATTTTGCCTGCAATCCACACAGATTATTTCACCACATTGGTACATTCAGGTAGTACAAGAATGCAGAATGAAGTGCTAATGTTACAGAAAAAAAGTGCAGTGCAGGCAGACAATAAGATCGAAGGTTATAATGAGGTAGATTTTGAGGTCAAGAGACAACCTTGTTATGTTAGGGACCAACCGAGGCAAATTGTAAGGTTAAACACCAGGGAACTGTTTAATAGCCTTTTACCAGTGGAATAGAAGCTGTCTTTTACCCTGGTGGTACATGTCCGCAGGATTTTCTATCTTCTGTCTGATGGGAGAGGGGAGATGAGAGAATGTCTGGGTTAAGTAGGATCTTTGATTATGCTGGCTGTTTTCCTGAGGCAGTGAGTAGTATAGGCAGAGTCACAGAGTCATAGAAAATGACAGAACAAGGCCTTTTAGTCCATTTAGTCCACGCCAAATTATTTAAATTGCCCAGTCCCATCAACCTACATTGGGACCATAGCCCTTTATGCCCCTTCCTTCCAAGTACCTATCCAAACTTCTCATAAACATTAACATTGAAATCACACCCACTACTTGCGCTGAAGGCTCATTCCACACTCTCACTACCCTCTGAGTGAAGAAGTTTCCACTCATGTTCCCCTTAAACATTTCACCTTTCACCCTTAATCCATGACCTCTAGTTGTAGTCTCATCCAACCTCAGTGAAAAAAACCAGCTTGCACTTGCCCTATCTATACCCTTCAACATTTTGTATATCTCTATCAAATCTCCCCTCAATCTTCTACATTCAAGGGAATACAGTCCTTACCTACTCAGTCTTTCCCTATAACTCAGGTCCTCCAGTTCCGGCAACATCCTTGTAAATTTTCTCTGCATTCTTTCAATCATATTTACATCTTTCCTGTAGGTAGGTGACTGAAACTGCACACAATGCTCCAAATTAGGCCTCACCAACATCTTATATAACTTCAACATAGTATTCCAACTCCTGTACTCAATACATTGATTTATGAAGGCCAATGTGCCAAAAGCTCTCTTTATGACCCTATCTACCTGTGATGCTACTTTCAATGAATTATGGACCTGTATTTCCAGGTCCCTTTATTCTACCGCACTCCTCGGTGCCCTACTGCCCACTGTGTAAGACCGACCCTGCTTGGTTCTCCCAAATGCAACTCGTCACATTTGTCTGCATTAAATTCCATCTGCCATTTTTCATCTGGCCCAGATCCTGCTGCAAGCTTTGATAGGCTTCCTCACTGTCCACTCTAGCCGCAACCTTGGTTTCATCCACAAACTTCCTGATCTAGTTAAACATATCAAAGTTCAGAGTACATTTATTATCAAAGTTGGTATGCACTGTACAACCCTGAGATTCATCTTCCCACAGACAGCCACAAAATGAATCAAACCATGGAACCCTTTCAAAAATTATCAAACCTCCAACACACAAAAAAAGGACAAACCACACAAACAGCAAAAAAGAGAGCAAAAAACACAGGATACAAAACATCAAACCACAATGTCAATGAAACAGTCCAGGAATATTCCGTTTCAGCTCAGTTCAGTTCAATCCAGTGCTGTGTTACTCATGGACTGCTGGCAGCAGGGCTAGTCCACCCCAATCAAAATTGCACAAAATAGCAACAAAAAAGGAGCAACCAGAAACCAGAAACACATCATAACATGAACTACAGAGTCTAATCTACAAACCGTGTCGATTAAACCTTGCCTAAGTCTCAATACCATCCTCCGGCAGCAAAAAGCAAGAGGCAGAGAGAGACCAATCGAACATAGAGCAGTAAGGAAGAGCGAGAGAAAGACTGGTCATTGATTTCAATCTTCCTCGATGCTTTAATCGGTGAGCTCAGTGAGAAATGGGGTTGATCATTGGCTCGCACCCTGTCTCCAGGCTTCTTGGCCTCGAGGCCGTACACTTCGCTCAAAACCTCATCGAATTCCCTCAGAGACAGCAAAGCAGCAGATCACTCATTCGGGCCGAAAACACACCATCCAATTGTAGGTCTCGAGTACACTTTCCGTCCATGCCGGGTTGAGTGTTGAGCTCACAACTCGACCTTGTAAAATAAAGAAAAATACTGTGAAATGTCTGTGCGAGGAGTGGTGCCCCACACAGCCTTCCGATCTATACCTTGTAAGATGTGAAAATGCCTGACGCTGGCCTCTCAGGACTGAGTCGACTTCATCATCATCATCATCATCATCAATTGTAGATCACAAGCTCTGATAGTAGCTGAACCAGATTTGAAAGAAGTAGTAGCAAAATAGGAAATAAAAGAAGTAACACACATCAAAGTTGCTGGTGAACGCAGCACGCCAGGCAGCATCTGTAGGAAGAGGTGCAGTCGACGTTTCGGGCCGAGACCCTTCGTCAGGACTAACTGAAGGAAGAGTGAGTAAGGGATTTGAAAGTTGGAGGGGGAGAGGGAGATCCAAAATGATAGGAGAAGACAGGAGGGGGAGGGATGGAGCCAAGAGCTGGACAGGTGATTGGCAAAAGGGATATGAGAGGATCATGGGACAGGAGGTCCGGGAAGAAAGACAAGGGGGGGGGGAAGCCCAGAGGATGGGCAAGGGGTATATTCAGAGGGACAGAGGGAGAAAAAGGAAAGTGAGAGAAAGAATGTGTGTATATAAATAAATAACGGATGGGGTACGAGGGGGAGGCGAGGCATTAGCGGAAGTTTGAGAAGTCAAAGTAAAAAGTATTGCTTACTTTCTCTGTATCATGGTGGAATTTAAGCAAACATGCTGCACCTGAGAGATATGCATACGCCTCAGAAAGTTTTAGCTGATGAGTATTTAATGAAAAAACTGTTAGGTGGACATAATTCAACTTTCAGTGATACAGTAACAATGAAAAACAGCCAAATTTGCAGAGAAATTTGGCAAAGTGACATACTTGCAGAGTGAGTTGGATCATTTTATGTAATTAAACAAAACAATGGCAATTAAATTTTGTGCAGTTAGATTAAAAGTTTTTCCACAAAGAATAAAAATAAACTTTGAAGAGTGGCACTACTGAGATAACAGAGGGTAAACTTGAGGAGGGTCATGCCATCAATAGGTTCTGGGCTCAATGGGTTGCCCAAGACTAAGCAGTAGTCAACAGAGGTACGGAAGTCAGTCATAGTGATGACCAAATAAATGGTGATCTGGACAGATCACAAGTTGAATAATATGTCCAGTGCATGCTGCTGAGATATTCGGGATCTTCAGATGTTATAAAGTGCAGCCTTGAGACAAAATCTAATGTCGTGACCTGAGCAAAAGAATAAAGAACGGTGCTGAGACTGTAAAATAAATCATTTTGCCCATTTCACATTAATGCAATTTCTTCACAGACTTTGGTAGCTCTTCAAAATGAATAACCACACTAAAGCTGACATAGTTTGAGAAAATTGGATCATTGGTGTTCTTGAACTCATTGTGCAGTTCCATTTATCATAGACTGGTTATAGCACTGAAAAAAGCTTTTTATAGTCCATTGAATGAATCCTGGGTCCAAGTAAATTATTGTCACTCAATGGCTTTCCAATTCCCATTCAAAAAGACTGATTCTATTTTCACCGTCCTCGCAAGCAATGATTTCCAGATCATAATCACACTCAGTGTAAGAATTTTTTGTCATATATTTGCATTGAAACTTTTGCCCACCATATTAAATCTGTTGCCTCTGATCCTTGAGCCATTTGCTATTAGAAGAACTTGCCTCTATTGCATTTATACTCTTTATACCAGCCCTGAGCCTTTATCAAAATTTTCCTCAGTCTTCTTGGCTCCAAGAACAAACCCAGCTCCTCCAATCTAATATTGTAAGAAAAATCCTTGATCCCTTGAACTATTCCAGTAAGACTTTTCTGTACCCTTTCTTGATCTTTCTCCATTCTAATAATAGAGCAATGCTCAAGTTATGACTTAATTGAGTTCAGTGCAATTACTTGCTTTCATAGTCTTTGCCTTGATTAATAAATCCCAAGATCCCAAATGTTTTACTAACCACTCTCAACATATTCCTTCACTTTGAAGGCATTCAGAATATCGTCCATATCTGGAGCCTCATTGCTCTGTTCCTGTAATCATTTAGAATTATGTCACTTAGTCTATATTTTCTCCTATTCTTTTTGCCATAGTGTATCATTTCCCATATATTATTGATGTGAATACACTTTACATTGTGTCAGATCATTGCCACTTTTGCCTATTCTCCTCCCCTGGTAGTACTTTGAGATGAAAAATGTTGTTCAGAATAGTGTTTGAACGATGGCAGACACCTTGTGAACTACATTACACTTTCATGGAGAAATAAAATTGACATATATTTGCACATATTTAAATAAAATTAAGGAAATTTGTTAAGGACTTACAGGATTTTATTTTGCACAAACTGGCTGTCTTTAGAATGGGGCTCATCAGTACAAGCAAATATACTTCAGCTGTCAAAGCCAAACTACCAGAAATATTTCATCAGAAAATGACAGGTCAGCAGAAAGTGAAAATCAATTTGAATGTTCTTTTTTTAATAAAGCTCTAATGAATAATGCCAATGTTGGTATGAGATCCAAAGAAGCTCATTCTGTACGTGCACCACCCACTGTGTGAAGAAGATGCCCCTCAGTTCCCTTTAAAATCTTCACCCTTTCACTTGAAACCTATAGCCTTCAGTTGTTGAGAAAAGGACTGTGTACATTCACCCTTTCTATACCTCACATGATTTTATATACCTCTATAAGGACAGCCCTCAGTCTCCTATGTTCTAAAGAATATAGTTCAAGCCTGTCCAACCTCTCTCTATAACTCAGGTCCTCAAGTCCTGGTAAAATTCGTATCAATTTTCTTTGCACTTCCATAGAATCCAGAGTCATATTGGCTGCAGTTACTTTGTTATATCTAATGTATTTTCACTTTCGGGGGCGAGGCAAGTAACATTTTAAAACATGTACTATATTTCAATTCTCTCCCAGCCTAAACCTTATATTCTGGTTATAGCTCAGAAGCACACATTGGTCTAGAAATTCTGTCACATGACAGTTTTCTGAGTGAGAGATACCTTATTTCCAGATTGGAACCTGAACATGATCATTTCAGTGTGGAACTGTACCAATCCAGATATTCAATGAGAAAATCACCCTTGCACTAAAGACATTATTTCCGAATCACTTGTTTTGATTGTTACCAGGGAAATTAAATCAAGCTGTTCAAGAATTACTGTTAGTGACTCCAGGAATTGCCATATTTTTGAAGACCATAAGATTATGAGACCATAAGACACAGGAGCAGAATTAGGCCATTCGGTCCATCAAGTCAGTTCTGCATTCCATCATGGCTAATTAATTATCCCTCTCAACCTCATTCTCCTGCCTGTAACACTTGATGCCCTGACTGATCAAGAATGTATCAACCTCCACTAAAAATATATCCAATAGCCTGGCCTCCACAGCCATCTGTGGCAATGAATTCCACAGATTCTCCACCCTCTGGCTAAAGGAATTTTTCCTCATCTCTGTTCTAAAGGGCCATTCTTGTATTTTGAGGCTGTGTCCTCTGGTCGAAGACTCCCCTACTCTATAAAACATCCTTTCCATGCCCACTCTATCTAGGCTTTAAAGTGAGAAAGTTCGGCAAGATGCTATGCATTATCAACAGGAGTACTATGAAATAGATGATGAAAAGTCTGAAACACTACTGCAGATGTTGCTGCAAAATTAGCATTGATGGTTTTTAATTATCTTTATTGGGTTGTCTCCTGATATTATTACAATTAACAGTAAAATCCCAAAAGCATTTTGAAAGATAACAGAGTAATCTTCAGAAGCAGTCCCCATTGGCAATCCACTAATGCCCATGTAAAGCAGCTGCTTCCTGTTTAATTTGGGCTAAGTGCTGAAACTTTCTCAAGGCTAATTTATTGTAAAAGAAGGAGAGCAAATCTCTAATTATCCACTATTCTTGGGACTTGCATAGTGCTGAACTAGTAGGTTTTCAAGACTACAGTATTTGAATGTTAAACCTATTGCCCTAGCACATTCTTACTTCACTCTTTTCAGGTTACACTGTAGTAAGTTTTTCAGTGTATTCAGGGAGTTACATGGGGTAGGAATTGAATTCTGGAGAGTTTCAGCTTGTAGATTTCAGCTTATCAAATACTTTCCCCATATGCTAGGCCTCAAATCATGTCGCAAACCTATTCATACTCCTGACTTCCATTGTTCATGATAATGGTTCTGTCTCCAGCTGTACACTTGGCCCTCTCTAAGTAATAGAAGGCGGATCTCACGCGTATGCAGCTCAGCAGTTGGTAAATCCACAGATAGCAAGGGAAAGATGCACTGAATGCAGTTGATGCAGAACTATCAGAATTTCTGAACCAATAGCTATCAGATTATCAGATTTACACTGTAGCATTTAAAATGCATAACTGTGCAATGTTATTGATGTCCTAAGTTATTACATAATGTCAGTGTCATCTACAGAAACTGGAGTTCAAAGTTCAAAGTAAGTTTATTATCAAAGCACAAAATGTCACCAAATACCACCCTGAGATTCGTTTTCTTGCGAGCATACTCAGTAAATCCAATAACCATAATAGAATCAATGAAAGACCACACCAATCAGGCAGGCAACCAGTGTGCAAAAGACAATGAATTGTGCAAATACAAAAAGAAAGAAAAAAAGGAAATAATAATAAAAATAAATAAGTAAATAATAAATATCGAGAACATGAGATGAAGAATCCTTGAAAGTGAGTTAATTGCTTGTGGGAACAGTTCAGTGACGGGGCAAGTGAAATTGAGTACATAGCCCGCAGAACATCGCCATGGTTCACCAGCGCCATCTTCGCCGGGGTTCACTTTGAACACAAGCAAATGACAGATTTACTTGAAGACTTGCACTTTTATAATGAAGGAACTTCTAAGTTTAAAAAAAGACAAAAGAAAACAAAGAAATAGGGAGAAAGGAAATTATGAAACTAGCAATTCACAGAATGCAATGTATTTTTAATTGAAGTCCATGAACAAAGATTACATAGTCCTTTTGATTTTTCTCAGCCTCATTTTCATTTTCTAAAGGTTTCAATGTCACCATTCACTGACGACCATAGCAAGTTCTGCTGAGCACGTTATGCATGGTTGATCTTGCTTTGTTCATTCTTCTTGGACTGTTTACTAAATAATCATTTGTCTGAAAGAGCTCATGAGCTCAACCTTGTGGACATGAAAACTTTTCATTTGAATAATGTGGCAATCCCAATCCAGGCAGCGATTTACTGCCTAGGGACTTTTACAAATCCAAGACAACCTCCCCCCAAGGCCTGGTTGTGAGGGGTGAGGGGATGGAAGTGGGTGTACACAGCATTGAATATTAATGTACAAAGGTGGAAATCTTGAATGTGTACACTGTTCAATGTTTCATATTTCACTGTTATGCTTTGTAACTCCAAAACTAATCAAAAGAAATATATGAGAGAGCCAAGGATAACTCATGTATTTTGATTTTACTTTAAGTGAGATGCACACATGTGACATGGTAGTGTAATGATGTATGCCATTCACTTACTTTTACACATAACCCATAATGAATTATTTAAATAACAAAGAATGTTTAATCAAATAATATATTTACAGTATTCCTCAAATATTACTGAAGTAATAAATACACAACAGTTCCAACATTGAACTTCTTGTGAAGTGCAGGAGGAGTGTACAAACTCCGGACTTTGCCCAGCACTTAAATGGGAATTTTGCCAAGTTGATCCCATTCACCTGAATGTCGAAGAAAGAACGTGAGACAGACTAGGAAACATAATTACTTTAAAAATAATTTAATAATTTAAATGTATTTAGCTGTCTTAAGTGCTGTCTACTGTTTACTTTCTGAAGTTTTGGAATAATTTAGTTATGATCACCAGACAACAGGAAGACAGTGCTTGCACTGGAGGGAGTGCAGCAGAGATTTTTTTTGAACATAGAGTGCTTGATATCTATAAAACACTTGCAGAGGTGGTGGTGGAGTCACATATAATTAATACACAAAAGAAGCATTTACGTAGATTCTTAAATAACCAAGGAATAGAACAATACTGCCCTAAATGGACAAACATCAATATCATAGATGGGCAAAAAGCTCGGTGTGGTCATCATTGGCAAAAGGTTCTGACTCGGTGCTCTACAACACAAAAACTCCTATGATATATCTCAAGCAATTATTAATATAATCCATTGTTTAGTTTTTGTTGTTCAATATTGTGCTCATTTATTTCATGTCTTCCTGTCATAGATCATGACTAATCCAAATGAAATTAATGCATTATTTTGTTTTAAGGAAATGGACTGTAATCAACGAACCCTCTTCAATATGCAATCAATACACTTACATTTTAGAAGGTAGATTTGCATATTAAAACACTGAAATCCAATAAAAACTGCTGCAAATAATAAGGCTGAAGACATGGTAATGAAAGGATGTATCAAAGCTGATTGAAGAAAGGCTGAAATATTAAACCTATCTATCTGAGAATCGAAGACTCCATTTTGTCTGAAGGGAACAATGCTCAAGGAAGAGCACTTTTTATGACGTTTTTTTCTTCTTTGAGATATTCACTTGCTGCTTTCAAATCAAATAATCTGCTTTCTCATGTGAATGATAGAAGGACAGTTGATTTGGATTTCCACATCACTTCAGCTTGAATTTGACCCATCTCATTAAACTCAAATGTAGAAATGAGCTAAGCAAATTGTTGAGCCATAATGGAGATAAACATCTGACTGAATGCCACAGTTCTCTTCAAGTTAAATTTTTTGATGACAGAGAAATCAGAGAATACAGAAAGATTACAATATGTAAGAATGCAATTCAGCCAATCCAGTCCATTCTGGCCAATGCACAAATAACCCAATATTCCATGCCCTGTTCTTCTCCCTATAGTCCTGTTTTTTATATATACTTCAGAACATTCAAAAGTTTTTACAAGAACAGACCATTCGGCAACAAAAGCTTGTCAAATTACTATTCACATAGTGTGCTGAAATAATTATTGAGTTTAGATCTGAAAGTCTCCAAGGTACTATTCTCAACTACACAACTAGGTAGTTTACTCGCCGTGTAAAGAAATGCTTCCTAGTGTTAGTCTGAAATCTCCCTTTAACTAATCTCTACTTAAGGCCCTGTGTCCTCGTTGATTGATTATTTTTGAAGTGGCAGCTGGTATCATCCTTAATGATTTTGAACACTTCTATCACGTCTACTTAGGCTAAAAAGATTTAATTATTTCAATATTTCTTCATAGCTCATACCCTGCAGACCTGGAATGAGTCTCATCGCCCTTCTCTGAACTCTCTCCAGTGCTGTCACACCCCTCACAAAATTTATATAGGCATCCGTTACTCTCATGAGACCATGGATTTGCACTTTGGCAGGTTTTCAGGGCGTAGGCCTGGGCAAGGTTGTATGGAAGACCAGCAGTTGCCCATGCTGCAAGTCTCCCCTCTCCACGCCACCGATGTTGGCCAAGGGAAGGGCATTAGGACCCATACAGCTTGGCACCAGTGTTGTTGCAGAGCAATGTGTGATTAAGTGCCTTGCTCAAGGACACACACGTTGCCTCAGCCAAGGCTTGAACTAGCAACCTTCAAATCACTAGACGAATGCCTTAACCACTTGGAGACCAAATATGGAAACCAAAACTGTACACAGTACTCAGGGTGTGGCCTCACAAGTGCATTATATAGCTTAAGGAGAACATCTCTAGACTTGAACTCCACTGTCCAACATTCTATTAGACTTCCTAATCGCTTCTGTGCATTGTCTAGATGTTGACAGTGTTGAGTCTACCAGGACTCCCAAATCCTTCTCCTACAGTGCCTTTTCTAACTCAAGACCTCCCCCCCATTGTATATTTATATTTAATATTTGTACTTCTGCATTTATATGTTTATCTAAATCATTAATTTAAATTAAAAACAGCAGCAGCCCCAAAACTGTTCCCTGTGGAACACCACTTTTAACATCCTAGGTGTGAAAATGATCCTCTCACCAGAACTCGTTGTTTTCTGTTTTTGAGCCAATTCTGCACCCTTTCGCACTCCTTACCCTGAATCCCTACCTCCTGTAATTTGATTATTAACCTATTGTGGGGTACCTTGTCAAAAGCCTTCTGAAAGTCCAAGTGAATAATATCCACTGCTCTATTATCATAAATTTTAATTCCCTCTTCATAGACCACCAGCATATTAGTAAAACATGATTTCCCCTTTCTAGACCCATGCTGGCTTTCTGCCAATATGCCTGTTCTTATCAGCTGCTTTTCCATCTCATTCTTTATTAATGTTTCCATTATCTTACCTCCAATACACGCTAAGTTTGCGGGTCTATAGTTAACAGGGTCAGTGCAGTCACCCTTCTTATATACTGGGTCATTTCCAGTCCTTGGGGATTCACAAGTCTTCACTGACTTTTGAAAAATACAGGTTAGGGGTTTGTATATATAATCACATACCTCTATAAGTTCTCTTGGATATATGTTGTCTGGTCCTGGAGATTTATTAACATTCAGCCTTTCCAGCTGAAGCAAGACCTCACTTTCTAAGATATCCAAGTCACTGCAAACAACCTTATTTTCCTCTACACTTACTGGCATATTGCTAGTATCTTTGCAGACAAATACTTTAGCAAAATATGAGTTAAGTATCTGCTATGTCCTCTCTGCATAATTTAACACCCCTCTGTTATTCCTTGCACATAACTTCCTCCTTGACTTTTCTTTTACAACTAATGTACTGAAGAAATCTCTTGGGATCAACCTTTGCAATATGCTTCTCAACCTGCCTTTTCAACAACTTACTCAGTTCCCTTTAGACACAACAATGAGTGGGCTCTACCAAGGAGCTGTACAGTTGAAAGGGTGGCAAAGGAAGTGTACGCATGACTGTCTTTACTGGTCAAGGCACTGAGTTCAAGAATAAGCAAGTCATGTTGCAGCTATACAAACTCTGGTTAGGCCACATCTAGAGGATTACATTCAATTCTTGTTGTTTCAGTATAGGAAGGATGTGGAGGTTTCAGAGAGGGTGCAGGAGACGTTAACTGAGGTGCCAGAGGGCATGCATTTAAGGTGAGAGTGGGTAAGTTCAAAGGAGATGGGCAGAGCAAGGATTTTTTACACAGAGAGTGGTGAGTGCCTGGGGTGGTAGTTGAGGCAGATATAACAGAGGTGTTCAAGAGGCTCTCAGAGAAGCATGTGAATATTCTGAGATTGAAGAGATATGGACCATGTGCAGATAGAAAGAATAAGAGTAATTAGGTATCATTAAGTTAATTAGTTTAGCATAACATTATGAGCCGAAGGGCCTGTTCCTGTGCTGAACTGATTTACGTTCTGTCTACGTTCGATTACCACCCCTAGTTGTGCATCCCAGTTTTAGCAGTACTGTGAAACAACCTTTTTCTTTCCCCTCATGTCGCTCTTGACAATCATTCTACACTCAGTGGCCATTTTATTTGGTTCTTCCTGTACCTAATAAGTGTGGCCACTGAGTGTATGCTCGTGCTCTTCTGCACACCACTGTTGTAAAATGTGTTTATTTGAGTTACTGTCGCCTTCCCGTCAGCTTGAACCAGTCTGATCATTCTCATCTAAACTCTCTCATTAGGAAGATATTTTCACCCACAGAACTGCCAGTCACTGATTTTCTTTTGTCTTTTTTTGCACCATTCTCTGTAACCTCTACAGACTGTTGTGCATGAAAATTCCATGAGATCAGGAGTTTCTGAGTTACTCAAACCACCCTGTCTGGCGGCAACAAACATTCCATGGTCAAAGTCACTTGAATCATAATTTCTTCCCAATTCTGATATTTGGTCTGAACATCAACTGAACCTTTTGACCATGTCTGCATGCTTTTATGCATTGAGTTGCTGCCACATGATTGGCTGACTAGATATTTGCATTAACGAGCAGATGTACAGGTGCGCCTAATAAAGTGGCTGCTGAGTGTGTTCTCTGGCTCTTGACTCATCCTCCATTTGTAGGTTCTCCTTTGTTCATTCTGCTTGAGACCTTCATAATTTTATGTATCACCATTAGATGACCACTCATTCTCTTTCTATTTCAAAGTTTGTTTGGTCAATCCACCTATAATCTCAGTTACTGAGCTATTTGTATTTTATAACAATATCCAGTAACCATCGGAGCTGAAAATGAAAGTAATCTCATCAATCTCCTTCAATATGAGTAAACTAATGGTGCCAAATCTCATCATGCTACAATTCTATGCAATCTAACACTATCAATATGTTAGTATGTTGGGCAGCTGACAAAACTGGATATTATATAACATTAAACTGAAAACTCCTGCAATTGAACATGGGAAAAGTGAGCCATTGATTTTCTTTTACTGAAAGATAAATCACTTATCCTCTTTGAGTCCCCAGACAATCCGCTTTGTAATAAGTTTATATCAATAACAAGTTTAATACATATTTAACTGGAACTTCATCTGCAGCATAGACTGAAGTGACAATCACCACAAACACACTCACAATGCATGCTTAGCCCACTGCTCTAATCTCTCTAGGGTCATAAAGAAAGCACATTGGCCTTCATAAACCGAGTATTGAGTACAGGAGGTGGGGTGTTATGTTGAAGTTGTATAAGACATTGGTGAGGCTTGTTTTGGAGTATTGTGTACAGTTTTGGTCACCTGCCTACAGGGGATCGTCGACTCAGGCCTAAGAGGCCAGCGTCAGGCATTTTCATGACTTACAAGGCGCGGAACAAAAGACTATGTGGCGCAGCACTCCTCATACAGACATAGAGCAATGTGTAGTTAAGTGCCTTGCTCAAGGACACAACATGCTGCCTCAGCTAAGGCTTGAACTGGCGACCTTCAGAACACTAGACAAATGCCTTAACCACTTGGCCACGTGCCCAACACAAAAGATATAAATAAGGTTGAAAGAGTACAGAGAAAATTTACAAGGATGTTGTCAAGTCTGGAGGACCTGAGTTATAGGAAAAGATTGAATAGGTTCATATTTTATTCCTTAGAATATAGAAGATTGAGGGAAGGTTTGAAGGAGGTATATAAAGTTATGAGGGGTAGAGATAGGGAAAAAGCTTTTTCCACTGAGGTTGGGTGGGAATACAACCAGCAGTCATGGTTTAAGGGTGAAAGGTGGAAGTTTGAGGGGGAACATGAGGGAAACTTCTTCACTCATAAGGTTGTGAGAGTGTGGAGTGAGTTGCCAGTACAAGTGGTGCTTGCGAGCTCGATTTCAATGTTTAAGCGATGTTTGGATAGATGTATGCAAGTTGGGATATGGAGGGCTATGGTCCTGGTGCAGGTCAATGAGAATAGGCAGTTTAAGTGGTTTTGGCATGGACTAGATGGGTCAAAGGGCCTATTTCTGTGCTATACTTCTCTATGTCTCCATGACTAGGTGGCTACAAAGAGCTTGAACAACATTTATAATTCTTCTGATTACTCCACTGCTGTTGGCAGAATGTCAGGTGGCACTGAGGTGTACAGGAGTGAGACAGATTGGCTGGTTGAGTGGTGTCGCAAGAACAATTTTGCGCTCAATCTTAGCAAGACCAAAGAATTGATTGTGGATTTCAGGAAGTCGGGAGAAACACACCCATTCTCAAAGGCCAGCAGAATAAAGAGTGAGCAGCTTCAAGTTCCTAGGCAACAACATCCTGGCTGTCAAGGTCAAGGAACTGGAGCTGAGGCTGAATGTACTCAGGACCATCCGGGAGGATGGAAACCTCACAGATGAGACATTTATTGAGGTGGTCACACCCAGAGTGCAGGCTTCAGGTAGTAGATGAGTGACCACCAGGAGAAGTAAGGAGAGTAAGCAGTCAGTGCAGGGTTTCCCTGGGGCTGTTCCCCTTGGCAACAAGTATACTCTTCTGGATACTGCTGGGGGAGGAATGACCAATCAGGACACAGCAGCAGCAGCCAGTGCTGTGGCTCAGCATGGAAGGGTAATGTAAAGCTATGCTCCTATGGCTTCACGTGACCCTGATTGGGGGGGCTAAGCAGGTGCTACACCTTGCTCAAGGAGTGCCTTACACCACCTTTGGTAGAGAAGTATCTTCACCCTGCCTCCCATCCAAGGTAGTGATCTGTGGATTACTCAGTACTATGTGCTAGTCAGGGTGTGAATAGGATGATAGGACAGATGAATAAGTGGCTGAGGAAGTGATGCAGGGGGCAGGGTTTCAGATTTCTGGATCACTGGGATCCCTTCTGGGGAAGGTATGGCCATTACAAAAAGGACAGGTTACACCTGAACCCAAGGGGGACCAATATCCTTGTGGGAAGGTTTGCTAGACCTGTTGAGGAGTGTTTAAACTAATTTGGAAGGGGGATGGGAACTGGAGTGATAGCGCTGAAGATGGGGCAGTTGGTATACAAGTCGATGCATTGTGTAGTGAGATTGTGAGGAAAGACAGGCAGATGATAGGACAAAATTTCAGTCAGTGGGTTGAGTTACAGTGTAACATGGGGGCAAAGTTGAAAAGGGTAATGAACACAGGAGTGAAGGTGCTATGTTTCAATGCATGCTATACATGGAATATGGCAGAAGAACTTGTAGTACAGTTGGAGATTGGTGGGTATGACACTGAAGGCATCACTGAGTCGTGGCTGAAAAAGATTATAGTTGGGAGCTTAACATCCAAGGATTCACATTGTATTGAAAGGACAGGCAGATAGGCATAGGGGGTTGGGTAGCTGTGATGGTATAAAATGAAATCAAATCCTCAGAAAGCAGTGAAATAGGATCAGAAGATGTAGAATCCTTGTAGGTAGCGTTCAGAAACTGCAAAGGTAAAAACACCCTTTTGGGAGTTATATACAGGCCTCTGACGAGTAGCCAGGATGTGGGATATAAATTACAATGGAAGCAAATACATGTAAAAAGTGCAATGTTACGATTGTCATTGGGGGATTTCAATATACAGATGTACTGGGAAAATTAGGTTGGTGCAGGATCCCAAGAGAGGAAATTTGTAGAATGCCTACGAAATAAATTTTTATAGCAGCTTATGGTTGGGCCCGCTACGGGAAAGGCAATTCTGGATTGGGTGTTGTGTAATGAACCAGATTTCATTAGGGAGCTTAAGGTAAAGGAACCCCTAGGAGACAGTGATCATATTATAATAGAATTCACTCTGCAGTTTGAGAGGGAAAAGCTAAAGTCAGATGTGCCAGTATTACAGTGGAATAAAGTGAATTATAGACACATGAGAGAGAGGTGGTTAAAATTGATTGGAAGGGGCACTATCAGGGATGTTGGCAGAACAGCAATGGCTTGACCTTCTCAGGGTAATTTGTAACATCCAGAACATGTATATTCTAAAGATGATGAAGGAAGCATGATGCAACCGTGCTTGACAAGGGAAGTCAAGGACAGCATAAAAGCAGAAGAGTGGGCATATAAAATAGTAAAATTAGTGGGAAGTTAGAATGTTGGGAAGCTTTTAAAAACTAACAGAAGGCAACTAAGAAAACCAGAAGGAGAGAAAAGATGAAATGTGAAAATAAGCTAGCCAATAGCATAAAAGAGGATACCAAAAGTATTTTTTCAGATATATAAAGTGCAAAAGGGACGAAAATGGACATCGGACTGTTGGAGAGGTAGCAATAGAGAACAAGGAAATGGCAGATGAACAATCAGTATTTTGCATCAGTCTTCACTGTGACTAGCAGCATGCTAGAAATTCAATAGAATCAGGGGGCAGAAGTGAGTGTAGTTGCTATTACTAAGGAGAAAGTGCTTGGGGACCTAAAAGTTCTGAAGGTAGATAAGTTACCTGGACCAGATAGACCACACCCCAGGGTTTTGAAGGAGGTAGCTGAAAATGCTGCCTTTATTCCCCACTCTTTGCCTCCTGCCAACCAGCCAATCTTCCATCAGTGCAAGTATGTTTCCTCTAACATCACAGACTCTTATCTTGTTAAGCAGCGTCAGGTGTGGCACCTTGTCAAAGGCCTTCTTAAAATTCAAGCAACCCTCATCCACCAATTCTCCTTTCTCTATCCTGCTTGTTATTTCTTCAATGAATTCCAACAGATTTGACAGGAAAGATTTCCCCTAAGGAAGCCATGCTGACTATGGTCTATTTTATCATGTGCCTCCAAGTACCCCGAAACCTCATCCTTAATAATCGACTCCAACATCTTCCCAAACACTGAGATAAGGCAAACTGGCCTACAGTTTCCTTTCTTCTGCCTCCCTCCCTTCTTGAAGAGTGGAGTGACATTTGCAATTTTCCAGTCCTCTGAAACCATGCCAGAATCCAGTGATTCTTGAAATATCATTACTAATGCCTGCACAATTTCTTCAGCTATCTCTTTCAGAACCCTGTGGTGTCATCCATCTGGTCCAGGTGACATATCCACTTTCAGACCTTTCAGCTTCCCAAGAACCTTTTCCCTTGTAATAGCAACAACAGTCACTTCTGCTCCCTGACACACTTGAATTTCTGGCATACTGCCAGTGTCTTCCACAGTGAAGACTGGTGCAAAATACTTATTTAGTTTGTCGGCCATTTTCTTGTGCCCTATTATCAGCTCTCCAGCATTACTTTCCAGCAGTCCGATATGACTCTCTCTCCCTTTTACTCATTATACAGTACAGGTATATCTGAAGAAACCTTTGGTATCCTTTTTGATATTATTGCTTTGCTTACCTTCATATTTCATCTTTTCCATCCTTATGGCTTTTTTGTTTGCCTTCTGCTAGTTTTTTAAAGCTTCCCAATCCTCTAACTTCCCACTAATTATTGCTCTATTATATGCCCTCTCTTTTGCTTTTATGTTGGCTTTGACTTCCCTTGTCAGCCACAGTTGTGTCATCCTGTCTTTAGAATACTACTTAGTCTTTGGGATGTATCTATCCTGCACCTCCTGCATTGCTCCCAGAAATTCCAGCCAGTGCAGTTCTGCCGTTATTCCTGCTAGTGTCACCTTTCAATCAACTTTGTCCAGCTCCTCTCTCATGTATCTATAATTCCCTTTACTCACTGTAATACTGATGCATCTGACTTTAGCTTCTCCTCTCAAATTGCAGGGTGAAGTCTATCACGTTCTGATCACTGATTCTGAAGAGTTCCTTTACCTTAAGTTCCTTAATCAAATCAGTTCATTACACAACACTGAATCCACAATAGCCTTTCCCTGAGTGGGCTCAACCACAAGCTGCTCTAAAAAGTCATCTTGCAGATATTCTGCAAATTCTCTCTTGGGATCCAGCACCAATCTGTTTTTCCCAATCTACCTGCATATTGAAATCCCTCCTGACTATTGTAACAACACCCTTTTGGCATGCGTTCCTATCTCCCTTTGTAATTTGTAGCCCACATCCTGGCTACTGTTTGAAGGCCTGTATATAATTCCATCAGTCTGATAAAGATGTGGGATTAATATTCCCCATGCTGGAGAGTCTTGAACCAGACTTCATTGTCTCAAAATAAGGGTTTGACCATTCAGGACAATGATAAAGAGAGAATTCTCTACCCTAGACGGTCCCAGAGCCTCAGTGACCATTATATTCAAAACAAAGATTGATGGATTTTTTTGACATTATGAAAATGAAGAGCATGGTTTAAGTCGAGAAATGCTGAGGTAAATGAGCCCCTATGATCATACAGAATGGCAAACAACCAGGAAAGGCTGAAAGACCTAATCCGCTTCTGTTTTGTATAGTGTTATGAAACCTCCCATAATCAAGTTGTTTGCTTATGTGCATGGACTGTACATAAAAGAAAATTCTTCCCTACTTGGGCATCTTAAAATTATGCATAAATTGGTATTCTCAATTAAGCAGAACATTTCCCACAATCCCTCTGCACCACCATTACATCCACATAAGCCACTCCTCTCCATAGCCCCTCAGCATCCTTATCCACCCATGTACTGCCACTTTACACTTACACTCCACACCTCATCCCTACACTGACACAGCCACTGTCCTACTGCCTTTTCATACATCCTGCTGCCACCTAGAAGAGTTTCTCATGCCAAGAGTCATTTTTTTCACATTATGGTTTCCTGTCAGGGTCACCTTATGTACAGAAGCTCCTGCACCTAGTATCAATTTATGTACATACCATCAGTCTGTTTATAAGCTAATCTTATGTATATATGGCCACACTCATATAATCGTATTGTATAGGATTGCTTTTATATTTATTATGTTCTTTATGTTTATTGTTTTTTTCTATGCTGCATCGGACCCAGAATAACAATCATTTTATTCTCTTTACACTTATATACTAAAGAATGACAATAAACAATCTTGAATCTTGAACCTTTTACACCGTCTGCAGGATGTGAACACATAACCTTGGCTGATAGTGTGATTATTGACTCTTCAGTAAACATGCCCTGCTTTGGATCACACTGAACACAAAAATATTCTGACCAAGGACCTCATACCTGAAATAGTAACTCCATTTCTTATTCCACAGTTGTTGACTGACATTCTGAACATTTCCAGCATTTCTTGTTCTCATATCAAATTTCCAGCATTTGCAGTTAGCTTTCTTTTTGATTTTCATTACTCAATACTCGATGTGTCTTACAACAGATAACGTAGATCAGGGAATTCATCTTAAATGCAAGAGGTTCTGCAGATGCTGGAAATCTTGAAGGATCTCAGCCTGAAACAGCGACTGTTTATTCCCCTCCATAGATGCTGCCTGATTTGCTGAGTTCCTACAGCAGTTGGTGTGTGTTGCTCAGGGAAGTATTCTTGTCCTGGCTGCAGCATCTCCCTAATTCAATGATATGTGAGTCAGGAAATTACTGGGGTGTACTCAATAAATTGGCATGTGCAAGGCTGGAGGGCAAAGCGTGGGTACCAACCTTGATGCTGATGAAAACACTCACTGAGTTATGGGTGAGTTATTTTAATTATTGGTGATTCAGAGCAGGTCACTTGACACAATTCTTTTTTAATGGTGGATATTGTGCATAAAATTGCATTTGCTTCTGTGACAGAAATTATGAAAAAATTATTCATTATATTTGAAATAGGTCTGAAAGATTGTGTAATGGAGGTAATTTTTTCTCAAAACATCGGCCAAGAAAAACTGGTGGTGGAAAAACACTGGTGATTATTCCCGACTTTCTCTTAAATGTTCCAGAGAAAACATCGTGTAGGCCTAATGTTACATTTGATAAGATGAAATCTATTTTCTCAATGGTTACAACAAAACAGTCCATTTTAATAAAGATCTTGCCTATTGGCTGATTACACCAAAATTTACTTAATGGCTGATTTAATATAAGCAGCAAGAAAGCAGACTAGATTTAAATTGAATCTAACCTGCCATGCTTCATTATTTTCAGAATAAAATGAATTATTATTGTATAATTTATTCCTCACTAGAAATCACCCTAGTGAAAAATTGACATTCACCAATTCAGGACCTTGCATCTTTCTATTAAACCTCTTTGGTCATGCATGAATCAATTCCAGTAATCAGCTTTTCTGGAAATAGCAATTCTCCAGATACAGTAAATGAAATGATACTGTTTTGTGAAATCTAACCTTAAGAGAAAAGGTTGTTTTGAAAGGAACGTGAGAAAATTTCAGAGATTTGGAAATGGTTGATATCTTTAATCATCGCATGCCCCGAACATAACCTTTCACTGATTTTAAAGGAGTAAGGATATTGGATTGCTCTGTGGAGGAGGCTGGCTTTTATCACAAGAGTAGGTGGATAATGTTTTCTGATTTTCTGACCATTTAAGTTCAGCATCCAGGAATGGCTGCAGGAAATACGAGCACTCTGTTGGCTACTGCTGGCCCTGAGGATGGGAAGCAGAATTTCATCTGGATTTCAATGCGCCCAGGTTTTGCTGGTGTTAGTGTTCCTGAATAGAACTGCCAGTACTTGCCCACTTAAATGGCAGCAAACCTGGTATTTACACACATGGAGTCCAGTGGAAGAGCTCAACCTTGCTGAGATACCCCAATATTATGCTGGAATAGCAGCTCGTGTATTATGCTCCAGATTAATCATGAGATAGGATCTACAATAATGAGAGATATCAATTGACGATTGGAAGGCACAGCACAGGAACAGGCCCACTGTGTCCATGCTGGCCATGGTACTTAACTGTCTCACTAACCCATGTTTATTCAAGTTTTTGTTTACTTCGCTCACAGATGAAACTAAAGTCAGATACTTGATGTGAGTCATGTCACTGTTAGACTCTGATGCACTTTGCTACACTAAGTCAGGTTCTTGAGCATTTAAACAAGGGAAGTATAGCCCAGAGGTGACCACAGGCAGCAAATGAAGCAGCAGGACCTTGCTGGAAAAGATGTGAACTAATAGTTTCACACTGCATTATAGTGAAACTGAACCGGAGCATTTTTGTTGGTTTTTCAATGGATATGTAGCACTTCCATGCTAATTTGAAACAGAAACATAGAAACATAGAAAACCTACAGCATAATACAGGCCCTTTGGACCACAATGCTGTTCCAAACATGTACTTACTTCAGAAATTATCTAGGGTTACCCATGGCTCTCTATTTTTCTAAGCTCCATGTACCTATCCAGGAGTCTCTTAAAAGGCCCTATTGTTTCCACCTCCACCACCGCCGCCGGCAGCTCATTCCACACACTCACCACTCTCTGTGTAAAACTTACCCCTGACATCTCCTCTGTACCTACTTCCAAGCACCTTAAAACCGTGCCCTCTCATGCTAGCCATTTCAGCCCTGGGAAAAAGCCTCTGACTATCCACACGATCAATACCTCTCATCATCTCATACACCTCTATCAGATCACCTCTCATCCTCTGTCGCTCCAAGGAGAAAAGACCGAGTTCACTCAACCTATTCTCGTAAGGCATGCTCCCCAATCCAGGCAACATCCTTGTAAATCTCCTCTGCACCCTTTCTATAGTTTCCACATCCTTCCTGTAATGAGGCGAACAGAACTAAGCACAGTACGCCAAGTGGGGTCTGACCGGAGTCCTATATAGCTGCAACATTACCTCTCGGCTCTTAAACTCAATCCTATGATTGATAAAGGCCAATGCACCGTATGCTTTCTTAACCACAGAGTAAACCTGCACAGCAGCTTTGAACATCCTATGGACTCGGACCCCAAGATCCCTCTGATCCTCCACACTGCCAAGAGTCTTACCATTAATACTATATTTTGCCAACAGATTTGACCAACCAAAATGAACCACCTCACACTTATCTGGGTTGAACTCCGTCTGCCACTTCTCAGCCCAGTTTTGCATCCTATCAATGTCCTGCTGTAACCTCTGACAGCCCTCCACAGTATCCATAACACCTCCAACCTTTGTGTCATCAGCAAATTTACCAACCCATCCCTTCACTTTCTCCTCCAGTTCATTTATAAAAATCACAAAGGGAAGGGGTCCCAGGACAAATCCCTGAGGCACACCACTGGTCACCGGCCTCCATGCAGAATATGACCCGTCTACAACCACTCTTTGCCTTCTGTGAACAAGCCAATTCTGGATCCACAAAGCAATGTCCCCTTGGATCCCATGCCTCCTTACTTTCTCAATAAGCCTTGCATGGGATACCTTATCAAATGCCTTGCTGAAATCCATATACACTACACCTACTGCTCTACCTTCTTCAACGTGTTTAGTCACATCCTCAAAAAATTCAATCAGGCTCGTAAGGCACGACCTGCCCTTGACAAAGCCATGCTGACTATTCCTAATCATATTATGCCTCTCCAAATGTTCATAAATCCTGCCTCTCAGGATCTTCTCCATCAACTTACCAACCACTGAAGTAAGACTCACTGGTCTATAATTTCCTGGGCTATCTCTACTCCCTTTCTCTAATAAGGGAACAACATCTGCAACCCTCCAATCCTTCGGAACCTCTCACGAGCCCATTGATGATGCAAAGATCATCGCCAGAGGCTCAGCAATCTCCTCCCTCACCTCCCACAGTAACCTGGAATACATCTCATCCAGCCCCAGACCCTTATTCAACTTGATGCTTTCCAAAAGTTCCAGCACACCCTCTTCCTTAATGTTTCTATGCTCAAGCTTTTCGATCCACTGTAAGTCATCCCTACAATTGCCAAGATCCTTTTCCATAGTGAATATTGAAGCAAAGTATTCATAAAGTACCTCTGCTATCTCCTCCGGTTCCATACACACTTCTCCACTGTCACACTTGATTGGTCCTATTCTCTCACATCTTATCCTCTTGTTCTTCACATATTATATAATATAATATATACTATCGGGTGGTCTATAAGAAACACCCAGTAGAGTTATTGACCACTTCCTGTTCCTAACTTCCACCCCCAGAGACTCCATAGACAACACCTCCATGACTTCCTCCTTTTCTGCAGCTGTGACACTATCTCTGATCAGCAGTGCCACACCCCCATCTTATTTGCCTCCCTCCCTGTCCTTTCTGAAATATCTAAAACCCGGCACTCTAAGTAGCTATTCCTGCCCCTGAGCCATCTCCTCTGTAATAGCCACAACGTCATAGGTCCAAGTACTGATCCATGCTCTAAGCTCATTCGCTTTGTTCATAATACTCCTTGCATTAAAATAGACACATTTCAAACCATCGGTCTGAGCGCGTCCCTTCTCTATCACCTGCCTATCCTCCCTCTCGCACCGTGTCCAAGCTTTCTCTATTTGTGAGCCAACAGCCTGTTCCTCTACCTCTTCAGTTCGATTCCCACCCCCCACCCCTCCCAGCAATTCTAGTTTAAACTCTCCCCAATAGCCTGAGCAAAACTCCCTGCCAGGATATTAGTTCCCCTGGGATTCAAGTGCAACCCGTCCTTTTTGTACAGGTCACGCCTGCCCCAAAAGAGGTCCCAATGATCCAGAAATCTGAAGCCTTGCCCCCTGCTCCGATCCCTCAGCCATGCATTTATCCTCCACCTCACTCTATTCCTATACTCACCGTCGCGTGGCACAGGCGGTAATCTCGGGATTACTACCTTTGAGGTCCTGCTTCTCAACTTCCTTCCTAACTCTCTGTAGTCTGTTTTCAGGACCTCCTCCCTTTTCCTACCTATGTCATTGGTTCCAATATGTATCATGACCTCTGCCTGTTCACCTTCCCACTTCAGGATATCGTGGACGCGATCAGAAACATCCCAGACTCTAGCACCTGGGAAGCAAACTACCATCCGTGTTTCTTTCCTGCATCGCCTGTCTGACCCCCTAACTATAGAGTCCCCTATCACTGCTGCCTTCTTCCTTTCCCTACCCTTCTGAGCTACAGGGCCAGACTCTGTGCCAGAGGCACGACCACTGTTGCTTCCCACAGGTAGGACCTCCCCTCCTCCAGCTGTACTCAAACAGGAATACTTATTGTTAAGGAGTACTCTCTAGTATCTGACTCTTGCCCTTTCCTCTCCTGACTGTTTCCCACTTATCTGTTTCTCGAGGCCCTGGTGTGACTACTTGCCTATAGCTCCTCACTTTCCCTGACCAGACGAAGGTCATCGAGCTGCATCTCCAGTTCCCTAACGCGGTCCCTAAGGAGCTGCAGCTTGTTGCACCTGGCACAGATGTGGCCTTCCGGGAGGCTGGGAGTCTCCCGGACTTCCCACATGTGACACCCAGCACAGAACACCGGCCTCACAGACATACTTTCTGTTTCTATTCTTCACAAGTAGCTTACCTCGCCTCGACCTGTTACCGCGTAAGCCCCGTTGAGCCAAAGCCCTCCTACTCTGTCTACCCCTACTCAGACACAAACTCTATAAAGCTGTCTTCTTTTTATACTCTTCCCGCCGGTCTAACTTGTTGATGTCCATGCACCTGCGAGGTCGTTCCTCGAAATGGCCTGTAAATAACCAGAATTTTGTCACTTAACATTTTTGTGTGAAGCAACACAGCTCCTGCTTTACTTTCATTTGTTATTACACTTTATAGCACATCAAATACCTTGGCTTGCTTGGCTGCTTTAGACATTTCATATTCCATCCTTCCCCCTCTCCAAAGAACATTTGAGCTTCATAGAATATGTAATACAGAGAATGTCTAATTCAGCCTATCACGCCAGTCAAATAAGAGTTATTGAGTCCAACATTGTACTTTCCCATCTCAGTGGTAACCACACTGCGAATATGCAATTTCATGTGATTGACTTCTCCTTTGAAAGTCTATTGAAGGAAAACCCCACTGTCAGTATATTATAACTGCTGAATTTCTGTTTGACTACCTGGAATGGAATACAAATTCAACTTTTTATCACAATAAAACAGTTGATGCAGGTGCAAACACACAAAAATCTGGAGGAACTTATGTCAAAGTCATCTACGGAGCAAAATGGATGACCCATGTTTTGGGTCAAAACCCTTCATTTGGACTCAGATGCAGATACAAGAGAGGAGAGTAGTAAATAGTTGAAAGTCCTGTTCTCTGGTGCTAGCAGGGAGAAAGAGAAGTGTGAAACCAAATGTAGGATCAAAGGGGAAGCCATAATTTCAATTCATAGTGGAAAGCAGAGTTTTATTTTAAAAGTAAAAATTCTCAGCCATGAGTACTATTTAGTCAGGGAAAGGTGAACTGGTTGGTCACCAGTAGATACTTGGCAGGTGGACCACTGAGACAGAGGTTGTAGTTAGGAAAAGGTGACCTGGATAGTCATAAGAAGTCAAGACTTATTGGATCTTCAGCACATTGGCCACGAGATAGTTGTGAGTACATGGGTCTTAACTCAAAAGAAACAAGTGGAAGCAACTCACAGTGTCATCTGTTAAATTAAGGCTATGATAATGTCGCAGCAACACACTTACAATGCTGGAGGAACTCAGGCAGCATCTATGGAAAGGAAAAGAAGAGTCGATGTTTTGGGTCAAGGCCCTTCATCAGGACGTCGATGAAATGTTGACTCTTTATTCCTTTCCATAGATGCTACCTGAGTTACTCCAGCATTTGCAGGATCTTCTGTGTTTATTATGTTGCAGTCTCATGTATAAGTATCCACTGCAGAATAAAGAATGCTGACCTTTTGAGATTTATTACATCTCCAGTCAAGATGTCTGCCAAACTGTCAGCAGTAATTTCATAACTGGTCCATTGTAAATAAAACCTTGCAGGATAAAACCCAAATTATGCAGCTTATTGTTGCGGTAGCTCTTCACTCATATCTTCTGTACCCTGGATAATGAAAGAAAAGCATCACATGTGCTTTTTCAACCTTCTTGTTCACTTGTCCTGCTACCCTTCATGATCCCCTTTCAGTCTAAATGTCAACCACGCAGGTAATTTTTGACTTAACTATATACTTGTTCTGCTCTGCCATGGGCAGTCCCAAGCCCGGTTGCAAGATGAGGAAGGTTGGGCATGGGGCTTGCAACCCCATCCCATAAAAACCAGAGCCACAGAAAAGCCAACAGAAGCTCCAAAGACTTCATCCCTGGGAAAGGAAGGATCTTCAAAAAAATGGGCTACACCTGGGGATAACTTGAAAGACTGGCCAAGACAGAGGACTCTGGTAAGCCCCTGTCTGTGGCCTATGCCCCAAAAGGGGTGATGGGCTTAAGTAAGTAATATATTTGTTCACCATGCTCTCTGCATTTACATCCAAACATAAAGATATACTGCACTGTTTTCCTGGGAGTTACGAAACAATACAGAAAGAAGGCCATTTTGCCAATCAAATTCATGCTGGCTCTCAGAGCACACCAATCGGTCCCATTTCCCTATTAGTTCTTTGTAATTATTATTTCTTTCTCACGTCTCCATCAAGTTGTCTCAATTTTCCTGCCACTCACCTGCATATGGGGTGATTTACAGTGGCCAATTAACCTACCAGCAGGTCTTTGTGATGTGGGAGGAAAACAGAGCACCTCCAGGAAACTTACGGGGAGAACGTGCAAAACCCACACAGACAGCATCCAAGGTTGAGAACAGGTCCCAGGTGTTGTGTGTTAGCAGCACTGATTGCTCTGCCACTGTCCAGTCACAAAGCAATGAGCTAGTTAGATTGGAAAAGATCCTTTTGTCATTTCCCTCAAAACCTTCTGGGAGAAGGACATATTGCATTCAATAGTGCAGTGGAGTTAGTTCCCATTCTCATTCTGACATGTCTATCCATTGCCTCCTCTACTTCCACGCTGAAGTTGAACTCAGGTTGGAGGAGTGACACCTCATATTCTGCCTGGATAACCCCCAAACTTAATGGCATGAATATTGATTTCTTGAACTTCCAGTAACTACTCCCCACTCACCCCCTCTGTTTTTTCCATTTCCCATTCTGGTTCCCCTCTCACCCCTTCCCTTCACCTCCCTCTGGGTCCCCTCCTCCTTCCCCTTCTTCCATGGTCCACCGTCCTCTCCTACTGGATTCCTTATTCTTCAGCCTATTATCTCTTCTACCTATCTCTTAGCTGCTTCTTATTTCATCCCCTCCCCACAGCCCCACGCTCACCTTTCCTCTCACATGGCTTCACCTGTCACCTCATACTCCTTCCTCTCCCTCCACCTTCTTATTCTGGCTTCTGCCCCCTTCCTTTCCAGTCCTGATGAAGAATGTCAGCCTGAAATGTTGACTGTTCATTCCCTTCCATAGATGATGCCTGATCTGCCAAGTTCCTCCAGCATTTTGTGCATGTTGCTCAAGAGTTCCCAACTTAAGTCTTACGGCGATTGAACTTAGCATTTGAAAGGCTAACAATTCACTATGCCCTGCTGGTGAAACATATGAGAATTCGTTTACATGAAAGTTATGAAATGGTTAAACTGTGTGTTCTTTGTCTCATTGACCTGACATTTAAAAGAGGTACAAGTTGTATGTTTAAAAAGATGATAGTAATTTAAAGTTAGCAATTTACAAGGAAAACAGAAAGTGCTTGAAGAGCACTCAGACAAATACTGCACTAATATCTTACAGATCCCATTAAGCATAGGTCACTGTTGCAGAACATTTTATAAGACATGTGTAGCATCTGACTTAAATGGCTTAAGCTTTGGAAATCTGGTATGATGTAATATAAACTCCTGAATATTCATGTAATGAAGACAGTATAATTAACAAAGCAACAGTAATACACTCTAACACATACTACATCTATAACTATACTGTAATGATTTCACTCTAAGAGTGCAATTTGATCAACACACACAAAATGCTGGAGGAACTCAGCAGGCCAGGCCTATGGAAAAGAGGACAGTCGACGTTACGGGCCAAGACCCTTCGACAGGACTGGAGAAAAAAAGATGAGGAGTAGATTTAAAAGGTGGGGGAGTGGAGAGAGAAACACCAAGTGAAAGGTGAAACCTGAAGGGGGAGGGATGAAGTAAAGAGCTGGGAAGTTGATTGGTGAAAGAGATACAGGGCTGGAGAAGAGGGAGTCTGATAGGAGAGAACAGAAGACCATGGAAGAAAGAAAAGGGGGAGGAGCACCAGATGGAAGCGATAGGCAGGCAGGGAGATAAAGTGAGAGAGGGAGAGGGGGATGGGGAATGGTGAAGGGGCGGGGGGGGGGAGAGGGGAAGCCATTACTGGAAGTTTGAGAAATCGATGTTCATGCCATCAGGTTGGTGGCTACCCAGAAGGAATATAAGGTGTTGTTCCCCCAACCTGAGTGTGGCCTCATTGCAACAATGGAGGAGGCTATGGATGGACATATCGGAATGGGAATGGGAAGTGGAATTGAAATGGGTGGCCGCTGGGAGATCCCACTTCTTCTGGTGGACGGAACGTGGGTGCTCGGTGGAGTGGTCTCCCAATCTATGCTGGGTCTCACCGATATACAGGAGGCTTGGATTTCCAGCATCCGCAGATTTTCTCTTGTCAGTGCAATTTGATCCCTGGTTTTTACCTAACTGCATAAATGAAGTGCAGTTATGGATTTTGATTTAGCCTACCTAGTCTAATGTTTTAATATTTAGGAATATAAAGTTCCCATTCGAAAAAGAATATTGTTTCCTTCCTTCTTTAAGGAAATAGTAACTGAAGATTTATAAATTGTGAGGCGTGTTCGGATCCTACAATTTCTACCTAAGTAGTGAAAGTACAGTGTTAGTGATAGTGATAACAGAAGCACCAGATTATTGTAATCACCCAGATTTCTTTGGAGAATGAAATTGGCCACCCTTATATCCAGACTCATGATGTTATGGAGAGAGGTTGACCAGGCTGGGACTCTATTCACTGGAGTGTAGGAAAATGAGGGGTGATATTATAAAGGTACATAAAATCATGAGGGGTATATATAGAGTGAATACACACAATCTTTTCCCCAGGGTTGGGTTATCAAGAACTACAGGGCATGGATTTAGGGTGAGAGGGGAGAGATTTAATAGGAAACTGAGGGGTAATCTTTTCACTCAGAGGGTGGTGTGTATATGGAATGAGCTGTCAGAGGAAGTAGTTGAGGCAGGTACAATAACCATAAGTCATAGGAGCAGAATTAGGCCATTCAGCCCATTGTCTTCTCCGCCATTTCCTCATGGTTGATCCTGGATCCCACTCAACCCCATACACATGCCTTCCCGCCATATCCTTTGATGCCCTGACCAATCGGGAAACTATCAACTTCCACCTTAAATATACGCATGGACTTGGCCTCCACTGCAGCTTGTGGCAGAGCATTCCACAGAATCACCACTCTTTGGCTAAAAAAAAAAATCCTCCTTACCTCTGTTCTAAAGGGCCGCTCCTTAATTTTGAAGCTGTATCCTCTAGTTCTGGGTACCCCCACCAAAGGAAACATCCTTTCCACATCCACCCTACCTAGTCCTTTCAACATTTGGTACTTTCAATGAGATCCCCCCTTCCCCTGCATTCTTCTGAATTTCAGTGAGTACAGGCCCAAAGCTGCTAAACACTCCTCGTATGTTAACCCCTTCATTCCTGGAATCATCCTCGTGAACTTCCTCCGGACTCTCTCCAATGACAACACATCCTCTCTGAGATATGGGCCCCAAAACCGTTGACAATGCTCTGAGTGCAGCCTGAGTCCCTCTGCATCTCTGATGTTTGAACCTTCTCCCCATTTAGATAACAGTCTGCACTATTGTTCCTTTTACCAAAATGCAATATCATACATTTCTCAACACTGTATTCCATATTAACATTTATAAAACACTGGAATGGTACGTAGATAGGAAAAGTTTAGAGGGATGTGGGCAAATGGGATTCTTGTTTAGCATGGACCAGTTAAGCTGAAGGGCCTGTTTCCGTGATGTATGACTCAAACATAGCTGGCTTTTAATTGTTCTCAGAAACAGTCTTTCAGTTCAGAAAGGTCTGGACAATAGATGCTGGTCAAGGCAGAGATTCCACATCTTCGAAGCAAAATTAAACAGAATTTTGAGTTGTAACATGTATGCCAAACATTCAATTAGTTCCAAAGATGGGCACACACTCTTGACACCTACAGTCTTATGTCTCCACTGTCTGGGGAGCTACAGAAAAAAGAAAATGCAAAGGTTCGTTCACATTATCGCAGTTCATACTACAATTCTCTCTCAGCTCTGTTACCATAGCTTAATTGGCTGCTCACTCATAAAGACAGAAAATTACTCCAGCTTCCAGCTGAACCATTTGCCAGTGTGAATATCTCTAAAACTATTTGTATTCCTGAGGGAGAGTAGTGCTCATCAAGACAAAATATCTATAATGAGAGTGGAAATCTACTTTGGAGGTTCTATTATCTGAAAGAGCTGTGCAAACCCGAAATGGTGACTTGCACAGCTCTCTCAGCATCTCTGAAAGGGCATTATTGACAGAACTGAAAAAATCACTTGGATTTCAAAAGTAAGGATAAATATTTTATTTCCTCTGGAACAATTGAAGAGCTTTCAAGTTGTCAGTTAAATGTGAAAAGGTAGATTAGTCAAACAATCACTGTAGCCTTTGGCCTCATTCCTTAAGCATCCACAAAAGCATAAAGCATATATGTTATGTCTATTAAAATTGCTGCATCAATGGTTTGGATGTTGACCCCTGCAGCTGTGTACAGTGTAAGAGGAGTGACATCTAAATAGCATTTTTCAACGCTGTTTGACAACTTGGAAATATGCATGCCCACTCAATAATTGGAAATAATTCAGGTTTAAGAAGTTAATAGGATGCTGTCTAACAAATGGAATCCTTTTAAATCCATGATTTATTTATTCATCCTATCACTGTTTTGAAAGAAGTTATTTAACTCAATGCTGCTTTGATGCAATAGTGAAATTTCCCTTCTCTTTGTAATCCAACTCAAAGCGTAAAATCCATTATGATTTTTGATTTGTTTGCACACAATGGCTGGTAGAAATGACATTTGTTCAGTACATACATATACACATATACATATGTATATATACATATAAAGATTGCCACTGAGCCAAAGACAACTGCAGACAATTTGTTCACAGGGAGAGGTTTCAAGGATGATTAGAAATGAGGAAAGAGGGACAAAAAGATAGCAAGGGAATTCCAAAATATTGAGGCTGAAAGCCTTACAGGGAAAGCAAATAAGGAAATGTCAAGATACTAGGAGTTAAGAAGAGCTCTCAGAAAATTATGCTTTAGAGAAGTGGAGAGTACTGGGGACATTGAATGTGTAAACATGAGGACGAATGATCTAAACCTGAGATGCTGTTGGATCAACAGCCAGCAGCAAGCATTAGGATAACAGAAAAAGGAACTTGGAGCAAGTTAGGATATGAAAAGTACAGTTTTGGATGACTTCACAAATATGGAAAGAAAGCAAATAATATGCAAAGAGATAGGTCTGGTCTGTGGGTTGAGATTCTAAGTTGAAGAAAGGTCAATTTTGATGGTATCAGAAATGATCTGGCAAGTGTGGATTGGGACAGGCTGTTTTCTGGCAAAGGTGCACTTGGTAGATGGGAGGCCTTCAAAAATGAAATTGTGAAAGTACAAAGCTTGTATGTGCTTGTCAGAATAAAAGGTAAAGATAAGAAGTGTAGGGAACCTTGAGTAAAAAGGAGGTGCATAGCAGGTATAGGCAAGTAGGAACAAATGAGGTGCTTATGGAGTACAAGAAATGCAAGAGAACACTTAGGAAAGAAATCAGGAAGGCTAAAAGAAAGCATGAAGTTGCTCTAGCAGACAAGGTAGTGGAGAGCCTTAAGGGGTTCTACAGGTATGTTAGGAGAAAAAGGATTGCTAGGAACAAAATTGGTCCTCTGGAAGACCAAAATGGTAATCCATGTGTGGAGCCTAAACAGGTGGCAGAGATCTTGAATCATCTTATGCCCAATTCCCAAGAAGAGAAATCCCACCTGCAATATTGACTACTGTCCCGTAGCTCTAACATCGCTGGTAAAGAAGTCTTTTGAACGGCTTCCCCTACCACAGCTACCGGCGAGGGTAAGTGTGCTCACAGACCCACTCCAGTTTGCTTACAGGCTGAAAAGAGGCGTGGATGATCCAGTACTAACGTTACTGCACCATACCTACACTCACCTGGAGAGGCCCGGATCATTTGTTAGGATGTGGTTTGTGGACGTCTCCAGTGCATTGAACACTGTGCAACCCCATCTCATGGGACACAAACTTCAGCAAATGAATGTAACCGCCCCCCCCCACCTCATATTCCTCACCCTCTCCTTCCTCAGAGACAGACATCAAAAAGTGAAATAGAATGGTTATATGAGCACCAACAGGCAAATATCAACTGAAGCAGCATAAGGCTTGGTGATCTCACCAGTCTTGTTCACACTGTACACAGACGACTGCAGAAGCTCACAGCCAGGCATGCAGTACGTCAAGTACTCAGATGATACAGTCATCACTGACACCACCAATTCGATGACTGAATCAATGAGGAAATCAATAGATATGCTGGATGGTGCACTAACAACTATCTGGGCCTGAACCCCAGTAAAACTAAGAACAGACATGTCAACGCCTGCTCACTACTAATAAAAAAATATTGCACTGCAAAGATGGTGCTGGCAAGACACAGTGACACTTTCCGGGCAGCAAACAAAACTACTAACAATTCTATGAAATATACTTTTTCGGGACTATAATCACTGCAATCCATAGCCTGTAATTTCCTGCTGGGAGGTGTGCTTTTGAACTATCAGTACAACCTGGTATTTAGTTTAGATTATGGGGACACTCTGTCCTCGTTTATTGTCATTTAGAAATGCATGCATTAAGAAGTGATACAATGTTCCTCCAGTATGATATCACAGAAACACAAGACAGACCAAGACTAAAACTGACAAAAACCACGTAATTATAACATATAGTTACAACAGTGCAAAGCAATACCGTAATTTGATGAAGAGCAGACCATGGGCATGGTTAAAAAAAAGTCTCAAAGTCTTGATAGCCCCATCATCTCACGCAGACGGTAGAAGGAAGAAAAACTCTCCCTGCCATGAACCTCCAGCGCCGCAAACTTGCCGATGCAGCATCCTGGAAGCACCCGACCACAGCCGACTCTGAGTCCGTCCGAAAACTTCGAGCCTCCGACCAGCCCTCTGACACCGAGCACCGAGCACCATCTCTGCCGAGCACTTCGACCCCGGCCCTGGCCGCCAGCAACCGGCAAAGCCGAGGACTCGGGGCCTTCCCCTCTGGAGATTCTCGATCGCACAGTAGCAGCGGCAGCGAAACAGGTATTTCAGAAGTTTCACCAGATGTTTCTCCATGCTTCTCATGTCTGTTCTCCATCAAATCAGGATTGTGCACAGCACCCTACTTGACAAATAACAGATATTCATTCCGGAGTGGCCGCTGTGGACTGCGTCGCGTCGCCATCTTCTCTCTCTTCTTTATGTGGTATCCTGAAATATTCAGCAAACTACACTCTCGAGAATGCAAGCATGGCCGCGGCAGCCATTGCTGAAGCGGACCTGGGGCTAGATTGAAACTCCGGGCCAGATTGAAGTGGTGGTGTCCGGGCCTGAGAATGGGTAACAAACTTATGTTTGGCCTATTTAAGCACAGTGCAAGATTAAAAGGTTTAAGGTCTTGAGGCTGAGGGCAGAGGATGAACCAGCATTCAGCTCACTAATCTGGGAGGCTTTACTCATATCAGAGCTGAACTGACCCTGCAGCTGTGACCTGCAACCATTAGGTTCCTGGACCGGCTACAGTGATGAACTAGCCATGTGGCTGTGGACTTACCTTTGGGCAGTCTGCAGTTCATGCTCCATGGATTGTTTGTTTACATTTTTTTATTGTTTGTTCACTTTTTTAATTTTGTTCAATTTGTTCTTTCTTTTTCATACATTGGATGCATGACTATTTTTGTGGTGTGTGGTTTTCTGTGAGTTTTATTGTGCTTCTTTGTTTTATGGCTGCCTGCAAGAAGGTGAATCTCAAGGTTAATAAATGCACTTTGAACTTTGAACTATGAACTAATTCCCCATGCAACTGCAGGGAGTAGAATGCCTGTCCTTTCACATCTTTTCTTCGCCCTATATTGGGACCCAAGCAGTCTTTCCAGGTAAGGCACAAAATCATTTGCCCTTCTTCCAGCCTTGTGCGTTGTATTTGTTGTTCATAATGTAGTCTCCTCTACAATGCAGAAACAAAAATTGCTTTGGGTGATTGTTTTGCAGAGCACCTGCACCCTGAGCTTTTGGTCGCCTGCTGCTTTAATTCCCCATCCCACTTCCACATTCACCTCTGTCTGTGGCCTCCAGCATTCTTACAACAAGGCCTAACAATAAGCTCAAGGGAAAACACTCCAGTTTTTGTCTTGATGCATTGCTGCTTGCAAGACTCAGTACTGAATTCTCCAACTTCCGATAACTTTCTTTTTGTTTGCATCAGGACTGGCTAATTTTGTCTACCAATCCTCTTTGCATTTCCTTTGTTTGTACTTTCTGGCCTGTAGACATTTCCTAGTACAGGGGTCCCTAACCTTTTTTTGCTCCGCGGACCAGTTTAATATTGACAATATTCTTGTGGACTGGCCGACCGGTGGGAGGGGGGTGTTCAAGTAGGGTTAAACTCACCTCAACATGTCTTTTACAGTTAGGGTTGCCAACTTTCTCACTCCCAAATAAGGGACAAAAGTAGCAGTCAAATCCCGAGACACTTTACCCCAGGAAAGACTACCATGACCATGAAGCCTTGCGCGGGCACCTGTGTGCACATGCGTGTACGTGCCAATTTTTCTCCCACAAATTAGTTTTGCCTTCATCTTCCCGACTATACTGTACATACATTATTTCTACTTTATATAGGCTCTGTATTTATCATGTCATTCCTGCTTTTACTATATATTAGTGTTATTTTAGGTTTTATGTGTTATTTGTTAGGTTATTTTTTGGGCCTGGGAACGCTCAAAAATTTTTCCCATATAAATTAATGGTAATTGCTTCTTCACTTTACGCCATTTCGGCACGAAAGGTTTCATAGGAATGCTCTACCTTGGCGGGGGAAATACGGGACAAGGGCAGTCCCGTATGCGACAAACCAGTTTAGCCCGATATATGGGATGTCCCGGCAAACACGGGACAGTTGGCAACCCTTTGTTCAAGTTCAACAGTGCGTGACAGGGAATGAGGAAAGGTGCAGCTGACTCATATCGTTTCCTCGCGGCCCGGTAGCACATGCTCTGCAGCCCGGTATCGGTCCGCGGCCCGGTGGTTGGGGACTGCTGTCCTAGTAGACCAGATTGTGGCATCGCTCAGATACCACAAAACCAGCAACACATCACACAGAGAAAATGGTTTAAATGTCCATGTAATCGTGTAATGTAATGGAAGTGTATGGTCATGCACTTTGGTAGAAGATATAAAGGTGTAGACTATTTCCTAAACAGGAAAAATTTCAAAAATCGGAGGTGCAAAGGGACTTGGGATTCCTTGTGTAGGATTCCCTAAAGGTTAACTTTCAGGTTGAGTGGTAAGGAAGACAACTTATTCTCCACAAGTATGATCCTCATAGATTCATGCCATTTTTATGCATGAAATATGCATGTTTGAAATAAAGTTATGCCTGGTTTAAACCGTATGCTTAATAAGGAGACTGATTTATTATGATGTGTGAATTAATTGACCATTTGTGCATCACAGTTGTTTTTGCATCATGCATTTGTTTTGTCCTTTGAGAGCAATGAAAAAATCAGGCTGCAAATCATTCAGACCCCTCCAGAGAGCCAAGCAACAGCTGGTTATGAAGCATTACTGCTACAAATCTTTGGGAAGCTTCCATATCTCTTCGCACCATTCCATTTCTTTCCTGTTGGCATGAGCAGGGATACAGAAAGGCAAGACAGAACCAACACATTTTGGAAAGATACATTTTTATTGCAAATTTTAAATATTTTGACCAGCGGCTATATTTCATTAGGAGCTTGACGAGATTTGGCATGTCACCAAAGACTCTAGCAAGTTTCTATAGATGTACCACGGAGAGCATTCTGACACTCCAATGCTCAGCATAGTGTTGCCAGAAAGATCTACATTCTATAAATCAGTGAATTCAAATGAATCAAGGACAGTTGAAGCAGACAGACTAATTGTCTTTGTTCATGCTGTGTGCTTGGGGATGGGGGCACCATTTTGTGAAGACACTCTATTCTACATTTTGTGAGCTTGACATGCTGGGCTTGATCAATGTTTTAAAGAAGACACAATGATTCTTCAGGTAATCTGCTGGACTGGAGATCATTTCCAAATAAGAAGTTATTTGTGAAACGTTCTTGGTTGGATACAACATGCAGGTTTGTGAATGTTGGGTTGATGCCCAACTGGAGGGATTCGAGCTCATTGCTGATTGAGAACAAAGAGCCATAAATTATCGACTGTCACCTGATGGAAAGAGGGCAATAAATGGATGACAGATTGGAGCAGAGCCTATAACAAGGTGTTAAAGGACAGACACATGTCTTGTGCCAATGACACTGGAATGCACTATTTGAATTGATAAGGGTTGGATATAAAAGTGGATGCTTCACGTGTGCTGGCAGCGGAAACTTCAAAGAATAACCAGCACAGATACAAGTGTGAGTAACCCTGTGTGAAACACATGGTGAGTGAATTGGGACTGTGAGGAACGCCTGGCCAGCGTAAACTCCCTTGCCCGGGTAATACCTTTGCTCTTCTTTGATTATTCAGGAGAGTCAGGGATACTTAGCGGGTGTGTACACAAGGTATTTAGTGTATGAATTCACGCACTTGTTAGTTTGAACAATAAAAGTACTTGTCGGTAAATCTAGATCTCTCTGTACCTCACTGATCATTGCTACAAGAGGTATTTTTTTAACAATAGAAAAACTGCAGAGGGTATTTAGAGGGTATACATATATATAGAGGGACCAACTAGAGAGGATGCAATATTGGATCTCCTGTTAGGAAACGAGTTAGGACAAGTGGCGGAAGTCTGTGTAGGGGAGCACTTTGGTTCCAGTGATCATAACACCATTAGTTTCAATTTGATCATGGACAAAGATAGATCTGGTCCTAGGGTTGAGGTTCTGAACTGGAAGAAGGCCAAATTTGAAGAAATGAGAAAGGATCTAAAAAGCATGGATTGGGACAGGTTGTTCTCTGGCAAAGATGTGATTGGTAGGTGGGAAGCCGTCAAAGGGAAAATTTTGAGAGTGCAGAGTTTGTATGTTCCTGTCAGGATTAAAGGCAAATTGAATAGGAATAAGGAACCTTGGTTCTCAAGGGATATTGCAACTCTGATAAAGAAGAAGAGGGAGTTGTATGGAATGTATAGGAAACAGGGAGTAAATCAGGTGCTTGAGGATTATAAGAAGTGCAAGAAAATACTTAAGAATGTAATCAGGAGGGCTAAAAGAAGACATGAGGTTGCCTTGGCAGTCAAAGTGAAGGATAATCCAAAGAGCTTTTACAGGTATATTAAGAGCAAAAGGATTGTAAGGGATAAAATTGGTCCTCTTAAAGATCAGAGCAGTCGGCTATGTGCGGAACCAAAGGAAATGGGGGAGATTTTAAATAGGTTTTTTGCGTCTGTATTTACTAAGGAAACTGGCATGAAGTCTATGGAATTGAGGGAATCAAGTAGTGAGATCATGGAAACTGTACAGATTGAAAAGGAGGAGGTGCTTGCTGTCTTGAGGAAAATTAAAGTAGATAAATTCCCGGGACCTGACGGAGTGTTCCCTCGGACCTTGAAGGAGACTAGTGTTGAAATTGCGGGGGCCCTGGCAGAAATATTTAAAATGTCGCTGTCTACAGGTGAGGTGCTGGAGGATTGGAGAGTGGCTCATGTTGTTCCATTGTTTAAAAAAGGATCGAAAAGTAATCCAGGAAATTATAGGCCGGTGAGTTTAACATTGGTAGTAGGTAAATTATTGGAGGGAGTAATAATAGACAGAATCTACAAGCATTTGGATAGACAGGGACTTATAAGGGAGAGACAACATGGCTTTGTGCGTGGCAGGTCATGTTTGACCAATCTATTGGAGTTTTTCGAGGAGGTTACCAGGAAAGTAGATGAAGGGAAGGCAGTGGATATTGTCTACATGGATTTCAGTAAGGCCTTTGACAAGGTCCCACATGGGAGGTTAGTTAGGAAAATTCAGTCGCTAGGTATACATGGAGAGGTGGTAAATTGGATTAGACATTGGCTCAATGGTAGAAGCCAAAGAGTGATGTCAGAGAATTGCTTCTCTGAGTGGAGGCCTGTGACTAGTGGTGTGCCACAGGGATCAGTGCTGGGTCCATTGTTATTTGTCATCTATATCAATAATCTGGATGACAATGTGGTAAATTGGATCAGCAAATTTGCTGATGATACAAAGATTGGAGGTGTAGTAGACAGTGAGGAAGATTTTCAGAGCCTGCAAAGGGACTTGGACCAGCTGGAAAAATGGGCTGAAAAATGGCAGATGGAGTTTAATACAGACAAGTGTGAGGTATTGCACGTTAGAAGGACAAACCAAGGTAGAACATACAGGGTTAATGGTAAGGCACTGAGGAGTGCAGTAGAACAGAGGGATCTGGGAATACAGATACAAAATTCCCTAAAAGTGGCGTCACAGGTAGATAGGGTCGTAAAGAGAGCTTTTGGTACATTGGTCTTTATTAATCAAAGTATTGAGTATAAGAGCTGGAATGTCATGATGAGGTTGTATAAGGCATTGGTGAGGCCGAATCTGGAGTATTGTGTTCAGTTTTGGTCACCAAATTACAGGAAGGATATAAATAAGGTTGAAAGAATGCAGAGAAGGTTTACAAGGATGTTGCCGGGACTTGAGAAACTCAGTTACAGAGAAAGGTTGAATAGGTTAGGACTTTATTCCCTGGAGCGTAGAAGAATGAGGGGAGATTTGATAGAGGTATGTAAAATTATGATGGGTATAGAGAGAGTGAATGCAAGCAGGCTTTTTCCACTGAGGCAACGGGAGAAAAAAACCAGAGGACATGGGTTAAGGGTGAGGGGGGAAAAGTTTAAAGGGAATATTAGGGGGGGCTTCTTCACACAAAGAGTGGTGGGAGTATGGAATGAGCTGCCAGATGAGGTGGTAAACGCGGGTTCTTTTTTAACATTTAAGAATAAATTGGACCGATACATGAATGGGAGGTGTATGGAGGGATATGGTCCGTGTGCAGGTCAGTGGGACTAGGCAGTAAATGGTTCGGCACAGCCAAGAAGGGCCAAAAGGCCTGTTTCTGTGCTGTAGTTTCTATGGTTTCTATGGCAGTTGAGTCAGGCAGTCAATCATGGGCACTAGCATCCCCATCAAGGAAATCTTCAAAAGGTGATGCCTCAAAGAGGCATCCATCATGAAGGACTCACAACATCTAGGATATTCCCTCTTCTCACCACTACCATCAGAGAGGAGGAATAAGTCCAAAGACACACACTCAACATTTTAGGAATGTTTTTTTCCCCTCCATCATCAGATTTCTGAATGCTCTATGAATCTGTGAACATGACCTCACTATTTTGCTTTCGTTCTGCACTGTTTGTTTTTCATATATTCTTGTAACTTATTGTAATTTTTATGCATTGCACTGCACTGGTGTCACAAAACAACAAATTTCATGACATATGTTGGTAATAATAAATCTGATCCTCATCCTCACAATAGATGCACCTGTGCTGTGCCAACCTTGGTTAGGTCGGAAAATGTTTCTCTGATTTAGGTTTTGAGATTATGTTCCAGTCCAGAGACTTGAGCACAAGATTTCCAGTGCAGTACTAAGGAACAGCCAGAGTTGCTCTCTTTCAGAAAGTTTGTTACATCAGAATTATTTTGCAGAGGAATAGAGGAGATATCACCATTGCCCTAATATTAATAAAGCAGGGAAATGGCTTGTGTCATTATTAAAGGGAGGATTTTCCTCAATTCAACAAAGGGATTACTAGTAGAGAGAATAACTGTTCTTCATGGTCTTAGTGGACATGCTCCCCAATGCTTTCAGTGGCCTTGTTGTGAATTAATGAAGTTAGCCAATGCTATCTGTGTAAGCTGAGTGTCAGAAGTATTAAATTTGGTTTGTACAAGCAAGGAGCAGATACAATAGATAAAAGGACAACCTAACTTCCTAATATCATCAAAGGCTTTAAAGTTTTAAAAACAATGGAAAAACTAACCAAGATTTGTATAAATGCTTCAGGAGAAATAATCTCTGAAGTGTCCCAGCCAAAGTTTGCAAGGTTTACCTATTGCGATTCATTTCAAAGTACTCCGTAGTAGTTTTTAAAGGTAAATTGAACATGATTAGATGAGTACTTTTGCAGAGTTATAGTGAATATGCTAGGGAGTGGGACAGATTTCATAGTTCTTCTGAGCTGACTAAATTTCTTCTGTGCTATCAGATTCCATGAATAGAGTCAAGCCAAACAGTTCGATAAATAAATAAAATGGATAGACAGATAAATTACAGTGGTGTTAGTAAGTTTGTAAACCCCGTAGAATTTTCTCCATTTCTGCATAAATATAACCTAAAACGTGATCAGATCTTCATGCAAGTCCTAAAACTAGATAAAGAGAACCCAATTAAATAAGTAACACAAAAAACATACTTATACATTTATTTATTGAGAAAAATGATATATCCACCTGAGCAGCTAGGAATGACCTTGGTTTCACCTCTGAGTCAACATATGCCACATCCAATAGTGCTGTAAACAAGAGGAATTCTGCAGATGCTGGAAATTCAAGCAACACACATCAAAGTTGCTGATGAACGCAGCAGGCCAGGCAGCATCTCTAGGAAGAGGTACAGTTGACGTTTCAGGCCGAGACCCTGAGATGCTGCCTGGCCTGCTGCGTTCACCAGCAACTTTGATGTGTGTTGCTTGAATTTCCAGCATCTGCAGAATTCCTCTTGTTTACAGCACTATTGGATGTGGCAAATTTTGACTCAGAGGTGAAACCAAGGTCATTCCTAGCTGCTCAGGTGGATATATCATTTTTCTCAATAAATAAATGTATAAATATGTTTTTTGTGTTACTTATTTAATTGGGTTCTCTTTATCTAGTTTTAGGACTTGCATGAAGATCTGATCACGTTTTAGGTTATATTTATGCAGAAATGGAGAAAATTCTACAGGGTTCACAAACTTAACCTGCTGCGTTCACCAGCAACTTCAATAGTGCTGTAGTCTCTCAATACTACAGTAACTGTCAAGTTTTATTGAGTTTAAGTTTTGGCATGAGCACAAAATAACATCCTATATCAAACACTTGAGACCAAGCTGTTTAGTATTCTAGTTAGGAAGCTGATATATTCGATCTCTCTTCCAGTAATCTACTATTCTACAAGGTTTCGGGATAATCAAAATTACTTAATTTTTTTCAATTGTCAGTCTGTCCACCCAGATTCTGGGAGAACTCAATTAAATTATCTCCTTTGCTGAAAGAAAGCAATTATTTTATTCACATTGAGCTGAATCCTCTGCCTGCAAGATAATTAAATGCATGTATGATTGATACCAAGCCTGCTGAAACACAGGACAGGAGGATATTCCTTTGGCTATTCCAGTATCTGGCTTGCAGTAGAAATCTGAGCAACTGCTTTCTCTAGATATAGTAACCTTAGAACCATCACAATGTAGTTTTAGTTGATACTTGGAGCTTTTCATTCTCAACCAGATGTTAGCAGTAGCTATTTGAGTGAGAGTCACCCATTCAAAGTGTGCGAACGTGAGCATGGAATCCAGGCAGCAACCCAGAATAGGAACTCGTGGACCCTACACACCTGAACTTATCTGTCCAATGCACAGGGACAATCTCACTGACCCTCTGGTAAATTTGAGGTGATCCAGTCTCCATAGCAATTGGGATTCAGCTGACTTAGTTCAAAGGCCCCATTTTGGAGAGTCCTTGGTCCACTTCAAAAGTTGTAAGTGGTGTTCTTATGTCAAAGCTTTCATGGACTTCAAGAGTCTTGAAATTTATAATATAAATCATTACAGGAAGGATAAGGAGTCTTTAGAAAGGGTTCAGAAGAGGTTTATGAGGATATTCCCCGGATTAGAGAGTATTAGCTATAAGGAAAGGACTTGGACTGTTTTCTCTGAAGTGTATAATGATTTGATCTGTATCAACAGTGTGCAAGACAAGTTTTTCCACTGTATTCTGGTATAGGTGAAGATAACAAATTGAAACTATTAGAAATACCAGACGTAGTGTAGAGTTGGAGAGAGGCTCTTTCAGTGAGATAGGTCCTGCGACATGATTTCTTTTGGATTTAAGTGGCAGAGACCAGTATCAAGTATGGCACCATCACTATTTTGCAACATTCATATGTTGTCCAATTGAAATGGTGGAAACCTGGCAGTGCCACTTAGGACTTCCTGCTGCAGCCAGCAGGATCCAGTGCCCAACTTCTCAGTCTTAAATAAACTGTACAAGTGTGAGACCTGTTCTGTCCAAGATTTAGTTTTATTTTTGAGTCAGCTGAATAAAAGTTATGCCTCTACAAGTTGAGCAAGCAAAGAAGCACAGTTCATTTCAATCCAGGAAAATTATACACATCAATGCACTGAATGACACTGGAGAACAAAGCTTTTCCTGCTAATTAAGGAAGTACAGTGAATTCCAGTTAATTACAACACATCAAGATCAGTACGTTTTGGTCCAATTAAGCAGCTGCCCCAATAACCCAAAGTTTCATGGAAACAAACAACCAAAGCCCAATCTGCCGCTAACGGCCAGGTCCTGGGAGATGAGGGTCGATGTGGGAAAAAGGTTGCACTTCCCGGATGTGGTGCACACAACCGTACGCCTGGACATTGTACTGTGGTCAATGGAAGACAAGAAAATAATTCTGATCGAGTTGACTGTGCCGTGGGAGGAGGGATGGGAAGAGGCCCACGAGAGAAAGGCCTTGAAGTACCAGCCCTTACTGCAGGAGTGTAAGGACAAGGGATGGCAGGCATGGTTGTTCCCTGTGGAGATCGGCTGAAGAGGTTTCCCAGCCAAATCAGCATGGCGGTTGTTGTCAGATCTGGGCCTGGACGAAAGGAGCAAAAAATAAGCAGCTCGTAGGATGGGGGAAGAGGCAGAACGAGCTTCTTGTTGGATTTGGAGTAGGTGAGAGGAGGGGAGCTGGAAGCCAGGAGCAGACGGGCAGTGATTTGGCCTCCACTGCCGGCCCACTAACTGGAGAGCGTCGTGGTTAAGGGTCGAAACACTCGGTGAAGGTTAGGAACCACCTGATGAAATCTGCTCCTGGCTGAAGGCTACGGTTACCTTATAAGGTAACTGGAGAATGCACCCTAACAGGTGTATGTAACAAGTAATCCATACTATCCTTTGGCCTTAATAGTCACATACTTACAGATAGCAATAGCAACATTTCAACCATAGACCTAACCATCTTCCTCAGGCACAAGTTAATCAACTGACATTCCCCAAGAAACACCTCCTTATATACCCTATTGAGGATTATGGAATGGGCAGGACTTAATACTCAATCCTGATTGGCTGGATCTGAATAGCCTATTCCTGATTGGTTAGTTTGTATTGGCCTTGTTCTGATGGTCAATTTTTTGGCCGAACCCTCTTTAGGAATGTGTGGTGCCAGACTGGAGCTAACTCTACACTCAGGTCCCCCACATGGTCCATCTCTAGTGATTCCCTAATCTTCCTCTTGTAGGCATTCTCTTCCTTGCCGAGGATGTTGGACTCATCAAACAAAGCATAAAAGTACCTTAAAAACTTGTGAACAGAAGGAAGTGGGATTTGCTGTACACTGCCTATCAGGCTCAAGGAGCTAAGTGAGACCTTACATACAATGCCACCACCGTCATTGAGGCAGCTATCCTCACTGCAGTTAGGTTTTAGCCTTCATATCTGGTTACAACTGAATTAACTGGGAAACACACGAGGCACGCACTCATCCAACAACCCCTTTTTTGGAAAAATAAAATACTGATTTATATCTTGGATCATTTGGCAATTCATTAAACTGTGTATAACAAAAGCAAATTATGGATTATTTTGCTCCAACATTATCAAGCATCTGAAGTTTGTCACGCAATTATTGCTAGAGTTGCTACTTGAGTCAAGCTCAAAAGAAGTCACTTAGATCACAAAATATCCTAATTGTCACATGGAATTTCAGGCATGAGTTGAGGTGTCAAACGAGGAAAGGTACGACTGAAAAAGCTACTTCATCTTAAACACTCACTCCTTGGAGCACTATGTACTAATTTCCTGAAGGGTTGTGCAGAGAATTACATTGTTTGATGTGGATCTAATGCAGAAGAAATCATGCCAGATGTGCACTTCGCAATATGAAGTGCTTGGTTGTATTTTGCAGTGGGAATTGTTTGCAATCATGTCCCACAGCAAAAAAAAGAATTGATTGTTGTATAGCACTGACAGAAAAGCACTAATAATCTGAATTTACAGGCAAACATTTCAGAATTGTAAGTACAATAAAACCTAATTGAAATACATTTAAACAACCCCGAACTCTTCAAATATCAATCGTTTAAAGTTTTGTCACTCTGTAGAGTTGTGTCAACTTATTATCTCCAGTAGCTCTCCAGGACCCATGTGTAGTCTTTCATTTCCAGATACTGCATATTCAGGAGCAATCTGGCTGTTAATGCTATGCCTTGTTTCTCTTCTAACTGCATTACTGCAATTTTTAATTGAAATTATTTAATCAACCATTTCAATTCAAATAAAGATATATCACTTAATACGGAGAATTTTGTTTTGAAAAAGAAATTGATATAGTGAAATGATTTTTATTTCTATGTTTTGCAGGGAAATGGTTTTTGAATGTGAGATTGTTAGATGCTGAGTTGTTAAATTAATCTGCAGATAAAATTGCAAATCAGAGATTTTAATAGGTTTCTAAATTTTACGATACTTCTAAATTCCAGTGTAAGGGTATGAGCTGTTGTTCATTCCCTTTATCCTCCTCTCCTTGCTACACCCCATCTCCATGGAAACCTATGGTCCTATGATACCTCACTTTGGTAGGTGTACGATGTGCAGGTGCTGAGGTTATAGAGAAGTTGTTTCATGCCAGGAAAAGGCACTTTAACCCAATGATGCTTGATGGGTTAAAGCACATTTTGTGACTAGGATTCTCCTGATTACGATATATTGTTGTCCATGATGGCCAAGGATCAGCCTTGTAACACCTTGTATCTGTTTTCCACTTTCTCCACAGTGACACTGAGCAAGGAACAGACAGGTATCATATTGGAGGCCATGAGGGATTAATAGGGTTGTGGAAGACCCAGCAAAAAGAACCAGAGTTTCAGTCAGATTCGGCGAGGACATTAGAGGTGAGGGTCCCAGTTAGCCGATGGAGAGAGGATTAGGATTACATCTGGTTGGTGAAATCAGGTGGTTAACAGGTGTGGGGGTGCATGAGAAAGACGCACAGCTAGGTTGCATAAAGAGTGAGGTGAGGTCAGAAGTTTGAGCAGGTAACTCTCGGTGGATCAAAGCACCGGATTCCAAAACCTTGAACATGGTCAGATCTTTCTCCACATTTTGTTGTTTGTGCTCAAATAGCATCCAAATATCCATTGAACATTATTGGACTCTATTGTGCAAGACTAGATGTCTCTGTGCAGTAGAATTCAATGTATGACAAAGACACGGAATAATAAAAAGAGTTATTGGAAGTACTCAACAGGTCAGGCAGCATCTGTGCAGAGACCCTGCCTTAGGGCTCCACTCAAAATGTTGAACATTCCTTTGCCTTGAGCAGCCTGGTTTTCATTCTGGATTCCAGCATCTGCATTTTCTTGTCTCCAGAGATATGGAATAACTGGCATCATTGACCTATGCAATAAGTAAACACCATGTGACTTTGATAAAATTCTATTTTGAAACACACAGACACATTGAGTTTCTACACCCATCTTCCTTTGTTATGGAACAATGAGTTTTCACCACTATGCTACTGGCATCCAGGTTAAACGTTAGTCCATTCAATTATGGCATTGATTTAGAAGGGAAATAGCCCATGCAAATCCAAACCCATTTTCACATGACATCACTGTCGACTGATACTAATCGACATTCTGTCTGATTTCCCTCCTTCTTGGCTTTATATTGAAGAAGATTTATTGTCTTTCAAACAATTTCAAACAACAGAAATTCTGCAGATGCTGGAAATTCAAGTACCCTCCAGTGGTTATGTTCTTGCTTTTAGCAGTCTGGTTCCCTGGCAATGTCTTTCTCATCCATTTTATTCTACAGTCTGTTGAAACTTGTGGAGAACGATTTGAACGAATGATTCCAAATGAGGCAATTTATTTTGGCAATGAAGCTTCATAAGGAAGGCTCAGACATCTAAAGCTTTGAAAAATCTTTGAATTGCTGGTATTTTCTCATTAAAAGTGTTGGGTATATAGTGGCACAACAAATCGAGCAGCTGCCTTACACCCAGTGACCTGGGTTCAATCCTGAGTGCCAGTATTATCTGTGTGGAGTTTGCACAATCTCCCCATAACCACATTGGTTTTAGTCAGGTGCTTTGGTTCCCTTCTGTATCCCAGAGATGTGTGGACTGAAAAGGTTAATTGGCCACTGTAAATTACGTCAAGTGTGTGTGTGTAAGTATTGGAAACTGTGTGGGAGTTCATGGGAATGGGAGGAGATCTGATTACAGGGAAAATCATAGGTTTATGAGCTGACATACACTTGATAGTCCAAAATGGCATCCTTCTATGTCATAAGAAAATATGGAACTGTTGGATTTTATAATATATGTTGTAAATTCAGGCATTTTAAGGCTAACATTTTAATATACTGAGCCATGACAACAGGAAAAGATATAAATACAGCATTGGATATATCTTCCTGTAAATGCCTCATTTGGTTAACTCCATAAAATCCCTTGCTTATACTATCCTCCGGAAAATTGTTTGGACACCTGGAAATGGAGCTGTTAATTTTGTCTTGAATGAGTCTATTGATTGTTTCACCGGATCATACATATGCCTTCTTATTTACACAAATACCTAAAACACTTGGGCATCAGTTTTCTCAGCCGATGTAGCTAATCCACAGATCTATATTGTACATCCTAATTTTGCTAAAATGAACAAGCCTTGTTAGTGATGTCTGGTTACACATTGACAGCTAACCATGCTCTCCAACAACGTTACTCCCCTTCCCCACATACCTTTCTCTGTGGGTAGCTGATATTATTCACCCTCAAGCAGCAACGTTTCCTGGGTCAGTGAGGAATATGGAGATTATTATGATTATGATTATGAGGACGCACAGTCCCCTTTTATTGTCATTTAGTAATGCATGCATTAAGAAATGATAGAATGTTTTTCCAGAATGATATCACGAAAACACATGACAAACCGACTTAAGAATAACAAAAACCACATATTTATAACATATAGTTACAACAGTGCAAAACAATACCGTAATTTGATAAGAACAGACCATGGCACAGTAAAAAAAAGTCTCAAAGTCTCTCGAAAGTCCCATCATCTCACGCAGACGGTGAACCTCCAGCGCCGCCAACTTGCCAATGCAGCATCCTGGAAGCATCCGACCACAGTCCGACTCCGAGTCCGTTGGAAAACTCCGAGCCTCCGACCACCTCATTGACACCGAGCACCGAGCACCATCTCCGCCGAGCGCTTCGACCCCGGCCCTGGCAACAGGCGATAGGCAAAGCTGAGGATTTGGGGCCTTCCCTCCGGAGATTCTCGATCGCACAGTAGCAGCGGCAGCGAAGCAGGCATTTCAGAAGTTTCACCAGATGTTCCTCTGCGCTTCTCACATCTGTCTCCATCAAATCCGGATTGTGCACGGCCCCCTAGTTACACGTAATCGATATGGGTGCAGTTTTACATACTCTCTAAACACTATTAATTCTACCAGAGGATGAAGCCAACCTGTGAAAGGTTACTCTGTGTCAGTAGCATTTTTCACTTGACACACATCATTTTCATTAAGTGTTCTTATTTACTACTTTGTCTCCACATGCAGTAATTATAGTGTGCGATTAAATCACTACACCTGCTGGGCTCAGGACAGAAGCCTATTATTTGTACAGACAGCAACAAGCACCATGGATAGGAAGTTGTGCCTGAATGTATTGCTACTGCAGCAATGCAAATATTAACCTTTCAGGTTAATAATGGGGATGAAAGCAGTGTGGATTGAGAGATTGGAACGTCGACTGTTTACTCTTTTCCATAGATGCTGTCTGACCTGCTGAGTTCCTCCAGCATTTTGTGTGTGTTGCTTGGATTTCCAGCATCTGCAGATCTTCTCATGGTTGTTATTCATTCAGCTAATAGGACATTCCATGTAAGACCACAGATTTATTTTTCTTTTCCCATCAGCTTTAAGATAGCTGGACAGTCATGACTGAATGCTATTATCCATTAAACACTATTATCCTGAAACTCCTGTGCACTTGTTTTGCATGTTGGCAGGATGTGGCCATGGTCAGAACTGTGAGGTGTGAGGTTCATTGGATGCTGGGACTGGAACCCCATTACCCCAGATAAATAGTGTAGGACAACAACAGTCTGAAGGGACATGCCTTCTGCACGACAGTCATCACTTCAGTAGGTGCAGTGGTCTCCTCTGGACTGGGGTGACCAGACGATAGAAGGTATGGAATAGTATTTCAGTAATCAATGCCAGGATTCTTGGAAATGCAAAGTTAAAGGTTTCAGATTTGTGGAAGTTGCCAGGAGTTTTGAAGCCACTTTTCCATGGCTTATGCACATCTCTGAACTATCCCTCTTAGAAATCCACTCCCACCTGCCATCAATGGGATTAATGACGCAATAATTCAGTGCTGGGTCTACTTTAAATGGAGTGAAATCAGTTGAATGACTTTCAGATTCAGATTAGTTTATTGTTATCTACATCAGGGTGTAATGTAATTCCTTGCTCATGTAATAGCCACAGAGTAAACACTATAAATGGTAATAACAAATACGATAATAATGCAGCAACGTAGGCAAAACAACAGAGTGTACACACTGAGGTACTGCAAAAAGAAATGCTAAAGAGACAATAATGAAAGAGGTAGAATTAAGGGTTCGAGAACGTGGAAAGGGATGTGAAAGAAGTGAATGGTCCAGAAGTCTGATAGCAGTGGGGAAGAAGTTGTTCTTGAGTTTGGTTGTCTGTGCTTTCAGGCTTCTATTCTTTACCTAGAATATAGGAGAAAGAAAAATGTATGATGCAGACTATATAACTTAATGGAAATGACCAGGCAGTAATTTGTAAGGACCACTGTTTAGAAGAGAATTCTATGGCCATGAGATTCTGAAATATTGTGGAAGTTCATCTGCACTACATTATGAGTTTAGTGGCATGCAATGTTTGTTATGAAGTTCTAGGTGAAATTATTTTGCCTAATGAAGATACGTAATTTCTACAGACTTTGTATGCTGGAGTTGGATTGGTGAGGCCTACTTTGACAGACTCCAAGGCATCCATTTTCAGTCAGTTATGTTCTTATATCTTAGTTATTAACTCCTAGTGCACCCAGCCCTCTCTGCCGATATGCTCAGATATACTTCCAGATTATCTGCCTGACCCAACCTTACAATAATTGCACTAACTCACCTCTCCTAATATCCCAATGAGTCTCCTGCAAAATCCTCTCACAATACCCTCCCCATGCAATCTTCTCTTCTATGCTTCCTTCCCACTGAGACTCTTCTTGCCTAATCTTCCCATTTGTTTTTACACCCCAAATCTAATCTGTCATTCAACTCATTTCCTTCCTGCTCTTTGGTATTCCCAATGGAAGAAAAGCTTTAATGTGAGTTTTATCATCTGCAATCATTTCCGTTATGCTCTGACATTCACTTATTTATATTTCAAGCTGAGGCTTTAGAAGACATTGCTCAGAATGCATTGTGAGCAGTTTGGACCCATTTCTAAGAAAGAGTCTGCTGATATTGGAGAGGGTCCAGAGGAAGATCACGAAAATGATCCCAGGAATAAAAAGATTAAAGTATGAGGAGCATTTGATGGCTCTAAGCCTGTGCTCACTGAAGTTTACAAGAATGAGAGGGGATCTCATTGAAACTTATCTAATATTGAAAGACCTAGACAGAGTGGGCATGGAGAGGATGTTTCCTACAGTGGGTAAGTGTATAACCAGAGGGCACATTTCAGATTAGAGATGGAGAGGGATTTTTTTTAGCCAGTGGGTGGTAAATCTGTGGAATTCATTGCCACAGACTGCTGCGGAGGCCAAGTGATCGGATATATTTAAAGCGGAGGTTGATAGGTTCTTGATTAGTAAGGTGTCAAAGTTTACGGGGAGAAGGCAGGAGAACGAGGTTGAGAGGGAAACTACATCAGCCATGATGGAATAGCAGAACAGACCCAATGGGCTGAATGGCCTAATTCTGCTTCTTTCTTTTTTCTGGTCTCATCAATGCACAGAATTGTTTACAATGGAATGTAAATTCCAATTACATTAATTGGAATTATATTACTGAAGCAAATCCATTTGAAGTTGGGAGGTGAGGTGCCTGGAGAAGAGGTTCCAGCTCCAGTCCTCGTACTTAATTTGTATTTTGGACATGTGGTGGATGCTGCACTTCTCAACTGCTTGCTCCTGATGGATGGTCACAGTAGGATACTGATTTTGCCTTACGGATGGATAACTTTATAACAAAAACATTTTCTGATGGAAAAAGAGAGGTGACAAGAGGCTCCAAGCTTTAAATGCATCTACTCCACTCTGAATGGAAGATGAGATACCAGTGGAATGTATGCTTCCATTTACATACAGTAAAATCAAATTCATGAGTATAAAAATCAAAGAGATATGTAGTTTCTTTACAGGAAAGTAATGAGTAATGCATTATTTTTATAAGTGTCACAATAAAAGTTAAACATTTGAGGAAGTTTTAAAGAAAAATATAGATAATGGTGGTTGAAGTATGTAGTGAGGGAATATGCAATAGCAGGTGACAATGGAAAACAATATGCTGTCTGCCTGTTAAACTCTGATATCTGGTGATTGGCTTATTATTTAATTGAATTGAAATGAATTGAGTTGACTTTATTACTTACATCCTTCCTATACATGAGGAGTAAAATTCTTTACATTACATCTCCATCTAAATGTGCAATGTGCAATTTATAGTAATTTATAATACATAGCATGTACAACAGGCCAGTATAACATAGAAATGCAATTTTATCAGCATGAATTAATCTGTCTGATGTCATGATGGAAGAAGCTGTCCCGGAGCCTGTTGGTTCTGGCTTTTATGCTGCGGTACCATTTCCTCGATGGTAGCAGCTGGAACAGTTTGTTGTTAGGGTGACTTGGGTCCCCAATGATCCTCCAGGCCCTTTTTACACACCTGTCTTTGTAACTGTCCTGAATAGTGGGAAGTTCACATCTACAGATGCACTGGGCTGTCCACACCACTCTCTGCAGAGTCCTGTGATTGAGGGAAGTACAGTTCCCATACCAGGCAGTGATGCAGCCAGTCAGGATGCTCTCAATCGTGCCCCTATAGAAAGTTCTTAGAACTCGGGTCCCACACCAAACTTTTTCAGCCGTCTGAGGTGAAAGAGGCACTGTTGTGCCTTTTTCACCACACAGCCAGTACGTACAGACCACGTGAGATCCTCGGTGATGTGTATGCCAAGGAACTTAAAGCTGTTCACCCTCTCAACCCCAGATCTATTGATGTCAATAGGGGTTAGTCTGTCTCCATTCCTCCTGTAGTCCACAACCAGCTCCTTTGTTTTTGTGACATTGAGGGAGAGGTTGTTTTCTTGACACCACTGTGTCAGGGTGATGCCACATGTACTGAGGTACAGTGAACACTTTGCTTTGCATGATATCAATGCAGATCATTTCACAATACCAAAACGTTGAGGGGAAAGCAATAACAATGCAGAATATGGTATTACAACTAAAGTGAAGAAAGATTCAGCACATCTACCCTTTAGAAACGCCTCTTCCACTTTATTTTCTTAAATACTGTCTTCTATTTTGATCTTTGTTCAAATCTAGATTTAGATGCATTACATAGACAAGAGCCACCAATAAAACGTCATATAGCATTAGACTTATACTTTACCTGAATTGGTTTTGCTAGATATTTCACTTCATATTACAAGTGTAAACTACTGACAGATGGAACTGAATCATCTTCCTGGGTTCTCTGAGGTTAATGCCAAACAATAATCTCAAAAGCTATTGTCACAGCTACCTATTATGTTTCAGTTTCTGGAGAAAATAATTTGCAGGGAACTACCAATCTTCTGCTATGTCCTATATTGTTCTGGTTCAGTAGATAATTATGGACAGGATTTCTCAGCTCTTGGCTGGCTGCAACCATTTGTTTCCTATGTGGAAAATCACAATCCTTATTCCAAAGTCTGAAATCAATGGATGTCACTTCATTTTGAGTAAAATTGCTACTGAGATTGGAAACCAGTTTCCAAATATGTATATGATTTCGGAAATGTGCCAAGGTAAGGTAGTGTTTACATTCCTACTTAGCACTGGTCAGGGAAGCACAAAGATACGCCTTTGCCTATTCTCCACCTGTCATTATGGAGTGGCAAGCCTTCCTAGTGTGGGAGGTATCTTCCATGTGATTAAGCCCAGTTTAAAAGAATGAACACCAATGTCATACGAATCAGCTCTCCATTGGAAGACAACCTTCCGACTGCATAAAATTCACTGACTACAGCTGTCTTAAGCAGTCAATTATTGTCTATCCATATACCATTACAGACTCAGACACTGTCATAGTCAGCCATTTAGTTACCATTATATTGTCCAGATGGCTTTGTTTCAGACAGTTAAAATTTTGATATGAAGGCAAAGGGACAAGTGTCTATTGAGATAAGGCAGCACATCAGCTCTACAGCACTGAACCCCTGCCTCGGACATCTTCTCTTTTGTTGATGTTAATGAACATATTACTCTGAGTGACCTACTTTGCAAATTTGCTCTGAGTAGTTTACATGTACATACAGTACTGTGCAAAATTCTTTGGCACATATATATATATATATCTAGACTAGGGGTCACCAACCCGTCGATCGCGATCGACTGGTCGATCTTTGAGACTTTCCCAGTCGACCCTGAAAAAATGAAAAATAAATACACAAATACTGTTGTAATGTGAGCATTATAAAAATAAGTAATACTAATTAGGATAATGGTAATATAGCAATATTTTCGCTATTGAAAACTATTTGTAAAGAGAGATTGTTTCCGGGTTGCGGGGGTTTAGTTCCATTCTTTCTGCCCAGTGCGCATGTGTGTAGTTCCCCCACCATGCACCACATTTTCAGCGTAGCTTGTGCTGCATCCAAGTGACCAATCAGGTTAGATAAGAGTACAGACATCAATATACGGCACTCACTCGTGATATCCTGCAAGGTAGCTAGCTAGCATGGCGGAGGCTCCACGAAAGAAGGTGAAAACGTACAACTTCCATCCAGAATGGGAAGAGGAATTTCTATTTACCTTGGTGAAAGACAAGTGTGTATGTATGTTGTGCCACCAAACACAAGCACTGACTAAAAGAGGCAATCTGGAGCGGCATCACAACATCAACCACCAGGAATTGAAAGACACCTAACCCCCAACGAGCGCAATTCGTGCCTGGAAAGTTGAGGAGCTGAAATCGGGGTTGAAGACCCAGCAATCCTTTTTCACAAAACATGCTGCTCAAAATAAGGCTGCTATTGAAGCATCATTTCGTGTAAGTCACCTTTTGGCTAAACACGAGAAGCCTTTTACAGATGGCGATTTATTCAAGGAAGCAATGGTCATTACCGCAGAGACTGTTTTTAATGACTTTAAAAACAAAAACGACATCACAACTGCAATACATAATATACCGCTTAGCTCTGCAACAGTGACAGGGAGGGTAGTCACTGTCAGAGTTCGTGGATTGACTTGTCACTCGGTGAATATTTTTCACTACAGTTCGATGAATCCCTGGATGTAATGCAAACAGCTCAGCTTGTTGTATTTGTCAGAATGGCTTTCCAGTATTTTACAACAAAGGAGGACTTCCTCACTCTTTTGCAATTAAAGGAGAGAACGAGAGGTGAGGACATTTACAATGAGTTTAAAAAATGTCATTGAAAATGACATCCCCATTCATAAACTGGTGGCAATAACTACTGATGGGGCCCCAGCAATGCGCGGTGTGTGCGTTAGTTTTATAGCACTGTGCCGTAATGACCCTGATTTTCCCAGCTTCCTAGATTATCACTGTGTGATTCATCAGCAGGCCTTGGCTGGGAAGATCGTGGACTTTTTTCATGTAATGACACTGGTGGTCAAACTGATAAACTTGATTCGAGCAAAAGCGCTTCAGCACCACTTATTCAAGGCGTTATTGGATGAGCTCGATGCTGCTTATGGAGACATACTTCTCCATGCTGATGTTCAGTGGTTGAGTCGCCGCAAAGTGCTGCAACGATTTCTTGACTTGCTGCCTGAGATAAAGACTTTCCTGTCAACAAGAAACGAGGAGCACGAGGAGCTGTCAGGTGATGCGTGGCTACTGGATTTAGCGTTTCTGAGATTCTTTTGTGAGGGTGTCATTTTTAAAATTTGGTTATACTTTTTGATTATTTTAAGAAGTTGATAACAATTCAACATTTAAAGCCATGGCATATTTTTAAAAAATCAATGTTCTGAATGTCAGAGATGTTTGCAAAACCTTCACAAAAAGGTTACCAGAGGCATTTTGTGGGCAGAGTTTGTCTGTCCTACCCATGTGAATCTATTACATTGGTTAAGGCCTTGTTGCCACAAAGGGTCTCAATACTCTCCTCCAGGATTGTTTCAAAAAGCCTGGTCGACTCCGCAGAAGGGATATTTGGAGAAGTCTAATGTGGATTGTACAGGAGGAGTGGTCACAGAGATATTGTTTGGCTCCAATGAAATGGAGTGGTGTCTGGCTATGCATCCAGATGTCAGACTGGTGGTGTGACAAGTAGGAGATATGGGTGGGGATTGCTATCACTGTGGGGAGGAGGCAGCTGGGTAAATATGCCACTGCAAGTGCTGGATACTCAGTGGTCCCAGCCGAAGCAAAGCAGGCCTTACAAGTACTGTGAAAGCCCCTTGCTTCATGTGATTTTCCCTGCTGCCTTGGATGCACATGCAAGGTCAAATATCCCAAATGTAGTTAGGTTTAATTTGTCTTTCAAATTATGTATAATTTATGTTAATTTAAATTTATGCTAACAAATTGAATTAGAAAAGCATGTTGCATGCACTTCATTGGATACTACTGCACGTGTCCACTCATGTACCACAGAGGACAGAGAAGACCTCAGGATGTCCTTGATTTTCCTTTACATTTAATCTTCAGTGAAGTTGAGTCAGACAGTGCACAAAACTGGGCCACCATCCGACCCAGTTTCTAGGTACTTCTGTATTTGCAGTGTTGAGTGAAGGATAAATATTACTTGGCTCTCTGGTGGCTAGCTCTCTGCTCTTCAAAACAGTACCATGAGATGCTTTACAAGTGCACAAAGATCGTGGTTTGACACCTCAGCTGAAAGACGACACCTCTTGCTGAATTCTCTGTTGAGTGTGAACAGGAAGCTTAGAACTAATATGCCTGTCAGCTTCATTTGAATTGATTTCTTGAAAAGCAATTATTTACCCACACTGTTGAAACTATTTCTTTTGGCATTTCCACATTTTACTCTGCTTCCTGAAATTGGGACAATTATCATCCTGTGGAAATTGTTGCTGTTAATAACAGGGAGAGAAGGCGATATTTCTTCAGAAAAGGTTAAATCCACAGATTACATTGTACATTGTAGACAGAATATAAAGACCTTGAATTTTATGTACAACACAAATGATTTCTAATTGAACAGAAATAGTTCTGAAAGAATGAAATGATCTTATCTAATCCAATGTGTTCTTATGTTTCTGTACATTTAGCAAATTCATCTCCAAAAATAAAATCTGTCATCACCACAGAGCTGTAAGCGGCGGGTAAGGCAAGTGTGGACTTGCCTTCGAGGCTCAAACAAAAGCACCAACCTAATTGCACAACTTTCAGTGGACAGAGCAGTTTCTGATGTCCTAGGATGATTACCACTTTCCACATCCGTGACTAGAATGGCAAGAAAAACTTCTAGAATTTCTCTCAATAAATTCTGAAAAATCCTGGTGATCATTGTTACTTTATGTCATAAAACCTGTTTGTGAAACTCCAGAAAAATACGGTGCTGTACAATTAAAAATGGACTTAATCCAAATTTTGTCTCCATTTCTAGGTATATGTTAGCACATTAGCGAAAATACATCCCCAGACGTTTTGGCATGATTTTCATTTCCTCCAGGATCATTTCCCGGGAATAAATCCCCAAGTGGAACCAATAGTGAGGTGGGTATCTCATGAGGTTCATCTGCACTGAGATGCCAAACCCTCATCATCCCTGTCATAACAAATGGCAGGTCCTATTTTGTTCACTGAACAACTCGGTTTGACCTTTTCTGTGCAATAACATCCTTGCACTCAATACCAATTAAACCAAGAATTGAGTATGGACTTCCGGAAGGGGAAATCGGAGGAATATGCAGAATCAGAATCAGAATCAGGTTTAATATCACTGGGATATGTCGTGAAATGAGTTAACTTTACGGCAGTGGTACAATGAATTACATGATAAATAAATAGAGAGAAAAATTGAATTACAGTAAGTATATATATGTAACTACTAAACTGCGAAAAAAAAAGTGAGGTAGTGTTCATGGGTTCAACGTCTATTTAGAAATTGGATGGCAGAGGGGAAGAAGCTGTTTCTGAATTGTTGAGTGTGTGCCTTCAGGATTCTGTACCTCCTTCCCGATGGTAACAATGAGAAAAGTGTGAGTCCTTAATGATGGACGACGCCTTCCTAATGCACTGCTCCTTGAAGACGTCTTGGGTACCACGAAGTCCTCATCAAGTCCTCATCAATGGGTCATGCGTCATGCCATGCAGCTTCAGTTTTCTGGGTGTCAACCCCTCGGAAGAATGCAAATGTAAAGAAGACAGAATTATGATCGCTATCTCCAAAATGTTCTCCCACTGAGAGATCTGACACCTGACCAGGTTCATTTCCCAATACCAAATCAAGTACAGTCTCTCCTCTTGTAGGCTTATCTACATATTGTGTCAAGAAACCTTCCTGATCACACCTAACAAACTCCACCCCATCTAAACCTCTCGCTCCAGGGAGATGCCAATCGATATTTGGGAAATTTGAAGGTTCAATCATTAATCATTAATATTGAAGTAGTAAAATAGATTCAGCAGTGGCTAGATGGGAGACACCAGAGAGTAGTGGTGGATAACTGTGTGTCAGATTGGAGGACAGTGTGTAGCGGTGTGCCTCAGGGATCTGTACTGGGTCCAATGTTGTTTGTCGTATATATTAATGATCTGGATGATGGGGTGGTAAATTGGATTAGTAAGTATGCAGATGATACTAAGATAGATGGCATTGTGGATGATGAAGTAGGTTTTCAAAGCTTGCAGAGAGAGTTAGGCCAGTTAGAAGAGAGGGCTGAAAGATGGCAGATGGAGCTTAATGCTGAAATATGTGAGGCGCTACATTTTGGTAGGACTAATCAAAATAGGACATTCATGGTAAATGGTAGGGCATTGAAGAATGCTGTCGAACAGAGGGATCTAGGAATAATGGTGCATAGTTCCCTGAAGGTGGAATCTCACGTGGATAGGGTGGTGAAGAAAGCTTTTGGTATGCTGGCCTTTATTAATAAGAACATTGAGTATAGGAGTTGGGATGTAATGTTGAAATTGTATAAGGCATTGGTAAGGTCAAATTTGGAGTATTGTGTACAGTTCTGGTCACCGAATTATAGGAAAGATGTCAACAAAATTGAGGGAGTACAGAGGAGGTTTACTAAAATGTTGCCTGGGTTTCATCTCCTAAGTTACAGAGGAAGGTTGAACAAGTTAGGTCCTTATTCTTTGGAGCATAGAAGGTTGAGGGGGGACTGGATAGAGATGTTTAAAATTATGAGGGGGATAGATAGAGTTGACGTGGATAGGGTTTTTCCATTGAGAGTGGGGGAGATTCAAACAAGAGGACATGAGTTGAGAGTTAAAGGGCAAAAGTTTAGGGGTAACATGAGGGGGAACTTCTTTACTCGGAGAGTGGTAGCTGTGTGGAACGAGCTTCCAGCAGAAGCGGTTGAGGCAGGTTTGATGTTGTTGTTTAAAGTTAAATTGGATAGATATATGGACAGGAAGGGAATGGAGGATTATGGGCTGAGTGCAGGTCAGTGGGACTAGGTGAGAGTAAGAGTTTGGCACGGACTAGAAGGGCCGAGATGGCCTGTTTTCATACTGTAATTGTTATATGGTTATATCTATCTTGTGCAACATGTTGATGCAATTATGAGGAAGGCATCCCAGCGGCTCCATTCCATCAGGAGATTTGGTATATCACCAAAGACTCCAGCAGATTTCTACAGATATACCATGGAGGGCATTCTAAAGATTAGCTTTATTTGTCACATGTACATGTAACCTAGGTTAATTAAACCCAAAGATGTAATGTTAGAAAGGTCAGCCTGTGAGGGGATGAAAACAAAGTTTTTCGTAAAAAAAGACTTGAGAAAAAATGCTATGTGAGAATGAGGCATGGCAGAAGTGGCTTGGACAAACAACAGAAAACACAGTAAACTATTAGAAACTAACTAAAGGTAAAAACTGTTAAAAGAAGAACTGGTAGTTGGTATCTTTACCCAGCTTACTGGAAATCCTCAGAGTGAAACCCCTGGAGGAGAGACAATACTGATAAAAGATTTATTGAAGCTACAGCTATAATGAGCACCTGATATAGTGAGATGATGTCCACAGAGAGTGGTGTCCAAGATCTCTACCGTGTAACTAGGAATTAGTTCTGTTGAATCACACCAAGGAATTTGGTGAGTTGAAACACTTTTACTGTTTCGAGAGTATGACTTGTGTGTGAAGTATGTTCAGTAGTTTTGTAACTGAGAAATGTTTGGAAATGATCATATGATATTTGCCTCTCGGTTTTTTTTTGCACTACCTTAATTCCCATTTTTCTATTTTCTATTTATGATTTATAATTTAAATTTTTAATATTTACTAATTTTAACTATTTTTAATATTTTTAATATTTAATATTTGTAATCCAGGGAGTGTGAAGTGCAGAATCAAATACCACTGTGATGATTTATGTTCTAGTACCAATTGCTTGGCGACAATAAAGTATAAAGTATAAAGTATGATATTGAGTTATATTGAAATAGAAAATAGAATGTGAATAAGAATTTACGGATTGTAATCCTGGTGTGTACAGGTTATGTTTTTTTTGTATAAGTTTTGTGAATTGACGTTCCGTGGATGATCGACTATTTCATCCAACAAACTAAGAAACAAGTTGGTGAGGCACCCCAGGTCGAAGAACCAGCGCGGGAACAAAATGTTTAAAGACGTAGAGGATTTAATACGATTGGATGTATAAGTTTATTTCTCATTCAAAGGATCTGAATTTGATCTTCTGGAAGAACTGATTATTTTGCAAGAAGTTTGATAAGTGACTGAATGAGATTTACCTTGTTTAAAAGTTGTGATGTTGGACAATTTGTTGTGAAAGGAATTAAGCTGTATATATGTATATTTTTTGGGGGGTTGAATTTGAATTTGTAGATGTACTGATCCGAAACTGAAACTGAAGGTAACCATAATACTTAGAAATAGGAATTCAATTAGTTTCCTAACTAGCTAGGGATAAATAAAAAGGCAAATGTTAGTCTGTAAACCTTTAAATAGGGAATAACACTAGATCTAATTAGAGAAATTGAAGTAATGAAGATTATTCTAATAAATCTCAGTAACTTTAACGAAAAAGGAATTTGGTTTTCACTGATATCTGAGCTTTGGTACCTAAGACAGAATGTTGGAATTTTGAATTGTTCTTACTCATGTAAAAATTTGGTATAATTTGCTATTTTTTATAAAGAAACTAACTTCTAGAAGTGTATGCTTTCTATTCACTGCCTCCTTCAGGTATCTAGCACTTCTGAAGGCCTACTAGCACCTAGTGTAGTAATATGTAATTTGATTTTCATGTAAGGAGTGCGGCGATCAGTCACATGAGATAACACAAACACTACACAGGTGTTGCATACAGAACATTGAAACATCAAAACATATAGTAAAATGTGTCGTTTTTGTGGCAGCAACCGACACAGTCCAAGGATTGTACTGGGGGCAGCCCACAAATGTCACTATGCTTCTGGTGCCAGCTTGGCTGTGTGCATTACCGACAGGTATTAAGGTGCCCAGGCTCAGAAAAGCTGTGAAGGATACCTTCAAAAAGCTATGCCTCAAGAAGGTGGCATCCATTATTAAGGACCCTCATCATCCAGGATATGCCCTTTTCTGAATATTATCATCAGGGAGGAGGTACAGGAGCTTGAAGATGCACTCTCAATTATTTAGGAACAGCTTCTTCCCCTCCACCATCAGATTTTGAACAGTCTGTGAACACATGAACATTACTCGACTATTTTGCTCTCTTTTTGCACTCTATTATTGAAATTTGTAGTAATTTTTGTATTTCACTGTGCTGTGAATGCAAAATGACCAATTTTACTAAATGTACAAGTGAAAATGAACCTGATTCACATTCTCCTTTCCCTCATATTGTGCAGTTTAAAGGGACAATATTCAAACTGTGTATTTGTTCTCAATGAGATCTGTGACCTTTTGTAATGTTAAAAACATCACACAAAATGTATTCCTGAACTGCTTTGCCTGTGGAAGTCTTGATCATTGCCACTCTGAACTGCTGAGACTCAAGAGTATCCTGGGCATGCTGCATCCTGGTATTGGGGGGCGTGGACCATCAAAACTGTATTTCAAAGAGAGGAGACGATATTTAATTTTCACAGGAAGAAGCAGAACAGGCATGGAAATTTGTCTGCAATGCATACTTCCGCAAAATGCAAACACTAAGAGACTGGATTCTTGACTACTTTACAAGGACCTCATAGGTAATCTCTACCAGAAATGTATGGTTCTAGCCCTCAGGGTCTCCATTCATCGTTGGACATATCAGCCCTACTCTTCAAAAGCCTGTTTTGGGATCTTTGATCCCACAAGGGCATTCCCTCAACTTAATTTCATAATTGTACCATCAAGTCATTAAGTTGCAACATTCCCCAATAGCTGGAAGAGTGTTCCAGGGCTGTGGTATGTTGCATGCTCAAGGAGATCTGTTTTTTTGTGAGAATGATGTAATGGTCTTTTGGAGGTCACCTGATGTGATTTTCCCGCCGATGTGAGGTCACGTGATGACCTGTGCACCATGGCTATATAAGGGTAGACCCAGGTGACGCAGTTGGTTTTTCAGTTTGTAGATTTCCAGGTAGAATGTGCTGTGTCTCCGTTTCTGTTGCATGTTTGTTTTTTGTGACGCAGTTTCATTTTTAAAACGGTTGTGCGTTCTATTGCAAGATACCATATTATTGGACTGGAAATTTTTGCTAGATGTGTTGATTTATTCAATTCCAACAGTAGAAAGGAGAGTGAAGACTTTATCGAAGTACAGGATCGAAGGATCGAGAGGAGTCGGCAGCGTTTGGCAGTTTAATAAAGGATTGACCTTATTGAGTCTTCGTTGGAGGAGTATGACCTGCATCGAGATAACTCTTGTCAAAAAGAGCAAGGAGTTCATGCAAAGGTTTGCTCTCTCTCTCTAATAGAATTTAAGGTCAGTTGTTTTAAACTGTTTATTTCCAGCATCATGAATCCTGTGGACAGAACCAGCAGGAAAGTCGCGTCTGTGAAGAAATCCTTCTCCAGAGAAGTCTCTCCCAATTGAATGTATAAATCTGTTGGACTTTTGAATTTATCACTTTAAGAACTATATCTGACTTTATCGCTTTAAGAACTGTTTTCGCATTTAACTCTTTAAGAAACCAGTGCCGAGTGACGAGTTGTTTGCATGGCTGCATACCAGTTAACTTCCGGTTAAAGTTTTCATTTGCTTTTTTCCTTCTCGTTTACCCGTGTTTAATAAATGCTTGGTTGTTTTTATATAACCTGTCTCGATTGATATTCATTGTTGCCGTTTACGTAACAGGTATCTATCTTCAAAAGCTGGCTTTAGATATTGCAACTGCCCTGCTAAATGCGTATAGCTGTGAGAAATTGCTACATGTTGACAAGGACTGCGCCACTCAACCTGACATTAGCAGTTTGCAGTTCAAAATACCGTTCTGCAAGTCACCTACTGGAAGTTTAGACTTTTTATTTTATTTATTTATTTTTATTTAGAGATACGGCGTGGAGCAGGCACTTCTAGCCCAATAAGCTGCGTGCCCGGCAACCCACTTAATTAACCCTCACCTAATCACAGGACCTCCCCTGGCACGCTTTCCATGTGTGCTGGGTTGAGCGTCAAGCTAGCAACGCGACCTAGTAAAAAAGAAATTGCCTGCTACAGAAACATCAACAGCAAAAAGTTGATGGCCTATGCTCTGTCGTGAGTTTAAAAGGCAATTTCCTTTAAACAGAGGACAATTTACAATGACCAATTTACAATGACCAATTAACCTACCAACACATATGTTTTTGGAATGTGGGAGGAAACTGGAGCACCGAGAGGAAACCCACATGCACACGAGGAGGATGATCTAACTCCTGACAGACATCATCAGAATTGGACTCTGAACTTGAATGCCCTGAGCTGTAACAGCGTCATGCTAACCAATAAGCTATCATAGTGCCTCAAGTAGGGTACCTTAACAAGTGCCTTAACACATAACACTTTTAATGTATTACTATAACACCTGCCTACAATAGTTCTGAAAATATAAATCATGAAGACTATCACTCCATGAATATGCAGGTGCCTGTTGTCAAGCAGGTATATTCCCAAGTCCCACGTTCAGCCTTCATTAATATATAACTGGAAAACCTAGCGGATTTCGGGGAAGTAACCCAATACAATGGAATTTCAAAATACAGACTGTCATAATAATGACAATATTGTAGTCTGTAACTGCCAAGCAGAATTACTGATTATACTCACAGAAAAGTATTTGCACTTTGCAAGTATAAATGAAGGGTGGAAGGCAGGAACTGCTCGGAATACCCAGAACAGGCAGAGACATAGAGGTAATATTCCAAGTTGATGTTCTTTCATAGTTTGGATAAAAGGGTTATAAGTAATCCTTAACCTTAATTATCCCTCCACAGATACAGCCTGACTTGCTGGCTGAGTATTTCCAGCGTTCTCCGATTTTATTTCAGATACCCCATCCCCCACATGGTATTTCTCCATTTTCTCCAAATTGTTGCTCACATTATCCAGTGAAGCTGCAAGAACTATAAAAGTAGATTGTTGCTTCAGAATTTACTGAAATTGAGGAAAGCATTCAGATGAGCAGGACACACGTAATCTGACTAATCACCACCAAATTAACTGAATAATCAGATCTGTAAAGTCAGGAACACATCAGCAACAGTGCATCAAGCAGCACTTGCACATCAACTGGGTTTCCATCATCAGCTGCGTTTTGCCAAGATCACTTGTCTCCCAGTCTTCACCACATCTTCAGCCCAAATATAGTTAAACTATAGAGACAAGGAGATAAAAAAATTGCCTTTGACATCAAGGCAGCATTTGATTGAGCATGGCATCAACTCCTGCCTCAGCAAGGACCTGGACCCACTGCAATTTGCCTATCACCACAATAGGTCAACGGCAGACACAATCTCAATGGCTCTTCACATGGCTTTAGACCACCTGGACATCACAAACACCTATGTCAGGGTGCTGTTCATCGACTATAGCTCAGCATTTAACACCATCATTCCCACAATCCTGACTGATAAGTTACAGAGCCTGGGCCTCTGTAGCTCCCTCTGCAATTGGATCCTCGACTTCCTAACCGGAAGACAACAATCTGTGTGGATTGGTGATAACACCTCCTCCTTGCTGACGAGCAACACTGGTGCACCTCAGGGATGTGTACTTAGCCCACTGCCCTACTCTCTATATAAATGACTGTGTGGCTAGGCATAGCTCAAATACTATCTATAAATTTGCTGATGATACAACCATTGTTGGTAGAATCTCAGGTGGTGACGAGAGGGCGTACAGGAGTGAGATATGCCAACTAGTGGAGTGGTGTCACAGCAACAACCTGGTACTCAATGTCAGTAAGATGAAAGAGCTGATTGTGGACTTCAGGAAGGATAAGAGGAAGGGACACATACCAATCCTCATAGAGGGATCAGAAGTGGAGAGAGTGAGCAGTTTTGTTTCTGGCTATCAAGATCTCTGAGGACCTAACCTGGTCCCAACATATCAATAAAGCCAATAAAGGCAAGACAGTGACTTGACTTCATTAGGAGTTTGAAGAGATTTGGCATGTCAACAAATACACTCAAAAACTCCTATAGATGTACCGTGGAGAGCATTCTGACAGGCTGCATCACTGTGAGGTATTGGGGGGTTGGCTACTGCACAGGACTGAAAGAAGCTGCAGAGGGTTATAAATTTAGTCGTCTTCATCTTGGACACTAGCCTACAAGGTACCCAGGACATCTTCAAGAAGCTGTGTCTCAGAAAGGTAGCGTCCATTATTAAGGACCCCCAGCACCCAGGGCATGCCCTTTTCTCACTGTTACCATCAGGCAGGAGGTACAGAAGCCTGAAGGCACACACTCAGCGATTCAGGAACAGCTTCTTCCCCTCTGCCATCTGATTCCTAAATGGACATTGAACCCGTGAACACTACCTCACTTTTTAAATATACATTATTTCAGTTTTTGCACATTTTTAACCTATTCAATATACATATACTGTAATTGAAATATTTATTTATTGACTTTACTTCTATATTATGTAGTGCATTGAACTGCTGCTGATAACTTAACAAATTTCACGACCCATGCCGGTGATAATAAACCTGATTCTGATCTGATAGGAGTTCCTCAGGTTTGTGCCCCAGGCTCAAACATCTTCAGCTGTTCCATCAATGATCTTTCTTCCAATACTGAATGCAAAGCGGAGATGTCCATTGAGATTACACTATCTTCAATTCCATTTGCAATGCCTCAGAAAGAGGAAATCTATACCTGTATGTGGCAAGTCCTAGATAACCACCAGGCTTGGGCTGGTAAGTAGTAAATAATATTCACACTGCACAAGTTCCATGAAATGGCCATTTCCAAACAGGGAGTTCAATTACTCATCCTTACTATTCAATGGTATTACATCATTGAATATACCAAAGTCAATGCTTTAGGGACCACTGCTGGAAAGTTGAGAAGTATTTTTGGGAGGAATGGAATCGTGGATGTTTCAGGTCAAAAGCTTGTGGTGGGTCTGGACCCCGGTTCCCCCAAACATTTCTTTCTTCCGTCATTAGCACACAGTGGCTCCAGTGTATACTATTATCCATTCTTTGCTTGAGCTACTTTCATGTCACTTCCCATTCCTGTGACCTTTGTCACGAAGAAGAGCGAGGAACCTGCTACATGGCAACACTGCCAGTTGCAGTTTTCGTCACACATAATTCTACTTTGAAATTGTTCATTGCTCATTCATCATTGCCTAAATTCTACATAACCAGATCTGCAGTGGTATTGTGGAGATATCTTCACAAAAGGACTTCAGTAGTTCAAGAAAGTTGCTCACCAGAACCTTCCTAAAAGACAGTTAAGGATAGGCAAGAATTGTTGACCCTGCCACCGATGCCCGTATCCTAAAAAATACATTTAAAAAAATAAGGAGAAATCCCTTTTAACTAGGTTCCAAACATTTGTACGAACTGTATACAATTTCCATCAGAGGACTGTTTCTTTAAATTTGGATGGCAAATTGAATGTTACACCTGAGTGGCTCTCTGTAAATGGAATGTATACGGTGCAAACAGCATCTGACCAGAGTCAGGCTGTGAATAATAAAGATTAAAAAAAACAGCACCAGCCAGTCAAAATGCCTTTCCTACTTAACCACTCATATTGGGTTGGAAATATTTATTGGTAATTTTTCTTTGGTAACTTTTTAATCTTGATGATTTATGTTGAGAAGTGTATTTCTATTTTAGGTACTGTGTAACCTCCTGGTCTTGTATGGTTTAGATACAGAGGAATTATTCCCTCTACTCTGCTTCAGAAGGGCACCCACACTGTCATACTTCTCTCATATTTCCTTACAAGCAGGAGGCCATTTGGCCAATCGAATCAATGGTGACTCTTGCAGCAACCCGATCAATTCATTTCTTCACTTTTTTTTACTATCTCTTAAACTATTCTTTCTCAAATGTCAATCAACTGCCCACTGATTTTCAAACCACCCACCTGCACCCAGAGTTTCCCTTTTCCATGAAATATCTATGCGAGATTTTCAATTCTGTGATAAAACGCAGTGACTTCAGAACAATGAATGGACATGGGAGTCTTGTGCTATAATAGTCCTTTCAACATGGCTTCAAATTCTTTACGTTTCCATTTGAAGAGTAACAATTGCAAGAGGCCTGTCAGCAGTTTGGCTGCAGGAAAGTTTAACAAGCTCTAAAGTGATGATGATTGGATAATATTTTAATGTTTAGTGACATAAATTACCTCCATAAATTGATTACCTGACTGGCAGACCACAGTACGTGTGCTTGCAACACTGTGTGTCCGACAGAGTGATCAGCAGCACTGGGGCTCCACAGGGGACTGTCTTGTCTCCCTTTCTCTTCACCATTTACACCTCCGACTTCAACTACTGCACAGAGTCTTGTCATCTTCAGAAGTTTTCTGATGACTCTGCCATAGCTGGATGCATCAGCAAGGGAGATGAGGCTGAGTACAGGGCTACGGTAGGAAACTTTGTCACATGATGTGAGCAGAATTATCTGCAGCTTAATGTGAAAAAGACTAAGGAACTGGTGGTAGACCTGCGGAGAGCTAAGGTACCGGTGACCTCTGTTTCCATCCAGGGGGTCAGTGTGGACATGGTGGAGGATTACAAATACCTGGGGATACGAATTGACAATAAACTGGACTGGTCAAAGAGCACTGAGGCCATCTACAAGAAGAGTCAGAGCCGTCTCTATTTCCTGAGGAGACTGGCGTCCTTTAACATCTGCCGGACGATGCTGAGGATGTTCTACGAGTCTGTGGTGGCCAGTGCGATCATGTTTGCTGTTGCGTGCTGGGGCAGCAGGCTGAGGGTAGCAGACACCAACAGAATCAACAAACTCATTCATAAGGCCAGTGATATTGTGGGGAGGGAACTGGACTCTCTGACGGTGGTGTCTGAAAAGAGGATGCTGTCCAAGTTGCATGCCATCTTGGACAATGTCTCCCATCCACTACATAATGTACTGGGTGGGCACAGGAGTACATTCAGCCAGAGACTTATTCCACCGAGATGCAACACAGAGCGTCATAGGAAGTCATTCCTGCCTGTGGCCATCAAACTTTACAACTCCTCCCTTGGAGGGTCAGACACCCTGAGCCAATAGGCTGGTCCTGGACTTATTTCCTGGCATAATTTACATATTACTATTTAATTATTTATGGTGCAACTGTAACGAAAACCAGTTTCCCCCAGGATCAATAAAGTATGACTATGACTATGACTATGACTATGACTATAAACATCAGTTTGGGCATCTGTGCAAAAATATTTTTTGCACATAAAGGGTTTTATGTGTGGTACATCACAGAAGACTTGCAAATTTAACAGATGTACAATGGAGAATATTCCGACTCATTGCATCACAGTCCAGTAGGGAGGCTCCAATCTATAGGATCGCAAAAGGGTTGGAGGGTAAACACAAGAGACTCTGCAGATGCTGGAAATTCAAAGCAAAATACACAAAATGCTGAAGGAACTCAATAGGCCAGGTACCATCCATGGAAAGGAACAAATAGTTGATGATTGGGCCAAGACCCTTCAACAGGTTGTAGACTCAATCATTTCCATTATGGGCACAACCCTCCCCACAATCAAGGTCAACTTTAAAAGGTGGTGTTCACCATTAAGGTCCTCCATCATCCAAGACATGTCCTCTTCTTATTACTACCATCAGGGAGAAGCTATAGGAGCTTGAAGACTCACATTCAATGATTCAGAAGCAGCTTCTTCCCCTCTGCCACCAGAATTCTCAACAGTCCATAACCCCAATGAACACCACCTCATTATTCTTTTCTATTTTCTAAGTTATCATAACTTTATGACTCTGCACTGTACTGTTGCTACAAAACAAAACACTAACATACTTCATGTTAAGACCATCAAAATAAACCAGACTCTGATTCTGATACAATTTCCAGTTGAAATGTTACTCAATGGGAATTAGATTAAGCTGGATAACAACAAAAACACACCCACTTACTTACCTGTGAGAAAAACAGCTATTTGTCACAGCTTAGAAAGAGTTCTGAAATGTACATCTTACCAAACTCTTCTCAAGTTCCTGTTCACCTGTCACTTCTAAATGCATTTATCTGCAATGAACCAATGTTCCAGTAATAAAATTTCCATCTCACTTACATAGGCCTCCATCAACTCTCTCCCTATCTTTCTCTCAGCTCCACAATGCCTCATGATGGCTTGACTCCTCCAAAACAAGCATGTTGAGCATCATTGATTTCAATTGCTCCACAACTGATGCCAACTGCTGGAATTTCCTCCCTAAACCTCTCATTTTCTCTCTTCTCCTTTATGCACTCTGCTTTCATTAGATAAGCACAACTCATGTTCTCAGTATTATTTATATTTTTTTTGTATTTGCACAGACTGTCTTCTTTAGACATTGGTTGTTTGTCAGTCATTGATTGGGTATAGTTTTATTATTGATTCCATTTTATTTCTTTGTTCTACTGTGATGTTAAAATTAAAACTGTGAAAATTAATCTCGGCGTAGTATATGACAACACATGTGTACTTTGATAATAAATTTACTTTGAACTTTGAAGCCTTTGGTCAGCTGCCTTAGTATCTCCCCATGTTTCATAGAGTTGTCAATTGCTGCTTTGAAGTGCCTTGGGTATTTCAGGTTAAAATAATTATATAAAGTGCCAATAATTTTGAACCATGTCTGAAACTCAAAATCATGTCTACACATGATTAAAACTTGAGCTGAGCATTTATTGAAATTCAGCATTAAATTCAATCCATGATACAATCAAGCTTGGAATCTGCCTTCAGATTAACTGAATTCAATTCAGTTACAAAAAAGAGAAGATATTCTCAAAGGTTGAATCATTCCAGCTGAACACAGATTATTAATATTTTATGGATTGTCAATGGAAACAATTTTGTTATATCCAAGGAAGTGTTATCATTGTTTTCGTTTCATCTGCACTGTCATGTTCTTGACTTGAATTATTCATGTCAGATTTCACTAAATGCTAAACAGCAGGCTGGAGACACATTGATGTCTAACCAATGGTCTTCTACTCACTGCTGCCAAAGCACTGAGCACAGTGGGGTTCAGCTCCAAGCACTTGATAACCCTTCATCCTGCTTTTGGACGCAGCACCAGTACTTTTGTATCTGGACCACCACTGTTGGTGGGTCGAGTGAAGCCCAACTAAAAATTTAACTAAGCTGTTATTTATTTTTATTTTATTACATATTTATGTTTTAAATTTATTAGCTGTACCTTAATACGTTTTAAAGATATAGGCAAGAGATTCTGCAGATGCTGGAAATTTTGAGCATCACACACAACATGCTGGAGGAACTCAGCAAGTCAGGCAGCGTCTATGGAGGGAAACAAACAGTTGGTAAAGGGTCTCAACCCAAAACGTCAATTGGTTATTTCCCTCCATAGATGCTGCCTGACTTAACGGAGTTCCTCTTACACTTTGTGTGTGTTGATCATTGGAGTGGCCAAATCAAACCAAAACTAAACCCCAAACAATTACTGCTGCTTGTGACCTTACGGATTTGTTATACTTGCATGACATGCCCCCACTCAAGTAATGTACCTCCAAAAGTCGAGGATATGTATTTGATCTATTATTAGCAATTATTAAACATATAATCTTGAAGCGATGAAACTTAAGAATACCCAAGTGTAAGCTAAGAGTAATAGAGGGGCTCCCACACCTACTACAAACTGTGATGAATAAAGCATAAATATGTAACTTATTCCCCTTGCTTTTACCCCACCCCCACTCATGTAACTAGTTACCATAATAAACAGAATACAATGCAGATAGAGAACAGGCTTATGGCTCCTACATTCATGATAATTATATAATTTTTAATGTATGAAACCACTTGATTTCCTTGGCTGCGTATGTCTAGGGAATACACACCCCCAAGACACCAGGCCATGCCCTCAATGAGTCTCACCGCTTAGGTACCTGGGGGCAAACTCTCCATCCTTCACGTTCCCGCCTGGCATGTCCCTCTTCACCATAGTAATAACAGACAATAGTGGTCGCTCCCCTTCTCACGGGACCCCGTTCACTTGCAGCCCTCTGCTTAGTCCATCGCCTCAGGGGGTCAAACTCCCTGTCGGCGTTGTTGTGCGGGGTGACCACACCCACCGATAACAACTGGGACACCTCAGTCCCTAAGCTCTGCTACAAGCTCCTTTACCACTCCCCAGGGTGGGTTATCAATGGTCACTTCAACTAGCTGCTATCGAGAACTGTACCCTGCTGATGGAGGCCTCCCGTACCTCCATCGCATTCCCCTCCTCTCTTACTTCACTCATCAGCTCAACAAACGAGGCAGGGGGGTGCGTCGTATGAGACGCGCAGAGACCCCAAGCAATCATGTCCCAAGACTGTGTGCCTTTTGCCACTTGGCCCATTCTTAACTGACTCACCTCAGCCATTTGAATGGCCCCCCTACATCGCAAGCAACTCAGCTGTCACTCTAGCCGAAAAATGCAGATAGAAGGTTTCTTCCCCTTCCCCTGAAACATGTTCTGAAACCCCATCATAAGCTCAATTCGGCTTCCCGTCACGCCAAAAATGTTTTCTAGCGCTTGCATGTGGCCTGCAGAAGTAGCAAAGGAGTTCTGTGCCTTTAAGGATTTCACTACGTTAGCAGCTGGCCCCCTCAAACTCTACCAATCGCTGTCTCTTCACACCATCAGAGCACTGCCACTCATCCAGCATCTGAGAGGTTTGCTCTGCCCAAGTCTCATATTTCCCCTCCCCTTCAGGCTTGGCGTCATTCCTGAGAACTCCTCAGCTTTCGATAGATAGGACCCTCAGCCTGTGCACTTTGCCATTTATTTGCCAAGGAGGTAAGGGTTGGTACCAACTCAGAATGCTCACCCCTCGCTGGGCGACTCAATAGACATTTCACATCAGATCACTCCTTCCCTTTGCTCTGCAGAGGCAAGAGACACTTGTCTTTAATGTCTCCACCCCCAGCTATGAGAAACTCTGCTTGCGATTCGGCCCTCTCCCCTACACTCTCCTCCTGGAAAGTATGGACAGCCCACGGCCCCGCCTCTCCTGGGGCCCCAATAGTGCCTGGCAGTTCCGCTGCCGTTACGTCAGCACTAGTCTGAACTAAAACAAAGTCTTTGCTTGCCATTTTGTCAAACCTCTACTCCATAACCGTAACTGTTCCTAAAGCTTCAAAGGTACTTAAAGTCCGAATTAACAATTTATTGGGGCTACAAATGTCCACCCCACTCAATACACACGCATTCGTTACCTGTAACCCCGTGGATTCGCACCACCGCTCAACCTCTGCAGCATCCATAACCACGTATATCAATCACTTTATCTGACAATAGTTTAACACAGATTTAAACACACAACCCACTGGATCAATGCTCAGGGCAATCGCACAGCATCCAACAAAATCAATCTGTGAGCACTTGGTTTCCTTGGTTGCATAAGTCTAGGGAATACACACTCCATTCCCGCCAAACCTGTGAGCCTGAGATGGCTCTCCCATTCCAAACTCAGGTTTCTGTGGATGCTGTGTAATTTGCTACCCTGTTAAAACTCAGTGCCAAGAAATAACAGAAAGCACACTGCACACAATTAAAGGAATTATATTTATGAATATTACTTAACTAAAGGGTTAGTGAAAAAATACAAAAGAGGCCCATTATAATTAAGTCAAATGTGTGCAAGTTGGAGCTCACCTTGAACTTCTCTGTCACTCACGCGCTGGCCCCTCGGTCCGAACGTCGCTTGCAATCCACCTCGAACAAGCGGGTCTCCCACTGTGTCGTATCCTATGACCGGATCTTCCCAGCATCTTCTGTCTTCATCCCCTGCCGAACCAAAGGCCCCAGTTCACCCCGGTGTCAGGCACACAGCACAAAAACACACTCCCCTCATTGGATGGCTCACATTCCAAAGCACCCGTAATCTCTAACTATAACCCAAACACTGCTTCTACAGAAAGAGCATTACGTTAGCAGTGAAACTTTCCCATGGTGTTACATGTATATTTAAATATATAAATCAATTTCAATTATTTTTAAGAGTCCTTGATTATCAAAAACATTTAACAACAGTGAAACAGACCTTTGATAACACACGCTGCTAAAGACCATCAGGGTGAAGCTGGAGGTGGGGCAATAAGATGCATTATCCAGAGGGCCATCACTATTTTCAGCCTGGCCTACTCATGGTTTAGTCACAGAACTAACGTCAAGAGGAGGAAGGGAGACCTACACAACCAGTATATCAGATAGACCACGATTGGAGCAAATAAATTTATTTTCTGAACTTCTTATGAATTACTGCCTGGTTCTTTTAAATGCACTTTGGCATCTCTGTGCAGTGATTCCACTTTACCTCTTAACGGCAAGTTAAGAAAATACAAACACGAGGAAATCTGCAGATGCTGGAAGTTCAAGCAACACACACAAAAAATGCTGGTGAACGCAGCAGGCCAGGCAACATCTATAGGAAGAAGTACAGTCGACGTTTCGAGCCAAGACCCTAAACGTCGGCCTGAAACGTCGACTGTACCTCTTCCTATAGATGCTGCCTGGTCTGCTGCGTTCACCAGCATTTTTTTGTGTGTGTTGCTTAAGTTAAGAAAATATATGAGCTGGAAGTACCCTGATATAATAATGCTGCTAAATGTTTAAAATGAAACAAAATTAATTGATTTAATATTTTTGAAAAGTAATTGCATATTAATCATATTCTTAGTCACACTGGAGCAATTGCCAGTAGCTGTAGAGCTGGTGGTGAATCAAACTGAGCTGTGGCTTTTAGTGAAATGAGGCAACTCTGGGTGTAAGATCCATCTATATCCTGGAGATACTGTTGCCTCACTGTAACTCTTTCATCGAGATGTCTCCTTTTATCCCTTCCATTGCATTCCTTATCTTTTCATTTCCTTTGTCCCTAATCTGACTCCTCTCTCTATCTCCAGCCTTGTCCACAAACCTGAGTCACAGGGAACGGTTGAATAGAGTAGGACTTTAGGTGGAGTGCAGGAGATAAGGGGAGATCTTATGGAGGTATACAAAATTATGAGGGGCCTAGATGGAGTGAAAGCATGCAGGCGTTTTTTTCCCTTCAGGTTGGCTGAGACTAGAACTGGAGGTCATAGGTTTAGGGTGAGAGGTGAAATATTTAAGGGGTATCTGAAGGAAACTTTATTCACTCAGAGGGTGGTTTTAGTGTGGCACAAGCTTCCAGAGGAAGTGATGGATGTGGTTTCAATTGAAGTTTGGATAAGTGCGTAGATGGGAGGGGTAGAGAGGGAAATGGTCCATGTGCAGATAGGTGGGACTAGAGAGAAGATCGAGTCAGCATGGGCTAGATGGACTGTGCTGTAGTAGTCTATGGCTCACTTTCCAATTCCTCCTTCCTCTCCTTCTCCATATGTTCCTTTCCTTTTTACCTGATCCCGCCTTCTTACTTCCCTCCCCCCTCAGTGTCCCTCTCATCCTCATTCATTCAGAGTTGGCGCTGTTCCAGCAGATCCCATGGCTTTGCAGCAGTCCTGTGAGCCAGCGCAATGTGCAAACCATTGTTGAACATGGGCTGTCGAGGCAGAGGGGAAAGAGTCTGAGGCGAGAGAAGAGGATGAGGAGTATGCTATACAGCAATTTGCTGATAGCCCAGAAACAAGATGTTCAAACATTTTTCAAATTGTTCTTTTGGAATAAACTCAATTCAAAAGACAGGGAGAGGAAATTTTCACTTCTGCATGGAACAGGTAACAAAAGTGATGCAGTTTATATCCAATGATAAAGTGCTGACAAGGCAAAGAGATGCCAATAACGATAAAGAGATGCCAACAGTTAGAAGAAAGGCATAGTAAAACATTTTTGGTATCTACATATTCCCCCCAACTGTCACAAGCTCCAGATAGACCATCAACAATCACCTGCTCCCCCATGGTTCCCCAAAATGGCTTCAGTTCCACATGGTGCACGCAGAGGAACTGCAATGCAAGTTGAGATACCCATGCAATGACCAGTGTGCATTACAATTTACTATCATGGAAGTATCTGGCATAGAAGCAGGCCCTTCAGCCCAACATGTCCATGCTGACTCATTTATACTAACCCCATTTACAAGCAGTTAATATGTAGGTTTTCATGCCTTAGTGATTCAAGTTCTAATCCAGATACTCCTCAATTGTTGTGAGTCTCTCTGCCTCTGCCCCTTCCTCAGCTAGAATTTCAAAAGAAAGTCAAAGCCAGATGGCTTTCTTCCTACTTTCAAAGCTTTTGAAAATGTGAAGAAGTATTTAATCTGAGGTAAATTTATATTGGTTTGTTGCTCTAAGGTGAGAATTCTTAACAGAAGTTAAGAGAAAACAGAATTGAGGTCTTTGAAGTCCCTTTCTCTAGCAGCTGTTTCATGTCTTGTACACCAAGCACTTGTTCCTTTGAACAAGAAATCACTTAAGAAGCTGAAGCAAGTTAAGGATTGTGTGACGAAGGAAACCAAATGGTTTAGATATCATGACTACACTGTTCACACTTGCTGACACAATAATACAGGATACAGAGAAGGAAAGGAGAAAACAAGCAAGCAGAGCTGCCAAGTGCAAAGTGGAGTTGTGATGTTGCAGCAATTAAAGTTGCAACGATTGCAAGATTTACATGAGTTGATTTTAAAAGGGACTAAGTTAGAAAGATTAGAAAGAAACCAACAATGCAATCCAGTCACTGAGAAAAAAATGCCAGAAATTAGAGCATTGTCATACAACTGCATATATGTACATTCCTATTGGCTAGTGCTGAAATAAATTACACTCCACAATCTAATTTCTAGTAGTTATTCTTGGTGACTGCATGGAATCAAATGACATTCACTTGCAGGTGTGAGCTGCAGTTGCATCAAACATATAGTAAATTATATCATTCTTTGGCCAGTAGCTACTGCTTCATGATGCAGCAGCAGATAGGACCTGGCAAGCCCGGCCCCCTGTGCCAGTTCCAGGTGATACATCTTTACTTTGGAAAACATTCAAGACCTTTTCCGGGGCCATTCTCGGAAGTTTGCAGAGGCAGGATTGCAATGAAATGGCGGTCGTTGTGCGCTAAGATGTCTGGCCCCTGCTTGAATGCTGTGGTAGTAGTGTAAGTGACTGGCAGTGTGGGACTGCTTTAGAACCCACATTTTTTGAGATCAGGCTTTGAGCCAGGACTATGGATAAACAGCACAAAGAATGATGACATTGAAGCAGAATATCAGAAAAGACAGGCAGAAGGGATAGAAAAAAATGTCTGTTTATCATCACCGGTATTTCCAAATTTTCTGGCAATGTTCACGTTTGTCAAGCTGCCAGAACAGCATTTCATTTGTTTTTATTTAGTTGTACATTCAGCTTGAAAAAATTACAAAGACAAATGCAGACAATGCATCAAAAATTCTTTATATATAAGCCTCTGTAACATGCCATTGCTCCATCAGCCCAGTCAATGAATATCTGTTTAATAGAGAGTTTTTCCAATGGCTGAAGAATGAATTTTTTTCAAAACAATTGTCCATGGCCACCATTTAAAAAAATAAAAATATCATTGTACTGTATTACATTGATCTTATTTTTGGAAAAAACTGCTATTATTCCAAGAGAAAGTTGACATTTGAAAGGCTTCACAGAGAAGCAGTCTGTCAGGAGATGCCAGCAATCTTGTGTTATGCCTCTCCCATCCTCTATTCTTGTTTTATAAACAGAAGGCATAATACAAAGCAACTACTGAACATCCCCTGTTTGAGGATCTGAGGGCCTATAGTGTAAATTGCAGAGATAAAGCTGGAGGGACTCCTCGAGCACAACAAAAGATATTCAGAATTTTCAATGCACATAGTATAAAGAAAATCAATATGCAAAGCAGTGCTGCTAATCAGATTCACAGCAATCAATACCCAATTGATTTGGTGCTTACTCATTCCAGAAATGCAATTATGAAATATAATAACTAAGATATTCTGGGAAAAAAAGCCAATGAAGAAAATTTTAACCCCAAAAATAGTTGGATTATGAAAGTTTTAAAAACCTCAAATTGAACTGAACTCTCTTTGAGCCTATCCACTTGCACTTCAATGGCAGCAAGTTATGGGGTTGGAGGGATCCAGTAACAAATCAGCGACGCAGATTGGCACAGGGAACACACATCAAAGTCGCTGGTGAACGCAGCAGGCCAGGCAGCATCTCTAGGAAGAGGTACAGTCGACGTTTCGGGCCGAGACCCTTCGTCAGGACTAACTGAAAGAAGAGCTAGTAAGAGAATGCAGGAAGCGGCGCCAATGCAGACGTCGATGTAGCGAAGGAAAAGTGGGGGGCAGATGCCAGAATAGTGCTTCCTGCACGCATGCTGAGCTTGTTGACTTCATTAACTTTACCTTCAACTTTCACCCTGCCCTCAAGTTTACCTGGTCCATTTCCGACACCTCCCTCCCCTTTCCAGAGCTTTCTGTCTCTATCCCTGGAGACAGCTTATCTACTGATGTCTACTATAAGCCTACTGACTCTCACAGCTATCTGGACTATTCCTCTTCTCATCCTGTCTCTTGCAAAAATGCCATCCCCTTCTCGCAATTCCTCCGTCTCCGACGCATCTGCTCTCAGGATGAGGCTTTTCATTCTAGGACGAGGGAGATGTCCTCCTTTTTTAAAGAAAGAGGCTTCCCTTCCTCCAGCATCAACTCTGCTCTCAAACGCATCTCCCCCATTTCACGCACATCTGCTTTCACTCCATCCTCCCGCCACCCCACTAGGAATAGGGTTCCCCTTGTCCTCACCTACCACCCCACCAGCCTCCGGGTCCAACAGATAATTTTCCGTAATTTCCGCCACCTCCAACGGGATCCCACCACTAAGCACATCTTTCCCTCCCCGCCTCTGCTTTCCGCAAGGATTGCTCCCTACGCGACTCCATTGTCCATTCGTCTCCCCCATCCCTCCCCACCGATCTCCCTCCTGGCACTTACCCTTGTAAGTGGAACAAGTGCTACACATGCCCTTACACTTCCTCCCTCACCACCATTCAGAACCCCAGACAGTCCTTCCAGGTGAGGCGACACTTCACCTGTCAGTCGGCTGGGGTGATATATTGCGTCCGGTGCTCCTGATGCGGCCTTCTATATATTGGCGAGACCCGACGCAGACTGGGAGACCGTTTCACTGAACACCTACGCTCTGTCTGCCAGAGAAAGCAGGATCTCCCAGTGGCCACACATTTTAATTCCACGTCCCATTCCCATTCTGACATGTCTATCCACAGCCTCCTCTACTGTCAAGATGAAGCCACACTCAGGTTGGAGGAACCACACCTTATATTCCGTCTGGGTAGCCTCCAACCTGGTGGCATGAACGTTGACTTCTCTAACTTCTGCTAATGCCCCACCTCCCCCTCGTATCCCATCCGTTATTTATTTATTTATATACACACATTCTTTTTCTCTTTCTCCTTTTTCTCCCTCTGTCCCTCTCACTATACACCTTGCCCATCCCCTGGTTCCCCCGCAAACACGAGGAATTCTGCAGATGCTGGAAATTCAAGCAACACACATCAAAGTTGCTGGTGAACGCAGCAGGCCAGGCAGCATCTCTAGGAAGAGGTATAGTCGACGTTTCAGGCTGAGACCCTTCGTCAGGACTCAGGGTTGACTCAGTCCTGACGAAGGGTCTCAGCCTGAAATGTCGACTGTATCTCTTCCAATAGATGCTGCCTGGCCTGCTGCGTTCACCAGCAACTTTGATGTGTGTTGCTTGAAATTCCAGTATCTGCAGAATTCCTCGTGTTGGCACAGGGCCTCATTATCCTTTGTTTTGCAGCATTGATAGGGGTTTAGGAAATCTGCTGCCAAGTGGACATGAGGATCAGTGTGCATTTGAGATTTTCACCTAATCTTTCCCAGGTTATTTGTGTGTATGAATAACCAACGAACAAAAAAAAGATGCCGTCAATGAGCACAAACTTCCGTGTTCCTTCCCCCACTCATAAATCCCACCTCACATTGTCAAATGTTGAATTCTTGATATGTTGTACTTAATATTTGGAAAGAGAATCCCTCCTTCTAGGTTGACTGCTAGTTCAGTTTAGTAAAACCATTATTATGTTGTGGGGAAATACAGCAGTCAATATGCAGATAGAATAATTCCATAAATAACAATGAGATAACTGAATCAGATTTATTATTACTATCAGTGACATATATCATGAAATTTTTTGTTTTGCAGTGCTGGCACAATGCAAGGACATAAAAATTACGATAAATTACAAAATAAATTAACAGTGCAAAAGGAAAGGGATAACCCAAAAGTGTTTGCGGCCTGTTCAGAAATCTGACAACGGTGTGCAAGTTGTTTCTGAATCATTGAGTGTGGGTCTTTAGGCTCCTGTACCTCCTCTCCAATTGTAGTAAAAGGAAGAGGGCGTCCTCAGATGGTGAGAGTCCTTAGCGATGATTGCCACATTATTGAGGCACTGCTTCTTGAAGATATCCTTGAAGGTCAGGAGTGTTGTGCCTTTGTCGGAGCTGGTGACTCTACTATCTTCTGCAGCCTCTTTGGAGACAGAATAACCCAGTCTTAATGCAACCCACTGTAATTCAGTAGAAATTCTTAAGAGTCATTGGCGATGCACCAAATATCCTCAATCTCCTAACAAATCAGGGCTATTGGTGTGTCTTCTTTGCAATTGCATCAGTGTGTTGGACGCTTGTCATGGTCCGGTCCGTGAAGTCCGCATTCTAGTTCACGGTCCGGTCCATCGACCTTTGCTCCAGGTTTTCCTGTCTATCCTGTTTCTGTTCCTGTTGAGCTCTAATTGAGGCAGCTGATGCTAGTTGGGGCTGGCTGCATAAATACCTCCAGAGACCAGGGCGTGGCTGCTGGATTGTTCTTGTCCTTGCTCCTTGTATCCTTTCCCCTGTCTTCTGTTTCCTCACCTGAAGCCTTGCCTTGTCTGGCTGGTAACTCTCGCCTCGTCTGAAGTTATACTTATACTTTACTGTCACCAAACAATTGATACTAGAACATACAATTGTCACAGCGATATTTGATTCTGTGCTTCCCACTCCCTGGATTACAAATATTAAATATTAAAAATATTAAAAATAGTTAAAATTAACAAATATTAAAAATTTAAATTACAAATCATAAATATAAAATAGAAAAATGGGAAGTAAGGTAGTGCAATAAAACCGAGAGGCGGGTCCGGATATTTGGAGGGTACGGCCCAGATCCAGGTCAGGATCCGTTCAGCAGTCTTATCACAGTTGGAAAGAAGCTGTTCCCAAATCTGGCCATACGAGCCGTACAAGTCTTCAAGCTCCTGAGCCTTCTCCCGGAGGGAAGAGGGATGAAAAGTGTGTTGGCTGGGTGGGTCGTGTCCTTGATTATCCTGGCAGCACTGCTCCGACAGCGTGCGGTGTAAAGTGAATCCACGGACGGAAGATTGGCTTGTGTGATGTGCTGCGCCGTGTTCACGATCTTCTGCAGCTTCTTTTGGTCTTGGACAGGACAACTTCCATACCAGGTTGTGATGCACCCTAGAAGAATGCTTTCTACGGTGCATCTATAAAAATTAGTGAGGGTTTTAGGAGACAGGCCAAATTTCTTTAGTTTTCTCAGGAAGTAAAGGCACTGGTGGGCCTTCTTGGCAGTGGACTCTGCTTGGTTGGACCAAGTCAGGTCATTTGTGATATTGACCCCAAGGAACTTTAAGCTTTTGACCTGTTCCACTTGCGCACCACTGATGTAAATTGGGTCGTGTGGTCCGCTACTCCTTCTGAAGTCAACAACCAATTCCTTCGTCTTGCTGACTTTGAGGGATAGGTTACTGTCTTTGCACCATGTCACCAGGTTCTTAATTTCCTCTCTGTACTCAAACTCATCATTACCCGAAATACGGCCTACAATTGTTCTGTCATCAGCAAACTTATATATTGAGTTTGATGGAAACTTGGCTACACAATCATGGATGTACAGTGAGTACAGCAGGGGGCTGAGTACACAGCCTTGTGGGGCACCCGCGCTCAGAGTGATTGTAGAGGAGAGCTTGTCCCCTATTTTTACAGCCTGGGTCCTGTCTGTGAGGAAGTGGAAGATCCAGCTGCAGATCTGAGTGTTAATGCCCAGATTCCGGAGCTCAGGAATCAGTTTATTTGGAATGATGGTATTAAAGACAGAGCTATAGTCAATGAAAAGGAGCCTTACGTATGCGTCTTTATTCTCTAGGTGTTCTAAGGAGGAACGTAGGGCCAGAGAGATGGCATCTGCCGTTGACCTGTTGCTCCAGTAGGCGAATTGCAAAGCGTCGAGGTTGACCAGTAGGTTGTGGTTGATGTGTGCCATAACCAATCTCTCGAAGCACTTCATAGCAATTGATGTCAGAGCCACAGGTCGATAGTCATTCAGGCATGCCACCTTGCTCTTCTTCGGCACTGGGATTATCGTTGCCTTCTTAAAACACGAGGGGATCTTAGACTGAAGCAAGGAGCAGTCGAAGATGTCAGCAAACACTCCAGCTAGCTCGCTTGCACAGGCCCGGAGAACCCGTCCTGGGACGCCATCTGGGCCCGTCGCCTTTCTTGGATTTATCTTCAGGAAGGCCCTTCTAACGTCCTCCTCTGCGATAAAGAATCTCGATGCCACCAGGTCCGGTTCATCCAGAGGGAGCGGGATGCTCCTCTTCTGTTCAAATCTTGCGTAGAATACATTAAGTTCGTCAGGAAGAGAAACGCCACAATTATTGATATTCCTAGCCTTTTCTTTGCGCCCAGTGATCTCATTTAGACCCTGCCATAGTCTACTGACATCCCTTTGGTTAGCCTGGGCTTCCAACTTGGCTCGATATCGCCTCTTGGCGCCCTTAATGGCATTCCGGAGTTCACGCCTGGATTCTGTGTAGCGGCTGGTATCCCCGGACCTAAAAGCTGCAGCTCTAGCCTTTAAAAGGGACTTGACCTCATAATTCATCCAAGGTTTCCGGTTAGGGAATACCCGGATCATCTTGCGAGACACACAGACCTCCGTGCATTTCCAAATAAAGTCCATGACAGCTGAGACATACTCATCGAGGTTAGCTGCTGAGTCCTTGAATACTAACCAGTCCCAAGCAGTCACGGAAGACCTCATCCATTTCCTTCGTCCAACTTGACACTACTTTTGACACCATGATCTCCCGCTTCAGTTTCTGTTTGTAAGCCCGGAGGAAGAGTACGGCCTGATGGTCTGATTTTCCAAAGTGAGGTCGTGGGACGGAACGGTAGGCATCCTTGACTGCTGTGTAGCAGTAGTCAAGTATATTCGGGCCTTAGTGGGGCAGGAGACATGTTGGTATAACTTTGGCAGCGCCTTTCTGAGGTTGGCCTGGTTAAAGTCCCCGGCTGTAATGAGCAAAGCCTCCGGATACCCGGTCTCAAGTTCACTGATGTTGGCATACAGTATGTTCAGAGCACACTCCACGTCTGCTTGGGGGGGAGCTTAGACCGCTGTCAGTATGGCCGAGGCGAATTCCCGTGGCAGATAGTAGGGACAACACTTCACCGACAGGTGTTCCAGGTCTGGGCTGCAGGAGCTTGTCAGTGCCACTGTGTCCGAGCACCACGCAGTGTTGATCAGTAGGCAGACACCACCTCCCCTCGTCTTTCCCGAAGACGCTGTGCGGTCCATCCGATGGATCGAAAATCCCTCTGGTCGGATGGCACAGTCGGGGGTGGCAGGGGAGAGCCAGGTCTCGGTGAAACCGAATACACAGCAGTTCTGCATCTCCCTGCAGTAGGTGAGTCTCCCTTTAAGATCATCCACCTTGTTCTCTATGGCTTGCACATTAGCTAGTAGGATGGTGGGCATAGGGACCCTGAAGCCCCTCAGCTTCAATCTGACCAGCAGCCCAGCTCTTTTCCCACGCTTTCTCGGTAAGTAGTGCATCTTTCCAGGTTTCCATCGATGCAGTGTGTTGTTGACAGCTCTTTGAGGTAGGTGGATGCGTCCTGCGGGAATCGATCAGCAGGTTGTGTCGTCGGACACTCCGAGTCGGGCCGAGTAACAAGGGAGGCTCTGCTGCCACTTCCAGCTGCCGGGGGCCTGGGCTGTTGATCGGGTCAGGCCTCAAAACTGACACTTAATCCTGGACTTAATCCAAGTCTGTAAACCGAGTCACGGTTGCGGAGGCCTCCGCTCCAGCCGAGCCTCCGGCTTGATTTCCGAGGTCGGCGGCGGAGGCCTCACTTCCAGCAGCTGTGGATGGCCACCAACAGGCCTTTACGGTGGTCGCTCCGGGGAAGCGTCTGGGGCACCTTGAGGTCTCCGCCGTCACTTCTGTGAGGTCATCTGCTCCGGAGAGGTGCTGCTCGGAATGGGCCGTGTCTCCAAGTGCTCCGGCACGGTAGCAGACCACGGGTCTCTGGGAACGTGGTGGGCCTCGCTGGTTGGGTCCAGGTGCGGTCTGGAGTTTAATAAGCACTTCTGGCACGGTGGTCTTCAGCTGGGTCAGCAGCGTCGCCAGGGTGTTGTTGATCTTGATTTTGCTAAATTGGAGGTTTAGAAGGAATTCTCGGGTATAGGATAGTGGAGAGGGCAGTTTGCTCGGGAGAGCACACGCAAAGTCGCCAGTTACCGGCGCCATCTTTAACGGAAAATGAGTTTTGTTTCGCCTTGCATTGCCTGAAGCCTTGCCTTGTCTTGCCAGTAACTCTCGCCTCGCCTCACCTGAAGTCTTGTCTTGGAGCCACCCTGTATCTAGGTCCCTTCCTCTCCCTTGCCTCTGTCAGGTAAGCCAGGCCAGATTGCTGTTACCCTGCGGTGGGTCCTGTCCCTTCCTGTCCCTTGCCTCCGTCGGGTGAGTCAGGCCAGATTGCCATTACCCTGCGGTTGGTTCTGTCCCTTCCTGTCCCTTGCCTCTGTTGGGTGGAGATCTGCGCCCTGCCCAGGAGGAGCTTCAAGACCCCAAGTCTCTAGCCAAGCCTCGCCTCAAGTCTCTGGCCTCGAGCCTCACCTCAAGTCTCTGGCCTCGAGCCTCGCCTCAAGTCTCTGGCCTCGAGCCTCGCCTCAAGTCTCTAGCCAAGCCTCGCCTCAAGTCTCTGGCGTTGAGCCTCGCCTCAAGTCTCTGGTCTCAAGCCTCGTCTCAAGTCTGCCGCCTTGTTCTGCCTGCCAGCCAAATCACGTCCTTGCCTAGTTCTGGGGTCCGAGCCAGAGGCAAGACGAAGGTTCTGGGTCCTTGTCCAGTCTCTGGAGTCCAAGCCTGGGCTCCTAGCTCTCTTGTCCAGTCCTGTTCTGGATTTCTGAGTTTCGAGTCCATGTCCTAGCCCTCACCCTGCATCCTAGTCCTGTCCCTAGTACTTCAGTGTCTGTGTCTCGCACTTGGGTCCGTTCCCAGCCACCACCTTATGACAACACTGGATAGATCCCCCTAGATATTGATGTTGTGTGTTTAATATACCAATACTGTTGCCAATGTATTGTTTGGCTAAGCATTTTTTGTTGTTTACATAATTCATTATGGGTTATTTGTAAAAGTATATGAATGGCATACGTCATTACTCCACCATGTCCTATGTGAGTATGTGTTCCTCATTAAAATAAAACCAGTGAAACACTCTGGTTCTGTCAGCTGCGTAAGTCTAGGGAAGACAATCTCTGGCCCTGCCAAACATGTGAGGTTGAGGCATGAGCCCACCCCAAAGCCCTGTTTGTGTGGATGCTGCGTGATTCGTTGCCCTGTCACAAATCAGTGCTGCAAAATATCAGACAGTACACTGCATACAATTAAAAGAGTTAGCTTTATAATTCTTAATTTGACTAAAGGGTTAGTAGAGAAAGAACAACAAAAAAGGGCCCATTTTAGTGAAACAGTCTAACGTGCACAAGTTGGAGCTCACGGTTTCCCTTCCGCCGATCCTCCTTCGATCTCCCTGGGTTTTGTCAAATCACTCTGGGTTGAATCCTACGATCTCTTCTCTCTGGCCTCTCCTCACTTCATATCCCTAACAAAAGACCCAAGCCTAACCTTAGTGCCCCTCACCAGAGAAACTTCCCCTTAATCCAGCCATCCTAATTGGATAGCACACAGTTCTCCTGTCTCTTATCTTCTACAGTAACCCAAACAAACAGCTTGCAGAGAACAGCACAAAATCAAATACAGAACAGCATAACAGTAAAGAAGATATGAACCAGGGCATTACACACATTTTCCCAGGCTCTTGTGCTTTTCCTTAAATTAATTTCTGGAGTTACCAAGCATCATGTTGGTAATGAGGAAGTTTTAAAATGAACCCAAGATGACTACCTCTCTGTTGAAGTGCAGAATGTTTTTTTTTGCACGGTGAGAGAGAGAGAGATGTTTGAGTTAACAAAAAAAGCACAGTACATATTTCTTCAGGAAGGGAGAGAGACATTTGAGTTAAAAAAAAGTAGAAAATGGATGAAATTCACAGTTTCATGAACAGTGAATACCAGGTGATAATAATAAATTTTAAAAAAAGCAGAAATGGTGGGCTACATTGGAAAGATAAATGCATTCAATTGCACAACAGATAATTGGCAGATATATACTGAATGAATTAAGCAGTATTTTAAAGCAAATGGAATAGGCAATAAAGAAACGAGTGCCAGTTTTGTTGAGTATAATAGGTGGAGGAGCATACAGTTTGCTTAGAAGTTTGACTGTCCAACCGAACCATCCAAAATTATCTTTGCTGATATCATGAATGTAATGCTGGAACATTTAGAACCAAAACGATTGTTGATGGCAGAATACTTTAGGTTTCAGAAGCAGAATCAAAAGGCAAGGGCGTCCATTTCAGCTTGTGTGGCTGAATTAAAGAAATTGTCCAAGCATTATCAGTTCAGTGACTGGCTTAATGATGCATTGAGAGAGCCTCTAGTTTGTAGAATCCTACAAGAAACCATTCAAAACAGCTCCTAACTGAAGCTTAACTTGCATTTAAAAGAGCAGTTGAAATGACTGTATCAGTGGAAACGCATCTAGAAATGCAATTGAGTTGCAATCAGAAATGAAAGTGAGGTAAAAAAAATTGCAGCATTTAAACAGAACCCAGCCTGGCTGCATAAATTGTGTTACAGTTGTGGCAGAGGCTCACATACTGTACACCAGACCAATACAGGTTTAAAGATGAAACTTGCAGAAAATACAAAAAAGCAGGACACATACAAAGAGCATGCTGGGAAGACAAAAATAAATGGACTGCACAAAGAAGAGAAAAAGATAAAAAGTTAAGTTGCAGTTTCAAAAAGAGCACTAATCTGCATGCTGTTGTTGAAAAATCTGTTAATGATGAGAGTGACATAGGACTTGGTAGCCTTGAGATTTAATATGTGAAAACTAAGAAGAGACAAGCAAATTAATTAAAATGGAATGGGCCAATGGTTCAGCTGTTTCAGTCATTCCATAAAATGTGTTTGGATGGTATTTCAAAGACACTGGACTGAAGCCTGCAGGTATTCAACTAAGAACTTATACTGGAGAAAAGATAACTCCTGCAGGAATGACATTTGTAACAGTGGATTACAACAACCAACAAGCTCTAATGGGCTTGTATGTTGCACAAAAAGGAGGGCCAGCTTTGTGGGGCCTGATTGGCTAAGACAACCAAAGCTTGATTGGAGATCCATCCACTATTTGCATGCCACATCCCCTGCAACAGAGTCAACTGAAAGCGAATTAGGAAGGTTCTGGATGTTGCCACAGAAGTGTTCAAAGATGGCAATGAAAAACTCAAACATATCAAGGGTAATATTGTGTTAAAGGGAAACACCAGTGGTCCCAATAGCCAAGAAGAATGGATCTGTCGGGATCTGTGGTGATTTTAAGGTAACCATCAATCCTGTACTGAAAGTAGTTTTCATACTGTCTGCTCAGGATAGAAGATGTCTTTGCAAATCTTTCTGGAGGGAAGGACTTCAGCAAAGTGGACTTTTGAGTCCTAGCTACAGATGGAGATAGAAGAGTCCAAAGTGTTTCTCACCATAAACACTCACAAGGGGCTTTATCGCTATCATAGGCTTATTTTTGAAGTAGTGTCTGTACCTGCACTTTGGCAGAAAGCTATGGAACAGGTGTTGCAAGGCTGCCCAGGCACTCAGTGTTAGCTAGATGACATCATTGTTACTGGTGAGGATGAGAAGGAACATCTCCGTCGGATGATCGCATTTGTTACACTAATGGCCAGAAGATCCATTTTATCGAATTGGAAAGAGGCCAACCCTCCCACTACATTTCAATGGTTTTCCCAAACAATATCATGGTTAAATTTAGAAAAAATCAGAAGTGTCATTTTTGATCCTTCAGTTAAATTTGAAGAGATTTGGAAGCCATTTATTCAATATTTTCATATGATGTAGTTTGATCTTTTCAGAATCCTTTTTATTAACTTAGAATATATGAATAGAGGAGCGGAGTTGACAACATTAATGAATGTATTTGATCTAATATATTGGTTCAGCCTTGTTTTGTTCTGTTTGCCTTTTTTTGGGCTTAGTCATTAGTTCTATTTTTTTCAGTTTTTTTCTGTTTTTTGGGGGGGGGGGGTTCTTTGCAATATCCTTTTCTTTTTATTTTTCTCTCCATGATTAACTATATCAAGAGTTTGGAAGTCTATTACACTTGTACTATTTGTAGTCTTTTTTTGTGTATGTTTATTAACAATAAGGTAATTCCAATCTCTTTGTATCACTATTGTTATTATTTTTATGAACTTGAAAATTAATAAAAAGATTTTAAAAAAAAGAAGGAACATCTCCAAAATCTTAAAATTGTGTTAAAAAGATTAAAATATTATAGGCTCAGTGCAGGATACAGCAAGTATGAATTCTTTAAACAAAACATCACTTACTGAGGTCACACCATTAACGCACAAGCATTACACAAGCGTGCTGAGAAAATTCAAGCAGTGATGGATACTGCAAGGCCAACGGGTGTGTCACAGTTGTGGTCCTTTTTAGGATTTGTCAATTACTATAACAGGTTCCTGTCAAACTTGGCTACTGTAGTCAACTCCTTGAATGTATTACTATAGATCAGGAAGAAATAGCATTGGACAAAGTAGTGTGAGTTGGCTTTCCAGAAGGCAAAGAAAATAGTGACATCAGCCACTGTAGTTCAAAGTTCACAGTAAATTTATTATCAAAGTACATATATGTCACCATATACAACCTTGAGATTTGTTTCCTTGTGGGCATACTCAATAAATCCTGTAACCATAACAGTACCAATGAAAGACTGCATCAACAGGACGGACAACCAGTGTGCAAAAGATAACAGTGCAAATACAAAAAGAAAAAAAAAAGAAATAATACTACTAATAATAAATAAGTAAGCAACAAACACTGAGAACATGAGATGAAGAGTATTTGAAAGTGAGTCCCTATTTTGTGAGAACATTCCAGTGATGGAGCAAGCTGACTGAAGTTATCCCCTTTGGTTCAGGCGTAATAAATGTTCCTGATCCTGGTGATGTGAGTCTTGAGGCTCATTTATCTTCTTTCTGATGCAGCACTGAGAAGAAAACTCAAGAAAATTTGGACTGTATTCCTTGGAGTTTAGAAGAATGAGGGGGGACCTCATAGAAACATTTCGAATGTTGAAAGGCATGGACAGAGTGGATGTGGCAAAGTTGTTTCCTATGATGGGGGAGTCTAGTACGAGAGGGCATGACTTAAGGATTGAAGGGCGCCCATTCAGAACAGAAATGCGAAGAAATTTTTTTAGTCAGAGGGTGGTGAATCTATGGAATTTGTTGTCACGGGCAGCAGTGGAGGCCAAGTCATTGGGTGTATTTAAGGCAGAGATTGATAGGTATCTGAGTAGCCAGGGCATCAAAGGTTATGGTGAGAAGGTGGGGGAGTGAGACTAAATGGGAGAATGGATCAGCTCATGATAAAATGGCAGAGTGACTCGATGGGCCAAATGGCCGACGTCTGCTCCTTTGTCTTATGGTCTTATGGTCTAAAACATGACCTGGATAGTAGGGGTCCCTGATGATGGATGCTACTCTTCTGTGGCAACACTCTGTGTAGCTGTGCACAATGGAGGGGAGGGCTTTACCCTTGATGGACTGGGCCATATCCATTACTTTTTCTAGGATTTTCTATTCAAGGGCGTTGGTGTTTTTCTACCAGGCTGTGATGCAGCCAGTCAGTATATTCTCCACCATACATCTGGAGAAGTTTGTCAGTGTATTAGATATCATGCCGAATCTTCACAAACTTTAAGGAAGTAGAGGCACTGCTGTGCTTTCTTCATAATTGCACTTACATGCTGGGCCCAAATGATAACACCAAATTTAAAGTTGCTGACTCTCTCCAGCTTTGATCCTCCAGTGAGGATTGGCTCGTGGACCTCTGGTTTCCTTCTCCTGAATTTATTAATCAGCTCCTTGGTCTTTCTGACATTGAGTAAGAGGTCATTGTTGTGGCATCACTCAGCCAGATTTTCAATCTCCCTTCTATATGCTGATTTGTCACCACCGTTGATTTGGGTCACAACAGTAGTGCCATCAGCAAACTCGAACATGGCGTTGGAGCTGTGCTTAGCCACACGGTCATAAGTGTAAAGTGAGTAGAACAGGGGGCTAAGCACACAGCCTTGTGGTGCGGCTGTCCTGATGGAGATTGTGGGGGAGATGCTGTTGCCAATCCAAACTGGCTGGGGTCTGCAAGTGAGGAAATCGAAAACCCAATTGTACAAGAAGATATTGTGGCTAAGGCCTTGAAGATTCTTGATTAGTTTTGAGAAGATGATAGTATTGAATGTCGAGCTGTAGTCATAAAGTGCATCTTGATGTATGCATCTTTGCTGTCCAGGTGTTCCAAGGTTGAGTGAAGACTCAGACATTATGATCCACCTCATCCATTTAAGCTTGCTTGTGATGCCTCACCTTATGGTACAGTTGCAGTCATGTCACATTATGAGTAATGGAAGTGAACGCCCTATAGCCTTTGTATCACGTTCTCTTACCGCTGCAGAGAAAATTTCCACACAGATCGACAGAGAGGCCTTGAGTCTGGTTTGGGGTGTAAAACGTTTTAACCAGTACTTGTATGAGAGTGAGTTTGCCCTCATTACTGATCATCAACCACGAGTGTCCATTTTCAGTCTATGGCAGGGTGTTCCACCAACAGCAGCGGCATAAGTGCAGAGATGGGCTCTGTTTCTTGGAGTACACAATTACAAGATTGAATTCAAGAGGATGACTAATAATGGAAAAGCTGATGGATTGTCCCATTACCTTGGAAAAGGAATTGCCTGAAAGATTCTCAAACGAGGACACCCCTCTTGACATATTCTCCCTAACACAAATCAAATGTCTTCCTATTAAAGCAGAGATGATCCAAAGAGAAACCAGAAAAGACCCCACACTGTCTCAGGTCTACATGGCCACCCAAAATGGCCGCAATGTGCAGCTGAAATTCCAGTTCCCTGTTTTTACCAGTGCCAGGATGAACTTGCCCTTGATGGAGGTTGCCCTATATGTGAATTGAGAATTGTTGTACCATCCAAACTAAGAGCTGAGGTGTTGAAGAAGCTACATGCTGATCATTTAGGCATAGTCAAAATTAAAGCATTGGCTTGAACCTCTGTCTGCTGGTCTGGGATAGAACAGCAGATCAAACAACTTGCCATGCACTTTTCAGGACGCCAACATGTTGAGAAAATGCCAAGAGCAGCACCTCTCCATCTCTGGGAATGCGCTACATTGCCCAGTTAGAGGATTTGTGTGGATTTTGCCAAGCCATTCATGGCACAAATTTCTTGCTAGTAGTGAATGCAGCTACAAGTGGCCCGAAGTGTTCCCAATAGAGCCCACTACAGTGTGCACACTGTTGATGTATTGAGAAGACTGGTGTTCCGGAACACTTTGTCAGTGACAATGGACCGCAGTTTGTGAGGGCAACAGTTTCAGTCATTCCTGAAAATGAATAGAATAAGACATATTACATCTGCACCATGCCACCCAGCTACAAATGGCTTGGCAGAATGTTTTTTTCAGAGTCTAAAGAATGCTCTGCAAGCAATGTCAGCAGAACACAGTACACTGACACTAAATCAGAAGTTCATCAATTTCCTCATTGCATATCGCCATGCAGCACACTCCACAACCAGCAACTTGCCAGCTATGCTGTTCCTGGGCTGTCCCTTGCGCTCACACTTGAACACAATCTCAGGAGCATACCGGACAAACAGCTGAGACAAACTGAGGGCTCCTCAAACAAGGAGGTTCAATGTCTCACTCTTGGATGAGCAGTCCTGGTGAGGGACTGCAGAGGTGATCAAAAGTGAAACTCATGACACCACCACATCATATGTGAGAGCCTCACTAAAGTAAAGCTAAATAGACATGTTTTTCCGGCTCCTGTGTTTTTTTTCCGATTAATTTCTGGAATTACGAAACATACCAATAGACTTCAAGGAACTTGAAACTGTTCACTCTTTCCACCACCGATCTCTCAAGGAGAAGTAATGTATATTCTGTTTCCCCTTCCTGAAGTCCATAATCAATTCCTTGGTTGAATGTGAAACCCTTGAACAAGCTGAAAATCCTGCAGACCCTTCATTACCATTTGACATTATACCAAAACACTGGGATCATTTGTGAATTTATAGATGGCAGTTGATCTCTGTTTAGCCACACTGTCATGAGAGTAGATCCATTGATAGTATCTACAGGAGGTACCACCTCAAAAAGGCAACATTTATCATCAAAGATCTCCACCACCATAGCTATGCCATCTTTTCACAGCCATCATCGGGCAGGAAGTGCAGAAACTTTTGAAGTCCCACAACACTAGTTTAGAGAATAGCTACTTCCCCTCAACCATTCAGTTTTGAACCCACCAGCAAACCCTAATCACTCTCACCACTTTGTGTTAAAATGGACTAATTTTTTGTTCTTACTGTGTTTTCTTGTAAAAAATTGTATGTAATTTGTGTTTATGTTTTTCTTGTGAATGCGGCTTATACAATATATGTGTCTGAAATGCTGCTGCAAATAAGTTTTTCATTCCACTTGTGCATACATATACAGTACTTGTTCAATAAACATGATTTTGACTTTGAGTAGAGTAGAGGCCTAAGGACATGTACAGATAGCCTGTTGAAATGTTGGTCATAGGGATTGTGCCTTCCATATACTTCCCACATTTCAGGGTCAGTAACTGACACTTCTAGATATATAGAAACCCTGATTAGGTTATAATAAAATTAATAATAAAAAAACCCTTAGATTGTGGTGCAATACCTGTGGTTGAAATAGAGGGATTAAAATAACCTTAACAGAACAAGTTCAATTAGCATGCTGTTTCCCCTCTATGTTAAAAGTGTCTATATTCACAGCAATCTTTCGTTCACTGTCAACCTCACTTTACATGAACTTTGATCACTCTTCTCCAGCTTGCAGTGTCCCCAGCATCAAAAGAGGTCTTACTTTTGAAGATTACCCATCATCGCTTTCATCTAGGCAGATGAAAGGGTTAGATTGATTTTAGAGTATGTTAAACGGTTGGCACAACATTGTGGGCTGAAGCTCTCTTCCTCTTTCAGACATCCCACCTCTCCCGGAAGTTCCAGGAGTCTCCTGCATATTGATAGTGGCTCCCTGATGCCTGGAAATTATATACAATATCCTGCAAATCGATTTTTTTTGAGAGGGAGAGGGAGAGGGAGAGCGAGAGGGAGCATCCTGATTGGTCTCTCTTCGTGCTAAGTAGACCTATCAGTTTTCTCTGTGGGCGGGCTTTACAGTCAACCTCAAAAATAATGACAGTGTTGCTCGCTGCACTGTTTGCAACAGTGACTTTTCTATAGCCCATGGTGGGTTAAAATGTAAAAGACATGTTGAGGTGAGTTTAACAGGTGTCATTCGTTCATTAGTATAGCTAACGTTATTTAAACTAGCTGGCTAGCTGCTAAGGAGTACTCTATTGATGTCCTACGTGATGATGCCAAACTCCCTGTAGACTTGCTCAAAGTTGTAATAGAATAAAAAAAGACTCCATGATAATATAAGTACATATTTTAATGTCACATTTTCTGCATATACCCAACTTGGTTTACAGATGAGACAAAATCACTAATCAAAGTATTACATACACCATTGGAGCTCGACGGGGGGGTGGGGCTGCTACCTCCCTGAAATGAGTTTTTGCAGGGTGGGATGTCTGCTTTTTTGTTTGGGATCTGAATTATCCTTTTATACAATTTTTAAGTGTTACAAAGTCACATAGCTTGTGTGGTCAAAGCCGGTTTCAATAGTTGCAAAGAAAATACACTTAAATCAGGCTTCAAGCAACACACATCAAAGTTGCTGGTTAACGCAGCAGGCCAGGTAGCATCTCTAGGAAGAGGTACAGTCGACGTTTTGGGCCGAGACCCTTAGTCCTGACGAAGGGTCTCGGCCTGAAACGTCGACTGTACCTCTTCCTAGAGATGCTGCCTGGCCTGCTGCGTTCACCAACAACTTTGATGTGTGTTGCTTGAATTTCCAGCATCTGCAGAATTCCTCATGTTTGCGTAAATCAGGCTTCACTCAGGTTTTGGGTGAGAAGCCTCGTTCTGTCCTGCATAACTCTATGAATCTAGACTTTTTGGCTAGATTCCAACTTATTTTAACATTGTATAAGATGATGCCACATAATTCATTATAACGACAACATTTATCAAATGCAATTCATTTAATGTATTTGCATAAATTACAATACTGTGTGCTCAGCTTAATTGTCTTTATATTCCTTTATTAATGTTATTAATTTTTCTTCTTTTAAATTCTTTCTTTGTCAGCAGTCAAATTTTATGAAAGAATTCTCACCTTATCGTTCACTTCAAATTTATTCTGCATTCACTGAATCTATTAAAATTCATATATTCTTTCGCAGAAGTTCACTTCCTGTTGTTGCAATTTAACTAATGCTTGCCAACGCGAAACTCTCTCCCATCTAATCCATCTGCTCATCACTCTGCTCTTCTTCTCCCACCACTGTTCTCATTTGTCCACCATCCCTCCCTTGTCTGGTTCCACCCTTCACCTTATCTATCAGATTCCATGACCTGCAGCCATAGAATCATAGAACAAGACAGCACAGAAACAGGCCCTTTGGTCCATCTAGTCCATGCTGAACTATTAATCTCCCTCATTCATCGACCTGCACCCGGACCACAGCCCTCCATACCCCTCCCATCCATGTACTTATCCAAATTTCTCTTAAATGTTGAAATCGAACCCGTATCGAACTTCCACTGGCAGTTTATTCCACACTCTCACCACCCTCTTAATGAAGAAAGTTCCCCTTAAACAGGTCACCTTTCACCCTTAATCCATGACCAGAGTTCTCATCAAACCTCAGTGGAAAAAGCCTGCTTGCATTTGCCCTATCTATACCACACATAATTTTGTATAACTCCATCAAAATTCCCCTCATTCTCCTACGCTCCAGGGTATAAAATCCTAACCTCTTCAACCTTTCCCTATAAGTCAGGTCCTCACGTCCTGAAGACATCCTTGTAAATTTTCTCTGCACTCTTTCATTCTTCTTGACATCTTTCCTTGATCATCCAGATCACTGATATAGATGACAAGCAACAAAGAACCCAACACCGATCCCTACGGCACACCACTTGTCACAGGCTTCCAGTCAGAGAGGCAACTATTCACTACCACTCTCTGGCTTCTCCCACAAAGCCAATGTCTAATCCAATTTACTACCTCACTCTGAATGCCAAGCAGCTGAACCTTCTTGACCAATCTGCCTTGTGGGACCTTGTCAAGGGCTTTGCTAAAGTCCGTGTAAACAACTTTCACTGCCTTGCCTTCATGAACTTTCCAGATAACTTCCTTGAAAAATTCTGTAAGATTGGTTAGACATGTCCTACCATGCACAAAGCCATGTTGACTATTCCTAATAATCCCTGTCTATCCAAATACTCATACAGTGTGTCCAGTCCCTTAGAATACCTTCCAATAACTTTCCCACTACTGATGTAAAGCTCACTTATCATTTCCTGGCTTATTTTTAGAGCCTTTATTGCACAGTGGAACAACATTAACTATCCTCCAGTCCTTTGGCACCTCACCTGTTCTAGGGTCATTTTACATATCTCTGCTAGGACCCCTGCAAGTTTTGCACTAGCGTCCCACAATATCCGAGTGAACAACTTGTCAGTCCTTTGCAGCATCCACTTATCATCACTCTGCATTTGTTGTTACCTCTAACCAACCCCTCCTAACCTGGATCCAGCTATCACTCCCAGCTCATGCCCCACACTTTCCCCTCACCTCCTTCTACTGCCTATCTCCCTTCTAGAGTTGCAATAGATCCCCCTGAAGATCTGCTTTAATGAATAAAGACCTTCTATCTCTTGCAGCTTCAATCTTAAGTGGCTTTGTCAAAAAGAACTGTCTTTTTGCAGCTAATTTTTAGTTTAGATGATAAGTGACAAGAGAATAACTTGTATTTAATCAAAATGAATTTTGATGAATAGAATCAAAGAATACAAACAAACAATTTCCTGTCATAGAAACAAACAATTTTATCCACACATTTATGACTGCCCTTCTGACGAACAATCCATTTAGACCCAGTCCACTGTTCTATCCACATTTCGTGATTTAAAAAAAAATCCTCATTAAAATATGTGCAAGTTGAGTGCAGTAACCTTGATAATGTTGCTCTGACATGAGCTGCCATCTACCTGTCTGCTCACAGGCATCTTATCACCAGCAGCTAAAAAAACTGATGACAAACTCTCCAGCAAATTTGTTATCGTAATAAAAGTAGATCCAGGTGGACTCCACTGTTGGATATTTTTCGGTGGCATTCTAGCACAGTTTACCAGTTGTCAGTTGTTTAGAAACTATAATAAACATAATCTGAAATAAACCTACAGATTAGTGTTTAAAGTAATTAACAGACAAATGATGAGACATCTCTATTTTTAACATTGGTTTAATCTCTTTATTTTAGATGCTTTTACCCGCCTACTAATGCTGTCACTAATTATTTCTGGCCTGCAAGATCTTAATTCAGAAATTTTTGAATTGAATAGGCATTGTTCAAAACTAAAAGCAAGCTAATATTTATATATCATTTTAGCCCACATCTCTTCACATTCAGTGAATCACGATGAAGTTTAGTCGCTAACATTATGTAGAAAAATAATTGTTATATTGTGCTACAGAGTTCTCTGCAATTCTGAATAACATTATCAGCCATAAAAAAGTCAATATAGAACCGTTGAGTCGTGCAGGCCCTTCTCATCCATCTCAACTGCGTTGCTCAGCAAGCCAGTCCCATCTGCCCATCTTTGGTCCATAGTCCTCTAAACCTCTCCTATCTATGTACTGTACTTATCTAGATGGCTTTTAAATGTTGCCAATGAGCCTACCTCAACTACTATTTCAGGCAGTTCATTCCAAATATATGCAGCCCTTTTCATGAAGAAGCAGCCCCTGATATCCCTTTAAATTTCTCACTTCTAATCTTACATCTATTCCCTCTGTTTTTACCATAACCCTCCCTGGGAAAAAGATGATGTGGGCCCTCACCCTGTCTATGCCTCCTCATTATATTACATACCTCTACCAGGTCACCCCTCCTATATTTCAGGAAATAAAGTTCTAGTTTATGCAACCTTTTCTTGTAGTTCAGGCCCTCAAGTCCAAGCAACATCCTGGCTGATCCTTTCTGCACTCTTTCTAGTTCAGTAACATCTTTCCTATAACAAGATGACCAAACTGTACATAATACTCTAAGTGAGGTCTCATCAATATAGCTGCAATGTAACTTCCCAACTCCTATGCTCAATGACCTGAGTGATGGACGCCTTCTTCACTACCCCATCTACCAGTGATGCTGCTTTCATCAAAGTATGCATTTATACTCCTAGGTCCCTCTGTTCCATAACACTCCTCAGGGCACTACCATTCACTGTGTAAGTCCTCTCTGGTTTGATCTCCAAAAATCACCGCGGTCGCATAGCGGTTAGTGCGACACTATTACAGCTTGGGGCGTTTCAGAGTTTGGAGTTCAATTCCAGCACTATTCCATAATACGTCCTCCCAGTGGAATGCATGGGATTTCCCCGGGTGCTCTGGTTTTCTTCCACGGTCCAAAGACGTACTGGGTTGGTTAATTGGTCATTGAAAATTGTCCTGTGATTAGGTTAGGGTTAATTGGGTATGTGGGCTTGCTGAAGTGGCATGGCTTGAAGTGTTGGAAGGGCCTACTCCATGCTGTATCGTTAAATAAAATCAAAATGCAATATCACATTTATGTGGATTGAAAGTTCCTTGCTAATGTTCATCCCACATATCTAGCTGATCAAGATCCCCCTGCAATTTTTCATAACCTTTGACACTATCTAATACACTAAAATGGTACCATCCTTAAACCTACTAATCATGTTTTATATTTTCATATCTATATTGCTTATATAAATTACAAATGACAAAGGTCCCAGCATAGGCCCCTGCGGGACATTACTACACATAGGCCTCCTGTCTGAGAAACAACTTTTGACTATCACCCTCTGCTTCCTACCATTGAGTTCATCATTAATCCAATCTGAAATTTCCCCTGGATCCCATGTGATCTAATCTTCCAGACTAGTCTGCCGTGAATGACCTTGTCAAAGGCCTTGCTAAAGTCCATATAGACAGCATCCACTGCCCTCCCCTTAACTACCCTCTTGGTTACCTCCTCAAAAACCTCCAAGAAATGTGTTAAACATGACTTCCCATGTACAACACCGTGCTGATTGTCCCTTACTTTGAAAAGAATTTTATTTATTCTGACTCGTTAGTTGGTTACTTTACCTTTCCTTGTGCTAGCAAAGGTAGAAAAAATTAAAAATAATTTCACTTGAGACGCACCACTAAGAAGTACTGAGAAATCTAATTCTTCTAATTTCCTTGAATTGGGTAGCAGGAAGTTGCAAACGTGTCCATGTTTGGATGTTCGCTCCAGTAATTTACAGTTGATACACCTACATAATAATTTATTTCAATAGACAGTAAGTGATTGACATTGTGTCTGTAATTTTGCATATCTGTTATTGCTGATGATTTCCTACTAGCTTTCTGTGATCAGAAAATTGTCCTATTATGTTAATCAGAAAGTTGCATGCAAATAAACTGACACCTGCATTAGTCTTAATATCTCAGGGTGTGAGCATAGCAGTTGCACTAAGAAAGTGGCGATGGGGATTTGACTTGAACTGTTCAATTATATAACAATTACTTGCAACCACAGAAAGAGTAGGTATTAAATCCAACAGCAGGGATGGAGACTAGTCGGCGCACTGTCCGTGTGAGCTCTTTGTAGATCTTTCCCCTGATTTTACCCTATTTTTTTTATCCAATTCCACTTGAAAATTACAACTGAGTTTGGATTATTCACATTTTCAGGCAGTGTATTTCAGAATATAAAATAGATTCCTCACATCACTCCTGTTTCTTTTGCCTTTCATTTTCAATCTGTGCCCACTGGCACTTGACACGTTGGCTAATGGGAATATTTCTTCTTCATTCATGCAGTCTAAATCCATCAAGATTTTGTATGCCCCTATTACATCTCTTTATTACCTCCTCGGCATGAAGGAAAACAATCCCTAGCTCTCTGGGCTATCCTTGTAACCAAAATCGTTCATTCCAAGAAGCATTCCAGCAAATTGTTTTTGCAGACTCTATGCACATAATCAAGTCACTTAAAAGATGGCAACACTGCCAAATTAGAATAGAGCTAGAAGAGAAACAAATCTTCTTCAGTTTATTGCATGGACTTTCGATGATTCCACCTTTTTTTCAGTTGCCAACTCAGGGGTTTTCAGATTTACTGAATTTAGTTTAACTGTTTGTAAAGATGGGATTTGAACTTTGAACCATTGTTTTTAGACCAATGCCATTGCTTTTACACTCTACTGTTATTACTGCACTAATCAGCCCTACCAAACTCTTCAATATAATTGTATTCTCAATGCAACTATGCTTTAAAAGTGTCTACAACATTACTTTGCTCTTGAGCTGATTTCTCATTAGCTTTGCCAGTCTTCCTCAGCTGAGTTTGAATAAAGCCATGCCCATACTTGCGATATTCAAATCGGCATCCAGCCTTGGGGGTGAAATATAACAGAAAATTCATCAGTTATGTTTCAGAGCAACATCAGGGCAGGAATAGGCCATCTAGCCCTTTGAGCCTACTTCACCATTCATCACGGCTGAGCTTCTATCTCTATTTACAAGACCCTCATCATTTGGGACATGCCCTCTTCTCATTACTACATTGGGGACATGGCATTAAAGTTTCAAGACCTACATTCAATGACTTAGAACCAGCTTCTTCCCCTCCACCATCAGATTACTGAACGGTCGATGAGCCCATGAGCACTACCTCATTATTCCTTTCTTTATGTACTATTTTATTCATTTTGTAATTTATTGTGATTTTTATGTCTTTTCATTTTACTGCTGCTGCAAAACAGTACAGCTCACATCACATATGTTTGTGGTAATAACTCTGATTCCGATTTCAGTGCAATTTTCCAGCACTACCTCCCGACTTCATCTCTGGCCATGAACATAATCTCTCCAAAGTTGTCAAGTCAAAGGTAAAGAGGTAATACGACTTCTGCACTGCCCCATCTCTTTTATTTCTCACCTCCAATTTCATTCTCTTTTCAACAGTAGTGATTTGTGGTTGCCTTGACCAATACATATCCCTCATTCAACATCATTCAAAATCCCTGTAATAGTGTAGTTGAATCATGGTGTGTGCGAATTGACTGTTCAGTTTCTTACATTACAACAGTAATGCACTAAATATGCTGTAAAGCAATAATGGTGTCCTGAGATGGCTAAAGGCTTTAAAAATATGTTTCTGGAGTGGAAATTTGCCCTTGTAACTTGCATTAAACAAATAATACAGAGAAGCAGTTGCACACCATTTTTCATTTCCAGGCTTCAACTCCTTTAACTGAATATCAGAAGAGACATACAGCAAGTAGTTTCTACTCAATATTATATGTAGCAACTAAGCAAAGTGTGTGTGTGTGTGTGTGTGTGTGTGTGTGTGTGTTTGTGTTTGTGTATGCATGCAGGTATGTCTGTGTGTCAAGAGATTTACAAGGGTGGTACCAGAAATGTGACAGAATCCTCACTGGGAAAGAAGAAAAGACTAGGTCTCTTTTAACTGGAGGAAGAAAGATGAAGGGTGATATAATGGCAATCTTTAAAAGTGCATAAGTGATCATGAAGAATGAATACAGACAGAATGTGGGGAAAATACTTTTCCCAAAAATGGAGAGAAATTGGTACTCCCTGCAGCAGGAAGTGGTTGAAGCAAATAAAATAGATACATTAAAGGGATGTTTGAAAGAGGTATGATAAGGAGGATACTTGAGAGATCCCGCTGAGAAAAAGTATGTTTGAATGACTGAAGGGTTTGCTTCTGTGATTTATATTGAATGTAGCCCCAAGTCATTTCTGAATGCAAGGAATTATTTCTATTCGGCACAACAGGCATAAACACAGCATAATACTACCGTAGAATATGTTAGACGTACATTTCTCCTTTTCAGTCCTCCACAGCCCAAAGGGTATCTTCATTGTTTTTGAAACCCTGTAGATATGGATTGCAATGCACACCTAGTTCAGCATATCGTTAATATTAGCTATTTTTCTCATCAACCACATACTAAGTGGGTCAAGTCTGTAAATAATCATGCTTTCTAATTTTTCAAATAATTCTGGTTGTGTTCTGGTTGACCACTAATATGCACTTCATCTTAATATGCAGTCTTCATATCCAAAACTGATCAGGATGTTCCATAATGTTGTCTAGCTGCATAATTAGCATGAGTTCAATTCATTTATATCCTAAGTCTGGGTCTAATAGTGTGTGTTACTTCGCTCTCCGAAGAGCCTTTTTCAAATTATCATGATGGATTGTCTGCTGTGAAGAGGCCCAGACACCATGTGATTTATTTTTCATTAAATATCCATGAAATCATTACAAAGACTGTGTGGTTCAAGAACGCTCACCATCACCTTCCCAAGGGCAATGTTGTTCTCAAGAGTAATCTGGATTTACCAATGAGCCAGCAATATGTGAATAAACAAATATATTTCCTTTTAAATCAACTTCATGTACTGTACACTTGGACATGAATAATCAGAAACACAATTTTTTCAATGGCAGGTAAATTTTATGTTTCCTCTAGACTTTAGTAAGGAAAATGAATTCCTTTGAGTTCATCTTATCAGAGGAAATATTTCATTCCACAGGAGTCTGGAGGAGAAAACTAAGTTGGATGCAGCTTTCTGAAAAGCCAGTTTTATAAATGAGTCATGTTTTCCTATTGCTAATCTTTCAACATAGGCTACTGCATGTAAAAGACCTGATCACCAAGCATCGAAGTTTGACAAGTTCAAGTTTTATTGCTTAAAGTATAGCATTTTAATAAAGAGTGGTTGCATTAATGAGGCACTTTGAGGGTTATTTGGGGGAAGTTATGGACGTGGAAGCAATTAGGGTGGAGAAAGTAGTGTATGATTACAGGTGCTAAAAAATCTAAAATCAGGTCAATATTTTCTCTCCAATCAATACTACAAAAAGCAGATCACCTGACTATTACCAGTTAACTGTTTGTGAAATCTCAGTCCACTAATTGGTTGCCATGTTTTCCACACTACAGTAGTGATTCAGATTTCTAAAGCACCTTTTATAAAGTGCTTTGGGATGTCCTGGAAAGGAAGCAAAAGGTATTTTTGGAATAGAAATTTTTCTTAATGCTGAAAGGTTGTCCGGCAGTCAATGTGATTCTCTAGTTTCCCAAAGGAAATGGAATAAGTCCAAGAAAATTCAAAACAGTTACCTTAGCATCAATTATAGGAAATGTAATGGGGTTTTTATTCAAAGAAAACCCCCAAAGAATAGGAAGCATGCTAAAGAAAAGTAAGCACTGTCTTCAAAACCAAAGGCCAGCTGCATTGAATTCTTTGAAGAAATAATAGAAAAATAGACAAGAGTAATCTAGGGGAAAAGGGTAAACATTTATCATCAGATATTGGTGTTTCACAGTATTGAGACATTTGCAACTGAATGTACTCCTGTCTCGATATTCAGATTAATTGCTTTCACCAATTATCAATGACAGGTTTTTTTCAAGTCATAGTTTTAATACTGAAAGCCCTGATGCAGTTTTAATCCGAAATGCCAACAATTTCCCCCTAATTGAGATGCTGCTAGACCCACTGAGTATATCCATAGACTGTCATATGCTTGAAGTATTCTTGCTTTTGCAGGAACTATTAAAATATATTTCATCTGTACACTTTGCTATTTATCTGTAGGATCCGACATTCTGCTATGGCCTAGTCATTCGCCATGTTCACAAACATTTTAACAAATATATGGCTAAGCCAATGTTGTTATAAGCAAGCTTAAGGTAATTTAAAACAGACAAGAACATTGTATATATATTTAATATAATTATAAACTACATATTAAAGTTTACAGGAAGGCAACAGTAACTCAAATAGCCATGCATTACTACAGTGGTATGCAAAAGAGCACACTACTGTTGTTGAAGATGGTGCTGGTGAAGCACAGTGACGACTTGCTGGTAGCTAACAAAACCATAAATGACTGTATTGTTCAGACTTTTACTCCGATATGATTACTGCAATCAATGGCCTATGGCTTCTCTTTTGTAATTAACCTTTTGAAATGCCCTGCACAAACTGGCATTTTTGCAGTGTGAACTGAAGTCTTGAAGGTTCAAGATGGTTGTGGTGTGGTAGATATGGGCCAAATCGAGGCATCAGGACACGGACCTGAGAGCAGGGAATGAGCCAATGTTTGGCCCACTGCTGAAGTGCACTTGGAGGCAATTTGAAGTGGCAGAACTGAGGCAAGGCAAGTGGAGTCAAGGCAGTGGGGCCCGGCTCCAAGAGTGAGGAAAGGCGCAAGGTTATTGGAAAGGTCGTGTATGGGCCGAATTGAGGTGGCAGGGTCCATGCCCCAGAGTGTACCGAAGCAGCAGGGCCCGAGTACACTTTGATAATAAATGTACTTTGAACTTTTGAACTTTGAGCATCTCTGGTTTAGGCTGTGGTAAATCCGACTGGAAAACTGCTCAAACTTAGGAGATCAACCAAACAGGTCTTGGAGCTGTCATCCTCCGAATGAGTTATTTTGATTTAATATGGAGTACAATTTGCTCTGCGCCCTTGAAAGCAGTTCTGACTTATCTAGAGTTCTGGAGGTCTGTTTTTTTCTGTACTCTCAACTTAGTTAGCTGCTTTCTGTTATAAAATCTGAAAGCAACTTCATTAAGCTTTCCCGAGCAAGAAGTGCAGGCTGAATGGACCAGTGTTTAATACGAAGCTCTACATGCACATTTTGGCAGCTATTAATACAATGCTACACAAAGATAGTAGCGGTTTGAATTGAGGACCTACCTCAAGAAAGCAATATCTATCATCAAAGACCCCCACCATCTGGGCCATGTTGGGTTTTTTTTTGCAGCTACAATTGGACAGGAGGCACAAAAGCCTGGAGTGCAACACCAACAGGTTTAAGAACAGTTAATTCCCTTCAACCATTCAGCTCTTGAGTCACCCGGGAAAGCCTTAGTCATTACAGTTTAGTGACACTATGACCACTTTGCACGGAAGGTGACATTTTTTGATCCTATTGTGTTTTTTTTGTAAAAATTATGTTTAATCCATATTTAATCATGCTTGAAATTAATGTTTAATCCACGTTTAGCCCTATCAGTTTCCTTCTCCTTCAGTCCTTTACCTACTCCACTTATCACTTCCCAGCTTCTCACTTCAACCCCCCTTCTCCACCCACCTACCTTCCCTCCAACCTCATTTCACCTATCACCTGCCAGCTTGTACACCTTCCCCTCCCCCTCATTTCCTTATTCTGACTTCTTCCCCCTTTCTTTCCAGTCCTGATAAAGAGGTCTTGGCCTGAAATGTCAACAGTTTATTCCTCTCTGTAGATGCTGCCTGACCTGCTGAGTTCCTTCAGCGTTTTGTGTTTGATATTTATGTTTTTCTTGTGAATGCTACTTATATGATGGTATGTGCATGTGATGCTGCCATAAGTAAGTTTTTCATTGCATCTGTGCATACATGCACTTGTGCATATGACAATAAACTTGATGTTGATTTTGGCTACTTCACTTCAATAGGGTTACGAGTGGGCAAACAGTTTCACTGGAAATGCATTTTCACAATTGGCTTGTATTCCAGATGAAATGTCACAGCCTTCAAAACTTATCAGCACTTGTTCTCTGCTCAATATAAGCAAATGCATAAACAAATAGTTTCTTCAGCACTCTTCTTAAGAGCTTCTGATTGATACAATAATTGCTGACTATTAGCATATCTAAAGGTGCTAGGAAAGAGCTTAAGACATGAAGCTTCTATGTTATGTCAGCATTGGGAACTTTACAAAATCTATGGGGGGGAGTCGAAGAAGAAAACAAATGGTAAAATAAGCAAATCACACTTCTCTCATTTTTTATTCCTTTCTTTGAGCCAGTTGGAGAGATCTGAGAAGACGTAGCTCACTCAGATTTGCTGATCGGGTAGAAGATGCAGTGATAGGCAGCAGTTTTGAAGGTGTGCGCAGCGGCCAGTCAGTGTTCGGGATTGATTGACAAGAACAAATTAAAGTAAAGCTGCAGCAAGCAGAGTGGACAGAGTTCAATTCAATTCACTTTATTTTCCGTGAGGAACTCCGTTTGTCAGTGGTAAAGACAACATCACAGAACCTAAGATACACAACACCTCACTACATGTAGTTAAACACATATAAGGTACTTACAATAGATAATAAATACTAAGAATTAATGCATGTGATTTAAAATATAAATACACATAATAAAACTGACTTTTTACTGTCAAAGGCGCTATGCATACTATAGATTCAAAATTGGGTGTTGGGGAAGCGAATGGGGGAAGGCACAAAACTGGATAAGGCTCTTCTGGTGCTGACGGGCAGGGACCTGTAGCAGTGTCCAGATGGCATGAAAGTGCAGTATGTGTAACGTCCTCTACTATTTGTTGAACCTTCTTTATTGCCCGTCTCTTATGGATGCTGCTGAGTGATTCTTGTTCCTGGCCAATGATTTTACTGCTTATTCTGACAATTCTGCTGAGTGGGCTGAGGTTGATGGTGCTCAAAGCTCCGAACCATACCGTGATGTTGTAGGTTCATATTGATTCAATGAAGCATTTATAAAATGTCTGGAGAATTGATGGTTGCACCTGAAGTTTCCACATCTTCCTGAGGAAAAATAGCCATTGTTGGCACTTGGAGAGTATCCACCCACCGCTGGTCTTAAGGTGATTTTGTTATCTATCGTTGTGCTGAGGTACTTGTATTCTCCAACACGCTCTATCGACTGGCCACTTATTTCCAGGGTTGGGACAGTGTGCTGTTGATTTCTAAAGTCCGCTGCCATTTCCTTAGTTTTATTGGGGTTCAGGCCCAGATAGTTGTTAGTGCACCATCCAGCAAATGTATTGATTTCCTCATTGATTCAGTCATCGAATTGGTGGTGTCAGTGATGACTGTATCATCTGAGTACTTGACGTACTGCATGCCTGGCTGTGAGCTTCTGCAGTCGTCTGTGTACAGTGTGAACAAGACTGGTGAGATCACCAAGCCTTATGCTGCTTCAGTTGATATTTTCCTGTTGGTGCTCATATAACCATTCTATTTCACTTTTTGATGTCTGTCTCTGAGGAAGGAGAGGGTGAGGAGTATGAGGTGGGGGGGGCGGTTACATTCATTTGCTGAAGTTTGTGTCCCATGAGATGGGGTTGCACAGTGTTCAATGCACTGGAGACTCCACAAACCACATCCTAACAAATGATCCGGGCCTCTCCAGGTGAGTGTAGGTATGGTGCAGTAACGTTAGTACTGGATCATCCACGCCTCTTTTCAGCCTGTAAGCAAACTGGAGTGGGTCTGTGAGCACACTTACCCTCGCCGGTAGCTGTGGTAGGGGAAGCCGTTCAAAGGACTTCTTTACCAGCAATGTTAGAGCTACAGGACAGTAGTCATTATTGCAGGTGGGATTTCTCTTTTTGGGAATTGGGCATAAGATGGTGGTTTTCCAAATAGTTGAAGAGATTATAGAAAACCTCTAACAGTAGTCTACAGCAGAGTTTCAGTAGCCATCCACTGATGTTCTCTGGACCTAGTGCCTTACTGGGATTTGTTCTCTTCAGTCCTCTCTCCACCTCCCTCGGATGAAACTCTATATTTTTGCTGCTTAGTGCATCCGATAGAAGAATGAAGTTAGAGTGCAGATTTTGAGGCTTTTGCTCTTTGAGGCTTCAGTAAAGAGAGGCTTGAGTGAGAGAAGGCAAAAAAGCTTCTAGGTAGAGATTTTTTTCCCCTTCCTTACATTTGCTCAGCTAGAACAGTGGAGATGTCAGGCAGGATTGTGGAATGCTCCTCTTGCAAGATGTGAGAAGGCAGAGAGACCTCCAGTGTCCCTGATGACTACACCTGTGAGAAGTGCATCCAATTGCAGCTTCTAACAATCCATGTTAAGGAGTTGGAGCTGTAACTGGATGAACCCTGGATTGTTTGGAGGGGGTAGGGGGTTAAGGGGGGGGGGTGATAGGATATATAGAGAGGTAGTTACACCCAAGGTGCAGGACACAGGGCACTGGATGACAGTCAGGAAGGGGAAAGAGGTTAAACAGCCAGTGAAATGTACCCCTGTGGCCATCCCTCTCAACAACAGGTATATCACTTTGGATGCTGTTGTGGGGGATGACCAAGCAGAGGAAAGTCACAGCAGTCAGGATTCTGACAGTGCATCTGACTCTGTGGTTCAAAATGGAAGAGGGAAGAAGAGGTGAGCTGTGGCAATAGGGGATTTGTTAGTTAGGGGAACAGAAAGGAGGTTCTGTTGGCGAGAACGAGATTGCTGGATAGTATGTTGCCTCCCGGGTGCCAGAGTCTGGGACATCTCGGATCGAGTCCTCAGTATTCTCAAGTGGGAGGGTGAACAACCAGAGATCATGGTCCATGTAGGTACCAATGTCATAGGCAGGAAAGTTCTGCAAAGGGAGTTCAGGGAGTTCGGTGCTAAGTTAAAGGACAGGACCTCCAGGGTTGTGATCTCAGGATTGCTACCCGTGCCACCTGCTACTGAGGCCAGAAACAGGAAGATGATACAGTTTAACATGTGGCTAAGGAATTGGTGTAGGAGAGAGGGCATAAGATTTTTGGATGATTAGGCTCTCTTCCATGGAAGGTGGGACCGTACAGAAGAGAGGATTTCCAGCTGAACTGCATGGGGACTAATACCCTAGCAGGAAAGATTGCCAGTGCTGCACGGTGGAGTTTAAACTAGAGTTGCAGGGGGATGGGAACCAGAAATGTTAGTAGAGAGGTGATGGAGACAGATGTTGGCAAGATCTCAGACAAAGTCAGGAATTAAAAGGTTGAGCATGGTGCGACTACTGTCCTGAGCAGTTTATATCTCAATGCAAGACGTATCGTAGGAAAGGCGAATGAGCTCAGGGCATGGATCAACACCTGGATCCATGATATTGAGACTTGGTTGGAGGAGGGACAGGGCTGGCAGCTCAATATTAGATTATGAAGACACGCAGTCCTCTTTTATTGTCATTTAGTAATGCATGCATTAAGAAATGATACAATATTTCCTCCGGTGTGATATAACAAAACACAGGACAGACCAAGACTGAAGAAACTAACAAAACCACATAATTATAACATATAGTTACAACAGTGCTACAATACCATAACTTGATGAAGAAGTCCATGAGCACAGTAAAAAGTTCAAAGTCTCTCAAATGTCCCACATCGCACGCAGATGGGAGAAGGAAAAAAAACTCTCCCTACCATGCCCGACCACAGTTCGACTCTGAGTCATCCGAAAACTTCGAGCCTCTGATCAGCTCTCCGACACCGAGTACTGAGTGCCATCTCTGTCCGAACGATTTGACCTCAATCTCGGTCGCCAACAGCAGGCAAAGCCGGGGATCTTGAAGCCTTCCCTCCGGAAGATTCCCGACCACGCAGTAACAACAGCAGCAAACTGGTGTTTCAGAAATTTCTCCAGATGTTCCTCTGGGCTTCACGTCTGTCTCCATCAAATCAGAATTGTCTACGGCCCCTATTTAATGGATACAATATCATTTTTCACTAGAGGGCTGTGTACGCGTGGCGCGCTGCTCTCTCTCCTCCTGCCGAATTCCGGGGTTCCATTGTTTTAGACACGACAGAGTGGGAGGGATTAAATTGGAGGGGTGGCATTACTAGTCAGGCAAAATGTCACGCAGTACTTAGTCAGAACAGACTAGAAAACTCATCTAGTGAGGCATTATGGTTGGAACTGAGAAATAAGAAAGGTATGACCACATTAATGGGGTTATATTACAGACCACCCAACAGTCCTAGCGGAGAGGTACAAATTCGTAGAGAGATCAAAGACTGTTGCAAGAAACATAAAGTTGTGATAGCAGGTGATTTTAACTTTCCACATAATGACTGGGATTCCCATACTGTAAAAGGGCAAGATAGGATAGAGTTTGTCAAATGTGTACCGGAAAGTTTCCTTAATCAGTACTTCAAAGTTCCAATGAGAGGGTGTGCAATACTTGATCTGCTACAATGGAATGAGACAGGGCAGGTAACAGAAGTTTGTGTAGGGGAACACTTCGCATTTAATGATCATAATGCCATTAGTTTCAAAGTAAATATTCAATAAGATAGGTCTGGTTCGTGGGTTGAGATTCTAAATTAGAAGAAGGCCAGTTTTGGTGGTGTCAGAAATGATCTGCCAAATGTAACTTGGACCAGGCTGTTGTCTGGCAAAGGTGTTCTTGGTAATTGGGGGGGGGGGGGGGCTTCAAAAGCGGAATTTTAAAAGTACAAAGCTTGTATGTGCCTGTCAGAATAAAATGTAAAGATAATAAGTGTAAAGAACCTTGATTTTTGAGAGATATTGAGGCCCTGGTTAAGAAAAAAAAGTGCATAGGAGATTTAGGCAGGGATTACTCATGAGAAGCTTATGGAGTATAAGAAATGCAAGAGAAATGAAAGAAATCAGGAGGGTTAAAAAAGGCATAAGTTTGCCCTGGCAGGCAAAGTGAAGGAGAATCCTAAGGGATTCTGCAGATACGTTAAGAGCAAAAGGATTGCAAGGGACAAAATTGGTTCTCTGGAAGACCAGGATGGTAATCCATGTGTGGAGCCAAAACAGATAGGGGAGATATTAAACAATATTTTTGCATCTGTATTTACTCAGGAGACAGACAAAGAGTCTATAGAAGTGAGGCAAAGCAGCATCAACTTCATGGACCTTATACAGATTACAGAGGAGGAGATGTTTACTACCCTGAGGCAAATCAGAGTAGATAAATCCCCAGGGCCTGACAACATGTTCCCTCGGACCCTATGGGAGGCAAGAGCAGAAATTGCTGGGTCCCTAGCAGAGATATTAAAATCATCCTTAGTGGCAGCAGAGGTGCCAGAGGATTGGAGGAAAGCTAATGTTGTTCCACTGTTTCAGAAAGGCTCTAAACATAAATCAGGAAATTATAGGCTGGTGAGCCTGACATCAGTAGTGGGAAATTTATTGGAAGGTATTCTAAGGAACTGGATATATGAGTATTTGGATTGGCATGTACCGACTAAGGATAGTAACAATGGCTTTGTGCGTGGTAGGTCAGATCTAACCAATCATATAGAATTTTTCGAGGATGTTACCAGGAAAATGGATGAAGGCAAGGCAGTGGATGTTGTCTACATGGACTTTAGCAAGACATTTGACAAGATCCCTCATGGGAGGTTGGTTAAAAAGGTTCCGTTGCTCGGCATTCAAGATGAGGTAGTAAATTGGATTAGACATTGGTTTTGTGGGAGAAGCCAAAGAGTGGGTTGCCTCTATGACTGGAGGTCTGTGACTAGTGGAGTGCCACAGGAATCAGTGCTGGGTCCATTGCTGTTTGTCATCTATATTAATGATCCGGATGATAATGCGGTTAACTGGATCAGCAAATTTGTGGATGGCACAAAGATTGGGGGTAAAGAGAAAGGCTATCATGGCTTGCAGAGGAATCTAGATCAGTTGGAAAATATAGGCTGAAAAATGGCAGATGGAATTTAACGTAAACAAATGCGAGATGTTTTACTTCGGAAGGACCAACCAGGTAGGTCTTCCACAGTGAATAGTAGGGTCCTGAGGAGTGTGGTGGGACAAAGGGATCTAGGAATACAAGTCCACAATTCATTGAAAGTAGCATCAAAGCTATATAGTGTCGTAGGGAAAGCTTTTGGCACATAGACCTCCATAAAACAAAGTATTGAGTACAGCAGATGGGATGTTGTGATGATGCTGTGTAAGATGTTGGTGAGACCTAACTTGGAGCATTGTGTGCAGTTTTGGTCACCTACCTACAGGAAAGATGTAAATAAGGTTGAAAGAGTACAGAGAAAATTTACAGGGATGTTGCCTGGACTGGAGGACCTGCGTTATAAGGAAAGGTTGAATAGGTTAGGACTTTATTCCTTAGAATGCAGAAGATTGAGATGAGATTTGATGGAGGTATACAAAATTACAAGGGGTACAGATAGGGTAAATGCAAGCAGGCTTTTTCCACTGAGGTTGGGTAGGACTACAACCAGCAATCATAGGTCGAGAGTGAAAGGTGAAAATTTTAAGGTGAACATGTGCAGAAATTTCTTCACTTCGAGGCTTATGAGACTGTGGAATGAGCTGCCAGTGCAAGTGGTGCATGTGAGCTCAGTTTCAACATTTAAGTGATGTTTGGATAGATACATGGATGGTTGGGGCATGGAGGGCTATGGCCCCAGTGCAGGTCGATGGGAGCAGGCAGTTTAAGTGGTTTCGGCATGGACTAGATGGGTCGAATAGTACTTTTCTATAACTCTATGGCTTTGTCCTTCTGTTTTCACATCTCATGCATTCAGAAAGCTTTGGTTTCCCCAGGGTAATCTGCTGTTCAACTTCTGGGTATGTGGGTCACCAACTGTTTTTTTCTTTTACAGCATTTTCTCCAGCAACTTAGCCCCTTTGACTCAGATGGAGTTAACTACTCTTCTCTAGGATACTGCTACATTCCAAGCACTGACAACTGACATTGATATTCTGCCACTACTTTATCCTCCTCTGTTATGAAGCTATTGTCTGTTAGCAGGCAGTATGAATATTGCCAAGCTGACAATCATTTAGCTGTAGGTCTCACTGAAAGAGAGGGGCACCAAGTTCCTTGTGGCATCTATCGTTAAAACAATGATAGTGAATCCATTTTGGCATATTGAAAATGTTCAGCTTAACTTAATTTTCAGCATTTTGTTACTGCATAGGAGATAGACTGCTAGGAGAGAAAAAATTGAGTAGAGCCATGTACTCAATGCAAATTCCCACTCACATCCCCACCACTGACCCAACAAAGCTCTACAAGCTATTTTCTTTCAAGTGATGATCAAGTCCCTCTTAAAAGCCATAATTAATTCTGTTCTTTTCCAATGAAACCAATTTTAATTTGCCCTCACACTTAGTGATATCATTCATGATGAATTTCTCCTTAATATCAATGATCATATTTTACATAAGCAGATGAAGAATATCAAGCATTGGTCATCCAGTATACGTATACTATTAAAACAAAGGCTTCAACATTGTGCAGCTGAAATAATCTTCATCATACAAGGTTTTCTTTAATCATATGCAGTAATGAATGGAATAGTGAATATGAAATTTGAAAGAAGAAAAGTTTGCTCTTTGAACAATAATGGTTATTTAAGTTGTACTTAGCTTCCCAGATGTGTAGTTTCCAAATTAACCCTTTGATTTTTTTGCAGGAATAGGAATTCAAAAGTTTCCATTTTATTTATGAGATTGTAAAGGCTGTGATTAAATATTAATGTTGTGAGGAATTCTAATGCGTTTTGTGGTTTAGGCAGTTGAATTATTGAGACATACAGGCCAAGAAAATTTCAGACGTGTTACCTGGGCTGCACTGAGTTGGTTGTTAATCTTATAAATGTTTCTAGAAAGAAAGATGGAATAACAAGATAGATTCAATACAAACATTCTCCACAGAGTACAGTTGACAGGCGCACAGTGGCTAGCCATCGTCATCAATAACATTGATGACTGCTGCCTAAAAATGCACTTGACAAAAACAACATCATAGTTAAAAAAGGAAAATTGATAAATGTTGATCATTCATAATCATGAATAGTTCAATTTAATTTTTGGTAAAGATACACAAGTTAACAAATATTTGCTACAATTCCAAACAGAAACCCAATAAGTCATTTTATTTTACACACTCCCTTGGAACCTTAGGAATATAGGTTTGACATGCCACATTTTTCAGACACCAGCAACTGTTGTTGCATGATCTGAAACAGTGACGGATTGGCTCTCTTTGACTTTTCATGTATGACAGGCAGGCTCAGATGTTAGTTGCTGATGAGATGTTGAACTAACAGGACAATGATGAGGTGACCTAATCACAGGTTATTTTCAAAAACACTGCCTGTGAACACAGAGCAACAAGGCTTCAATATAAACTGCTGATGGATCTCTGCATGATGGATTTTAGTTCTACGTAGCTGCATCACAAAACATATATGTTATTAAAGTAATACCTTTTGTGTTGCAGGTGGTGGTGGGGGTGTGGTGGGTTAGGTCCAGTGAAAATGAAGGACCAGTGATATACAATATTTTCAAACAGAAAAGGGATGTGATTTGGAGGTGGATCTCCCATGTGCCCATTGCCTTCCGGATGGTAGAGATTATGGATTGGAAATTTCCTATCAGGATTTTCTAGATTAGAAAGTGCAGTAGATTTTATAAATGGTACTCATTGTGTATGTGTAATGGGGGTTGGAGGTTAATCAGTGTTTTGTGCAGAATAGTGCCAAGCTTGAACGTTGCCTCGGCATATGTAAAGTTTTTAATCAAGCTCCTGACTTTTGTCTTGTACATGATAGAATGGTTTAAGTCAACACTTAAGTGGCTGATCGGTTGAATTCCCGGTGACCTGCAGATTGTTAATGCTGGTAGAATTTGGCCATGGTAATGCCACTGAATGTCAATACTCTTCAACTGAAATGGACGTGCCTGGCAAGTTTGTCACATTATCATTATTGATCAATCCACTTGAACTTTGCCTAATCTTGTTACATACAGGCATGGCTTCATGGTTTAATTTGCTGGTGAGGTAGTAATGGGGGACAAAGAAATGACAGATGAATTTACTAAGTACCTTATGTCAGTGGTCAACAACCTCCGGGCCGCGGACCGATACATTGCTGCAAAGCATGCAGGGGTGCAGCGGTAGCCGGGACACACTCAGCACATCTTTAAGAAAAAAAGGCAACACAATCTGCAATCGTCTCTGATATGGGCCGACATTCACATGCCGGGCGGCACCTAATTAATTAGCTTGTTTATTTCGGCTTTTTTCTTAAAGATGTGCTGGGTGCATTCTTGACAAGGTGCCGCATATGACGCTGCTTAACAAGATAAGAGCCCATGGTATTACAGGAAAGATACTAGCATGGATAGAAGATTGGCTGACTAGCAGAAGGCAAAGAATGGCAATAAAGGGGTCCTTTTTAATTGGCTGCCGGTGACTAGAGGTGTTCCACAGTGGTCGGTGTTGGGACTGCTTCTTTTCACATTACACATTAATGATTTGGATGACGAAATTGATGGCTTTGTGGTTTGCAGATGATACAAAGGTAGGTGGATGGGCAGGTACTGTTGAGGAAGCAGGGAGTCTGCAGAAGGACTTTGACAGATTGGGAAAACGGGCAAAGAGATGGCAGATAGAATATAATTTAGGGAAGTATATGGTCATGCACTTTGGTAGATGGAATAAAGATACAGACTATTTTCTAAATGAAGAGAAAATTCAATAAACAGAAGTATAAAGGATGTTAGGATTTCCTAAAGTTAACTTGCAGGTTGAGTCAGTGGTAGGGAAGGGTAAATGCAATGTTAGCATTCATTTCGAGAGGATAAGAATATACTCTAAGAGCAAGGATGTAATGCTGAGACTTTATAAGACATTGGTCAGATGACACCAGGAGTGTTGTGAGCAGTTTTGGGCCCCTTATCTAAGAAATGATGTGCTGGCATTGAAGAGAGTCCAGAGGAGATTCATCAGAATGATACCAGGAATGAAAGGGTCCATATATGAGGACCATTTGATGGTTCTGGACCCGTGCTTGCTGGAGTTTAGGAGAATGAGAGTGGATATCAGGGAAACCTATCGAATATTGAATGGCCTAGATAGAGTGGATGTGGAGAGGATGTTTCCTATAGTGGGTGAGCCCAGGACCAGAGGGCACAGCTTCAGAATAGATGGACATCCATTAGAACAGAGATGAGGAGGAATTTCTTTAGCCAGACGGTAGTGAATTCATTGCTACAGAAGGCTGTGAAGGCTAAGTCATTGAGTATATTTAAGGTGGAGGTTGATAAGTTCTTGATTAGCCAGGGTGACAAAAGTTATGGCGAGAAGGCAGGTGAATGGAGTTGAGAGCGATAATAAATTAGCCATGATGGAATGGTAGAACAGACTCGATAGGCCAAATAGCCTAATTCTGCTCCTATATCATATGGACTTATAGATACTGCCTTGAGGAACTCCTACAGTGATGTCCTGGCACTGGGATAAATAACTCCCAATAACTACAGTCTTTGTGCAAGTTGTACACCAGCTACTGAAGTGTTTCTCCCTTAATAGCCACTGATCTCAAATTTTCAAGGACTACTTGATCTGCACTGGGGAAAATGCTATCTAAGGTTGTCGCCATTAACTCAGCTGTGGATTTAGCTCTTTGGTCTGAGGCTGTGATGAGATCTGTAGCTGAGAAGTCTTGTCAAAACCCAGAGTGGACATTGGTGAGCAAGACACCCACGATGCTGGATGAAGTCAGCAGGTCAGGCAGCATTTTGTGTGTGTTGCTCAAGAATTTGAGCATCTGCAGATTCTCTTGTGTTCAGCAGGCTGGTGGTATGTACCATTTGATAGCACTGCCTATATCTTCCACCACCCTACTGAAGGCTGAGAGTAGACTGATTGGGCGTTGATTAGAATTCGTCTTGCTTTCGACTGCTTCTTTTTCAACATGCCAAGGAAGAACAGGCTATAATACTTAATTAGATGATTTTTTTTGTATCAAAACTGAGCAGCTCAGTTGTAATCCATCTGCAATATTGACTCAGATATTCTCTAACATGGCTTGACCTGCTCAGTACCTCCTATGGCTCTGCTTTTTGCAGCTTTAACATTCCTTTGTTTTTGTGTTCCATCTTTCTAACAGCTTTCATTTTATAGCTTTGAAGTTCCTTATGTTTTGTCTCCCTCTGTAAGTGGACAATCAATGTTTTGGGTCGTGACCCTTCATCAGAACTGGAAAGAAGGAAGGGAGATAGCCAGTATAAAAAGGTGGGGGGGGGGTGATGTGGAGAGAGAGGAGGAGGGGATGGAAGGGTATGGAGGAAGAGCTGGCATGTGATAGGTGGATCCAGGTGAAAGGGGAATGATAGGCAGATGGAAGGAAGGAAGAATAGAAATGATGCAAGAAACTGGGAGGTTATAGGTGGAAGTGTCAAAGGGCTGAAGAAGGTGAAATCTGAATAGTGACGACACTGGACCATGGTATAACAGGAAGGAATGAAAGGGTTTAAGATCCACTACTGAAGATGAGTGACAGCTTACTAGTGGTTCAAAAGGCAAACAATTTGACTAAAATCATTATTAATAACAACTTTTCTGAGGTACATTGTGGTAATCTATCACTGCAAACAATGAAGAGGCAAGCGAAGGTGATGTTTACTCGAGGGATAAGCCATGCTGGTTCTATGCAAAGTCGGAGCATAACGTGCTTGAGATGGTGTCTGAGTCACCGGAGGTGGTGTCGTCATCAGAGATGGAGTTGGAATGAATGATTCGGAGAGGTGTCAAGGAGGAGGAGTTTCAGTATCCATCCACCTAAACTGGGGGTGAGGTTAGATCAGCGCCCAGCCAATTTGGAAAGGTCAAAAACGGCTTCAGGCTGGGCAGCGAAGTTCTGTGTTTGGATGATTTAAATGCCAGTGCAGATAGACTGAAAAGACAGGATGTCGGGAGTGGAAGTGAGGCTCGGGCTGATTCCGCTTGCTCTTCCATGATGTTCATTTCTTTCTCCACGGTGCTGAGGCTGTGAGACTGCTCTGACTGCTATGCGCTTTGTGTCTGCGAGCTGTGTGGCAATTTGCCCCACCATATGATGAACTGGAATCGAGGCTATGGGCCTGCTCCAGAAGCTCAGAGTTTTGGGTCGATAGACTCAATTTGGTTCAGAATGCTGTTGCTTGGTTTTTTGTTTGCATGATTCATGTTTTTTTTCCTCTTTCTCTGCACATTGGGTGTTGGTCTTTTTTAAAATTGAGTTATTCAGGTTTCTTGCTTTGTGGCAGCCTGTAAACAGATGAATTTCTAGGTTGTATAATTTATACATTCTTTGATAATAAAAGTACTTTGAATCCTTTGAAACCTTTAAAAAGGGAACCAGAAGGAGGAATATGAAGGTAATGGGCAGACTGAGAGATTGGGGGTGGGGAAAGGCAGTGGTGATGGTGCTGGTGGGATGAGGGAAACAAAGGGTGGGGAAGGGAGATAAAGGGAAGTGGTTCACAAAAGTTAGAGAAATCAATGATTATGCTGTCAGATTAGAGACTACGAAGATGGAACATGAGTTGCAGTTCCTTTAATTTGTGATTAACCTTGACTTGACTGTAGAGGACGCTGTGGACAGGCATGGCGTTGTGGAGGTGGGAAGTAGAATTAAGATGGCTGGCCACCGGGAGTGAAGGTGCTGGACAAAGCAATCGGCTCATCTGTGCTGTGTCTCACTGACATAGAGGAGGCTGCACTGGGAGTATCAGATGCAATAAACAAACCCAGTGGATTCACATGTAAAGGACAGCCTACAAGGTCTATTTTAGGGCCCTGAATGGTGGTGAGGGAGGAGTTGTAGGGGTAGGTATAACACTTCAGCACCCACTTATATCCACAGCAATCTCACCCCAGCAGAGACGTTCCTTTCGTCCTATCTATCCATCCTTGACTTCTCTCCAACTTAGAACTAACTTTACCCAGTTTAGATGAAAGATCTTCAACTTGAAGCATTACTGCTGCTTCTCTTTCCACAATGCTGCCTAACCCGCTGGCTGTTTCCAACATTCTCTGCCTTTGTTACAAGGAAGAAAATGGCGCCAGCAGACAATGCGACCAAAGTCAACATTCTCCAGACGCTCCCGGCACTCTGCTGTCTCCGAGAGTATTAGGTGAGGTTCCAAGCGAAGTGTATGGCTGGAGATGGGGAGCAAGCCCATGATTGACTACGTTACTCACCAATCTTGCCGAAAATTAAAGTTTCAAGGAAGATTGAACTCATTGAGGTGAGTGCAGAAGGCGAGCGGGTGTTCAGCATCATCTGCCAGACTTGCTCGCTGCTGCTGGAGGAAGGTGTCTGCATGTGACAGTCTCTTTCTCTCTCTCGCTGATCCCAGAGGAAGGTCCCTGTGTTTGAATGATCTCGCTCTCCCTCTTGCTCGGTGCTGCCGGAGGATTGTGCTGGAGTCCTGGGTTTGGGCAAGGTTTAATCAATGAGGTTTGCGGACTTGACTCTGTAGTTCATGCTATGATGTGCTTCTGGTTTCTAGTCGCTCCTTTTTTTTTGTTGCTATTTTGGGTGATTTTGATCGGGGCGACCTGCAGATAACGAAAGACAGACTGCTGAATTGAACTGAACTGAGCTGAAGTGAATATGCCTGGACTCTTTTGATTTTGTGTTTTATATTCTGTTTTTCGCTGTTTTTTGCCATTTGTGCAATTTGTTCTTTTGTGTGTGTTGGGGTTTATGTTTTTCTTTGAATGGGTTCCTTGGCTTCCTTTGTTTTGTGGCTGACTGTGGGAAGACAAATCTCAGGGTTGTATACTGCATATATACTTTGATAGTAAGCATAGTTTGAATCTTTGAGTGACACATAATTGGAGGTAAAGTTCACTAGCTCACCCTGACGTTATGATGTTATACGCACACATGCATACACAGGCATCCACCACCCCACATTGAGAGAACTCACGCTCAAGTGTCCTCCACTCCTCAGAAGTACTGTGAATGCAAGTTATCCTTATTCTCAAGCAATTGTCTGAGAAAGTAAGATGGTAACCAGATGCTTCAAGCACATCCAGTGGGCAACAGGCAGTCAGCTTAAAGTCCTTCAAGTGAACTCACTTGGGCTTTTGGTCAATGGCATTTGGCAAAAGTGTCTCCTCAATAGAACTGAAGGAAATAGTTTGGATGGCTGTGAGGAAGAACCTACTTGAGTTACCCTACATTACCTCAGGGGCAGAACGAACTGCCTGCAAATCTGCAGCAAGAAAATGGCTAATATCTGGTGGAGAAATGCATTAGTAACTTCTCCCCAACAGCATGATGACACAGAATTCACTTTACTATGGGCTTTTCCAGGGATGTACATGAAGACTAACATTACTTACTGGTGGGCACAGCCCCATGAACAGTGGAGGAAGTCCGCGATCTGCCCAGAACCTACTGCTTTCCAGCAGTTACAAGCAAGCACGCTAGCGTCTGGTGTCTAGTGTCTGGTGTCTAGTGTCTAGTGTCTAGTGTCTAATGTCTAGTGTAACAAATGGGATATAGCCAACACAAAGGATTTGTACAGGATGTCTACTGCATAGTGACAATATAATGAACTCCAATACCTACCATGCTTCCATAAGGAATGCGTACTATTTGATCTCTAGACCACATTTTGGAAAATCTGATCACATAGCTTTCGTCTTGCTATACCCATACAGGCAGAGGCTGAAGAGCAAGACTCCAAAAGTAAAGACAGCGAAGAGATTGTTGAGAGAGGCAGAGAAACAGCTATGGGATTGCTTCAAGTTAGCGTAATGGGCCAGGTTCAAGGATTCATCAAACATCTGAGTGAATACAGCATGGCTGTCACAGATTTTATAAAAATAGCTGTAGATGTGTGTGTCCCCACAAAATCATTCAGAGTGTTCCCCTTCCAGAAGCCCTGGTGAACCATGAGACCTGTAATCTGCTGAGGGCCAGATCAGTGGTATTCAGGTCTGGTGACCAAGAGGTCCGGGTACAATCTTGGAATACCATCTCACATGAGAAGTGGCATTGAGCACATTTACATGGAGTGCTGTTGCAGGTACACAGCATCCATCATCAAGGATTCCCATCAAAGCCAAACTCTCTTCTCGCTGCTGCCATCAGAAAGACAGGACTCTCAGGACCCACATCAGCAAGTTCAGGAACAGTTATTATCCCTCAACCATCAGGCACTTGAACCAGAGGGGAAAACTCCACTCAACTTCACTTATCCCAACACTGAACTGTTCCGACAAGCTTACTTTCAAGGATTCATCATCTCATGTTCTTGATATTTATTGCTTATTTTGAAAACGGCAAGTTTCATTGGGAGTGAATCTTATTTGAACCAATAAAAAGAAAAAAATTGAGTGGAACGGCCATTATTAGAGTGGGGCAGTGTTAGAGTGGTCCAGCTTTGCTCAAAAGTCTTGGGCGAGAAAGGACATGGGGAAGCATAGGCAAAGGTTCAAAATAAGCTTTTTTTTTCAGTCAGCACATTGCTAGTCATCAAGAATGGGTTCAAACCCCTAGTGATATGTTTCTTGTGTGAGATGTGAAGAACTTTGAGACATCTCCATTCTCCCTGAAAACTACATCTGTATGAAGTGCACTGAGCTGCAGCTCCTTAGAGACTGTGTTAAGGAACTGCACCTGCAGCTTGATAACCTTCGGCTCATATGGGATAATGAGGAAGTGACAGATAGGAGGTACAGGGAGGTAGTTACCCCTAAGCTGCAGGTGGCAGGTACCTGGGTGACTGTCAGGAGAGGGGAAGGAAATAAGCTGCCAGTGAAGAGTACCCCTGTGGCTGTTCCCCTCAGTAAGTATAGCGCTTTGGATACTGTTGAGTAGGATGATCTACCAGGGAGAAGCCGCAGCCAGCAGATCTCTGGCACTAAGTCTGTCTCTGTGGCTCAGAAGGGAAGGGGGAAGAAGAGAAGTGCAGTATTGATAGGAGATTACATGTTAGGGGAGCAGACAGGAGACTCTGTGCACGTGATAAAGACACCCGGATGGTATTTTGCCTCCCAGGTGATAGGGTCAGGAATGTCTTGGATTGGTTCCACAGCATTCCGGTGGGGGGGGGGGCGGAAGGGGGTGGTGAACAGCCAGAAGTCATTATACGTATTGGTACCAACAACATAGGTAAGAAATGGCAGGAGGTACTGAAGAGAGGATATAGGGAGTTAGATAGAAAGCTGAAAAGCAGGACCACCAGGGCAGTAATCTCTAGATTGTTGCCTGTGCCACGTGCCAGTAAGGGTAAGAATAAGATGATTTGGCAGATGAATGCGTGGCTGAGGAATTGGTGCAGGGAGCAGGGTTTCAGATTTCTGGGTCGTTGGGATCTCTCATGGGGAAGGTATGACCTGTACAAAAGGGACGAGTCACACCTGAACCAGAGGGGATCCAGTATCCTTGCAGGTAGGTTTGCTAGAGCTGTTGGGGAGGGTTTAAACTAATTTGGCAAGGGGATGGGAACTGAAATGAAAAGGCTGAGGATGGGGCAATTGGTATACAAGTAGTTGCAGTGTGTAGTGATACCATGAGGAAGGACAGGCAGATGAAAGGACAAAATTGCAGTTAGTGGGATGAGTTGAAATGTACCATGGGAGCAAAATTGAAAATGGTGATGAATAGAGGACTGGAGGTGTTATATTTGAATGCACGCAGTATGTAGAATAAGGTAGATGAAACTGTAGCGCAATTAAAGACTGGTAAGTATGGCATTGAGAGCATCTCTGAGTCATGCAAGAAAGAAAATTATAGTTGGTAGCTTAACATCCAGTAGGACAGGCAAGTAGGCAGCAAGTGGTTCTGTCGGTAAAACATGAAATCAATTCCTTGTGAAGTGGTGACATGGGATCAGAAGATGTAGAATCCTTGTGGGTAGAGTTAACAAACTAGAAGGGTAAAAGGACCCTGATGAAACCTCCAAATAGTAGCCAGAATGTTGGATACTAGTTACAACGGGAGATAGAAAAGGCATGTAAAAAGAGCAAAGTTACAATAGTCATAGGGGATTTCAGTGTGCCTTGGAGAGGGAAAATTAGGTTGGTGCTGGATCCCAAGAGAGGGAAATTGTAGAATGCCTATGAGATGATTTTTTTTAGAGGAGATTGTGGTTGAGCCAATTAGAGGAAAGGTAATTCTGGATTGGGTGTTGTGCAATGAACCAGATTTGGTTAGGGAGATTAAGGCAGAGAGACCCTCAGGAAGCAGTGATCATAATATGACAGAATTTACCCTGCAGTTTGAGAGGGAGAAAATAAAGTCAGATGCATCAGTATTACAGTGGAGTGAAGGGAATTAATTGGAAAAGGATACTAGCAGGGATAACAGCAGAACAACAATGACAAAGGGTCCTGGCCCGAAACGTCGACTGTACCTCTTCCTATAGATGCTGCCTGGCCTGCTGTGCTCACCAGCATTTTTTATATGTGTTGCTTGAATTTCCAGCATCTGCAGATTTCCTCGTGTTTGTGTTTTTAAACAACGGCAGAAATTTCTGGGGACAATTCAGAAGGTGCAGAATAGATACATCTCAAAGATGAAGAAGTATTCTAAAGAGAGGATGAGGCAACTGTGCTGACAAGGGAAGTCAAAGACAGCATAAAAGCAAAGGACCTCGGACATATAATGTAGCAAAAATTAATGGGAAGTTAGAGGATTAGGAAGCTTTTAAAAACCAACAGAAGGCAACTAAAAAAGCCATAAGAAGAGAAAAGATGAAATGCGATGGGAAGCCGGCCAATAATATAAAAAAGGATACCAACGTTTTTTTTTCAGATTTATAAAGAGTAAAACAGAAGCGAGAGTGGGTATCAGACTGCTGGAAAATGACACTGGAGATGTCAATGGGAGACAAAGGAATGGTGGAGGAACATAAGTATCTTGCGTCAGTCCTCACTGTAGAAGACACTAGTAATAACTTAGAAATTCGAGAGTGTCGAGAGCAGAAGTGAGTGCAGTTGCTATTTCTAAGGAGAAGGCGCTTGGGAAGATGAAAAGCCTGAAGGTAGATAAATTATCTGGACCAGATGGACCACACCCCAGGTTTCTGGAAAGAGGTAGCTGAAGGGATTGTGGAGGCATTAGTAATGATCTTTCAAGAATCACTAGATCTTGGAATGGTTCCAGGTGACTGGAAAATTGTCACTCCACCTTTTAAGAAGAGTGGGAGCCAGACGAAGGGAAATTATAGACCAGACAGCTTGACTTCAGTGACTGGTAAGATGTTGGAGTCCATTATTAAGGATAAGGTTTCAGGGTACTTGGAGGCACATGATAAAATAAGCCAAAGTTACCATAGATTCCTTAAGGGGCAATTGTGCCTGACAAATCTTTTGGAATTATTTGAATAAGTAACAAGCAAGGTAGACAAAGGAGTCAGTAGATGTTGCTTACTTGGATTATCAGAAAGCTATTGACAAGGTGCCACATAAGAGGCTGCTGAACAAGATGAGACCCAATGGTTTAACAGGGAAGATACTAACATGGATAGAAGATTGGCTGACTGGCAGGAGACAAAGAGTGGGAATAAAGGGGGCCTTTTCTAGTTGGCTGCTGGTGATTAATGGTAGTCTGCAGGGGTTGGTGTTGGGACTGCTTCTTTTCACATTGTATAGAATGATTTGGATGATGGAACTGATGGCTTTGTGGTCAAGTTTGTGGACATTAAGAAGGTAGGTGGAGGGGCAAGTAGTGTTGAGGAAGCAGGGAGTCTGCAGAGGACTTTGACAGATCTGGAGAATGAGAAAAGTGGCAGATGAAATATAATGTAGGGAAGTGTATGGTCATGCACTCTGGTAGAAGGAGTAAAGGTGTAGAATATTTTCTAAGTGGGAGAAAATTCAAAATTCAGAGATGCAAAGGGACTTGAGATTCCCTGAAGGTTAACTTGCAGGTTGAGTCAATGGTAAGGAAGGCAAGTGCAATGTTAGCATTCGTTTTGAGAGGACTAGAATATAAGAACAAAGATGTGATACTGAGGCCTTTTAAGGCATTGGTCAGACTGCACTTGTGAGCATTTTTGTGCCCCTTATAAGAAAATATGTGTTAGCATTGGAGAGGGTCCAGAAGGTGTTTGTAAGAATGAAAGAGTTAACATGCGAGGTGCGTTTGATAGCTCTGGACCTGTACTCGCTGGAGTTGAGAAGAATGAGGGGGAGATCGCATTGAAACCTATTTAATATTGTAAAGTCTGGATAGTGTGGATTTAAGGATGATGTTTCCTATCATGGGTGAGTCTAGGATCAGAGGGTACAGCCTCAGATGAGCAGGACGTCCATTTAGAACAGAGATGCAGGGGAATTTATTTAACCAAAGGGTGGTGAATCTGGAATTCATTGCCACAGACAGCTGTGGAGTCAAATTATTGAATATATCTAAAGCGAAAGTTGATTGGTTCTTATTAGTCAGGGCGTCAAAGGGTATGGGGAGAAGACAGGAGAATGGGGTTGAGAGGGCTAGTAAGTCAGCAATAATGGAATGGTGGAGCAGATTCGATGAGCCAAATAGCCTAATTCTGCTCCACTGTCATATGGTCTTATGGTCTTACTTATTATTTTTCTTTCTTTTCTTTCTTTCTGTATTTGCACAGTTTGTTGTCTTTTGCACATTGGTTGTTTGCCCATCCTGTTGCATGCGCTCTTTCATCGATTCTATTGTTTCTTGTATTTTCTATGAATGCCTGCAAGAAAATGAATGTAATTGTTGTATATGTTGACATTTATGTACGTTGATAATAAATTTACTTTGAACTTTGAAGTTTGAACTTCAAACCTCTTTTGTTTCAGAGAAGAGAGCCTGTATGGAGTTTTCAAATAAAAACAAAAATTTGATAATGAAAGGTAAACATGAATATATCAACTTTACTCATGTAAAATGCTGCTGGTGTATGTATGAACTGGGTGTGCACGCTCCTTTTCTCTGGCATATAATTTCTACAAAAAACCTTGTTAAAATAATTAAGGGTTGTTCTCAAGAGGTCAATCTATCATTGTGAATTGACTTTTTTGTTACCTTTATTTTTAACTTAGGCAGAAACTCTATGTGCTTCTAGCCTCTTTCATCTTGGAAATGGAAAGAAAGAGAGAGTGTATGAAAAGGATTTTGTTGCAATTCAATATTTGCTCTGCAGGGAAGTATTTGTGCAGATAGAAAAGATAAGTTACCATAAATAAACATATGGGTAACACTATAATTTCATTCAAATTCCCTTTGATTTCTTCATTCACAGACATAGAGAAGTTGTGAATGCATGTTTCTGACAGCTGCTTCAAAACTCAAAAAGTTTGAATAGTGTAAAAGAACAAGGTTAGTCTGAGAAAGGATCGGAAATGCATTTCAGCAGTTTTTTAAAAGGAACAGATTAGCTCTAATGCATATTAGAGCATTAGATCCTTTTTTAAAATTTGACGAATTTCAAGTTGTTAAAAGGAACATTATAAAAAGAAATACGGCCATTGCATTAAGCTTATCTATGCGATTGTTTCAATTATTCTGACGTTTTCTCAGATTATTTGTATCTAGTTCAACTTCAAGTTTATTGTCATCTGACTGTACATATACACAATGAAGCATAAAAATGTTCCTCCGGATCCACAGAACATATATCGCATATAACACATCAAGAAAAATATTACCACAAATAAGTTCATAAAATATAATTCAAAATCCATGTAAACAGTAAATAACAAACAGCTCACTGTCCTAGTGATAAAACCTTGATGTTGATCGGGTATTCATTTGTCTCACAGCCTGAGGGAAGAAGCTGTACCCAGCCTGGCAGTCCTAAATCCCGATGGTCCTGTACCTTGTTGCTGATGGTAGTGGGTCAAAGAGATTGTGGGATGGGTGGTAGGGATCCTGCAATTCCCAATGTTTTAAAACTCCAGAAATCCTCGAAGTACAATTCATGGACTTGAGGAAAGAAAGACATTTCCATGTATAATCCTCAGAAGGAAGCTTCACCTCTTTTACAATAATTATGGTATTGCAGTTAAGTAAAGGTAACTACGGAGGCATGAGAGAGGTTGATTGGAAGGGGACACTAGTAGGAATGATAACAGAGCAGCAATGGCTGGACTTTCTGGGAATAATTTGGAAGACATGGGACTGGTTCATCCCAAAGAAGCATATACATTCTAAAGGGATGATGAGACAATGGTGTCTGACAATGGAAGTCAAAAACACCATAAATTCAAAAGGAAGTGCATACAATATAGCTTAAATTAATGGGAAGCTGGATGTTGGGAAACTTTTAAAAACAAACAGGAGGCAACCAAAAGATGAGGATGAAGAAGTGGGATGTTGGATAAATAAATTTGCTGATGACATGTGTTACATACTTCATGGATTTCTTGTGACTGTCTTATGAGGATGATGTAATGGTCTTGCGGAGGTCACCTGAAGTAATTTTCCCACCAATGTGAGGTCATGTGATGACCTGTTCTCACCAGGTAAATAAGTGTAGACCCCTGGTGACGCAGTTAGTTTTCAGTTAGATCGTCAGTCAAATACTCCGCTACGCTGCTTATTAATCTCATGATGCAGTATAGCTTTAAAATGGAGTTTTACTTTCTATTGTAAGGTACAGGAGTGTTGGGCCGGCAGTTTCACCAATCGCTGCCAGATTTGTTAATGTACCTTTTCAGTAATATTGGAGAGTGAAGATGGGAACCTGAAGGTGTCGTTCGACAGTTTTGGAGAGAATCGATCATTATTGAATTCGGTCAAGTAAGATTGATTTGCATGAGATAACCTCTGCTAAAAGTAGTAGAAAAGGTTGTGCAGTATCTAGTCTACAGAGGAAAAAGGTCAGTGCCTTTAAACCGTTTTATTTCTGTCGTCGTGAGTCCTGCGGACAAGGCAGATTCCGGCTGGGATCGGCAGTAATGTCGAGTCTTCGAGGAATTCTTTACTTCAGGAAAGTCTCTCCTAATGGACTGTGTAAATCTCTTGGACTTTCAAATTTACCATTCTAAGAACTGTTTGAATTTACCACCTTAAGACTGTTTTCGCATTTATGGCTTTAAGAACTAGTACTGAGTGGAAGTTTGTTCAATGACCACATAGCAATTTACTTCCGGTTAAGGTTTTCATTTGTTTCTTTTTACTAATTTTGAGCAGAGTTTAATAAATGTTTGTTTGTTTATAAAACCTGACTCATTTCTATATTCATTGTGCCGGTCACGTGACACATGGAGGTTGGTGGAATGTGGATAGGGTAAAAGGTTATTATAGGTTACAACAGGACATTGATAGGGTGCAGAGCTGGGTTGAGAAGTGGCAGATGGCGTCCAATCCAGAGAAATGTGAAATGATAAACTTTTGAAGGTTGAACGTGAAAAGGTTTCTTAGCAGTGTGGAGAAACAGATGGATCTTGGGCCCATGTCCATAGATCACAAGTTGATAGGGTAGTTAAAATGGTGTATGATGTGTTGGCCTTCATTAGTCAGGGGATTGAGTTCAAAAGCCATGAGATAATGTTGCAGCTCTATAAGATTCTGGTTAGACCATATTTGGAGTATTTTGTTCATTTTTGGTCCCCTCATTTCAGGCAGGATGTGAAAGCTTTCAAGAGGGTGCGGAGGAGATTTGCCAGATGCTTCCTGGATTAGACAGCATGTCTCATGAGAAGTGATTGACTGAGCCATGGTTTTTCTCCTTGGAGAGGAGAAGGATGAGAAATTACTTGAAAGTGGTGTATAAGATGATAAGAGGCACCGATAGAGTGGACAGCCAGCACCTTTATCCAAGGGTATCCATGGCTAATATGTGGTCACAATTTTAAGATGATTGGTGGAAAGTCTAGGAGGGATGTCAGAGGTAAGATTTTTAAAAATAGAGTGGTAAATACATGGAACACATCACCACGAGTAGTGCAGAGACAGATGCATTAGGGACTTTGAAGAGGCTCTTAGGCACATAGATGAAAGAAAAATGGAGAGCTTTATGTGAGGGAAGGGTTAAATTGACCTTAGGGTAGGTTATAAGATCAGCAAAACATCACAGTCCAAAGAACCTGTACTGTGCTGTATTGCTCTATACACAATAATGTAAGTACTCTGCAACATGTCAATGCATTTAATACAATTTAATATGTTTTATATTATCATGTTTATTCATGGGGAGCACATCCTCCCATTAGCCCACATAATCATCAGTCAGTTATCACTGTTAATTGTCCTACCAGTCAAGAACAGAAGCTTAGCTGGACCAAACTGATGAATAAATGATGTCGTTTAACCTTTTATAACAAAAAAAACAAAAGAAAAGCAAATAGCAGCCTGTGATTAGTTGATAATCTGTGTTGAGATATTCCCCAGAACACTGCAGTTCTGTAATTACAACAGCTCTGATTTTCTAGAGCAGATGGTAGAAGGTAATCATTTACGAAATAGAACCTAACAACAATATTTTTTGTTTCTATGTATTTTCATTGCCTGTAAATGAAGATCAATTCTCATAAAAGGACAGCATGAGTTTGTTGTTCATTTTATGCCATCTTCTTTTGATCAAAATTAAACTAAATTCAGAGTTGCTGCAAATGGTTAGCAGGATTGGATATCACCAACTGCACCAACAGTTATGAGACGACAGAATTCAGTGGAAGAGACAGAGACAGCGAGAAGAAAGATTGAATTGAACCAGTATGATGACAGAATAGACGGTCACAGATGTTAGAAAAGGGTGCATGAGTAACAGTGCAGAGTACACAACTAGCAAAGCTAAAGTAAAGATAATGTAATGATGGCCTTGGTCAGGAAAGTTGACAATTTGATGTGTTAATGAGACTGGGAATTGTATATTGAGAGGGTGGAACTGTATTGTGATGCTAACGATATGGATGAGGTAAAGAAAAGGCTGATTTATACTTGTGCGTGCTAGTTTATGCCGTAGCCTACGCAAGTGGGCTTTGCCGTTGTGAGCATTTATACTTGTGCGTTGGTGTGTCTGCGTCGCTCTGCAATTCACCACAAAAACAATAATTGGTGGTGGGGTTTCTATGCCACTGTGCTGAGTTTCTTCGTGTTCAAATTCAACACGAAGGAAATCAAACTTCAAACAATGGTGACTGAAACTGAAGGAGGGTGAATTTTTTGTGCTTGTCCGGCCACTGAAAGACATGGATGAGGAAATGCATTTCAAATATTTTGGGATGTCGGCACATAGATTTGACGATTTGGTTCATCGTCTCCAACCATTTATTTCGCATCAGTGTACGCACAGTATACTCTGAGACTGGCAATCACCATTTGAGTTTTAGCTTCAGGTGGAAGTCAACAGGCTGTAGCAGCTAGCTACAAACTGATGTCAAGCACAGGGTCCTCCATAATTTCGGAGGTCTGTAAAGCTTTATGGAAAGCATTGCAGCCAGAGTTCCTTCCCTGCCCTTCAGTCACCCAATGGGAAGCTATTGCAGCATAGGAGGAAATGCGATGCTACCAAGCGGACCAATCACAGTTGTTTCAGTCTGCGTCGCCGCGACGCGTAATTACAATTTGGGAGAGGTGCGCGTTAGGCTACGCTGTAGGGTACGGTGTAGTGTACAGCATAGGGTATGGCGTATGACCTATGGCGTACATTTGATGCACAAGTATGAATCAGCCTAAAGTCTCCACATTTCTTAGCTTCATGGGTGCTAGAGCGTACAGTCTCTTACGCAATTTAGTAACTCCTGAAAAGCCAGCAAACAAGACATTTGATGAAATTGTTGCAATTTTGCAAAGTCACTTGAGCCCAAAACTGCTAGTAATAGCTGGGATTTAGATTTCACAAAATGAATCTGTCAAAGGATGAAAGCATTTCTGAATACATTACAGAACTGTGCAAACTTACCCAATACTATAACTTTAGAGATGGACTTTCTGATGCATTAAGGGACAGGCTTGTATGTGGCATGAATAGTCAAAGCACTCAAAAGAAGCTACTGTCAGAAGGAGACCAAACCTCAGAATGGGCATTGACCATTGCAATATCTTTGGAGACTACAGTAAAGGATGCAGCAGAACTATCGAAACAGAGTTTAGAATGTGAAATGCACAAAATGCCCCTGAGTGGTGCAAAAGTCAAAAATGTTGTGAAGTGGCAATTCCTCCCATGATGCAAATGACTGCAGGTTCAAAGAAAACGTTTGCAGGAAGTGTCACAGACAAGGTCACATAGAGAGAGTGTGCAAGTCAGACAAAAAGCACAACCAAAGAGAAAATCCACACGGAGTGAAAAGTTTCAAACATAAAACTAAACAAATACATAAAGTGACTGAATGAATAAACAACACAGAGTCTGACAAGGGTGAGCTGTCATGCCTAGAACTGTATAGCATTACTGAAGCAGATCACAAAGTCATATGGATCACAATAGATGTGTCTGGTGTAAAACTAAAAATGGAGCTGGATACATGGTCAGCTACATCCATTATTCCAGAGGCTGACTACAACCGACTGTTTTCTAAGCTACCTTTAGAAAAGAGCTTGTTAATGCTAAAGGCCTAGGCAAAGTGAATGTGACTGTGACATACGGAGGTAAAACACATCAGTTAGAGCTTTGTGTGTTGAAAAGTGGAGGGCCAACACTTTTTGGATGTGAATATTGGAGAAAAATCCAACTAGACTGGCACACAATCAAAGCTTTTAATGTGTCAGCAACAGGCAACTGCAGCCCTAACAGTGGCACTAACTAGAGATTGTCTCAGCTGCTTAATGCTAATGAGAACACGTTTGAGAAGGGTATTGGTAAACTCAAAGACATGAAGGCCAGAATTGAACTGGCTGAAGCAGCAACAGCAAGATTCCATAAAGTGCGTCCAGTGCCTTACACACTACATCCTAAAGTGGAGGCTGAACTTCAGAGCTTGGAGGCATCTGGCATTCTCACCAAGGTGGAGTGGGGCGATTGGGCCATGCTCGTTGTCCCGGTGACCAAGAAAGGGAAGGCTGGAGCTGTTTGCATATGTGGGGATTTCAATGTGAGCATCAATCCTGTGCTGCGTACTGTGCAGTATCCCCTGCCGTGAATAGAAGACACTTTTGTGTCTTTGGCAGGTGGGGAGAGGTTTTCAAATATTGACTTGTCACAAGCTTATCTGCAAATGGAGATTGAGGAGTCAAGCAGGAAGTTCCTCACAATCAACACTCACAAGGGACTGTTCCAGTATAATCATCTCGTCTTTGGCATCACATCAGCTCTAGCAATTTGACGAGGAGCAATGGACTGAGTGCTCCAAAATATCCCAGGAACACAATGTTACCTTGTTGACATTATTGTGCCTGGCAAGAATGATGAAGAGCACCTCCAGCACCTTGGTAAAGTGCTTACCAGGCTGAGTGATTATGGTCTGCATGCAAAGAGAGACAAATGTGAGTTTTTCAAGAATGAAATCTCATTGTGGACATGTCATTGACAAGCATGGCTTACATAAGCCACAAGAGAAGACTGAAGCAGTACTACAGGTACCCAAACCGGAAAATGTGTCACAACTCAGGTCATGTTTGAGCCTAGTAAATTACTACCACTAGTTTCTCCCAAATCTTGCTACAGTGCTGCACCCATTGAATGCACTGTTACAGACAGGAGCAAAGTAGTAATAGTTAGAAAGATATGAAAGAGCATTCATGGAAACAAAGAGACTATTAACTTCAGATGAACTGCTCACCCATTATGACCCATCGCTGCCCTTCAGACTGGCATGTGATGCATATCCTTATGGCATCGGTGCCATTTGGTCACACATTATGAAAGATGGATCTAAATATCTGATTGCATTTGCCTCAAGATCACTATAAGCAACTATGCACAGATTGACCAAGAGGCCTTTAGCCTAGTATGGGGAGTAAAGAAGTTCCACCACTACCTCTACGGACAAAATTTTACTCTAGTGACAGACCATCAGCCTCTTGTGTCCCCATTTTTAATTACAGGAAGGGAATCCCAGTGATGTCTGCCACCTGATTACAATTCTGGGCACTTTTCCTAGGAGCCCACTGTTATGACATAGAGTTCAAGGGTACCAAACAACACACAGTCATAGTCATAGTCATACTTTATTAATCCTGGGGGAAATTGGTTTTCGTTACAGTTGCTCCATAAATAATAAATAGTAATAGAACCAGAAATAGTTAAATAGTAATATGTAAATTATGCCAGTAAATTATGAAATAAGTCCAGGACCAGCCTATTGGCTCAGGGTGTCTGACCCTCCAAGGGAGGAGTTGTAAAGATTGATGGCCACAGGCAGGAATGACTTCCTATGACGCTCAGTGCTGCATCTCGGTGGAATGACTCTCTGGCTGAATATACTCCTGTGCCCACCCAGTACATTATGTAGTGGATGGGAGACATTGACCAAGATGGCATGCAACTTGGACAGCATCCTCTTTTCAGACACCACCGTCAGAGAGTCCAGTTCCATCTCCACAACATCACTGGCCTTACGAATGAGTTTGTTGATTCTGTTGGTGTCTGCCACTCTCAGCCTGCTGCCCCAGCACACAACAGCAAACATGATAGCACAGGCCACCACAGACTCGTAGAACATCCTCAGCATCGTCCGGCAGATGCTAAAGGACCTCAGTCTCCTCAGGAAATAGAGACTGCTCTGAGCCTTCTTGTAGACAGCCTCAGTGTTCTTTGACCAGTCCAGTTTATTGTCAATTCATATCCCCAGGTATTTGTAATCCTCCACCATGTCCACACTGACCCCCTGAATGGAAACAGGGGTCACCGGTACCTTAGCTCTCCTCAGGTCTACCACCAGCTCCTTAGTCTTTTTCACATTAAGCTGCAGATAATTCTGCTCACACCATGTGACGAAGTTTCCTACCGTAGCCCTGTACTCAGCCTCATCTCCCTTGCTGATGCATCCAACTATGGCAGAGTCATCAGAAAACTTCTGAAGATGACAAGACTCTGTGCAGTAGTTGAAGTCCGAGGTGTAAATGGTGAAGAGAAAGGGAGACAAGACAGTCCCCTGTGGAGCCCCAGTGCTGCTGATCACTCTGCAAGCACACGTACTGTGGTCTGCCAGTCAGGTAATCAAGAATCCATGACACCAGGAAAGCATTCACCTGCATCGCTGTCAGCTTCTCCCCCAGCAGAGCAGGGCGGATAGTGTTGAACGCATTGGAGAAGTTAAAACATGACCCTCACAGTGCTCGCTGGCTTGTCCAGGTGGGCGTAGACACGGTTCAGCAGGTAGTCGATGGCATCCTCAACCCCTAGTCGGGGCTGGTAGGCGAACTGGAGGGGATCTAAATGTGGCCTGACCATAGGCTGGAGCAGCTCCAGAACAAGTCTCTCCAGGGTCTTCATGATGTGGGAGGTCAATGCCACCGGTCTGTAGTCATTGAGGCCACTGGGGCACGGCGTCTTCAGCACAGGGATGAGGCAGGACGTCTTCCACAATACAGGAACCCTCCGGAGCCTCAGGCTCAGGTTGAATACATGGCGAAGTACTCCACATAGCTGAGGGGCACAGGCTTTGAGCACCCTGGTACTGGCACCATCCGGTCCTGCAGCCTTGCTTGGGTTGAGACGTTTCAGCTGTCTTCTCACCTGTTCAGCCGTGAAGCCCACTGTGGTGGATTCGTGTGGGGAAGGGGTATAGTCATGAGAGCAGGGTGGGGGGCTGTGAGGAGGGATAGGAGGGGAGGGTGGAATATGTGTTGGTGTCAGTGTTGGTGATGCTGTCGGCTTGTCCCGTCTTCCACTGTTGACAGCTGAAGAAGAAAGGTCTTCAATCTGAAACCCCTTTTAACCGGGTGTCTCTAGAGGTGCGGCTTGTTAGCCCCTCAGTAGCTGCCACTGTACTCAGCGGTGAGAGATCTACCTTTCTTGGATGACACACCATTCCTAAGCATGAACATCACAACCCTTTATCTCTAACGGTAACCCAAACACTACCAGCAGAACACACTGCTTCAACTGAAAGCCAGCTTCACTTACCTATAGAGAAATGGGAGAAAATTTTTCAATTAGTTAGTTCTTCCTCTATATGTGCTAAACATACGTTGATGCAATTTAAGGTGGTACGTAGGGCTCACATGTCTAAAGATAAACTAGCTCGTTTTCACTCCCATATAAATCCTGTTTGTGACAGATGTCACTCTGAGATAGCTTCTTTGACTCGTATGTTCTGTGGTCTTGCCTTCTTTTGGAAAAGTTTTGGAATGATATTTTTAATATTTCAACAGTTTTGTGCATTGATTTACAACCTCACCCTATTACTGCAATTTTCGGTTTACCAATGATGGATCATGGCTCTTTATCCTCTTCAGCTCGTCGGATGATCGCATTTGTTACATTAATGGCCAGAAGATCCATCTTATTGAATTGGAAAGAGACCAATCCCCCTACTACATTTCAATGGTTTTCCCAAACTATATCATGTTTAAATTTAGAAAAAATTAGAAGTGTCATTCTTGATCCTTTGGTTAAATTTGAAGAGACCTGGAAGCCATTTATTCAACACTTTCATTTGATGTAGCTTGACCTTTTCTGAATCCTTTTTATTAACCTAGAATATATGGATAGATGATCAGAGTTGACGACATTAATGATTGTATTCAATGTAATATATTAGCCCAAGTTTGTTTTGTTTTGTTTCGATCAGTTTTTGGTTTAGTTTAGTGTAGTTTTTTTTTCTTAGTGTTTTGTTACTTTGGGGTTTTTTTTCTTGTGACTTTTAAAAAATTTTTCCTTTTATCATGATTAACTGCATCGAGAGTTTGGGAGGTCTAGTATACTTGTATTATCTATAGTTTTCCTTGCATACGTCTATTATCAATAACGTAATTCCAATCTCTTTGTATTACTATTGTTATGATGTTTTTGAACCTGAAAATCAATAAAAAGATTAAAAAAGAAAGATGAAAGCCATTAAATGAAATACCCCACAACATAAGCAGAAAAATCTTAACCAGTAATTACGATTCTGTGACCCTGTAGAAGTGTTCCACACAGCACTGGTGGACTAGCTGCCGGTAACAAATTCTGAAATACAAAGAGAAACAAGGAATGACCTGAAATTGTCATAAGTCAGCGACATCATCATGCAAGGATGGCCAGCTCATAGCAAACATATGTGTCCAGAGTTCTCAGTGAGACGAGACTAATTGTGGGTATGTCAAAGAACACTGATGTGTGGATCTTGTGTTGTAGTTCCCTCTAAGCTGCACATCAGAGTGTTAGAATCTGCATTAAGGACACCTGGGTACAGTCAAGATGAAGGGTCTCACCTGGAGCTATGTGTGCTGGCCAGGAATAGATAAACAGATTGAAGACTTGACTAAAAACTGTCCGGGATGCCACAAAGTGTTACGAAACGCTCTCAACCACGCCCGCTTCTGAGATTTAAATGCTCCAACTCTCCGGTGTATGGATAGCTGGTGCAGCCTCTTTAAGGGCTCAGGATGTTCCCATTAGTTGATAGTCATGTTTTGGGTGCCAAGAAATATTTAAAAAACGCCTGAACATAGGTTGAATCATAAACTGATAAGTGATTTTGTCTAGCATTTGTTTTGAGCTCAGTTTCTTGATCCTGGTTGAGACCATGTCTTGATTCCAGCCTTGGAGGCTTGAGCATTTGGGTCTAAGCCATCATCATCAAGGACTTTTGTCACACAAAGTTCAAAATGCACCCCCACCGATACCATTACACCCGTGGGAGCAGACATCTTCACCATGACGAAGGGTGCATATTGACTTTGTTGTGCCATTAATGGACTCCATGTTTCTGCTTGCTGTGGATGTTCATTCAAAGTGGCCTGAGGTCATACCAATGAAGTCGACCACATCGGCAACGACTGTCTCTGCTCTGAGGACTATCTTTACCAGAAACAGCTTACCAGACCAAATTGTTAGTGACAACAGACCACAATACATGTCAGAAGAGTTCAGACTATTCATGAAGAAAAATGGCATCACACATTTCAAGTCAGCTCCTCACCACCCAGCAATGATTAGGTTAGCTGAAAGGTTTATCCAAACCTTCAAGAGGTTCATTAAAGCTATGCACAAGGAAGATATTTCTGTACAGCACAAGGTGGACAACTTCTTTTTTGTGTGTCGTAAGTCTATTCATGCAATGACAAATCAAACACCTGCAATTCTGTTCATGAGCAGGAATCTGAGATCTCACATAGACCTCCTGAAACCAGAACTATGGAGGGAAGTGCAGAATAAACAATTCAGCCAGTTGCCAAGTAAATCAGCAAGGAACTTTGAGGTTTGACAGGAAGTCCTAGTGCGTCACTACCGAGAAGGCAACTGGACCACTGATGTATACAGTGAATGTTGGAGATCAGACATGGAGATATCATGTGGACCAGATACTGGATGCTCAGCTGAAGAACACACCTGAGTCATCTGCATCCGACAAGACGGACACATTCCATCCACCTGACTTGGCTCTCAGTGATGATCAGGTCACCAACAGCAACCTGACATTTGCAACAGAGAAAGTTGTCTTTCACAAGACACCTGCCAAACCCAATGCCACTCCGCAGGTCCAAAGGTGCTATCCTGAAAAAAACAGAGTGCCACCCACAAGACTGGATCTTTAATATAGTGAAGTTAGTTATCGATTGTTGTTTAAAAAGAGAGAAAAAACAGTTTCAAGAAAGCATTGTTATTGCGAAAGCATGTTTATTTGGACATGGTCTGTTAAAGGCAGAGTGAATGTTCTGTTACATATACAGTTTTATGTTACATTAATCTAAAGAGGGAGTAAGTGTAATGTATGGATTTATTTCTTTTAGCACAATGACTCCCCTTAGCACTAATTATTGACTGATAACTTATGCATGTGCACTGATTTGTTGCTCTCTGCAAAGTGAATATACGAGTTAACTTTACCTCCAAGTGTGTGTCTTTATTTATTTGATATGTAGTTGTACAGACATATCAACTGGTACATCTCATGTTGTTTGCAATGCTTTCTTTCCCTGGTCACCTATCTATGTAGTAATCCAAAGGGATGTTGGAATGTGTTGATCATCCGCGGACATCATTCAAGTCTGAGATCAACTGACTCTTCAGAGGATAGTATGGGAAAGTGATTTGAGGTTAACGATCAGCTCTAAACCGTTGAATGGTGAAGCAGATTCAAGGGGTCAGCAGGTGTAATCAATTCTTATTTATCGAGGGCTCAGTTTTTGCAGTGAACTTCTGGCATTTTCAGACTATATTTACTGTGAAGTCTCCTGTTCCAATGATACATCTCTATTTGATGAATCCAACTTTTCTTTATCCATTCATAGGATGGCAGTGTCACTACAAGACTAATGACATGTTCACTGTCCATCCTTCAAACTAAAGGGTATCAACAGATCTAGAATCCCACAAAGGCCTTTCAGATGAATTAAGGATAGTAGGTTTCCTTCGCTTGGAGATTTGTACAATAGTCCACGCAAGATGGTGCTGAGCTATGCTCTCCGTTGAGGTCATGTGTCAGGTATAATTGTTTTATTAGGTTTGTTGGGATGGCTTTGGAGGCAGCATGGGAAGTTAGGGGACAGCTTAGTGTTTACGAACAGGGGTGAAGGGAGTTCGAAGTCAGGGCAGTAAATAAAGAGTCAGGGGCAGAAGCCAGAGTCCAGGTCTGTGGAAGAAGGCTGGTGATCCCCCATGGACAGATGTCAGGTCAGTGGGCCCTGTGGATGAGGGATGGTGACCCCTAGGTCAGCAAGTCCCCCCCACATTGGAAAGTCCTGGGACAGTAGGTCTACGCGAGCATAAGGCACCAGGGTCAGTGATCCTTCAAGTCAGCAGAGCTCCGTGTGAGTCCTGAGTTCCTATGGTCGGTGAGTCCTGGGGCCAATACTGAAGATCGAGGCCCGAAGGTTGAAGACATGTCTGTGTGTGGATGGGTAGATGGGTGGAAGGAAAGGGGTTTGTTCTTGTTGTTGCTGCTTTGTTTTGTTGTTGCTTTACTGAACATTGCGGGCCAGAATGCGTAGCGACACTTGTATATCCTTAGGTTATGTTGGTTTCACTGTATGTTTCAATGTACATGCGATCAATAAATGAATCTGAATCTGAAACATTGCATGATCCCCATTACAGAAAGAGCCTTTCATTCCAAACCAGAACATAGAGCAGTACAGTGCAATACAGACCCTTCGGCCCGCAATGTTCTTCCCACTTTTTAATCTACTCCACGATCAATCTATCCCTACCCTCTTACTCAAAACATAGCCCTCCATTTTTCTTTCATCCACGTGCTGAGTGTCTCTTAAATGCCCCTTGTATATCAGCTTCTACAACAACCCCTGGCGGTGTATTTTAGGCACTTGTTACTCTCCGTAAAAAAAGACCTATCTCTGAAATCTCCCTTAAACTTTCCTCTATTCACCTTAAAAGGATGTCATCTGGTATTAGCTATTGCCATCCTGAAAAATAGACACTGGCTGTCCACTCTATTTATGCCTCTCTTAATCTTAAATTGTGTTTAATTATTTGAGTTGAATTTCTCAGCTACTGTGGGAGAATACAAACTCATATCTCCTGATCATTAGCCCAGGTCTGGGGGCAGCACAGTAGTGTAGTGGTTCTCAAAATGCTATTACAGTGCTAGTGACTCAGGATCAACTCCATTGTTGTCCGGACGGAGTTTGTACTTTCCCCCAGTGACAGCACGGGTTTCCTCTGCATAGTCCGGTTTCCTCCCACGTTCCAAAGACGTACGGGTTAATAGGCTAATTGGTTAATTGGTTACATGAGTGTTAATGGACAGTGAATTGGGCTGTTAACGTGCTGTATCTCTAAATTTGAAAAAAAGTTCAGCAACCACTGTAGCTCCAAACCAAATGGTAATTACAACTTTACAAGCTGCTAAAAACTAATTTTGCGTGTGTGGACTGTAATTTATCCAGATAAATATATACAGATATAATGAAAGCTCCTTTTAAGACATTTCCAATTCTATTGTGTGCTTCTTATTTTATTGACATGTTTTAAATCTTATTTCATTGCTGTGCCATTTGTTGATGATAGCAGACGAAGTGGGAGTAGTGACGAAGATACAAATAGACTTCAACAGGATATAGTCAACCGATGGCAGAGAACTGTAAAATGTGGGAAATTGTAAGGTTATCCTCTTCAGAAGGAAAACAGGAAAGCAGAGGGATTTTTTTAAATGGTGAGAAACTGGGAACTGTTGATATTCAAAGAGATCTGGGTTTCCTTGTTTGGATCGTTGAAAGCTATAATGCAGATGTAGCAGGCAATTAGGAAGGCATTTGATATATTGACATTTATTGTAAGGGTATCTGAAGATCAGAGTGAAGACCTCTTACTACAATTATGTATAGGCTACCTGTGATCTTTGTGTACAATATTAATCTTAGCTATAAAATTACCCTGGGGGGGGTGCAGGAAGGTTTACGAGACTGGTTTCTAGGATGGTATGTCGGTTACATCAGGAGAGATTGAATATGCTGGGGTTTTATTAGCACAAAGTTAGAAGAATGAGAGGTGATTTCAATGAAGCATGCAAGATTCTTAGTGTTCAGCAGGTAATTACAGGAAGGATGTTACCTCTGGATGACAAGTCGAGAACTGTAGTCATATCTCAAATAACAAGCAGGCTATTTAGAACTGAAACAAAGTGAAATTTCTTTCACTTTGAAATCTAGAATGGCGAATCTTAGGAATTTGTTGCCCAGAAGAGCAGTGTATCATCATCATTGATCATGTTCACGACCGAGATTGTTAGACTACTGAATATTTGATGCAGGGAGAGGGCAAAAACATTGTGGGAATGTAGAACAGCCATGAATGTTAGAGCCAACTCGAGAGGTCAGATGTTCCCTCATTCTGATTCCTTATGTTAATACTTAAATGTTTATAGACAGCAAACTAAGGACATATTAACATATGAAACAGGAACAATTTAACATAATGCCTTATGACATCATTGTTGCTGAATGCAGGGTCTTTTTGAATATGTTTTAGATCATTAGGTTTTAACAGTGAAGAGAGCTATATGTATACATGAAATGTGTGACTGAAATCTGAGACTAGATTGATAACAACATCTACTGTTGAATTAATAGGAACAAAAGCTAGAAGTATCACTGCATGAAGCCAATAATACTGTTGTTCAACATTACATAATAAGCAACAATATCTGTATCAGGTAAAACCATAATTAAATCTTTATCACATTGCTGAGGGAAAATAAAACTTAATGAAAAGCTTTTGCAGCTGACAGCTACATTAAAAGTGAAATTAATATTTTGTTAGTCTATGTTATTGCAGAATTCTGTTCCTGGATAGACTATGATGAAACCCAGCGGATTCTTCCTCACCGTTTTTGATTTATTGGATTCAATCTGAATGGCAAATGCTTTCCAGCAGGATTATTGTCTATTTATGATTATTAATAATTTACCTCAAGGGTAGTAATTACCCAAAGGCACATTGCAGTTTTTTGGAAGACATGGGAGAGTGTTTTTGAAGTAAATTGCTTCATTCAGAGCATTGGCAGACTCAGGATGTTGGAAAACCATAGCAGCATTCATCTTGTAATGTTGTAAAATGATCACTGAATCCTTGCTGTTACATTTTGTTGAGGACAAGGCAAACAAGAACTGTGATTAATTAAAGTAAAGGGACCATTCATTCCACTGGGCTACAGTCACAGAGTTGTGCATCACAGTAATAGGCCAACACACACAAAATGCTGGAGGAACTCAGCAGGCCAGGCAGCATCTAGGAAAAGGGAACAGTCAACGTTTCGGGCCGAGAACAGTCCTGCTGAAGGGTTTCAGCCCGAAGTGTCGACTGTACTCTTTTCCTAGATGCTGCCTGGCCTGCTGAGTTCTTCCAGCATTTTGTGTGTTGCTTGGATTTCCAGCATCTGCAGATTTTCTCTTGTTTATGACAGTAACAGGCCCTTCAGCCCACTATATTCATGCTGACTGTTGCACTCAACTATACCAATCTCATTTGTCCACATTTGATGCAAAACTCTCAATGCCTTGGTGGCAATTTATGTGCTTGTTTAAATGCTTCTTAAAACTTGCCTGCCTCCACCACCTTCTCCGGCAGTGCGTTCCAGTTTCCAACCACACTCTTCCTCTTTCAGATTCCCGCTAAACCTCCTACCTCTCATCTTAAAATACTCACTCACCAAGGGAGAACCCTATTGTTTACCTTGCCCACCCCCATCATGTCATCGTACTTCGCAAACACGAGGAATGCTACAGATGCTGGAAATTCAAGCAACACACACCAAAGCTGATGTCTCTGCTCCCACTTTGACACAATGGTTCTCTCAGGTGATGTTATGTCTTAGTTTGGAAAAAATTAGAAGTCGAACTTTTGATCCTAAATTTGACTTCGAGAAAAGGTCGGGTTCTTTTGCCTGTTATTATTATTATTTGACTTGAGTTAGTTAAGATGGTCCTTGTCTGATGCTTGGTTATATGAATTTAGTTGGCGGTTTGATGTCTTTTTTCATGGAAGCTTATATGGCGCATAGCTCTGGGTTTGTGCTCCAAGTGGGTTTTTTCCCCCTTTTTTTAAGTTATCAGGGGTTTTCTCTGTTTTAGTTAGTAGGGGTTCTTTTTTTCTTTCTTTCCTTTTTTCCATAAAAAAAGCTTTAATACTTTGTTTTTTGATTAATATTGGTATACTGTTCAGCCTGGTTGATAGTTTAATTTTTACTCTACATATGGATATGTTATCTTGAGTATTTTGATGTATTTTTCTCTGCTGTTGATTTTCAATAATAATTAATAAAAAGATTTAAAAAATAAAAATAAAACAAAGTTGCTGGTGAACGCAGCAGGCCAGGCAGCATCTCTAGGAAGAGGTACAGTCGACGTTTCAGGACTTCTGACGAAGGGTCTCGGCCTGAAACGTCGACTGCACCTCTTCCTAGAGATGCTGCCTGGCCTGCTGCGTTCACCAGCAACTTTGATGTGCGTCATTGTACTTGTCACAGTCTTGCCTATGGCCATTTTAACCTACACTCTTTGTGCAATACCCCTTGTAGCAGACACGGCAAACAAGAGCTGTGATAAGTTATAACAAAGGGAGCATTCATTCCACTGGGCTACAGTGCCAGAGGTGTACAGACAGCACAGCAAAGCCCTTGATGCCTTGGTCATGGGTTTACGATGCAAATCAGACCTTGCTGTGACTTTAATCAAGAGTCATGAAACTGGTGCCCAGTGTGATAGCTATATGTAAGTATGTGAATGCCATTGGAAAGGAGGGCAATTATTATCTATATTTGATTGCCTGTTTGGCTTGCTAAGCCACTTGAGAGGATGATTAAAGATCAAACACAGAGATGGGTTTGGAGTCACAAAGAGGCCCGACCAAGAAATGTCAAATTTCTTGAATGGGAGATAATTGGGTTTTTACAACTGTCTGGTTATGGTCACCATCACTGATCTCACTTTTCATTCCAGACTTGAATTTAAGTAGAGGCTACTGTTCTGTCTTCCTTCACTGTGTCTGTCTTGCCTTCCACACTTCCCTCTCAGGAGCAGGCACGTTTTTTTTGTGTCATTTTTTTGTGACTTCATGGTTTCCTCTCTCGGTGATGCAAAAAGAACAAGTAAAATGATCAAAATGGCACATGTTGATTCTGATTCTGATATTGTTAATTTAGTAAGAATATTTATCCTTCCATATTTCACTGCTGGTTTTTCAGCTTTCAGTATCACGGAACAGCTGGTAGCCTTCTGAAAACATACAATAATCAAAGGTAATTAGCTGAGTGTTTCATTTTAGCATGGCAATGAGCAACACATTCAAGCACAAATACACAGCATGTTGTGAATATGGGAAGAAGAATACTTAATGAGAAGCAAGTTTCTTATAAAATCGGGATTGTTATGCAAAATAATTCACAAAGCAGTAGCCCCTTGATAAATAAAGAAATTCCTTTAAGGACATTAAATGCTGTAAGTGGAAGATCCTGAGATCAGTTTGGGGCTAGATGTCACTGGTCTGTAGATAGGAGGTGGCTCTCTTAAGATTCTTCAATGAAAAGTATGGTGTGTAAAACCAGTTATCAGCATAGTCTTCCTGTGAAGTCAGGAAGAACAAAAGATTTTATCCAGCTCCTCAGTTTCCTGTCCATCATCACCTGTTCAAACATTCTGTCCCACCACAAGGGACAGCCTCCAAACGTAGCCAGTGGGACCAGTACAGCAATGTTTATGCTGCTCAGCAGCATGAGCTATCACCCTTGGGGATTTTGAAAGTGGGGAAAATGCTAACGAGGTTTGACTCCAATTTGAAGTCATCTTTGTTCTCTTGGTTGAAATGCAATGCTGGCCCTGGCTTCGGGTAAATTTCACCCCCTAAACCCTTCTCAGATCTGCTGGTCAGTATTAACATTGAAAGGGGCAAAAGAAAGAAAGATCCTATTTACAGTACATTAACACTTTTCATTACCTCAGGACACATCAAATTATTTTATAACTGATAAAATTTCTCTTTGATATGCTCTGTATTACTGTAATGTCAGATAAATGGTTGGCAATTTGAACAGAGCAAACTCCTATAAACAGTAAAGAGAGTACTTTGCAATGACTGAAAAAAAACTATGCAAAAACATCGTTTCCTCATATAGTTGTGATTTGGAATGCACTGTCTGATAAAGTGCCAGAAATAGATTCAAAGTTAACTTCCATAAAAGAATTAGATAAGTGTTTGTCTTTCTCATTATCATGCAGGAAAAAGTATAGGGCTAAGGAAACTTTCAGGACTAAGAAAATAATAATTCAGGAATAAGAGCTGGAAATGGGATTTGATAGATCAATCTGCTGAAGAACCTGTATAGGTGCAGGAGGCAAAGATGGCTTCCTTCCTATTGTGCTCCTTTTCCTGAGTCGGAGCTACAATTGTCAGTCAGGGGCAGATGTGAGGAAAAGTCATTGCAAATGTTGCTTAGCAAAGTGAAGCTTCAATCAAGCATAGGTAAAAATGTATTTGGCGATAGAATGTAAAGAAACAAGGAAAAACGCAATATTGTTTTTAGGATGTTCTTCCAAAGACTGCAAAAAACTACAGAGAGTTCTAGACATTGCTCAGTCCATCACAAAAGCCAACCTCCCCTCCATGGAGTCTGTATATATTTCTCACTTCCTTGGAAAAAGTAGCCAGCATTATCAAAGACCATTCCCACCCTGGACATTCTCTCTTCTCCTCTCTCCCACTGGGCAGAAGATTCAAAAGCTTGAAAGGGTTCAAGGGCAGCTTCTATTCCACCATCATTGGACTACTGAATGGACCTTTTATATGATAATGATGAACTCTTGACCTCACAATCTACCTCAGCATGGCCCTTGCATATTATTGTCTACCTGCACTGCATTTTCTCTGTAATACCATATGCTGCATTCTGTTCCTGCTTTTCCCTCGTACTACCTCAATGTACATGGATTTTGAAATGATCTGTATGTTGGTTTGCAACCTTAAATTTTCATTGTATCTTAGTGCAAGTGACAATAATAAACCAATTCCAGTTCTCGCAGCAGCTTGCTGTCTGTGGGTGACTGCACAGTTTTGTTACACCGTTTTCTAGACATATCAAAAAACTAAAATGCCATGGTTATAAATCACATCATTAAAGCAATACTTCAGATACAAACTTCCAACTGTAAACAGGTGCCTCAAAATAATTTTCTATCAATGGAGTATTTTTAAAAAAGCTTCATGACTCATAATGGGATGGCACATGCTGAGATGACATGTTTTATTGGTTCAGGTGAGGCAAACAGTAAAGCAACATGGTCTTATCACTTCTTCAACATGCATGATAGTCTTTTTTATTTTCTAAAAGTTGTGGACACTTTGAACTCTGTTAATTATCTACCAGGTGCAAGAACAGCTGTTTTTCAAGAGTAACCACCTGTTTTCTTCTAATTATACTTATTAGGTAGAAACGTAACTAGAAATTACAACAGTGCAGATTATATTTTCCAATTACTATTTGATAAGGATTCAAGCCTGAACTCTGGATGTTCACAAAAATACAATTAGAAGTTGACACTAAATCAAGACTATCATTAGTTATGCCAATAACAAGACTTACCTGTGGAGGGTCATTGACTTCACTTCACTTCACCAGAGGTGGTGTGGGAGAGAACGAAGGCGCAGCAAGCAGATGAAATCCATGCTACGTTGGGGTCTGGCCACTACCGTCAGTGCCGCTCTCCAGTGTTCCCTATCTGGAAGACAGGCTAGATCACCTGCTGCTGACCCAGTGCAAGACAAGCTGATTTGCCTTCGTTTGCTGAACCAGAGCAAGATGAGGAACTGCTGCGTGCTTGTTCTTACAGAAACGTGGCTCCAGGGCAACATCTCATGCACCATCGATCTTCAGGCCATGCCACTCAGGGACTTGCTAATGTTATTTTTTTCTGACTATATGTGCTATCATAACTATTTGTGCTGTGTGTGACTGTATGTCCTGTATTTTGCAGTTTGGCCCTGGAGAAATGCTGTTTTGTTAAGCTTTATACAGGTGTATTATTGAATGACGATTAATCTTGACCTTGGAACTTAAAATTCAGTACATCATCACAGATTCTTAAGAGGAATGAGGAAAAGTTTAGGAAAAAAATAACATTTGCTTTCAATAGAGGGACTGGAATGCTTTCTTAAAGATTGCATACTATTCAAAATGCACTCTGTTGAGTTTTCCTGTGACCACAGGGATTTGTGAATTAATGAATTAATTGCTTGAAAAATTACATTCTGTGCAAGGATTCATTACTTGTAACAACTTTATTCAACTGAATGCAACAAAGTGACTGAGGAGTGTTTACTGCAATCTTGCTGATAATTCTCCATCTTTCGTTCTGTGCAAGTCACTAAACCTAAAGAGTGCTTTGCAGTCCCAACCCAAACCACTTCCAAGATTCGTTGGCCAGCAGAGTAAGAACGTGTAATTAGATGTCATTTATTCAGCTGGCAGGATACTCCCTTCTGCCACTTTTTAAATTTTCTGTCAGGTTTCGTAATTGCACTATTCTGCTTTGGACTGCCCGCCTCCTTCCCATTTTTGAACTTTACATATGTGCACTTCCAACATAATATTGCCATCAATAAAAAAGATTCATTTAGTCAAGTGGAATCTTATGTAACTACATTATGCAAATTGAATTTAATCTATTGCTGTTGTACTTTGCACCATTCTGCTGTTTTGCACTTATCACTGTAGTTATCATTACCATGTGCTACTGTTTACTCTCAGAGCTTCATGTGGACAAGGACTTCCATTGCACCCTGGTGTAGATGACAATAACTAATCAGAATCCACAGGAAAACAGTACACAAGCAGAAAAGTGGCTGGTTGTCTCATTAATGTAGTCAGGTTACCCATATGGCATGGATTAACATCTTGTTGGAGATCACACATGTGAGCATATGGCCCTCACGGAAGTATTGTAAGAACATTACCAAGCAGAAATGATTTCAGATTGTATTCTTTGTGAAGAATGATGGGAGGAAACATCACAAATCACACTAAACATATAAATATTTAGGTGCTATGAGTAGTAAATATAATGATATCTCAACAGGATGGTATATGGTGTGTTAGGACCAAATAGCTGTTGTTGAATTTAAAATAGCTACCTAACTGGTAAAAGGACCAGTTTAGAGGCTAGGTTGAGACATGGAGGGAAAATAAGGAACATGCCAAAATAAAAACTACCTTTGAATCAGATGTGTGTGGAAAATGCAAGTAGAATTGCCAAGTTACATTAGTCTCTGAAATGCACGCAGTAGTTCCCAGTAGCACAGTCCTGGTCTGTGTGGATTTATTTGATACCAGCTGGTGCAGATTGTTGATTAGGCTGCCCCAAGGGTTAACCGCTGGCTAACCACTCAGTCTTGAATATTGATTGACGTTAGTTGAGGAAGGAACTAAAAGGTGACTGGTACAAATGTAAACCATACTGCAGAGAATGAGTCAAAGTATCCAAGAGAATGGGAAAATGGACAGCATTGTCATGAGTAGAAAATCTCTTGCCAATATACCAGAAGATCATCTCTCTGTGGGTACATGTTGGAGGTGTGAAAAGAAAGATGAGAGAGAAATTTTCTTAACTTTCGGCCATAGTTTCTATTGTCACAACCATGAACTCTGCCATGGAGTCTGGGTGCTCTCGCAGGTGGGCAGCTAAAAGAAGATGGCAATCACATGAGAATGCCCACATTCCAGCCAAATAGGGTTTCTTTGTAACTGTATTTTCATCTTTTCCTCTTGTTTCAGTCTTGTCAAGCACAACAATAACAACACTCCCTGCTTACCTTAGTCCATGTTCCAGGAAAGAAGATTAGTGATTTAGACAGATGATGTTAAAGAAGCGGTATTAATTTAGTTCTAGGTTACTGCTTTCGAGACGCAGTGACAGCAAGAGTTTTTAGTCAGTTTGAGAGTTTCTAGTTAGCAGCCCTGTTGGCCCAGGATATATTATTTTCCTTTGTTCTGTACAGTTCTGATTAAAACACAGTGATGTCTTCATTCCGTTTCTCTCTCTCACTTTCTCTCTCTCTCTCTCTCTCTCTCTGCACTTGGGCCATCACAGAACTCTTCTTTCAGCAAGACCTGATCATCAAACTGGACCCAGCAGAGAGAGAACAGCTCAAATTGGCCCTGAATTTTGTTGGTCAGCTGAGGGAGAAGTTAAAGTTAGTGGAGGTTGGCTGGGTTGGCAGAAAGGGCTCCCAGGTGCAACAACCACCCTCTGAGCAGCAAGCCCAGTCCAGGCTGGAAGAACACTTGCAATAATGGTTCAGCAACTCACACCAGACATCCAGAATCAGGTGGCAGCCATTACTGCTCTCACTGCCGCTGTTCAGCAACTCTCTGCCAGGGCAGCTGACTTCCAGCACCAGCACCTCCTCCATCCTCCTCTACTGCAGTCTCATCAGCCTCACTCACTAATGCTCTGATTCTTTTGGCTGTTTCCAGTCCAGGGCCAAGCATTCCTCCACCAGGCAGATGCTCCAGTGACCCCAATGGCTGCAGAAGCTTTATTACCCAGTGTGAGCTGAGTTTCCAAGCCCAGCCAGGTTGGTTCAGATGATGATGTGTGTAAACTGGCTTACGTGGTGAATCCCTTAGATGAACCTTCACTCAGCCTGTTCAACACCCTACGAGAGAAAGGTTCTCCTGCAGCCCAGTTTTTCCAGCAATTTGTAGTCGAGTTCAAGAGAGTGTTTGATCTTCCAGATCGGGGTCAGGAGGCAACCCAAGTTCCTGAGCCTGTGCTAAGGGTGAGGGACAGCGAGGGACCACATAGTCAAGTTCCGCTCTCTTTTATGGGCTGAGCACAGAGGTCCAGCATGTGATTGCAGTGGATGATGAACAGGACAGCCTGGATGACCGGATAAGTCTGACCATTCGAATAGACAACTGGGCAACTGAGTGGTGCAGAGAGAGAAGGCCCCGAGCCTCCTACTCGATAGATCACCATCTGTCTTCAACCCCCTCCCTCTCATCACCCAGTACACAGTTCGAGGAGAAGCCCATGCAGGTGCGGGGGGGGGGGGGTGCTGCTGAACCATCTCGAGAAGAATGAGATTGATGCAGAAGAACAGGTTGCTGCCTCTGCTGTGGCTCTCCAGAACACTTCCAGGCATCATGTCTCAAGTACCCAAAAAAGGTGGAGACCTCTCAGTAAGAAGGAAAATTCCAATAGTTAAATTCTCCCTGCAAACATCTTCCCCCAATCAAGTAATGCTCCCGGATTCTCTGTTGTGAGGGTCTCAGACCCACAAGCTTCCAGCACTTATTAACTTTGGGACAGCCGGCATCCTCATAGATATAATTCAGCTCAATGATGGAAAGATCCCACTCAACAACTGAGAGAATATTGATGTCAGAGCTCTGGATGGTCAACCTCTGGGCAGCAGCAAGATCCACTTTTCCACAGTACCCCTCCAACTTGTGCTAGAGTGCAACCATACTGAACAGTTCTCCTATTTTGTTGATTCACCTGAACTGTCGCTGGTGCTTGGCCTTCCTGGCTATCTTGACACAACCCATGGATTGATCGGTCCCCAAAGGTGCTCCAAGAGTTGGAACCGGCATGTTTGTCTACCTGTCCGTGTCAAGTTCAAACCCTGACAGCAAATCCCCTCCTGAGCCAATTGCTAGAGTGGACCTGTCTGGTGTCCTGGCTGAGTATGCTGATCTTCTTGAGGTCTTCAGTAAGAAGAAGGCCACATCCCTCTCTCCAAACTGACCAAACACCTGCACCATTGACCTCTTACCTGGAACTAGTCCTCATCAGGGCCAGCTATTTTCCCTCTCTCGTCCTGAAACGGTGGCCATGGAAGAATACATCAAGGAAGTGATCTATCTATCTACCTCACCAGCAGGGGTGAGCTTCTTTTTTGTGAGCAAGAAGGATGGCAAGAATTTCCCTGCATAACAACATCATGGTGAAGAACTGATACCCTCTTGCCCTGCTTGCATTTGCATTTGAACATGTCTAGGGAGCAACCATATTCCCTAAGATAGATCTATGCAAAACTTATAACCAGGTTCGCATCCGAGAAGGGGACTAATGGAAGGCAGCATTCAAGACCCCCACTGGCCACTATAAGTACCTCATGATGCCATTTGATTTGGCCAATGCCCCTGCTGTTTTTCAGGCCCTGGTCAATGATGTGCTCTGCGACATGTCGAATCGGTTTGTTTTTCTGCATTTGGACAATGTTCTTATCTATTCCTGCTCTTGCTAGGAACACGTCCGGCATGTCCAGAAGGTTCTCAGATGGCTCCTTGAGAACAAGTTTTATACCAACCAGAGAAGTGTGGGTTCCACAAAGAGCAGGCATCCTGAGCTATATCCTCACCCCTTCCAGTGTTCAAGTGGACCTACGTAAAGTTCAGGCGGTCACAGAGTGGCTCAAACCATCTATAGTCAAACAGAAGAGATGCTTCCTGGGGTTTCCAAAATTTTTATTGCTGCTTGATTCTTGCAGAGTGTAACTATGATGTTGGGAACCGAGAACCACTGACTGTCAAGAAGGCCTTGGAGGCAGGGTGACACTGGTGACATTGGCTTAAGGGAACAGATCACCCCTCTCTGATCTGGACAGATCACAAAAACTTCTCCTACACCAAGAGACTCAACTCCCATCAAGCCTGTTCGGCACTTTTAATGGTCACCCTCACCTATCATCCTGGCAGCAAGACTACCAAGGCTGCCATGGGTGGAGGTAGAGACATTTACATTAGGGGAATTTAACAGACTCTTAGATAGACACAAGGATGAATAAAATGGAAGGCTATGGCGGATAGATTCATCTTGGAGTAGGTTAAAAAGCTGGCACAATATTGTTGACTGAAGAGACTGTAAAGTGCTGTACTATTCTATTTTCTATATTATTCAAGTTCATGCTTTATTTTCTTTATGTTTTCTATTGAGTTCTCAATAGATTCATCTGTATGAATGTAATAAAGATGTACACATGTTCAAGGAGAGTATGATAGATTGTTGTATGATAGCATTGTTGTAAATGACAATTTGCAATAGGTTGTTATATTTAATGCTCTCCTCTGTATGCTTATAATAAGATTCACTAATCCCAGTATGATCCTGGCTCTAAAATGGTTTTATTCCATGTCAACATTGTAATGTCATAGATTTAGAATGAATGTTGCAAGGCACATTAAAGATTACACACACATGCATGGAACTGTCAATAGCTGGTACAAATTCAAAACAAACTCTGCAGGAGGTTTGCAGGGGTAGGACTCCTGTTCCTCCTGGCTCCATTTAACTTTTCCCTATTGCAGTCTAGCTTCACCTGGACTTCCAAACACATGGGACAGCAGAGAAAGTCAACTGAAGCACACAGGGAATTAACATATTCATATTGAAAGCCAGAGGGATTAGGGTGGAAAGGAAGAGGACTGAAAGGGAATTAGACATATGGAAGAGCAAGTTTGAATAGGGCAATGAATTAGTTTCTGGTTATCAAGTTTGCTAATGAAATGGTGTTAGATGTGGGGGACTTCTGTTTCTCCTAGCTCCATTTAACTTTATCCTATTGCAGTCCGCATCAACTTTACCTGCTAAACTTCCAAACCCATGGAACAGCTGGTTGGCCACAGGCTACTGCAGAGAAAATGATCTGAGATATAGTTTCATTAACATATTCATTGGCTGCCCCACCTCCCACTACTTCATATCCTAATTCTATTCCAGTGATACCAGAACTAGATATTTTGAAACAGGTTTGGTTTAAGTGTGAGATTTGTTTTGACACTTTTGCTTCCCATTTGATTGAAACCTGCCTATATAGGGGGGCTAATCATCTCCCCTGTGAACTGATCCTGTTGGAAAGATACATGAAAGTTTTCTGCAATTACTGCCTCTTATGCATATGTAACATGGTTACTTCACAATGTCAAATACAGGAAATGAGTTTTTTACACTGTCATATGTACAGCAAGTTGTTGAAACTATTGGTTTCCTGACAACTGCGGTAAATGAATTATTGGAGATAACCCACTAAATCCAATTACCTGTTGTCTCAACACACACGGTCAACCATAAGATTTGACATCTATATTATTTGCCAAGGGGATAAACAAATATAACTAGCAGATAAAGAGCATTCAACAATAACCTGCAGTCTAAATTATGTTTGCAAGTTCATTGGTCACATCTGGACCTTGCAGCTCTGGATAATACAAATGTCACTGGGACATCTTCTTCGGTGATAATTGTCGCCCTGGAGTTTGTCACAAAAATATGGCCTACAGATGAAATAACAAAACAAAAACACTTGTATTTGATGTAACACAGGATTTACATTGAACATCTGCTACAGCAATGATAGGAAAGTTTTCAGCCCTAAAACATATCCCCTGAGACTTTCAATTCTTTCCTGATCTTCACAGACCTCTTCCAAACTACATTGCTGATTGTAATTGGTTATCTAGTCTTCTGTTACCCCTTCTGATGCATTGGATGTCCCTAAGTCCCTTTCCTCATATGCTGACAATAGGAACTCTTACGACTTGTAACTCCAAAACATAAAACTAATAGAAAGAAGAACACAGAGTTTTTACTTTGAGAAAGGTGCACACATATGACTTGGCATAATGATGTATGCCATCCACACACTTTTCCATATAACCCGTAATGAATTGTTTAACTAACAGAGAATGCTTAATCAAACAATATATTTACAATATTACTCAAATATTACTGAAATATTAAATACGTAACAGAGACATTGTATGCAATTAATGGAAATTTCTGTTGGCTCTATTGTCTCATGATTTGATAAAACAAAAGACACAGGCAGCCTCCAAAGACTGAATAGGCTATTTGTATAGTTTGTAAGCTTATGTATTTAATATACAGTACTGTGCAAAAATCTCAGGCACATATATATAGCTAGGGTGCCTAAGACTTTTGCACAGTACTGTATATTAGTAAGATTGCACATTCTGCCATATATAATTTTTATTAAAAAGGATCAGTATGCTTGACTTAATGTGCATAATCTTTACAGTACTTTAAATTTCTACTGTACTTCAATTGTAAACAGCAAGCTTATATTATATTTTTACCAGCCTTAACCAGTAATGAGCAAAATATTTAATGTGCTATTAGCCATGTAGCATTCCTGGAAATGAAAGAATGTTTTTCAACCTGTTTCCCCAAACTATCTACCAATTTAGTTTTTGATATGCTATTAAATGTAGATGCCATCTTGGTTGATGATAATCAATTAATATTGATTGTTTTGATTAGTTACTACCTGTAGTATTGTTGTACTAAACTACTAAGATAGCAGAACTCAAGATAGATAGATAGCAGAACCAAAATTACCTGCCAATGCCTTGGTTGAAATTCATACATTTTGTCCTACATTAAATGTGAATGCTACTGTGCTGTTTAATCATGCATGATATATTGGTTTCTATGTTACTGCCATCCTCGGACACAATTCGATCAATATTGTTGCATTCTTTTTCTCTCTTCCTTCACTCTCAAGTAGCCTTTTCTTTTTATTTATCCATGTCATTTATTAATTGAATTGTTTCTTGATAACTAATGATTTCTGATTTATTTAAGAATTTATTAAATAATTTAATATTTCATAGCTTGAATGTGACTTCCTCAGTTACAATGGTGTAATTTGAACTTGTGTACAGATAAATAATTAAAGGTCTTTACATAATAACATAACGTATGCTACATTATTAAGTAGGCTTAAAAATAAATAAATAAATAAATTACTATCCTTCAAGGGCAGCATGGTAGTGTAGTGGTTAGCACCACACTTTAGAGTACAAGCAACCCGCGTTCATTTCCTGCCACTGTTTGTAAGGAATTTGTATGTTCTCCCCATGACAGTGTGGGTTTCCTCCCACAATCCAAAGACATGCTCGTTGGTAGATTAATTGCTCAATGTAAATTGTCTGGTGATGAGGCTAGAATTAAATCGAGGGATTGTTGGGCAGTGTGGCTTGAAGAGCCGAACGGACCTATTCCACATTGTATCTCAATAAACAAATACCATCTTGTTATTTTTGCACAGGTGGATCAATATCATGAATATAGAAAGGCCTTTTGATTTGGTGATGATGAGTTTAATTGGACTTCATTTAGAATAATGGATTCAGGCAGCAAACCTTCGGATTAGCTCATGTTAACGGAGGGGAAGGGTAAACAAGAATGAGACAACAGATTAGCTTGAGGTAGGATATAGTGAAACAATGATTGGGAGGTGGAAACAGACAGACTTAAAGCAGGAAAAATTGGTGACAGTTATGTGGTCAAATCTTGGTCAGAGTTGATTACAACCTCAAATATAGAAACAGTCTGATTCAACATTCAACATTTTCCAGGAGGAGAACTGAAGGTTATTAGCTATTCTAACCTAATATGCTAATTCAGTTATTTGGCTCCGTGATAAAAAAAAATCTAACTTGAATTTCCTCCATCTCTCTTCCAAAGAAACTGAGTGCAAGGGATATAATAAAAGATGAATCATCTTTTAGCAACTTGCCTGGATGGCATTCTTACCTTGAGGCAAGCTTCAATTGTAGACCAGAGGAAATGGTGGAAATTACACATGATGGTAGTGATGCCCTTACTTGACTTCCACCCACAAACCTCACCAACCTAAGTGACAGGATTAGTAAACAAGACAAATGGGTTTCTGAGTAACGATATTTCTCTCCCTCTTGAAAGGACTGGACAACTTTAAGCTAAAGTATAATGCTTTGTTAATTCTGACAAAGAGAGATATTATATTGATAGTCAGCCATTATATGGCCAATTCTTCACCAGCACTAGCAGAGGCCAGCATTTCCCAACCCTCTGACAGAAACACCATTCACATAGCAATATATCAATTGCTTATTAAACTAAAATCTTTGAAAATTGTGGCTTCTAATTAGCTAAAATAATAAAGAAATAATTAAAATAACGTGCCCATTTCCTATCGATCAACCCTTTTTAGTCTTTTGTACATCCAGTTTAAATTCTCTCACACTTCCCACTATCATTTGACATCTCCTGCTCTCTTTTCCTATTTCCAGCTTTTCTTTCACTTAAGCTGATTCTTGAAACTTATTTATACCAGAACTGGGCATGGTTAGAGAAAGAGAAAGAACCATTGACCTGAAACACTAATTATAAGACATACTTTAAGAAGTCATTTGATCCATTTTGCCTGTCCTGGTTGGTAAAAGAATTAATCACATAATCCCTCCTTCACCACTGAGCCCATAGGCCTGCAGATTACAGCTCTGCTGGTATGCAGCCAAGCAGGTTTGAGACTGAATGAAAGTTTCCAATTGTTTCAGGAGAGAGGAGGATAAAATCAGTAAACAAAATCATTACACAGTGAAGGGCATCTTTTCCAGTCTGATAGTAGGAAACTAATTGCTATGTGCTTGCCTTACACCACTTAATTTTTATTAGTCAAAGTCAAAGTCAAGTTTGTTGTCACAAATACAAGTTCACGTATGCACAGTGCAATGAAAAACTTACTTGCAGCAACATCACAGGCACACAGCATCATATAACCAGCATTTAGAAGAAAAAATAAATTAAACATCAATTATTCAAATCTTTACAAGAATAAAGCACTGAATTTTACATGCTCCAAAGTATGTTGGAAAGCATTAGTGGCTTTAATTCATCATGTCAGATTAGGTGGTATTGTGCAGCGAAATATTAACATCAAACCTAAGGGGCCAATGATGAAAGTTATCAGTGGTCATTTGAATATTCTCTGACTTATGACACATTTTAATAGAAAAAGGTTTATTAATAGGTTCATCATTAACGAAAGAGTTATTATAGAATACCCACAATCCAAAATAAAAACTAATCAGGATTATGGAATACCCATAATCCACAACACAATGAATTATTTTAGGCTCTCAAGCAAGTACCTAGTATATTGGGCATATATGTCATGGTCCGGATTGGGGTCCCTTTAAATTTACCTTGTTTATGTTACGATCTGGACCGTTGATTCTCTGTTTTCCCGTGTCCCTCAGCCCTGGTGATTGGAAGCAACTTACTCTTGGTTGAACCGGTAGTTTATAGTCTCCGGCTTTCAGCTGTTCGGGGCGGGAGCGTTTGCAAAGTCACCAAGGTACGGCGTGCCAATGTCATCTGGCCGGAGCAAGTCTAGTCTCCGCCCGAGGCGAGTACTGGTAATTCGCCTTTCCTCACCGGAGCAACCCTGTCAAGTTACCTCGCCAAAATGAGCCTGCAAAGTTTCCTCACCGAGGTGGGTCCGTCAGTTAACCCGCTGGAGGGAATCAAGAACTGCTGTCTACTGTTCCCGGGCCGAGTCGAGAGCTCGTCACTACCCGGAGGCTCCAGGTCAAGTCCTGGCTCCGGGGGCATTCAAGTACCGAGTCAAGTCCTGTCCCAGGCGACATCCACGTTCCGAGTCGAGTCCTGGTCCTGGTGGTCTGTGATTCCTGTCCTACTCCCCCATGTCTGAATCCCTTCTCTGCCCCTCTTGCCTCTAGCCCTCATCTGCAGCCCTCGCCTGCACTTCGGTCTAGTTCTATCGCCAGAGCTAAATAAGTACTGTCTGGTGTTCTTTTGTGTTGGTCTTGTCTTGTCCTCGCCTCCGTGAAGTAAGTCAGGCTGTCTTGCCATTGCCCCGCGGGGGGTCATGTTTTGTCTTGTCTTGTCCTCGCCTCCGTGGGGTAAGTCAGGCCGTCTTGCTGTTGCCCCGCGGGGGGTCATGAGTCCCAGCCCTATGTCCTGTACCCAAGGAGGGGTCCTGGCTCTCTGTCCTGTGTGTGAGTCCCGGCCCTATGTCCTGTACCCAAGGAAGGGTCCCGGCTCTCTGTTCTGTGTGTGGGTCCCGGCCCTATGTCCTGTACCCAAGGAGGGGTCCCAACTCTGTGTTCTGTGTATGTGTCCATGGTTCCATGTACCTGCTCTCCCGAGACTGAGGCACTGTGTTCCCATGTTCCTCCTCTCCCTAGCCCATGCCATGTCCTTGCCTGGTTCTGGGGTCCGAGCCCGAGGCAAGACCCAGGTACTGGGTCCTTGCCCAGTCTCTGGCTCGGAGTCCATACCCTAGCCTCCTCATGTCTCCTCTAGTTCTGGGAGTTGATTCCGAGTCCAAGCCCAGGCTCTTAGTCCCAGCCTAGTCATAGTCCTGAGTCCTTGTCCAGTTCACTATTCCTGCTCCGGCCTTGCTCTCCTGGTATCGAACAATAAATGAAATTTAATTAACCTTACAAGATGTGTCTTGCATTTGGGTCCACCCATGCTCCCAGTGCCCCCCCCCCCAGTGTGACAATATATCAGTGATCAGATCAATAAATAGCACAAACAGTAGGTATAATTCAAGAGATTGCTTCATCAAGTAAAATGGCAGCAAATATCATTAAGAATTGTGCAGACTCTACTAGAAGTTATTTGCCATACAAATAAGAATATGGTGCACTTTAATAACACACAGTCTTCACACATAATGCTATCCTTCTCTCAGGGGAACTTTGACATTTTGAAATACAAATACAAATTGTGCTTGCCATATTCTGAGTGAAATATAAATCCAGATTTCAGGCTGATGAAAGCTTTTATTAAAATCATAGGGCAGAGATGTGTCCTTGGCATATAATGAAGTACCAGATGCTCATTTTCCTTTGCTTCCAAAATTTCATATGGTGTCAATGCATATAACAATTAATGCAAGTGATGAAATACAAATTTCTACACAATATTTGCCTCTGATTTGAGAAGATATAACATTAACAGTTATGGGATTAAAAAGGGAAAAGAGATGATTTTTTAAATATCATTTTACCTCTTTCAGTGATGACATACTGAAGAGTATTTGCAAAATCCTCCTAAATACATTCATTGACATTATAATTCACCAGATCTAAACTTCATTATAAACGTAGCAACATATTTCTCCAAAATAACCTTGAGCTTTTTAAATCTATTGGAGGTAAAATATCAAAGGTTGTGAGTTTAAAAAGATGATAGTTTAATAAACCCTAGAGATTTGATTTACTTAAAAGAGAGTTAAAATTTTCTTTTTGATTGTCAGCTTATTATTCATATTCAAACACTGCTGCTGTTTTCAAAATGCTTTCATTCTGACAAGGGTGGTGATATAAATGGCATTTAAAGATGATGATACCATTTCATCTCTTCACCATCTCTAAATTATCAGTCTGTTTGAACCAATCCTGTACTAAATGAGCTGAAGTTTCTTCCTTCCAAACAGTGGGGGGACAAAATCCATTATCTTAGGTCACCAATCTATTTCCTGGCTCTTAACCTTCAGGAAAATATTTAATGTTGAATCAGACTGCACCCATGTTTGATGTTGTAATCAACTCTGACACAAGTTCATGACCAAATAACAGTGTCACCACCAATCTTTCCTGCTTTAAGTCTGTCTGTTTTCACCTTCCTATCATTGCTTCTCTATATCCTAGTCCCAGTTAATCTGTTGCTTCATCCTTGTTTTCCCTTCCTCTCCCATTAATGAGAGCTAATCCGAAGGTTTGATGCTTGAATCCAGAACCGTGAAAAGTCACTTTCACCTTTCATTCTGTGTTCACTGACCTACTCAAAATCCTGGTGATTTAGCACTTCAGTTTTAAAATTATTATACTTTTTTAAATTCAGTCATCCAAGGTCTTGCCCCAGTCTCTGTAATCTCCACTAGCTCAGATAATTTCACTCCAGTTTTATTCCAAAATTCCTCTGTTGGCAGCTCTAGAATTCTCACTCTAAATTTCTCCCCCTCTCAATTTTTATTTATGTCCCACAAAGCCCACCTCTAAGCAAGCCATAAGACCACAAGACCATAAGACATAGGAGTAGAATTAGACCGTTCAGGTCATTGAGGCTGTTCTGCCATTACACAATGGCTGACTTATTATCCCTCACAACCTCATTCACCTGCTTTCTTCCCGTAACCTTTGATGTTCTTACTGATCAAGAATCTATCAAACTTTGCCTTAAATATACCCAATGACTTGGCCTCCACAGCTGCCTGTGGCAATGAATTCCATATATTCACTACTCTCAAGCTAAAGAAATTCCTCCTCGTCTCTGTTCTAAAGGGACATCTTTGCACTCTGAGGTTGTGCCCTCTGGTCCTAGACTCCCCCACTTTAAGAAACATACTCTCCACGTTCACTCTATCTAAGCCAGTGGTTCAGTGGTTCTCAAAGTGGGTGGTATTGCCAATCCCCTGGGGCTGTGAGAGTTTCTGAGGGGGCAGAAAAGATAAAGAGGGTGGTGGAGGAGTAATCGGTAGCAAGAGGGGCAGCTGAGGGATTGCAGGCTTAATTTAAGAAATGAATTACATATTATAAGCATTTGAACCTCAGTGTCCCAAAATTGATTATGGTGATTACATAACCACCACGTCTCTTGTCAGCTCACTGTTTTCTTAGACTTTGCTCGAAGCGTGTTATAGTTGCACATAAAGTCTTCTCGGGCTTCCAGCCAGGCACAGGTATCGATTTTAACCGAAGTTTTGATGACAAACTCTGCCATCTTCATCAGGGATGATGCCTAGACAAGTCTAGCCCGGTGGTATATAAAACCCTGCCGTCTGTCCCTCCTGATTGGTTAGACCGCATCCAATCAGGTTTTCACTGTCGCACCTTTCTTACGATCAAATTCCAGTTCTTATGTAGAGCAAGACCTTCGGTTTTGTTAAAATTCTTTTCCTCTAGTTTTATTTCAATGGCTTCCTTCACCAGGGGGTCCTCTGGTTATATGCCATAAAAGAAACATACTCTCCATGTTCACTCTATCTAGGCCAGTGGTTCAGTGGTTCTCAAAGTGGGTGGTATTGCCGATCCCCTGGGGCTGTGAGAGTTTCTGAGGGGGCAGAAAAGATAAAGAGGGTAAAAAGATAAAGATAAAACCATAAGATAGAGGAGATAAATTAGGTCATTTGGCTCATCGAGTCTGCTCTGCCATTTCATCACGGCTGATCCAATTTTCCTGTCAGCTCCAATCTCCTGCTTTCTTTCTGTATCCCTTCATGCCTTGACCATTCGTGAATCTATCAACCTCTGCCTTAAATATACTACAGACTTGGTCTCCACAGCTGCCTGTGGCAAAGAATTCCACAGTTTCACCACTCCCTGGCTGAAGAAATTCCTCCTTATCTCTGTTCTAAAAGGATGTCCCTCTATTCTGAGGCTGTGCCCTCTGGTCTTAGATTCTCCCACCATAAGAAACATCCTCTCCGCTTCCACTCTATCAAGGCCTTTCACCATTTGATAGGTTTCAATGAGGTCACCCCTCATTCTTCTGAATACTACTGAACACAGGCCCAAAACCATCAGATGCTTTTCATATGACAAGCCATTCAACCTTGGAATCATTTTTGTGAATCTCCTTTGAACTCTCTCCAGTTTCAGATCATCTTTTCTAAGATAAGGGGCCCAAACCTGCTTACAATACTCCAAGCGATGCCTCACCAGTGCTTTATAAAGTTTCAACATTACATCCTTGATTTTATATTCTAGTCTTCTTGAAATGAATGCTAACATTGCAGTTGCCTTCTTCACCACTGATTCAACCTGCAAATTAACCTTTAGGGAATCCTGCATGAGGACTCCTAAGTCCCTTCGCATCTCAGTTTTTTGCATTTTCTCTCCATTTAGAAAATACTCAACCCTTTCATTTCTTCTACCAAAGTGCATGTTCATGGCGGGCACATTGGGGGACTTCTGTGAGCAGTGCCCCGCCCCCAGTGTATTGACTGTTTTATAGACGGTAGTAACCATATTTTAATTTGAGTATACTTACTGTCTTGTAAATATTGACTGTCTGTACCTTGTTGTAAATAAACTTTTATAGTTTTGTAAAATAATCATACACTTCCCAACATCAACTGATTCTCCTTTGTCTGTCTTGCTTGTACTTCTTCAAAGAATTCCAACAGATTTGTCAGGCAAGATTTTCGCTTGAGGAAACAGCTTATTTTATCATGTGCCCTCAAGTACCCTGAGATCTCATCCTTAATAATTGACTTCAACATCTTCCCAGCCAAGGTCAGACTAACTGACCTAGAGTTTCCTTTCTTCTGCCTCGCTTCTTTCTTGAAGAGTGCAGTGACATTTGCAATTTTCCAGTCTTCCAGAACCATTCCAGAATCTAATGATTCTTGAAAGATCATTAGCAATGCCTCCACAATCTCTTCAGCCACCTCTTTCAGAACTCTGGGTTGTACACCATCTGGCCCAAGTGACTTATCTACTTTCAGACTTTTCAGTTTCGCAAGAACCTTCTCTCTAGCTATGGTATCTTCACATACTTAATGCCCCCTGACACCTGGAACTTCCACCATACTGATAGTGTCTTCCACAGTGAAGACTGATGCAAAATACTTATTCAGTTTGTCCGCTATTTCATTGTCCCCCATTACTGCCTCTCCAGCATAATCTTCCAGCAGTCCAATATCCACACTCATCTTTCTTTTACACTTTATGTATTGGAAGAAACTTCTGGTATTCTCTTTAATATTATTGGCTAGCTTATTTTCATATTCCATCCTTACCTTCTTAATGACGTTTTTTTTGTTGCCTTCTGTTGGTTTCTAAAAACTTCCCAATCCTCTGACTTCCCACTAATCTTTTCTCTATTAAATGCCCTCTCTTTGGCTTTTATGTTTGCTTTTACTCCTCTTGTTAGCCATCATTGTGTCATCTTTCCTTGAGAATACTTCATCCTCTTTGGGATGTATATACCCTGCGCCTTCCGAATTGCTTCCAGAAATTCTAGCCATTGCTGCTCTGCCATCAACCCTACCAGTGTTCTTTTGCAACCAATTCTGGCCAACTCTTCGCTCACACCTCTATAATTCCCTTCACTCCACTGTAACACTGATACATCTGACTTTAGCTCCTCCTTCTCAAATGTCAAGGTGAATTTGATCTTATTATGATTACTTGTCCCCAAGGGTTCTTTTACCTTTAGCTCTCTAATCAATCCTGGTTCATTACACAACACCCAATTCAGAATTGCTGATCCTGTAGTGGGCTCAACCACGAGCTGCTCTAGAACACCATCTCACAGGCACTCCAGAAATTTCCCCTTCTGGAATACAGCAGCAACCTGATTTTCCCAAACTACCTGCATACTGAAATCCTCCATGACTATTGTAACATTGCCCTTTTGCCATGCATTTTCTATCTCCTGTTATAATTTGTAGGCAACATCCTTGCTGCTGCTTGGGGGTCTGTATACAACTCCGATCAGGGTCTTTTTACCTTTGCAGTTCATTAGCTCTATCCACAGTGATTCAATACCTTCTGACAATATATCACCTCTTACTAATGATTTGATTTCATTTTTTACCAACAGAGCAACACCAACCTCTCTGCCTTCCTGCTTATCCTCTTGATACAATGTGTATCCTTGGACATTAAGCTCCCAGCTGTAATCTTTCAACCATGATTCTGTGATGCCCACAACATCATACCTGCCATCTGCAACTGTGCTGCAAATTCATCTACCTTATTCCGTATATTGCATGCATTCAGATACAACACCTTCAGTCTTATATTCACTCTTCAATTTTGTCACACTGTGCTCAACCTTTTGATTCCTAACTTTGTCTGAGACCTTACCAACATCTGCCTCCACGACCTCTCCACGAACTGTTCTGGTACTCTGGTTCCCATTTCGCAACAACTCCAGTTGAAACCCCACTGTGCAGAATTAACAAACCCTCCCGCTAGGATATTATTCCCCATCCAGTTTAGATTCAAGTCACCCTTTCTGCCTCTTCTTCCCCCTTCCCATCTGAGTCACAGAGGCAGACTCAGTGCCAGAGACCTGAACACTGTGACTTACTCCGTCAAAGTCAATCCTATGGCAATTCCGAATGCAATCTTCTGCTACTGCTGATTTCTCCAGGTAACCCAAACGGATACACCTCTCGTGCTCCTTGATGCGGGTTTCGACTGTGAGCCCCATCTGGCCGACATATGCCGCTCGGCATTGAAATAAAACCAGAAGATAGAATTTTAACAAAGATGAAGGTCTCGTTCAAAGTAAGAACTAGAATTCGATTGTAAACAAAGTGGGACAGCAGAAATCTGATTGGATGAGAACTAACCAATCAGGAGGTTCGGACGACTGGTGTGTACATATACCACCAGACTTGATATGCCTAGGCATCATCCCTGATGAAGATGGCAGAGTTTGTCATTGAAATGCCAATTAAAATCAATACCTATACCCTCTGGAAGCCTGAGAAGAGTTTATTAGTCATATACGCCAGAAAAGCACCTTTTTTTATGTTATAGTTGGTGAAAGGCAATACACCCTGTAGTTGTTGAAAGGCAATGTGACACTTCTGTATTTGGCATATCATGAGAAATATGGACTGAAGAAATAGTGTTATTTACTGGCCTGGCTCACGCATTAATGCCGTTCAGTACTGTAGTACAGTGTTAGTTAGTGTGATTCACATAATGTAATCACATTCTCTAATCCTGTCAATTAGGGTATGCTGTTCAACGGGATAATATTCAGAATTTTCTCTTTCAAATAGTCTGAACTGCACTTCTATAGTCCACAGTTCAACTGAAATATTACTGTCCCACTTTCTGTACCTTCAAGCAGAGAGTCACGTTTTGCCTGAGCTATGATGATGTCATAACTTTTCTCTTTATTGATTGCAGTGCTGGAAGTTGGACTTAAACCATAGGTGATTGACTGTGGTCGTTAACCCATAATTAAAATGGCAGAAGCAGACCAAATGAAAAAGAAGTGTAGACAGTATTAGTGTGGAGTATCTGAAATATAGATTTGTACCAGCACCAAACAACCGACAACAGAAAATGCGTCCGTTGTGTGAAAATCAAATGAGGTAATAAAACAATCCAGGCTCCTTGAACATTTGAAGTGAATACTGTCTGATAAAGGAAACAAGAACTTGACTTATTATCAGTCACTTCGTGAAAACTTTCAGAAACAGAAAGCACTTCAAAACAAAAGCAAGGATGGGAAGAGAAGATGGCGACACCACGCAGCGCGCGCAGCCGCTCTGAATGATATCGATTATGTTTAACTAGGGGGGCCGTGCACAATCCGGATTTGATGGAGACAGCCGTGTGAAGCACGGAGGAACACCTGAAGTAACTTCTGAAATGCCTGCCTTGCTGCCACTGCTACTGTCGCGATCGAGAATCTCCAGAGACGAAGGTCCCAAATCCTCGGCTTTGCCTATTGCCTGTTGCCGGGGCCGGGGTCGAAGCACTTGGCAGAGATGGTACTCGGGGTGCTTGGTGTCAGAGAGCTGGTCGGAGGCTCGGAGTTTTTGGACGGACTCAGAGTCGGACTGTGGTCGGATGCTTCCAGTAGGCTGCATCAGCAAGTTGGCGGTACTGGAGGTTCACCGTCTGCGTGAGATGATGGGACTTTCGAGAGACTCTGTGATTTTACCGTGCCATGGTCTGTTCTTATCAAATTACGGTATTGTTTTGCACTGTTGTAACTATATGTTATAATTATGTGGTTTTTGTTAGTTTTTAAGTTGGTTTGTCATGTGTTTCCGTGATATCATTCTGGAAAAACATTGTATCATTTCTTAATGCATGCATTACTAAATGACAATAAAAGGGGACTGCGTGTCCTCATAATCTAATCTAAAAAAAAATGTTTTCCAGCACTTCACAACAAAACGATAATGGTGTGAGTGCTTCATACAACACATCATTGCTCATTGCTAAAACTGGAAAGCCCCATACAATAGGGGAAAAACTGATTCTGCCAGCAGTAAGGGAGGTTCCGAGTACAATTTTATATAGGATCCTGGGTGACCACTTTGAGTTCTGTGCTCAGTTCTGGTCGCCTCACTATAGGAAGGATGTGGAAACCATAGGAAAGATTCACAAGGATGTTGCCTGGATTGGGAAGTATGCCTTATGAGAACAGGTTGAGTGAATTCGGCCTTTTCTCCTTGGAGTGACGGAGGGTGAGGGGTGACCTGATAGAGGTGTATAAGATGATGAGAGGCATTGATCATATGGATAGTCAGAGGCTTCTTCCCAGGGCGAAAGTAGCTAGCGTGAGAGGGCACAGTTTTAAGGTGCTTGGAAATAGATACAGAGGAGATGTCAGGGGTAAGTTTTTTACGCAGAGAGTGGTGAGTGCGTGGAACGGGCTGCCGGCAACGGTGGTGGAGGCGGATACAATAGGGTCTTTTAAGGGACTCCTGGACAAGTACACGGAGCTTAGAGAAATAGTGAGCAATGGGTAATCCTAGATAATTTCTAAGGTAAGGACATGTTCAGCATAGCTTTGTGGGGCGAAAGGCCTGTATTGTGCTGTAGGTTTTCTATGTTCTATATTCCATAAGTCACCAGACCAAATAGTTAAAGCGATTCTGCTCAGCGACAACTCTGTTCAAAGATGAATAGATGAACTGTCTGAGAATGTGGAAGACACATTGTTCAATATTCTTAGGGCAACAGAATTTGCTGTGGAATTGGATGAGTCAACTTCTCCAGGAAACAAATCTTTGTTTCTTTGTTATGTTTGCTTCATAAGAGATGAAAGCATGGTTCAAGAGGTGCTATTTGCAAGGGGACTAGAAGCAGATATGAAGGGGGAGTGAATATTTTTGGGTGATAACCAATTTTTAAAAGAGAAGGATATTCCACTTGTTAACATTTCTTGCTTGTCCAACAGATGGGGCACCATCAATGACAGGACGCCACCGTGGGGTTAGTACTTTCTTGAAAACCTAGCATACTTACCATTCACTGTAATTCACAGATGACATCTTGTCACAAAAAGAGACCTAAGTGATTGGCGGCATGAATCATTAAATTCTGTTATCACAGTGTTAAGTAAAATCAAATCTCATGCTCTCAATTCTCAATTATTTCGAGATCTTTGTATTGAGAATGATGAACAGTTTGAATGCTTCTTGTTCCACATAGAAGTCCGGTAGCTCGCAAAAGGAAACTGCCTGAGACACTTTTGAAGCTGTGATAACATTTTTTGAAGAGTTGAATCTTTATTCAGTAATCGACTTAAGAATATTAGGTATGGCATTGCATATTTGTCAGAATTATTTGCAAAGCTTAATGAGATCAATCTTCATTTGCAAGGAAGTGATGTGAATATTATCAAAGTCAAATCAGCTGTCTCTACATTTCTGTCCAAATTAATCCTATTTAAGTGAAACATTGGTTGTCACAACCTTTTCCAACTTCCAAGTCTCTCTGAGTTGAAAGAGAAAGAAATACCAAATAATGATCTTCAAATATACTGTGTCCATCTGGAAGAGCTGCATTAAAGACATGTTGGAGGGATTTCAATCTTCTCTCAATCCAAATTCCAGATTGGGTAATAAATCCATTTCTGAACACTTGTAATAAGGAATTAACAGAAAGGATGGAGGAAGAACTGATCTCACTATAAAACGACTTTGAGCTGAAGTTGAGGTTCAAAAAATCATATCAAGGCTTTTGGTTGCAGAAAGAAATCTCGGAATGCTGTCCTACACTGTGGAAAAAGGTCAAAATGTTCTTTATTGCCTTTCCAACATCATAGTTAGTAGAGTGCAGTTTTAGTGCAATCGCCCAACTTCTTTCAAAGCAACGAAACAGACTGCAAGTTACTGAACATGGGGATCTGAGACTCCTTCTGAATGACATTAAGCCTGATGTTGAGAAACTGATATCCCTGCTCCAAGCCCATCCATCTCATTGAAAGGTGAAAAAGCAATGAAGTAGTGAATAGTTGCATTACTAACGCATGCTCTAAAATTGTTGTCAAAAATTATTTTTTTTTACTGTAATTAAATAAAGAAATAATTTTATTTGTAGCTTTAAATAGATTTGAATAGCTTTTGCAATTATTTGTTACTGCCTTGAACTCCCAAATTCTGGAACAATTGATTCCAATTATCAGCCTTGAGCTTGAAGACCTTGGCTTTCAAATCTGAACATCTGTATTTCCCAGAAATGACCCACTGGGAAAACACATTCACCTCGATGGTTCCACTCGAACCCCAATCTGATTAGGCAGATTCTGATGGGGGCTGGTACAAAGGGCATGGCAGGACACGAGAGCCAGCCAATCAAGCTTTGTAAGTTGAAGCAGAGACCGAAACCTTCAAAAAAGTGCTCGGAGAAAAACTAGAACAGAAGAAAGATCTCCTGTATGCCTTCTTACATGTACGTTGACAGCAGGTCCTACCTGCCAGTTGGTCCCAGGGATAGGTGACAGGAGATAAGTGCAAGGTAAATGGCCTTCACACTGGTATTTCGATACAACAGGAAGGGAATTGTTGCTAGCAGTGGTTTCATTGAGTGGGAGTGAGAAAATCCAAATTAAGGAGCAAAATATAAATTATTAATAGTCTATTACAATACTGCAAGTCCAGCATTAAGTGTCCAGCCCATAATTGCAAATGAACTGAATGATTTGGAAGACCATGTAAGAGTGAACCATCTTGCTATCAGTCAGGAATCTCATAAAGAGCAGGCTTCATTCCTTAAAGAATGTGCGTATGCCTGTTGGATTCATACTGCAATCCAAAATTGCATAGTCATTGCTTCCGATACAATCTTTTTTTCATTCCAGATTACTTCCTTAATTAAATTTAATTTGCTAGCACTAAGAAATCTGAACTCTTCAGTTTGCTCGAGAACTTAAGTACAATGCCCTGAATTATTAGTCACAGAATTTAAACACTACACTCCTCTGATGACAGTTGGCCGCAAAATGCTATCACTTTATCAGAAAAATGATCAGAAAATTAGCGTTGTCCAGTTAAAGGTGGATGTTCTATTGATTTGTGGCACTTACTCAAAAAAGTGACTTTGCATGCAAATATTTATGTGGAATAATTAACCAAGCTCATATTTCAAATGGTCAGCTAAGTTGCCAAATGAACTTGAGAGAATTTGCATGCAGGTTTTGAAATAATTTCAACAACAAGCTTGCAGAACTGAGCTGACTGATCTCAGAACATTTATGCTAAAGATTCATGTTTTCTCCCTTGAATTATATTTGCTTATGAAGTACATTTAATTACTACTTTGAAGTTATAATTGGCAAGTAATTAGTACCAGCCAAGACATTCTATAATTATTTTCTGGCACTGTCTTCAGTCAGAATGAGAGGGAATAAACTGTATGTTTCTTGTGTCTGGATCTCTTGTATTCTCCTTTGCTTTTGGCACACAAGTAGGGACAGGAGAAGGCTATCTGGCCTTTATGGGTGTTCCAGCATTAATTAAGAGCATAGGTATTTGACCTCAGTGCCACTTTCCAAGATAATTTCTAAACATTATAGAAACCAATCTATTTTCATTTTGAATGAACTAAACCACCTCAGCTTTCCAGGGTAGAAAATTCCATAGATTTGCCACCATCTGAATGGGATTTTTTTTCTCTCATCTCAGTTTTAAATAACCAGTTAATTGTTCTGAAATTGTGCCCCTGGTCCTGAACACTCTTGTCAGGGTAAACAACCTCTCTGTATCCAGCCTGTAAACCTCCAGAGGTTTAAATATTTCAATGGATCTCCTCTTGTTCTCCAGACAATACAATACTAATCTACACAATCTCATCTCATACAACAAAGGCACAAGCCCTACACGAGTCACTGCACTCACTCAGTGGCAAGTACATCCTTTCTTTGGGAAGGAGACTATGCCTGCATATAATACTTTCGGTGCAGTCTCACTGAGGACTGACACAAATGCAATAAGACTTTCTTACTTCGATATTCAAAAGCTCATGTAATGTCACTTGCCCTCTTAGTTGTGGTTGCAAACAATTTGTTACCTCTCTTTCATGTTAGAGACTGATGACTAACACTGGTAGGTGCTGGTCTGTTTGTGTGGTTAATGCCAGAAATTAATTTGTCTTGCGCAGTCGGTAGAAATGTGTTTTAGACCTAAAGCAGATAAATTATCATTGTTGGGCACAATGGACAGTGTGGACATTTCTACATAACATATCTTTCTGGGTATTTGTATAGTACTGTGCATCTTATTCCATGTTAAATTCATAGAGTTGAATAACACAGAAACAGGCCCTTTGGCCCATCATATCAATGTTGACTGCTACACCCAACCATTTGAACCCCATTTATCCACTAGGTTCACGGCTTTCTATGCTTTAGCATTTCAAGTGTTCATCTGGACGCCTCTTGAATGTTTTGAGGGAGATGTGAGGATTTCTCCACTTCAGCTCTGGCAGGCTGCCACATGATTTCCGAATTGCCTAAATCTTCAAACTCCAGCTTTCTAAACAGAATCTGGATTAAAAAAAATGTAAAACACTCCACCCAACAGTAATGACAAAAGCCTTGAAGAGGAAAAAGCATTGGTGTTACTCCAAGATCAAGTAAAAATGTTATTTTGGGAATGTATCAATATGCTTTGAAGTCCTGATGTATCCAAGTAGGAATGGTCAGGGCCTATCCTCAGGTTGAACTGAGAGTGTAATGGATGAGTGATAGTATCCTAGAAGTGACCAATGATCAACGAGTGGAACCAAAAATCATGGTGGAGGGTTAGGGGCAGGAATTGGGTGAGGTGATAGGATTGGTAAGATCATCAAGATACTTGATGGATGGCGACAGGAAGGGTCAGAAGGAACTTGCATGGGGAGTGGAAAATCAGGTGCCCAGGAACATTTGTAGGGGTGAGATTGGGGTTCAGGTGGATTGAAATGTCTGGGCTATGTCATGTGTCTCAGGAAGATCAGAAGCCACACCTGTGGGCAGGGTAGTTTGAAGCCACGTGGACCATAGGCAAGAGAAGTGAGATGCCAACCCAGGACTATGGTGTGAGGACTCAATGATAGATGCTCCCAGGCTAACTTGATCTAATTTTAATTGCATTACCAGAAGAAGATGGTGCATGATTGATGTGAAAATTGTCTAAGCAGGGCATGGTGACTCATGTCCAAAACAAATTGTTTGAGATTTTGTTTCCCTTTCCACAGATGTTGCCTGATTGGTTATGTATTTCAGGCTTCCAGGATGTGTGGCATTGTGTTTTCGGTCCTAAAAATTCATTTTAATACAAAAACGAAATCAAGCTTCAATGCATAGCAGTGGAAACTGGCAAAACACCACTGCATTTCCAAGCACAGCAGTTTTCTCTGCAGGATAGCCATCCTTGCCTGATTAAAAATAGGACAATGAATAACTTCTTATCCTTCTAATGTAGAGGCCAGCCCTAATAGTCCCCAGACATGTGTCCAAGTCCCATTACAGCATTTGGGAAACTAAAATTCAATTAATTAGATAATTTATAATTTTATGTTAAAGGTAGAAGTAGTTACGGCAACTTGAAATTACTGTTTTGTCATAAAACTGCTTCAACAATGTCCATTGGGAATCTATTATTCTTAGCAAGTCTGGCTTCTGATCCAGAACCAAGTGACACTTTTTGTCCTCTGAAAAGGCCCAACAAAAGAAAATAGAAATGGGGAATAAATGGTGGCTTTGCCTGCATTTCCCACATCCTTTAAAAGAATGAATGCAGAACAGGGTAGCTAATCCATCACTCCGCATTTACTGGTGCTACCAGTTAGAATTGGTTCATTAGGAGTTTATCATTGGGGGCGGCACTGTAGTGTAGTGTAGTATATATACAGTGCAAACCTTACCCCCTGCAGGCTGCCCATAATATCTGTTGTTACGTACCCCGTAACTGGGTTGCCAAACCAGCAGAAATGGAACGCTTGTTGGAGTCTGTGATTACTAGGAACTAATAAAGTTTTATTAAAGAAATAAGTAATACAGTGCACTAATCGCAAGGTTATAAATGTAACAGGTTAGCAATGATAATACACACATATACACAGAAATAGGGTAATAGGAATCAACCAAGCTCTATCGCAGTCTAGGGGTAAAATGATCAGTCTTAAGGTGAAACAGAGTTCAGTTCAGTCTAGTGTAGTTCGAAGTAATCACTGTTGTACTGTTGGAGAGAGAGAGAGAGAGAGAGAGAGAGAGAGAGAGCGAGAGCGAGAGAGTGAGAGCTGCAGTTGGTTTCGGGCAAACCTTTCGATGCCTTCTGATCCCGCTATGGTCACCGACTGTGACCCCTCCGTTCCAGATGCGATCGTTCTTCTGTGGTGAACCCGGCACCCAGGCATGGGCGGACACACACCAGGTTCCCACCAATCGTACATTTACACCCTGTGAGCGTCTGACCGATTCCCGCGAATCGGTCCTCCAAACTCCCACCAACTTGTGGGGCACAATGCTCTTTCCAGGGTCTTGTGGCGTGTGTCCTGTGCCTTAGCAAACCCGCTATTTTTAACCCCAGGATGGGGTATCACCTGTCCATCAAACTTCACACTTCCCATTGTCTCAGCAGGATTTGTTAGTGAACAGTTCAGGTTCAAAGCAAACTGTCTGTGGCAGACGCCACATACTGAATTATGAGTCTCTCTTTCGTTTATCTCTCTTCTCTCTTATTAGCATTTTGAATGGTTCTCCGTTGTCTCTCGTTATCTCTCTCATTAGCATCATCCGTTCTGCAGCTCTGCTTGGCTTCACACATGACACTGTCAACTGGCCCCTGATGCCCTCGAGCCAATACCACGGCTTTGAGGCTCAGTCCTCTCCCCAACACTCAACTCCCGCTGGGCAAATCCATGGCTTTGAGGCCCAGTCTTCACATATACAAGCACATATGGAATATTGGTAAAAACACAAGCAGACAAATATATCTGTCTATAGTCCAGATGCCTCAAGTCCATTTTAAATCTTCAGTCGCCACAACTGCACTACCCTGCCGCCAGTAGAGCACAATGGCTTGGGCACCTCTCTGAAAAACAAGCAACCCCGCAGCTTGAGGCCTGAGTCCATTGAGTGCCACTAAAAAATCTTCAGTCAGCCACAACAGAGCTGCCTTCTGCCGAGCGAAACTCTGGGAGGGCAGCTCCGACTATGTGAAACACTGCCTCCGGTGAAACACAATGGCTTTGTCCCCTCACTCTGGGTGGCTGCAAACAGGTGACAACGTGGCTTCAGGCCTAGTCCTGGCCACGACCAAGGACTAGGCCCCCTCCATCTCCCCCTGCTCGCATCCAATAAATCAGCGAATCGAAGTTGCGGCATACCAGATTAACAATGTATAAATGGGCCTTATGATCACAAGAAAAGCAAACATGATGGCCACTCGCTATTTGACTGTGAGCCTCCATTGACTCAGGCAGCAGCATGTTGTGCAGCTCCTTCATTATCTCTGCCAGCGAGCAACTTGCTGATGGTGTAGTCCTGCAGTACTTTGAGTTCTTAACATATAGCAGGATCTTGCAATCATTAGACGCATATTTAAGTAGAATGGAAACAACAGGAATTCTGTAGATGCTGAAAATTCAAGCAACACACATCAAAGTTGCTGTTGAACGCAGCAGGCCAGGCAGCATCTCTAGGAAGAGGTACAGTCGACGTTTCAGGCCGAGACCCTTCGTCAGGACTAACTGAAGGAAGAGCTAGTAAGAGATATGCAAGTGGGAGGGGGAGGGGGAGATTCAAAATGATAGGAGAAGACAGGAGGGATGGAGCCAAGAGCTGGACAGGTGATTGGCAAAAGGGATATGAGAGGATCATGGAACAGGAGGCCTAGGGAGAAAGAAAAGGGGGAGGGGGGGAAAGCCCAGAGGATGGTCAAGGGGTATAGTCAGAGGGACAGAAGGAGAAATAGGAGAGTGAGAGGAAGAATGTGTGCATGAAAATAATAATAATAACAATGAATAACGGATGGGGTACGAGGGGGAGGTGGGGCATTAGCGGAAGTTAGAGAAGTCAATGTTCATACCATCAGGTTGGAGGCTACCCAGGCGGAATATAAAGTGTTGTTCCTCCAGCCTGAGTGTGGCTTCATCTTTACAGTAGAGGAGGCCGTGGATAGACATGTCAGAATGGGAAAGGGATGTGGAATTAAAATATCTCCACCATCAACTCCGCTCTCAAATGCATCTCCCCCATTTCACGCACATCTGCTCTCACTCCATCCTTCCACCACCCCACTAGAAATAGGGTTCCCCTGGTCCTCACCTACCACCCCACCGGCCTCCGGGTCCAACATATTATTCTCCGTAACTTCCGCCACCTCCAACGGGATCCCACCACTAAGCACATCTTTCCCTCCCCCCCTCTCTCTGCTTTCCGCAGGGATCGTTCCCTTTGTGACTCCCTTGTCCATTCGTCCCTCCCATCCCTCCCCACTGATCTCCCTCCTGGCACTTATCCTTGTAAGCAGAATAAGTGCTACACATGCCCTTACACTTCCTCCCTTACCACCGTTCAGGGCCCCAGACAGTCCTTCCAGGTGAGGCAACACTTCACCTGTGAGTTGGCTGGGTTGATATACTGCGTCCGGTGCTCCCGATGTGGCCTTCTATGTATTGGCGAAACCCGACGCAGACTGGGAGATCGTTTCACTGAACACCTACGCTCTGTCCGCCAGAGAAAGCAGGATCTCCCAGTGGCCACACATTTTAATTCCACTTCCCATTCCCATTCTGACATGTCTATCCACAGCCTCCTCTACTGTCAAGATGAAGCCACACTCAGGTTGGAGGAACAACACCTTATATTCCGTCTGGGTAGCCTCCAACCTGATGGCATGAACATTGACTTCTCTAACTTACGCTAATGCCCCACCTCCCCCTTGTACCCCATCCGTTATTTATTATTATTATTATTTTTATACACACATTCTTTCTCTCACTCTCCTTTTTCTCCCTCTGTCCCTCTGACTATACCCCTTGTCCATCCTCTGGGTTCCCCCCCCCCCTTTTCTTTCTCCCTGGGCCTCCTGTCCCATGATCCTCTCATATCCCCTTTGCCAATCACCTGTCCAGCTCTTGGCTCCATCCCTCCCCCTCCTGTCTTCTCCTATCATTTTGGATCTCCCCCTCCCCCTCCCACTTTCAAATCTCTTACTAGCTCTTCTTTCAGTTAGTCCTGACAAAGGGTCTCGGCCTGAAACGTCAACTGTACCTCTTTCTAGAGATCCTGCCTGGTCTGCTGCGTTCACCAGCAACTTTGATGTGTGTTGTTTAAGTAGGTTAGTATCACTTTTGTTGACCCTGTAGAAGCCACTGTAACCAGTTGCACTGCCATCTTGCTGGATCTTGTCACTTTTCCAGAAACACTCAGCTTCATTTCTTCAATGGATGTTTTACATCCTAAATTTCATTGTGGATTCTGAAAATGCTTCAAAGTGGCTTGCAATAGCAGGTGTAAGACACTCACATTCTCAGTTCTGCTCTGCCTTCATTTATGAATGCAGCCGAATTTTAGTTCACCTTAATTTGCTCCCAATCCTTTGATGCCATTGAAGGGGGAAAGAAAACCTCAGGATTAACCTGTGATCAAAAGAGCAGCAGTTACATACCTGCTGCTGGTTAGTTAAATTTGCAGAGGTCACAAACCTTGCTAGGCTGAAATTAACAGAGCTTGCTACTACAAGATAAGGTGTTACTATGGTGCACGATAAAGAAAATCATGCTCAATAAGAACAGTTTGGATTAACATTCTAGTCTGCAGACCTGAGGCATCATAGTTGTACACATGAATGTATCTCGAGATAACAGTACTAGCTCCAGGGCAGTTTGCATAGTAATGAAGATAGCTCCATAGTGTTCAGTTATATCTAGATACATCCTTGTGTACAGCTATGATGTTCTGGTCTGTAGACCTAACACAGTAATCCAGGGCCCCACTATAGAGCACATTTTTCATATCTTCGTTCTGTTAATATCATCCTTATAAGATCTGTCACCCCTGCAAATGTAAGTAAAAGGAGCTGGTATATACATGTATAACCCTCCCCAGCATTGAGGGCACCTTCAAAAGGCAGTGTCTCATGAAGGTGGCACTCATTATTAAGGACCCTCACCATATGGGACATGCCCTCTGTATGTTACTGCCATTGGGGAGGAGGTACAGGAGCCTGAAGACCATACTCAGCACTTTAGGAACAGCTTCTTCACTTCTTGGTCCAAGGATTCCTATTGAGGCCTTATTAATGTGTTAGCTGTCTGCTTCCAACCTAATCATGCCAGCAACATCCACAGCCCAAGCACAAATAACATGGTCCGCAAATATGAGAACAAGACCTAGAAATGGTTGAATTCACACAATGAAGGTAACTGATGTTCTTATGAGCAATGAGAAACATTTTCCATTTAGTTTGATTAATTACTGTCATGTGTCATACATAATGTACGCAGAAAGAATATAGACTTAAATAATGTAAATAATTTTAGCGTGAAACCACAGATCCTATTTCCAGTTATCAAATTTCCTACTTTGTCAAATTTGTTACTTAAAACTTTCACTTTGCACTTGGTTTGGTCAATAGTGCACTGTTTGAGAAAATGTTTCATTAGTTACTTTCATTGGGTAAAATATTTGATCACCATGTTGCTGAACAGTTTGCTTTGGCCTCACAAAGATGTAGCTCATCATGTTATACACTGCTTGACTTTTCACAATCCCAGATTGTTTCAAGAAATTTCTTCAATTGCATATTAACTGATAAATGAATAATACACATTAAAAAAAACAAAATAACAGCAAAACACATGAATAATCAATAGATTACATTCCTGCATTGTTGTTCAATCTTTTGTGGCCCAGAAAGTCAAGAATTGCATTCCTGTCCCATTCCTACAGTTTGTAAGTTGTTCCTCGAGGTCTTTAAGAAACATAAAAATATACTTGCCTTCTTTACCTCTTCTGTTCTCTCTTTTAACCAATCCTTCGTCTTTATTTTCTTGATCTTATTTTAATATTATTTCCTTTGTTTCTTTCTCACACCTTAATTTTCATTGGATATAATGAAGTTCATTGTCCATCAACAAGCCAGATATCCTGCATTCAACAACTGCAAATGAGATTGCTGATGAGGGAAAATGGTTCAGACATCTTGAGATTTCCCACTTCAATAAAATAATAGCCAAATACTACTGAATTTTAGAACTGTTCTTCTCTCCAAATAGCTTGATTTATATCATAATTTTATGGTTTACAATTAGTCTTTATAGGAATAATTAATCCCCCAAAAGAGATACTGATGACTGGCTGCCCTTAGAAAAGTTTTCTTATTTCAAAGAAACTCTTGTTCCATTAATTCAGCAAGTGATTATAAAGGTGACCAAGAGCCAATGAAATTTCCAATCTCTTCTCATCTTGCTTTATCTCTTCAAAGACATTATCCTTATTTGGAGAAAGTACTTAATATCCAGGAAAATTTCCAGCAAATTTTCGACAAAAATTCAATTTGCTGGTTCAGAGGATGAACAAAAGATGCAGAAATTTCTGTCATGCAGTTGAGGACTTTATTTGAACTAATAAATTGGATTACTAACTCGCAGTTCACTGAAAGATGTCTACTGTTTTGGTCGTTATGGAGGGGCAAATTCATGCTTTCAGATCGGATATGATCTTTTTTAAACACTCAGTCCAATGAATTTAAACTTAGTAGGCAGTTTTGCTAAATTTTACCATTTAATTGGAAATATAGACAACCTACAGCACAATACAGGCTCTTTGGCCCCCAATGTTGTGCCGAACATGTACTTACTTTAGAAATTACCTGGGATTACCCATAGCCCTCTAATTTTCTAAGCTCCATGTACCTATCCAAGAGTCTCTTAAAAGACCCTATTGTATTCGCCTCCACCACCGTCGCCGGCAACCCATTCCATGCACTCACCATTTTCTGCATAAAAAACTTACCCCTGACTTATCCTCTGTACCTACTTTGAAGCACCTTAAAACTGTGCCCTCTCGTGTTAACCATTTCAGCCCTGGGAAAAAGCCTCTGACTATCCACACAATCAATGCATTTCATCATCTTATACACCAAATATTGTCTTCAGAAAAATATAACTTGCAGAATTTTGGGGGAAAAATAAAAGGTGTCTAAAAACAATGTACATGTTATTAATTTGCAAATTAACAACCAATCAACTGTCAAGGAAAAGATATCTCTTATACAGAAAATGACAGCAGGTCATGCAATGAATTGCGACACCCCACTGGCAGAATTTTAAAATATGAGCTTATGCCTTTAATTTCCCACATGAGTCTCCACGTTGCACTTTTAGCTTTCCACATAACTATCTCCTTTCTCTTGTGGACATTGAAGAAGAGGTTAATTCATCAGTAAATTTCTTTCTAATGAGAAATCCAACACACTTTAATCTCTCTATGCTAATTAATTTCAAAATCCATGTGGTAATTTTCTTTACAAGTCCTTCCTCTACTTCTCCCAGATGTTATTCCAACCCACACCCCACTCTTTCAATAGCACTCATCGTTCCACTGCACAAATTCCTGCTGGTCCAGATCACCAAAATCTATATCTTACACTCGTATCTATTTCTATCACTTGTTTTTGTCAACCTACATTGACAGCACCTCAGGTCATTTGATGCCAATACATCCGTGTGCACATATTTCCTCACTCTTTTGATGTACAAACTCTAACTCTCTGTCTTTTTACATAACTCCAATTCTAGACAAATAGTCACCTTTGGTGAGTCTCAGGCTCTTATATCAGTGAAGTAATGTGTTGACATACGTAGATTTTACCGTCATTCACTCTAATCATATTATACAGTAATGTTAGTGCTTTTGAAAGTATTTCTATTAAAATCAATAGAAAAAATTTGGAGGCAGAATATAAAATGTTAATAACACTGTGTAGTTCATAGGGCTGCAGAGGGGGATTTAATTTGTATATACAAAGTATAATTTGGTTTATAATACCTTGATAATAGATTAACTGAGACCTCTGGAGCTTTGTACTGATTTCTTAAATAATTAAAAAATCAAGATGAGCTATACGTCAAGTGTTGTCAGTCATAGTGCATCAGCATTTTTTAAGACTCAAGGAGTTGAATGCGTCAAGGACGAAGGAGTTGAATGAACTTTCAGAATCAGAATTCAGGCTTAATTATTATTGTCTTATATGACATGAAATTTGTCATTTTGCAGCAGCAGTACACTGCAAAGACATAAAAGTAATATATTCTTTAAACTAAATAGTGAAAAATGAAGGAGTGATCAGATAGTATTCATGGACCATTTAGAAATCTGATAGTGGGGTAGGTTTTTGCAACTAAAACGGCGGAGACATTTTATGTTTTAGAAAAGCTATAGCATCTCATTTATTGAACATCAAAAAACTGAACTGAAAGCATGCTAAAAACCCTTTTTGCAATTACGTCACTGTGTCAGACCAGCCTCTTAAAATGAAACCCCAACTCAATGTCGGTGGTTGCGAATTATGTACATTTCCACCAATTGTGTTACCCTACAGTGGAGGGGATTCTGTTTCTGAATTGAATATGAGTCTTCAGACTCGTGTACCTCCTCAAGAAGAAGAGAGCATGTCAATGATGGTGAGCATCCATGTTGGATGCTAGCTTCTTGAGGCACCATCTCTTGAAGGTGGCCTCGATGGTTGGGAGGCTTGTGCCTCTGTTGGAGCTGGCTAAGTCTGCAACACTCTACAGCGTGGAAACAGCTTGGGTTTTCAGCGCTGGAAATAGTTACATTCGGACACGTCTCATTAGCGTGGCAGCAGTATGGTCACATTGTTTATTCCAGGGACCAGCTGATTGCCCTTATGTCAGCCGGTTTAGCGAACAGAGCAGCGGACACCCCAGCTGAAATCTGGAGGAAAGCACACAGAGGATGCAGAGGGGGTTCAGAAAGGCGAGGGAAGAGGACCGGGTCGACACAACAGAGTCTTATGGAGAAGGGAAGTTATAAGCCGTGTCTCCCCTCTCTCATTATGGGCAATGTGAGATCGCTGGGTAATAAAATGGACGAACTGACGGCGCTAGCCAGGAGTCAGAGAACATTTCGGGAGAGCAGTGTCATGTGTTTTACTGAAACGTGGCTGCATGAGGACATACCCGACCAAAACGTTTCCATAGAGGGCTTCCAGACTGTTCGGGCTGACCAGAATTGCACTGAGAGTGGTAAGTGTAAAGGAGGGGGGCTTGCTGTTCTGGTAAACAACAGATGGTGCAATCCTGGTCATATTACGATCAAGGAACGTGTTTGTAGCCCGGATATTGAACTTTTTGCTGTTGGACTCCGGCCATATTATTTGCTAAGGGAAATCTCACATGCAATTGTGGTTGTTGTGTACATCCCTCCCTCTGCCAACCCGACATCGGCGTGTAACATCATTTACACCATCATAGCCAGACTACAAACCCAGCACCCGAGTGCCCTCATTACCATCTCGGGTGACTTCAACCAGGTTACCATGGCTAGAACACTGCCCAACTTCACGCAGTATGTGAGCTGTACAACCAGAGGGGAGAGGACTCTGGATTTGATGTATGCTAAGGTTAAGGATGCAGACAGCTCCTCTCTCCTCCCCCCACTGGGAAGGTCAGATCACAACTTGGTGCATCTAAAACCCTGCTACGTGCCTCTGGTGAAGAGTAAACCTGCAACCTCGAGGATAGTGAGGAAATGGTCGGAGGAGGCTTATGAGGCGCTCCAGGGTTGTTTTGAGGTGACAGACTGGCAGGCACTCTGTGAGCCACATGGAGGGGATATCGATGGGCTCACAGAGTGCATCACTGATTACATCAACTTCTGTGTGAACTGCAATGTTCCGGCAAGAACTGTCCTTTGTTATTCAAATAACAAGCCATGGGTGACAAAGGACATTAAGGACATCCTGAACGCTAAAAAGAGGGCATTTCGAGATGGAAATAGGGAGAAGCTGAGGGCAATACAGAGGGACCTGAAAGCCAGGATCAGGGAGGCTAAAGACAGGTACAGGAGGAAGCTTGAGTGGAAACTCCAGCAGAACAACATGAGAGAGGTCTGGAATGGGATGAGGACCATCACTGGGTTCCGGCAAACTAGCAACAGAGGAGCTGAAGGAAGTGTGGACAGGGCCAACGAACTTAACCTGTTCTTTAACAGATTTGACATCGTGGTCCCTGCCCATCCCCCACATGAGTCATCTGTTGTCAGCCCCCAACCAACACATATTCCACTCTCCCCTCCTACCCCTCCTCACAGCCCCCCACCCTGCTCTCATGACTATACCCCTTCCCCACACGAAACCACCACGGTGGGCTTCACAGCTGAACAGGTGAGAAGACAGCTGAATCGTCTCAACCTAAGCAAGGCTGCAGGCCCGGATGGTGTCAGCACCAGGGTGCTCAAATCCTGTGCCCCTCAGCTATGTGGAGTACTTTACCATGTCTTCAACCTGAGCCTGAGGCTCCGGAGGGTTCCTGTGCTGTGGAAGACGTCCTGCCTCGTCCCTGTGCCGAAGACGCCGTGCCCCAGCGGTCTCAATGACTACAGACCGGTGGCATTGACCTCCCACATCATGAAGACCCTGGAGAGACTTATTCTGGAGCTGCTCTGGCCTATGGTCAGGCCACACTTAGATCCCCTCCAGTTCGCCTACTAGCTCCGACTAGGGGTTGAGGATGCCATCGTCTACCTGCTGAACCGTGTCTATGTCCACCTGGGCAAGCCAGCGAGCACTGTGAGGATCATGTTTTTTGACTTCTCCTGTGCATTCAACACCATCCGTCCTGCTCTGCTGGGGGAGAAGCTGACAGCGATGCAGGTGGATGCTTTCCTGGTGTCGTGGATTATTGATTACCTGACTGGCAGACCACAGTACGTGTGCTTGCAACACTGTGTGTCCGACAGAGCGATCAGCAGCACTGGGGCTCCACAGGGGACTGTCTTGTCTCCCTTTCTCTTCACCATTTACACCTCGGACTTCAACTACTGCACAGGGTCTTGTCATCTTCAGAAGTTTTCTGATGACTCTGCCATAGTTGGATGCATCAGCAAGGGAGATGAGGCTGAGTACAGGGCTACGGTAGGAAACTTCGTCACATGGTGTGAGCAGAATTATCTGCAGCTTAATGTGAAAAAGACTAAGGAGCTGGTGATGGACCTGAGGAGGGCTAAGGCACCGGTGACCCCTGTTTCCATCCAGGGGGTCAGTGTGGACATGGTGGAGGATTACAAATACCTGGGGATACGAATTGACAATAAACTGGACTGGTCAAAGAACACTGAGGCTGTCTACAAGAAGGGACAGAGACGTCTCTATTTCCTGAGGAGACTGAGGTCCTTTAACATCTGTCGGACGATGCTGTGGATGTTCTACGAGTCTGTGGTGGCCAGTGTTATCATGTTTGCTGTTGTGTGCTGGGGCAGCAGGCTGAGAGTGGCAGACACCAACAGAATCAACAAACTCATTCGTAAGGCCAGTGATGTTGTGGGGATGGAACTGGACTCTCTCACGGTGGTGTCTGAAAAGAGGATGCTGTCCAAGTTGCCTGCCATCTTGGTCAATGTCTCCCATCCACTACATAATGTACTGGGTGGGCACAGGAGTACGTTCAGCCAGAGACTCATTCCACCGAGATGCAGCACTGAGCGTCATAGGAAGTTATTCCTGCCTGTGGCCATCAAACCTTACAACTCCTCCCTTGGAGGGTCAGACACCCTGAGCCAATAGGCTGTTCCTGGACTTATTTCCTGGCATAATTTACATATTACAATTTAATTATTTATGATTTTATATGGCTATATTTATGCTCTGTTCTTGGTTGGTGCAACTGTAACGAAACCAAATTTTCCTTGGGATCAATAAAGTATGACTATGACTCTCATGATTCTGTGCAATGGAGCCTCCATACTAGGCTATGATGCAACCAGTCAGAACGTTCTCCACTCTTATTGCATTAATGTGTTGGGCCCAGGACAGATCCACTGAGGTCTTGACACCCAGAAAATTAAAGTGCTCTCCCTTTCCACTGCTGACACCATCCCCCCCACCCCCCAACCCTAATATGGCGACTGGTGCATCCTCTCCTGACATCCCTTTCCTGAAGTCCACAAACTATTTATTTGAAAAAAGCATTGCCCTCTGCAACATACAGCAAGAGAGGGAGGAGGATCAGAGACAAGAGGTCCTGAGAGTGAGACACTAAGGGGGAATCAAACCACAATACCCTTGCTTGCTCACCTACATTGAATCTAGGGAACTTCCATGTAGTGACAATAACTGATTACAAAACAAGGAATCACCATGGTTAACTGATTAAGAATGAATAGAAGTCAACATGACCGAATTTTAGAGAGAGCTGAGTTCTAGGACTCTCAAAGCAATCCTGCCATTTTTTTTCCAAAATATGCCCTCAATTTCTTGCTTCTCCTGTCTGAAGACATGGTGTGCTACTGCTCCATGGATTCTGGATACCTGGTTGTAGTTTATCTGCAGAGCCATATTCATCCTCTGAATGAGATTTAAAAAATTAAGATTCAGTAATACAGCTGGTAGATGTATTACTTTTGAATCAGATAGCAGTACATTCAAATCTTAGACCACGTCCTCACTACAATGGCTAATTTTGAAAACGAAGCTTTTTCTTTTCGTTTTGACCTTCCGTCCACACTGAAACAGCGTTTTCATCCCCTGAAAACGGAGATTTTTGAAAACACTCTCCAGAGTGTGTAAATTTGAAAACGATTGTTTCGCGTTGTAGTGTGGACAGGGTAAACGGAGAGATTTAAAAACGTTGTCATGACAACACCACAACAACAATGGTTTTTCTGCTTCTGCTTGGGACTGCGCAAGCACTGCCGGACGGCTGTTCTTGGTTCTTGGTTCTTGATCCTCCAAAATATTCCACATGGAATTTAAACTGGAGGTGGCTTTCAAGCTGGTCCCCTCGGTTTCTCTGTTTGCATCCCGTATCCGCCCGTACCCTCTGGTCTCCCAGTCTGCGGTGGTCGTACCCTCGATATCCTGTACCCCGTGGTCTCCAAGCCGGCACTGTTGCTGACTGACCACCGCTGTTATAACGTGCAGTCGGTGTGAACAGCCTGAGAGTTAAATTGTAAAGTGAGCTTTTTTGACTAGATCCCCTAAATTGATTTGATTGAGTCTATCTTTAAAAATATTAATGTCAGAAATACTGCACAGGTCTGGCGGCGGGAGATTCCACCCTCTTGGTTCTTGATCCTCCAAAATACTCCGCATGGAATTTAAACTGGAGGTGGGCTTAAGAAGGAAATTTTTGAAGAAGAAAAGCTGCCTTAAATTTAATTGGGTTTGGTTGTGTGACTGTGTTAGGATTAAGATTATTCCATGCTTTAATTGTGTGGGGGAAAATGAATTGCTGTACACATCTGACTTGGTAGTTACTCTCACAACACGCTGGAGGAACTCAGCAGGTCAGGCAGCATCCGTTGAAACGATGAGTCAACGTTTCGGGCCGGAACTCTTCGTCAGGACTGAAGAGGGAAGGGGCAGAAGCCCTGTAAAGAAGGTGGGGGGAGTGTGGGAAGGAGAAGACTGGTAGGTTCCAGGTGAAAAACCTGTAAGGGGAAAGATAAAGGGGTGGAGGAAGGGAAGCAGGAAGGGGATAGGCAGATAAGGTGAAGAAGGAATAGGGGAAAACACAACGGGTAGTAGAAGAAGGCGGAACCATGAGGGAGGTGGTAGGCAGCTGGGGGAGGGGGCAGAGTGACATAGGGATAGAGGAAGGGAGGGGAAGGGAATTACCAGAAGTTGGAGAATTCTATGTTCATACCAAGGAGATGGAGACTACCTATCCCTATGTCACTCTGCCCCTCCCCCAGCTGCCTATCACCTCCCTCATGATTCTGCCTCCTTCTACTACCCATTGTGTTTTCCCCTATTCCTTCTTCACCTTTCCTGCCTATCCCCTTCCTGCTTCCCCTCTTCCACCCCTTTATCTTTCCTCTTACTGGTTTTTCACCTGGAACCTACCAGCCTTCTCCTGCCCCCCCTCCCCCCATCTTCTTTTTAGGGCCTGTGCCCCTTCCCTCTACAGTTCTGACAAAGGGTTCCGGCCCAAAACATCGACTCATCGTTTCCACAGATGCTGCCCGACCTGTTGAGTTCCTCCAGCGTGTTGTGAGTGTTGCTTTGACCCCAGCATCTGCAGATTATTTTGTGTTTATGACTTGGTAGTTAGTATTTCAAACTGACTTGAGTGTGCTCCTAATAGGTTTGGGTTTGATGTGGGATTGGTAGTCTATGTCGAGTAGACCATTTAACATTTTGTAATTGTTGATATTGTTGATCTTGGGTAGAGGACGGTTTCATGCGTGTGTTGTTTACTTTATTGTCTACGTTAATAGCTTGTTTGGAGTTAAACACCTCCACTGCTTTGCTGACTTTGTAGTTGTTTGTAATTCGCGGAAACAGCTCGACTTCATTGTCTGTCTAAACGAAGAAGTCCGGTCTCATTTTTCTAGTGGAGGTTTTCTTTGTATTCCTCGAAGACATTGTTGAAAACTTTCTTTCACTGTTGTTGTTGGTACTCTAGTTTTTGACCAATGGAAATAGCACAACGTCGCCGCGGAAACGTAAATATTGTACCGTTTCCTCTTCGCTTGTTTTCTGTCGATGTGTCTGCGCATGCACAGTAGGAGTAGATTCACCCAAGTATCTGTTTTAGTGTGGACAGAGATATTTTGAAAAATGCCTAGAGTGGACGCCTGTCATTTTTACTCGAAACCGGCGTTTTCAAAATTATCCGGTCTAGTGTGGACGTGGCCTTACTCTAGGAACTTCAGCATAAAAATCTTAGACATTAGATAAAGGCAACTCCCTCCCAGTTGGATGAAAATGAATAATGGAACTATTTAAATGGAGTTCTCTTGCATATCTGTCAAGCATTATCAACAGAATTATTTGATTTATGTCACTTTGTTGTCTGAGGCAAGACTATCACCAAATGACATCTAAATAAATTTATAACGTACAGTTCTGAATGTGTACACACACTTTTGGCAGACAAATGTCAAGGACTCATTTTCAGAATCCAACAAAATAAGATCCCTGTGTACTTGCATCCTTTTTGTTGGAGATTGCTGTGCATAAATTAGCGCTGAATGCAAAGTGTTTCGGAACATTCTAAACTGTTCAAAGTCTGATGTAGAAATTTGAACTGTTGATCTCAGTATCTAGCTCAAGGGTCCTGAAACTATATCATCTCCATTCCTCCGTGGTTGTGATCAACAGTTCACTGCTGGGAGATTCTTGTGTGCATGACTAAGTGATAATAGCTGTGCAAGAACTCACATAATGTTCTTTTTGGAAAATGATGAACAATGATGAGAAAATGAGATTTACAGTGTGTTTACACTTCATAAATTTGTGGATTTATGTGAAAGATTGGCAATATCAGTGTATTTGCATTCATTAAACTGCTGAACATTTCACAGGGTAACATTCCATATGATGCATAGTAATATTATGGCAATTCTGCTTGACATTTCTCATTGTAAACCCTTGGCATTGCACACACTACCATTTTAACTTTTGACTGTTTCTTTAGTGGCACTATGCACCAATAGATTTAAGATGGAAACTTTTTTACAAGATTTATAAATGAATCTGCCTTGATCGTTTATCAGTTTTTATTGGTGAGTGTTGAAAAATGGCAAATTCTGCATGTGGCAGGGAATTCAGAGGATTATAGAATATAAGCCTACCCTGCGTGTTAGTGACCAGGATGCTTCACTCCCCAAGAGGCTGAATGTCTTCTATGCTCGGCTTGATGCGTAGAACTAAGTGCTGGCAAGGAAGGCACCCCTCCTCTCAGGACAGCAGAAGCTCCATCTGGCTGAAGCTGAGTGAGAAAGACCCTGGGCAGAGTCAACCCACGCAAAGCTACAGGGCATGACAAATTACCAGGTCGGGTTCAGAAAGACTACAGCCCAGCTGACGGGTACATTCAGTATCTCTCTGGAACAGTCCACTGTCCCCTCAGTTTTCAAGGTGGCAACCATCACTCCAGTGCCAAAGAAAGCGACAGTAACCTGCCTAAATGACCATCGTTCATTATGAAATGCTTTGAGCGGCTGGCCATGGAGCGCATTAAATCCTTTCTCCCTGCTACACTGGACCTTTTCTAGTTCGCTTATCACTCAAATTGATCCACTGATGATGCAATAGCCTCTGTCCTCCACTCTCTCCTCCACCACCTGAAAATGGGGTCTCATATGCCAGGCTGTTGTTTATAGATTTCACTTTGCCGTTTCCCCCCCCACCCCCTCACAAGACTGTGCTCAGCCCGCTGCTGTTCACACTGCTGACGCACGACTATGTCGCAGGATCCAGCTCAAACCGGGTCATCAAGTTTGCGGATGTCACAACAGTGGTTGGTCTTATCAAGAACAATAACGAGACGGAGTATAGAGAGGATGTGGAGCTGCTGGTGGATTGGTATGAGAAGGACAATCTAAGCCTGAATGTGGAGAGGACAAAGGAAATCATTGTGGACTTCAGGAAGGTGCTGACAAACCATCCCCCTTCTGTGAATACATGGCTCCTCCGTAGAGAGAGTTAAGTGCACCAAGTTCCTGGGAGTTCACATCACTGATCACCTCACCTGGTCCCTTAATATCACCTCCCTCAACAAGAAGGCACAGCAGAGCTTCCACTTCCTAAGAAGATTGAGGCAGGCAAGGCTCCCAATCCCATCTTAACTGCGTTTTACAGGAGCACCATTGAGAGCATCCTGACAAATTTCATCTCCATCTGGTACGGGAGCAGTCAAGCATCGGACCTGAAGCCCCTACAAAGGACTGTGAGAACAGCTGAGAGGATCATAGGGGTCTCCCTACCATCTATCGGGGAGATTTATCGGAGTTCTGCATACGCAGGGCCCTTAGTATTACTAACGATCCCACCCATCCATCCAGCATCCTCTTTGACTTTCTACCATCAGGCAGGAGACTCCGATGCATAAAAACAAGAACGGTCAGGATGAGAAACAGTTTCTTCCTCCAGGCCATTAGGCTTCTGAACTCCCAGCCGCATTGTATTCGAAGTGTCACTGGTTAATTTGTTCCTTAGCTTCCAATATTAAAAACTAATGTCCCTTAGTTTATTATTTATGTGCGGTTCATCTGTAGATTTCATCCGTATCTTCATAAGTTATCATGTGTTATGTGTACTACTGTGCCTTATACCCTGGTTTGAAGAGATAATGTTTTATTTCTATTGTATGGTTATATACATTATATACATGGATATAGTTAAGTAATAGTAAACTTGACCTAACTTCTACATCCAGATGAAAAAATTAATTATGTCAAGGCCTCAATTTTTTAATAGTACAATTTAATTAAATTTCTGAAGCAATAAAAACACACTTCCAAAAATGAGAAGCTTTCATACATTTATTATTTCAGATTCCTGCACTCTTTCTTTATTTAATCAGTTAATGAATGGAATCACAGAATAAGCAATTGGACAATAGATTACTTTTAAAGCAGTTTGGTTTCATTTGATACTACTATAATGGCCGAATTAACCCACTATAGATCCATGCTTATAGAGATTGAAGCAAACTAGTGTAATGCCCTGGTTCATATTTTTACTGTTATGCTGTATGTATTTCATTTTGGCAGTTCTGTGAGAGCTGCTTGTTTTCAGCTTATGTTTGGGTTATTGTTGAAGATGAGAGATGAAGGGAAATGTCTGCCATCCAGTTAGGATGGTGGAATTGAAGGGGGGACCGTGATTTGACAAAGCCCGGGGCGAGATCGATTGAGGATTGGCGAAGGGGAAACCGTAAGCTCCAACTTGTGCACATTAGATTGTTTCATTAAAATGGGCCCTTTTCTTTTTTTGTTCTTTTCATTTCTAACCCTTCAGTCAGATTAAGAATTATAAAGCAAAATCTTTTCGATTGTATGCAATGTACTGCCTGTAATTTTGTGGCACTCATTGGGAACAGGGCAACGCATTACACAGCACCCACACAGAGGGGCTTTCACCTCAATCTCACATGTTTGGTGGGGCTGGAGATTGTCTTCCCTAGATTTAGGCAACCGAGGAAACCAGGGTGTTTCACTAGACTGATATTTCTGTACAATGTGGCAGAATTCTGCAGTGATGAAAGTGAAATATTTGAATGAATATTTGACATTTTCTTTGGTCAGGTTGATTTAAGCATTAACAGAGAATGAAGAGTCTTTCAGAGTGTTGGCAAAGGTGATATTCATTGAAATACAAATTCATTTAGGACAGATATCTGCCAGAATCTGAACTTTCATGGCTTGTTTGACTCATTTTGGATCCCATTTGGAATTTCTCAGAGATCAAGCTTTTACCTAGGTTCTTCTCTAATATTGTCCCTAAGTACTGTGTGTCTGGCAAGATGATCCGGGTATTCCCTAACCGGAAACCTTGGATGAATTATGAGGTCAAGTCCCTTTTGAAGGCTAGAGCTGCGGCTTTTAGGTCCGGGGATACCAGTCGCTACACGGAATCCAGGCGTGAACTCCGGAAAGCCATTAAGGGTGCCAAGAGGCAATATCGAGCCAAGTTGGAAGCCCAGGCTAACCAGAGGGATGCCAGTAGACTATGGCAGGGTCTAAATGAGATCACTGGGTGCAAAGAAAAGGCTGGAAATATCAATAACTGTGGCGCTTCTCTTCCTGATGAACTTAACGTATTCTACGCAAGACTCGAACAGAAGAGGAGCGTCTCTCTCCCTCCGGATGAACCAGACCTGGAGGAGGACATTAGAAGGGCCTTCCTGAAGATAAATCCAAGGAAGGTGAGAGGCCCAGATGGCATCCCGGGATGGGTTCTCCGGGCCTGTGCAAGCGAGCTAGCTGGAGTGTTTGCTGACATCTTCAACTGCTCCTTGCTTCAGTCTAAGATCCCCTCGTGTTTTAAGAAGGCAACGATAATCCCAGTGCCGAAGAAGAGCAAGGTGGCATGCCTGAATGACTATCATATGAAGTGCTTCGAGTGATTGGTTATGGAACACATCAATCACAGCCTACTGGTCAACCTCGACGCTTTGCAATTCGCCTACCAGAGCAACAGGTCAACAGCAGATGCCATCTCTCTGGCCCTACATTCCTCCTTAGAACACCTAGAGAATAAAGACGCATACATAAGGCTCCTTTTCATTGACTACAACTCTGCCTTTAATACCATCATTCCAAATAAACTGATTCCTAAGCTCCAGAACCTGGGCATTAGCACTCAGCTCTTCAGCTGGATCTTCAACTTCCTCACAGACAGGACCCAGGCTGTAAAAGTAGGGGACAAGCTCTCCTCTACAATCACTCTGAGCACCGGTGCCCCACAAGGCTGTGTACTCAGCCCCCTGCTGTACTCACTGTACACCCATGATTGTGTAGCCAAGTTTCCATCAAACTCAATATATAAGTTTGCTGATGACACAACAATTGTAGGCCGTATCTCGGGTAATGATGAGTTTGAGTACAGAGAGGAAATTAAGAACCTGGTGGCATGGTGCGAAGACAATAACCTATCCCTCAACGTCAGCAAGACGAAGGAATTGGTTGTTGACTTCAGAAGGAGTAGCAGACCGCACGGCCCAATTTACATCGGTGGTGCACAAGTGGAACAGGTCAAAAGCTTTAAGTTCTTCGGGGTCAATATTACAAATGACCTGACTTGGTCCAACCAAGCAGAGTTCACTGCCAAGAAGGCCCACCAACGCCTTTACTTCCTGAGAAAACTAAAGAAATTTGGCCGGTCCCCTAGAACTCTCACTAATTTTTATAGATACACCGTAGAAAGCATTCTTCTAGGGTGCATCACAACCTGGTATGGAAGTTGTCCTGTCCAAAACTGAAAGAAGCTGCAGAAGATCGTGAACACAGCGCAGCACATCACACAAACCAATCTTCCGTCCTTGAAATCGCTTTGCACCGCATGCTGTCGGAGCAGTGCTGCCAGGATAATCAAGGACACGACCCACCCAACCAACACAATTTTCATCCTCCTTCCCTCCGGGAGAAGGCTCAGGAGCTTGAAGACTCGTATGGCCAGATTTGGGAACAGCTTCTTTCCAACTGTGATAAGACTGCTGAACGGATCCTGACCCGGATCTGGGCCGTACCCTCCAAATATCCGGACCTGCCTCTCGGTTTTTTTGCACTACCTTACTTTCCATTTTTCTATTTTCTATTTATGATTTATAATTTAAATTTTTAATATTTACTATTGATTTGTAATCCAGGGAGCGGGAAGCGCAGAATCAAATATCGCTATGATGATTGTACGTTCTAGTATCAATTGTTTGGCGACAATAAAGTATAAAGTATCAAGTAGGCCCTTTGGAAAGCAAAACAGGTGTTGTTCTGAATGGAAGTGGCATCTGTTTGGGTCTGCTGTGACCATCATTGCTGGCATGACGTAGAGCGAAAACTCTCAGCTTAAGCGGGAGAAAGTTTAAATCTTATCTTTTTTGTAACTACCTCCAGCCAGCCCCATGTAGGCATTTGACATGGTACATTAGAAGCAAAAAAAAAACTTAGCTTGGAACCCACTTTGAAACAGGTACTTAGTAAATTATTAAGATATTTAAAGTACCTAATATCAATTAAGAGGCTGCCAGAAATACTTATCCAACTATCACCAAGTATGAAGTCAGATGCATTTTATGAGATCTGGGATGTAATGTACATCCTTTTGAAATTTGACCTTCTTTTGTTTCTCACCTGAAAAATACAGTGTGACCAAAACGTTGGCACAATTTATTTTCATTTTTTAAACTTGGTATATGTCAACAAAGTTACTATTTATAGTTAAGAGAAACAATTCATAGTTCACTGATTTGATGTAAAACCATTGAAAACTCAGCTTGAATGATCATAAAAGTGATGTATGGATTTACATTTCATGGCAACAGTTTAAGAGATAAAGTAACACCCGTGAACTTCATTTCAGTAGCTATGCCAGTAATACCAAATAAATTTCTGTACTGGGTACAAATATCATGTACTGTACGTACAATGCTTTGGTAGGTCTTACTATTGTTTGCCTAGCTCACAACACAATGACATCAGCTACCATGGACAAGCCTGGATGTCTTAACTGAGAACTTCAAAAATAAGAATAAGCTTAATAGCAAGATATTAAACAACATTTTTACCCATGAGGTTCACCATGAATGTTATCATGAAACTGATTAGGATTAAGAAACTTTGCTAGCCAGATAATTTGTGGAGCTTGTTACTACAGGAGTATTGAGCTGAACAGTTAGATCCACAAGTGAAAACTAGGGAAGGAAGTTACAATGATAGGGATAGAGGGTGATGCTAATAGTTAGTTGAGGAAGAATCCATCATGAAAGATCCTCACCACTCAGACCATGCTCTTTTCTCGCTGATGCCATCAGATAGAAGGTACAAGTGCCTCAGAACTCACACCACCAGGTTCAGGAACAGTTAATACCCCTCAACCACCAGGCTCTTGAACAAAAGGGGACAACTGCACTCATTCTATTTCTGGTGTTCCCACTACCAATGATCTCACTTCAAGGACTCTTTATCTTGTTATTTCATGCTCTTGTTATTTGTTGCTATTTATTTATACCTGCATTTACATAGTTTGTTGTCCATTGATCTGTTTATAGTTACTGTTCTATAAAATTGATAAGTATGCCCACAGAAAAAGAATTTCAGGGTTGTATGTGGTGATATGTATGTACACTGATAATAAATTTTATTTTGAACTTTGAACTTTGGAAGTGTAAAACAAGTGGAGCATGCAATTTGCCATAAACAGGCTGGGGCATAATTCTGGATAGTAATTGCGTTGCCTATAAAATCATGCAGGAGTGTTTGAGCAGAACAATGAAACCCAAGCAAAATGGTATCTGAAGCTCCATGGCTCGCAGGGACTCATTGGGCTGAAGAGCCTGATTCCCGCTGTATCGCTCAATGCCTCTGACAGCGGACGGCAGACAACTTGTTTTTACAAATTTTCAAAGGGCAGCAAATGAGAAAAAGGAAGGTTTATAATTTGAATGTCTTACTATTCACAGTCGCCAATAGGGGTTATTAACCCATAGGAACTAACTAATATCTAATACCATTTCAGATTGTTTTTTGAAAAAAATCACATATAATAGTTTTCAAGAGAAGACACTAAATGCAAGTTATAATTACCTAATTATTTTTCTGAATGGTGGAAGCACAAAATGATATAATTCATGGACCATAGCAACCTGACTACCCTGTACTCTGCTACTCAGTACCTTCACCTCTGGGCCAATGGTGCTATGCTTTATAGACAATGACTATTCCTCAAAAACAGCTCTGAGACAAAATTTTGAAATATATGCCCAGAACTTCAACCATGGTCAGAGGTGCTAAGTGCACTGTTTTATAGTGTTAGCACATTGTCCTCTGCATTGTCTAGCTTTTGGATTTCCAATATTAATTCCTTTCACTCCATGGAGTGAACTTTGGATATAGTACAACGTGCTAACATTACAATATGGAATCTTTAGTGTTACTGACCTAATGGGAATTTCTGGGCAACATTTTGTTAAAAGTTTGCAGTCAAGACAACAGTGAATAAATTAAAAAAAAAACGGCTGCTGGAGGTCTAAGATTAGAAAATGTTTGCAACATTCAGCAAATCAAGAAGTAGATGTAGGTCAGTTTCAAGACAGTCTGATTATAGGAGTTTAGAACTGATTTTGAAGTTCCAGTAATGAAAGTGGCAAGCTATGTACAAGTATTTCTTCTTTTCTTCATTCTAATATTTACTAATAGGATGGTCAATTTCAGCATACAGATTAGAACAATGCCATTCCCATACACTTTCCCAGGACCTATCTGTCACCATGAAGGGTCCTGATGAATGGTTTCAGCCTGAAACATCAACTATTTATTTTCCTCCATTAATGCTGCCTCACTTGCTAAGCTCCTCCAGCATTTTGTGGGAGTTGTTCAAGATTTCCAGCACCTGCAGAACCTGTTGTGTATAAGTTGCCATTCTTTGTTCCACTTGGACTTGAATGAACATGGTGATGATGCTCTATGCACACAATAGCTTGTTTGATAGTATTGTAGAAGGTAATTTTATCCAACATGTCCATATAAAAGCATCACATCTAAAAATAGATCTATCCAAATACACAGCTGAAATTGTTTAGAATTGACAAATAAATACGGAATTCCTTATTCTTTGGTGAAATGCTTTACCTTGAGTTTGATAGATTATAGCAACCTTTATGTAACAGCTGAATCTAGGCTATCCTTTCCCATTCTCTCAAAGCCTCTATGATATAAGATGAACTCGATGTATATTCACAACTATCCCACTGTTCGCCTACTGATGATCCAAATGTGGCTGAATTTGCAGTGGCTGATCAGGCAACTCCTCTTCCTTAACTGTAATACCTTTATGGTGGGGAAATATTATCTTTAAGACAAAAAAAGTTGGCATAAACAATAGAAGTCAATCTCTTTTAATCTGAGTAGAAGCTTTGCACCACCTAGCCTTTCCCAGCTATTTGATATAATTTTGATAATGTAAAAGAGCTTTGACCTGAGGCCAACCCAGCCAGCGGAAGTTTTGAGAGGAGGGGACTTGAATTAGGTTCACTGCCAAAGTACAAAAGGCAGCAGTGGGTTGCTACAGCAAAAAAGAGCTTTGACCAGTGACCATTCGGCATTTGGGATTAAAGGAGGGCAGGGACGAGCTCAGCGGCCATTGCCTGAGGGTGATCTTGAGGCTTTAGCTCTTCGAGGCTTCAGTCAGAGAAAACAAGGCTAAGTTTTTCTTTCCTTCTCTTCTTTATATCTGCTCAGCTAGGACAGTAGTGATGCCAAGTAGGATAGTTGAATGCTTCTCTTGCAGGTTGTGGGAAGGCAGAGAGATCTCTAGTGTCCCTGATGACTACAACTGCGAGAAATTCATCCAGCTGCAGCTTCTAACACTCTGCATTAAGGAGTTGGAGCTGGAACTGGATGAACCCCGGACCATTCAGGAGGCTGAGTGGGTGATAGATAGGACATATAGAGAGGTAGTTACACCCAAGGTGCAGGACACAGGAAACTGGGTGACAGTCAGAATCGGAATCAGAATCAGGTTTATTATCACCGGCATGTGACGTGAAATCTATTAACTTAGCAGCAGCAGTTCAAAGCAATACGTAATCTAGCAGAGAGAGAGAAAAAAGAATAATAATAATAAATAAAATAAAACATAATAATAAATAAACAAGTAAATAAATTATGTATATTGAATAGATTTTAAAAAGTGCAAAAACAGAAATACTGTATATTAAAAAAAGTAAGGTAGTGTTCAAAGCTTCAATGTCCATTGAAGCAAAGCAGAAGAAGTTGTTCCTGAATCGCTGAGGTGTGCCTTCAGGCTTCTGTATCTCCTACCTGATGGTAACAGTGAGAAGAGGGCATGCCCTGAGTGCTGGAGGTCCTTAATAATGGACGCTGCCTTTCTGAGATACCATTCTCTAAAGATATCCTGGGTACTTTGTAGGCTAGTGCCCAAGATGGAGCTGACTAGATTTACACCCTTCTGCAGCTTCTTTCAGTCCTGTGCAGTAGCCCCTCCATACCAGACAGTGACGCAGCCTGTCAGAATGCTCTCCACAGCACAACTATAGAAGTTTTTGAGTGTATTTGTTGACATACCAAATCTCTTCAACCTCCTAATAAAGTAAAGGAGCCAGAGGCAATGTGTAGTGATGAGAGGCTGTTGATAGGACAAAATTGCAGTCAACAGGATTAGTTGCAAAGCAAAATCGAAAAGCATGAATACAGGGTTGAAGGTATTGTATTTGAATGTGCACAGTATATGGAATAAGGTAGATGAACTTGCAGCAAAGTTGCAGATTAACAACAGTGATGTTGTAGGCATCACTGAATCATGGCTGAAAGAAGATTACAGTATAACTGGGAACTTAATGTCCAAGGATACACATTGTATTGAAAGGACAGGCAGGAAGGCAGAGGGAGCGGCGTTGTTCTGTTGGTAAAAATATAACATCAAATCATTAGAAAGAGGTGACATAACGCTCGAAAGTGTTGAATCAGTTTGGATAGAGCTAAGGAACTACAAGGGTAAAAAGACCCTGATGGGATTTGCATACAACCCCAAACAGTAGCAAAGATGTGGTCTACAAGTTACAATGGGTGATAGAAAGTGCATGCCAAAAGGGCATTGTTACAATAGTCATGGGGGACTTCAACATGCAGGTAGATTGGGAAAATCAAGTTGCTGGTGGATTCCAGGAGGGGAAATTTCTAGAGTGCCTACAAGATGGCTTTTTAGAGCAGCTCATGGTTTAACCCACTTGAGGATCAGCTATTCTGGATTGGGTGTTATGCAATGAACCAGAATTGATTAAAGAGCTTAAATTAAAAGCACCCTTAGGGGAAAGTGATCATAATATGATTGAATTCATCCTGAAATTTGAGAAGTAGAAGTTAAAGTCAGATGTCTCAGTATTACAGTGGAGTAAAGGGAATTACAGAGGAATGAGAGAGGAGTTGGCCAGAATTGGTTGGAAAAGACTGACAGGGATGATGGCAGAGCAGCAATGGCTGGAATTTCTGGAAGCAATTCAGAAAGCACAGAATATATACATCCAAAAGAGGAAGAAGTATTCTAAAGGAAAGATGACACAACAATGGCTAAAAAGGGAAGTCAAAGCCAACATAAAAGCCAAATAAGGTGCATATAATAGACCAAAGATTAGTGGGAAGGTAGAGGATTGGGAAGCTTTTAGAAACCAACAGAAAGCAACTAAGAAGTCATTAAGAAGGTAAAGATGGAATATGAAAGTAAACTAGCCAATAATATTAAAGAGAATACCAAAGTTTCTTCAGATACATGAAATGTAAAAGGCAGGCGAGAGTGGATATCAGACCACTGGAAAATGATGCTGGAGAAGTAGTAATGGGGACAATGGAATGGTGGATGAGCTGAATAAGTATTTTGCATCAGTCTTCACTGTAGAAGGCACTATCAGTATGGTGGAAGTTCCAGGTCTCAGGGGTCATGAAATGTGTGAAGTTACTGTAACTAGAGAGAAGATTCTTGGGAAACTGAAAGGTCTGAGGTCACCTGGACTAGATGATGTACACCCCAGCGTTCTAAAAGAGGTAGCAGAAGAGATCGTAGAGACATTAGTAATGATTTTTCAAGAATCACTGGATTATGGAATGGTTCTGGAAGACTGGAAAATTGCAAATGTCACTCTACTCTTCAAGAAGGAAGAGAGGCAGAAGAAAGGAAACTATAGGTCTTTTAGTCTGACCTCAGTGGTTGGGAAGATGTTGGAGTAGATTATTGTGGATGAGGTCTCAGGGTACTTTGAGGCATGTTTATATGTCTTTTTACGTTATATGTCAATGATTTGGATGATGGAATTGATGGCTTTTGAAAAGTCTGCAGACCGTATGAAGATTGGTGGAGGGGCAGGGTTTTGAGGAAGTAGAGAGGCTGCAGAAGGACTTAGACAGATCAGAATGGGCAAAGAAATGGCAGATGGAATACAGTGTTGGGAAGTTTATGGTCATGCACTTTGGTATTAGAAATGAAAGGGTTGACTATTTTCTAAATGGAGAGAAAATACAAAAAAGGAGGTACACAAGGACTTAGAAGTCCTTGTGCAAGATTTCCTAAAGGTTAATTTGCAGGTTGAGTCTGTAGCGAGGAAGGCAAATACAATGTTAGCATTCACTTCAAGAGGACCAAAATATAAAAGCAAAGATGTAATGTTGAGACTTTATAAAGCACTGGCAAGGCCTCACTTGGAGTATTGTGAGTAGCTTTGAGCCCCTTATCTGAGAAAGGATGTGCTGAAACTGGAGAGGGTTCAAAGGAGGCTTTCAAAAGAGGTTCTAGGATTGTCTAGGCAGAGGTTGATAGAACCTTGACTCATGAAGGGATACAGGGGGAAGGCAGGAGTCTGGGGCTGAGAGGAAATTGGATTAATCGTGATGAAATGGCGGAACTGACTCGATGGGCCAAATGGCCTAATTTTGCTCCTATGTCTTATGGTCTCATAATGATATAATAAAGCACACAATTGCAGTTTGTACAACCTTGCTTCAATAAGATTTCAGATGCTAAGGTAGTTCAATGGAATTACATATTCAGATCATGATTCATTTTAAATTGGGAAAATAATAACTGCACTTTATTGTTGAATCAATCTAACCCCAATTTGACATAAAAGGCTCTGTGCAAACAGGGAAGAGTTCTGCATAATAATATTTCTAAGTTTTTAGTGGGTTAAAATTCAAACAGTCAGTTGTCATTTACACAGGGATTGTGAGTTCCATAGCTCTGTGGACATCAATACCTGTAAAGGGCGACAAATACATCTTTTGTTCTGTCACACATCTTCATAGCTTGTTCATTCACAGAATCCAGGTTCTCTCAAAGCATTCTGAGGTATTACATCAAGACTATTTCAGGGAATATGGAGCATAAATGTAGTTATTGTAGAGTTGTCACCACAGCCTCCAAATCCCAATAATACCGTTGGATTAGCCACTCTTCCCAGAGGTATTGCTACATCTTCGTATAATATGATGTGGGATCTATTTAACTTCTTTGCATTACAAAGACTCAGTACCTTCAGAAGTATGGCCTTTTGAAGAAAATGTTAAACTAAAGCCTTTTGTTGTCTCTGTGTGGTCTCTTGTGTGCGTGTAAGTAATACTGAGTAGCTTTTTGAAACCAGAGTAGAAGTCGTCTGGTTAATATTTATTCCTGAAAGAGGTTTTTTAAAAAAACATTCATATCATAAGGATCATGACGTTCAGATGTTGGCTATTGTATTTTCCTACATTCCAATAGCATTAGCATTTTCGAAGTATATTGCTACGTCCTGGGATGATGTGAAAGACTGAGATATAAAGGAAGAGTTTACTCGGGCTCCAAAAGAAACTTTCATATCTAGCCTTTGAAGTACCAGATGCTAAGACCACAGAAAACATGATACCTTCATTCAAGGGCAGCAGGGAAAAGCAGGTAATGACACACCCGTGGATCTAACATCAGCAAAAGGAAAATTATTACAAATAACTGAAGGGCAGGCTTAATCTGTACTTGGAGAAACGGGGTTTTCCTTCAAAAAGGAAAATTCCTGTCTGACTCGCTAACTTTTTCAAAGAGATGTCAATCGGGGCAATGCGTTTGATGCTGCTTATAAGGACTTCAGCAAGGCATTTGGCAAAGTCACGCATGTTCAAAGGTTCAAAGGTTCATTTGTTATCAAAGCATGCATCCATATACAACTCTGAAATTTGTCTTCTCCAGATAGCCATGAAACAAAGAAAGAACATGAAAGTTGTTCTGAGAGAAGCATCAATCCCACTCCCCCTGAACAAAAAGGAACAGCATCCCAATCATCAACCCCCAAAGCCCCCCTCACCCCACACAAAATGGAACAGGAACATTGACCCTACCCCCCAAAAATCATCCCCTCCCCCGCACAAAAATAAACAGAACACAACAGAACAACAACTACCAAAATCCCTCCCCTCACACAACATAACGGAAGGGGAATGGCTGCAAAAAAACACAGACTATAAAAACCATACGTCTGAAAAAGTCCACAGTCCATAAATGCAACAGTCCAATCCATAAATGCAGAATCATGATACCATCCTCCGATATCACTGACATTCATCAAAAGAGAGGGAGACCACAAAAGACAGAGAGGCCTACCTGCCTGCCACAGTGAGCCACACAGTGATAGGCCCCTCACAGACTCCTTCTCCAGCAGTGATCAAAAGGAAGGCAATCAGTGCTGAAACTGTCACTTGCTTTCCGCATTCACCTTGATGTTGCAATCTTCCTCGACGCTTTAATGGAGTCGAGCATCAGCTTGTGCTCTGCCTTGAAGTTTCTTTGCATCGAGGTGGTCCAAGTACGCACTAGCACATGGCAGGTACATGTGGTACTGTTTGAAAACGTAGGAGCCCATGGGATACACGTCAATTTGGCAAATTATATCCAAAATTAGCCTGTGATAGCAGGCAAGTGAATGATAGTTAAGGGCTGCTTTTTTTTTTGCGATTGTAAGCCAGTGTCCAGTGCTGTATTCCAGGGATCAGTGCTGGGACTCTCACTGTTTGATATGGATATTAATGACATTGTGTGAAAATATGATTAGTAAGCTCACAGATGACATGGGTAAAATGGGCGGGAGGGAGGGGGGAGGTTGTTTCATTGATGGTTGCTGCTGCTTGCATGGGGGAGAGGGCGTTTTGTGGTCCGTAAGTTTTTCTGTCATTTGGCGTTCTTCTCTTTTTCATGGATGTCTGTGAAGACTATTTCAGGTTGTATATTGCATAGATTCTCTGATAATAAACTGGACCATTTGACAGTGAGGAAGGTAATCTTTGTGTGCAGGATAATATGAAACAGATGGTAAAATAGGCAAGACAGATGATCCTGAAAGATGTGAGGAAATCATGTTTGAGCATTCCTGAAGGCAGTGGCACAGGTAGATAAGGTGGCTAAGAATACAGAGAGCGAATTTGCTTTCACTACCTGGACCAGAGAATCTCAGAGCAGAGGGATTATCATACAACTGTATAAAACTTCAGTCAGGCCACAGCTGGAGCACTAAGTACATTTCTGGTCACCACACTTTCCAAAGGTAGTGAAAAGAATATTCATCAGGATGATGCCAGGGATAGAGCCTTTCAACTCTGAGGAGAGACTGAAAAGATAGGCTGTGCTTGTTCTCCTTGGAGTGAAGAAATATGAGGCAAGGGGTGGGGTTAGGGAGATAGGAGTGACATAGCAATGGTACAGAGTGAGTAACACTACCCTCCAGCAGAGAAAGCATAGGCCTAAGGAACAGGTTAGGAGATTTAGAAGTGATTTATGGAAGATTTTTTGCACCCAGATTGAGAGGGAATCTGGAGTGGACTGCTTTAGAGGGAGATTCAGATAGGTACTCTCCCAGCATTTTTGTCTTTAGATGAGCACTTAAAACCTTGTGGTGTAGAAATTTATGCACTGAGTTCTGGAAATGGAATTAATATAGACAGCTATTTGATAACTGGCATGGACACAATAAAACAGCCTGTTTCCATGTGCTATAACTGGAGATTTTTTATTTATATTGATGTGTTGTTCTATGCCATTCTGAAACTGAATACAGGACAATTTTATAGGTGTTAACTCATGCCGTTTAAGAAAATAATCAAAGCCTATAAGTTAGTAAAAAATGATTATCAATCAAAATGTGTCAGCTGCTTTCTTTCTTTTTCAATATTTTTATTAATTTTCTATATAGGAGAATACAGAGTTCAAGAAAAAAGAAATATATCGAATACATTATACTGAATCGCACATACAAACTCCATACTCTATATTCATACAAATTGATTAATTCATAATATTGAAATATAGTAAATTTATTTTATGGAAAAAAATCTAACCCACTACCAAGGCCAAAGCTGATTAGTTAAGAAGAAAAAAGGAAAAAAAGTATATTATTAGCCATTATCTGTGCTTTAACGGCAAATCATCGGTTTTGAATATAGTTCAAAAAAGGTCCCCACAATGTTTGAAAGTCTTGATTAGATTCAGAAATTAAACACCGAATCTTCTCTAAATTTAAACATGACATCACATCACGCAGCCATTGAACGTGTCTTTCCATTTAAGCAAGAGCACCCTCCTAGCCATAAGAGAAATAAAAGCCAAAATGTGCAAATCAGATTTCTCCAAAATAATATCCTTTCTTCCAACAATACCAAATAAAGTGGTCAAAGGATTAGGCTTAAAATTTACTTTAAAAAGTATGAAGAAGGTTTGAAATACTTCTTTCCAATATTTCTCAAGACTTGGACATGTCCAAAACATATGAATGAGTGAAGCTTCTCCATTATTACATTTATCACAATAGGAGATATATCCAAACAAAAGCGAGACAAATTATCCTTGGTCATGTGGGCCCTATGGACCACTTTAGATCGTAAGAGAGAGTGGTGAGCACATAATGATGAAGTGTTAACCAATTTAAAAATTTCATTCCAAATTTCCTCAGAAATTGAAGCCTGTAAGTCTTGTTCCCAAAGATTTTTAATTTTATCTAAAGGAATACTTCTCATTCCCAGCAACATATTGTAAATATTAGATATACATCCATTATAAAAAGGTTTCAAATTAAAAATTACATCTAGTAGATTTTTATCAGGACTCTTAAGAAACTGTATTTGAGACTGTGAAAAGTCTCTTATTTGTAACTATCCAAAAAGTGAGTTTTGGGTAAGCTATATTTAGCTGACAGTTGCTCAAACGAAAGGAGACTTTCCTCCACAAACAAGTCCTGGAAGTATTTAATACCTAATCTATCCCATTCTTTAAAAGCCACATCTATGATAGAAGATTAAAAAAAATTAGAAAAAAATGGGACTTGAAAGAGAAAATCTCAATAAACCAAAGTATTTTTGGAATTATACCCAAATTCTCTTATTTTTTGTAATATTGTTTCACTGTGCACATTAAGTAAATCAGGGGAGAAAACACCCTTGTCTAACTCCTCTCTTGATTTTAGTAAACTGACTCACTTCCCCAGCTATTCTTCCAGCGGCAGTTTGTTCCCAGTACAGATTTCTGATTAGGCAGAGGTCTTTCGAATCTAGATCTAGAGTTTTCTGTAATATTTCAAATAACTTATTGTGCTTCACTTTATCAAATGCTTTTGTGCAGTCGATAAAACAAACAAACAAATCTTTTTGTACTTGAATAGCTTGTTCTGATCGTATCCTCAACATCAATATTGCATTTCTTGTACCTTTGTCTTTCACAAAACCACATTGTTCTTTGCCTATTTCAGCTTGTACCTTACTTTTAGCTCTTGTCATCAAAATTCTTAGAAGTATCTTGGTGATATGACTTATTAAACTTATGGTCCTATGTATTCACATTCTATTGCTCCAGCTTTCTTAGGAAGAGTGATAAATACTGATTTTTTTTCATCTCTTCTGGTATTATTCCAGTCTCATAAATGTCATTGATTAAATCAGTAAGTTTTTCAATTCCATGATCTTCAAGGGCGATAATTTATTCTATTGTGGCGACCCACTTTCCAGCACACTCGAACCGGCTCAGGAAACAACGCGTGCCGGCAGAGAGGCCGGCCCCAAAAGGGCGCCAGGCCATCTTCACCAGCAGGGGGAAAATCCCGTGCGCAGAAAGGGTCTGCGAATATGCTTTCCCCACAGCAGTCCCACCCGGGGAGGGCAGGAATGGGAAGGTTTTAAAGGAGGCCACAAAGTTTGAATAAATCTCTTTCATCGCAACTCCAACTCACTGACATATGTCGTTATTCTAGCGCTGTGTGTAGCACACCGCTACAATTGGTGACCCCAACGGCCCAAGCGATATTTGGACCAGAGATGACCGATGCCGCATCTGTTCATGCAGTTTCGTTAAAACTGCCAAGCTTCTGGACGCTGCGAGCTCGCCTATGGTTCAAACAAGCAGAAGCCCAATCCCACATTCGGCAGATAACCTCCGATTCCACTCGTTACTACTACGTGCTGAGCTCACTCGACCAGGAGACAGCTACACAAGTTGAGGAGTTTATACAGTTGCCCCCGGAGGACGGCAAATACACAGCATTCAAAGCCCTGCTCATAAGGACTTTTGGACTCTCACAGCGCGAGTGAGCTGCCCGCTTACTGCATCTGGATGGTTTGGGACACAGGCTGCTGTTGGCATTAATGAAAGAAATGCTGGCCCTGGCTGAAGGACACAAACCCTGCCTCATGTTTGAGCAGGCGTTCCTAGAGCAACTGCCCGAGGACATATGCCTGCTGCTGTCCGACGCAGATTTCAGCGACCCCCGGGAGGTGGCAGCCTGGGCAGATGTGCCATGGAACGCCAAGAAGGAGAGAGGGGCGTCCATTGCACAGATCACCAAGCCGCGTGCCCAACGACAGACCAGACCAGGCCCGGCAACAGAGCCTACAAAACGCAGCGACGGGAGTGAGGAGCCCAACGAACAATGGTGCTTCTACCACCAGCGGTGGGGCACAGAGGCCCGCCGCTGTAGACCGCTCTACAAGTTCCCTGGAAACGCCAGGGCCAGCCACCGCTGATGGCTATGGCGGCTGGCCATCAGGACAGCCTCCTGTACGTCTGGGACAAGCAGTCGGGACGCCGCTTTTTGGTCAACACCAGAGCAGAGATCAGCGTTTTACCTCCAACGAGTTACAACACCCGCAACAGAGAACCGAGACCCACCCTGAGGGCCGCAAATGGCAGCACAATATGAACATACGGCACCCGCACGGTGCGGCTACAGTTCAGCTCCAGCCGGTTCATGTGGGACTTCACACTGGCCGCCGTGGCCCAACCACTCCTGGGGGCGGATTTTCTGCGAGCCCACAGCCTGCTGGTCGACCTGCAAGGGAAGCGACTAGTCCAAGCCAAGACTTTTCAAACATTCTCCCTGGGTGAAGCCAAGTTGCCAGCCCCACACCTGGACTCCATCATGCTGTCCGACGACGAATTCACCAGGGTCCTGGCGGAATTCCCATCAGTTCTGACACCGCAGTTCACGGCAGCCATGCCCAGACACAGAATACAGCACCACATCCCAACCCAGGACCACCCCTCCATGCCCGTACTCGGAGGCTCCCCCCGGACAAGCTCTGACTGGCAAAGGAGGAGTTCAAGAAGATGGAGGAATTGGGGATCATATGACGGTCCGACAGCCCATGGGCCTCCCCCCTGCACATGGTGCCCAAGGCAACGGGGGTGCTGGAGACCATGCGGCGACTACCGCAGGCTGAACGAGGCTACAACGCCAGACCGCTACCCTGTGCCGCACATTCAAGACTTTGCAGCAAACCTACACGGCGCAAGGATCTTTTCCAAGGTAGACCTCGTCCGGGGATACCATCAAATCCCTGTACATCTGGACGACATCCCCAAAACAGCACTCATCACTCCGTTTGGCCTTTTCGAATTCCTCCGAATGCCGTTTGGTCTAAAGAATACCGCACAGACTTTCCAGCAGCTAATGGATGCGGTGGGAATCGACCTGGACTTTGCACTCATTTATTTGGACGACATCCTCATAGCCAGCAGTAGTTTTTTTTTTTTTAATAATTTTTCTTTAAAATTTTTTTTTACAAAATTCTTTATTACAAATGTCAGTGCTGTACAATATTTACAAACCCAGTGACTAACACATTTACTACACTACAAACAGACAATACATGTTAAACCAATATATTGCCATCCTCATCAATGATGGCATTTACACCCCGCGGAGCCCAATGGTCCCGGAACATCTCGATGGTCGCCGTGGACTGTGCGTATTCCTTTTCAATATTCACCCGGGCTCGAACATACCCCCTAAACATAGCCAGGCAGTCCGCCCGGGGAGAACCTCCTGCCACCCTTTTCCAGGAGCCACGGATGGCAATTTTCGCCAGTCCCAGGAGCAAGTTGACAAGGACATCCTCATCCCTCTGTGCCCCCCTCCTTACTGGATGACCATATATGAATAGGGTGGGACTGAAATGCAACCAGAAGGCGAGAAGCAGCCCACGCAAATACGCGAAAAGGGGCTGCAGCCTCACACACTCCACGTACATATGGTACACGGTCTCCTCCAGCCCGCAGAAGTGACACACGGCTGGGAGATCCGTGTACAAACTAAAGAACTTATTGCAGGGCACCGCTTTATGCAGCACCCTCCAGCCGAGATCCCCAAGGTGCATGGGAAGGACTCCCTTGTAGAGGGACTTCCACTGGGGACACCCCTCACCTTCAGGTGGAAAGACCGACCGCCATGGCGTGTCGGGACGGTGGACAAATGCTAGGAAGTGGAGGGTGTGGAGCAGCAGCCCATAAAGGTACCTCCTGCCTGCATCCCTGAATGGGATTGTGGGTGTTGATGAAAGACGGCTCAAGTTGTGTGGATTCGTCTCTCGGGCAAGGCTGCGGGGCCTGGGCCCGACGAGCAGCTCAGCCCGAGTCGTTCCACACACCTGAGCCGCACTGACATCCGTTGAGACAGGGCAAGGGTCAGCCAGGACCCCGCCCTCTGCCAGAGGAGGGGATTCCCGGCCTGAGGCAACCATGTTCCAGACTCTCAGTAGGTCTTGATAGAAGCCGGGCAGCCTCTGCAAAGCAGCACGGCTGACGCCCGCCGGTGGTAGCTGCATATCTTCGGCAAGACAGCAGCCCCTCCGGAGGAAGAAAGTCACCAACACGTGCCACCTGGGAGGGTGCTCGGTGTACAGGAATCTCTGCAGAGTCCTGAGGCGGAGAGCCGCCAGTCGTGTGCGTACACACACCAGCGACTGTCCGCCCTCTCCTTCTGGGAGACTCAGAACCGCTGCAGAGACCCAGTGCTTCCTGTTTCCCCAGAAGAAGTCCACTAGCTTCCTCTGCATTCTTGCGACAAAAGGGGCAGGAGCATCTGTCCCACCTCTGTCAACTCTACGCCCGACTGAGCGAATTCAGCCTTACAATCAACCCGGCCAAATGCCAGTTCAGACTCGACACCATTGACATCCTGGGCCACAGGATTACTAAAGAAGGGGCAACCCCTCTGCCCGTCAAGGTAGACGTGGTCCGCCACTTCCCCCGACCCAACACAACCAAAGGCCTGCAGGAGTTCATGGGTATGGTGAATTTCTACCACCGTTTCCTCCCCTCAGCAGCCCGAACCATGCAACCCCTGTTCACCCTGATGTCGGGTAAGGGCAAGGACATTACCTGGGATGAAGAGGCCGCGGCCACGTTCGTTAAAACCAAAGAAGCCTTGGCAAACACCGCGATGCTAGTGCACCCCAGAACGGACGTTCCTACTGCCCTCACGGTGGACGCATCCAACACAGCAGTCGGTGGAGTGCTGGAGCAATTCATTGAGGGCCGCTGGCAACCCCTGTCGTTCTTCAGCAAACACCTACGACCACCCGAACTCAGATACAGTGCTTTCGTCCGGGAGCTATTGGCACTATACCTGGCAATCCGGCATTTCAGATACTTCCTAGAAGGTAGGCTCTTCACCGTGTTCACGGACCACAAACCGTTTACCTTTGCGTTCACTAAGTCGTCCCGCCAGCAGCGACATTTGTCCTACATCTCCGAATACACGACGGACATCTGGCATGTGTCGGGAAAGGACAACGTCGTGGCAGACGCACTATCCAGACCTACCATACCGGCCCTGTCCCAGGGGGTGGACTATGCAGTGCACAGCAGGCAGACAATAAGATCCCTAGTTACAGAACTGCGGTCTCCGGTTTGCAGCTCCAAGACCTCCCCATAGGCCCAGGTGAGAGGACCCAACCGTGTGATGTAGCTACCGGCCAACCCCGCCCCGTCGTCCCAGCAGCCTGGTCACGGCGAGTTTCCGACTCCATTCACAACTTAGCGCACCCCGCCATCAGGACAACCGTCCGGCTGGTCTCCAACAGGTTCGTGTGGCATGGACTTCGTAAACAGGTCAGTGAATGGGCCAAAACTTGCATGCAGTGCCAAACGGCCAAGGTGCAGCGGCACACCAAGGCTCCGCCGCAGTAGTTCGAACCCACCCGCAGGAGGTTCGACCACATTCATGTGGATATCGTGGGGCCCCTGCCAGTGTCGCAAGGAGCGCGGTACCTCCTAACTATGATAGACTGCTTCACCAGATGGCCAGAGGCAGTCCTGCTCACCGACACCACCTCCGAATCCTGCGCTGGAGCACTGATCGCAACCTGGGTAGCCCGCTTCGGGGTACCAGCCCACATTACCTCCGACAGGGGCACCCAGTTCACCTCCAGCCTGTGGTCAGCTATGGCCAGCCTTTTAGGAACACAGTTACACCACACAACTGCCTACCATCCACAGTCGAACGGACTAGTGGAGCGCTTCCACCATCACCTGAAGTCGGCTCTCATGGCCCGCCTGGAAGGGCCTAATTGGGTGGACGAACTTCCCTGGGTCCTGCTCGGAATCCGCACTGTGCCCAAGGAGGATCTGCACACCTCGTCGGCCAAGTTGGTGTACGGCGCGCCCCTGGTCGTCCCAGGAGAGTTCATACCAGCCCCAAGGGGGCAAGAGGAGGAACCTGCAGCAGTCCTGGACAGACTACGTGAGAGGCTCGGTAACCTGGCCCCCATACCCACTTCGCAGCACGGACAGAGCCCGACCTGCGTACCCAAAGACCTGCAGAACTGTAAGTTTCTTTTTGTGCGATGGGGCGGACACCGGGCACCGCTACAGGGGCCCTACGAGGGGCCATTTAAGGTGATCAGGAACAACGGGTCCACATTCGTGCTGGACATTGGGGGGAGAGAGGAGGTTTTCACAGTGGACCAACTCAAACCGGCCCATGTGGACTTGGCACAGCTGGTCCGGGCTCTGGCACCGCGACGCAGAGGCAGACCTCCGAAACAGAGGCCGATCCAGACTGTGGACATTGGGGTTGTATCGCTGGTTCTGGGGTGGGGGGGGGGGCGGTTATGTGGCGACCCACTTTCCAGTGCACTCGAACCGGCTCACGAAACAGCGTGTGCTGGCAGAGAGGCCGGCCCCAAAAAGGGCGCCAGGCCATCTTCACCAGCAGGGGAAAATCCCGCGCGCGGAAGGGGTCTGCGAATATGCATTCCCCACAGTAGTCCTGCCCGGGGAGGGCGGGAACGGGAAGGCTTTAAAAGAGGCCGCGAAGTTTGAATAAATCTCTTTTATCGCAACTCCAACTCACCGACTACATGTCGTTATTCTAGTGCTGTGTGTAGCACACCGCTACACCATTACTAATTCATCAGGACCTGCTGCCTTTCCTTTCTTCATCTTATTTATTGCAAAACATTTATTTGGTGAAAACATCAATAATTTCAGATATGCAGATGACACTGTGTTAATTGCAAGTACGGAGGAAGAACAACAAAACTTAATTGATATAATTGTTGAAGAAAGTGCAAAAATGGGTCTATCTATCAAATGTAAAAAGGCAGAATGTATGCTGATATCCAAAAAGAAGGAGAATCAGGCTGAGAATAAATGGGGAAGACATAAAGCAAGTACAGAACTTTTGCTACTTAGGAAGCTGGGTGACATCAGATGGCAGGTGCGACTTGGACATCAAAAGAAAAGTAGGGATGGCAAAAGACACCTTTACGAGAATGAAGAGTATACTGACCAATACTAAACTAGGTATGACAACCCGCCTCAGAGTACTGAAATGTTACATTTATCCAGTTATGTTATATGGCTCAGAATGTTGGACAATATCTAGTAACATGAGGAAACGAATTGTAGCACCAGAGATGTGATTTTTGAGGAGGATGCAAAGGATATCATAGACGAAACGAATATCTAACGAGGATGTCATGAACGGAGCAAACACAAAAAGAGAAATAATGTATGAGATCATGAAAAGGCAATGTAACTTCATTGGACATGTGATTAGGAAAGAGGAGTTAGAATGCATGGTAATTATGGGAAAGATTGAAGGAAAGAAAGAAAGAGGAAGACAAAGACAAATGATGATGGAGACAGCAGCCAGAGAACTGGAAATGAATACCAATGAATTGATCCACTTGACCCGAAACAGGAGTGTGTGGGCCATGGCAGTCAAAGCTCAAACTGGGCATGGCACCTGATGATGATGATAATGACCCAAATTCTCATAGTATGTTTAACTACCAAATTGTCAGTTAACTTGCTCATGGATGAAGGAAGTGAGGATCCAAGAAGAGAAATAATAGAAAATTTATTAACAGAGTTAGCTTCTAAAGTCATAGTCATAGTCATACTTTATTGATCCCGGGGGAAATTGGTTTTCATTACAGTTGCACCATAAATAATAAATAGTAATAGACCCATAAATAGTTAAATAGTAATATGTAAATTATGAAATAAGTCCAGGACCAGCCTATTGGCTCAGGGTGTCTGACCCTCCAAAGGAGGAGTTGTAAAGTTTGATGTCCCTCTGTCCCTTCTTGTAGACAGCCTCAGTGTTCTTTGACCAGTCCAGTTTATTCTCAATTCATATCCTTAGGTATTTGTAATCCTCCACCATGTCCACACTGACCCCCGGATGGAAACAGGGTTCACCGGTAACTTAGCTCTCCTCAGGTCTGCCACCAGCTCCTTAGTCTTTTTCACATTAAGCTGCAGATAATTCTGCTCACACCATGTGACAAAGTTTCCTACCGTAGCCCTGTACTCAGCCTCATCTCCCTTGTTGATGCATCCAACTATGGCAGAGTCATCAGAAAACTTCTGAAGATGACAAGACTCTGTGTAGTAGTTGAAGTCCGAGGTGTAAATGGTGAAGAGAAAGGGAGACAAGACAGTCCCCTGTGGAGCCCCAGTGCTGCTGATCACTCTGTCGGACACACAAAGAAACCCATATCGGATAATCCTGTAATATAACCAAAATATAAGATTACGTATATTAACCGCCCAATAATAAAACCTAAAGTTTGGTAAAGCTAGCCCTCCATTCCTTTTAGCTTTCTGAAGATGAATTTTGTTTAGTCTAGAACCTTTATTTTTCCATATATAGGATGATATAATAGAATCAAGAGAACCAAAAAAAAGATTTAGGGATAAAAAACAGGTAATGCCTGAAAAAGATATATAAATTTAGGTAAAATATGCATTTTAATTGAATTAATTTGACCAATCAATGATAACGAAAGAGGCAACCAATTTGATTGTGTCCTTTTAACATAAGAAAAATTTCTTTAAATGAACGCTTATAAGTTTTAGTAATTGTTATACTTAAGTACGTAAATTGGTTTCTTCCACTTTTAAAAGGCAGGTTTGAATTAGCTGATATCCAATTATTCAAAGGAAAAAGTTCACTCTTATGTAAATTCAGTTTATATCCTGAGAACTGACTAAAACAGGAGAGTAAAGAAAGCCCATGGGATAACAAGTCTCAACATTAGAAATAAAGAGCAACAGATCATCAACATAATGTGAAACTTTGTGGATAGTGCCTCTCCTTAGAATACCAGTGATATTATTAGATTCTCGAAAGGCTATGGCTAAAGGCTGATTTATACTTATGTGTCAACTCGACTCCATAACCTACACAAGTGGCCTACGCGCATTGTCAGCGTTCATACCTGTGCATTGGTGTGTCTGCGTCGCTCTGCAATTCGGGCATGTCACGCATGCGCACACACTTGCCCGTGCAAGGCTTTGTGGTCATGGTAGTCTTTCTCGGGGTAAACAAGTTTAAAGTGAGCATCTTTTTTCATAAAAGCGAAATGTGTCCTCCATAATTTCGGAGGTCTGTAAAGCTTTATGGAAAGCATTGCAGCCAGAGTTCCTTTCCTGCCCCTCAGTCGCCCAATGGGAAGCTATTGCAGTGTAGGAGGAAATGCGATGCTACCAAGCAGACCAATCACAGTTGTTCGGTCTGCATTGCCACGACGCGCAGTTACATTTTGGGAGAGGTGCGCGTCATGCTACGGCGTAGGGATCCGCTTAGGCTCTGCGTAGGGCTCGTGGCGATGCTGTACTTATGGTGTTGAGTTGACGCAGAAGTGTAAATCAGCCTTAAGGGTTCTAAAGCCAGATCAAAAAGCAAAGGACTCAACGGACAGCCTTGTCTGGTGCCACATTGAAGCTTAAGTGGTTTGGAGTTCTGAGAATTATTAATAACTCTAGCGGAGGGAGCGAAATAAAGTAATTTAATCCATTGAATGAAATCAGGTCCAAAATTGAAGTTTTCTAAAATTTTAAATAAATAATTCCATTCAACTCTGTCAAAAGCCTTCTCAGCATCTAGGGATACCACACATTCCGATATCTCCTTAGAAGGAGAATAGATAACATTTAATAAAAGACGAATATTAAAATGAGAATATCGATTTTTGATAAATCCAGTCTGATTATCAGAAATGACAGATGGTAAAATATTTTCAATCCTACGGGCCAGAACTTTAGATAGAATTTTAGTATCAATATTAAGTAAAGAAATTGGTCTATAGGAAGAGCATTCAAATGGATCCTTATTCCTTCTGAGGATAAGCGAAATGGAAACCCCATAGAAAGGTTGAGGCAGTCTGCCCAACTTAAATGAATCCAAAAAAACTGAACATAAATGAGGTATAAGCAGTGAGGAAGAGGTCTTATAAAGCTCTCCAGAAAATCCATCTGGACCCGGAGCTTTCCTTGAGTGCAATTAGTGCACAGCCTCGACAATTTCCTCAAAAGAAGTAGGTTGTTCCAACTGCTTTCTGTTGTCAACAGAGATTGTGGGAATGTTTAATTGGTCTAAAAATTGTTCATTACGGTGTTATCCTTAGGAGAGTCAGAGCTATAGCATCGAATAAAATTCTCTAAAATAGATAGATAGATAGATAGATATACTTTATTAATCCTGAGGGAAATTTGGTTTTGTTACAGCCGCACCAACCAAGAATAGAGCGTAAATATAGCAATACAAAAAAACCCAACAATCAAACACCAAAATGCAAACTATGCCAGATGGAAAATAAGTCCAGGACCAGTCTATTGGCTCAGGGTGTCTGACCCTCCACGGGAGGAGCTGCACATTCAATAGCCACAGGCAGGAACGACCTCCCGTGCCGCCAAATGTTGTATCACTGTGGAATGTGGCCGAAGTCCAACAGTAAAAAGTTCAATATCCAGTCTGCAGACACGTTCCTCGATTGTAATATACCCCGGACTGCACCATATGTTGTTAACCAGATCAGTAAGCACCCAACTCCTTTACGCTTACCGCTGTCAATGCACTTCCAGTCAGTCGGAACGGTATTACCCACCGAACTCCTCTTCTCCAAAAGTCTCTGTTGTCTCGACCCGGTCCTCCTTCCTCAGCTTTGTGATCCCCCTCTGCATCCTCTGTGTGTTTTCCTCCGGATTTCAGCAGGGGTGTCTGCCGCTCTGTTCGCTGTCAGAGTTTGCTGGTCCGTGGAATACACAATGCGACCTTGCTTCTGTCCCACGTGTCAGGATGTAACCGTTCCCAGCGCTAAAGAAAACCCAAATAAAACTCTCTCTACCAGCATATTAGAGAGGGTACAGCTTCGATGTGTTACTGTGAGAAAAAAATTACAAAAAATAACGTAAATTAAAAAGTAAGAAGAAGAAAGTAAAAGAACAGATCGGAACGGCTGTACCAGGCTGCATGCACGACCGGCGCATGTGCACTAAAAGTATAATTTATTTCTAAATGATCAGTTGTCCTACCACCGTTAGCTTTACGTATTTCTTTAATCTGTTGTTTAGCTATAAAGGTTTTAATCTGATTAGCCAATAATCTACCTGTTTTGTCTCCATGAATATAAAATTGACTTTTATCTTTTAGGAGTTGAGTTTCAATTGGATAAGTTAAAAGGAGATCATAATTAGTTTTTATTTCAACACGCCTTTTATATAAAGCAGGATCTGGAACCAAGGCATACTGTTGGCCTAATTGTTTCAACTGGTTAGCTAAATCACTGCTCTCTTTATTAGCTTTTTTCTTAATACTTGCAGTGTAAGAAATAAATTGTCCTCTCGTATACGCCTTAAAGGCATCCCATCTGATAAGACTAGAAGTCTCCTCCAATGTATTCTCTTCCAAAAAAAAAGAGTAATTTGTCTCTCCATAAACTTTAAAAAATCTTTATCAGATAACAAAGTTAGATTAAAATGCCAAAACCTGTTTGTTTGAAGAAGGCCAGGGAGATTGAAAGATAAGAGCACAGGAGCATGATCTGAGACAACAATCTCTTTATATTCACAGGATCGACTAATGGAATCATTTGGCTATCAATAGAAAAGAAATCAATCCTGGAATAGGTATGATGGACATGAGAGAAAAATGAATATTCCCTGTCTACTGGATGCAAAAAAAAAGCCTAACATCAACAATACCACATTTTATTAGAAAAGATTTAATAAACACAGCTGATTTATTTGGTATCATTAGTTTAGAAGATGAATGATCTAAAACTGGATCTAAACAACAATTAAGATCTCCTCCCATCACCAATGAGTACAGACTCAAATCTGGCAAGAATGAAAAAAAAACGCTCAAAGAAGCCTGGGTCATCTATATTCGGAGCATAGACATTGGCAAATATCATTAATTTGTTATCTAGCTTCCCTGATACTATAACAAAACGCCATTAGTATCAGAAATTACTTTATGTTGAAGAAAGGCAACTTGATTATCTATAAGGATCAAAATGCCTCTGGCTTTGGCCTGAAACGAAGAATGGAAATGGATCCTCTCCATCGATTAAAAAGGCGTGAATTGTCACATTTACGTACATGAGTTTCTTGAAGAAAAACAACTGGTACCTTAAGTTTTTTAAGATAGGCAAAAATCTTATTTCGTTTCACAAGGTGATTTAGCCCTTTCATGTTAAATCTAAGTAACTTAATACTTTGATCTATTTTAAAACTATTTATAAGAAAGGTTAAAGTAACAATCAGAAGAATGCATATTAAACCCAAGCAATAAACCTTGAGATATGGTAACTAGGCAACAAAGTTGACTAAATTTCCAAATCAGCTTCATGAAAAAAGAACTCCCCATCCCCTTCCCTCCTCCCAAAGAGAAAAAATCGGCCAAAAGGCAGTTGATGTCTACCCCTACTAATATCACTCCCCCCAGAAAAGCCTGCTGGAACCGCTCCAAAGAATTCAAGGTTGATTACTGTTCCAACCAAGACAAAGCAAAATGCAGTAAAAAATAAGCTTATACAGTTTTACCAAACAAAAGAAGCAATTATTCATACTGAAAAATATTAAACAGTTATATTTTTAAGTCTAAAAATTTCTGAGCCCCTTTGTTCATAAGAAACCATTTCTTTCAGCCATCTTGCATTGTAATTCTCAGCCGAGCTGGAGAGCGAAGAGAAGGCTTGAAGTTTTTGCTATAAAGTTCCGCCATAACTTTTTTAAACTTAGCACGTTCTTCCATAACTTCCGATGAGAAATCTTCAACAATACGAATCTTCTGACCCTTGTAGCCAATCATACCTTTCCGGTGGGATTCACGAATCAAAAGGTCCTTTGTTTGAAATTCATGAAAGCATATGATGACCAATCTTGGTCTTGATTCTGAAGTCGATCTATAAATAGGTGATCTCTGAACACGATCAATCAAAGGCAAAGACTGCATAATATTAGGAAATAATTCCATCAAAAGGTTTGCAAAGAATTCTAAAGGATTATCTCCTTCGGTTAACTCTTTAAGTCCCAAGATTCGTAAGTTGTTTCTCCTACTTCTATTTTCCAAATCAATAATCTTCTGTCTCAGTTTTCCGTTGAACTTGGATTGTTTTTCATACAGCTTTTGCAGATCATCAGTTTTCTTATCCAGTATCATTATAATCTGTTCATATTCTTTTATCCTCTTATCATGCTCGATTAAAGTTTCTTGAATAGCATCCAGTTTTGTACCTACTTGTTTAACTTCAAAGTTGATTTGTTGTGATTCGGCCGATGCTTCTTTTCTGAACCGATGAAACTCCTCGGTAAGCTTTTGCGAGTCTGTAGAAAACTTTTGAAGCAATCCCGTAATAGATTCCAAAGCTGCTTTGGTAGCCATAGTAAGATAACAACACGTTTAACAGTAATATTTCAAAAGGTTGGAAACAACAAAGGAAGTAAGCTAGGAGCACCGGGAAAGACCTGTTACTCCATCAGCGACCAGCAGGTAATACAGCTTTCTGTATTGACTAAATTTGATAAGTCAAGCCTTAAAAAATCAATTGCAGAAAATGTTACGCTTGGTTATATTCATGTTATCATTTGATTAAGAATTCCAAGGAACAAAATTAATTGAAAATTGATTTAATGCATTGCAAATTAAGCTTGAACCAGGAGCACAGTCACTTAGAGTTAGCCAGCTTCGTAGGAGCTGCTAGGATACAAATGCCACTTTCACCTCTGGTTCATTGTATCACAGGAGATTAGCATCATTATTTATATTGCATATTTTGTGATCTAGGACTTCCGAAAGCACAGCATTTAAAGTATGCTGATTGTCTGAACAGACCATAAGACCATAAGCCGTTGGAGCAGAATTGGGCCATTTGGCCCATTGGGTTTACTCCACTATTCCATCGTGTCTGATTTATTGGCCCCCTCAACCCTATTTTCCTGCCTTCTCTCTGTAACCTTTGATGCCCTTACTAATCAAGAACCTATCAAACTCCACATTAAACATATCCAATGCCTTGGCTTCCATAGCAGTCTGTGACAAAGAATTCCACAGGTTCACCACCCTCTGCTGAAAGATGTTCCTCTTCATCTCTGTTCTAAAAGGACGTTGGTCTACTCTGAGGCTGCGCCCTTTGATACTAGACACCCCCACTATAGGAATCATCCTCTTCATGTCCATCCTATCTAGGCCTTTCAATATTCGGTAATTTTCAATGAGATCCCCCTCGTTCTTCTAAATTGCAGTGTGTACTGGCCCAGACATCAAATGGTTAAAGCAAATCATTTAACCCTTTAATTCCCAAGATCATTCTTATGAACCTGCTCTGGACCCTCTCCGATGCCACCACATCCTTTCTTCAATAAGGGACCAAAAACGGCTTACAATACTTCAAGTGTGGTCTGAACAATGCCTTACAAAACCTCAGCATTACATCATAGTTTTTCAAATCACAGTCGACGTATTTCAAATCACAGTCAGGGACTTCAACCAAGCTTGTTTGAAGGCAATCCTGCTCAATTACCTTCAGCTTATAACCTACAGCACCAGAGATCCCAACATACAAGACTACTGATATGTGTCTGTGTGCGTCCATCGTGAGCGATGAGGACCACTGACATCCTTGGGTGGGTGTGTTTGCTACTTGTGTGTCCAGAGTCCAATCCAGGCTAGGAAGTTCTGCAGTTGAGGTGCCTGCTGCTCGTTCTTTCTGCTCTTGTCGTTTCCTTTTTGTTCCAGCGTTGCGATTCTTTTCAGCTTTGGTGGCCCCTTTATTGAGAAGGCTGTGCTAGGATGAGCGATTCAAGGCTGCATGTTCCCAGGAAGTGTAATCGATCTGAAGGGCCTTGAGTGAAGTCCTGAGCGTGTCCCTGAATCATTTTCACTGACCACCACAGGAGCACTTTTTTGTGGACGGTTCCCCAAAGAACAACTGATTGGGGATGCAAGCGTCTGACACCCTGATGACATGGCCTGCCCATCTGATTCGATGTTTCATCAGCAAGGTGTGGACGGTGGGCATGTCTGCTGCAGACAGCATTTCCGTGTCAGAAATTTTGTGCTGCCATCTTCCATAGGCATGACAAGTGGAAGTAGTTCAGCCTACGCACATGTGTTATGTACACAGTCCATGGTTTGCACATGTAGAGGAGGCTGGGTAGGATGACAGCATGGTAGACTTACAGCTTGGCCCTCAGAGTAATTCCCCTTTGACCCCACACAGTGTCACGTAGTCTCCCAAAATTGGCACTAGCCTTGGTGAACCCACAGCTGACCTCATCGTCAATGTGAACTGCTCTTGAGCAGGTGCTGCCAAGATATGTGAACTTGTCTGCTGCTTTGAGCTGCTGGTGGTTCACTGAGGTGGATGGTTCCACACAGGGTTGATCTGGGGCTGCTTGGTGCATGTCCTCTGACCTCTTAGTGCTGAGGGAGAGACCAAAGTTGTCACATGCAGTGGAAAATTTGTTGATGATGTCTTACGTGTCGGACTCAGAGCTTGTGTTGAGGGCCCAGTGATCAGTGAATAGGAACTCTCTCAGCACCGTCTCTTTGACCTTAGTAACAGCTTGAACCCTGTGTGGATTGAACAGCTTGTCATCCAGCCTGTATCAGATGTGGATTCCAGGATTACTGCCCCTGAATGCATCAGTTAATATCACACTGAACGTCATGCTGAAGAGAGTGGGCGCCAGCTCACATCCCTGCTTGACCCCATTTGTGACCGAGAAAGCAACAGAACAGTCACCATCATCGACGGAGGCTGACATCCCATCATGAAACTGCTTGACCATGGTGATGAATGTGCCAGGGAAACCAAGCTTCCCCATGATCTTCAACAATGCTTCATGGCTTACGGTGTTGGAGACCTTGGTAAGATTGACAAAAGCGGTGTAGAGCTGTATGCTCTGCTCCTGGCATTTTTCCTGGACCTGTCTCACAGCAAGGATCATGTCAATAGTTCCCCTTCCTTTCCTGAAGCCGCACTGACTTTCTGTGAGATTATCTCATTCCAGATGAGCATTTAGCCCGTCCAGCAACACTCTGGCTAAGATTTTCCCAACTACTGAGAGCAAAGAGATGACTCTATGGTAGTTGCATGCTTGGCCATTTTCCTTCCTCTTGTACAGGTGTACAATGGATGCATCTTTCACTTCTTTCAGAATCTGACCCTCCTCGCTGAATGACTGGAAGAGCTCCGTCAGTTTGCTGGTGATGATGAATGGACCACCTGTTTTGTAGACCTCCGCTGGTATAGCATCTGCTCCAGGAGCCTTGTCACTTGACAGCTGGCCTATTGCTTTCTTGGCCTCCTGTTCTTGGAGAAGAGAGTCCATCTCATGGTTGATGTCTACTTGATCAAGATGATCAGTTGTTTCCTCCTTTATGGTGGATGGTCTGTTCAGCACAGACTCAAAATGTTCTGGCCATCCGTCCAGAATCTTGGCCTTCCCAGTGATGAGTGTGATACAATCTGTGTTTATCAGGGGTGAGGTCCCAGAAGGCTGAGGGCTGTACAGTGTTTTGATTGTATCAAAGAATCTCTTTGAGTCATGTCTATCGCTGTAGCCCTGAATCTCGTCAGCCTTTTTGCAGAGCTATGAGTCTTTCATCTTTCTGAGTCTGGCTTGAACTATTCTGTGTGTATTGGCAAATGCTGTCTTTTTTGAAATGCAGGAAGGATCATTCTGATATGCTCTGTGTAGCCTGTGCTTTTCCTGTAGGAGAGCTTTTATCTCCTCATCACTCTCATCAAACCAGTCTTGGTTCTTCCTCGTTGTATGGCCGAAGACCTCAAAGGAGGCAGAGTGAACGTGATCTCTGAAAGCAGCCTAGTCTTCTTCAACATCTCCTCCAAGATGAACATTGGCAAGCGCTGACTGGAAGCTATTAACCAGGTGGTCTGCAGAAGTACCTGATTTCAGCTTGCTGACATTGAGCTTCTCGGCAAATTTCTTTGCCTGTGGACATCGTTTGGCTTGGATGTGGATGTTAAGTTGGAAGGGATCAGACGGTGGTCTGTCCAGCAGACTGCGCCACACAAGGCTTTGGTCACTCTGACATCGTGTCTGTCACATCTTCTGGTGATGACGTAGTCAATCAGATGCCAGTGCTTAGAGCAAGGATGCATCCAAGACATCTTGTTACAGTTGGCAGGGGGAAGACCATGATGGTGATGATCAGATCATGTAAGTCACAGGTTTTCAGAAGAAGTGGGCCAATGCTGCTGCATTTGCCTACTCCACAGTGCCCTAGGGCTCCATCTCAGGTATTGTGGTCCCTTCTCACTTGAGCGTTGAAATCTCCAAGGATAAGTAGCTTGTCTGACCTTGGTACAACTGCAGTCAGGGAATCAAGCTCTCTATAGAACTTGTCTTTGGCTTCCTCTGAGTTGGTCATCGTTGGGCCATAGGCGTTGATCAGCGTGACATTGCATTTGTTCCCCAGGGTGGTTGCATGGTCATTAGATGACATTTGAATCCTTTTGACAGACTGGTAAGCTTTCGGACAAGATGGTTCTTGACAGCAAATCCGACTCCTGCTAGGCGATGTTCGGTGCTGCTGTATCCATTCCAGAATATGTAGCTGCCAACTGTTTCTGTCAGTCAGCCTTCATCAGCCAGGTGGGTCTGGGAGAGAGCCACAAAGTTAATCTTGTACTTCTCCAGTTCTCTTGCCACCAATGCAGTTCTTCTCTGTGGTCTGTCAGACTTGGCATTGTCCATTAAGATTCATCTGTTCCCTGTGCCAATTCTGTGCGGTGTCACTTTTGTTTGATTTCTTTGATTTCGACTACTGAAGTGGGATCCCTGCCAGCCGCGGTTTGCTGACCAGGGTTGAGTGAAGTAGACAATGTTTAGGGCACCTTTTCTAGCCCACTCCTCATGCTATGGAGTGAGCAGCCTGGAAAGGGCTACTCAGTCACTCAGGTGGCTGTTGTGTTCCGCTGCTACTTCGGTCAACAATAAAAGACCCATTGGCCTGGGTCGCTTGCGTGCAGGTCCCTGGCTACAGCTTCCACTGTATCCACCCTGCTGCTTCGTCGCTCACCCATCACCACAGGACTTGGATTTGGATGTCATGTCTTGCGTGTGAGTTTGATTAAAGTGAGGAGAGTTACACAGGTCGTCAACCTCACTCTCTCAACGTAGTCCATCTGAATCCAGTGGCAAGATGAGAGACAAGAGGACTGGAGATAGGTCAGGGTGCAATGGATGACCAGGGCAGTCCATGCGTCTTGCTATGCCCTTTGCGCTCCACAAAACGTGCTGGGAAGCGTCTTCCTGCCACTTGAACCAGCTGGTGGTTTCCTCCACACAGTCTGAAGAATCCAGTCATCACATGCTTCGGGTGGACAAGCCCAAAGTCACCAAGAGTTCAAAGAACCCCCAACAGCTACTCTCGCCTGGTTTGGCTGGCCTGTCGAAGCTGTTGACCAGGGTGTGGTCACTGTCGCATGCGAACAGCTTACTTGGAGCCACAGGTGAGAGCTGAGTGCCAGGCGAGGACCAAAGGTGGAGGACCTACCTCAGAAGGTACGACAGGTCTTCACACCAGAGGTGCTACCCCTCCCTGACATCCCATACTAAGATAAGGAATGCCTACCATTCCATATGCAGACCACATTTCAGGAAATCTGATCATTTGGCTGTCCTTCTCCTACCTGCATATGGGCAGAGGCTAAAGAACAAAGTTTCAGGGACTAGGACAACATAGAGGTAGTCGCAGGGACAGAGGAGCAGCTATGGGATTGCTTCAAATTGGTTGACTAGGTCATGTTCAAAGACTCATCTCTGGATCTGAACTAATACACCACGGTTGTCATGGGCTTTATAAAAACAGCTGTAGATGAGTGTATTCCCACAAAATCATTCAGAGTCTTTCCAAATCAAAAGCCCTGATTGAACCATTGATGATCTGCAATCTGCTGAGGGCCAGATCAGAGGCATTCAGGTCTGGTGACCAAGAGGGTTACAAGAGGTCCAGGTATGATCTCCGGAAAGCCATCTCACAGGCAAAGTGGCAATTCCAGACTAAACTTGAATCAATGAAGGATGTTCGACAGTTGTGGCAGGGCTTGAGTGTTATCACGTCGTATAAAGTGAAATCAAGTGACCTAGGTGAAATAGGCTTCGCTTCCAGATGAGCTCAATGCCTTCCATGCTCACTTCGACGTTAAAACTTGGAGGAACCATCACAAACTCCCATAGGCCCCGATAATCCTGTGATCTCTGAGGCCAATATGTGAGCAGCCTTCAGCAAGGTGTATCTAGGAAAAGACCTGTGCTGATCAACTGGCTGGAGTGTTCACTGAGATCTTTAACTTTCACTTCAGCAGTCTGAGATGCCCATCTGCTTCAAGCAGGTTTCAATTGTACTGGTGCCTAAGAAGAACAAGGTATCCTGCTTCAATGACTGTCATCCTGTAGCACTTACATCCACAGTGATGAAGTGTTTTGAGAAGTTGGTGAAGAAACTTGATATCGTCTGACTGAGAAATGACTTGGTTCTGCTCTAATTTGCCCAGCAGTCCAACAACTCCACAGCAAATGCCATTTCATTGGCTCTTCACTTAACCCTGGAACATCTGGACCGTAAAGATGTATACATCAGGATGCTCTTTATCTACTACAGCTTGGCATTCAGTACAATCATCCCCTCAAAACTAATCAATAAGCTCCAAGACCTTGGCCTCAATATCTCCTTGTGTGATTGAATCCTCAACTGCCTCACTTACAGATCCCAGTCAATTCGGACTGGCAACAACATCTCTTCCATGCTCTCCATCAGAACAAGTGCACTGTAAGACTGTGTGCTTAGCCCCCAGCTCTACTCACTTTACACTTATTACCGCGAGGCTAAGCAAAGCTCCAATACCATATTTAATTTTTCTGACAACACCTTTGTAGTAAGCCATATCAAAGGTGGTGATGAATCAGCGTATAATAGGAAGATTGAAAATCTGGCTGAATAGTGCCACAACAACCTCTCACTCAATGTCTGCAAGACCAAGGAACTGATTATTGATCCCAGGAGAAAGAAACCAGAGGTCCATGAGCCAGTTTTCATTGGAGCATTAGAGGTAGAGAGGGTCAGCAACCTCAAATTCCTCCATATTATTGTTTCTGAGGATCTGTCCTGGAACCAGCACATAAGCGCAATCATGAAAGCACGGCAGTACCTCTACTTCCTTAGGAGTTTGCAAAGATTCAGCATGTCATCAAAAACTTTTACAAACTTCTACAGTTGCATGGTGGAGAGTATAATGCCTGATTGCATCACAGCCTGGTATGGAAACACCAGTGCCCTTGAATGGAAAATCCTACAAAAGGTAGTGTATGCGGTCCAGTCCATCATGGTTAGAACCTTCCTCACTACTGAGCACATCATTGTCACAGGAAAGCAGCATCCATCATCAGGGTGCCCCACCATCCAGGACATGCTTTCTTCTCTCTGTTGCCATCAGGAAGAAGGTACAGAAGCCTCATGACTCACATCGTCAGGGTCAGGAACAGTTATTACCCCTCAACCATCAAAGGTGATAACTTTGCTCAACTTCAATTGCCCCGTCACTGAAATGCTCATACAACCAATGCACTCATTTTCAAGGACTCTTCATCCCATGTCCTCGATACTTATTGCTTATTTATTTATTAGTATTTCTTTCTTTTTGCATTTGCGCAGTTTGTTGTCTTTTACATATTGGTTGAACATCCAGGTTGGAGTGGCCTTTCATTGATTCTATGATGAATATTATTCTATTATGGAACATGCTCAAGGAAATGAATCTCAGTGTTGTATATGGTGACAGATATGTACTTCGATAATAAATTTACTCTGAACTTTGAATGCATAAATCCTCAGCATAACATCCTTGCTTTTATATTCTAATCCTCTCAAAAATAGCATTTGCCTTCCTTACTTAACCTGCAAGTTAACCTTTAGGGAACCCTGCATGAGGACTCCCAAGTTCCTTTGCACCTCTGATTTCTGAAAATTTGCTCCCTATTTAGAAAATAGTCTATGTCTTTTTTCCCTCTTCCAAAGTGCATGACCATACACTTCCCTATACTATATTCCATCTGCCATTTCTTTGCCCCTTCTCCGAATCTGTCTGAGTCCTTCTGCAGACTCCCTGCTTCCTGAACACTACGTGCCCCTCCACATATCTTTGTATTGTCCACAAACTTGGCCACAAAGCCATGAATTCTGTTATCTAAATCATTGACATATAATGTGCAAAGAAGCGATCCCAACATCAATCGCTACGGAATGCCACTAATCAATGGCAGCCAATCAGAAAAGGCCCTTTATTCCCACTCTTTGCCTCCTGCCAGGTCAGCCAATCTTCTAACCATGCTAGTATCTTTCCAGTAATTCCATGGGCTCTTATCTTGTTTAGCAGTCTCATGTGTGGCACATTGTCAAAGGACTTCTGAAAATCCAAGTAAACAACATCCACTGACTCTCCTTTGTCCACCTTGCCTGTTATTTCCTCAAAGAATTCCAACATATTTGTAAGGCAAGATTTCTCCTTTAGGAAACTATGCTGACTTTGGCCTATTTTATCATCTGCCTCCAAGTACCCCGAAGCCTTGTCCTTAATAATATACTCCGACATCTCCCCAACTACTCATCAGGCTAACTGGCCTATAATTTCCTGTCTTTTGCCTCCCTCACTTCTTAAAGAGTGGAGTGACATTTGTAATTTTCTAGTACTCTGGAACTATTCCAGAATCTGATGACATTTATAAGAGCGCTACTAAAGCTTCCACAATCTTCAACTACTTCCTTCAGGATCCTAGTGTGTAGTTAATCTCATCCATGATTTATCTACCTTCAGAACATTTAGATTACCAAGCACCTTCTCCTTAGTAATAGTGACTACACTCACTTCTGCCACCTGACTTTCTTGAAATTCTAGCATATGGCCAGTATTCATTAAGAACCTTCTCTCCCTGCTCCTACCCCGGGCACGTTTCCTCTTTTATCCCTGATCAGTCCTACCCTCACTCTGGTTATCCTCTTGTTCTTCATGTACATGTTGATTTTTTTGATGTTTTCCTTAATCCTACTCACCAAGGCCTTCACATGTCCCTTTCTAGCTCTTCTTAGTCCTTTGTTAAGCTCCTTCCTGGGTACCTTATAAGTCTCAAGATCCCTGTCTGAAAATTGCTTCCTATGTCTTAAGTATGCTTCCTTTTTCCTCTTGACTAGATGTTCCACATCTTTTGTCAACCATGATTCCTTCACACTACCATCCTTTTCTTGCCTCAATGGAACAAATCTGTCCAGAACCCCTTGCAAGTACTCGCTAAACAACATTTCCATTGTACGCTTCCCTGAGTACATCTGATACCAATTCTCACTCCCAGGCTCCTGCTACTTGTGTTAACTGAGTGGGACAAAGTCAGAATTATCAGCGCAGAGCCCTAGCACTGAGGAAATATTTCTCTCTGTCCAAGTTCATTGATAGGAGATGTCCGATCCCATTTGGAAAAAACACATGAAATGCCTGGACAAATCATATTGTTTACGCAGTGGACCACACATATTTATAGTCTATAGTCCTTAACAATAGCCAGGATGTGGGCTGCAAATTACAATAGCAGATGGAAAAGGCATGTCAAAAGGGTAATGTTGTGATAGTCACAGGACATTTCAATATGCAGTAGATTGGGAAAATCAGGTTGGTGCTGGATTTCAAGAAATAGAATTTGTAGAATGCCTATAAAATGGATTTTAAAGAGCAGCTTGTCATTGAACCCACAAGCGGAAAGGCTATTCTGGATTGGGTGTTTTGTAATGAACCAGATTTTATTCAGGATCTTAAGGTAAAGCAACCCTCAGAAGTCCGTGATCAGAATACAATAGATTTCACCCTGCAATTTGAGAGGTAGAAGCTACTGTCAGATGTATTCGTATTACAGTGGAATAAAGGAAATACAAAGGAATGAGACAGGAGCTAGCCAAAGTTGATTGGAAGGGGACACTAGCAGGGATAATGGCAGAGCAGCAAATGGCTGGAATTTCTGGGAGAAATTTATAAGGCCCAGGATAGATACATCCAAAAGAAGTAGTATTCTAAAGGCAGGATGACGCAACTGTGGCTGACAAGGGAAGTGAAAAACAACATAAACGCAAAAGAGAGGGCATGTGCTAAAGCAATAATTAGTGGGAAGTTAAAGGATTGGGAAGCTTTTATAAACTAACGGAAGGCAACTAAAAAAGCCAAAAGGAGGGAAAAGATGAAATATGAAGGTAAGCTAACCAATAATATCAAAGAGGATACCAAAAGTTTTCTCAGATATATAAGGAGAGGCAATGTAAAAGGGAGACATTGGATCATAGGAAAATGCTGCTGGGGGAATATGGAAATGGAAAATTAACTAAATAAGTATTTTGCATCCATCTTCACTGTGGAAGACACTAGTAGTATGCTGAATGTTTGAGGGTGTCGGGGTAGAAGTGAGTGCAATTGATATTACTAGGAAGAAGGTGGATAAGTCACCTGGACCAGATGGACTACACCTCAAAGTTCTGAAAGAGGTTGCTAGGGAGATTGTGGAAACATTGGTAATGATCTTTCAAGAATCACTGGATTCTGGTATAGTTCCAGAGGACTAGAAAATTGTAAATGCCACTCCACTCATCAAGAAGGGGGATGCAGAAGAAATGAAATTACAGGCTAGTTATCCTGACCTCAGTTGTTGGGAAGATGTTGGAGTCAAATGTTAAGGATGAGTTCTCAGTGTACTTGGAGGCACATGATAAAATAGGCCAAAGTCTTGTCTTAAGGGAAAATCTTGTCTGATAAATCATTTGGAATTCTTTGAAGAAATAACAAGAAGGATAGACAAAGGGGAATCAGTGGATATTGTGTACTTCGATTTTCAGAAGGTCTTTGATAAGATGCCGCATGTGAGGCTGCTTAACAATATAAGAGCCAATGGCATTACAGGAAAGATACTAGCATGGATGGAGGATTGGATGATTGGTAGGGGGCAAAGAGTGGGAATAAAGGGGGCCTTTTCTGGTTGGCTGCCAGTGATGAGTACTGTTCCACAGAGGCCAGTGTTGGGACTGCTTATTTTTACATTAAGTGCCAATGATTTCGATGAAGACAGAATTGATGGCTTTATGGCTAAGACTGTGGATAATACAAATATAGTTGGAGGGGCAGGTAGAGTTGAGGAAGCAGGGAGTCTGCAGAAGGACTTAGACAGATTAAAAGGATGGGCATAGAAATGACAGATGGCATAAAGTGTTGGAAGTGTATGGTCATCCACTTTGGTAGGAAGGACAAAGGTATAGTCTATTTTCTAAACGTGCAGAAAATTCAAAAATCCGAGGTGCAAAGCAACTTGGGAGTCCTTGTGTGGGATTCTCTAAAGGTTAACTTGCAGGTTGAGTAAGAGTAGTGAAGAGGACAAATGCAATCATAGCATTCATTTCGAAAGAACTAGAATATAAAAGAAAAGATATAGTGCTGTGGCTTTAGTGGTGAGGCCTCACTTGGAGTATTGCAAGCAGTTTTCAACCACTTATCTAAGAACTGATGTGCTGACATCGGAGCGGGTTCAGAAGAGGTTCACAAGAATGGTTCCAGGAATGAAAAGGTTATTGTATAATGAGCATTTGATGGCTCTGGGCCTGTACTCGCTAGAATTTAGAGGAATGGTGTTGGGTGGGGGGTGGATCTCATTGAAACCTATTGAATGTTGAAGCAGTGTGGATGAGGAGAGAGTGTTTCCTATAGTAGAGGATTCTAAGACCAGAGGGCACAGTCTTAGAATAGAGGGATGTCCATTTAGTACACAATAGGAGGATTTTCTTTAGCCAGAGGGCGGTGAATACATGGAATTCATTGCCACAGGCTGCCATGGAAGCTAGGTCATTGGATGTATTTAAGGTGGAGGTTGATGGGTTCTTGATTAGTCAGGGTGTGAATGGTTACGGAGAAAAGGCAGGAGAACAGGGCTGTGAGGGAAAATGAATCAGCCATGATGAAATGGCAATGCACACTTGACGGGCAGAATGGTCTACTTCTGCATTTATCTCTTCTGCGTTGATGGTCTTAAAGACGGGGTGCACTTTTCAACTGTTACGTACCCCGTAACTGGGTTGCCAAACCAGCAGAAATGGAACACTCGTTGGAGTCTGGATTACTAGGAACAAATAAAGTTTTATTAAAGAACTAAGTAATACAGTACTCTAATCGTAAGGATATAAATGTGACAGGTTAGCAATGATAATACACACATATGCACAGAACTAGGGTAATAGGAATCAACCAAGCTCTATCGCAGTCTAGGGGTAAAATGATCAGTCTTAGGTGACGCAGAGTTCAATTCAGTTTAGTGCAGTTCGCAGTAATCGCTGTTGTGGTACCATTGGAGAGAGTGTTGGATCAGGCAGACCTTTGATGTCTTCGCAGTGGGTTTCGGGCTGACCCTTTTATGTCTTCTATCCCGCTGTGGTCACCGACTGTGACCCCTCCGTTCCGGATATGATCGTTCTTCCACGGTGAACCTGGCACCCAGGCAAGGGCGGACACACACCCCAGGTCCCCACTGATCGTACCTTTACACCCTGTGAGCCTCTGGTCGGTTCCCGCAAACCGAACCTCCAAACTCCCACCACTTGTGGGGGTACACCGCTCTTCCAGGGTCTCGTTGTCTCGTGGTGTCATGGTGTCTTAGCGAACCTGCTCTTTTTATCCCCCTGCTGGGGTATCACCTGTCCATCAAACTTCAAACAGTTCAGGTTCAAAGTAACTGGTCTGTCAATATTCTGAATTGTGTTTCTTTTCCGTTAATCCCTCTCTTCTCTCTTATTAGCATTTTGAATGTTTCTCCATTGTCTCTCTTATCTCTCTCATTAGCATCAATCGTCTGATAGCTTTGTTTGGCATCACACAACATTATCAGCACACAGTACATTAGTGAAGTAACAGAATGCAGACAAGCGTATGCTATTTTTAAAGTCTAATCATGAGAACTGAAGAATAGGAAAGGTGTCCGCCTTGCTTGATATGAGCTTGTCAAATTACTACTTGGAGAAATGGAGAGAGGTAAATGATTGAATTTCTTTGAGTATTTCTCACTCTTTATAGGCTTCTATCATTCTACCCCACCATTATCAAACTCCTCTCCCCCATTCCCAGGCCTCCCATTATTAACAATAGGGGTACTTCACTCAGTTGCTGTCTTTTGCAGGCACACAGTCTATTACTACCAGCAAAATTATCCTATCCCTGCCATTTGCCACAATTGCTGCTTCTCCTCAGCCAACAGGTTTTGCGAATCTACTTGATATATCATCATAACCCTTCAAAAAGTTGAAGACTAATCTGCTCCCGTTCATTTTACAGGAGAAGGTGATGTATAAGTAAAAGGACACCTCCAAGAAGATCACATAAAAATTGCTGGTGAACGCAGCAGGCCAGGCAGCATCTATAGGAAGAGGTACAGTCGACGTTTCGGGCCGAGACCCTAAGTCAGGACTAACGGAAAGAAGAGATAGTAAGAAATTTGAAAGTGGGAGGGGGAGGGGGAGATCCAAAATGATAGGAGAAGACAGGAGGGATGGAGCCAAGAGCTGGACAGGTGATTGGCAAAAGGGATATGAGAGGATCATGGGACAGGAGGCCCAGGGAGAAAGAAAGAGGGAGGGGGGAACCCAGAGGATGGGCAAGGAGTATACTGAGAGGGACAGAGGGAGAAAAAGGAGAGAGAGAGAGAGAAAAAATTAACAATAAATAAATAAATAAATAAATAAGGGATGGGGTAGGAAGGGGAGTTGGGGCATTAACGGAAGTTAGAGAAGTCAATGTTCATGCCATCATATTGGAGGCTACCCAGATGGAATATAACGCGTTGTTCCTCCAACCTGAGTGTGGCTTCATCTTGACAGTAGAGGAGGCCGTGGATATACATATCAGAATGGGAATGGAACGTGGAATTAAAATGTGTAGCCACTGGGAGATCCTGCTTTCTCTGGCAGACAGAGTGTAAGTGTTCAGCGAAACGATCTCCCAGTCTGCGTCGGGTCTCGCCAATATATAGAAGGCCACATCGGGAGCACCAGACACAGTATATCACCCCAGCCGACTCACAGGTGAAGTGTTGCCTCACCTGGAAGGACTGTCTGGGGCCCTGAATGGTGGTAAGGGAGGAAGTGTAAGGGCATGTGTAGCACTTGTTCTGTTAAAAGGATAAGTGCCAGGAGGGAGATCAGTGGGGAGAGATGGGGGGGACGAATGGACAAGGAAGTCGCGTAGGGAGTGATCCCTGTGGAAAGCAGAGGGGGGGGAGGGAAGCCTTGTAAGCGGAACAAGTGCTACACATGCCCTTATACTTCCTCCCTTACCACCATTCAGGGCTCCAGACAGTCCTTCCAGGTGAGGCGACACTTCACCTGTGTGTCGGCTGGGGTGATATACTGCGTCCGGTGCTCCCGATGCGGCCTTCTATATATTGGCGAGATCTGACGCAGACTGGGAGATCGTTTCGCTGAACACCTATGCTCTGTCCGCCAGAGAAAGCAGGATCTCCCAGTGGCCACACATTTTAACTCCACGTCCCATTCCCATTCTGACATGTCTATCCATGGCCTCCTCTACTGTCAAGATGAAGCCACACTCAGGTTGGAGGAACAACACCTTATATTCCGTCTGGGTGGCCTCCAATCTGATGGCATGAACATTGACTTCTCTAAATTCCGTTAATGCCCCACCTCCCCTTCGTACCCCATCTGTTATTTATTTATATTTTATTATTTTTTTCTCTCTCTCTCTCTCTTCTTTTTCTCCTTCTGTCCCTCTCACTATACTCCTTGCCATCCTCTGGGTTCCTCCTCCCCCTGTCTTTCTCCCTGGGCCTCCTGTCCCATGATCCTCTCATATCCCTTTTGCCAATCAACTGTCCAGCTCTTGGCTCCATTCCTCCCCCTCCTGTCTTCTCCAATCATTTCGGATCTCCCCTCCCCCTCCCACTTTCAAATCTCTTACTATCGCTTCTTTCAGTTAGTCCTAATGAAGAGTCTCGGCCCGAAACGTCCACTGTACCTCTTCCTATAGATGCTACCTGGCCTGCTGCGTTCACTCGCAATTTTTATGTGTGTTCCTTGAAATTCCAGCATCTCCAGATTTCCTCATGTTTGACCTCCAAGCAGATGCAGTGTTCCTTCTGTTTTCTAAACTTTGACACCATTGGAGAATGCATTAGTAATCATTTGATCACAAAGGATTTACTGAGTGATTCAGCATCTTCTCTGCTTCGATTAACTCTCATTCACTCTAATACACATACCTAAACGTGCATGAAGTGACACTTAAGGCTGCGCTGTGATGGCTGTGATCTGTAAATGATTATTTGCTAAAACCCTGCCATCACAAAGTTGTGACTATTTGCCAACTCTTGCCTCTCACTCCAATCTTACAGATGATTCTAAACCCAGTGTTGATGAGACGGGCCCCTAAAGCTGTACGTTCTCTTGCTCTGACGTGTCTTAGCAACTAATATTGAAAAATTATCTCATTTACTTAATATGTTGAAGTAGTTTGCATAAGTGCATACATAGAGCATTAGATAGCAACAGCTGAAACAGAGAAGAGACAACTCATTATAAGATTGACTAGCAGAAAGAAAAAGTGATGCATAGTTAAAGGATCAACTTGAGATCTCCACTAGACGCTGTAGATCTATCTGCTCAGACAGGGAGGATGAATGTTAGCTACTCAACTAGTATATGACTAAAATAAATAAGTCCTTGTCAAGAGATATATTTAGGCCATTTTCTCCCATTTCTCAGATTAATGGAGTTTTTTTTTGTTTTGTTGCTCACTCCAGCTCTGCTTGAATTTCTATCTTTCCTGACAATACCAGGGCCATCACTGGAGACAGACATTGTTGAGATCAGCGAGCTCAATCTTAATGTAACTTCTTCAAAAAGTAATAGATGTGACACTCTTCAGCACTGAGGAAATCAACTCCATCTCATCAGAGCCTGTATCTTGCCAATCTGGTTCCAAAATGATTTCCAATGGGCCATAATTCCAATTTAAAAGCAAAGATATCATTTGAAGATAATAGAAAATTAAACTATGGCAGGTAATTTTGAAAAGAAAATCAATGGCTGTCTGTCAAGCCAATTCTGAGATACACTGCTTGAATGACTGAGCTGCACTAAACTATTTGGAAATACAGACTGAGGCACCTGTAAGCAAATGCAATAGAAATATGGTGATTCTCTCTTATTATTCATTCATTGATGATGCGAGGGTTCTTTGACAAAATGTTATGTTTCATGCACCGATATCCTAAGGCAATTTGAAAGGTAATACATTGCAGGATTATTTGAATCAGTGGATCAGACCACTTGCCAAGCATTATGTGTACCCATTTTATACAAACTGACAGCATGAAGCCGACTGATACCTAAAATTAAATAAATTCCGTCTATGTGAATCTGGCTGATTGTAACTGCCTACTTAGCATTCTAAAACAATGATTCCCTATAGCATTTAGGATAGAAATGTGAAATTGCTTGGTCTGATTTTCAGGGGAGTTTAAGTTTTTAAATACACCATTGAGTGTTTCTAAACCTGAAGCTATTATGGAATCCTCTGTGAGCTTAAACCTGACAAAAAGTTAATGGCAGAACATTTAGTTACACCTTTGTATCAAGGATCTTTGGGTCCAAGCCCATATCTCCTTGAAAATGGAGATTTGTAACTAGATAAAATATTAAAGAAGGCTTATGTCATGTTTGCACTCATCGCTAGGGGCATAGAGTATAAGAGTCAGGAAATCATGATGCATTTTAGTTATGCTGCACTTGGAATATGTGTGCGGTTCTGATTGTTCCATTACGTAAAGGATGCGGAGGCTTTGGAGGGCATGCAGAAGAGGTTTACCATGATATTGCCTGGATTAGAGGGCATGTGATATCAGGAAGGGTTGGACAAACTTGAGTTGTTTTCTCTGGAACATCAAAGGCTGAGGAGAGACTTGCTAGAAATTTATAAGATTATGAGAAGTAGACATTCAAAATTTTCTTCCCAAACTCGAAAACTTCTACAGATGCATCCCAGAGAGCATTCTGACAGGTTGCATCACTGCATACCAGAGTATGGTGGGGCTACCACACAGGATCAAAAGAAGCTACAGAACGTTGTAAGATTAGTCAGCTCCATCTTGGGTACTCAGAAAGGCGACGTCCATCATTAAGGATCCCCATCACCCAGGGTATGCCCTGTTCACACTGTTACCATCGGGAAGGAGGTACAGAAGCCTAAAGACGCACACTCAGTGATTCAGGAACAGCTTCTTCCCCTCTGCCATCTGATTTCTGAATGGACATTGAACCCATGAACACTACCTCACTTTTATTATTTCTGATTTTGCACTATTTTTAATTTGACTATTTAATATACAAATATATACTGTAATTAATTTACTTATATTTTCGTTCTATATTATCATGTATTGCATTGGACTGTTGCCGTTAATTTAACAAATATCATAACATGTGCCAGTGTTATTAAACCTGATTCTGATTCTGATTCTGAAATGTCAAATACTAGAGGGTATAGCTTTAAAGTGTTGGGGGAAGCTTAAAGGCGATGTGCAGGACAAGTTTATTTTGGATCGTGTAACGTGTGCAAGTATGTATCATAATTATGTATCAGGTGATATGGATCACATCCAGGCAGAAGGGATTACTTTAACTTGGCATCATGCTTGGCACAGACATTATGGGCTAAATAGCCTATCTTGAGCTGTTATGTTCTATCTGTGTTAATATGTTACCTCCGATTCCACATACCCAACCCTGTTTCAGGCTTCATCAAAAAACTTCTGAAAGTTCCTTTGTACCATATTGATTGATTTCCTCTTATCTATTCTACTGGTCGACAGGAGTGACTAACAGCTATCACAGCATCTCTCTTCTCAGCATTGTCGGGAAGCTTTTTGCTTGAGTCGCCCTGAAGAGGCTCCAGCTGCTCACAGGAGGGGTCTGTCCCGAGTCTCAGTGTGGGTTCAAAGTTGAGCAGTCCACCATTGACATGATCTTCTCCCTCAGGCAATTGCAAGAAAAGTGCAGAAAACAGCAGAAACCACTCTACATCATCTTCATCGATCTTACTAAGGCGTTCAACCTTGTGAGCAGAAAGGGCCTTCTTGAGATCCTTGCCAAGACTGGCTGCCCCCTAATCCTACTCAGTATCAGCAGGTTGTTTCATGATGACATGAAGGGCACCATAGTGTTCGACAGCTCCACATCAGAGTCCTTTAACATCCTCAGCAGGGTAAAATAAGAGTGTGTGCTCCCTCTAACGCTGTTCAGCATCTTCTTTGCAGTCCTGTTCAAGTGTCTTTGGGGAGGCCACTGACAGCACTTATCTCCATTCAAGGTCAGATGAAAACCCCTTCAGACTGTTAGGACTCAGAGTGAGGACCGAAGTGCAGATAAGGCTCATCAGAGACTTCCTGTTTGCCGATGACGCAGCTGTCGCAATTCACTCACAGCAGAAGCTACCAGATCTCATGACCTGCTTTGCGGAAGCCTGCAGAGAGCTCAGCCTGACTATCAGCCTGAAGAAGACACAGGTAATGGGGCAAGATGTTGACGACAAGCCATTCATTAACATTGTCGACTATGAGCTGGAAATCATCCACGAATTTGCATACCTGGGCTCCACGATCTCAGATAACCAGTAACTCGAAAGAGAGATCAACAGCTGTATCAGAAAAGCAGCCACAACCTTCTCAACGTTGACTAAGAGAGTCTGGGCCAACAACAGACTCACTATGAACACTGAAGTTCAGGTGCACACAGTCAGTGTGCTGAGCACTTTGCTCTACGCAAGTGAAACTTGGACCCTGTGCACAAAACAAGAGCAGCTATTCAACACTTTCCATATGCGCTGCCTCAGACGCATACTTGGTATCACCTGGGAAGACAAGGTTACCAACAACACAGTGCTCGAGAGAACAGGCACCGCCTCCATGTTCACCTTCCTCAAGCAGAGGTGTATGCGCTGGCCAGGCCATGTCTTGTGCATGGCAGATGGGCACATACCGATGGACCTTCTCTTTGGGGAGCTGGAGTCTGGAAAGAGGCCAACAGCAAGACCCCAGCTGCACTACAAGGACACCTGCAAGGGCCTCAAGACCCTTGGTATTAGCACCAACACATGGCAGTCAGTCAAGTCAGACAGGTGTGCCTGGAAGCAGGAAGTGAAAAAGGGTCTCTTGAAGTATAAGACTACTCTGATGAAGCAAGCAGTGGAAAAGAGAGCTTGCTGAAAGCTCCGTGCCCAAGCTGCCCAAGTCGTCACAGCTGCCCCTGCATTCTGCTGTACACAGTGTGGCGAGGACTGTCACTCCCACATTGGACTCCACAGTCACAGCAGACGCTGCTTAACCCAGTCCACCAGAGGCGCAAATCCATGATCCCCTGGGAGCGACAGCTGTCTGTTCCTGGTCATATCCTCAAAGGACTTCATTAAATTTCGTCAAACATAATTTTCTTTCTTAAATAGCGAAGGAATAGTGATTTGATAAAGCAACCATGGAACAAACTACCAGAAAAAACAATCACTTGAAAGATAGGAAAGATTTGGCAAATTATTAACATTTGCTTGTCTTTCAAAGGTAATACAATTAATTGAAAATTATAACTTTACTCTATAAAAATTTGAAGCATCAACATCTACAGCAGATAACGGATTAATTGGACTTAATGGCCAATACTTTTTGAAAATAGATATTGGAGACAAGATGTGACATTAAAATTACTCAGTGTCCTTACAACAGAGAGTAAAATACCCTTCCTTCAATGGCCAGGAAATGAAATCTTGGCATTTAAAATCCTGCCCCTCATTTAGAAATTGATTGTATGAAGATCAGTCGATTTTTATTCAAGCTATTAAGTTGATAATAAAACTAAATTAATATAGCAGATGTTTTATTGATTAGCTTGATTAAAGAACAATGGACCGAATTATTATGTTCTATTTTCAACCTTGTCTGGTATGGGATAAAGAGATTTACTGAAATGCCATCTTGCATTCTTACACAGAATAGATGTCACTTTCAAGGTCTTTCTAAAATATGCACAATCTATAAACAAAATATAAACCAGTTGTATAAACTAAGAAATATGCATATATCAATTATTTATTATTTCAGCTGTCTGGTATGGTAGCATAGTGGTTAGCGTAACACTTTACAACAGCAGCGATTGGAAGAGATTGGTTCAATTCCCGCTGTTGTCTGTAGGCAATTTGTATGTTCTCCCCGTGACCGTGCGGGTTTCCTCTAGGTTCTCTGGTTTCCCCACACATTCCAAAAGATGTAGGGTTAGGGTCAGTAGGATGTGGGCATGCTATGTTGGCACCAGAAGCATGGCAACACTTGCGGGCTGCCCCCAGCACAATCCTTGGACTGTGTCGGTGTACACAATGATGTACTTTACTATGTTTCGATGCACATTTGACAAATAAAGCTAAGATTTCTTAAACTATTTACGTCAAGGAAGGCAAAAGATCTGCCAGTGATACTGGTAGTAATTACTTTTCATTGATTCCTGCTGGAAATGTGCATTCAGAAAGTTTAGTGATCTCATGGTCGTAAACTTGATGTGGTTCCCATGAAACACAGACATGAACAATCAATGCTTGAGCTCATACTTATGGCAAATTGAAGGTTGATGGTAAGGCACAGGGCATGAACAATGATTTTCCAATACGTAGTCCATTTTGCCAAGGTTTATTCGACTTAGATATCCAAGGTTTGTCAGTGAGCAGGACCTGAACCGATTTGAATGTCAGTGCCTTCAGCAGAGTAGAGAAATAGAAATTATAAGAATTTCAAGTACAATTATATTTGATCAACACATCTGCAGCTGGAAACATTGATGCAACTGTTTTTCTCTTTATTCTTGGTATGAATGGTAATTTTTCATTTGTTCTGTTTGTTCCATTCTGTCATGATGTAGTTGTAGTTTATTGCATTCATAAATTGCCATCAGGATAATGTATAACCTCGTTATTATGAACTACATTCAGATTAAGAAATAAACAGGATAAATCAGTGGACATATTCCCTTGCAGTTGGAGACTGAACATCTGACCTAACCAATTCTTTTAATTCTTGCGATTAATAATGCTAAATGCTGTTTCAAAATATTGCTGCATTATATCAAGCTGTTACTCTAGTTTTGAGGTTTTCTGTCATTCATCATTTCTGCTTATTACTTATAGTTATTTTTGCATTGTTTGGAATTTCATTTTGCAGATCAAACCAGAGACCACCTCTCTATCCTTATCCTCCAGTCCTGTCCTAAGTGTCACCTTCTGCTGCTTTTTGTCTAGCCGCTCACAAGAATAGAGGGTGTGAAGTGGGACACTGAGCTGAAGAAGTTCGCAGAGCCTTTTGGGATTGTGGATGACTCATTCTACTCCAGTTCTGCAGTTTCTGACAAGGCTGGTAAGTCCTGTGTGGGATCTACAGACTCCATTTGGTGGGGCAGATGTTAATTGATGGGGAAGCTGGTTCAGTTGTCTGAGATCTTGCAACACTCCTGCTTGCACTTGCTGTTCCATCGTGAAGACTGAAGTGCTCGATTAACTGCCTGGATGCTGCCGCTCTGTTTCAAGTTCTGGGGATGTTATCTTTTCTTCAAGAAAGATGATAGAAAAATGGAGAGCTATGTAGGAGAGGAGGGTTAGATTGATCTCAGAGTAAGTTAAAAGGTCAGCACATCATTGTGGGCTGAAGGGCCTGTACTGCACTTAGAGTGTTCTATGTTTTAAAATCCAGATTTTCCCAGATTTGTAAACAAAATGCTGATGATTGGGATCTGGTGACAAACAGTGCTATTCTTCTTCTCTCCACTCTATCACTCTGCTCTTTTACAATCCCTGACAAAGCTGTAGAGGACTATTACCACTGAATTTGCTCTTGCTTGCTTAAACTTGGCACTTGGCCACATTTCTTTCCAGCTAAACCTTCCATTCCCCATGCTAAATTTTTTAACATCTGTTAGGTATTCAAAGCACCCTTATGTAATTTTCCAATCGTAAAAGGGCACAATGTGTCCAAGTTATTCATCTATAATTTTGTTTGCTTGGAAAGGAGCAGAATTGGAAGGTATATGTTTATTGTTCCTTATTTTGTGTGAAAAGATCCAAAATTACAATTGCCCTCCTCATCAATTGATTTCAGCAATGAAAGTTTAACAATTACCGCTGAACAAAATAATAACATCCATAGACTCACAGCAGCTTCATATCTCTGAGCAGCAACACCATTCTTAGTAATATATGTCGGAGTGAAGTATAATTGATAAAATTCAATACTCCAACTGACAATCGATTTTTAAAGTTAGCTATTACCTTAAACATCTAAGGGTGTTACAATTAAAAATAAACTTGCTCTTACCTTTTGGTTTATACTTTAATGGGTAATTATGGTCAAGGCTACTTTCATTCCTTCCAATGGATTATTTCAGTCGATTGTATTTCCTTTGCATTGAACTCTAGCTATGCTGTACTTCAGTTAGTGAAGCCAGAAATGATTGTACCTCATTTATCATGCCCAGTGACAGAAAAATTAACTGCTGTCCTTATTCAGACCTTAGACTAAATTGGCAAGGGGATGGGAACCGGAGTGATGAGGCTGAGGATAGCGAGTTGGTTTACAAAGAAAGGCAGTGTGTCGTGAGACTGTGAGGAAGGACAGGCAGATGATAGGGCAAAATTGCAGTCAGTAGGATGGGTTGCAGTGTAAATTGAAAAGGGTGAAAAATACAGGACTGAAGATGTTATATTTGAATTCACACAGTATACAAAATAAGAATAGAGATTGGCAGGTATGACGTTGTGGGTATCACAGAGTCATGGCTGAAAAACGATTGTAGCTGGGAGCTTAGTATCCAAGGATACACAGTCTATTGAAAGGACAGGCAGCAAGGCAGAGGAGGAGGAGTGGCTGTGCTGGTGAAGAAATGAAATCAAATCCTTACAAAGAGGTGACATAGGATTGGAAGATGTAGAATCCTTGTGGGTAGAGTTAAGAAACTGCAAGGGTAAAAAGACCCTGATGGGAGTTACTTACAGACCTCCGAACAGTAGCCATGATATGGACTACAAATGACAACAGGAGAAAGAAAAGGCATGGCAAAAGGGCAATGTTATGATTGTCATGGAGGATTTCAATATGCAGATACGTTGTGAAAATCAAGTTGTTGCTGGATCCCAAGAGAGAGAATTTATGGAATGCCTCTGAGATGGCTTTTTGGGGCAGCTTGTGGTTCAGACCATGGGGTGTTACGACACGCACACAGCCACGCCAGCTTCTGGTGCTTAGATGCTCTAACTCTCTGGAATATGGCTAGCTGGCACAGCCCCTTTAAAGATTCAGAACCCTCCGCTAATTGGCAATCACATTTTGGGCACCAAGAATTGAGTATTTAAAGAGCACCTGGACAGGAAAGGAATGGAGGGTTATGGGCTGAGTGCAGGTTGGTGGGACTAGGTGAGAGTAAGAGTTCAGCAGGGACTAGAAGGGCCGAGATGGCCTGTTTCCGTGCTGTAATTGTGATATGGTTACATGGTTATAAAGGCTCAGTGCTCAACCGTAAACCCTACTAGTGATATCATCTATCTGTGTACAAGCAATAAAGAGGGAAATGTGGGAGGATATTGCCCAAACACTAAAATTGTGTACATAATTGTTTTGTATACATGTATGTACAGTCAGATACAATGTACTGCCAGATATGCAATCAGATCAATGTGTATTGATAAATCTGATGGCCTGGTGAAAGAAGCTGTCCTGGAGCCTGTTGGTCCTGGCTTTAATGCTGCGGTACCGTTTGCCAGACAGGAGCAGCTGAACCAGTTTGTCGTTGGGATGGCTGGACCCCTGATGATCCTCCAGGTTATTTTTACACATCTGCTGCTGTAAATGTCCTGAATAGTGGGAAGTTCACATCCACAGATGTGCTGGGCTGTCCGCACCACTCTCTGCAGAGTCCTGTGATTGCAGGTAGTACAGTTCCTGTACCAGGCAGTGACACAACCAGTCAGGATGCTCTCGATGGTAGTCCTGAGGATCTGGGGATTCTTGCCGAACTTCTTCACCTTCTTCTGAGGTGAAAGAGGCACTGTTGTGCTTTTTTACCACACAGCCGGTATGTACAGTCCAGGTGAGATCCTCGGTGATGCGTACACTGAGGAACTTGAAACTACTAAAACTCTCAACTACAGTCCATTGATCTATCATTTGTTCTGTGCTCAGTTTTCAATCCAGTTTGATACCACATCTCAGTCCTTGCTTTAGATACTCCAGTATTTGTGTCCAAACCATCCTCGTCCAGGACTCTCAGCACAGAATGATTGAGCCAGTATGGACCCAGCAGGGTATCAAAGTCTTTCATCTGCTGTGACCAGCCACAGTGAGAGGATTTCCAGACAGAGCCTCAAAATACATGACCTCCAGGTAGCCGTTTGTCAACTTTCACAAGAAGGAAGTCAGAGTTGCTCGGGAAAGCCGGTCGCTCTGCGAAGCCTATATATCTTCCAACCCTGGAGGGATTCAATAGTGATCTGGGTTCTTGCCACAGCCTCCTCATCCAATGCTCATTAGTGTTCAAACTTCAGCCATCCCGGTTTCTTTCAGAGCATGGAAAAGTAGGTTTCATTACCTCTCTCCTGACTGGAAGAGCCTATCCTGGGCCACCGTGCATTGGGATCGAAGGTCGGAGATTTGCTCAGAATTGGAGGAATGAGGAAGGTGTTCTATCACTCCGCCAGAGCCAGCCGAGCTTCGGCCCACCTGATGAAGACTCGACAGGGCAGACAGTCAGCAGCCGACTACGTGATTGGATTTTGGAACTTGGCCCAAGACAGTGGCTAGAACAGGAAGGCTTTGGCCACTTCATACCACCACAGACTCCGAGATGAAGGATGCCCTTGCCTTGAGGACTTAGAGGTTCTGATTGACCAGTCCATTCACCTCGATATCTGGCAGAGTGAAAGGGGGGACTGCTTCAGGAGGTCAAAGAGAGCTTGGTTCCAACGCTTCACAGTTCTGCTCCCCAACCACGACCAACCCGTCTCCTACTCAAGATCCTATCGAGTCTCTGCAATTCGGCTGCACAAGACTCTGCACTGATGAGAGGTCCTGACGTTGGAGTCAGAGTAGTTGCTATTACTGCAGAGAAGCAGGTCACTCGCAGGCTGAATATCCAAAGCTGCAGCTATCGGGAGAACTGTTCAGACCGTCTGGTGTTGGGAGGACTGTGACGGTAGCAGCCACTAACTCCAACCTCACAGATTTTGGATGGGTGGAGATCTCCTGAGGTATGAACCAATGAGAGGTGAATGCTTTTTTGGACTCTGGGGTAGCTGGAAGTTTCCTGGACTTGGGGAGCGCTGGTTGGCACAACATACCATTGCAGGAGCTGAGCCAGCCCTTGCCTGCCCTCGTCTTGGACAGCTGTCCGCTTGGTTCCGGACAGATCCGGCAGCAGACATTGGTCTTCTAGATGAGGATCGAGGGTCCTGTGGAAGACATTAGTTTCTATTTCATTGAGTCTCCTCACATACCCCGATCCTCGGGCACCCTTGGCTGTCCCAGCATAACCCTTCCGTGAACTGGAAGGAAGGGAGGATCATTACATGGTCCAGTCACTGCAAGAAGGTATGTTTTTGGTTTGGTATTCCGACCACCAGACTCTCCTGAGACCAGAGGCTGACGAGGGGGAAGACTTCTGTTTGGGGTAACCTGGAGCCTTCAGGAAACACAGTCCAGCCTACAAGGGCAAACAAGCCGTCTCCAGCCATCAGGCCCATGCGAGTCCTGACCCTGTCCAGTCAGGGGTGCTCTGGAACAAGCCATGCCATCAGGTCCATGCGAGTTCTGAACCTGTCCAGTCAGGGGTGCTCTGGAACAAGCCAAGGAGGTGCCCAAGCAGCGTGGAACTCTAGCAGCTAAGCCAAAGGGCTCCAGTTGCCAGGCCCCGTCTAAGAGGAAAGCTCCAAAATGGAGACTCTTGGAGCCTAGTCCCAGGAGCACAAGGATCATTTGTTGTGCCTAGCTGCTGATGTCAGAGGACACAGATGAGGACTTGGATAGTGATTTGGCCTCTGTTTTCACCGAAGACTCTTGTGGGCCTATGAAGGAGATTCTGGGGTCTGCCAAATCACCTCCACTACCAAAGGAGCCTCAGGAGTGGCCCTCAGAGGAAGCTGGTAGAAATCCCTTCTGTCTACAAGGATTTAGAAGAAGTCTTCAGCAAGGGGAAGGCCTCGACGTTTCCTTCCACAGCACTGAGCCTACAACTGTGCAATAGACCTACTGCCTGGTACTCGTCCTCCGCGGGGTCGATTATACGCGCCCTCAGGCCCAGAGAGAAGTGCTATGGAGGAATATATAAAGGAGGCTCTTGTCCTGGGATTTATTCAACCCTCCACCTCTCCAACTGGTGCTGGCTTCTTCATACAGGAAAAGAACGGCAGCATTTATTATAGGGCCGAATCGCATAACAGCCAAGAATCGTTACCCTCTTCCACTCATGAACACTGTCTTTGAGATTCTCCAAGGGGCAAGAGTATTCTCGAAGCTAGATTTACTGTATGCGTACAGCCTAGTCTGTGTAAAGGAGGGTGACGAGTGGAAGACGGCATTCAACACACTGACAGGACACTATGAGTAACTGGTCATGCCCTTCGGCCTTGTGAATGCGCCAGCCGTTTTCCAGGCCTTTATAAATGATGTGCTCCAGGATGCCCTCCATAAGTATGCCTTTGTCTACTTGGATGACAACTAATTTTCTCAAAGTCCATAGAGGAGCGCATTGCTCACGTCAGAGGCATCCTAAAGAGACTTCTTTATCATGGACTTTGCATCAAGCTGGAGAGGACCAAATTTCATGTAACCACCACTTCATTTGTGGGTTTCATCATCTCAAATGGCAATCTCAAGATGGACCCCAGTAAGCCACAGGGAGTCAGAGATAAGCCACAACTATCCAGTGTGAAACAAGTCCAATGATTCCTGGGATTTGCCAACTTTTACCGAAAGTTCATCAGGAACTTCAGCTCAGTGGTGGCTCTGCTGACAGCACTAGCTAAGATATTCATGGGCCCTTTTCTTTGGACTACCAGAGTGGAGGCTGCTTTTACAGACCTCAAACAGTGGTTCACAACAGCTTCCATTTTGGTTGCACCTAACCCAGACATGCCCTTCATCATGGAGGTCGATGCCCTGGATATCAAAGTGAGTGCAGTGTTGTCTCAATGGACACCTTCAGACTATAAACTGCATCCGTGTGTGTTGTTTTCCAGGTGGCTGTCCCCAGCAGAGGTGAACTATGACATTGGGAATAGAGAGCTGCTCGCAGTCAAGTTGGCAGTGGAGGAATGGCGTCACTGGCGTGAGGGAGCAAAGAACACTTCTATCATATGGACAAACCACAAGAACCTGGTTTATATTCAGGAGGCCAAGAGATTGAATTCAAGGCAGGCCAGGTGGTCTCTGTTCTTTAACTACTTCAGTTTCATCCTGACCTATTGACCAGGATCAAAGATCCAGATGCCTTATCCCGTCAGTTTGATGAACCTGAACGAGAAAGCAGCCTAACACTATTTTGCCCCAAACCAAGATGATAGCGCCAGTTTGTTGGGGTATTGACACACTCGTTCGCAAGGGGAGATTCCTCAGAATAGCCCTCTGGGTCGTCTGTTCGTTCCGTGTTCCGTCCAGTCTCAGGTTCTTCAATAGGGTCATGTATCAAGAATGACCGCTAACACAGGGGTTGCCAGGGCCCTCGAGTTCATTAAGAGAAGATATTGGTGGCCTGGAATGGCGAGAGAGGTCCATCAATATGTGCAGGCATGAGAGGTGTGTGCCCAGAACAAGGAGCCCTGTGCCCAAACTCAAGGGCTCTTTCACACTCTGCCTGTTCCAGACAGACCATTGGTACACACCTCCATGGACTTTGTCATGGGTCTTCCTCCTTCTATGGGGAAGACCGTTATCATAGTAATTGTGGATTGTTTTCTGAAGACCTGCAAATTCATCACCTTGGCCAGACTACCATCTGCAGCAGAGATGGCTGAAATTGTCCTACACCAGGTCTTCTGGATCCATGGTTTTTCGGTTGGCATTGTGTTGGATTTCAGTCTGCAATTTGCTTCACATTTTTGGAGGGCCTTCTGTAAGCCGATAGGGGCAACAGCGAGTCTTTCCTTTGCGTTTCATCTGCAGTCCAATGGCCAGGTGGAGCGGGTGAACCAAGACTTGGAACAAACCCTGAGATGCCTGGCCTCAGAAAGACCAGACAAGTGGTGCGACCATTTGAGGTGGGCAGAGGTCACCCACAACATTTTATGGCATTCGGCACACAGAATGTCTCCTTTCAAATGCCAGTTTGGGTATTCTCTGCCACTCTTCCCTGAGCAGGAGGCAGAGGTTGTGGTTCCTGCAGCCAAAGATCTAGTTTGATGCTGCTAAGAGAAATAGACCAGGGCAAGAGAGATTTACCTACCCAGAACCGCAAGAGAAGACAGGGAGAAGTTTTGCAGCCTGGGCATCAAGTCTGGTTGTCGACTCAGGATTTGCCTCTCTGGGTGAAGTCTAGGAAAGTGGTGCCAATTTCATTGGGCCCTTCAAGATTCTCAGGAAAGTCAACCCAGTGGCTTACACCTTGCAGCTCCCCAAAACCCTCAAGATCAATCCCGCCTTTCCACATTTCCAAATTAAAACCTGTGAACACCAGCCCTTTAGCCCCACCACCATTAGTTCTGCTGCTGCCCAGGTTTGTCGACGTGGAACAGGTCTTCACCGTGAGAAGAATTTTGGACTCATGAAATGTTCAGCAGCTTTAGTGGACTGGGAAGGATTTGGACCCGAGGAACGGTGCTGGGTTCCTGAAAGGGATATCTTGGATCTGGCTCTCATCCGTGACTACCATCATCGTCTCTCCGAGCAGCCAGGACTGTCGGGAGACATCCATAGGGAGAGGGTCCTGTCATGACACGCACCCAACCATGCCAGCTTCCGGGGTTTAGACACTTACTCTCCGGAACATGGATAGCTGGCACAGCCCACTTAAAGATTCAGGACCATCCGGCTGATTGGTGGCCATGCTTTGTGTGCAAAGAATTGAGTAATTAAAGAGCACCTGAATGAGCCTCAGTGCTCACTTGTAAGTCATACGAGTGATATCGTCTAGCGTTTGTTTTGTGCTCAGTTCCTGATCCAGTTTCATACAGTGACTCGATCCTTGCTTTCGATACTCCAGCATTTGGGTCCAAACCACCCTCATCAAGGACTCTCGTCACACTAGGGGATCAGCAATTCTGGACTGGATGCTGTGTAATGAACCATATAGGAACCCTTAGGATACAGTGATCATAATATGATAGAATTCACCCAAAAGCCAGATATACAGTGGAGGAAAGGGAATTACAGAGGCATGAGAGAGGAGCTTGCCAAAGTTGTTTGGAAGAGGACACGAACAGGAATGTGCAGCAATGGTTGGAGCTTCTGGGAGCAATTCGGAAGGCACAGGATGGATGCATCCCAAAAAAGAGGAAGTATTCTAAAGGCAGGATGAGGCAACCGTGGCTGACAAGGGAAGTCAAAGCCAACATAAAAGCAAAAGAAAGGGAATATGATAGAGCAAAAATTAACATCAAATTAGAGGATTGGAAAATTTTTAAAAACCAATAGCGGAGGTGTGGGGTGGGGAGGAAGGTGAAATATTAAGGTAAGCTAGCCAATTATATAAAACATGACACCAAACATTTTTCAGATATTTAGAGTAAAAGAGAAGCAAGAGTAGATATTGGACTTGTTGACAATGATGCCAGAGAGATATCAGATCAGATTCAGATTTATCACCTGCATGTGTCGTGAAATTTGCTAACGTAGCAGCAGCAGATCAATGCAATACATAATATAGAAGAAAAAAACAAGTAAATCAATTATAGTATATGTATATTGAATAGATTAAAAATCATGGAAAAGCAGAAATATATATTAAAAAAGTGAGGTAGTGTTCATGGGTTCAATGCCTATTTAGGAATCAGATGGAGCTGTTCTTGAATCTCTGAGTGTGTGCCTTCAAGCCTCTGTACCTCCTACCTGATGGTAACAATGAGAAAAGGGCATGCCCTGGGGGTTGGGGGTCCTTAATAATGGATGCTGTCTTTCTGAGAGACCACTTTTTGAAGATGTCTTGGTACTTCGTAGCCTAGATGGAGCCAAGTAAATTTACAACCCTCTGCAGCTTCTTTTGGTCCTGTGCAGTAGCCCCAGCCCCCATATCAGCCAGTGATGCAGCCTGTCAGAATGCTCTCCACGGTACATCTATAGAAGTTTTTGACTGTTTTTGTTGACATACCGAATCTCTTCAAAATCCTAATGAAATATAGTCTCTGTCTTGCCTTCTTTATAACTGCTTCCCCATGTTGGGACCAGGTTAGGTCCTCAGAGATCTTGATACCCAGGAACTTGAAACTGATCACTCTCTCCACTACTGATCCCTCTATGAGGATTGGTATGTGTTCCTTCGTCCTACCCTTCCTGAAGTCCACAATCAGCTCTTCGGTCTTGCTGACGTTGAGTGCCAGGTTGTTGCTGTGGCACCACTCCACTAGTTGGTATATCTTGCTCCTGTACACCCCCTTGTCTCCATCTGAGATTCTACCAACAATGGTTGTATCACCAGCAAATTTATAGATGGTATTTGAGCTGTGCCTAGCCACACAGTCATGGGTATTTAGAGACTAGAGTAAGTGCACACCCCTGAGGTGCGCCAGTGTTGATTGACAGTAAGGAGATATTATCACTAATCCGCACATACTGTGGTCTTCCGGTTAGGAAGCTGAGGATCCCATTGCAGAAAGAGGTACAGAAGCCCACATTCTGTAACTTATCAATCAGGATTGTGTGAATGATGGTGTTAAATGCTGAGCCATAGTTGATAACAGCATCCTGACATAGGTGTTTGTATTGTCCAGGTGGTCTAAGGTCATGTGAAGAGCCAATCAGATTGTGTCTGCTGTTGTGGTGATAGGCAAATCGCAATGGGTCCAGGTCCTTGCTGAGGCAGGAGTTCAGTCTAGTCATAACCAGCCTCTCAAAGCATTTCATCACTGTAGATGTGAGTGCTACGGGTGATAGTCATTAAGACAGCTCACATTATTCTTCTTAGGCACTGGTACAATTGTTGCCTTTTTGAAGCAAGTGGGAACTTCCACCCGTAGCAATGAGAGGTTGAAAATGTCCTTGAATACTCCTGCCAATTGGTTGACACAAGTTTTCAGAGCCTTACCAGGTACTCTGTCGGGACCTTCTGCCTTGTGAGGGTTCACTCTCTTTAAAGACAGCCTAACATCAGCCTCTGAGACAGAGATCACAGGGTCACTGGGTGCAACAGGAATTTTCACAGCTGCAGTTATATCCCCTCTTTCAAAGCGGGCATAGAAGGCATTGAGTTCATCTGTTAGTGAAGCATTGCACCATTCATGCTATTGGGTTTCTCTTTGTAGGAAGTAATGTCTTGCAAATCCTGCCAGAGTTGTTGTGCATCCGCTGTGACCTCCAACCTCATTCGAAATTGTCTCTCCGCCCTTGAAATAGTCCACTCTCTGCAAGTCTTAATGGGGGACAAAGAAATGGCAGGTGAACTCAATCAGTATTTTGCATCAAGTCTTCACTGTGGAAGACACTCGTAGTATGCCAGAAGTTCAAGAATGTCAGGGGGCAGAAGTGAGTGTAGTTGCCATTACTTGGGAAGCTGAAAGGTCTGAAGGTCATTTTCACTCCCAGTTGTTTTTGGCATATTCAAACCTGAATGCTTGAAAACAGTTTTGAATTATCTTATTGTTTATTACTTGCCAACTATCAGTGACAAAAATCACTGCTTTTTGAACACAAGCACGCAAGTGATGCTATTTAAAAGCTGTTCACTCTGAGCACAGTGTAGTCTCTAACGGCCAAACCAGCGCATGCGACTGACGCTAGTTAGAAAATATTCGGCAACAGTCTCTTGTCCCAATTGAGCAGCAGAGTCCCAAATAAACAAAGGGAATCATGGCTATTTTCTTGACGAAGGGTCTCGGCCTGAAACGTCGACTGCACCTCTTCCTAGAAATGCTGCCTGGCCTGCTGCGTTCACCAGCAACTTTTATGTGTGTTGCTTGAATTTCCAGCATCTGCAGAATTCCTGTTGTTTGCTATTTTCTTGATTTGTTTTTGTTCTAAGAGTTGCCTGCAAGATTAACAGATGGCCCAATTAACCAGAATCCACTATATTTCTTAATCTTAAAAGACCCGTCAGGTCGCCTCAGCCTTTCCTTTTCCACATTAACAAACCCAGTCTGCTACAGTTACATTTTCTGATAAGAATAACTTTCAACTCTGGTATCATCCTTGTAATTCTTAATTGTACCTCTACTAATTTATGAACACCAGAAACCTATACCATACTTCAAGTACTAGGTTCCATGCAAGGACAGCTTAATTTCATTGTTTTCAATGCTATCACTCTGGAGATTAAACCCAGTGCTCTGCTTGCACTTGTACGGTTTAATTTTTTTTTGCACCATTGTACTTATTGATTTGTCTGTCAGAACTGAGGTTGCTATGCTCTGCCACCCCTTTCAAGTCCTTATTTCTAAACAGCTTGTAGTTCTCACATTCTTTGTCCTGCAACACATCACTTTACCTTTTCTATATTAAGATTTACTCACCAATTGCAAATCTATTTGTAAGTTTTCAAAGCAAATCTTCTCCAGTGACATGCACTGCAGAGAACAGAAATACTCCTCTAAGTACAATAGTTCATTCTTATCTTGGTGAATCAGAAATGCTTGAAAATCCTAAGTTTGTTGAGCCAATCCTTGCTGAGCTTGGATCACTACCCAGCCCCAACACTATTAGCACCCTTAATAAGCTGAGAGGTACTCTTCTCAGGAAATGTAACTGTCATAGGCAGGAGATGTTTAAATAGAAAAAAGTGAAATGGTCTGATGGGGACCTATACTGACTTGGTCCATATACAAATGTGGCATTATACTCAACATCTGGATCTTGGGGAAACACAACAAAATGGGTAGACCAGGGTCACAGTAATGGTGAAAGCAAAAACAGCAAACAATAATCTCCAACCATCCACTAAGGGGTGGCAACATCCCAACAACAAGCAGGCTTCAAATAGTATATTGGTATAGCCCTCGCAATTCCAAAATAGTGCTGGGGAGGAAACCATTGGCAAAGTTATGAGGCAGCTTTAGTATCTTCTGACTAACACTCCCAGAACCAAGTGTTCCAAACTCCCTGTCAGGACACTGGAGTAGGGATCCAATCGCAGACCCAGTACTGTGCATACAGTGATATTAATTGAGTAGCAAATCCCAAGGTGCAAACAAAGTCAGCATCAAAGTTCAGGCAGAGATCAAAACATCCAGAGAAATCTAAAAACCAGAATCAGGAAACAGTCAGAGTCGATATTCAGATGGACAGAGTTCAGATACAAATGCTGGGCAGGCTCAAGAAAATTCACTGGCACAATCTGGCAACAAACAGGTGAAAACACAGGACTGAAATACACTGAGCAACAAACAGAGAGGCAGATGATAGGTGGAGCACAATGAGATACAGATAGAGGCAATACAGGTAATAATGAGAAACAGGTGAGAGACAGAGAACTCAGTAATACCGGGGCCGGAGTAGAGCAGGAGCAGGGACAGGAGCACATGGCAATACAAAACCACAGACTGACAGCTGCGGGGGGGGGGGGGACACACAAAAAGAGCTCAACTGGAAGTACTGACACTCCTCTGCAATGAAGCAAAAAAAAATGGAATGATGTCAATCCATGTACCTTCAACACAGGAAATGCATCAGGGGTCAAACATGATTTATGCTCAGCTGAATTTATGGAGCGATGGGAAATAACCAAGAAATGATGATTACCACATTTGATTTTAGAAAAATCAATTTCCAGTTGCATGATGTTGAAATAAAGAAAGTAAGTACAATTGATTTTCTCAGCATAAATTTTTAAAAATTAAACATTAAACAAAAATACTGTGTTGAATCTAGCAAAACAGGTAACAAGAATTTAGATCACATCCTGAACTCACTCACTTTCAATGAGCAGTCTATATTTCTTCAGATATTAACATGTGCTTTACAGATCATGATAAGATTTTGAGAAGCCAAGAGGTGTATAAAGTATAAAGTATTCATACTTTGACTTGCTTACTTGCAGCTATGGCATTTTATGAATTGATTGACTAACCCAGAGCAAAACCCCAAGATGACACTGGGATGCAATTTTAACTTGACTTAGTGTTCAATATCAGTTTAATATCAGCCACAGCTTTGTTGATGGATCAATTTTCAGAATATACTTTGGAGAGGAAACATTTGTGGATGCCAAGGAAGATTGTATTAACTTCTAGTGATACATTCTTATTCACTTAGAATCAAATAGAACAGTTCACCTAAAGAACAGAATACAGAGGTACATGGGGCAGGTGGAGACAAGGGGTAAATGGATGTTACAAACACAGAGGAATACACCTGACCTTAAGTTGGACCAGGGCTGTCAATAAATCTGAATAGCCCAGAAATCTCCAGGAGTTAAAAAGCTATTGTCTGAGCAAGAAGAACTCTACTTAATAGTTTCAAGAAACTTTTCCTGAGAGATAAACAGATGAGACAAATGGATAAAGAACTCAAAAGCATGTCGAGGATAAGAAAGATAGGAGGCATAAATAACAATAGAATCATTAAATATGAAATGAAAGGCAGTCCAGTGGTGCAGTTCGTAGAGCTGTTGCCTTGCAGTTTAGGATATGGGTTCGATCCTCTAATATATATAATGTGTGTAGACTTTGCATATTCTAACTGTGACCTTTTGGCTTTCTCCAGGTACTCCAGTTTCCTTCCACATCCAAAGAACTTTGCGTTGGTAGGTTAATTGGCCACATTGAAGTGTAGAGGGAATTGATGGGAATGTAGGGCCCCACAGTAGTGTAGCAGTTAGTGTGATGCTATTACAGCTCGGGGCATTTCAGTTCAGACTTCAATCCCGTCAATGTCTCGTAAGGCGTCTCTGTAGGTCCTCTCCATGGAATGTGTGGGTTCTCTCCAGTCTTCCGGTTTCCTCCCACAGTCCAAATAAGTACTGGGTAGGATAATTGGTCATTGTAAGTTGTCCTGTGATTAGTTAAATCGGTGTTGTTGTGGATTGCTGCGTGGTGCAGCTCAAAGCTTCGGAAGGACCTAGTTTGCGCTGTATCACTAAAATAGAATAAAATAAAATGTGATTAGGGCTGGATGAGTACGAATGGGTGCTTTATGATCAGTGGACCACAAGGGTCTGCTTCTTTGCTGTATGATTCTATGACACTATTAATCAGAAATGACTCTATTAATCAGAAATAGAAATAAGAACGATGGGGTTGCCTGAACCGTAAGAAAGACCGAAGAAAAAATAAATCTTCTTTTGTTGTTCTGCAAAAAAAAAATTCAGATGCTGCAAATCTAACATCAGGTTAATGTTTCAACTGAAAGACTTCTGACAAAGGTGCATTAACATGAAACACTTACTATACCAGATCTGTTGAGTATTTATAGCATTTTCTGTTTTTAAGTCTTGTTAATGTGTTGGATCTCCTTATCCCCAAGATGTCAATGAAACAGGAGTTATACAGTTAATTTCTGGGTTTAATTGTAATTAAATTGTAATTTTTAAACAGGCATCAGTGGATGTTTCCTCTTTATTAGATTTGGAAACATTATTAATCAAGAAAAGTGCACAAAAAATGCCTGGTTCCAGTTTATTAGATTAAGCTAACACTATTAACATGCACTATATTGCATTATATTTGCACCTAAATTGATTTCGTTTATTCTCATGAACATGGTAATGTTGTAAATTGAAAATATTACTTGTATTTTGTTAAAGGTAAGCTGAAATTGAAGATGGTCAAGAGGACTGGCTTTTTAGATAGGGGAAGCAGCTGATTAGAATCATCTGTTGAAGCATTTTCGTTATTGTGGTAGGTGAAATGCTAAACGGCTGTTCTCTCTGGCTGGAGGGAAAGATACATGAAATAAAGGACTACTATTTAAGATTTGAAATGAAAGCTTTATAGGGGGTTGTCAATCTATGGAATTCTTTATCTCAACCAAGTATGAATGGTCAAATATCCTATATGTAGAAGGCTGAATCGATCAATTTTTGGACTTGGGGAAAATCAGAGAAATAAGCACATTAGACTTGAGGCACACAAAAAGCTGACCTTGTTGAACATGTTCATGAGGTTCCAAAACCTACTCTTTCTCCATGGAAATACAGCAATGCTGTTGTACCTGGCTGTATGTATTTGACCTAAAATGTGCTGGCTACTCATCAGGAACTTTGCATGACTGATTAAGTATCCATATGTATTAACAGGGAGGCAAGAGGGCTGAGTAACAAGTGAAGAACCCGGAAAGGCTGGGGATGAGGAATGACTTTGGCCAGGTTCCTTCCTAACTTGGACCAGTGAAGAAGGTTCCCAAAAGTTAATGTTGAGGCATTGGGGGATGGAGAAAAGGTACCTTGATAAAGCTCTATTCAGGAAAGGGCAGGGGGCTGCTGATGACAATCCCTGCTCCACTGAACCAAAAGAAAAAGATTTTCAGCAGTTACCTTACTTAGCCCTCATTTTCTGGAATCTGTTGCTGGAATGGTAACAGATCAGACCTCTTCCTGACATGCTGTTAAAATGCAGTTAAATTAAAGCTGCTGTGTCTTTGAATATTGCATGCCAGTGTCTATACTAGAAATTACTGACATAATTTCTTAATTGGTGTTCAGTTCTACCTGTAAAGAGTTACTAATATTGTCTTTTACCAGTTAATCATATAAGCTAAAATGCAAATTTTAATAATTGTGAAAGCTTATTTTAATCAAACAGGTTAAGCTGGTCAATACTTCCTAAAGAATATTGATAGCTATGTATTAAAATACCTTTGACAAAAATATAGACCAATGGATTTTAAAGTAAAGGCATCCATTAGTCTTGCGAGACCATGGATCTGCGCCTGGAAAGTCTTCACTCTCCAGGGCGCAGGCCTGGGCAAGGTTGTATGGAAGACCGGCAGTTGCCCATGCTGCAAGTCTCCCCTCTCCACGACACCGATGTTGTCCAAGGGAAGGGCATTAGGACCCATACTGCTTGGCACCAGTGTCGTTGCAGAGCACTGTGTGGTTAAGTGCCTTGCTCAAGAACACAACACACTGCTTCAGCTGGGGCTCGAACTCACGACCTTCAGATCACTAGTCCAACGCCTTAACCACTTGGCCACACAATGGATTTTGGACATACCCTTAATCCTATTCTGCAATCTACCACTGCCACAACAATATAAATACTATGTGACATGGATATACAGTCTACTCAAGTGTAAAGATTTGACAACTGAAACAAATTTCCATTCTGTTGAAGTGACGTTTTCTCTGGGACACATTAAACCTTTGGCCAGTACTTAGTGTTTTTAAGATGAAATATGTAATAACAAAACCTCTGCAGTAATATAGTACTAAATCAGTTAACAACACTTAAAATATGCCAGTTCATTTTGGTTCTGCATCAAAGTGCAAGGTTGTTAATTTCTCATTAGAAATGCAGATGGTATTGAAACTATAGCTCTTTGTCATCTCACTCATTGATTCTGAAATAGGGTCTATCTACTCCAGTGTATAATCCATCAAAATGCTGTCAACAAGTGCATGGTATTGCATCACTGTCTGGTATAGAGGACTGGAAAACCTGCAGAGGTTTGCATACTCAGCTAGCTCTCTCATCAGCACTAGCCTCCCCAGCAACAAGGACATCTTCAAAAGGTGATGCCTCAAAAAGGCAGCATCCATCATAAAGGACCTCCGCCACCCAAGACATGCTCTCTTCTTATTACCTCCATCAGAGAAGAGGTACAGGAGCCTGAAGACACACATCCTATGCTTCGTCCCCTCGGCCATCAGATTTATGAATGGACAACAAACCAATAACACTACCTCACTAATTTTGCTCTATTTTTGCACTACCTATTTAATTTTAATTATATTCACTCAATGGCCACTTTATTAGGTACACCTGTATACCTGCTCAACATTGCAAATATCTAATCAGCCAAATATTTGGCTCTAACTCAATGCATAAATGCATGTAGACATGGTCAAGAGGTTTGGTTGTTGCTCAGACCAAACATCAGAATGGGGAAGAAATGCAATCTAAGTAATTTTGACTGTGGAATGATTTCTGGTGCCAGACAGGGTAGTTTGAGTATCACAGAAACTGCAGATCTACTGGGAATTTCACACACAAGTCTCTGGAGTTTGCAGAGAATGGTGTAAAAAACAAACAAAAAACATCCAGTGAGCAGCATTTCTGTGGGTGAAAATGGCTTGTTAATGAGAGAGGTCAGAGGATGGCTAGACTGGTCCAAGCTGACAGGAAGGAGAAAGTAATCATGCATGACAACAGTGGTCTGCAGAAGAGCATCTCTGATTCTGGATGGGCTACAGCAGCAGAAGACCAAAATGGGTTCCACTCCTATAGCTAATAAAGTGGCTACTGAGTGTATATCAATAATCACCGCTCTCTCAGAGAAGAAAGGATTAACCTCTGGGGTATATCAGCAAGAGACAGTGACAGAAGTTAAAGTTTCACAGTCCGAATTGAAAAACATTACATCCTGTATATACAGAAAGTGTATAGCTTGGATAATTCAGTTCTCTGAACCCTTCCTAAACTTTGTTCAACTGAAATAGCAACATAATAATAAAACCAATACTGCTTCACTTTTATGATGCAACAGAACAGATTTGTTCCCATTGACAAATTAGCACATCAGTACAAGCACATAACCAGAAGGAAACTGACAAAAATGTAGAATTACATAGCTGCTGATAGCTTATTACTTTTAAAGATGAACAGAAATGTAAATAATATAACAAGTGGTATCCTCAACAGTACTGGGTAACAATAATAATTTAAGTTGTTAAGTTTGTTTGTTATTGGCACGTGCACTGAGGTTCTGTGTAAAACTTTGTTTTGCATGCCATTACTCAGGGCATTTCATCAAATTAGTACATTGAGGTGTTACAGTTACATAGAAAGAGCAGCACGAACAGCCGAAAAGATACACGGCCATAGTGAGAGAGATTGCAAAGTCAAAAAAGCCATCATTAGGGGACTATAGTCTTATAACAGCAAGAGAAAAGCTGTCCTCAAGCCTGGTGGTATGCACTTCCAGGCTTTTGTATCTTCTGCCTCATGGAAGGGGAGGAGAACCCCAACCACTATAATTTGGCAACACTATGACCACTTTCTTCACTTTGCTCTAAAATGAACTTTGTTTTTTTATCGTTCTTATTGTGTTATTTCTTACAAAAATTATATTTTTCTCATGAAAGCTGCTTATATAATGTTCTGTAGCTGTGATACTGCGGCAAAGAAGATTTTCATTGCACCAGTGCATATGTGTAGTTGTGCATGTGCCAACAAACTCAGCTTTGAGAGTGAGAATATCTGGGCCAAGTGGGGTCTTTGATTATGCTGGCTGCCTCATTGTGGCAGTGAGAAGTATAAACAGAGTCCATAGAGGGAAGGCTGGTTTCTGTGATATACTGAGTGTGTTCACAACTCTCCATTTTCTTGCAGTCCTAGGCAGAGCAGTTGCCATATCAAGCCATGGTGCTTCCTGATAAGATACGTTCTATGGTGCATCTATGAAATAAGTGGCAGAGGTCCAAGGGGACATGCCAAAATTGCTTAGCCTATTTTGGAAGTAGAGATGCTGGTGTGCTTTCTTGACCATGGTGTCTATGTGGTTGGAGCAGGACAGGCTATTTAAGTAGTAAAACAAGAAAAATACCCAACAAAAACTGAACCCATATAAAGGAAGAAAGCCATTGGGCAAAGTGGCCTCAGACAGAGGCTTTAAAGTGCACCTAAATGAAGGAAAGAGAAGGAGAGAAGTTTAGCACAGAAATATGCAACTGAGTGTGTGGGGAACTGAAGGCATGGCTACCAATGGTGTGATAATGGAAGTAGATAGGGAGGAGCAGAGAGAGTTATAGGATGAAGAAATTGCAGAGATCGATAGACAGATCCTTCAAGGGATGTGAAAACCTATGCAAGGATGCCAAAGTTTCGCCATAGCGGGAGCCAATGTAGTTCAGTGACAACAAGGCAATAAAATATGGTGGAATAAAGCACTTGCATTCCATTAGGGGGATACTGGGGAAGGTTGCTATGAATACTGACATTAAAATAAGTTAAATGTTTACTGTGTTTTCTTCCTTCAATTTTTAAAAAAACATTTTAAAGTGTTGTAAAATTAGTCCTTTGTAAGTTCAAATGAAGGAATGAAATATTTTAAGGAAGGGTTCAGATGAAAAAATGCTGGATGTGCCAGAGACTTATGAAATATTATTGTTAAGAAAGTTTATGTTCAAAAAGTTCAAAGTTTAAAGTAAAGTTATTATCAAACTACATACATGTCACCATATACATCTGAGATTCACTTTCTTGCGGGCATTCACAGTAAATACAAGAAACACAATAGAATCAATGAAAGACCACACCCAACAAGACAGACAAACAATCAATATACAAAAAACAACAAAATGTGAAAATACGAAAAGAAGAATTAGTAATAATAATAAGAAGAAAAAGAAAATGCCAAGGGAAACCAGAAACAATCCAACACTTTACAAGATCCTTCAGTAGCTTAGCTCAATCTGATTACTTACACAGGCACAATCAAATGGCAAACACCATTCACCAAAATCTTGTTTTAAAATACCAACTCATAAAACACACCATACCTTACTATAGTCATAGTCATAGTCATACTTTATTGATCCCGGGGGAAATTGGTTTTCATTACAGTTGTATCATAACTAATAAATAGTATTAAAACCATAAATAGTTAAATAGCAATATGTAAATTATGCCAGGAAATAAGTCCAGGACCAGCTTATTGCCTCCAAGGGAGGAGTTGTAAAGTTTGATGGCCACAGGCAGGAATGACTTCCTATGACGCTCTGTGTTGCATCTCGGTGGAATGAGTCTCTGGCTGAATGTACTCCTGTGCCCACCCAGTACATTATGTAGTGGATGGGAGACATTGTCCAAAATGGCATGCAACTTGGACAGCATCCTCTTCTCAGACACCACCGTCAGAGAGCCCAGTTCCATCCCCACAACATCACTGGCCTTACGAATAAGTTTGTTGATCCTGTTGATGTCTGCTACCCTCAGCCTGCTGCCCCAGCACATAACAGCAAACATGATAGCACTGGCCACCACAGACTCGTAGAACATACTCAGCATCGTCTGGCAGATGTTAAAGGACCTCAGTCTCCTCAGGAAATAGAGCCGGCTCTGACCCTTCTTGTAGACAGCCTCAGTGTTCTTTGACCAGTCCAGTTTATTGTCAATTCATATCCCTAGGTATTTATAATCCTCCACCATGTCCGTACTGACCCCCTGGACGGAAACAGGGATCACCAGTACCTTAGCTACTTACCACCAGCTCCTTAGTCTTTTTCACATTAAGCTGCAGACAATTCTGCTCACACCATGTGACGAAGTTTCCTACCATAGCCCTGTACTCACCCTCATCTCCCTTGCTGATGCATCCAACTATGGCAGAGTCATCAGAAAACTTCTGAAGATGACAAGACTCTGTGCAGTAGTTGAAGTCCAAGGTGTAAATGGTGAAGAGAAAGGGAGACAAGACAGTCCCCTATGGAGCCCTAGTGCTGCTGATCACTCTGTCGGACACACAGTGTTGCAAGCACACGTACTGTGGTCTGCCAGTCAGGTAATCAAGAATCCATGATACCAGGGAAGCATCCACCTGCATTGCTGTCAGCTTCTCCCCCAGCAGAGCAGGGCGGATGGTGTTGAACGCACTGGAGAAGTCAAAAAACATGACCCTCACAGTGCTCACTGGCTTGTGCAGGTGGGCGTAGACACGGTTCAGCAGGTAGACGATGGCATCCTCAACCCCTAGTCGGAGCTAGTAGGCGAACTGGAGGGGATCTAAGTGTGGCCTGACCATAGGCTGGAGCAGCTCCAGAACAAGTCTCTCCAGGGTCTTCATGATGTGGGAGGTCAATGCCACCGGTCTATAGTCATTGAGGCCACTGGGGCGCGGCGTCTTCGGCACAGGGACGAGGCAGGACGTCTTCCACAGTACAGGAACCCTCCGGAGCCTCAGGCTCAGGTTGAATACATGGCGAAGTACTCCACATTGCTGAGGGGCACAGGCTTTGAGCACCCTGGTACTGACACCATCCAGTCCTGCAGCCTTGCTTGGGTTGAGACGTTTCAGCTGTCTTCTCACCTGTTCAGCTGTGAAGCCCAACGTGGTGGTTTCGTGTGGGAAAGGGGTATAGTCATGAGAGCAGGGTGGGGGACTGTGAGGAGGGGTAGGAGGGGAGAGTGGATTATGTGTTGGTTGGGGGCCGACAACAGATGGCTCATGTGGGGGTTGGGCAGGGGCCACAATGTCAAATCTGTTAAAGAACAGGTTAAGTTCATTGGCCCTGTCCACACTGCCTTCAGCTCCTCTGTTGCTAGTTTGCCGGAACCCAGTGATGGTCCTCATCCCCCTCCAAACCTATCCAGACACAAGCCTAATCCAGTTTTAGTGTCAGAGTTCAACAAATTATATTACACTGATCCATTATTACAGATAGGACAATCCATTATAACTGTCCGGATACGATATTACAGGATAAGCAAGCAAGAACAACTTATTTAATAGATATAGCCATTCGAACCATACATAACATACAAAATTCAATAAGTGAAGAATGCCAGAAATATACTGAATAAAAACAGGAAATTGAAATGCTATGGAACATGATCAAGGTATACATTGTCGCAATAGTAATATCTACAACTGATATCATCCCAAAGTCACTATACAATGATATTAAACAATTAGGCCTACACAGCAATGTTTAGGTAAATCTCCAGAAATCTACAATACTAAACAGCACTAGAATATTCCAAAGGTTCCTACCAACTGAGAAAAGGGTGTGCTTGGTGATGCTTGTACCTCACGTTTTGCCAGCTTGAGCTGAGGTAAAAAAAAGCAATAAATATTGAGAACATGACATGACAAGTCCTTGAAAGTGAGTCCATAGGTTATGGGAACAGCTCAGTGATGCAGTGAGTGAAGTTGAATATCTAGTTCAAGAGTCTGATGGTTGAGGGGTAATAACTGTTCCTGAACTACTTGGTGGTGAGTCCTGAAGCTCCTGTACCTTCTTCCTGATGGCAGCAGCAAGAAGAGAACCATGATAAGATGGCCTACCGAGAGGAGGGGGAAGAACTCGAGGCCTGATGCCAGGCAAATAACCTCTTCCTCAATGTCAACTAGACAAAGGAGATGGTTATCGACTTCAGCAGAACTCGCACCACCACACCCCTCTTTACATCGGCAGCACAGCAGCGGAAACTGCGAACATTTTCAAACTCCCAGGGGGTACTCTCTTGGGGCGCTAGATGGAGTAGGTCGCATCTTGGCTTTGCTCCGTTCATTATTCAATCTTTTTACCACCCTTTTACTATCTATATCAAAGTGTTTATAACACTTTTATATGCCTGAATTTTGATTTTTAATTGATGGAAATAAGTACCAGAGGAAAAAAGGCATTAGCTGAAGGCAAGGAAGCTGGTAATGGAAATTTAAAGAAATAAGGTGTTTTTTCAACTTACTTTGGATACTATCTCGAAGCTCCTGGATGATACATTTGATAAAAGATTTGCTATTTTGGAAGTATTGTTAAAGGAGATCGAAGGTAGATTGGCAGTACTTAAGCGGGAGAGTGAAAAACAACAATGACAAATTTCCAAACTCGTTGAAGCTCGGAGACAGAGAGATCACAGACTGGATCCATTGGAAAAGAAATTAACTTCGACCACTCAAGCACTGAAACAGTATAAAGTCAAGACTATTGACTTGGAGAGTCGTAGTCGGAGACAGAATTTGCGGATAATAGGACTCAGTGAAGACGTTGAGAGTGGTGACCTTACTAAATTTTTAATGGAGGTGTTCGGCTCCAATGTTTTTTCTTCTCCCCCTGTACTCGATAGCGCCCACTGTTCTTTAAGAGCTAAACCCCCTAAAGAGTTGAAACCCCGACCTGTGGTACTCCGATTTCATTATGTGCATACTAAAGAGCATTTAATTCGAATTGCTCATTGGAAAAGGGTTACTGAACATGGAGATCTCAGGTTTTGTCTGATTGAAGACTACAGTCCTGAGGTAATGCAAGAAAGATCGCTTTTTAAACCGGTGATGTCCAAGTTATACCAAAGAAATTTCTGACCAGCTCTGCTATTTCCAGCTCACCTAAGGGTTGTTCTGCCTGATAAATTGCATAAATGGTTTAAATCCATGGACGAAGCATATCAATTTCTTGAGGATCAAGGTTCGAGCTCAGATGTCTAATAAATTTGCTGTTTCTTCATGTTTGTATTCATTTGGCTTATAAACTGGTGATGTCCGAGATCTATCAAAGCAAGTTCCAACCAGCTCTGATATTTCCAGCTTGTCTAAGGGTTGTCCTGCCTGATAAATCACGTAAATGGTTTAAATCCATGGACGAAGCTCATCAGTTCCTTGAGGATCAACGTTTGAGCTCAGCTGTCTAATAAAGTTACTGTTTTTTCATGTCTGAATTCATTTGTTTATAAGTTAATAACCAGTTCATAGATTTGTGCTTTTAAAGTTTGAAGAATTTTGCCCTTGGTTTGATAATGCTCGTACTTTGTTTTGGAGTCTGGATATTTATCATGCTTTTATGTTAAAGTTCTTTTTTTCTCTCTCCCTTTATTATTTTATTATTTTCAATTGTTTTTTAAAATATTAAGAATCTGATTTGGTGATTGATTTTTTTTTCTTGAAATATTAATAAGATCGTGTTCTGTTTCACTTTCCAAGATCTTGCCTTCCAAAATGTTTTGCAAAGGGTTGTTTTTTTTAACATTTGTTTGGTGTTTTTTATGGCATTCTCTTCTCAATGTTTTGACTGCGGGTGGTGTTTTGCATTCCTTTTTCATTGGAGACTTGCCTTCAAGAGAGATCACAAGATCATAAGACAAAGGAGCAGAAGTAGGCCATTCGGCCCATCGAGTCTGCTCTGCCACTCCACCATGAGCTAAACTATTCTCCCATCTAGTTCCAATTTCTGGCTTTTTCCCCATATCCCTTGATACCCTGACTAATTAGATACCTATGAATCTCCTCCTTTAACACCCTCAATAATCGGGCCTTCACAGCTGGATGTGGCAATGAATTCCATAAATCCACAACCCTCTGGCTAAAAAAATTTCTCCTCATCTCTGTTTTAAATGGGTACTCTCTAATTCTAAGACTGTAGTCTCTTGTCCTGAATTCACCCACCAAGAGAAACAGCCTTTCCACATCTACTCTGTCCAACCCTTTCAGCATTTGAAATGTTTCTATGAGATCCCCTTTCATTCTTCTATACTTTAATGAATACAGTCCAAGAGCCGACAAACGCTCCTCATATGTTAGCCACTGCATTCCAGGAATCATCCTTGTAAATCTTCTCTGAACTCTCTCCAACTTCAGTACATCCCTTCTAAGATAGGGGGCCCAAAACTGCACACAGTATTCCAAATGAGGTCTCACCAGTGCCCCATAGAACCTCATCAACACCTCCTTACTCTTAAACACTATTCCTCTTGAAACAAATGCCAACATTACATTCGCTTTCCTTACTGTCGATCCAACCTGGTGGTTAAACTTTAGGGTAACCTGCACGAGGACCCCCAAGTCCCTTTGCACTTCTGATTTTTGAATTTTCTCCCCATCTAAATAATAATCTGCCTGATTATTTCTTCTTCCAAAATGTACAACCGTACATTTCTCAATATTGTATCTCATCTGCTATTTCTTTGCCCACTCTCCTAAACTGACCAAGTCTCTCTGCAACCTTTCCATTTCTTCAACACTTCCTGCTCCTCCACCTATCTTGGTGTCATCCGCAAACTTAGCCACAGAATCACTTAATCCATAACCTATGGATGGGGGTAAGGAAGTGTCTAGATAGCTTTCTGGCTGTCTATTGGCCAGTTTTCAGGCTTTTGTAGGTGGGGGATGGTGCATCTGGGTTGATCTGAAACTACAAATATGCCTGAATTGTTGTAACTTCTGGTTCCTCTAAGACTTTTTCCCTCTTCCTGATTCATGAGTTTCTTATGCAGTAAAGTTGACCCTTTACACACCATTTGTTTTATTCAAGTACAATGGATAATATTATTAACTTTGTTCTATGGAATATGAATGGTTTGAATCATCCGATTAAACAGAATAAGATTTTAAAAGTTTTTCATAGATTGAATGCTCAGATTATCTTTGCCCAGGAAACTCATGTAAGGAAGGAGGATAATCAGTGTTTTTTTTAAGTTTTGGAAAGAATAACAATTTCACTCTAATTCACAGGCTAACATGCAAGAAGTCTCTATTTTTATAGATTCCTCGATTTCATTTGTTCACTATGAAACAACTTCAGACCCGAATGGTAGATTTCTGTTAATTACTGGTTTATTTTATAACCAAAAAGTTATTATAGTTAATATCTATGCACCAAATACCAATTATCCTGAATTCTTTAAGCATTTATTTGCATCTCTTCCTAATTTAAATGAATATACATTGATAACAGGCGGAGATTTTAACTGTTGCCTGAATCCCTCGATGGACAGGTCTGCGCCCAGTCAGGTACTTCCAACCAAATCTGCTATTTTTATTAATTCCTTTTTAGTTGACTCTGGAATTTTAGAAGTTTGGAGGTTTTTTATATCCTAACGATAAAGAGTTCTCATTCTTTTCTCATGTATATCATAATTACTCCAGAATTGATTACTTTTTCATTGACTCTCAATTAGTTTCATCTGTTACTGCCTGTGAGTATGATGCAATTGCCGTCTCTGATCATGCGCTCCTGAAACTATCAATCAAATTAAGTGATGTAACTTTTAGTGCTAGACAATGGCGGTTCAATTCTACTCTGCTTCAGGACTTAAATTTTGTTAACTTTATTAAAGAACAGATTGCCCTTTTCTTCTCAACTAATTTTACGGAAGAAATTTCCAGTGGGATATTATGGGACAGTTTAAAAGTATATATCCGTGGGCAAATTATTTAAAATTCTGCTGGATTGAAAAAAAATGAATTAATAATGAAATATGTGCATTGGTTGATAAGATCAAAGCAATTGATAAAAAAATATTCTGTTGCTCCTAATTTGGAGCTTTACAAAAAGAAAGTTGAACTTTAGATGCAACACAGTTTGTTATTAATATCTCCAATTGAAAATCAAATACTTAAATCTAAGAATCAATTTTATATACATGGTGATAAATTGGGTAAATTACTGGCTAATCAATTGAAAGCTGCTTCGGCTAAACTTCAGATTATTAAAGTTTGTAAACGGAATAGTACTTTGACAGTTGAACACGATGAAATTAATAAACCATTTCAAGAATTCTATACCTCTTCATACCAAACAGAATTTCCTGACAATTCTACCATAATGCATGAATTTTTAAGAAAATTGAATATTCCGAAATTACCGCTTAATGAATGTTTAACATTAGATGCATCCATTATGGAAGAAGAAATAAAGAAAGCAATTTCTTCGATAAATTCTGGTAAAGCACCCGGCCTGGATGGGTATACAGTAGAATTTTAAAAATCTTTTTCAAGTCTACTTTCTCCTTGGTTATGTAGAATTTTTAAGGATGCCTTATTTGCAGGTAAATTACCACAATCTTTTTATGAAACATCTTTTTCTATAATTCCTAAAAAAGATAAAGACCCCACTGAATGTGCATCATATAGACCTTTATCCTTGTTAAATGTGGACTCCAAACTTTTTTCCAAAATATTAGCAATTAGATTGGAAAATGTATTGCCACAAAATGTTTCTGATGACCAGACAGGATTTATTAAAATCGTTGTTCATATTTTAATATTAGGAGGTTGATGAACATTGTATATACTCCTTCATCTAAAACTCCAGAATGTGTTATTTTGCTTGATGCCAAGAAAGCACTTGATAGAGTTGAATGGGGATATTTATTTAACATCCTTGAGAAATTCAATTTTAGCCCAAATTTCATATCTTGGATTAAATTGATATATCATATACCTTTGGCTTCTGTACTTACTAATAATCAGAGATCCCACTTTTTTAGGCTTTTTTGAGGTACTGGATAGGGCTGTCCTTTAAGCCCTATAGATTTGATATTGCCTTGGAGCCCTTGGCAATCGCTCTTCGTGATTCACCCAATATATTTGGCATTATTCGTGGGAATGAGACGCATAATAGTCATAGTCATAGTTTATTGATCCTGGGGGGAAATTGGTTTTCGTTACGGTTGCACCATAAATAATTAAATAGTAATATGTAAATTATACCAGGAAATAAGTCCAGGACCAGCTTATTGGCTCGGGGTGTCTGACCTTCCAAGGCAGGAGTTGTAAAGTTTGATGGCCACAGGCAGGAATGACTTCCTATGATGCTCTGTGTTGCATCTCGGTGGAATGAGTCTCTGGCTGAATGTACTCCTGTGCCCAACCAATACATTATGTAGTGGATGGGAGACATTGACCAAGATGGCATGCAACTTGGACAGCATCCTCTTTTCAGACACCACCATCAGAGAGTCCAGTTCCATCCCCACAACATCACTGGCCTTACGAATGAGTTTGTTGATTCTGTTAGTGTCTGCTACCTTCAGCCTGCTGCCCCAGCACACAACACTGGCCACCACAGTCTTGTAGAACATCCTCAGCATCGTCCGGCAGATGTTAAAGGACCTCAGTCTCCTCAGAAAATAGAGACGGCTCTGACCCTTCTTGTACACAGCCTCAGTGTTCTTTGACCAGTCCAGTTTATTGTCAATTCGTATCCCCAGGTATTTGTAATCCTCCACCATGCCCACCCTGACCCCCTGGATGGAAACAGGGGCCACCGGTACCTTAGCTCTCCTCAGGTCTACCACCAGCTCCTTAGTCTTTTTCACATTAAGCTGCAGATAATTCTGCTCACACCATGTGACAGTTTCCTACCGTAGCCCTGTACTCAGCCTCATCTTCCTTGCTGATGCATCCAACTATGGCAGAGTCATCAGAAAACTTCTGAAGATGACGAGACTCTGTGCAGTAGTTGAAGTCCAAGGTGTAAATGGTGAAGAGAAAGGGAGACAAGACAGTCCCCTGTGGAGTCCCAGTTCTGCTGATCATTCTGTCGGACACAAGGTGTTGCAAGCACACGTACTGTGGTCTGCCAGTCAGGTAACCAAGAATCCATGACACCAGGAAAGCATCCACCTGCATTGCTGTCAGCTTCTCCCCCAGCAGAGCAGGGCGGATGGTGTTGAACGCACTGGAGAAGTCAAAAAACATGACCCTCACAGTGCTCGCTGGCTTGTCCAGGTGGGCGTAGACACAGTTCAGCAGGTAGACGATGGCATCCTGAACTCCTAGTCGGGGCTGGTAGGCGAACTGTAGGGGATCTAAGTGTGGCCTAACCATAGGCCGGAGCAGCTCCAGAACAAGTCTCTCCAGGGTCTTCATAATGTGGGAGGTCAACACCACCGGTCTGTAGTCATTGAGGCCACTGGGGCGCGGCGTCTTCAGCACAGGGACGAGGCAGGACGTCTTCCACAGCACAGGAACCCTCTGGAGCCTCAGGATCAGGTTAAATACATGTCGAAGTTCTCCACATAGCTGAGGGGCACAGGCTTTGAGCACCCTGGTACTGACACCATCCAGTTCTGCAACCGTGCTTGGGTTGAGACATTTCAGCTGTCTTCTCACCTGTTCAGCTGTGAAGCCCACCGTGGTGGTTTCCTGTGGGGAAGGGGTATCATTATATGCAGATGACCTGTTACTATACATCTCTAATCCAGAGAAATCCATCCCTGCAGTAATATTACTACTTGCTCAGTTTAGTAGCTTTTCTGGTTATAAATTGAATCTTAATAAGAGTGTGCTTTTTCCATTAAATATGCAAGTTCCAATCTATGGACAATCACCATTTAGACTGGTTACTGATTATTTTACTTATTTGGGTGTTAAAATTACTAAGAAGTGTAAGGATCTATTTAAAGTTAACTTTTTACCCTTAATTGATCATGTTAAACAACTGCTTACTAAATGGTCCCCATTGTCCCTATCATTGATTGGTCTAATCAATCCTATTAAGATGATTATTTTACCTAAATTTCTGTATCTATTTCAGACGGTACCAATCTTCATCTCTAAATCCTTTTTTGATATTATTGATTCTAAAATTTCTTCATATATATGGCAGAATGAAAATCCTAGATTATGTAAGAAATATTTACAGAAATCAAAAAAGGATGGCGGTTTGGCATTGCCGAACTTTAGATTCTATTATTGGACAATTAATATTCGATACCTAATGTTCTGGACACAAGATTTGGATGAAATTCAATGTCCACGATGGGTGAACCTCGAGTGTGAGTCTGTACAGGGGTTCTCATTGGCTTCTATTTTAGGGGCTCTGCTTCCCTTTGCACTTACTAAACTGAATAAACAAATGATTAATCCAGTAACTAAACATACAATACGAAAATGGTTTCAATTTCGTAAATTTTTTGGATTGAATAAATTTATCCTATCAAGTCCTATTATATCCAATTTTTTCTTCCAACCATCCAGAACTGATCAAGCTTTTCTTTAATGTAAAACGAAGGGAATAATATGTTTTCGTGATTTATTCACGGATCATTGTCTCATGTCCTTTGAACAGTTGTCTAATAAATATAATTTGCCTAGATCACATTTTTTCATATATTTACAGATTAGAAACTTTTTGAAGGTTATTTTACTTACTTTTCCGATATCATATCAAACTGAAATTACAGAAAGTATTTTGGGTTTAAACCCCTATTGGAAGAGTTTAATAGGAATTGTTTATGATTTAATTACGAAAATATGTTTAGGTATGTCTGATAAAATTAAGAATGAATGGGAATTAGAACTTCAGGTATCTTTACCCATAGAGAAATGGGAAAAAATTCTCCAACTAGTTAACACTTCTTCAATGTGTGCTAGGCACGCTTTGATACTATTTAAGGTGGTTCATAGGGCCCACAGGTCTAAGGATAAGTTAGCTCATTTTTATGGTTATATAAATCCTGTCTGTGACAGATGTAATTCTGAGGCAGCTTCCTTGACACACGTGTTCTGGTCTTGCCCTCTTTTGGAAAAATATTGGAAAGACATTTTTGATATTATTTCAGTAGTTTTGCCTATTGATTTACAACCTCATCCTATTACTGCAATTTTTGGATTACCAATGATAGACTTTAGTCATTTATTCCCTTCAGCTTGTCGTTCGATTGCATTTGTTACATTAATAACCAGAAGATCCATTTTATTTAAATGGAAAGATTCTAATCCCCCTACTACATTTCAATGGTTTTCCCAAACTATAACATGTGTAAATTTGGAACAAATTATGAGTGGCACAACTGATCCTTCGGTTAAATTTGAAGAAACTTGGAGGCCATTTATTCAACATTTTCATATGATGTAAGTTGACCTTCTCTGAATCCTTTTTAATAACTTTTTGTTTGTGTATAGAGGAGCAGAGTTAATGACAAATAATGATCTTAACTGATGAAATATGGCAACCCAGTCTTTGTTTGTTTTGTTTTAGTGTAAGGGGTAAAAACTTTTTTAAAAATCTTTTTCATGTTCAGTTATTAAGAGATTGGGAGGTTTAAATTAAATATGTTATTCGGAGTCTGTGTCTGTATACATTAACTGTTATTAATGTAATCCCATTCTCTTGTATCATTATCATTGTTATGTTTATTAATTTGAAACTCAATAAAAAAGATTGAAAAAAGAAGTTTCAAACTCCCAGGAGTGCTCATCTCACACAACCTCTCATGGTCCCAGATCACACCCTACATAATCAGAAAAACTCACCAATGCCTCTACTTTCTGAGGAGGCTGAAGAGAGCTGGACTCTGTGCATCTACACTCAGGTCATTCTGCAGGTGTGCAGTTAAGAGTATCCTAACAAAGCTGCATCGGCGTATGGTACAGGAACTGCTCTGTAGTGGACAGGAAGGCTCTACAACGAGTAGTCAGAACTGCCCAATGCATCACCGACACCAGCCTACTGGACATATATATGGAAAGGTGACAGACAAGGGCCAGTAACATCATGAAGGATCCCTATTCACGGACTGTTTGTCCCACTCCCATCAGGGAGGAGGCTATGAGGTATTCACACCGGGACCACCAGACTCAGAAACGGTTACTTTCCCCAAGCAGTAAGGCTGATTAACACCTTCACCCACTAACTCATCCTTCCACACCCCCAACCACCACCACTACTTTATCATTTCCTGTCAGTCACCTTATGTCCAAACACTCCTGTGCCTAGCATCATGTTACAGATATACAATCAATGTATGCATGTATATAAGCTATTTTATGTATTTACATTTATTGTGTCTTTCTCTTATTATTGTGTTCTTTATCTTATTGTGTTTTAGTTTGTGTGCCGCACCAGATCCGAAGTAACAATTATTTCATTCTCCTTTACACCTGTGTACTGGAAATTACATTAAACAATTTTAAACTGAACTTCAACTTCAACTTGAAAAATCACATTGCTGCACTTGCAATATACTTGTTGGAAAAAAATCTCCTGTGCTCTATATACCTTTTATATTAACATAAAATACTGGGAGGTAATTGAAAGCCCTCACAACAACTGCAGTAGTATTTTGTGTACTCTAGTTCCCTAAGAACTGCTTAGAGTTCAATAATGAACTTTTGACTATGTGAATGACAATTTTCTTTAATTCAACCTGTACAAGCTCATTTAACAATTCTTCTAACATACCATCCCCAGCTGAAATTGTTTCTTTAACCAGCATTTCCACTTTATTTGTCCAACTTGCACTGTACTCTTATAAATGTAACACTGAATTCTGCAATTTGTTTTTCCCTTTTCATACTAACTCAATGTACAGTAGTTATATATGGAATGATCAGTCTCATGGCATGCAAACAAAGCTTTTCACTGCATTTTGGTACATGTGATAAGAATAAACCAATTATATATATCCAATTCGTTCTTTCTCTTCCTCTCCAGAAATTACTATCTATCTTTGATTCCTGCTGCTCAAGTGGCAAAATAGTACAACCGTGGCTGACAAGGGAAATCAAAGCTAATGTAAAAGCAAAAGAAAGGGCATACAACAAAGCAAAAGTGTTGGGAAGGCACAAGATTGGGAAGCTTTTAAAACCCTACAGAGAGCAACTAAAAGTACCACTAGGAAGGAAAAGGTGAAGTATGAAAGCAAGCTCGCAAACAATATCAAAGTGGCTGGTAAAAGCTTTTTCAGGTATGTAAAAAATAAAAGAGAGATCAGAATGGATATAGGACCGCTAGAAAATAAGGCTGGAGAAATAATAATGGGAGACAAGGAGATGGCAGATCAACTAAAAAAGTACTCATTGTGAAGACACTAGCAGTGAGTCAGGTGTTGAAGGGCGTGAGGGAGGAGAAATGAGTGCAGTTACTATTACAAGGGAGAAGGCACTCAAAATGCTGAAAGACCAAAGGGTACATAAGTCACCCAGGCCAGATGAACTGCTCCTAGGGTTCTGAAAGAAGCAGCGGTAGAGACTGTGAGGCATTAGTAATGATCTTTCAAAAATCATCAGACTCTGGCATGGTGCCAGAGGGCGAGAAAATTGCAAATGTCACTCCACTCTTTAAGGAAGGAAGAAGGCAGCAGGAAGCAATTTATAGACCAGTTAGCCTGAACTCAGTGGTTGGGAAGATGTTGGAGTCAATTGTTAAGGGTGAGGTGATGGAGTACTTGGTGGCACAGGACAAGATAGGACAAAGTCAGCATGGTTTGCTTAAGGGGAAATCCTGTCTGACAAACCTGTTGGGATTCTTTGAGGAGATTAGAAGTAGGATAGATAAGGGGGATGCAGTGGATAGTGTATATTTGGACTTACAGAAGGCCTTTGACAAGGTGCCACACATGAGGCTGCTTATCAAGTTAAGAGCCCATGGTAGTACACGAAAGTTACAAGCATGGTTAGAGCATTGGCTGATTGGTAGGAGGCAGCGAGTGGGAATAAAAAGATCCTTTTCTCGTTGGCTACCAGTGACCAGTGGTGTTCCACAGAGGTCAGTGTTGGGGCCACTTCTTTTTATGCTGTATATCAATGATTTCAATGATGAAAGAGATGGCATTGCTGCCAAGTTTGCAGATGATACAAAGATTGGTAGAGGGGCAGGTAGTGTTGAGGAAACAGGTAGGCTGCAGAAGGACTTAGACAAATTAGAGAATGTGCAAGAAACTGGAAAATGAAATACAATGTTGGAAAATGCATGATCATGCACTCTGGTAGTAGAAATAAACATGCAGGCTATATTCTAAACAGGGAGAAAATCCAAAAATCTGAGATGTAAAAGTTCTTGGGAGCCCTTGTGCAGAACACCCTAAAGGTTAACTTGCAGGTAGAGTTGGTAGTGAGGAAGGTAAATGCAAAGTTAGCATTCATTTCAAGAGGTCTAGAATACAAGAGCAGGGATGTAATGCTAGGGTTTTATAAGGCACTGGTGAGGCCTCACTTTGAGCATTGTGAACAGTTTTGGGTCCTCATCAAAGATGTGCTGGCATTGGAGAGGGTCCAGAGGAGGTTCACAAGGATGATTCCGGGGGGAATGAAAAGGTTATCATATAAGGAAAGTTTGATAGCTCTGGGTTTGTACTCGCTGGAACTCAGAAGGATTGGGGGGGGGGTGGAATCTCATGAAATCTTTTGAATGTTGAAAGGCCTAGACAGAGTAGATGTGGAAAAGATGCTTCCTATGGCGGGGCAATCTAGGACAAGGGCGCACAGCCTCAGTATAGTGAGTTGTCCATTTCAAACAGAGATGTGGAGAAATTTCTTTAGCCAGAGAGTGGTGAATTTGTGGAATTTATTACCACAGGTGGCTGTGGAGGCCAGGTCGTTGGGTGTATTTAAGGCAGAGCTTGATGGGTTCTTGATTAGACATGGCATCAAATATTCTGGGGGAGAAGGCTGAGGAGTGGGGCAGAGGAGGGGGAAAAGGATTGGTCATGATTGAATGGTGGAGCAGACTCGATAGGCCAAATGGCCTACTTATGCTCCTATACCTTATGGTCTTTTCCCTTCCAAACTTCTTCAAACCTGCCCACAGATCTTCTTCATTTTCTACTTACACTACTGGTACCGATATGGACCAAAAACACGAAGACTGTTTTGCAAACTCGGTTGATATCACTGACCCTCACACACCGTACTGGGATCATTTCTGTGACTACAGAATTACTTTTCTGTCCCTGGAGCTCCACGTGATACAGCCTGTGTGTGAGTGCTTTACCATGCCTCTACTTATTATATTAGGTTCCAAAGGTAGTCATTGCTGAAGGGTGGTAGTGGGGACGAGCTCCCACTGCTAAGCAAATGCTCTTCATGGTGTGCGTCTCAAGCAGCCTCTGACAACCAAGCCCAATTCCTGGCCTTCACATGTGGCATAGCTCTTATGCTCAGTGGAGCTGTTCTCACTGACAGGAGAAGGGGCAAAGCTGGGCCACTGGTGCCTTAAAACCGGTTGCTCCGGGCATATGGGGCTCGTTAACCGCGGATGGTAGCTCATCGAGGAGAGGGAAAACTCCAACTTCAAACATCCGCTTCCTTGCGGCTATACCCGCTCACAGAAAAGGCTTTGGGAGTAAACCCTGAGGAAAACTCCGGAGTCGGAGTCCTGAAGGCAGCCGACTGCTGTACCCAGCACCGGCACGGCAACTCCTGTGATGCTGCTGGCACCAAACTGTACCGACTTTCGTCGTTCCTTTGGACCTGTCATCAGCATGGAGAGGGGGGTGGGGTCCCACTGCATGGACAACAGACGGATCTTAATATCAACTCTGCCCTAGCTTGCGCCCTGAAGAGGCCACTCCAGCTTTGCTTTATAGCGTCGGACAAACAGTGTGGGAAGCAGCAGTTACCGGTTATAAGTCATAATGCTTGTTTGGCGTAGAACATGGCGCCAAGGGTTGCTTCTGACGGTGGGAGAGACCATCGCGTTTCACTGGACAGCTACTGCCCGCCTCAAGCCGGGCAGCCCCCAGCCAGTAAGGTGCTGTCCCGCCACAGTCAGTCTTCCTCAGTGGGTGCACGGGGATAATGAATTATCCCACAAAGAGCTGACTGTAACTACTGCACCAGACAAGAAAGAAAACAAATCCCATAAGACAACAGCCCTCATTGGGATGTTGGAATGTCCGCACAATGATGACTGGACTTGAGCAAAACCACAAGGACATCGAAAATGCACGAATACCAGCGATCATTAACAATGAGCTACTAAGGCTCAAGGTAGATATAGCTGCTCTACAAGAAACACGTTTGGCGGATTCAGGTACACCAAAGGAAAGGGACTACACATTTTTCTGGCAGGGAAAGAACCAAGATGAGCCCCGCGAGCATGGAGTGGGTTTTGCCGTTAGGAACTCCTTGTTGCAAATGGTGGAGCCACTAGAAAATGGATCAGAATGACTTATGACTCTCCGCCTACACACCAGTCATGGCCCAGTATCTCTCGTCAGTGTGTATGCCCCTACCTTGAACCCCACCTCTGAGGCAAAAGACATGTTCTATGACAAATTAGAAGCTGTTGTCAGGAATATTCCCAGTTACGAGCACCTCATTCTCCTTGGTGACTTCAACGCCAGAGTGGGAGCCAATAACGATTCCTGCCGTCTTCTTTTGGCGACTGGAATTGGCAAAATAAATGACAATGGACAACCTCTCCTGAAGTTCTGCTCCTATCACGGCCTGTGTGTAACTAACTCCTACTTTCAGACGAAGTCGCAGTACAAGGTCTCATGGCAACATCCCCGGTCTAAACACCGGCACCAACTAGACATGATCACCACTGGGTGCTCTTTCATCAACTCTGTACTAATCACCCGCTCACACCACAGTGCAGACTGCGATACTGATCATGCTTTAGCATGCTGCAAGATTAAGCTACGTCCGAAGAAAATCCACCACTCCAAACAAACTGGAAAACCTCGCATCAACACAACAGAAATGAAACTGTCAGAAAAGGTTGACAAGTTGTCAAGTCAGTACAGGTTGCTATGACTACCTCTTCACAAGGAGATACTGCAACAAAACAATAGTCATACCTTCGCGACACCATCCACGAATCAGCACTCTGTCACAAAGGGGGCATTGGTGGCGGACCCAAATGCAGGACACAGACACTGAAGTACTAGAAACAGGACAGGACTAGAGACTGGAGTTAGGGACGTGACTGGATGCAGACTAGGAGCTGGGACAAGAACACAGACTTGGGCTAGGACATTGGCAAGGCAAGTGGGACCAGGACTAGGAACTGGGAACTAAGAGCCTGGGCTTGGACTCTGAGCCAGAGACTGGACAAGGACCCAGAACCTGGGTCTTGACATGGGCTCGGACCCCAGAGCTAGGCGAGGACATGGCGTGGCTACAGGACTGGACATGGTTTGGGTTACTCGAGGTGAGGACATGTTGAGGCTTGGGTTCCCCGAGGCAAGGACATGATGAAGCTTGGGTTCCTCGAGGCGAGGACATGACGAGGCTTGGGTTTGGACTCCAAGCCAGAGACTGGGCAAGGACCCAGAACCTGGGTCTTGACTCGGGCTCGGACTCCGGAACTAGGTGAAGACATGACGTGGTCTTGGGAAACAGGAACCTTGGAACACAAAGCCGGAAGCCTTGACTTGGTTGAGGGAGAGACAGGAACGCAGAGCCTTGGTCGAGGGAGAGACAGGACTGCAGGGACATGGAACACAGAGCTGGGACCCCTCCTTGGGAACAGGACATAGGGCCGGGACTCATACATAGAATGCTGATCACGACAAGACAGTTCCTAACACTAGGTAGCGGCAAACGGCCAGACCTACCTGGCAAAGGCATGGACACAGAGACCAATCCCAACACTAGGTAGCAGTAAACAGCCAGACCTACCTAGCAAAGGCGTGGACACAGAGATGGATTCTAACACTAGGTAGTGGCAAACAGCTAGACCTACCTAGCAAAGGCGTGGACACAGAGACAGTTCAAAACAATGATAGATAGTTCCTTATCTTGCTCTGGCAGTTTAAATTGACAGCGGTGCAGGTGAAGATTTCAGGCAAGGGTTACAGGTGAGGCAAGACTCCAGGCGAGGCAAGGCAAAGCTCCAGGCGAGGCCAAGCTTCAGACACTGGTTGCAGGGCAAGACTTCAGGAGGAAGGGGCAGAAGGGATTCAGACAGGGGGTTTGGACAGGAACAGTCCAGCAACTGAGGCTTCTTCTTCTTCTTTGTTTTTATGGCGGTTGGCAACCAGTTTTCAGTGCATTACCGCCACCTGTTAGACTTCTTGTGTTCCAACCAAATATGTCCTGGAGTTCTCTACTTTAGTCAATCTAGTTCAGCCTGCAGTTTTCTATTAGCATCACTATGTAGTTGCAATTCCTCGTGAATACTTGATGCGCCCTTTAGATAATGCAGCAAACTGCTATTCTTCCCTAATTTTGTCACGTTTTCGTGCAGTTGCATTACCTCAATTACATTGATTTCATCTACATCACTTGTAAGACTAAAATCGTCCTGTTAAATAATAGTAATTATTGCATGTTATACTTTTAAAATTGCTGTTTTTCCAAGTCTATCTGCTTTTTCAGGTTTTCCTTTTCTTGGATCGTAGCCTGCAGTTGTTTACTGAGACCTCAGAGTTCTTCTTCATTTGCTTTCATGTTTTCATTTTATAATCTGAATGTAGATAATTCACTTTACAACAAATTCCTTTTCCTTTTGTATCCTTGTAATAATTTCCTCCATTGTCCAATCTCTTTCCAACTCCCCGTTGTTCTTGTCGGGTATTTCTATTTGTTGTTGGTGTTCTGCACATTTACCCTGGGCTTCAACCATAAAATCTGAGGATTTACCTTAAGTTCTGAAACATTTCTTAAATTCTTGACCATTTGCGATAAATATACTGCCACTAAGATTCCATCTCCCCTGCCTGTGAATTGTTGGATATTCCATTCAGTGTTTCTTTGACTTCTTCCCACCTAATCCCTTTAATACCAAGATACTTTTCTGCAGACTTGACGATAATTTTAATTTTCTCAGTTCTTTTGCTTGTTTGCGCTGAACAATTAATTGCATCCACCATAAGAAGCACGAAATCCTTTCTACTCATTAATAGTGTATCCTTATTTTACATATTACAGTTCTCACAATTCACCAGTTTATTATTCCCTGTATTTGTTTGCTTGACAACCTTTTTTTCATCAAATTCTTTCACTGCCTCTGCATAACTGATTCCTTGAGTTACTTTTACATATTGTATCTCAGCTGCCTTCTTGCTATAAATGCACCCTCGATAAGCTGCGCTGTGTTCCTTGCCACAATTGCAGCATTTCAGCCTAGCTCCCGCTTCACATTTCCCATATTCATGTTCTCCAGCGCATCTCCCACATCTTTGTTTTTCTCTGCAGACCGCCACAATGTGCCCAAATTTCTGACATTTATAGCATCTTAAAGGTGGTGGTATATATATTCTAACCGCATAACACATAAACTCTAAGTAAACGTTAGTCGGCAATCTCGCTTCATCAAAGTTAATCATTACTGATAAACTATCACACTTTTTCCTGTTTCTTGTAACTTTCAAACATTTGGCCTCAATAATTTTTGCTCCTTTTATGTTCTGTTTAATCTCATCCCTAGTAACTTTTGTTGGTTTCCCCGAAATAACTCCTCTAGTCCACTTTCTATTGTTGGGTATTGAGCATTGTACTTCTTTGCCATCTATTTTACATAATCTTATCACTTTGCCTTGCTGAGCACTATTCCGACAAATCACTAATAGCGATCCATTTCGTAAAATCTTTGCTCCTTTAATCTCGCCTATAATTTTGTTAAGCATCTTCGTCAAACGAATCGGGTTCCAATCGCCAAAAGACACCCTGTCTTCACTTAGTTTTATAATTGCTTTAATCTCTTCTTCTTTCCATTGTTTTGCTGTCCTGTTTTGATCACTCGCTGACTCCTCAGAGTTTGATATCCCGTACCTCTGCTTTCTTTTTTTCCTGTTTCCATTCTGTTCCTCTTTCCCACTGACCTCCATTTCCTTCCACTTCCACTCTCTTCAAAAACTTCCTTCATCAGCTTGGTTCTTCCCTTGATGTTCTCTCTCTCCGCCATTTTCCAGTGAGCTCCACCTTCCCTTGGCATACTCAACAAATCTACTCCCAGCAACTGAGGCTTCTTCTTCTTCTTCTTCTTCTACTTCCGGCTGTTTAGACGCATCTAGGCGTATTACAGCCCTCCGCAGGATGTATAATTAATTATAGAACTTCAAGGGACTCAAATTCTCAAATACAACCTAGTCTCACGTATAAACTGAATAATAAACTCTTCAATCAGATGTTGATTCTCTTGATGGCCAAACAAAGATATAATAGAAAACCAAAATAAATTTAAGCCAGATAGCCTCTTGACCAACATGCTTCTTTCAATTTTGTATTGATTACAGCTCAGCAAAACATGCTGGACTGTCTCTGGACTACCACAGTCACATAATCCAGTAGGATGTTTTCCTACTATCTTTAAATAATAATTTAGCCCACAATGCCCCAACCTAAGTCTTGTAAATTTCACCATATCTCTACAACTTAAAAGGTAACAGTCTGAGACCTTTTTAACTAGTGGGTGACTAGAAAAATAATGCCTGCCCCTTAATTCATTTTTCCAATCCTCCTGCCACTTCTTCTCTATACCTTTTTTAGTCCTACTTCTCAATTCTGCTCTGCCTAGGGGAACTCTAATTTCTACTTGCCTGCTCTGTAAGGAAGACTTTGCAATGCCATCCACAATTTCATTTCCCTCCACCTCAGCATGCCCTGGTATCCATGAAAATCTAACTGCACAACCCATCTTCCCTACTCTGAACAACACTAAGAGAATCTCAATAACTATGTCAGGACGAGCTTTTGATTTATTCCCCTTTATAGACTCTAAGGCAGTAGCAGAATCCGAACAGATGATAACCCTACATGGTCGAGAGTCTTCTATCCACCATAAGGCCCAGAGGATTGCTAATAATTCTGTTGCAAAGACAGAAACACCATCTGAAACCCGGTGACCAATCTTAACTCCAAGTTGAGACACATACATCCCAAATCCTGCCCTACTGCTCTCTGGGTCCACTGAGCCAACAGCAAAAATCTTCAGATAAGATCCCAATTTATTATTTAAATATTCATTTGTGATCAACACTGATGAAATTGCATTGCTTCCTTGAAGCTGAAAAAGGAGGAATAGATCTACTTCTGGTTCTGGAAAGAGCCAAAAAGGAATGGGTGGCAAGCAAATTTGGCCAACTATGTCTTCCTCAGTCAGTTTCAATTTCACAGCCCAGTTATTAACCAAATCTAAAAATGGGTATCTTTTAATTTTACTTTGGCTCTCTGACTTCCCCTGCAAAAGAACACTTTGATGGAGCAACTGAGGCTCTGTCTGTCTGTCTGTATCTTGTTTTACGGTGGTTGGCATCCAGCTTAATGGTGCATTACCACCACCCTCTGCTCCAGAATGTGCACTAGACATACATCACACACACACACACACACACACACACACACAAACACTTCACCCTCCCATCTTTGACCATCCTAGTATCCTATTCCTGTTTATTCGTCATATTCTATAAAAAAACCCCTGTACCCCTTAAAAACGCTAAAAATACCCGGACTTGTGCTCTCTCACCCATGCCCAGCAACCCTTTTAATGTGAATTCCTGCATCCCCAACTCCCTTAATTTATTTCTCATCATCTCTCTCTGTATCTCATACTTCCTGCAACACAAAACTACATGTTCTACTGACTCCTCTTCCTGACATTCCTCACACAATCCTGTCTGGTGTTTCCCTATCATTTTCAATGTTTTGTTTAATGCACAACGCCCCAGCCTTAACCTAGTCCACACAATTTCCTCTCTTCTGTTTCCATTACCTACCCTAGTAACTGCAACACTCTTTTGTATTTGATATAAATGCCTCCCTTTCCCCTCCCTGTCCCATCTTTCTTGCCACATTCGGTTGACTTTTTCCCAGATTACACACTTAACCTCTGCTTTACTGATACTAATGTGCATTTCCACATTTTCTTTCTTTAATGCCCTCTTTGCCAACTCATCCACCCTCTCATTCCCCTTCACGTGCTGGAACCCATAGAAATTTTACCTGACCTCTCTGATTTGCAATCCTTGTAACAAACTGAAGGACTTCATAAAGTACATCTTGCCGACTGTTTGTGTGAAAAGACCTTAAACTTGCTAGAACTGAGGATGAATCTGAACATATCAATGCTTTGGCTTGTCTGGCTTTCTGCACCCATTGCAATGCAACCAACACCGCCAGCATCTCCACTGTAAACACTCCTAACTTATTAGATGTTCTTCTGCTGATTCCAATTTCTTTTGCTGGTATGACCACCCCAAACCCTGTCACTCCTGTTTCAGGTTCCTTCGCACCATCCGTATAAATGTGAGTATAATCACTATACTTTTCCATCACATGACAGTTAAATGCATTTACCAAATCTGTTTTATATCTTTCTTTCCTTTTTACCTCTAACAAATGCCAGTCTATGTCAGGCCATACAAGCTTCCATGCAGCTACAACCGGATAAACTACTGAAGGACTTATCCTCAGATCAAATGCTCCACATTCTTTCGCAATGTCATTTCCTACCCGACTAAAGGTATCCCTCTGAAACCTCCCACTTTCCCAGCACTCCTGCAACACTCCTTTAGTAGGGTGAGAATCATTGTGCCCCTGCAAGTTAGCCCAGTAGTTTGCCATCAGTTGCATCCTTCTTAGTTCCAAAGGCATTATTCCCATTTCTACCTGTAGGGCTGACACTGGTGATGTTTTAAAAGCCCCACTGCACACTCTCAAGGCCTGAGCCTGAATCACATCCAGTTTCCTTATAAGAGACCTAGCTGCTGATCCATATACTATATTTCCATAATCCAATACAGATCTTACTAAAGCCACATACATTCTCTTCAAAGCTGAACAACTTGCTCCCCATTCCCTACCAGTCAAACATCTCATCACATTTATTACTTTTTTACATTTCTCCTCAACTTTCCTGATATGGTCTGCCCATGTTAACCGTGAATCAAATATAACTCCCAGAAATTTAAATGATGCAACCCTTTCTAATTCAACCCCATACATCCTTAACTTCTTCCCTACCTCAACCCTTTTCCTGGTAAAAAATACAGATTGAGTTTTGTCTACTGAAAATCTACATCCCCAATCATAACCCCACTCCACCACTTCATCAATTGCTTCTTGTAGTTTCCTGATTATATGGTCCATGTTCCTGCCTCTTTTCCACAAGGCCCCATCATCCGCAAACAGTGACCTACCTATATCCACTGGTACCTTTGTGAAGACATCATGGATCATAATGATGAAAAGTAACGGGCTAATCACACTACCTTGAGGTGTGCCATTTTCCACTATGTACTGTTTTGATAATTCTGATCCAATCCGAACTTGAATTTTTCTACCAAACAAAAAATCTTTAATCCAATTAAAAACTCTCCCACCAACCCCCATCTTGTGCAGTTTAATTAATAATCCTTCCTTCCACATCATATCATAGGCTTTTTCAATGTCAAAGAACACTGCCACTACTGACTCTCTATTTGCCTGGGCCTTCCTTATTTCAGTCTCTAACATAATCACTGAGTCCATGGAATTCCTTCCCTTTCTAAAACCACTCTGATAACTTGCCAGCATTCCCCTTTTCTCAAGCTCACATGATAACCTTTCTGTTATCATCCTTTCCATTATCTTACATATACTTGATGTTAATGCAATTGGTCTGTAGCTAGTGGGTTTTGACAGATCCTTGCCAGGCTTCCTTATTGGAATTACTACTGCTTCTTTCCATGCACTTGGTAATCTTCCCTCCTCCCACACTCTGTTATAAAAATTCAGCAACTTCAAGAGCGCTCCTTCTCCTAGATTTTTTAGCATCACAGAGCATATCAGATCTTTCCCTGGGGAGGTTGGTCTCGATCTCTTTATTGCTCTCACCATTTCTGCTAATGTAAATGGATCATCAATTATATCATCTGTTCCTTCCCTCCTGCTTAACACACCTGGGTGTTGGCTCATTATTCTTTCCCTTTTTCTTTTCCCTTCTTCAGACAAATTTTCTGAACTGTGTATCAGTACAAATGACTTGGCCATGACCTCAGCCTTATCCCTACTGGAGACTGCAGTTTCCTCCTCAGATATCATTACTGGATATTCCCATTCCCTTCTATCTCCTCCCATCCTCTTAATCATTCCCCATATCTCTCCCACAGGTGTTGTTCTTCCTACCTTGTCGCAAAAACTCCTCCAACTTTCCCTTTTAGCTTGACGTATAGTTCTTCTCACCACTGCCTGTGCTTTCTTATATTGAACCAAATGCTGCATATTATGGGTTCTTTTAACTAGCCTGAATGCTCTCTTTCTGTTTTTTACAGCCTGACAACATTCCTGTCCACCATGGTACCAGTTTTCTATTCATCCTATTTTTACTCCTAGGTATAGATCCTTCTGCTGCCATGATAATTGCTGAAGTCACCTGACTGTTTAATTCATCTACATTTCCAGAAATATCAATCTTTGTCAACCCTTCTTCACTCAACTTCTGGAACTTACCCCAATCAGCTTTTCCAAACACCCACTTTGGGGTTCCGCCACCTGGTCTTACTTCAACTCTTTCACCCACTGAACACAAAACTGGGTAGTGATTACTGCCTACTGTTGAAGCAGTCCAAACTCCCCAGTTACTAATGCCAGCCAAGGTATTAGACACTAACGTAATATCTAACACTGACTCAGTTCCTGTTGTTATATCTATCCTTGTGCCGCTACCATCATTCATACACACCAAATCCCTTTCTTCCATCAAATCTTCAATTACCTTTCCATTTGGATCTGTAATCTGATCCCCCCATATTGTGCTATGAGCATTGAAATCTGCACACCACACTGCTTTATGTCTGTTTTGTCCTTGTATCTTTAATAGGCTGTCCAAATCCAACCTTTTACATGGATTGTAGTAGTTAGTTATAACCACTCCCTCCCCTCTCTCCCACACTTCCACCACTATGTATTCCTGATCATCTCCTTTTCCCAGTATCCTATATGGTATACCTTGCTAAATGTGAATCAGCTGCCTCAATTAGACCACTCAACAGAAAAAAGGGAAAACCAGAAAACCTGGAATAAGGAACGATGGACCGGAGCATGACACACTCTCTATCTTTGGAAGAAAGACCACAAAGAGCAGTGACTGGTTTGAGGCAAGGTCCAATATCATGACTCCTGTCATCGAAGCCAAGCATGCAGCTCTCACAGAGTACAAGCACTCACCATCCGACCAAACACTCCAGGCACTTCGAGCTGCTAGAAGCAAAGTACAACAGACTGCAAGGCAGTGTGCAAATGAGTACTGGCTCCAGCTGAGTGAGGACATTCAGACAGCAGCTGTGACAGGCAACATCAGATCAATCTATGATAGTATCAAGAAGGTCCTTGGCCCATCACAGAGCAAGACAACACCCCTAAAGTCATCCAGCAGTGAAATAATCACCAATAAAAGCAAGCAGATGGAACGCTGGGTAGAACACCACTCTGAGCTCTACTTGAGGGAAAATCTTGTTGTTAGTTCAGCCATTGATGCCATTGACTGTCTACCAGTCATGGATGAACTCAACTCCGAACCAACCATTGAAGACCTCCGCAAGGCAATTGACTGTCTGACCCCAGGAAAAGCTCCTGGCAATGATGGGATTCCTCCAGACCTGATCAAACACTGCAAGAGCTCACTCCTCCAACCCTTACACAAGGTCCTCTGTCAGTGCTGGAAGGAAGGAACCGTACCACAGGACATGCGCAACTCCAAAATCGTCACTTTGTACAAGAACAAGGGTGACAGGAGCGACTGCAACAACTACAGGGGCATCTCCCTCCTGAGTATTGTCAGCAAAGTCTTTGCTCATGTAACTCTGGCACATCTGCAAACTCTGGCAGAACGGGTCTACCCTGAGTCCCAATGTGGTTTTCGTTCAAGGAGGTCAACTGTCGACATGATTTTCTCACTCCAGGAGAAGTGTAGGGAACAACAGAAACCCCTCTATGTCACTTTCATCGACTTGACCAAGGCATTTGACCTTGTCAGCCGGGATGGGCTCTTTCTCCTCAAGATCGGCTGTCCCCCGAAACTCCAAAGTATCATCAAGTCATTCCATGACGACATGAGGGCTACTGTTCAGTACGATTGCAGCTCATCAAAACTCTTCACTGTTCGTAGTGGAGTCAAACAAGGATGCATTTTGGCCCCAACATTATTCGGCATCTTCTTCTCCCTGCTATTGAAGCACACATTTGGGACATCGACAGAAGGCATCTACATGCACACCAGGTCTGATGGGCGGCTGTTCAACCCTGCATGCCTGAGAGCAAGAACAAAGGTGTGAAAGATCTTAATATGTGACATGCTCTTTGCCGATGAGGCTGCTATAACCTCGCACACCAAACAGCAACTACAAGCTCTCATGGACCGCTTCTCTAAGGCATGCAAGGATTTCAGGCTTACCATCAGCCTAAAGAAAACAGATGTTCTTGCCCAGAACGTAGTGGAGACACCAGTCATTACCATCGACAATTACGATCTAGAAGTGGTCCACGAGTGCACATACTTGGGGTCGACCATTAGCGACACTTTCTCCCTCGATGCCGAAATCAATAGGTGTATCGGCAAAGCAGCATCGATCCTTGCTGGACTCTCCTCGCTGGTCTAGGAGAATCCGAAACTTGCTACAAAAACTAACACTGCTGTGTATAATGCATGTGTTATCATCACCCTCTTGTATGGTAGTGAGACTTGGACCATCTACTCCAAGTAGGAGAGGAAACTCAATAGTTTTCACCTGCGCAGCCTTCGCCGCATCCTCGGCATCACCTGGAGAGACAAAGTCCCGAACTCTGAGGTCCTCTCCCGCGCTGGACTTCCCACAATGTTCACACTTTTAAGACAACGCAGACTGCGCTGGCTGGGCCACATCCGTCGTATGAAGGATGGTAGACTGCCAAAGGACATCCTGTACGGAGAACTAGCAACAGGCAAGAGGAACGTTGGTAGACCCCAGCTTCACTTCAAGGACCTCTGCAAGTGCGACATGAAAGCCTTAAAAATCAACGCAGAGTGCTAGGAGGATACAGCAGATGACCGCAACAAATGGCGGGGTACTCTTCAGCAACACCTAGAGCGAGGCGAAAAAGTGATCCTGAGTCAGTTTGAGGAGCGGAGAACCAAACGGCAAGCACAGCGGGCAACAATTTCACAACGCCCTACACATGCAACAACTGTGTCAGAGCCTGCCGTTCCAGGATCAGCCTCAGTAGCCACAGTCAACACTGCTTGACAAACCAGTGACTACCAGAGGTGCAGTACCCATGGTCAACCACAACCGACAGAGGCCACACACACTTATTATATTAACTTCCTCAGAAATAATATAGCTTAAGAGTAGCTTAAGAGTGAAAGCACTCACCAATAATCCATCAACACTAATCAGCTCCTTATATTATGCACCCCCTTGGTGCTTAACATGAGATGTCACTCTTCGATTTTTAAAAACCTTAGAACACTAAAAAAGGAACCAGGAGCAGCCATCTGGACTGTTGCACCTGCTCTACAATTCAGCATCTGGTTCCAAATGGTTGTCATGGTCAGGGTGGTAGTGGGGGTACACTCCCTCTACCTATAAGGTTCTCCCAATGGTGTGTGTCGCAAATTAGCCTCTAATAATCAAGCCCAACTCCTGGTCTTCACGTGGTGGAACTGTTTACACCAACAGGAGAGGGGGCAAAGGTGGGTCACTGGTGCCTTAAAACAAGTTACTTCGGGCAGGTGGGGCAGCACACCTAGGAGAAGAAAAATTCTGATTTAAAACCTCCGCTGTCTTGCGGCTATACCCACTCATGTGAAAGGCTTTGGAAGTAAACTCCAAGGGAGAAATCTGGAGTCAAAGCCCCTAAGGTAGTCTGATGTTGATTCAATGTCGTTCTGGAAGCTCCTGCAGTTTAGCCGTCATCAAAACGTTATGCCTGGCACCCCTTTTGACATCAGCATCTGGACAGAGAGGGCAATCGTGATGCTTGGGCAACTTATTGTCTTCAGACATCTCCTGCCCAGGATTTGGTGATGTCAATCTCCACAACCAACTCAAGAGCTGGGGCGATGGGCGAGTGGCCACGGTGGCAGGCACGTGATGGTGCTGTGAGCCACTGGTCACGGACCTGCCCTCAGGCGGCCAAGGCAGGATGGTTGCTCTCTTTTCACACGACAAGTGCAGTGTTTGACAGCCAACTTGGTGAAGGAGCAGCCCTTTTCAGGGACTGCACTGTTCCCCCCCTCACAGGAAAGGGTCTGAAAAGGTGCCCTAAAGAAAGTTTGCCTCACCCTATCCTTTCAGCACACCACAGCTGACTGGACAACTATTTTGTGGTCGAACTACCTCAAAAACCACAAAAGGAAGAAGAACCTCCAGAAAGCTGAGCAAACTCTGTGTTGGAGCCTGGAATGTCAGGACACTCATGGACAACAAGACCAGTAGCAGACCAGGGAGGTGAACTGCACTTGTAGGACACGTGTTTCAGAAGTACAATGTCGACATTGCTGTGCTCAGTGAGACACACCTGGCGGAAACTGGTGAAATCACAGAAGTAGGGGCTGGCTACATGTTTTTCTGGAGTGGCAAGGGAAAGGATGAGGCTAGAGAAGGTGGAGTTGGCTTTGCCATTTGGACCACAATCATCAGGAACCTGGAGTCCCTTCCCAGAGGCATCAACTGGTAATGAGGCTGCCTCTGGAAGCCAAGACTCATCTGACTCTGATCAGTGCCTACGCACCCACCAAGGCCTTCACCTCTGAACAGAAGGAACTGTTCTACCAGGAACTCAGGCAGCTACTATGCTCTATCCCCAAAGACGACCACGATCCCGCTACTTGGTGACTTTAATGCCTGAGTAGACAATGAACAACAGTTTTGGTCAGAAGTCATTGGCAAGCATGGCCTTGGAAAGGAGAATTCAAATAGGGAGCTATTACTCACCTTTTGAACAGAAAATGGGCTGACAACCACCAACACCCTCTCTCAGCTTCCAGACATCCACAAGGCAACCTGGATGCACCTTAGCTCCAAGAATTGGCACCAGCTTGATAACAATATCACAAGGTGCCACGACATCAGGGATGTGATCGTCACCAGAGTGATGAGGGGTGCAAACTGCTGGACTGAACACTTCATGCTGAGAAGCAAGCTGTCATTTCAGATCGCCAGGGCACACAGGCGCCAGCAGGCTGATGCTAAGCAGAAGCTGAACTTTCAATTGCTCACTGACCCCAGCATCGAAGAAGAGCTGATCAGCAAACTTGGAGGAACAACTTGAGCCTGAGGAAGCTGGCCCAGAAACAGCATGGGCTGTCTTCAGAGACACCCTGTACAGTGCTGCAAGTGCCGTTCTCGGGTACCCCAAGAGGAAGCATCAGGATTGGTTCGATGAGAACATCTATGAAATCATCACCCTTCTCAAGCAGAAGCAGGAAGCCTTTGCAATTTGGCTCAGTGACACACAGTCAACCTCCAAACATGACTGTTTGAAGCACCGCTGTAGTTGTGTACAGGCTGAGCTGTGGAAGATGAAAGATCAGTGGTGGGAGGCCAAAGCAGCAAAGCTTCAGCACTACACTGACCAGAACAACACAAAGAAGTTTGTTGATAGTCTAAAGGCAGTGTACGCACTTTCCTCCAATATCATGGCACCTGTTCACTCCTTTGATGGAGCACTCTCACTGACAAAGGCGACATTGCCCAATGCTGGACAGACAATTTCAACCAGCTGCTGAACAGGCCATCCCAGATAGATGACCAGGCCATAGAAGAATGCCCCAGTGCCCAGTCTTGGAGGCCCTTGATGATCTCCTAACATTGGTAGAATCTAGGAAGGTAGTCAACCAGCTGCAGCCAGGTAAGGCCCCTGGCCCAGATGGGATCCCGACAGAAGTCTTCAAGAGGGGTGTCTTAACCCTTCTTCAGAGGCTGACAGAGCTCATGCAGCAGTTCTCGGAGAAAGCCTGTGTACCACAGGGCTTTAGGGACAGCAGGCTGAATGAGTATATGCGAGGACACAGCCCTGCTTGACACCGTTAGTTACTAGGAAGGGGTCAGAGGTGCAGCTGTTTTCAATGACCCTGGCCATCATGCCGTCGTGGATGACCTGACAATGCTGACCACCTTGGGGGGCAGCCTAACTTGGTAAGGATGCACCAAAGGTCTGTGTGACTGACGGTATCAAACGCCTTCGTCAGATCCACAAAGAGGATGTAGAGATTCTGATTCTGTTCCTGGCACTTCTCCTGGATCTGTCTGACAGCAAAGATCATGTGCACTGTCCCTCTGTAAGATCTGAAACCATGCTGGCCCTCTGAGACAACGTCATCAAGGAGGTGAGAGGTAATCCTGTTCGGTATGATATGGGCCCTGATCATCCCGGCTAAGCTCAGGAGAGATATTCCTCTGTGCCCTGTCCCCCTTGTTCTTGGGGGATGATGTTTGCATCCCAGATAGACCTGTGGAACACAGGCTTTCTCCGAGAACTGCTGCATGAGCTCTGTCACCCTCTGAAGGGTTGAAGACTTCTGGTGGGATCCCATCCGGGCCAGGGGCCTTACCAGGCTGCAGCTGGTTGGTTGTCTTCCTAGATTCTACCAATGTGGGGGGATCATCAAGGGCCTCCAAGACTGGGCACTGGGGCATGTCTTCCATGGCTTGGTCGTCTATCTGGGATGCAAACATCATCCCCCAAGAACAAGGGGGACAGGGCACAGAGGAATATCTCTCCTGAGCTTAGCTGGGATGATCAGGGCCCGTATCATACTGAACAGGATTACCTCTCACCTCCTTGATGACGTTGTCTCAGAGAGCCAACGTAGTTTCAGATCTAACAGAGGGACATTGCACATGATCTTTGCTGTCAGACAGATCCAGGAGAAGTGCCAGGAACAGAATCAGAATCTCTACATCCTCTTTGTGGATCTGACGAAGGCGTTTGATACCGTCAGTCACACAGACCTTTGGTGCATCCTTACCAAGTTAGGCTGCCCCCCAAGGTGGTCAGCATTGTCAGGTCATCCACAACGGCATGATGGCCAGGGTCATTGAAAACAGCTGCACCTCTGACCCCTTCCTAGTAACTAACGGTGTCAAGCAGGGCTGTGTCCTCGCACGTACTCTGTTCAGCCTGCTGCTTCCCATGATGCTGTTCTCTGCTCTCTTGCAGACTGATACAGGAATAACTATTTCCTACAGCAGGGGTCCCCAACCTTTTTTGCACCGCGGACCGGTTTATTATTGACAATATTCTTGCGGACCGGCCGACCCGGTGGGGGGGGTGGGGGCGGCGTAGGGTTGCCAACGGACAAGAGTAACCATCAAATACGTTGTGTTTACCCCAAGAAGACTACCATGACCATGAAGCCATGCGCGGGCACCAGTGCGCATGCGTGTACGTGCTGATTTTTTTCTACAAATCGTTTTTGGCGATTCTGTTCGGGGGGTGGGGTGTTAATCACGACCGGCAGGGAGAGTTTTCTTCCTTCTCCCGTCTGCATGAGATGTGGGACTTTCGAGAGACTTTGAACTTTTTACTGTGCCCATGGCCTGTTCTTCATCAAGTTATGGTATTGTTGCACTGTTGTAACTATATGTTATAATTATATGGTTTTTGTTAGTTTTTCAGTCTTGGTCTGTCCTGTGTTTCTGTGATATCACATCAGAGGAATATGTATCATTTCTTAATGCATGCATTGCTAAATGACAATAAAAGAGGACTGCGTGTCCTCATAATCTAATATTGGTGATAAGTGGCTAATACACTCAATTTTGTTTCTAAAAGGGTTTATCTAACGAATTTAATATTAAACACACAGCGCATATTTTCCTCGCATGAATATAGTGATAAGTCACTTATAAGTCAATAGCATCATAACATTTTAAGTAACGTTTGGATATTAAACACACAGCACATATTTTCCCCGTATGAACATATAAAATCATTGCAACACACCAATATCGGTGAATCAGCGGGAGCCCTGGGCTTGTTTTCCTGCAACAAGACGGTCCCATCGAGGGGTGATGGGAGACAGCGATACTCGAAGGGGGTTCCTTATGTCCAGTCTATTCCGCAATTTAGTTTTCGTTACATTCATCGCAGAGATATGTTGGAAATGGAAGCAACATTTTCAGTGCTTTCGTGTCTATCTCAGGATATTTAGTCTTGACTTTGATCCAGAATGCCAGCAGAGATGTTATGTCAAACGTACTTCCAGCCCGCCATCATTTGCAAGCTCAAGCAGTTGATCTCCTTCCTGCGCTGACATGGATGACGCGTGCGTAATGACCTTGCGTGTGTTCAAGCTCAACAGTGCGTGATGGAATGGGGAAAGGTGCAGTTGACTCATATCGTTTCCTCGCAGCCCAGTAGCACATGCTTTGTGGCCTGGTGGTTGGGGACTGCTGTCCTACAGGACAGATGGACGCTTCTTTGACCTGCGCCACCTCAAGGCCAAGACCAAAGTGCTGGAAGCAATAGCATGAGCCTTCCTCTTTGCAGATGACTGCACACTTGTAGCGAACAGTGAAAGGGATCTGTTGGAGCTTGCTGACTGCTTCGCTGTGGCAGCAAGAAAGTTCGGCCTAATCATCAGCCTGCAGAAGACAGAAATTCTACTTCAGCCCGCTTCCCATACCAGCCCTGCAGAACTACGAATTGAGATTGAAGGCACACAGCTGAACAATGTTAACACCTTCACATACCTGGGAAGCTGCCTCACCTCCTCCTGCAGTGTAGATCGAGAGGCCTCAAGCAGACTTGTAAAAGCTGGGGCGTCCTTTGGCAGGCTATGGACACGTGTGTGGGGAGAACGTGGCATCTGGCTGAAGACCAAGATGGCAGCCTACAGAGCAGTCTTCCTGACTTCTCTGCTGTTTAGCTCTGAAACATGGACCCCATACCACAGGCACATCAAGATGCTTGACCAGTTCCACCTGTGATGCCTTTGCAAGATCATGGGCATCTCATGGCAAGACAGAGTCCCCACCGCGGAAATGCTATGAACAGAGACAGTGATCATGAAGGCTCAATTTCACTGGGCTGGACATGCGATCCAGGTGGAAGACAACCGCCTTCCAAAGATGGTTTTCTTTTCCGAGCTGGCACATGGCACCAGAAAGCAGGGAGACCCCACAAAACACTATAAAGACTACATGAAAGTGTCCTTGAAGGCATGCAATATCCCTGTGACTGGTTGGGAGGCCTTGGCCAAAGACTGCAATGCCTGGCAGTCTCCAAAGGCACTAGCATATTCAAAGAGCAGCGGCTGAAGGACTTCGATTAGAAGCGCCAGGACCGCAAGGAGAGACAACCCGACCCATCAGTGGCCATACCGTGCCCTACCTGCAGGTGCACCTGCACTTCCCAGTTCAGGCTTCGCTCTCGTCAGAGGCGTCACTGACGTCATCGTCATTCGCCGATGGGCTTCCAAGAAGAAGACAATTCAGCAATATCACAGCAGGTATTTTATTTTATTGTCATTTTCCTGCACCACCCAATATCCCTCTTTTTAATGAGGAGCATAGATAGAGTGAGTGCACACAACCAGGGCTGGGCTATCAAGAAATAGAGGGTATAAGTTTAATGTGAGAGAGGAAAGATTTAGCAGGAACCTGAGGGGTGATTTTTTTCATCCAAAGGGTGATCAGTATATGAAATGAGCTCAATTACACAAACATAAACCAATCATTAATTTATTTTTGTTGCTGCAAATTTCATTCAAGATGACCAGTGAGGCAAAATCTACATCTCCCCCAAATTTGCTTTGAAGAATTAGGACTTTGTTTAAAATGTTTCCATTGTTTCTTTTTAATCTAACAGCTGGTGAACACTAAATCCCTTAAGCACAATAATTAGAAAACATTGTGATTTATGACACATCACCTTAAATATTTAATCAGCAATATTGTTAGAAATCAGAAATGATAAAAGTGGAAACTGATTATTAAACACTAACTAATTGTTCCTCATTATACTTCAAAATGTTGCAGCCAGTGACAGAAGAAAGAATTAGTCACTTTTAGGAGGGGCATAGTTTTCAATTGCCATTTACCAAAATAAGTATGCTGAATCTATCGCTATTTAGCATTATTATAGAAGGAAAGCAAACAATGATGGAAGACTCACATCTCAAATTCTTACCTTGCATTTCCAATGTAGGAAGCCCTGAGCAAAAGTGACAAAAAAATAAAAATTTACCCCTGTGGGAGTTCATTCCATCTCATTTTCTCAGAATCTGGCCATACTGATTTCTATTTCCCAAGACCACACTTAGCTGCAGTCTCTGTTGAGATTTATTTTTAATGATAATGTGAGTTTGTTTTTTCAAGCAGTCTTCTTTCCTTTTACTTTGAATTTCTAAGTTTGCAAGGGCACAACCCTTGAAGCACAAAAACTTCTCAAATCTTTTTCCAAGTAACCAGACACGGAGAGTGTTCATGCTGTTTCAGGATACAACAATTGGTATAATTTCTTCAGAATTAGAATCAGAATCAATTTTATTTTCACTGACATATGTCATGAAATTTATTGTTTTGTGGCAGCAGTACAATATGTAAAATAAACCATAAATTGTAAGATATATATACAGTATATATATACTGTATATACTGCATATATAGATTTGCTGAGTATGCCCACAAGAAAATGAACCTCAGGGTTGTATATGGTGACATATGTGTACTTTGGTAATAAATTTACTTTGAACTTTGAATGTGCCAGGAGCAGCCCACAAGTGTCTTCATGCTTCCGTTGCCAACAGAGCAACGCAGTAAGCCTAACCAGTACGTCTTTGGAATGTGGGAGGAAATCAGAACACCACAGCCACTGGTAGATATAGGTAGTGCAAAAAATAGTGAGGTAGTGTTCATGGTTTCATTATTTGTGCAAAAATATGATGGCAGAGGGGAAGAGGCTGTTCCTAAAATATTGGGTGTGTGTCTTCAATATCCTGCACCACATTTCTGATGGTAGTAATGAGAAGAGGGCGTGTAAAATAGTTCTATCCAGCCATCACCTTGTCAAATGCAATTTAAGAAATGGCTTGGAAACAATGCAAAAGATGTCTTTTTAGCATAGTTATATGTTTTGGGGAATATGTTCATAAGGATGTTTTTCACAGTCCCTGAACTATTGCAGTGTGCAAACATTTTTCAGGAGAATTTCTGCTCTCAAACTGATTTTGCTCAGCAAATGCATGAGGGGTTCTGAACCTAGGGTGGATTAGCCCAAATCTAAGTGAGCAACTGAGCAATTTTGTCTCTTTTTAATCTAAAGTCTGGTGAACACTAAATGCCTCAAGTACAAGAATAAGAAGACATTAAAAAATTGCCGTTCAGGTAATCTGATTCCTTTGATAGCTCTGATCTCATAGCAGTTAGTGCAATTGCCTTATCATTGCCAGCAATCATAAGACCATAAGACATAGGAGCAGAATTAGGCCATTTGGCCCATCAAGTCTGCTCCGCCATTCAATCATGGCTGATCCTTTTTTTCTATCTCCTCCTCAAACCCAATTCCCAGCCTTCTCCCCGTAACCTTTGATGCCATGTCCAATCAAGAACCTATCAATCTCTGCCTTAAATACACCCAACAACCCAACACAATGACCCAATACACCCAATGCACAGCTGCATGTGGCAACAAATTCCACAAATTCACCATCCTTTGGCTAAAGAAATGTCTCCACATCTCTGTTTTGAAAGGGCACCCCTCTATCCTGAGGCTGTGCCCTCTTGTCCTAGACTCTCCCACCATGGGAAACATCTTTTCCACATCTACTCTGTCTCGGCCTTTCAACATTCGAAAGGCTTCGATGAGATCACCCTTCATCCTTCTGAATTCCAACGAGTATAGACTCAGTGCCATCAAACGTTCCTCTTATGATAACCCTTTCATTCCTGGAATCATCCTTGTGATCCTCCTCTGGACCCTCTCCAATGCCAGCACATCTTTTCTAAGATGAGGGGCCCAAAACTGTTTACAATTCTCAAAGTGAGGCTTCACCATTGCCTTATAAAGCCTCAGCATCACATCCTTGCTGTTGTATTCTAGACCGCTTGAAATGAATGCTAACATGGTTTTGCCTTCCTCACCACCAACTCACCCTGCAAGTTAAACTTCAGGGTGTTCTGTACATGGACTCCCAAGTCCCTCTGCATCTCAGATTCCTGGATTTTCTCCCCGTTTAGAAAATAGTCCGCACATTTATTTCTACTACCAAAGTGCATGACCATGCATTTTCCAACATTGTATTTCATTTGCCATTTTCTTGCCCATTCTGTTAATCTGTCTAAGCCCTTCTGCATTCTACCTGTTTCCTCAACATGACCTGCCCATCCACCAATCTTCATATCATCTGCAAACTTAGCAACAATGCTATCTATTCCATCATCTAAATCATTGATATACAGCATAAAAAGAAGTGGTCCCAACACTGACCTCTGTGGAACACCACTAGTCACTGGTAAGCCAACCAGAAAAGGATCCTTTTATTCCCACTCGTTGCCTCCTACCAATCAGCTGATGCTCTAACCATGTTTGTAACTTTCATGAAATACCATGGGCTCTTGACTTGATAAACAGCCTCATGTGTGGCGCCTTGTCAGAGGCCTTCTGAAAGTCCAAATATACACTACCCGCTGCATCCCCTATCTCATTCTACGATGAGGCAAGTTAATGTAGTTGTCCCCTTTTATTCAAGAGCCTGATGGTTGAGGGTAGTAAATGTTTTTGAACCTGGTGGTGCAAGTCCTGAGGCTCTTGTACCTTCTAACTGATAGCAACAGTGAGAAGAGAGCATGACCTGCAGTTGTGGGGATCTCCGATAATGGATGCTGCTTCCCTATGAGAGTATTTCATTTAGATGTGCTCAATGGTTGAGAAGGCGTTAGAAGTTAGACAAAGTTTTAGGTGCCATGCTGGATCTCCGCAGACTTCTAAGGAGATAGAGGTGCTGCCGTGCTTTCTTTGTAATTGCACTTACATGCTGGACCCCGGACAGGTCCACTGAAATAATAACATCGAGGAATTTAAAATTTCTAACCCAATCTCCTTCCTGTAAGCTAATTTATTACCACTTTTGATTCAGCCCACAACAGAAGTGCTGTCAGCAAACTTCAGTATGGCATTAGAGCTTAGCCACATAGTCATAGGTGTAAAGCGAGTAGAGCTCAGGGCTAAGCACACAGCCCTGTGGTGCTCCGGTGCTGATGGAGATCATGGAGGAAATGTTGCCAATCTGACCTGACTGGGGTCTGCAAGTGAGGAAATCCAGGATCCAGTTGCACAAGGATGTATTGAGGCCAAGACGTTGGAGCTTATTGAATAGATTTGAGAGGATTATGGTTGAATGTTGAGCTGTAGTTGATAAAGAGCATCCTGATGCTCTTCATTGTCCAGATGTTCCAGGATTGAGTGAAGAGCCAATGAGATGGCATCTGCTGTGGACCTGTTGCTCTGGTAGGCAAATTGGAGCAGGTCCAAGTAGCTTCTCAGGCAGGAATTGATATGTTTCGTCACCAACCTCTCAAAACACTTCATCACTCTGTATGTAAGTGCAACTTGGTGATAGTCATTGAGGCAGGTCACCACACTCTTCCTGGGCACTGGTATCATTGAAGCCCACTTGAAGCAGGTGGGTACCACACAATGCCGAAGTGAAAGGTTAAAGATCTCAGTGAACACACCAGCCAGATGGTTAGCACAGGTCTTTAGTACGTGGCCAGGTACCCTGTCCAGTCCGGATGCTTTCTATGGATTCACCTTCCTGAAGGCAGCCCTCATGTCAGCTTCAGATACTGAGATCATAGAATCATTGGGGAATGTAGGGGTTCGCGATGGTTCCTCCATGTTCTGATGGTCAAAGCAAGCATTGAGCTCATCTGGAAGCGAGGGCCTGCTGTCTCCCATGTTGCTTGATTTAAGTTTGTAGGGGATGACTCGCATAGCAGCAGAACTCTCAATGGATATGATTAAATATTCTCGTTTCAGCCTAATACAGCTAAAAAGCACAACTGCTTCCAAGGTCAGTACAGTCAACAAAGATGCCTTAATGCATTTAAACAAACTATCACTGCTTAAAACTGACAGAAACAACACTGATTTGGGACGGATTCGTCCTTGTAGGATTCCACGCAGGCAACATAGCTGCAGGTCAGGGATACAATGATCTCAGAGCTAGGGTGCTGAATCAGAGGGACATTAGGACCACATGTGTCCTTTGTTTTATGGAATCCTGGTTAACCTCTTCCACACCGGATGCAGTGATTCAGATCGATGGGTTTACTGTACGCCGTCGAGATAGATCTATAGAGTCTCTCAAAAGCAGAGGTGGAGAAGCATGCCTCATGATCAACTCTTCTTGGTGCACAAATATATCAGTGTTGTACCAATTCTGCGCACCAGACCTGGAATATCTCACAGTTTAAGTGCCGTCCTTTTCACCTACCATGGGATCATTTTGGTAGTAGTATACATTTCACCTCAGGCCAATGTCAGTCAGGCTTTAGATGATCCGAGCAATGGGATCAACATACACAAAAGAGCGCACCCTAATGCCTTCACCATCGTTTTGGGGGATTTTAACCAAGCCAGCCTGAAAAACTCACTAAGCAATTACCATCAATAGATCACTTGCAATACTAGAGGAAACAACACACAGGACCATTGTTACACTACCATCAAGATTGCCTACCGTGCTACTCCACGCCCTCACTTCGGGAAGTCTGATCACCTGGCTGTACTTCTACTTCCTGAGTATAGGCAGAGACTGAAGACTGCAGCACTAGTAGTGAGGACCAAGAAGGTATGGACAAGGGAAGCACAGGAGCACCTACAGGACTGCTTTGAATCAGTGGACTGGACTGTATTCAGGGACTCATCTTCGAATCTGGATGAGTATGCTGCAGTTGTTACCGACTTCATTGAAACCTGTGTGGATGAGTGTGTGCCTACAAAGACTTTTCCAATATTTTTAGTAATTTCTTACATAAAAGAATACAGAGTACTGTAGAATATATAATATATATCGATTATAATATAATGAAATCACAGATAAGGTGTAATTACCCTATATACATATAAAATTAAATCTAAACATAATATTGAAAATTATATTATTACAAAAAAATCTAAACCCACTACCAGAAAAAACAGCTGTTAAATTAAAAAAAAGGAAAAGAACCTTAACATATAGTAGAACATAATATTTGCCAACATTTGTGCTTAATAGCAAATCAAAGATTTTGAAAATAATTCAAAAAAGGTCCCCACAATGTTAAAAAATCTTGTCTAGGTTCGGAAATGGAACAGCGAATCTTCTCTAAATTTAAGCATGACATAACATCATGTAACCAATGAGTATGAGCAGGCGGAGTGGTATCCTTCCACTTAAGCAACAATGCCCTCCTGGCTATAAGAGAAATAAAGGCCAAAATATGCAGATCATGTTTCTCCAAAATAATATCTTTTCCTCCAACAATACCAAATAAGGCCGTCAAAGGATTAGGTTTAAAATTTACTTTAAAAAGCAACGAAAAAGTTTGAAATACTTCTTTCCAATATTTTTCAAGACTCGGACAAGTCCAAAACATATGGATTAATGAAGCTTCTCCAATATTACATCTATCACAAAAGGAAGATATATCCGAATAAAAACGAGACAGTTTATCTTTAGACATATGGGCTCTATGAACCACTCTAAATTGTAGAAGGGAATGACGGGCACATAACGATGAAGTACTAACCAATTTAAAAATGTCATTCCAAGTATCCTCGGAAATTGAAATCTGTAAATCTTGTTCCCAAAGATTTTTAATTTTATCTAAAGGAATATTTCTCATTCCTGACAACATAGCATAAATATTAGAAATAGATGCATTTTGGTCGGGTTTCAAATTAAAAATCATATCAAATAAATTTTAATCTGGACTTTTAGGAAATGTATGAACTTGAGAACGCAAAGTCTCTAATTTGTAAATATCAAAAAAAGTGAGTTCTTGGTAGTCTTTGTTAGTTACCCAAACTATTCCACTCTTTAAGAACTACATCAGACACAGCCGGTTTTAAAAAATAGAAAAAATAGGACTGGAATGTGAAAAAACTCAGTAAACCAAAATATTTTCTAAATTGTACCCAAATCCTCAAAGTGTGTTTAACTACAAAATTATCAGTTAAATTACTTAAAGATAAAGGAATTGAGGATCCAAGAAGAAAAATAATAGAGAATTTGTTAACAGAATTAGCTTCTAAAGAAACCCAGATCGGACAGTCCTCTCGATTAATATAATATAACCAAAACGTAAGATTTCGTATATTGACTGCCCAGTCATAAAGCTAAAATTGGGTAAGGCTAAACCTCCCTTCTTTTTAGCTTTTTGAAGATGAACTTTATTTAATCGAGAAATTTTATTCTTCCATATATAAGATATAATAGAATCCAAAAAATCAAAAAAGGATTTAGGAATAAAAACAGGTATGGCCAGAAATAAATACAAAAATTTAGGCAAAATATTCATTTTAATAGAATTAATTTGGCCAATCAACAATAGAGAGAGGGGTGACCAATTTGATAGTGCCTTCTTAACATAATTCAGAAGTGTAAAAAGGATTTCCTTAATAAGGAATTTATAATTGCTACGCCCAAGTAAGTAAATTGATTTCTTACAATTTTAAAAGGAAGATTAGTATTAACTAATACTAAATTATTCAAAGGAAAAGGTTCACTCTTATGAAAGTTAAGTTTATATCTAGAGAACTGACTAAAACAAGAAAGTAAATAAAGTAGAGAAGGTAAAGAAGACTCCACGTTAGAAATGTAGAGCAAAAGGTCATTAGCATAAAGCAAAACTTTATGGGTAATACCTCTCCTTAAAATACCAGTGATAACATTAGATTCCCAGAAAGCAATAGCTAAAGGTTCTAAGACCAAATCAAAAAACAAAGGACTCAAGGGACAACCTTGTCTAGTTCCACGATGAAGTTTGAATGGTTTAGAGCACTGAGAGTTAGTAAGAACCTGAGCGGAATGAGATAAATAAAGTACTTTAATCCACTGAATAAAGTCAGGCCCAAAGTTAATTTTTTTCTGAAGTTTTAATAAATAATTCCATTCAACCCCATCAAAGGCTTTCTCAGCATCTAAGGATATCACACATTCTGAAATCTCTTTAGAAGGGGAATAAATAACATTCAATAAATGACGAATATTAAAGTGGGAGTATTGATTGTTGATAAATCCAGTCTGATCATCAGAGATAATAGATGGCAAAATATTTTCAATCCTACAAGCCAAAAGTTTAGATAAAATTTTCGTATCAACATTAAGTAAGGAAATAGGTCTATAAGAAGAACATTCAACTGGGTCCTTATTCTTTTTAAGAATAAGCGAAATAGTGGCTTCATTAAAAGATTGAGGCAACTTACCTAATTTAAAAGAGTCGGAAAAGACAGAATAAAACTCTCCAGAAAATCCATCAGGACCCGGAGCCTTCCCCAAGTGCAAAGAATGAACAACCTCGGCAATTTCCTCATAGGAAATAGGTTGAACCAATAACTTTCGAATAACATCAGGAAGTGTAGGAATATTTAATCAATCTAAAAAAATTATTCACTAGAGTGCTATCTTTAAGAGGATCAGAACTATAAAGTTTAGAGTAGAATTCTCCAAAAGCATCATTTATTTCTAAATGATCAGATGTTTTATCACCATCAGCTTTACAAATTTCTTTAATTTGACATTTAACTATCAAAGTCTTTAACTGGTTAGCCAATAGTTTACTCATTTTACCTCCATGAACATAAAACTGAGTTTTATCTTTTAAAAGTTGCATTTCAATTGGATAAGTTAAGAGCAGATCGTATTTAGTTTTAATTTCAACACATCTTTTATATAAAACAGGATCTGGAGCCAAAGCATATTTTTGGTCTAATTGTTTCAACTATAAGATATAGGAGCAGAATTAGGCCATTTGGCCCATCACGTCTGCTCTGCCATTTCATCTTGCCTTCTCCCTGTATCCCTTCGTGCCCTGACCAATCAAGAATCTATCAATCTCTGCCTTAAATGCTGTATACATAAAGACTTGGCCTTCATAGCTGTCTGTGGCAACAGATTCCACAGATTCACCACTCTCTGGCTAAAGAAGTTCCTCCTCATCTCCATTCTAAAAGGATGCCCTTTATCCGGAGGCTATGTCCTCTGGTCCTAGACTCTCCCACCATAGGAAATATCCTCTCCACATCCACTCTATCAAGGCCTTTCACCATTCAATAGGTTTCAATTAGGTCACCCCTCATTCTTCTGAATTCCAGTGAATACAAGCCCAGAGGCATCAGACATTCTTCATATGACAAGCAGTTCAATCCTGGAATCATTTTTGTGAATCTCCTTTGAACCCTCTCCAGCTTCAGCATATCCTTTCTAAGATAATGGGTCCAACCCTGCTCACAATACAAGTGAGACCTCACCAGTGCTTTATAAAGTTTCAACATTACATCCTTGCTTTTATATTCTAGTCCTCTGGAAATCAATGCTAAGATTGCATTTGCCTTCCTCACCACAGACTCAATCTGCAAATTAACCTCCAGGGAATCCTGCACGATGATTCCCAAGTCGCTTTGCACGTCAGTTTTTTGTAATTTCTCTCCATTTAGAAAATAATCAATTCTTTCACTTCTACAAAAATGCATGGCAATACACTTTCTGATACTATATTCCATCTGCCATTTCTTTGCCCATTCTCCTCATCTAAGTCCTTCTGTAGCCACTCTACTTCCTCAAAACTAGCTGCCCCTCCACCTATCTTCATATCATCTACAAACTTTTCAACATATGATGTAAAAAGCATCAGTCTCAACACAGACCCCTGTGGAACCCCACTAGTCACCGGCAGCCAGCCAGAAAAAGCTACCTTTATTCCCACGCTTTGTCTCCTGCCAATGAGCCACTGCTTATTCCATGCTAGAATATTTTCTGTAATACCATGGGCTCGTAGCTCGTTAAGCAGCCTCGTGTGTGGTTTCCAGTCTTCTGCCTCTCTCCCTTCTTGAAAATTGGAGTGGCATTTGCAATTTTCCAGTCTTCCAGAGCCATTCTAGTGATTCTTGAAAGATCTGATTGGCTAATTCAATTCTCTCCTTATTAGCGTTTTTCCTAACACCAGTGGTAAAAGAAATAATTTGACCTCTAATATAAGCCTTAAAAGCATCCCATAAAATAAGACTAGAAGTCTCTTCTAGCATATTCTCTTCAAAAAAGAGAATAATGTGTCTCTCCAAAAATGTTAAAAAACCTTTATCTAATAACAGAGTTGAATTAAAGTGCCACAATCTATTTATTTGGGAGATACCCGGAAGATTTAAAGATAAAAACACAGGAGCATGATCTGAAACAGCAATTTCTTTATATTCACAGGATCGAACTAATGGAATCAATTGGCTGTCAACAAAAAAAAAATCAATCCTGGAATACGTATGATGAACATGAGAAAAAAATGAGTACTCTTTATCTGTTGGATATAGAAAACGCCAGACATCAACAATATCACATTTCATTAGAAAAGACTGGATAACGGAGGCAGATCTACTACAAGTTAATTGTTTAGAAGAAGAATGATCTAAAACAGGATCTAAACAACATTTGAAGTCTCCTCCTAAAATCAAAGAATATAAACTTAAATCTGGTAAAAATGAAGAAAAAAGTTCAAAAAAGATGATCATCTATATTCGGGGCATACAAATTAGCAAAAACTATTAATTTATTATCTAATTTCCCTGAGACTATAACAAAACACCTGTTGATGTCAGACACTACATTATGTTGAACGAAAGAAACTGAATTGTCTATAAAAATTGAAACTCCTCTTGCCTTAGCCTTAAAGGAGGAATGGAAAGATAAATCCTTCCAATGTCTGAAAAAACATAAATTATCAGATTTACGAACATGTATTTCTTGTAAAAAAATAATTGAAACATTCAATTTCTTAATATAATTAAATATCTTATTACATTTCACAAGATGGTTTAATCCTTTCTCATTAAAACTAAGTAAATTAGAAATATGTTCCATTTTAAATATTGCTTAAAGGAGGTGTTTGAATAAAAACTGCTGGAAAATATATTAAATCCAAACAAATGAGCTTTAAGAAAAAGTAACCGAGCAACAAATGAAGCTGAGGGAACCAAACAGCTGATAGAAAAAAGAATCCCCCCCCCCGCCCGCCCAAAGAGACAATTTCAAACGAGGTTGGAGGTGACATCGGATATACAACAACTCTGGCTGGGTTTGCAAGACATTACTTCCTACAAAGTGAAACCCAATAGCATGAATGGCAGCGATGCTTCACTACCAGATGAACTCAATGCCTTCTATGCACACTTTGAAAGGGAGAACACAACTACAACTGTGAAGAACCCTGCTGCACCTGATAACCCTGTGATCTCTGTCTCAGAGGCCGATGTTAGACTGTCTTTAAAGAGGGTGAACCCTCACAAGGTGGAAGGTCCCGATGGAGTATCTGGTAAGGCTCTGTAAACCTGTGCCAGCCAACTAGCGGGAGCATTCAAGGACATTTTCAACCTCTCACTGCTACAGGTGGAAGTTCCCACTTGCTTCAAAAAGGCAACAATTATACCAGTGCCTAAGAAGAATAATGTGGGCTGCCTTAATGACAATTGCCCAATAGCACTCACATGGACAGTGATGAAATGCTTTGAGAGGTTGGTTATGACTAGACTGAACTCCTGCCTCAGCAAGGACCTGGACCCACTGCAATTTGCCTATCGCCACAATAGGTCACCGGCAGATGCAATCTCAATGCCTCTCCACACGGCTTTAGACCACCTGGACAACACAAACACCTGCGTCAGGATGCTGTAGCTCAGCGTTTAGTACCATCATTCCCACAATCCTGATTGAGAAGTTACAGAACCTGGGCCTCTGTACCTCCCTCTGCATTTGGATCCTCGACTTCCTAACCGGAAGACCACAATCTGTGCAGATTGGTGATAACATCTCCTCTTCGCTGACGATCAACACTGATGCACCTCAGGGGTGTGTGCTTAGCCCACTGCTCTACTCTCCCTGTATACACATGACTGTGTGGCTAGGCATAGCTCAAATACCATCTATAAGTTTGCTGATGATACAACCATTGTTGGTAGAATCTTACAAGGTGACGAGAGGGCGTACAGGAGCGAGATGTACCTACTAGTGGAGTGGTGTCGCAGCAACAACCTGGCACTCAACGTCAGTAAGATGAAAGAGCTGATTGTGGACTTCAGGAGGGGTAGGATGAAGGAACACATACCAATCCTCAGAGGGATCAGAAGTGGAGAGAGTGAGCAGTTTCAAGTTCCTGGGTGTCAAGATCTCTGAGGACCTAACCTGGTCCCAACATATCGATGCAGTTATAAAGAAGGCAAGACAGGGGCTAAACTTCATTAGGATTTTTAAGAGATTTGGTATGTCAACAAGTACACTCAAAAACTTCTATAGATGTACTGTGGAGAGCGTTGTGACAGGCTGCATCACTGTCTAGTATGGTGGGCCTACTGCACAGGACCAAAAGAAGCCACAGAGGGTTGTAAATTTAGTCGGCTCCATCTTGGGTACTAGCCTACAAAGTACCCAGGACATCTTCAAGGAGCGGTGTCTCAGAAAGGTAGCGTCCATTATTAAGGGCCCCCAGCACCCAGGGCATGCCCTTTTCTCACTGTTACCGTCAGGTGGGAGGTACAGAAGCCTGAAGGCACACACTCAGTGATTCAGGAACAGCTTCTTCCCCTCTGCCATCCGATTCCTAAATGGACATTGAACCCTTGAACACTACCTCATTACTTTTTAATATATATTATTTCTGTTTTTTTGCACAATTTTTAATTTATTCAGTATACATATACTGTAATTGATTATTTATTATATTTTTATTGTTTTCTTCTTCTGTATTATGTATTACATTGAGCTGCTGCTGCTGAGTTAACAAATCTCACGACACATGCCGGTGATAATAAACCTGATTCTGATTCGGAGGCGATAGGAGTCAGGCCCTGCCACAGCTGTCAAGCATCCTTCATTGATTCAAGTTTAATGCAGACTGTGTTGGTTGTGGATGCAGAAATGGCACATTCCATTGTATGCTTTGATGTACATGTAACAAATAAAGCTTGTCTTTAAAGATCTTCAATAAAGCCCATCTTTATTCACAGAATTTGGAAACCATGGACCAAGCTGGAAAATATCAGATATTTTGTGCAAAACTGCCGGAGTTGACATATTTTAGCCAACAAAGATTAGAACTCTTGCTGGAACACTTGCCGGCAATCTATTTACCTATCTTTCTATGTATTTATTTATTTACTGAGATGCAGTGTGGAATAGGCCCTTCCAGCCCTTCCAGCCCTTCCAGCCCTTCAAGCGGCAGCAGCCATCAATCGCCGAATTTAATCCTAGCCTGATCACAGGACATTTCACAATGACCAATTAACGTACCAACCGGTACGCCTTTGGACCGTGGGAGGAAAGCAGAGCGCCTGGAGGAAATCCACGTAGTCACGGGCAGCGTCAGGATTCCTGGTTATGTTCCATAAGCACGCTCTGAGTGCAAAATGCCGTGGAGATCCCCAGCTCTGATTCCAGTGAATCAGCTTACTTCTTCCTCGAAAAGTGTCATGAACACATTTACTTGAACGGACAAGAGCAAAGGTGAGGAAGAACAGTAAAAATCTGAAAGATTCCAAATTAATTATGTTACATGTTTTTTTTTGTTTTAATAGGTTGAATTTTTCTTAGTTTTAAAAATATTAATAATAACAAATTTTAATTGCAGACTGTATTATCAACTGTTTTTGTGTGTGTCGGACACTCACAACTATTGAAAAAGCTTGACAGTCTTGAGAGAAAGCAGATCTGGGGTGCTAGCTTTGTTAGCTATTGAAATTCATAGGAATAAGTGCACTACATAGTAAGGTTAGTGCATTGCACTTTGCCTCCAAAATTCATTGTATTGGTTTCAATGAAATAACTTCCAGAGACAGAAATCACTGTGCTCATGCTGCAATAGCATACAATTAGTGCCAACAAGCAGGATAAATTTCTCAACATATATTCTTGATTTCACCATTTTGCAACTGTATTTTCTAAATTGAAAGCAACCTTTGAAAATCTTTAAAATTGCTGTGACAATTTGACTTATAAAAATACAAGGTTGTCCGTGAAATACAAAGCCTGCCTCTACTTCATTTCCTTACACAACCACATAATTGCAATGCAAGTAATCTGAGTGAGAAAATATGATTGAGAGACCTGACAAGACACACAAGAGCTTTCCTCAAAAGTAAGCTCTTTTCGATGAATTATAATCATGCAAGGATTAACAACCTAGACCTTATTAACCCCTGTATTTTATCAGTGCATATGATTAATTGCACAGTGAGAAATTAATTAAGAAGGATAACTTAATTTTTGCTAACACTCTCAACACTGAATATTGGTCTTTTCAAAGGTCTCCTTTTACATAGCAAAGAAATGACTGAAGGATGAATTTGATAATATGTCTATATCCATAACTCTTAATTAACTATATCATAGAAATAAGCAAGTTTACCGCTGGGATAGATGAAACAAAATTTTCAGTACTGTGATCATCAGTTTTAATTGCTTTATCTCTATAATAGTAAGAGTGAGTTTCAAGATAAAATGCAATGCTGAAATTTAAAAAGAGCTATGATTAATTATTGCCCAGCTGTATTTCCTGAGGAATAAGTCAGATATGACTGTTTACTGCTTGATAATAAGTAATGGTTAACAAAAAGAAAGGTGATCTTCAAAATCCACTGTCATTGCCAATTAAGAGGTCATTGCTCAATACTTCTGTTTACTTACTTTTTAAACTCATTAGAATTTATGTCTATGTAATTCAGGAATTTAATTATGGTCCTTCTGTGCTGTATGATCTTCTATGACTATTACCAAACTTTGACAAACATCTATAGATGCACAGTGGAGAGTATCCTGACTGGTATGGAAACACCAATGCCCAGGAATGGAAATGTCTACAGAAAGTGATGGAAACAAGCCAGTCCATCATGGGCAATGCCCTCCCCACCCACTACAAGAATCACTGCCACAAGAAAGCACCATCCATCATCAAGGACCTTCAGCATCCAGGCCATGTTCTCTTCTCACTACTTCTGTCAGGCAGGAGGTACAGGACCTTAGGCCCCACACCACAAGGTTCAGAAACAGTTATTACCCTTCAACCAGCAGGCTCCTGAACTACCATGCATAACTTCACTCTCCACAACTCTGAACTGATTCTACAACATACAGATTCATTTGCAAGGGCTCTTTACAACTTGTTCTCAGTACTTTTTATTTGCACAATTGTCTTCTTTTGCAAATTAGTTGTTTGCCAGTCTTCATGTATACCTTTTCATAAATCCCTTTGTATTTCTTTATTTCCTTGTAAATGCCTGCAAGAAGATAAGTCCCAAGGTAAGTATAGATATGTAAAAGGATATGAATAGTGCTGATACAAATGCAGATCTTGCTTTCTGTAGATGTTCAGAAGTCAAACGAGGATTGGATATTGTTCTGGGTGGCCTACTGCCCCACAGCTGACAGTTCAGAAGGCAGAGCAATAAATAATAAAGCAGACCTCGTAATGAATTTCTTTACTCAGTTAAGTAGTTATCCTGCAATTAAGCTTTATGCATTATTTATCAGAAGGATTTAACCACCTTGGGGAATATAATGCAGAATTAATTATAAAAGAGGTCTGACATATATTTCCAAGGAGGAAAAATTGGAAATCATGTGTGATTTATAGAAGACCTTGGAAAGACAGCAAGGCGCATTGTGTACATTTCAATTCTCTGTTGCAATTTAAAGAATGCCTAGAAATGGATTGTGTAGTGCTAACAGTTTGAGTAATAAGAAACTTGGTTTTAATTAAAGATGTGTAATCTGCAAAAGAACATTGTGTGCATGCTGTGAGTCACACACGGTGTCTGTTTTCCCATCCAGGTCCTCTATGTATTGAGCACACTAACACACAGAGGAGCCGTGTGCAGTAACCCCACTTGGTCCATGCCTGTGATCTGTCGGTGATGTGTGATGTTTTTACAGAAATGGCATTTGCAGAACTTGCAGACTGCATTTCAACACAATTTTAAAAAGGTTCCGCCTGAAGTAGTTTCAGGCTGCGAAGTGAATCTCGGCAAGATCTTCAGAAAAAGTACACAGGGTAGCACTTATCTGATAAGTGCTTCCATCAAAGAGGTATAGATTGAGTGCACAGCCAGAGTCTTTTTCCCAGGGCAGAACTGGCCAATATGAGGGGGCATAATTTTAAGGAGATTGTAGGGAAGTATAGCGAGGGATATCAGAGGCAAGTTCTTTACACGGAGAGTGATGGGTGTGTTGAGTGCCCTGCCAGGGGCAGTGGGAGAGGCAGATGCATTAGGGACATTTCAGAAACTCTTAGATAGGCGCATTGATGATAGAAAAATGGAGGGTTATGTCAGAGGGAAGGGTTAGATTTATCTTAGGGTACGTTAAAGGGTTGGCACAACATTGTGGGTTGAAGGGCCTGTACTGCGTTGTAATATTCTATGTTTTAAAGTCCTTACCTGTTATGGTGACTGAGCTTGCCACACCATTCCAATCCCAACTTGTAAAAGTCAACATTTTCTCCTCTCCAAACCCTTGCTGACTCTTACATGTACCTCCCTCCTCCCAGCCTGACCACTTCCCTCATTCCCCATCTAAATCTTTCTGCAGCCCAGCATCCTAATCCCCCACCTGAACCCAGTTCCCCGTTGAGCCTAACTAGCCCCACCAATCCTCCATCAAACATTCCTTTCTTTTTACAGCCTGTGAATCCCCAAAGGTGTCAATCACGACTCTCCTCCATGACATCGCTACCTGACTCAAGAAATCCCAATCCATCCCAAGGAATGCTGTTCCCCCTCTCACCTCCCTCATCTGCCTATCAATCTTCTCACCTCACCTGGATCCAACCTATCACCTGCCATCCCTTACTTCATGACTTCCCTCCTCAGCCTAAAAGAAGGGCCTTGACCAAGAACATTGACTATCCATTTTCTCCCATAGATGCCTCCTGATCCATTGGGTTCCTCCAGCATTTTGTATGTTGCTTCAGATTCCAGCATCTGTAATCTCTTGTGTTCCCATTCTAAGTGTTTCTCACTTCCCCAAGCACTCAGGACTCTCTCCCCTGTGCTTGTAAACCACAAATCCCCCACCCCCATCCTCAATTCCCTTGGCTCTTCTTCCAGGCCTCGACCCTGTGCATTCTGCACCACTAGAACAGGCAAATTAGAAGTCTTTCAGTGGCATTCAGAATCTTGGACCATATGAGAAAATACAGGTAGAATGTGCTGAAAATACACATGTATGCTGAGCATTCGGTTACTACAAAACATGTCCTAATAAAGATATTACCATGCAGAGTGCATCCTGAAACATTTGCCAGGCAGATCAGAATTACTATGTAACTAAAGCAGGATGATATTCTGAGACACGTATTTCAAAGATAAATTGTAAATGTGACACCAATTTCTGGATGTGAATTTAGATATGAATTAGTTAAAATTCATCTGATGATGTGACTTTCTGCCAATTCTGTGAAGTATCGTGGAGGCTAACACTTTTTCGGTGAATCGACATAAATTTAAAACACTGTTGTTTTCTATAGGTTATACTTATAGGGCAACTACTTTCATGGGCACCTGTTGGTAACTTCTATTAGGATTATGTCATTCACAAATGATGTGATGATTAAGTTTAAGAAATTTATGTCATGCCGTCCCGAATCCGGGGTTGGCGGCTATGCAGCTCCATCTTCTTCGATCTTGCGACAGCACCAAGTACAGCCTCTCCTCCAGTCTGTTCTTACTGGCCGCCTTCGCACCGCCTGCCACCGCCCCTGCCGAACTTGAGCCCGAGGTTATGTCGGCCTCCAGCCGCGGCTTCTTCTTTGAGCTCGGCCCTTCCTTAGGCCTTGGGCAGGCCCAGGCACACGGTGCAGCACCCAAGTTCATCACGCCTCTTCTAACGAGGTGCATAGCATACGATTCGTAGATACATGGTGAGGCTTTAATCTCCTCCACGGAAGATGGCCATTGGCTCACAAGGAGCTCATCCACCCTTTGTCAGGTCTTGTTTTTTTTTAGTCCTGCCTGTTGTCCTCACACCCTCCTCACGAGACTAAGTCCAGTGGGGGAGCCAGCCAAGTCGCCGACCACTCGACCACGGTCCCTGGCCGAGTGCCGGGCGCCCGCCCCCCGCCAAGTCTCTCCGAGCGTCCGGCGCCTGACCATATACAGTATTAGCTTATAAAAACATTTCTAGTTACTTTTTCATAAAGACAATTTTTCTTCTTGGAAATAACTTTGTCAGTAGATGGCTGTCCTTGGCTAATGGACTTTTCTCTGTTAACTTCTCTTCTATAGATTCAGGAGACTAACAGTCAAGTCAAGTCACTTTATATTGTCATTTCGACCATAACTGCTGGTACAGTACACAGTAAAAACGAGACAACGTTTTTCAGGACCATGGTGCTACATGAACAATACAAAAACTACACTGAACTACATAAAACGACACAAAAACTACACTAGACTACAGACCTATCCAGGACTGCATAAAGTGCACAAAACAGTGCAGGCATTACAATAAATAATAAACAAGACAATAGGCACAGTAGAGGGCAGTAGGTTGGTGTCAGTCCAGGCTCTGGGTATTGAGGAGTCTGATGGCTTGGGGGAAGAAACGGTTACATAGTTTGGTCGTGAGAGCCTGAGTGCTTTGGTACCTCTAGCCAGATGACAGGAGGGAGAAGAGTTTGTATGAGGGGTGTGTGGGGTCCTTCATAATGCTGTTTGATTTACGGATGCAGCGTGTGGTGTAAATATCTGTAATGGCAGGAAGAGAGACCCCAATGATCTCAGCTGACCTCACTATCCGCTGCAGGGTCTTGTGATCCGAGATGGTGCAATTTCCGAACGAGGCAGTGATGCAGCTGCTCAGGATGCTCTCAGTACAACCTCTGTAGAATGTGGTGAGGATGGGGGGTGGGAGATGGACTTTTCTCAGCCTTCGCAGAAAGTAGAGACGTTGCTGGGCTTTCTTTGCTACGGAGCTGGTGTTGAGGGACCAGGTGAGATTCTCTGCCAGGTGAACAGCAAGAAATTTGGTGCTCTTAACGATCTCTACGGAGGAGTTGTCGACGTTCAGCGGGGAGTGGTCGCTCCGTGTCCTCCTGAAGTTAACAACCTAGACAAAACCTAGACCTAGACAGTCACTACCTAGACAAAAAAAAATGTCCATTCCATTCCTGCACTGGGATAGTGGGCGAATGAGGATTGTTTGTGCAACAGATAGAATTGTTAACTCCCATTTCTCACAAATGAAAATGTAACTGTGTGAAGTTGATTCATTATATATAATTTGCTAAGAATGAGAATCAGTTGCATAAGGTCACTAGTTAAGAGATAATTGACCACCGTAAAGTTGTTTTAATTAAACCAGCATTTAACAGCAGTGTCAAAGATGGTAAATCACTCGATGAGTTTTTAAAATGCAAAACAAAACACACTCAAATGGAACAGGTAAAGAAAGCTTCATAACACTCAGAAATCACGAGATTCTAGACAATTACAAAAATATCAGAAATGCAGTGATTACAAGTAAGGGAATAACACTGAGGGCTGGAGACAGACTTTGCAAAAGGAAGATGATTGTGGTTTTAGACGTCAATGATCCCAGCCCAGGATATCACTGCAAGAATTTTTCAGGGCAGTATCCTAACTATCTTCACTTGCTTCATTACTAACCTTTCTTCCAGCATAACATCAAAAGTGTGGATGTTTGCTCATGATACACAATGTTCAATTATGTTTGTAATTCCTTCCCGCCATCAAGGACATGATCCTAAGGCAGTACTTCAAGAAGGCAGTATCCATCATTGGGGATCCTCACTATCCAGGACATGACCTCTTCTCATTACTACCATTGGGGAGGAGGTACAGGAGCCTGAAAAACCACACTCAGTGCTTCTGGAAGTATCCCCCCTCTACCATCAGATTTCTGAATTGTCCATAAATTCATTATTCCTCTTTTGTATGATTTATTTATATCATAACTTAGTCATTTGTTTGTGTCTAGCACGGTACTGCTGCGACAAAACAAGTTTCACAATATATGTCAGTGATAATAAACATGATTCTGTAAATGAAGCACACCATATCCAAATAAAGACTTGAACAACACTCATGGAGTCAGAATCATTTATTTGAGCTTGTATAACTATTGTACAGCAATGTCATTCATTTCAAAAATTGTCAACTTACGTTTTAGTGAAAGGAAATCTATCTTGTGCAACTAAGTACAGACACTTTTGCCAACAAACCAAGATATTTTCTTTAGAAAAATATCGTGCATGGAGGATAGTTACATACAAGTTATCTGCAATAAATTAATGTCAGATATGTATAGTTCTATGGCCAACAAACTTGATAGACAAGGGAAATTACATTGTCAATACCTTGTGTAGGAATAGTGTTTCTACTTTATGAAGAGTTTGGTTAAAAAAAAATCAAATTAATTTCCTGTAGTTATAGCCACACTAAAGTACTCATTGTTCTGTAACACACTTAAGTGAAGTAATAGCAGCTTTCATTTTTAACACAGTCTTGTGGTCTGATGTTTTCATGGTGAACTTAGGTCACCTTGAAGGAATACTGTGCAGTTTCTATCTTACACTTCCAACAATTTACAGAAGAAGGCGGAGCGAAGTGATGATGGCACTAAACAGCAACTCATTTACTTGATTCTTCAGAAACAGCTCTATTTCCATCTTTAATATCTTTATTTTTCCCTATCAGGGTTCTTTTGAAGACCCTGACCTGGAGTTACACGCCGACTACGATTCCTTGCGGGAATGGAACCTGCTTCCGGGGTTTCATAACTGGCCGTTGTTCAGCACGCCAAGGGCTTGGCTTTGGAGGCCAAGGATCTTATGGCTCCGGAGATGGGTGGATCGAAGGTCGGTGTCACCGGCAGGAGATCCGTGTGCCGTTGGGGGAGTCGGAATATCTACGGCTGTGTGCCCAGAGACTCGAGATCTTTGGGCACAGAGCTCGAAAAACCGATGTAACGGACTTTTAACATCATACACCAGCGAGTTGCTTGTTATGTCTCCCCTCTCGCTGTGAAACAGAGGCACCTCTTTCTCCCTTATTAGGGAGAGAGAGAGCCTGTGGTATGTCGAATGCCGGGTGAACAATGTAGTCTTTGTCTTTGCTCATGCTTGAGTGCTCAGTGGTGAGTGCTGGTGCTTCTTTTTTGCTGGTGGGAGGAGGAGGATTGTTGTTTCCTGCCACTTATGCACGGGAAGGAGGGGAGCTGGGGGAGGTCTTTGGGGTTCTAATATTTAACTGTTGTTCATTCTTTGGGGGCACTCCTCCGTTTTCATGGATGATTGCAAAGAAAAAGCATTTCAGGATGTATATTGTATACATTTCTCTGTGATTAAATGTACCTTTGAAACCTTTGAATATACAAGGAAAAGTCCAATTAATGATGGACATCATTAGATTCTTTCCATCAGAAATATCTGACCATTTAATCCAGCTAAATTTGAGCATTTTCACTTGCAATAAATTCTAAATGTCAAGGTAATTTGAGTTCCAGTCATCTGCACCAAGTATAAAAGATCAATAATGACAACAGCCACCTGGTTCCTTAATTAATTAGTTGCTCATTTTTAATGAATGGTCTTTTGCAGGAGGCATGAAAACTGAACATCTGGTTTAATTCGCCTGGAAATGCGGTGACAGACCATCTGTTATACATTGTAAGAATCAATCGAAAGATGTACTGCTAAGCTTGTCTATGAGTGTGCATCATATCACTAACTATATTCTACAGCAATGGCATGGCACAGGACTGAAAGATTAAACAAGTTGTTAAATAAAGATCTTAATGTCAGGGAATGTTAAGGAGGCTTGACCTAAAAGCAGAGCAGCAGAGATGATTTAGCAGTAAATGATATTTTACTTACAAACTGCAAATTAACAAGCTATGAGAGGCCAAAAAACAAGATATTTAACATGACAAGGCAACAACATAATTGAAAGCTAAGAACAACTGGCTGAGGCTGGCTGGTTCGATGGGTGAAGCAAGGACTGTGGATCAGAGCTGGGTTTAAATTGGCTGCAGGTGATGAGTTAGAAACAAGTGATAGGTGACTCCTTTAGCTGAGTGGAGACTGGCTGGTGTCTGCCTGTGCAGGCCTGACACTTAGTCTAAAAGTCCAAATAATCAGTACCGAGAAAAGACAAATATCTAAAGCTGTCTACTGTTAGATAGACTTGTGCCCTGTATCCCCCCACTCGTTGCTTTCAGCTCAAATCATTTTTAACAGTCTGCTCAACAAATTACAGTGAAAGAACCAAGAAGTGTAACCTCTATGTACAGTGCAACAATAGTGTTTACAGACCTGCTGCTAGGAAACTCAATGAAACTTGAAATCTGATTATATCTATTGATGTATTTAGATTAGATCAGATTATGAGGACACTCAGTCCTCATTTAATGTCATTTAGAAATGCATGCATTAAAAAATGATACAATGTTCCTCCGGTATGATATCACAGAAACACAAGACAGACCAAGACTAAAACTGACAAAAACCACATAATTATAACATATAGTTACAACAGTGCAAAGCAATACCGTAATTTGATAAGAGCAGAGCATGGGCACGGTAAAAAAAAGTCTCAAAGTCCCGATAGCCCCAACATCTCACGCAGACGGTAGAAGGAAGAAACTCTCCCTGCCATGGGCTTCCAGCACTGCAAACTTGCCGATGCACCATCCTGGAAGCACCCGACCACAGTCCGACTCTCAGTCTGTCCGAAAACTTTGAGCCTCAGACCAGCCCTCCGACACCGAGCACCAAGCACCATCTCTGCCGAGCGCTTCAATCCCGGCCCCGGCCACCAAGCAACAGGCAAAGCCGAGGATTCAGGACCTTCCCCTCTGGAGATTTTGGACCACACAGTAGCAGCAGCAGCGAAGCAGGCATTTCAGAAGTTTCACCAGATGTTCCTCCGTGCTCTCACGTCTGCCTCCATCAAATCAGAATTGTGCATGGCCTCCTACTTGACAGATTACAGATATTCATCACCGGAGGGGCCGCGTGCGCTGCATCGCGCCGTCATCTTCTCCTCCTCCCAAGAAGGAGGAGGAGAATTTTCATTGTTTCTTTCAACAATGTTTAAAGTGTTAACTATTATTGTATCATTTGGAGATCCTGGATATTTGGCCTTTTTTATTGTCAGGAAATGTAGAGGAGGCATGATCCAAAAGCAGAGCAGAGGGGATGATATAGCAGTGAGTGATAACTTTAATAATAAACCACAAACTATCAAGCCACGGGGGCCACAAAACAACAGAGAACAGATACTTAACACAACAAGGAAACAAGATAATCGAAGTAACTGGTAGAGGTTAGCTGGTCTGATGAGTGAACAAGGTCTGTGGATGAGAGCTGGGTTTAAATAGGCTGCAGGTGATGAGTTGGAAATGAGTGGCAGATGATCCCTGTTAGCTGGGTAGAGACTGGGAAGTGCCTGCCTATGTAGGCCTGACAGGACCCCTCTTCTTTGGCTGGCAAATGACAGCCTGGGCGATACAGTTGGGGCTGGTGGAACTCTGATAAGTGATGGATCCAAGATGCAACTGGATAGCACATAAGACCTCTCATTCAGGTTGTGCCCTTCCCAGTTAAACAGTTACTTCACACCCTGTCCACAATGATGTGGATCTATCAACCGGTGAACACTTGACACTGCACCACCTTCCACTATCCTTGGATCTGGAGGTCCAGGCTCAGGTGGGTTGAGTGGTCCATGGGCAATGGGCTTGAGTCAGTACACGTAGATGGTAGGCATGATCTAGAGGGATGGTGGCAACTGGAAATGGTAAGTAACTGGGTTGACATGATGGGTAATCTTGAAGGAACCAATGAACCAGAATGAGAGCCTGTGGGAGTTGGTGCAATATCTTGGTTGGACAGCCAGACACGGTCCCCAGGCCAGAGTAGTCTGGCTGGGCACTGACAATGGTTAGCCTGGCGACAGTAGGCAGTAGACAGTTGGCACTAGGATAGCATTCTTCCAAGCATTCTGGCATTAGCAAACTAGGGCTCAGACAGATGGGAACTGTTGGCTCCTCAGCAGGGTACAATAGGGGTAGGTAGATATGAAGCACTTCAAAAGGTGACATACTCATGGTAGAGGAGATGTGGGACAGTTGGCCCACAGCAGATACTTCTTCCATGTGGGAGGGTTAGAGGTGACAAAGCATGGCAGAAAATTCTCCACTTGCTGATTGGCTCTTTCCGACTGTCCATTAGCAATCATCTGCAGACCAGAGGACAAACTCACTGAGGTGTGGAGGAGGAGCAGAAGGCTCACCAGAAGTGGGAGGTGAATTGTGTGCCCTGGTCTGACACAATGTCCTGGGGGAAGCCGTGGAGGCGAATTACATGGTGGAGAACCAGGTCCACTGTCTCAGTAGGTAATGGAAGTTTGGGGAGGGCAATGAAGAGGGCCACCTTGGAGAACCGGCCCAGCACTGTCATGATCCCTGTTGCTCCAACCTGTGATGAAAGCCATGGCATTGTGGGAACCACAGTCATCGGGGGACCAGTAGGGGTCACAACAGTCCAGAGGGCTGCTCGTTGAAGGAATTGAACTAGGCACATTGAGGGTAGGCAGAAATGAACGAATGTCCATCTGCTATCATGTTGGGCCACCAGAACCCGACATCGCTGAAAATCCAGAGCCTGTCGTGCACCTGGATGGCCGGAGAGTGACGAGGAGTGGGTCCACTGGAGAGCATCAGATCGCATGGCTGCTGGAACATACTGTACATGCAGTTGTCAGGTTTGTTGGCCAGAGCAGGCTCATGCTGTAGAGCCTGGCAGATCTGGTTCTCATGGTCCCAGATAATCAGGAAGGGAATCTGCAAGGATGGAATGATGGGCTGGGGATCGGTCTTGGTTTCAACTGTGTCGAACTGCTTTGATAGGGTGTCTGCCTTCTTAGTGTTCTTGGAGTTGGGTTGAATTGCTTGAAGAAGATGGTGCCATGTACGGCGGCCATGTTGTGAGCTCCATTCCAAATCTACAGTATACTACTAATTGCTATGATTTTCTTAGCATTTTCTGTTCAAGTAGCTGATAGTCACATCAGGTATGATAGACTAACACTTCCGAACATTGGAAAGACGGCATTTACCCACTATGTGCCGCCTATCCTACAATCTCCTGCTTGCGTGATCCATGAGAGACTCATCTCTTACACCGCCGCTACTGCGGAAGAAGCGCCAGAGGCGAGGGAGGAAGGCCGGCGTCCTGGTGGGGCTGAGACAGCGTGCAAATCAGCCACCACTCTCTAGCATACTCCTGGCTAACGTTCAGTCCCTGGACAACAAGCTGCGCAAATTTAGAGCCTGAATGTCCTATCAGCGGGAAACAAAGGAATGTAAGATTTTGTGTTTCGTGGAGACCTGGCTGACAGATGAGATACTGGGCCACACTATCGAGCCCTCTGGGTTCTCCCTGTTCCAGGCGGACTAGTCTAATAACCTCTCTGAAAAGAGTAAAGCGAGGAGGGGTATGCTTCATGGTCAACAAGCTTGGTGTGACCCCCAGAATGTGCATGTACTCAAATCCTTTTGTTCCCCAGACCTGGAATACCTGGTGCTGCTGTGCAGACCCGACTGGCCGCCTAGGGAGTTCACGGCTGATATCATCATTGCTGTGTACATTCCGTCGCAGGCTGATACTGACCTGGCTCTCAAGGATCTGTACAAGACCATCAACACACTGGAGACTGCACACCCAGAGGCTGCCTTCATCGTCGCTGGTGACTTTAATTGAGTGTCGCTGATTAAAGTCTCTCTGAAGTTTTGTCAGCACATCCAGGTGAGCACTTGTGGAGATAACACACTTGACCACTTTCACACTCCGTTCTGCAATGCTTACAAAGCTCTCCTTCGCCCAGCTTTTGGAAAATCAGATCACTCTTCGATTCTGTTTCTCCCGACGTACAGGCAGAAGCTGAAACAAGAGGCGGTCATAGTTCAAACCGTCCACTGTTGGTCTGACCAATCGGTCTCCACGCTGCAGGACTGCTTCGATGATGTCAACTGCAATGTCTTCCATGATGAGGATGCCTCTGAGTTCACGGATGGAATCACATGCTTCATTCGGAAGTGCAGCAACGATGTTGTCCCCCAGAAGTCGGTCAGGGTCTTCCCAAACCAGAAGCCCTGGATCAATAGTTCCATGCCAGCAGCACTTACAATGCGACACAGAGCTTACACTGCCGGCAATCAGTGCAGGAGCTCAAGAAAAGCAGCTCCGATTTGTGCAAAGCTATTAAGGCTGTGAAACAGCAATACAGGGACAAGATTGAGTCAAGATTCACAACGAATAGCACACGTGACTTGTGGCGAAGGTTACATATCGCAGACTTCAAAGCCAAATGTAGTTGTGCTGCCAACATCGCCTCCTCACTCCCAGATGAGCTCAATGGATTTTATGCTCAGTTCGATGTCGCTAACTCAGAGCCTCCGAGGAAAGCCACCGCTACAGCCTGCAACCTGTTCAGCTCTGAGGCTGAGGGACGCAGATGTTTCCAATGAGTGGACAGTTGCAAGGCTGCGGGACCAGTCGGCATCCCAGGGCGAGTACTCAGGATGTGCGCAGCACAACTGGCAGGTGTGTTTACAGACATTTTTAATCTCTCCCTCTCCCAGTGTAGAGTGCCCTCCTGCTTCAAATTATCCATCATTGTCCCTGTACCAAAAAAGACCAAGGTAACATGCCTGACCGACTAGCGTCCTGTTTCACTCACCTCAATAATAAGCAAATGCTTTGAGAGGCTGGTCAAGGACTACATCTGCAGCATGCTACCACCCAAACTGGACTCCCTACAATCCGCTCACCGACACAACCGATCGACAGACAACGCAATAGCCACTGCTCTGCATACTGTCCTTGCACATCTGGAGAAGAAGGATGCTTATGTGAGAATGCTGTTCTTGGGCTACAGTTCAGCATTCAACACCATAATTCCCTCCAGGCTCAACAGGAAGCTGAGACCTCGGCCTTCACCCCGCCTTGTGTAACTGGATCCTGGACTTCCTGTCAGATCGCCGGCAGGTGGTAAGAGTGGGCTCCCTCACTTGCACCCCTCTGACTCTCAACACAGGAACCCCTCAGGGCTGTGCACTAATCCCCTCCTTTACTCCCTGCATACCCATGACTGTGTCACCATCCACAGCTCTAATCTGCTAATTAAGTTTGCCTCAAACAATAATCTCAAACAATAATAAAGTGGCCTACAGGGAAGAAGTTATCTCTCTGACGCAGTGGTGCCAAGAAAACAACCTCTCCCTCAATGTCGCAAAAACAAAGGAGCTGGTTATAGATTAGAGGAGGAATGGAGATGGGCTAACCCTTGTTGACATCAATGGATCCGGGGTTCAGAGGGTAAACAGCTTTAAGTTCCTTGGCATCTACATCACCGAGGATCTCACGTGCTCTGTACACGTCAGCTGTGTGGTGAAAAAGGCACAACAGCACCTCTTTCACCTCAGATGGTTGAGGAAGTTTGGTATGGACCCCCAAATCCTAAGAACTTTTGATGGGGGCACAATTGAGAGCATCCTGACTGGCTGCATCACTGCTTGGTATGGGAACTGTACTTCCCTCAATCGCAGGACTCTGCAGAGAGTGGTGCGGACAGCCCAGCGCATCTGTAGTTGTGAACATCTCATGATTCAGGACATTTACAAAGGCAGGTGTGTAAAAAGGGCCTGAAGGATCATTGGGGACCCAAGTCACCCCAACCACAAACTGTTCCAGCTGCTACAATCCGGGAAACAGTACCGCAGCATAAATGCCAGGACCAACAGGCTCCAGGACAGCTTCTTCCACCAGGCCATCAGACTGATTAACTCACGCTGATTTGAGTGTATTTCTGTTACATTGACCGTTCAATTTATTATAAATTACTATGATTGCACATTGCACATTCAGACAGAGACGTAACGTAAAGATTTTTACTCCTCATGTACGTGAAGGAGGTAGAAATAAAGTCAATTCAAGAGGGCCCAGCGAGCCTGATGTGGGTTGAGTTGGTGGGTAGGTCTGTTATATGGATATGAGTTCTGGTGATCAGTCCAGATTAGGAAGAGCTCAGCATTTCCAATCAGCCATTGTCTCCATTCCTCCATTTGATGGTGTGTAGCTCCCTGTATCCTATTCTATAATGGCGCAGTTTACTCATCCTGCCGGCGGATGCAGATCAGGTTGTACGCGCTCCATAGATTCAGTTTGCTGAAGAGCTGGACCCTTCACACTGCTTCAAACGTGCTGTCCATCAAGGGGACATGCGTACAAAAAACGCCTCCCCGCTCTAGATGACGGTGGACCACTTAATCTGGCCTCTACCCCTTGATCTGTTTGGCATGGGTGACCCTACCAAGAACAAAGCTGCCAGGCCATTGAGGCATGCAAGCCTCCCAATCATGACAAGGTTGTGGTCTTCTTGGGGGTTATCTCTACTTGGTGGTGTCATTTTCCCCAGACACAGTGGGCATTTGATCCTTGGGTGATCAGCAACTCCACCAAGAGTGTTCCTCCACTGGCACTCATCCTGTTGGAGGGTTAAGGGTGCTCTCCCGAACTGCCTAGATTCTGAAGGCATCGCTGATTGAAATGTTTCTGAGAATGGAACTGGGGTTCTGCCTAATGATCTGGAGGGTTTTCCCTAAGACACTTATCAATTCAGAGGGTCAGAGTGATAAGGTCGGTGGGCATCTCCTGGGTAGACAGTTCACCTTTCAAGCGCTCTGAGAGGCCACAAGGTGCTTCTGTATTCTAGCTGCGAGGGTCCTGAATTTCAGTGTAATCCAGCACTGACTATGAGCCTTGATGCAGGTGAAATACCCAATCCACTGCCTCCCACCCACTTCACAGATGGTTGAAATCCCAGCGCATCTCAGCAGTAAAATCTTCATATTTATTGCAATTGGTGGTTTTATTGTCCCAGTTAGTGGTGGTCCACGTCAGAACTCATCCAGTCAAGAGGGAGGTGACGTAGACAATCTTGGCTCGGTCTGCAGAATACAGAGATGGGTCAAACTCGAAGTGTAAGATGCACTGGGTCAGGAAGTTGTGACATCAGGGTGGGGATCCATTGACGCATTCTGGCACTGGAATCCAGGGCTCCAAGGGAGGTTGACTGCAATGAGATGGAGAGTTGGTTGAGAGTGGTGAGCATATAGTCAATGGCTTCCTGCTGCTTTTGAATTATGAACTCATGTCAGTGGACGACTTCCTTAAGGCAAACAAACTCTGCTGGGTCAATTGCTGGTTCACCCATGCTGTCAGGGATGTAGAGGAGGCTTGACTCAAACACAGATCAGCAGAGACAATTTAACAGTGAGCAATAAGTTTAATAATAAACTGCAAAATAACAAGCCACGAAACAAGAGAGAACAGATACAGGTTTCCCCCACCATCCGAAGGTAAAGCGTTCCTACGAAACAGTTCGTAAGCCAGAATGTCGTAAAGCGAAGAAGGAATTACCGTTTACTTATATGGGAAAATTTTGTGAGCATTCACAGACCCAAAAATAACCTACCAAATCATGCCAAATAACACATAAAACCTAAAATAACAGTAACATATGGTAAAAGCAGGAACGATATGATGAATACACAGCTTATATAAAGTAGAAATACTTTTCCACAATCATCGCCTGAACTGTTCTCTGTAGTGAAAATCTCACGCAAGCGTCGTCGGCAAAAACACGGCGCAAGTGCTCTCCAGTAAACTTTAAGCTATGAAGCTGCCAAATCATACCAAATAATACGTAAAAATACACAGCCGATATAAAGTATAAATATGTATGTACAGTGTAGTATCACTTACCGGAATTGGGACAGCGCGGAGCACACTGATGGTGGTGTGTTAGACTTGTCGGAGTTTGGGTGGTGCAGTGGCCCCCACCCTCCAGGCCGCCGAGTGATACATTGCCGCGAAGCATGCAGTGGTACAGCGGTAGCTAGGACGCATTCAGCACATCTTTAAGAAAAAAGCTGCAATAAACATGCTAATTAATTAGGTGCCGCCGGGCACGTAATTGTTGGCCCAGATCAGTGCCGACTGCAATGTCTCTGATTTCGACTGACAATTATCTGTCTGGCGGCACCTAATTAAATAGCATGTTTATTGCAGCTTTTTTCTTAAAGATGTGCTGTGTGCCTCCCGGCTACTGCTGCATTCCGCGAATCTGTACCTGTCCGCGGCCTGGGTGTTGGGGTGGTGGAACACTGGGGTGTCATCTCGTCGTCTGTTTCCATTAGAGCAGGTAGCTCACCTTCTCCTATCTCTGCCTGCCTTGATGTTGAAGGTCAAGGTTCGTCCTCTGCTGTGGCTGATGTGGAAGGCTTGCTTGACTGCTGAGCCTCGCGCATTTTTAGATCATACAGTTCTTTGTAAGCACTCAAACCATCCTGCAAATATCCCCTAAACCGACGTACCCTTTCAAAATTAAAGTCATACTTTATCATTACTCATTCGGTTTCGATTGTTATCCTTTCCTCTTCCAATTACATCAGCTCTTCATGTATCAGCTCTTGGTCATGGGATGCCAAAACCCCTTCAACATCATCTTCGTCAGCTTCCACAAGCCAAACTCACTTAGTCCTTACTTCGTTCACCGCGATCAAAACGCTTAACTATGTCTAGTTTTACGCTAACTGTAACATCCTTACGAGCTTTTTCAGGCTTTTCTGATACCATAGGACTCATCTTGCAAACGGCTGCTCACAGACACGTGTCTAAGCAATGCCGTCGAGAATCCGGCTGCTTGGGGCACGCTCTGCCTTTTATCGTGCGCTGCTTTTTTTCGTGCGCTGCTTTTTCGTAACAGTGAAAACACCTTCTGTTAGCGAAAACAGGGTACTAATGTAGGTCTTTTGTAACAGTGAGGCTTCGTAAAGCAAACGTTCGAAAAGCGGGGGACACCTGTACTTAACATAGCAAGGTAATTGAAGGCTAGGAGCAACTGGTTGAGGCTAGCTGGTTTGAATGAGTGAACCAGGATTGTGGATGAGAGCTGGGTTTAAATAGGCTGCAGGTGACGAGTTGGAAATGAGTGGCAGATGACTCCTGTTAGCTGGGTGAAGGTAGGGAGATGCCTGCCCATGCAGGTTCGATATCATTTCCATCCTTTATAAATGCAGTAAGCTGTTATGGCTCCAAAAGAGAACTTCACACAAAATAGCTAAGCACACTATGCTGGTCAAAGTATCTGGCTTTATCTCTACTCCCCATGTCAGACAATTTCCTAACCAGGTCAATATTGTATTTTCAAATCCAACAGCTTTCACTTCAGCTATAACAATCTCTTATTAAGTGCCCTCTGGGAGGGTAGATAAATTACATCTATAGACATATAATTTAATCAGCTCTTCGTAAATTAATAATTGGATTCTTCAGGCATGAGCCAGCCTTTACAAATGCAGATTGGCCTCTCTGTTGCATGGAAACTTCCAAGGTGTCCAGTCACCCTATTTTTAAATGCAGACTATGTACTTTCTTGACAATAAATTCCTTTGCTTCCCTTGCTCACTACACATAAATATTTTGTAATGTAGCAAATAGCTCTGCAAATCAGCAGCACTTCAAAAATTATGGTTAAGGCATGACACACAACTCCCACCAACTTTGTAGAGCACAGGAATGAAGGGCATTTGACCTTGGTATATCAACCATAGGTCTTAAGGTTATTTTCTACAGTTAATTTGTTGAGCCCCATCACTGATACACTCTTTATTTCTTTGGCATTCTTACCCTTTCTCTACTGGAAATACTGCTGCAAAGTAATTATTCAACATATCAGACATTCCCTTCTTTATATCTACTATATAATATAATAATACGTTTTCAAACTGCATCTGGTATTGTTGAATCATTTTGTTGATTTAAATTGCAAATTCCTTTCAAAACAAAATTTTGCGGTTTTACCATCTACCTTGCCTACTTCAATTAGTTGGTATATCTATAATACATTACCCTTTTAAAAAAATTTCTTTTGCAGTTCCATAATAAAAATCGTAAACGTTGAAAATACACCAGGTGGTGAAAACCTCAAGGATGCATGCTTAGCCCACTGCTATACTCCCTTTACACTCATGACTATATCGCTAGGCACAACTCAAACGCTAACTATAAATCTGCTGATGACACCACTGTTGTTGGCAGAATCTCTGATGGCGATGAGGAACTGTACAGGAGCGAGATAGATCAGCTGGTTGAGTGTTATCACAACAACACCCTTGCACTCAATGTCATCAAGACCAAGGAACTTAATATGGACTTCTGGAAGGGGAGGTCAGGAGAGCACACACTCGTCCTCGTTGAGGGGTCAGCAATGGAAAGGGTGAGCAGCTTTAAGTTTCTATGTGTCAACATTTCAAAGGATCTATTCTGGACCTAACACATTGATGCAATCAGGAAGAAGACATACCAGTGGCTAAACTTCATTTGGAGTTCAAGGAAATGTGTTATGTCACTAAAGACTCTCGCAAATTTTTACAGATGTACTATGGAGAGCATCTTGACTGGTTGCATCACCGTCTGGAATGGAAGCTCCAATGCACAGGATCAAAAGAGGCTGCAGAAGGCCATTGACTCAGCCAGATCCCTAATGGGCACAACCCTTCCTATCATCAAGAGCATCTTCAAGACGTGGTTCCTCAAGAAGACAGTATCCATTATTAAGGACACTTAGCATCCGGGATATGCCATCTTTTCATTACTAGCATCAGAGAGGAGGGTCAGGAGCCTGAAGACCCACAGTCAATATTACAGGAACAGCTTCTTCCCCTCTACCATCAGATTTCTTTATGATTCATAACACTATCACACTATTCTTCTTTTGCACTATTTACATATTTATTTATTTATTATTGTAACTTATTTACTTATTTAGAGATACAGCATGAAACAAGCCGTTCTGGCCCTTTGAGCCACGCCACCCAGCAATCCCCCGATTTAACCCTAGCTTAATCACGGGACAATTTACAATGACTAACCGGTACGTCTTTGGGCTGCGAGAGGAAACCAGAGCACCCGGAGGAAACCAATATGGTCATGAGGAGAACATACAAACCCCTTACAGGCAGGAACGGGAATTGAACCCAGGTCGCCTAAACTGTAAAGCGTTGTGCTAACCACAGCTCTGTCATGCTTCCCCTTATAGTAATTTTTTATGCCTTTCACTGCACTCCTGCCACAAAACACCAAATTTCACAACATACGTCAATGATAATAAACATGATTCTGATTTCAATACAGCACACAAGAAAACAATTTCAGTGCAAGTCTGGATCTATCCAGGGAGAAAGAAACAGAGTCAACAGGTCAATGGTCTTGCATCATAAATGAGAAGAGTTAAAGAAAACTCCTTTTAAGGTGGAACCCAAGTGGGAAGAGCAGGAGAGAAGTATTGATTTGTGATAAGCTGGAAGGCGAGCAAGAGGAAAGGGCATTTAACCACTTTAACTACTTTACTGATCTCCTGTGCTTTTGACTATCCTTAGAAAGAAGAAAGAAAGATTAGCTTTATTTGTCAAATGCGCATTGTGAACTGTGTCATGCTTCGGCTGTTAATATAGCATGCACACAACTCACTAACCCAGGAGTTCCCAACCTGGGGTCCATGGACCTCTCGGTTAATGGTAAGGCTCCCTGCACTAACCCAAATCATGCACCTATGCAATGTGGGAGGAAACCAGAACACCCAGAGGAAACCTATGTGGTAGGTTTGGGGAGAATGCACAAACTCCGAACAGACAGTGGGGGGAATCTAATCTCATTCGGTGATCCGAGGAGCTGTAAAGGAATTATGCTAACCACAACACCACCGTGCTGCCTCAGGGCTATAATGTTCACAATCCTGCCAGTAGAGACTCCATGCTTCAAGTTCTGTTCAAGAGCTTTCACTAATACTGAGTGCAACTTTGTGCTAACTAAAACCTTGTAGTAACCATTGGCAATACTTATAATAGGCACTGCCGCAAGAAGAAAACGTCCGTCATCAAAGATTCCCACCATCCAGACCATGCCATGTTTTCACTGCGATCATTTGGCAGAAGGTACAGAAGCTTTAAAGTCCCTCATCACCAGATTCAAGAATAGCTACTGCCCTTCAACTATTTGCTTGTTTTTGTTCTATTTGTATCATTTCTTGGATAAATTGAGTTGAGTTTATATTTAATTTACATTTTTCGTGTGAATGTTGTGTATGCAGTGTGATGTGCCTGTGATGCTGCTGCAAGTATGTTTTCTCCAGTCTTGGGAGAACAAAATATTTGTTCTCCAATCTTGGTAATCCATTTGCAAATGTTTCATCACCAAACGAGGAGTCACCATCAGTCTCTTCCCTCTTCAGTTATGGTTCTTTGTTTGCAAATAGATCCCTTGCTTCTTTGGGATATAAATTTATTCTTATGGAGTTCTTTTTGAATACCTTTCTCAGATCTGTCATTTTCCAATATGCCCTGGGCACACTATGCTTTATTGCACCAAAGATGGCTTTGTCCAAATCTAGAATCTTAATAGCTTTTTCATGTTTTCTTTTAAACATTACGTTGAACTTAATCCAGCTATTCCATTGCACCATGTATACATGTACTTTTGCATATGGCAATAAACTGGATTTTCACTTTGACTTTAGAAAGAATGCTGAAAGTCATGTTTATTTTCATGTGGCATTTCATGTCAATACATGGTTAGCTAAATTTGAACAGAAAGTTGTGCTAGAAAATTCTAATTTTTTTCCTCATCTGACAAATAACCCTACTGTGAATGTGCAATTACATCAAAATTGTTTTCTCACTTGCTCCAGTGAAGCTGAGGAACTCCATACTGAAATTGTGTTTGATCGCCTGAGGTACAATTCAGAATTTACTTTGTAAAATATTCTAACTTGTACAAAATCAATACAGGCACACAGACAAGTGCATGAATAGAAAAGGTTTAGAACAGGGGGTTCTCAACCACTTTTATGCCATGGACCAATACCATCAAGCAAGGAGTCCATGAACCCCAAGGTGGGAACCCATTTGTTCCATATTTCTCTAAACTTTAGAGAGATATGGAACAAAGGCAAGAAAATGGGACTACTTCAGGAAAGCATCTTGGTCATCATGGACAGGTTGGCTGAAGAGCCTGTTTCTGTGGTATATAACTCTTTGATTCTAAAGATACCAAGCAGGGGAGAAGAAGAGAGCCAAGTCCAATTTGCTCAGACCAAGAAGAGGGGAGAAATGTGCAAACTAAGCTAGATCAAAGGGAAAGCTGCAATTTTAATTGTTTATGTCTCCAGTGGTTTACTTTAAAGCTGAGGCTACTCAGCCAATATGGTTCTGGGAATTGTGTCCTGGTCAGTCACCAGAAATCATTCCTCATTGATCCATCAGTGGATTAAACACTGCATCATCACGAGTACATGGAGGATTCAGTTCCAATTAAAGAGAGGTAGTGAGAAAGGGAATCATCTCCTGATGTCAGCTGTTGCATTGATTTCTATCTAAAAAAAACAGGTATGTCACCACAAAATAGGGATTTCTGTTCTTGAGACATTTAGTAAATATTTCTAAACAGGACTTCTGTACAGTTGACAGTAATATAGTCACTGACCCATTATTAACAGAGGACAGTGGGAGACAACAGTCCTTCACAAAATCTGGAATTAAAATACTAGATTCTAATTAATTGAACACTGGAAATACTTTGGAAAATGTGTAGCTCAGGTGGTTGATTGTTGGGTTGAGTTGATCTCCAGTCTTGGCAACCCATTTGCAAATGTTTCGTCACCAAACAGGGAGACATCATCAGTCTCTTCCCTCTTATTTGTGGTTCTTTTTGGCAAGTAGATCCCTTGCTTCTTTGAGGTATAAATTTGTTCTTATTAAGTTCTTCTTGAATACCTTTTTCAGATCTGTCATTTTCCAATATGGCCTGGGCACACTAAGTTTTATTGTACCAAAGATGACTTTGTCCAAATCTAGACTCTTAATAGCTGTTTCATGTTTTCTTTTAAACATTATGTTGAACTTAATCCAACTATGATTGCAGTTAGACAAATGTTCACACATTGTTAAACCATTAACTAAATCTGATGCCTTACTCACCATTAAACTCATCCCAACCACAATCTATTCCAACTGCTACCATCCAGGAAACGGTACCACAGCATAAAAGCCAGGACCAACAGGCTCAGGGACAGCTTCTTCCACCAGGCCATCAGACTGATTAACTCACACTGATTTGAGTGTATTTTTATGTTACATTGACTGTTCTATGTATTATAAATTACTATGATTGCACATTGCACATTTAGATGGAGATGGAACGTAAAGATTTTTACTCCTCATGTATGTGAGGGATGTAAGAAATAAAGTCAATTCAATTCAAATCTAATATGACCTGCCACATTGCTGTTCTGGAATGTACTGTCGTAGAAAATTAGGCTGAACCATGTCCAAAAACATCATCAGGTTTGTGAAACAATCTGGTCTGCTTCAAATAAAATGGAAACAACTTTACCAGAACTATATGACAAATCTACAAACATCAGTTTTTAGAAGCAAAAAAAACTAGTAATTCCTGTTTGTTTCAATGACTAGCAATAATATTGATAGCAACAGAACAGAAACTTATTTCAAGTGCATCTGTGAAATATGCAGTATGGTAATGGTATTTTACATACATAAGTTCTTTTTCCTTGACTATAGGAAAAAAAATCAAATTTGGAGGCTGAAATAATGTGCAGAGAATTCTAATGTGCTGCTGTAAGAATAATTTTAACAAAAATATTTCTGTATGAGACATAGTAAATACCTTAAGTAGTTCAATTTACAAAGGAAAACAAAATTTTCAGCATTAATTGTCACGAATGCTACCCTGACAGAAGATTTCATCCAAGATTACGGTAGATGCTTGGAAAAGGATGTAAGGAATACTATTAAGGAAAGCGTAGCTGTCTTGAAAAACACATTTTGCAGGCATTTGTTCATTGGAAAAGGTGAAGAAACCCATTCTGACTCAAAGGCAATTTGAGCAGATTCTTATAGGAATTGCAATAGCAGCAGAACAACTCATTTGTAGGTTATAGATGTTACTGTCAATAATTCAGTCAGGTGTGCTTGATGCTGTAAGAATAATGAATAGGAATCATAAGGTTGTGTTACCTAGTGCAGAATCCTAAGATTCCTCAGAAATGTCTATCTGCACACTAATAAAATTTTAAAGACCAATTTGTTTACAACTTCACAAAACCTGCACCCCCAATGGTATAAGTTTAGAGATGATCTTTCTGAGAGTAATGATGGTCTGCAGCTTTTAATGAATCAAATGAACTTAATCAAAACTGCAAATGAATCTAAACTCTTATTGTCACATGATGTGTTATTTTCAATCTTGTTCCAGAAATAAATACATTTTGATCCAATTCTATCTCATTTTTTCTAATTACATAAGACTGAAATGAGTTAAAATATTAAAATGGGTGCATGTGATTTTCCAGTCCAGCTTCAATCAGGCAGATATACCCAGATCAGGCAGAAAACTGGTTTTCTGGTGAGAAACTAGATCACATGAATACCATGTTAAATTTTACTGATGAGATACAGAAAATAAAAATTAATCAAGGATTTTAAGCATGAAGTGTGAATTCCCATTCCACATATCTGAGTGTAGTTGTCATGGAACTTGTTTTATTGTAGAAGTATTTTTTGTCATGTGCTCACTAGGATAGATAACCTAACAATAATAGAAAGGGAATAAAGATCTATTAAAGTGAGCTTGAAGACCAGATGAATTGGCCATTATCCAATAAATAGTTTGGTTTAATGATGATCCTGAACTTTAATTTTGCCAGCATTAGAGGCTGCCAAGGTCTCAAACTCTAGAATTTTTCCCCTATATTTATCACCTCTCTTTCCTCTTTAAATACATTCCTTAATAACTACAATGTTCCCTCTAGTTTTTAGTAGTCAGTGCGCACAAAAATCTTGTTGTGCAAATTTTTTCCTATGATAGAAGTATGTGTGTACTGAATGCACACATGGCAGTTTATGTAGGTTTACAAAATACTTGACATAAAACTACACAGAATAACCACAAAATAACATACATATTTAAGTCAGTCAGTTATTTTTTCTCTCTCCTGTCTTTGGCATTTACCCATTCTTTGTAAACTCTATCTCAACTAATAGAACTTCCATCCAATTGATAGCTTTTGATTCTCATGAACATATCCAAATGACATTCACCTAAACAGTTTCTCAGCTTGTTTTTGAGTTGATTCATTAGGCTAAAACCTCGCTCACAGTCCACACTAGACGCAAGAAAGGTTCCCCCAATGTCCATCAACTGTGCAAGGTCGCAAAACTGTTCATTTTGAAGTACAAATGCCACCATTTGTGCAAAGTTTGAAATCAGTTTGGATTTAATTTTTACTTGCCAAATGATGCTTTACTTGCCAAATGACGCCTCAAAAAGTCAAATTTCCAAATATCATCCCACTTCTTTCCACTAGCAAATTCTCCAGCAACTTTTGCATCATGACAATACAAACAGGTAACTCCAGTTTCCGAATCATACGTAAATATTTCTCGTAGCTGAACGTTCATGACCTCATGAGCTTTTGGAGTAGCAGTTTCTACTATTTTGTTAAGCCATTCAACTTTAAACAAATTTGCAGTTCTTTTGTGCTTCACATCCTTCGCTTCTTTTGAATTTGACATAGTGAATCAATATTTTTTTCAAATAAAAACTTAGTAAACTATCTACAGGATTTGAAACAGATCTTTGTAAACTTTACGATATGAACACTGTCCACCAAATATGGCTGCCGTTGTGATGCAGCTGTACAAACCGGAACAGGAAAGGTGAGATGACGTAAATTAGTGACGTGCATTGTGATATTTGAAAAACCAACTAACTAGTTAACAGAAACGTTTAGCTAAAAGATTATTTTCATTAAGTATAATTATTAATTACTACATTATTTTAGGTAACTAACCTTTTGTGCACACATTAATTTCCTTTGTGTGCTGGTTGAAAAACGTGTGTGCGCGTGCACACGCGCGCAGCTTAGAGGAAACATAGCCTACAAATTCTGCCAAATTTATAACCAGCTCATTCAATGTATTTGTTTTATAATACTTGGCAGGTTGGAGAGTAGGTTTGTTGAGCTGGCTAATTTTAGACATGCTAATTTGTTTACAGTGATGATAATTACAAAAGTACAGATTTTTTAAAAAGCTAGGTTTAAATGGCTATCCTTTTAAATTCATTCAAAGGCATAAAGAGTTTAAAATCAGTTTCAGTTAAATAAACATGAAACCAATGTCCTAGTCAAATTGGATAGAAGCATTGTGAGGACAGTTCTAATGAGTTTCAGAACTGTATCCCGGAGATTAGAAATCAATATACTTCTGCACAAAGGCCATGTAATTTTTCAGATGCTTGTATGACAGCCAATTACTTTTAAATTTGTGCTACAAATATGATAATTCAGAGAAGCTATGGCAACCCAACATAACAATAACTAAATATTGAACCTGCTTATTAACCAGGAATGCTGGAAAATAGTCAAATCATTTGGAATCTTAGTTTTATCAGATAGAATGAATTACAAGTAGCAAAAGTATAAAATACACGACAACTCTCTCTAGGTCTTTCAATATTTCATCGGGTTCAATGAGATCCCCCTCATTCTTCTAAGTTCCTGCAAGTACAGATCCAGAGCCTTCAAATTCATAAAAATAGATTATTAAATAGAGTGTTTATATTTTCTATTCAGAATGAGATAATAGGTTTTCTACTACATCTGTGCATAATTGTTAAATTATGTTTCTGGATGTTGGTTTTATATGCCATGTATTGTTTCCAAGGTCAGCTTAATCCCACAGTAGCACCAGGGAAATGCTCTACCAAACATTAATTTTCAAGTAACGCGTTATTCATCAACCTGAGCAAGTCATTGAGAGTTTAATGGGATGTCAAGACAAGGATAGGTATTACAGATGGTACAATGAACTGAGACATCAATGAGAAATGAGACAAAAATAATAATGCATTATATCAGAAAAGAAACCTAATATATAACAAATGCCACATTAGAAATAACTCATAAGAACATAAGACCATAAGACATAGGAGCAGAACTAGTCCATTTAGCCCATCGAGTATGCTCTGCCATTCTATCATGCTTGATTTATTTTCTCTCTCAACACCATTCTCCTGCTTTCTGCCCTTAAACTTTCATACCTTTATTAATCAAGAACCTAACAATCTCTGCTTTAAATATACCCAGTGACTCACCTCCACAGCTGTCTTTGGCAAGGAATTCCACAGATTCACCACCCTCTAGCTCAAGAATTTCTCCTCATCTCTCTTCTAAAGGGATGTCCTTCTGTTCTGAGGCTCTTCCCTCTGGTCCAAGATTCCCCCACTACTGGAAAGTTCCTCTCCATGCTACTCTATCTGGGTCTTTCAATATTCAATAGTGTTCAATGAGATCCCCCTCATACTTTTAAACTCCAGCAAGTACAGGTCCAGAGCTATCAAATGCTACTCATATGTTAACCCTTTCATTCCTGAGATCATTCTCGTAAGCCTCCTCCGGACCCTCACCAGTGCCAGCACATCCTTTCATAGATATAGGACCCAAAACTGCTCACAATACTCTAAGCAAGTATCCTTGCTTTTCTATTCTAGTCCTCTCAGTGTTAATGCTATCATTTCATTTGCCTTCCTTACTAACAACTCAACCTTTAAGTTAACCTTCAGGGAATCCTGCACAAGCTCTGATTGCTGAATTTACTCCCTCTATAGAAGATAGTGGATGACTTTATTCCTTCTACCAAAACGCATGACCATACACTTCCCTACACTGTATTTTATATCCCATCTCTTTGTCCAAGTTCTTCTGCAGATTCCATGCTTCCTCACCACTATCTGCCCCTCAATCTATCTTTGTATCATCCGCAAGCTTGGCCACAAAGCCATCAATTCTGTCATCTAGATCATTAACATATAATGTTAAGGAGCAGACCCAACATCAATCCCTGCGGAATAACGTTAGTCACTGGCAGCCAACCAGAATAGGTTCCTTTTATTTCCACACTTTGCCTTCCACCGGTTAACCAATCTTCTGTCTATGCTAGCATTTTTCCTGTAAACCATGGGCTCTTATCTTGTTTGGAAGCCTCATGTGTGGCATCTTCCAACAGATTTGTCAGGCCCTCTCCTTAGTAATAGCATCTACACTCACTTCTGTCCCCTCGCGGGTTTCTGGCATGGTGTCTCCCACAGAAATGACTGACACAAAATACTTAATTCAGTTTGATCGCCATTTCTTTGTCACCCATTGACAAATCTTGTCAGGCAAGATATCCCCTGACTTGTCACTTTATCTCAATGTGCAGAACTTTGATAAGATCCCACATAGGAGATTAGTGGGCAAAATTAGAGCACATGGTATTGGGGGTAGGGTACTGACATGGATAGAAAATTGGTTGGCAAGCAGGAAACAGAGTAGGGATTAACGGGTCCCTTTCAGAATGGCAGGCGGTGACTAGTGGGGTACTGCAAGGCTCGGTGCTGGGACCACAGCTGTTTACAACGTACATTAATAATTTAGATGAAGGGATTAAAAATAACATTAGAAAATTTGCAGATGACACAAAGCTGGGTGGCAGTGTGAAATGTGAGGAGGATGTTATGAGAATGCAGGGTGACTTGGACAGGTTGGGTGAGTGGGCAGATGCAGTTTAATGTGGATAAATGTGAGGTTATCCACTTTGGTGGCAAAAACAGGAAGGCAGATTACTATCTGAATGGTGTCAAGTTAGGAAAAGGGGAAGTACAACAATATCTAGGTGTCCTTGTTCATCAGTCACTGAAAGTAAGCATGCAGGTACAGCAGGCAGTGAAGAAAGCTAATGGCATGTTGGCCTTCATAACAAGGGGAGTTGAGTATAGGAGCAAAGAGGTCCTTCTGCAGTTGTATAGGGCCCTGGTGATACCACATCTGGAGTATTGTGTGCAGTTTTGGTCTCCAACTTTGAGGAAGGACGTTCTTGCTTTTGAGGGAGTGCAGCGTAGGATCACGAGGTTAATTCCCGGAATGGCGGGACTGACATATGCTGAAAGATTGGAGCGACTAGGCTTGTAAACACTGGAATTTAGAAGGATGAGAGGGGATCTGATTGAAACATATATGGTTATTAAGGGATTGGACATGCTAGAGGCAGGAAACATGTTCCCTATGTTGGGGGAGTCCAGAACTAGAGGCCACAGTTTAAGAATCAGGGGTAGGCCATTTAGAACAGAGTTGAGGAAAAACTTTTTCACCCAGAGAGTTGTGGATCTGTGGAATGCTCTGCCTCAGAAGGTAGTGGAAGCCAATTCTCTGGATGCTTTCAAGAAAGAGTTAGATAGAGCTCTTAAAGATAGTGGAGTCAAGGGATACGGGGAGAAGGCAGGAACAGGGTACTGATTGTGGATGATCAGCCATGATCACAGTGAATGGCGGTGCTGGCTCGAAGGGCCAAATAGCCTACTCCTGCACCTATTGTCTATTGTCTGTTGTCTAAAACAGCAGGGGAATGGGTTAGACAGGGGTACTCCAACAGGAGCCAATGAAAGCTCAACATCCTCCTTCGACGTCATAAATAGTCTGAGATTCCATAAAGGTTGAAAATGAGGATGAAATACCTTGCACGCATTGCAGTCTAAGTTAGTCAGGTTTTGCTCTCTGTCTTTCAGTATTGTGATTTAGAATTCAGAATCTGTTGTATAGAGATTAATGCTAAAAAGTATACATCTCCTGAAGGGACTGATTTGATAAATCATGCATTGAAGGTACAATATCCTGGTGTTTCAAAAAATTTATTTTGTTTCGAGCAAAGAAAAAGCAATTATGCAATGAAAACAAAATATTACAAGAATAACTCCTAGTAAATTGATTACTTCATTGAATGATTCTAATCTCTTTGTTGAAAATTTATTCTCCCCATGCTAGCTATGCATTCAATGTTTGCTTCAAAACAGAAAGAAACTTACTTTTTAAGGAAAATCTCCAAACAAAATAAATCTTCCAGATGCTTTCAGGGTTGATATCTCCAGATGCCATTGAGGATGATGTCAATGTATCTCTTTTTTTCCTCATCTTTCTGCTAGTGACTTTGAATCTTTCCCTAATTTATTATTTCTGCAGCTTCATAATTATTTCCCAGAATTAAAGATCTGATCAGAATTCTGATAATGTATATTTTCTGCTTTATTTTCACTGTTAATTTTTTTTGCATCATCAAAACAGGCAAGGGAAAGGAAGGAAGATTTTCTATCACAAAAAAAATTACTTTAAAATACTGTTCTGGTATAACATGCACATTTACTCAGTAAGGATTTCTTTCTGGTGAGCTCTACAAACATAACCAAATTTAATTCACCATAACATGCAGAACCTGTGCACAGGTCCCATCTGTTGAATTGCTGAGCTAAGTTTTAGACAAGAAAAGGATATCTTTCTCTCTGATCTAATCTAGGAGATAAAGGAAGTAAGCCTATTTTTCATGAAGGCCCACTTTTGATGGCACTTATTTATTTGACTTTCTACTGTTTGGTATGTCAGAAGGCCACCCAGCCCAGTGAGTCCATGGTGGTTCTCAAGAAACAATCTATTCACTTTAATGAATTCAATCTACTTCACTTTTTCCACTTCACTTTTACTCCTCATTTTCAGTCTGTAGACAATTTGCTGCTGGGAACATTTTCTCTCTGCTTGCTCTATTTAAACTCACCATGACCTTGTACATGCTATCTGCTCGAAGTAGAACAAACTTAACTTCTGCAGAGTAAACTTTTCACTGAAATCCCTTAACCTAGAAACATTCTTGCAAAGCTCATCTACCTCCTCCCTGGAATTTTTACATCCCCTTCCAAGTGTGATCACCAGAATTGGACATAATATTCTAGTTCTGCTTTGAAATGAATTCATTACATTCTCTCTGCCTTTATTCTTTATGTCTCTTTTTAGAATTCCCAGGAACACACATGCTTTGATTAACCACTCTCATTAAGTCTTCTGCTACTTGGAAAGAAATCTGAACCTGCACTTCTCGGTCTCTGTCCCTGCATGCCCTTTAGCATGTAGCTATAATTATCATTCCTCATTTTCACTCTGCCAAAATGCATCATCTCATACTTCGGCATTAAATTTATCTGCCTTGCCATTTTTCAAACTGATAGTGTAAGAGTGAAATTCATAACTATAATAGCTCATTATCACACCATATCTGGAAATGCATTCAGCATTTTGCTATGGTATGATATCCATTCTATAGATCTTTCACTTTTAATGGACAGAACTCCTATATATTAATTCTTGCCTTTGCACCCACCAATCCAACCACTCTCATTATTCAATACAGTTTAAATGAGTATGGAGATAAAAATGCATCACAATCTCAAGCATTGAACTATCTCATCATCAATGTGCAAACCTTATATGTCCTTGTGTGACTACTTTAACTGAACATTAGGTCCATTTCAGTCAGGTGAGTTGGGTTAAAATTTGACCACAACTCTTCCATTCTGATTGAAAAGCCAGAAACCGGAGATCTCTTATAAGAACAAGCAGTGGGTGGCCTTCTAAATTTATTCCCCCATGCAAATAGCTTTACCTGTATTGTATTACAATAATAATAAGGGCATCTTTCCTTAGCTAATCTGTTGCAAGAATTCTTACCTTTACCCTTTCCTCACTCTAGACTTCACAATCCCAATACACTCCTATCCTGCTTCCCTTAGTCCACTCTCTGTAAAGGCAAGGTCAGTCAATGCTTTACTGCCTGTACCCTAACTTTCATCAGATCACCTTTTCAGACTATAGAGCTCACATTCTCGGACTACTTGGTCTCCAGCATAGGCAACACCTCAAAACTTTGTTTTGAACCCACCCATGTGCACACTCACATGACCTTACATCTCTATAGCTTCCTCCAGCTCAAAACCTGTGGAAATAGCTGTCTTCCTTCAATTCCAGGCACCTGTCCTTCATCACAATGGCAAAAATATTAAAACTCTATCCCCTCTCCTAACTTCATTGCCTTTCTTTCTTCTTTTAAGCTTGTTTTTAGAATCTACCCTACTGAATAGGCATTTGGCCAGTTGCCTGTTTGTTTCCTCTGTATGTGAGTGTGAAACAACTTCGATTATACTCCTGTGAAGAGCCTTGAAATGTTTTGGTCGGTTGCTTCTTTAAATCTGCCAGATAACAAGTTTTTGTCGCTTTTTCATAACTAATTAAAGCCAATGACTTGATGTTCAGGCGTGTACTCATCCTATCACTCATTTCTTCTACTTCTACAGTGAATCCCGGCTGAGGTTCTATTTTTCATTCGTTACAATCAAAGTAGCAATGATTCATGAAATAACTTTAGACCTCTTTCTGATGAAGCAACTGATCTAATTGGTGCATTGGTCTGAAGAGAGCAACAACACTGAAAATGCCAAGAGTGTTTCACTGATACTGGAACCATGTGACTAACAAAGGATGGCAACCAAACCCCGGTAACTATTCGTATAGCTCATGCCGAATATAATCGTAAAAGATTAATTCCAATAATAGTTCTTGAATCAAATTGATTTGAATTGACTTTATTTCTTACATCCTTCACATACATAAGGAGTAAAAATCTTTACGGTTACGTCTCCATCTAAATGTGCAATGTGCAATCATGATAATTTATAATAATTTGTAATAAATAGAACAGTCAATGTAACATAGAAATTAAATTCAAATCAGCGTGAGCTAATCAGTCTGACGTCATGGTGGAAGAAGCTGTCCAGGCGCCTGTTGGTCCTGGCTTTTATGCTGCAGTACTACTTCCTGGATGATAGCAGCTGGAATAGATTGTGGTTGGAGTGGCTCAGGTCCCCAATGATCCTTCGGGCCCTTTTCTTGCACCTGTCTTTGTTAACGTCCTGAATCATGGGAAGTTCACAACTACAGATATGCTGGGCTGTCTGTACCGGTCTCTGCAGAACCCTGCGATTAAGAGAGGTACAGTTCCCATACCAGGCAGTGATGCAACCAGTCAGGATGCTCTCAATTGGGCCCCTGTAGAAAGTTCTTAGGATAGGGTAATCAATGAAATACAGTCTACTTTTCCTGAAGGATGTTAATTTCTTGTTATTTTTATATTTCAATGGAGCAATTAGACTGGGAAACTTAGGGAATGCTTATAAAATGACACTTTTGAATGGTAAGGCAAAACTGATAGCACATTTTTACACTTGTGTGTGTACACTGTGTACTAGGTAAAATGGATTGACTTGCTTCCATTGGTGTGACACCCACGTGCACAGGCCCAAGCAGCAGCAATGTCAATCTGTATACAACAGCATTTTTCATAGTGCTAGGCCACATAAACATGCTGAAGAAATGATGTGGGCCTTGACGATGAAAGCAGGCCATAACAAACAGACTAGGATCTACCTGAGCACAAGGTAAAGCCTTGTCCTTATTGGACATGCAATTAGGGAAGTCACCAGAAAATTCTTCTTTGGTGGATCAGATAAGTATCAGGAGGGCACTTTGCGGGAGACTTAGATCATTTTTATGCCTCCATAAGATATCCGTCACACAACCATAATATTTGAATTCTTGTCAGACCATGCTAACACAAAGTTTGATCCTATCACTCTTGTTTGGGTCACAGATTTGACCCAGTGCTTGAAAAAACAATTGTCATAAGATCTTATGATAAGATTTCTCTGTAACTTCCACCACCTCCATCAGAATCTCACCACCAAGTGCATCTTTCCCTCCCCCCACTTTCCGCTTTCCACAGGGATCGCTGCCTATGCAACTCCCTTGTCCATTTGTCCCTCCCTACTGATCTCCCTCTTGGTACTTATCCTTGCAAGCAAAACAAGTGCCATACCTACCCCGACACCTCCTTCCTCACTACCATTCAGGGCCACAAACAGTTCATCCAGGTGAGGTGACATTTCAACTGTGAGTCTGATGGGTTATCTACTGTCTCCGGTACTCCCAGAGTGGCCTCTTCTATATCGGAGAGACCAAACATAGATTGGTAGACCACTTCGCTGAGCACCTACACTCCTTCTGCCAGAAAAAGCGGGATCTCCCAGTGGCCATCTATTTCAATTCTACTTCCCATTCCCATTCTGACATGTCTTCTACTGTCACGAAGAGGCCACACTCAGGTTGGAGAAGCAGCACCTTATATTCTTTCTGGGTAGCCTCCCACCTGATGTTATGAACATCGATTTCTCAAACTTCTGGTAATTGCCCCCCCCTTCACAATTACCCCATTCCCAATTGCCTCTCTCACCGTATCTCCTTACCTGCCTATCACCTCCCTCTGGTGCTTCTCCCCTTCCTTTTCTGCCATTGTCTTCTACCCTCGCCTATCAGATTCCCCCTTCTCCAGCCCTTAATCTTTTTCACTAATGGACTTCCCAGCTCTTCACTTCATCCCTGCCCCTCCCCATTTCACCTATCACCTGCTACCTTAGAAACATAGAAACATAGAAAATAGGTGCAGGAGTAGGCCATTCGGCCCTTCGAGCCTGCACCGCCATTTATTATGATCATGGCTGATCATCCAACTCAGAACCCCGCCCCAGCCTTCCCTCCATACCCCCTGATCCCCGTAGCCATAAGGGCCATATCTAACTCCCTCTTAAATATAGCCAATGTACTGGCCTCAGCTGCTTCCTGTGGCAGAGAATTCCACAGATTCACCACTCTCTGAGTGAAGAAGTTTTTCCTAATCTCGGTCCTAAAAGGCTTCCCCTTTATCCTCAAACTGTGACCCCTTGTTCTGGACTTCCCCAACATCGGGAACAATCTTCCTGCATCTAGCCTGTCCAATCCCTTTAGGAATTTATATGTTTCAATCAGATCCCCCCTCAATCTTCTAAATTCCAATGAGTACAAGCCCAGTTCATCCAGTCTTTCTTCATATGAAAGTCCTGCCATCCCAGGAATCAATCTGGTGAACCTTCTTTGTACTCCCTCTATGGCAAGGATGTCTTTCCTCAGATTAGGGGACCAAAACTGCACACAATACTCCAGGTGTGGTCTCACCAAGGCCTTGTACAACTGCAGTAGTACCTCCCTGCTCCTGTACTCAAATCCTCTCGCTATAAATGCCAGCATACCATTCGCCTTTTTCACCGCCTGCTGCACCTGCATGCCCACTTTCAATGACTGGTGTATAATGACACCCAGGTCTCGTTGCACCTCCCCTTTTCCTAATCGGCCACCATTCAGATAATAATCTGTTTTCCTATTTTTGCTACCAAAGTGGATAACTTCACATTTATCCACATTAAGTTGCATCTGCCATGAATTTGCCCACTCACCCAACCTATCCAAGTCACTCTGCATCCTCTTAGCATCCTCCTCACAGCTAACACTGCCACCCAGCTTCGTGTCATCCGCAAACTTGGAGATGCTGCATTTAATTCCCTCATCCAAGTCATTAATATATATTGTAAACAACTGGGGTCCCAGCACTGAGCCTTGCGGTACCCCACTAGTCACCGCCTGCCATTCTGAAAAGGTCCCGTTTATTCCCACTCTTTGCTTCCTGTCTGCTAACCAATTCTCCATCCACATCAATACCTTACCCCCAATACCATGTGCTTTAAGTTTGCACACTAATCTCCTGTGTGGGACCTTGTCAAAAGCCTTTTGAAAATCCAAATATACCACATCCACTGGTTCTCTCCTATCCACTCTACTAGTTACATCCTCAAAAAATTCAAAGAGATTCGTCAGACATGATTTTCCCTTCACAAATCCATGCTGACTTTGTCCGATGATTTCACCGCTTTCCAAATGTGCTGTTATCACATCTTTGATAACTGACTCCAGCAGTTTCCCCACCACTGACGTTAGGCTAACCTGTCTATAATTCCCCAGTTTCTCTCTCCCTTCTTTTTTAAAAAGTGGGGTTACATTAGCCACCCTCCAATCCTCAGGAACTAGTCCAGAATCTAACTAGTTTTGAAAAATTATCACTAGTGCATCCACTATTTCTTGGGGTACTTCCTTAAGCACTCTAGGATGCAGACCATCTGGCCCTGGGGATTTATCTGCCTTCAATCCCTTCAATTTACCTAACACTACTTCCCTACTAACAAGTATTTCGCTCAGTTCCTCCATCTCACGAGACTCTCTGTCCCCTACTATTTCTGGAAGATTATTTATGTCCTCCTTAGTGAAGACAGAACCAAAGTAATTATTCAATTGGTCTGCCATGTCCTTGCTCCCCATAATCAATTCACCTGTTTCTGTCTGTAGGGGACCTACATTTGTCTTTACCAGTCTTTTCCTTTTTACATACCTATAAAAGCTTTTACAGTCAGTTTTTATGTTCCCTGCCAGTTTTCTCTCATAATCTTTTTTCCCCTTCCTAATTAAGCCCTTTGTCCTCCTCTGCTGAACTCTGAATTTCTCCCAGTCCTCAGGTGAGCCACTTTCTCTGGCTAATTTGTATGCTGCTTCTTTGGAATTGATACTATCCTTAATTTCTCTTGTCAGCCACGGGTGCACTACCTTCCTTGATTTATTCTTTTGCCAAACTGGGATGAACAATTGTTGTAGTTCATCCATGCAACCTTTAAATGCTTGCCATTGCATATCCACCGTCAATCCTTTAAGTGTCATTTGCCAGTCTATCTTAGCTAATTCACGACTCATACCTTCAAAGTTACCCCTCTTTAAGTTCAGAACCTTTGTTTCTGAATTAACTATGTCACTCTCCATCTTAATGAAGAATTCCACCATATTATGGTCACTCTTACCCAAGGGGCCTCTCACGACAAGATTGCTAATTAACCCTTCCTCATTGCTCAAAACCCAGTCCAGAATAGCCTGCTCTCTAGTTGGTTCCTCGACATATTGGTTCAAAAAACCATCCCGCATACATTCCAAGAAATCCTCTTCCTCAGCACCTTTACCAATTTGGTTCACCCAATCTACATGTAGATTGAAGTCACCCATTATAACTGCTGTTCCTTTATTGCACACATTTCTAATTTCCTGTTTAATACCATCTCCGACCTCACTACTACTGTTAGGTGGCCTGTACACAACTCCCACCAGCGTCTTCTGCCCCTTAGTGTTACGCAGCTCTACCCATATCGATTCCACATCTTCCCGGCTTATGTCCTTCCTTTCTATTGCGTTAGTCTCTTCTTTAACCAGCAACGCCACCCCACCTCCCCTCCCTTCATGTCTATCCCTCATGAATATTGAATATCCCTGAACATTGAGCTCCCATCCTTGGTCACCCTGGAGCCATGTCTCTGTGATCCCAACTATATCATAATCATTAATAACAATCTGCACTTTCAATTCATCCACCTTATTACGAATGCTCCTTGCATTGACACACAAAGCCTTCAGGCGCTCCTTTACAACTCTCTTAGCCCTTATACAATTATGTTGAAAAGTGGCCCTTTTTAATGCTTGCCCTGGATTTGTCGGCCTGCCACTTTTACTCTTCTCCTTAGTACTTTTTGCTTCTACCCTCACTTTACACCCCCCTGTCTCTCTGCACTGGTTCCCATCCCCCTGTTGTGAACTAACCTCCTCACACCTAGCCTCTTTAATTTGATTCCCACCCCCCAACCATTCTAGTTTAAAGTCACCTCAGTAGCCCTCGCTAATCTCCCTGCCAGGATATTGGTCCCCCTAGGATTCAAGTGTAACCCGTCCTTTTTGTACAGGTCACGCCTGCGCCAAAAGAGGTCCCAATGATCCAAGAACTTGAATCCCTGCCCCCTGCTCCAATCCCTCAGCCACGCATTTATCCTCCACCTCATCGCATTCCTACTCTCACTGTCGCGTGGCACAGGCAGTAATCCCGAGATTACTATCTTTGCGGTCCTTTTTCTCAACTCCCTTCCTAGCTCCCTATATTCTCCTTTCAGGACCTCATCCCTTTTCCTACCTATGTCATTGGTACCTATATGTACCACGACCTCTGGCTCCTCACCCTCCCACTTCAGGATATCTTGGACACGATCAGAAATATCCCGGACCCTGGCACCAGGGAGGCAGACTACCATCCGGGTCTCTGGACTGCGTCCACAGAATCGCCTATCTGACCCCCTTACTATTGAGTCCCCTATCACAACTGCCCTCCTCTTCCTTGCCCTACCCTTCTGAGCTACAGGGCCAGACTCTGTGCCAGAGGCACGGCCACTGTCACTTCCCCCGGGTAAGCTGTCCCCCCCAACAGTACTCAAACAGGAGTACCTATTGTTAAGGGGTACAGCCATCGGGGTACTCCCTATTACCTGACTCTTCCCCTTCCCCCTCCTAACCGTGACCCACTTGTCTGCCTCCCATGGCCCCTTGTACTTCTTCCTCTCCTCCCCCACCTTCTTGCTTTGACTTCTCATCTTCTTTTCCGGTCCTGATGAAGGGTCTCGGCCCGAAATGTCAACAGATTACTCTTTTCTATAGATGCTGCCTGACTTGCCTCCAGCATTTTGTGTGTTTTGATTGGATTTTCAACATCTACAGATATCTTCGTGCCATATAATCATATTTCTTCATTCAGGCTTCCACTTTATTTTTTTTGAAATTGTGCATAGTTTCCCATGTGCAATAGTGAAGAAATTTGGAACTCACATTGCCCGCATGCACAGCTGTTTGCATGCTGTGCTTCTATGAAATCCTTCTGAGGCTGCAAAGCAAGAACTAATACTGTCCGACTGCACAATACATTCCTACCTGCCTTTCAACACACACTGGAATTTACAGCCCTTGATCTCAAGTTTGTGCATAACCATTTATTGCTGTGAAGGATAAATTAGAATTCTCATCTTTAAACATACTTTTTAGAATATCAACTTGAGTTCATAAAGTAGCAGTCTTATATTATGTTCCAATACCACAGCATGACGGTACAGTACAGTATAGTACGGGCAAACAGATTAGTGCAAGCACAAATGTTCTATCAGGTAAAACCATCCTGTAGTCCTCAAGGCCAGAGATACACAAGAGGAATGAAGATTAAAAGATAAAATGATAGCACTCTATGTATCCCATGCTTCCAATGTTGCAAGGGAAAAGATTAAGATGTGGTATTGATCTGCTTTCAAAACCACCCCCTCAGAAAGCGTATGGGATCACTGACTTACCTTAGAGTGCTGTTCTCTGAGCTCTGTACCATTTAAACGTATCCTCCTGCTGAGAGACTAATTATCGAATTTGTGTTTGAAGCTGCCAGTTTCTCAATACTTTCCAGAACCTCGTGTGGTAAGTACGCGTGGCCGTAACTTGTGGCACATTTGTGCAATAGGAGAAGCCCACAGTACACAAGGCATGAATATTTTAAGAATAAAATTCAGGCAATATCCTTTTCAGTTTATATGTTATATGCAGTTTATCAAAATGGTATCAGATGAAAGAAATTTAAAATTTCCTGATTAAATTAGCAACATTAAAATCTATTTTTAGAGCAAAAGCTTTGGTTGTTTGTTTTCATTTTCTTTGTCTATTAGTTGTGCATTGGTAATCAGAAACCACCCCAAGATAAATACAAAGACCATTAGAAAGAGAACAATGCATTTTATTACAAATAACAGCCCAAGAGCAGAGAAAAATGAAATTTTTAACATACCTGAGATGGACCATTAACACTGGAATGTTACTTCAAATATCAAAATGTCATTAATTAACACCCTACTTAACTACTCCTGCTGGGTTTGAAATTTTGATAGAACAATGACAGTAAAATGCTCTTGCTATCCTTTTTAGCCCACAAAGGCCATGAAGTTAGCTTTCAATTCACTGAGTTATGTGGTCACTCATTATTCTGGGAAATTCTTTCCAATCAACAAGCACATAGAAGAATATGGAATCCTGTTAAAAAAAACAGCAATGCAAGAAGGCACATGGAGAGAAACCAATTCAAAAAACAATTGAGATTCATTTATATAACTATCTGAGTTGTCTCAAGTAATAATAACTTAATAGGTTATCACCAGTCATAGACTGAAGCTTTCAATAGACTGGTGTTTAGTTACATCTGATAGCATTGTCCAGGAATAGTTTACTTAGCCAGTCACTGTATTTTGATGGCTGTCATATTTTCACCACAACTACAGAAAACACAAGTTAATTCCTTTCTAAATGTGTCCCTGTTGCAAACTGCAAGGTCTGCAGTGCCAAGTCAACTCTAAAGAATAAATTATGTGAAGCCTCTAATCGTAGAACAGCTGGCGCTGAACGTAATCAATATCTTGATCATAACACTTCAAAACAGCCTATGCAGTTAAATAACACTTCAATCCTATTAGCTGAAGATACTTCCATAATTAATAGAACAATACGATGAACAGTAAACAGATGAGGCAGCAAGAAAATCAGTAAAGGAATGCAAATCATTTTGAAGGTTAACCCATCAAAAGTGCTGACAGACCTTAAAAAAGTTAAGAGCAGGCTGCGTTTAACTTAAGAATGACTGTAGCTCACATCTCGGTCAAGCTTGGTAACAGTATTGGCAAGATTGATTTTATAATTTATCTTTCACTCAATGCATTTATTTCTCTGAAAAAAATTACCTCGCTTTTATTGGACAAAGTTGTTAGTTCTGATTTTTCTGATCTTTTAGCAATCTATATTTTCTGAGTAAATTGACCTCTATTTGCTTCTCAATAGACTCTTTCCTAATAGATCAAAACAAGAAAAAACGTACTGATAAAGAAGCCAAACTGTGTAACCTTTATAGAAATTAATCATCTCTTCTCACCAATTAGGATACCCAATTCATAAAACCATTCTTTAATCTAGTCACCCTTCATCTACAGGGAGGCATGTAGATATCCAGACCACCTAATATTCTTCATCTGCCTATTGATTTGGTTGACATCTTATCTCCAATTTAACAGTTCATATGGCACAATCATTGTTTGTTTTGAAGTGAGGATTGTACTCTGTTGTAACACTTTGTCTTTAGTTCATGCTCATGAGAGTGGACTTCAGGCAAGTATGCATCTATAGAAATAAAACACTTTCCACGTATTATACTGACCTACATAACAGTACTGGTCACTTACAAGATAGGTTTTACTGTTCTAATTAGCTGGAGAATTAATTTCTCTTGACTGCATGAAACCTTATAGTTAATTATTTCCTCATAGAGTCATAGAGCACTACAGCCCATCTAGTCTGTGTTGAACTATTAATCTACTTAGTCCCATTGTCTTGCACCGGGACCATACCCCTCCCATCCAATAATCTATCTTAAATGTTGAAATGGAGCTTGCATGCACCACTTATGCTGGCAGCTCATTCCACTCTCTCACAACCCTCTGAGTAAAGAAGCTCCCACTCATGTTCCCCTTAAACATTTCACCTTTCACCCTTAACCCATGGCCTCTGGTTCTCCCACATGAGGTCCTGTGAAGTAATAATGCCCAGGAACCTCAACCCAACCTCAGTGGAAAAAGCCTGCTTTCATTTAGCCTATCTATATACCTCATAATTTTGTATACCTCTCTCAAATCCCCCCTCATTCTCCTACTCTCCAGGGAATAAAGTTCTAACATATCCAACCTTTCCCTATATCTCAGGTCCTCAAGTCCCAGCAACATCCTTGTAAACTTTCTCTGCACTCTTTCAATCTTATTGATAGCTTTCCTTCAGATCGTTGACCTAATTGTGTATACTTGGTAGGGAGTGAAGGTAATTTTATTGGCAGCACAGTGTAATGCTGCATCCTCACAACTCTGGTGAGCCAGGTGCAGTCCTGAATTTGGATGCTGTCTTTATGGAGTCTGCATGCAATTTCTGTAATTGTGTATGTTTCTTCTCTGATTTGCTCCCATTCATAAAGACATAGATTGGTAGCTTAAGTAGCAATTATAAATTATGTGCTAGGTCCCATCCGCAAGCTTCCTCTGTGACAGGAGGCAGGATGTGAGACTGAGCACGTCTCCACATCCCGCTCAGCCAGCACTACCGTGCTACAGGGCTTTCTCCCGTCTCTTATTTTTGCCATACACCAATTAGTGTGCCTCCAGTGATTGTGGTTGACACCATTGACATTGGACTCCAGGTGTGATGAATCCAAGTACCACCAGGAAGTAAACAGGCTAGTGTCCTGGTGCAGTCACGATAACTTGGAGCTGAATGCCCCCAAAGCCATGGACATGTATATATTGACTTCAGGAGAAATGTGTCTCCTCTCACACTATACAAAAACTACAGCAAACTGTCAGGTCAACTGTAAAGGTCATTGGCTGCAGTCTACCATCACTGCAGGACTTGTATGCACCTAGGACAAAGAAACGGGGAGGAAAGAGCATTGTGGACACTACCCAACCTGCAAACTGTCTTCTCCAAAAGCTCCCTTCGGAAAGCACCATCCGGTGATTGAAACAAAAACTTCATCTTAAAAGTTTCTTCCCCTGACAGTTAATCTGATCAATCATTCTAGTCAGCCCCACCCCACCCCTGTCTCTGCATTACACCATAAACACTTTAAACTACTTTCTATAATGCTTACATTGTAAATACAGGTTGGTATTTATGTATTTACGCACATCTTATTCCACATCCATACTTTAACTTCTAACTTTATATTTTATATAATTCTTTATTCTTTATGATTGTTGAATGCCGTTTTTTTGTTGTATGTCGAACTAACACACCACAGCGCATTCCTAATACATGTAAATGCAATGTATATGGCGAAAAAAGTTGATCCCTGATCCTTACTTCTGGAGCAGGGTAATCAGGGTGCAGTTGGTGATAACGGGAGAGATACACTGGAGATTACAGGCAGATAATTTAGGAGATCGGATCAGTAGGGGGTGACTGCGCCTGTCTGTTAATGGAGTAACTGCAATTTTGTGTTGCTCTTAGTTTTGTTTCTCTCCCCCTAGTTTAAACTTAGAATTTAAAATTTTTAATTGCTGATTCTTGAGGGGGAACAATATGTCTATGTCTACAAGGAGTGGGAAGAACTTGTCTGAACCTAGTGATAAAGGTAATGGGAAAGGAAAGATGCCAAAGAAAAGATCTGATGAAATGCCACCATGGGCTGAAGATATGGTCTGGACACTGCATTCAATTAAAGATCAGAATGGATCAATCAACTGGAAGAGAATAGTAATGAAATGAAGTCATTTCTGGGAAAACTCAAGATGTTGCATACGAAGAGGAATTGAAGATAACTAAGCAAAAATTGTCTGAAGCTACAACTCGTTTGGAGAGATATCAAAATAAGATTATAGACCTGGAAACTAGGTCTCGCTGGAGAAATATACAAATTGTTGGACTCCAAGAAGGGGTTGAAGATGGAGATTTAACTGCTTACTCATACTTTATTTCCTACTATATTATCAAAGCCACCTACTATAGAAAGAGCACACAGAGCTTTTACGTCGAAATTTAAAGATCCAAATAGACCAAGGTCTGTTTTGGTCTGTTTTCATCATTTTAAAATAAAAGATCAAATAATGCGACAGGCAAGAAAACAGGGAGATTTATGGAATCTGAGCTCCGTTTTTATTATGATTAACTGAGGGAGGTAATGGAATAAAGATCAAGACTTACTCTGGTAATGAAACAGGCATATGATAAGAAACTGTTTCCTTCTTTGTGTTACCCAACAAGAATTAAAGTTTTTGCTTCTAACTCTCCTCCTTGTACATTTTTTGATCCAAAAGCTGCATTGGAGTTCGTTCAAACTATACCTGCCGCCGTTACCGAATGAATTGTCTGAAATTGGTTATTTGTATATTCTTGGCATTTCGGAAGGAAGATTTATGAAGGTTACTTGGATATATTATTAAAGAAGATAAGGAGAGTCATTCGTTATTGCATATTATTGGTTTTTTCGGAAAGAAGATTTATGGTTCAAGTATGACTGTTTAAATCGTTACTCAGACATTCGACTTGAGAAAAAGAAGATAAAGAGACGTCCCTTTAACCTAATATTTGATTTGATGCCTTTTTTTGTTTCTTTCTTAATTAATTAATTAGTAGTTTTTCCTACTAATGGGGCTTTTTTAAAATATATTTAGGGGAGGGCTTAATTACTTATGTTATTATTAATTGGTATTTTTGGAAATTCAGTATGGTTTAATATGCTATTAATTTTTTTTCTGCTTTATTATAGCGTCTTATAATTGAATTTAAAGTTTTTTTAGAGGCATAATGTTAAACCTAAAAAAAAGCACTGGTTTTTCTCTTTAAGAGATAACATTATTGTGCTGGAATGTAAACACTTTGCTGAGACTTTATTGTTCCTTTCACAAGGTCAGTCATTTTTTTTAAACTGGAGGGAGGGAGAGATAATCCTTTTAAAAATGTTTCTCCTGAACAGATAGGACAGTCCCCAGCTTTGCATTCTATTTAGTCTGCTTGCCTTTTTCGGGCTTTTGGGAGGGGGAGGGGTTAGATTTAGGAATTTTTCCCCATTGGGTGGTTCTTGAGCATGCGTATTTTTTATGTGGTTGTATTCTTCATCACCGCCATTTTTGATCATCCCTTATTGGTATGTGCTCTGTGCATGTGTAAAGTAGAATAAAATTATAATATGGTATTTAAATGGATTAATGTAATAAGTTGGAATGTACGTGGTTGGAATCATCCTATCTAACGAAAAAAGACTTTTAAGATTATTAACTGATTCCAACCTGATACAATTTTTGCTCAAGGGACACATATCAGGGCGGGAGATCAAAATAGATTTTTTGGATGGTGGAAAGGTTTGCAGTTCCACTCCACTTTTCAGAGTAAGACTAAAGGCGCGTCCAGCTTTATTAAATGTAATATATTTACTCAAGAGGATATTGAGTCAGATTCTAATGGTGTCATAAGGTCACGGCTGGGAACGGACCCAAGTGCAAGACACAGACACTGACTAGGATACAGGGCGATGGCAAGGACATGGACAGAAAAACCAGGAACCTGGAACAGGACTGAACAAGAGAGCTAGGAGCCTGGGCTTGGATTCTGAGCCAGAGACTGGACAAGGACCCAGTACCTGGGTCTTGCCTCTGACTCGGACACCATAAATAGGCAAGGACGAGGCTTGGCAGGCAGGCAGGATGAGGCTGAAGTCTTCAGGCTAGAAGCTAGAGGCTAGAGACTTGGCTTGGCTTGGCAAGAGGCTCAAGGCTAGAGACTTGGCTTGGATTGGCAGAAGGCTAGAGGCTAGAGACTTGGCTTGGCTTGGTGAGGCCAGAGGCTGGAGGCAGGAGACTTGAGGTGAGGCTGGAGGCTGGAGGCAGGAGACTTGAGGCGAGGAGAGGCTGGAGGCAGGAGACTTGAGGCGAGGCTGGAGGCTGGAGACTGGAGACTTGAGGCGAGGCTGGAGGCTGGAGACTTGAGGCGAGGCTGGAGGCTGGAGGCTGGAGACTTGAGGCTGGAGATTTGAGGCGAGGTGAGGTGAGGTGAGGCCGGAAGCTGGAGACTTGAGGCGAGGTGAGGCCGGAGGCTGGAGGCCGGAGACTTGAGGTGAGGCTGGAGGCCGGAGACTTGAGGCGAGGTGAGGCCGGAGGCTGGAGGCCGGAGACTTGAGGTGAGGCTGGAGGCCGGAGACTTGAGGCAAGGCTTGGCAGGCTTCTCCTGGGCAGGGCGTGGATCACCACCCGACAGAGGCAAGGGACAGGAAGGGACAGAACCAACCCCAGGTAACGGCAAGACGGCCTGGCTTTCCCGACGGAGGCAAGGGACAGGAAGGGAGCTAGGTACAGGGTGGCTCCAGGACCAGACAGCAAGACAAGGCAAGGCTACTGGCAAAGCAAGGCAAGACGAGAACTTCAGGCGAGGCAAGAGTTACTGGCAAGACAAGGCAGGGCCTCAGGCGAGGAAACAGAAGGCAGAGGAAGGGATACAAGGAGTAAGGACAAGAGCAGTCCAGCAACCACGCCCTGGTCTCTGGAGGTATTTATCCAGCCAGCCCCAACTAGCATCAGCTGCCTCAATTAGCTCAACAAGGACAGAAACAGGGTAGATAGGAAAACCTGGAGCAAGGGTCGATGGACCGGACCGTGAACCGGAATACAGACTTCACGGACCGGACTATGACAAATGGTGGACTTTTAGTTGTTAAAGAAGTGATCTGTATTAGAAAAGTTGTTTTGGTTAATTCGTATGGTCCTAATTTACATGATCCTTCTTTTTTTAAAAAGATATTTGCTTTACTGCCTGATTTAAATGAATATATGTTGATAATGGGTAGGGATTTTAACTGTTGTTTAAATCCTTTGATGGATAAGAGCTTAGCCAATCAGCGGCTTCCAAATCATTCTGCGTCACTTATCAACTCCTTTTTGAGCGAGTTTGGATTGATTGAATTCTGGAGGTATCTACACCCTGATAACAGAAAATATTCTTTCTTTTCACATGTTTATAAAAAATATTCGAGGATCGATTATATTATAATTGATCCTCGCTTCTTGCCTAGTGTTAAAAATTGTGAATATGATGCTATTGCTATATCTGATCATGCGCCTTTGAACTTGTCTTTTGAATTTGATGATGTCATTCTGGCTTGTCCACCCTGGCGCATATCTCACACATTATTACAAAATTCTGACTTTGGCAGTTTTATTAAAAATCACATAAAATGATTTTATCTTTTTAATGATCTAGGGGGTGGATCTAAATTAATTATATGGGATACATTTAAAGCATTTTTACGTGGTCAGATCATTTCTTATTCAGCTAAGCTTAAAAACAGACTAAGGGATCAGTAGGAGTATACTAATAGCTTTCACAGACTCAATGGGCCACTCAACATCCTATTGAGCTCTGGATATTGGAGCTTGATTTTGCACTTGCTGGACCTACTTTCTCCTTTCCTCCTTTGGAACAGAGTTCTAGAGGGCTTCTTGACCCTCTAAATACTGCAAAACAGAACAAATAATTATCTTAAGTATAGCATGAGGTTAAAAAACACCAATGCCAATTTGGTTGATTTACAATTTATGGTGCATATTATTCCAGGAGTTTATCCAAATATGGTAAAGAGAGGACCCAGGGTTTGCTTTGGAGAGAGGACTCTGACAAATGAGGCAATGTGCAGGTCGAGGTGACACATGTGAATGTGGAGTGTGATTTATGATTCATTGATATTGTTAATCGGCAGGTGAACTGAGTGGATTAATGAAGCTGTATCAGAGACAAGCTCTGTGATTTGTAGAACATGGCATTAGGATACATTCAGTGACCCTGACCACACATATAAAATAATTAAACTTATTTTTACAGCACTGAATTCTGGATATTGGGGCTTGATTTTGCACTTGCTGGAGCTACTTTCTCATTTTCTCCTTTCCAATAGAGCTCTCTTGGGATTCCTGACTCCCTGTAGATAGAGGGTAACTCTTCTGCATTGTACACCTAAAAAAAAGCTCCAGAACAACCTTGAATCTTGTCTTGTTTCACATTGTGTCACACTTCATTTTTTCTAAGGTCATGTTCATTTTCAGCATCTCTGCTACAGCCATCGCCCATTGTCTCTTTACAAGGTCCAGGCTGACTGTAAATGGCGCTAGCAAGCTATGATTTTCTTCCTCATGGGTTGGTCCTCGCTGAAAACAGAAATCAATACATTTAACAGTCAGCATCAAGCTGGTCTGCTGGCTGCATTGCAATTAACAGGCACAATGAAACCAAGCTTACAGGTCCTCATGTTGATTTCAAGGGGCTTTCTAATTTAGCCAAAGTTTTGTACAATGGACAAGCAGAAGATTTCTTCTCAGTTAAGTGTTGGGTGGCTCTTCTTTCTGCAACATCAGTATTTGATTACTTTGCAGGAAATTGCTTTACAGGAAATTGCTTTGCTTCACGTTTGACAGACTCTTTGTTGATGTTGATCAACTACATAGGTACACCTTGCACCAGTGAAGGATCAGATAGGACCTGTTACATGTTTTGTTAGCTTTTTGCAGTGTCCTGATCAATAAGCTATTGTTTTAGCCATTAAAAGGCAACTTTAATTTAAACCAGAGGTATATCAGAACATGCTAATGAAAGAACCTACTCTAAACGATTTGGTTAAAGATGCTTGTTTCAGATGAATGAACTGGAACTAACATCTGTGCAAGCAATTTCATCTCTTTGAACTAAAATTGCCCTTTGAAAGTCAGATTTCTGAAACAACATGTTCAAGTAGGTTCAATTACATGGGACTGATTTTCACAGGGATTACGGGAGCACAGTGGATGACTACTTCATTTGCCTAATTTTTCATTTTCACAATATTGCAGGTGATAAAGTTTATCTGTTCATCTTTCAGCAAGAATTAAAGTGAATTTAAGCCTTTTGCAGTGTGATAGATATTCACTTTTCAGGGTCCACAAGGCTTATTGCTAATCTCAGCTTTCTAGCACAGCAGCATGACCTTTCCAAAAGGTCAGAGTTGTTTGTGACAAAGTTAAATTTCTAACAAATATTCCTTGTTCAGCTTCTTTTTATAAACAAGAGCCTGTCTTCAGTTCTTAATGTAAATTAAAAGCAGCAATCAGTTTGAAGTTAAAAGAACATCTTTGCAAACAGCATTGTTAGAGAGCATAGGTTGCTGGTCCACATCAGGAGACTGGCTGCTCAAGAGATGTGGCTTGCAAAGAGAAGTGACCATGACAATTCTGGGACTGCATTAGCTAAACACAAGAAAATGGGGTTTATGTCACTTTGCACTTCCCACAATAGTTAGGATATTTGTGTACTCATAGAGTCAGCCCTCACAGCATTAATATAAGGTGTTTGGGCTCTCTGTCCCAAGAAGTTTTTAGACCAGTGGTTCCCAACCTTGGTTAATGGTATTGGTCCATGGCAAACAAAAAATTGGGAACCCCTGTTTTAGACCATCTGTGTGAATTACATTGTCCCAGTAAAGGTACCTAAGAAACATCACATGCGAATAATGTCAACCAGTAGCAAAATATTAGAAAGCATTGGGATTGTTAGGAATGACAAGGACAATGACAGAAAGACAGTATGACAGAAGGAAGAACTAGAATTCATTCCTCAACCTTCAGTTTCTGTGACAGATTGCTCATTCATCCGCAACTCATTGGTATGTTCTTTTTGTTCATAAGAGTTTAACCTGTGTTTGGAAACCCTTTGTAGTTTATAAATCTTCTGTAATTTGGAAATCTTTTATAAATCAGAAAACCTCTGAGAGTGTTAAATGTGTGTTAAGAACTATTTGCCTAAATTTAAAGGTGTATCATTAAAAATAAAATAAACCGTGTTTAATCTATTTCGTTAGCTAAAAGTATCACCTCCTTGATAGGGGGCGGGGGACCCACCACACAACCAGTGGGTATTGGCAGCTAGACCTTGCCACAGAGACTAGATGGGGAACTAAGCTGGTCTTTGAAGAGAAGGTGGGTGCAGTATAACATCCCTATAGTGAGGCTACCTGTAAATATTTATATCGGATAGAGCTTAAAATTTTCTTTTGAAGATAGAGCTTTGCAGAGTGAACACAATAACATCACAGCAGGTTGTATGCAAATATCAAAAGTCAATATGAGTTCAGCATCAAGCAATCAGCCTTTATCAGTAAATAGATTTATTATTTTGCAAAATGGGATAATTGTGCAAGAAAATATTACCAGATTGAAATTGAGAATGTAGGAATGACAGAAAACTGTTTAGCCCCTTGAATTTCAGAATGAAATTTTGACTGATCTGTGACTTGCCCTGATCTTGATATCTTTGGTGAATGAAGATCCTTCAGTCTCAGATTTAAAAGTAACATCTGATCTCACATCAAATGCTGAGCGTGTAGAGGAGAGTTACAAGGATGTTGCCTGGATTGGAGGGTGTACCTGATGAGAATAGGTTGAGTGTAATTAGCTTTTTCTCCTTGGAGTGACGGAGGATGAGAGGTGACTTGATCAAGGTGTATAAGATGATGAGGGGCATTAATCGTGTGGATAGCCAGAGGCTTTTTCCAATGGCTGAGATGGCTAACACAGTGGGGGCATAGTTTTAAGGTGCTTGGAAATAGGTACTGAGGGGATGTCAGGGGTAAGTTTTTCACACAGAGTAGTGGGTGCGTGGAATGCACTGTCAGCAGCGGTGATGGAAGTGGATAAAATAGGGTCTCTTAAGAGCCTCTTAGATAGGTACATGGAGCTTAGAAAAATAGAGGGCTATTTGCTAGGGAAATTCTAGGCAGTCTCCAGAGTAGGTTACATGGTCAGCACAACATTGTGGGCTGAAGTGGCCTGTAATATGCTGTAAATTTCTATGTTCTCTGTAAGTTCTTAAATGCCATTTGGTATGAGGGTTTCTACCACTGTCTGCATGTAGAAATAGTTCCTAACTGATTCCTGAAATTTTTACTGATAATTTATTAGTCCATACCCTCTAGACCTGGAGTCCCAAATGAGCAGAAATAATTTCTCCTCATCTGGCTTTTTCCCTTTAGCTTTCCAAAAATTTTGAGAAAATCACACTCAAATCTCCAAAATTCCGCTAAATGCAACCTAATTTATTTAGGGCACAGGAACAGGCCTGTTGGCCTAATTGTTTTGCTGAACTAATTAAACTAGTAATTAAATGCCTAACTAAATCACTGCCGACAGAATACCCACATCCTTCCTTTCCCTGCACATCCGCGCTGATCTAAGAGCCCCTTGTGTCTTATCTTTGCTCCCACTACCACTCCCAGTAGCACATTCCAGACACCCGTCACCAAAAAAGAACTTGCCCTGCATGTCTTCTTTAAACTTACTCTCCTCACCTTAACTGCATGACCTCTATTATTAGACATTTCAACTCGAGTAACAGCTAAAGGCTATCTGCTTTATCAACGCCTCACATAATTATATAAACCGCTATCAAGTTTACCCTCATTAAATTTATCTTTGTAATTTAACAAGGCATCATTCCAGTAAATCTATGTTGCTTGGGAGGAAGCTTAATTAGCATGACAATCACATAATACTAGCTATGATTTTATAGATATTAAAATGTTGGATTCTTTGAAAGGTTAGGTAGAGTTACTTATGCCAATGTAAAGACAGCCATTCATTCACTCCTTGTTGAATAGAATGCCTAGTATTTACATCAAAGGTATAAAGGTTTACTTGGAACTGATATATGGGATTGTTCATTGATACATGAATTTTACATATCCTATAATTTATACAGAATCAAATCAGAATCAGATTTAATATCACTGGCACATGTTGAAATTTTTTGTTTGGTGACAGCAGTACAATGTAATAATAAATAAATAAATAAATGTACTGTAGGCCTCCACACCAGATGGTGATACAACCAGTTAGAACGTTCTCCATGGTACATCTGTAGAAATTGTTCTTTGGTGACATACCAGTTCTCCTCTCTGTAACACAACCTTCTTGAAGGTTGTCAAATTATAGCATCTCTGAGGACCTCTTCCCATATATGATAGATGGTGTTGCAAATTTGTCACTGAAGTTGGATTGTTTTAGCATATTAATAGAGATGTCATTTACAACCAAGCCTTTGTTGTTTATCACTTGCAATTTGACTTTATTGACACCATCAACTGAAGGGGTCTCTGGACCATCTTCTCAAATTGACTCCCAGTAGAAACCCGCCTCACAATGGCTTGTAACTCGTGATCTTAACCAACACAGCTGGACAAAAGATCCAATCTTAGTGCAGATTGGCATTAAGCAAGGCAGCTTGATTGCTTAATTCACAATCTCTCTTGCTATACTTCTAAACCACTTCCTGTTGTAATGGAAAAGATTAACATGAAACCATTCTATCTCTGATACTTCCACTCCAGATTCAAGATCATTGCAACCCCAGTTATTGAGGTGAATTGCACAAATACACTTGTCCATTGAAACATCCGCAGAATATAGGGCCTCTACTCAGTATGTCCTCATGAAAAAACACAGCCCAATGACAATAAAGGGTCCACTCTGATCTCATGGAAAACATAGGCTGCTTCCCATATCTTGGGAGCTAACTACAAAGGAATGTACAATAGACATCATTGATGAAACTTACCATCACCATTAGCACAGCAGCAGGGCCTGTGACTATCTGAGGAGAGTGAAGATGAATAGCTCAAACTTAGAATAAAGTTTATGTCCTGTTGGACAGTATTGATCCCTTTCTTGTTGTGTTCCTCAGAGATATGGATACACATAGTAGTTACTTCAAGCACTAGAGATGTACCACCAAGGAAATCACTGCAAAATTTCTCAATTTTGGGTATTGTTATGTCAAGAGACCACTGGAAAGATAGAGTAAAAAATTCAAAGGTATTCCCAACTACCATTGGATACGATTCCCATTAGTATTCATGATTGTTAAAAATGGAGAGAGAACAATTGCATCAGCATTGAGAACCTGACGCGCATTGGGTTCACAGAGAAGATGAGTGACAACTACAGGAGGATGTCAGTTCCCAAATCATTGCCATTCCATTCATATCCATTACCACCCATCCCAAAGTCTGCATGTCTCATATTGATCTCACCTGCTATCTTAAATCCACAGAACTAGAACAGAAAAATAGTCATCCTCAATCTTGGGAAGAGAGGATTGCCATCAAATCATTGCCTTTACTACAGACTCACATAAGTACTTTGAAGCAATGGAGAATGAAGGGAGATCTGAAAGATGTATACAAAATTATGGGGGGTATAGACAGGGTGAATGCATGCAGGCTTTTCCCCTTCAGGTTGGACAAGATTAGAGCTAGAGATCAAAGGTTTAGGGTGAAAGGTGAAATATTTAAGGGGAATCTGAGGGTGAGCTTCTTCACTCAGAAGGCGGTTCAAGTGTGAAATGAGCTCCAGTGGAAGTGATAGATGCGGATTTGATTGTTACATTTAAGAGAAGTTTGCATAGGTACATAGATAAGAGAGGTATGGAAGGCTATGGTCTGGGTGCAGGTAAATAGGACTTGGTAGAAAACTAGGTCAGCAGAGACTAGATGGGTGAAGGGACTGTTTCTATGTGGTAATGCTCTATAACTAAATCATTTTTATGAACTATACAACTTCAAAGCGGAGTGAAGTCAAGTCTGTCATGGTGCAGCTGGTTTGTGGACAAAAGCTCTCACAAACAATAGTCAGATTGTTAGTTTTATTGATGTTGATTGAGAGTTGAATATTAGCTGGGACACTATTTGGCCTTTCTTCAAAACACAGCCCCAAGTCGATACTGTAATTGAGTGTCAGAATGGATTGCAGCTCTGTGCAGATCTCCTGAATTAGACAAACACACAGCATCTTCAATTGTTAGTGCCCACTGCCACTGGTCGAGCAATCAAAATTCAGAATGGAACAGGTAGGTAGTATTTCAAGAAAGAAGCCTGCCTCTATGGTTTTGCAATAACATCCAAGCAGGAAATTAGATTTGATTAATTCAAACCAGCTAATTACCACCACATCAGTGTACACTTAGTCATTAACAAAATGAAGGATGGTGTCATCAAATGTGCTAACGTTAAGAATGAATTTTAAAAAGCTTGTTTCATTGGTTGTTATTTATCCAAATCTTTTAAAAGAGCTTTTATTCTTCTAGAATTTTATTCTGACAATGTTCCATTTATTTTTCTACCTGGCCTACAAAGCTCTTTCATCAAGATAACTTGTGTGAATGCTGGATAAATTATTTCAAATTATTTTGGATTATATTGTGTTCCTTAATTAATACCAACACCAGCGGTACCATACACCAAGCATAGACTTATTAAATTGTGAATATTTCTTAATAATTTCATTGAAATTCCAACATATTCACAGAATAAGGACAGGTCACAGCCCCAAGAGCTGGTATTGCCCTGCAATAAGATTATGGCTGAACTGTTAACTAATTCCACATGCATACAGTATCTCTGTGCCCTCTGGCTTGCAGCAGTCAAACAATATCAGATCTAAACTTAATTGAGTTATCATCTGCAATGGGTGAAAGGTTCTAATGTAATCCATCATTAGCATGCATAAGCCTCTCTCAAGTTTTGTCCAGAATTACTCTGATTTGATCCGTTAATCTTCCATTCTCCTACTTGTCGACAATGATTTTCACCAGCAACGATGCCAATTCATTTCTAACTCCAAACATCAAAACATGCTTAAATTTTTGATCCTTAATTATACATGCTCAGATTGTAAAGTTTTTCCTCATAATTGAACTCTGCATCCCATGGCATATCTCCACTACACACTTCAAGGCCAATGCCACTTCTATAAATCCAATCAGTTCTTTTGAAGGTACAGTTTCCATACGTGAGCTAACTAAGCTTTGGTACAGCTGTAGTAAACCTTTTCCCCACCATCTGACGTTTCAGTTCTCTAGATGTGAAACCTTACATTGCAATAGTATTTTTGATCCTCTTTATTCACTTGGCCACTATACTTTAGTGATTAGCAGTTAACTTCTCTCTCCGCAAATGATGCCTGAGTATTTCTAGTATCTGCAATTGTACATTTCAATGATCTTTTCTCATGGCCTCTAACTCTCTTTGAAACTTTACAATTCGAGACTTCAAAATAAAATCATGACAAGAATGATTAAGCTGCAAATTCAATGTCTTCAAGAACAATTTTTGTTGAGAGGAATTTGCCTGTTCCAAAATCCAAAGATTTGAGTTTACCAGATTATTTCTTATTTTTTTTCTTTAAAACTCATTCTCTGAAAATAAAATGACCAGATTTGACACAGTGAGGACAGCTTTAGACAAAATTATGTTATGTTTACTCCAGATATATATTAAAATTTTAAGAATAAGTAGCAAGGCAAAATATTAACCTTCAATCTGCATTTAGAAAATCTATTGGTTAAAAATTGGAAGCTATAATCTGATTCACGTGGTTTCATTTACGTGATACAGATCCAATCAAATGTTTGTGAGGTTTCCCCTGGTACTAATGCAGTTGATAGCTGGCCCTAATCAAAGGGATGACAGAGAAAAAGGTATTTCAGTGATAACAAGTACATACAGGTAAAGTGATAATGGAATGTGATATGGGCAAATCTGCAACGGTGCACTCTGAAGTAAATTTGGCAGCATGGACATAGTTCTGTATATTTACTGCACTGTATTAATTGTTTGTTTTACAAAAGGCCATTATTATAGTTGTTGATACTTTCTAATGTATTGTCCCTGAACAGGAGCATATTTTATCAAATCTTAACAGAGGGAGAATGGCCTGGTCAAGCAATTAAGACCATAAGTGCATAAGACTTAGGAACAGAATTAGGCTATTGGGCCCATTGAGTCTTCTCCACCATACTATCATGGCTGATTTATTATCCCTTTCAGCCCCATTCTTCTGCCTTCTCCCCGTAACATTTGATGCCCTGAGTAATCAAGATCTTGCTATTTAAATACACCCAGTGATTAGGCCTCCATAACCATCTGTGGCAATGAATTCCAAAGATTCACCACCTTCAGGCTAAAGAAATTCCTCCACAACTCTGTTCTAAATGGATGTCCCTTTGGTCCTAAACTCCCCCACTGTACAAAACATCCTCTCCATATCCATTCCATCTAGGCCTTTCATTATTCAATAGGTTTCAATGAGATTCTCCATTCATTCTAAACTCTAGTGAGCATAGGCCCAGGGCCATCAAATGCAACTCATACGTTAACCCTTTCATTCCCAGTTATTTTTGTGAACTTCCTCTGTACCTTCTCCAATTCCAGCACATCTTTCCTGAGATAAGGAGCCCAAAACCGTCCACAATACTCCAAGTGCGGTCAGACCAATTACTTATAAAACCTCAGCATCACATCCTTGCTCTTATATTCTATTCCTCTCGAAATTAATGCTGACATTGCTTTTGCCTTCCTTACCATTAACTCAACCTACAAGTTAACCTTTAGGGAATCCTGCACAAGGAATCCCAAGTCCCTTTGCACCTCAGATTTTTGAATTTTCTCCCAATTTAGAAGATAGCGTATGCCTTTATTCCTTCTACCAAAGTGCATGACCATACACTTCACTACACTATATTCCACTTGCCACTTTTTTGCCTATTCTTCTAATCTGTCTAAGTCTTTCTGCAAACTTCCTGCTTCCGAAACACTACCTGCCCCTTTACCTATCTTTGTATTGTCTGCAAACTTGGCCACAGAGCCATCATCCAAATCATTGACATATAATGTGAAAAGAAGCAGTCCAAACACCGACCCCTGCAGAACACCCCTAGTCACTGGCAGGCAATCACAATAGGCCCTCTTTTAACCTACATTTTGCCTTCTGCCAGTCAGCCAATCTTCTATCCATGTTCGTATCTTTCCTGTAATACCATGGGCTCTTACCTTGTTATGCAGCCTCATGTGTGGCACCTTATCAAAGGCCTTCTGTGAATCCAGGTAAACAACATCCACTGACTCTCCTTTGATTATCCTGCCTGTTATTTCCTCAAAGAATTGCAACAGACTGTCAGGCAAGATTTCCCTTAAGAAGCCATGCTGACTTTTGCCTACTTTATCATGTGCCTCCAAGTACCCTGAAACCTCGTCCTTATGGAGGATATTCAATCTGGCCCAGGTCACTTATCTACCTTCAGACATCTCAGCAACCATCTCATTAGTAATAGCAACTTCTGTCCCCTGACACTCTTGAATTTCTGGCATATTGCTTAGTGTCTTCCACAGTGAAGATTAATGCAAAATACTTATTAAGTTTGTCTGCCAGTTCTCTGTGCCCCATTGGTACCTTGCCAGTGTCATTTTCCAGTGGTTCAATATCTGCTCTCACCACTCTTTTACTCTTGAAATACAGTATCTGTATATAGTTGGATTTTCTGTGGATAACTGGGAAGATGAAACGTGCAGGTATATTTTTGGCTCGCTTACCTGCACATTTAATCTTTTCCCTGCTTATGGCTCTTTCAGTTGCCCTCTGTTGGTTTTTAAAAGCTTCCCAATCCTCGAACTTCCCACTGATTTTTGCTATATTATACACCCTCTCTTTTGCTTTTATGCTGTCTTTGACTTCCTTTGTCAGCCACAGTTGCCTCATCTTACCTTTAGAATACTTCTTCAACTTTGGGATGTGTCTATCCTGCATCTTCCCAGTTGCCCCCAGAAACTCCAGCTATTGCTGTTCCGCCGTCATCCCTGAGAGTATCCCCCTTCCAATCAAATTTGGGCAGCTCCTCTCTGATGCCTCTGTAATTCCACTGTAATACTGATACATCTGACTTTATCTTGTCCCTCTCAAACTGTCGTGTGGATTCTTTCATATTAGGATATTAGGATCATATTCTTATCCACTTTTATATTCGTTAAAAGCGCCAATACTTCCTCTTCTATAATTATCATAGTTTCCATAACTTCCCTACCTGTTTCCCTTACCTTACACAATTCAATATCCTTCTCCTTAGTGAATACAGAAGAAAAGAAATTGTTTAAAATCTCCCCCATTTCTTTTGGTTCCACACATAGCCGTCCACTCTGATTCTCTAGGGGACCAATTTTATCCCTTACTATCCTTTTGCTATTAATATAACTGTAGAAACCCATTGGATTTGTTTTCACCTTACTTGCCAAAGCAACCTCGTATCTTCTTTTTGCTTTTCTAATTTCTTTCTTAAGATTCTTTTTACATTCTTTATATTCCTCGAGCACCTCATTTGCTCCATGCTGCCTATATTTATTGTAGATATCTCTCTTTTTCCAAACCAAGTTTCCAATATCCCTTGAAATCATGGCTCTCTCAAACTTTTAACTTTTCCTTTCAACCTTTCCTTTCAACCTAACAGGAACATAAAGATTCCGTACCCTCAAAATTTCACCTTTAAATGACCTCCATTTCTCTATTACATCCTTCCAATAAAACAAATTGTCCCAATCCACTCCTTCTAAATCCTTTTGCATCTCCTTAAAGTTAGACTTTCTCCAATCAAAAATCTCAACCCTGGGTCCAGACCTATCCTTCTCCATAATTATATTGAAATTAATGTCATTGTGGTCACTGGAACCGAAGTGCTCCCCAACACGTACCTCCATCACCTGACCTATCTCATTCCCTAACAGGAGATCCAACACTGCAGCTTCTCTAGTTGGTACCTCTATGGATTGCTGTAAAAAACTATCCTGCACACATTTTACAAACTCCTAACCATCCAGCCATTTTACAGTATGGGCTTCCCAGTCTATGTGTGGAAAATTAAAGTCTCCCACAATCACACCCTTGTGCTTACTACAAATACCTGCTATCTCCTTACAAATTTGCTCCTCCACTTCTCGGTCTTCATTAGGTTGTCTATAATACACTCCTATCAGTGTTACTACACCTTTCCCATTCCTCAATTCCACCCACATAGCCTCCCTAGACGAGCCCTCTAATCTATCCTGCTAGAGCACCGCTGTAATATTTTCTCTGACAAGCAATACAATACCTCCCCTCTTGTCCCTCCGATTCTATCACACCTGAAGCAATGAAATCCAGGAATATTTAGTTGCCAATCACACCCCTCCTGCAACCATGTTTCACTAATAGCTACAACATCATATTTCCAGGTATCAATCCATACTCTAAGCTCATCCACCCTTCTTACAATACTCCTAGCATTAAAATAGTTGCATTTAAGAAACTCTCCACCTCTTACTCTCTGTTTATCACTAACGGTGCAAACAACTTTACTCTCTCCTTTTTCTTCCTTCTCCCCTACATCTGTTCCTACACTCTGGTTTCCCTCCCCCCTTGTATCTAGTTTAAATCCACTGGTGCCTCTCTAGCAAACCTACCTGCAAAAATATTTGTCCCCCTCCAGTTCAGATGTAAACCGTCCCACCGGAACAGGTCCCACCTTCCCTGGAAAACTGCCCAATTATCTATAAATCTGAAGCCCTCCCTCCTGCACCATGTCTTCAGCCATGTGTTGATCTGCGCTATCTTACTATTTCTAAACCCGCCTGCACGTGGCACTAGTAACAATCCTGAGATTGCTACCCTGGAGGTCCTGTCCTTTAACTTGGCGCCTAACTCCCTAAACTCACCTTTCAGAACCTCCTCACTCTTCCTACCCACGTCATTGGCCACAACATCTGGCTGCTCACCCTCCCTCTTGAGAATACTGAGAACTTGATCCGAGATATCGTGGACCTTGGCACCAGGGAGGCAACAGACCATCCGGGATTCTTGATCTCTCCCACAGAACCTCTTATCTGTCCCCCTAACTATCAAATCCCCAATCACGACTGCTCTCCTCTTTTCGCTCCTTCCCTTCTGAGCTGAGGGTCCCGTCTCGGTGCCAGAGACGCAACCACTGCAACTTGTCCCTGGTAGGTCATCCCCATCAACAGTACCCAAAATGATATACTTCTTATTGGTGGGAACGGCCACAAGGATGCTCTGCTCATTCTGTCTATTCCCCTTCCCTCTCCTGACAGTCACCCAGCTACCTGTCTCCTGACTCTTAGGGGTGACTATCTCTCTGTAACTCCTGTTTATCTCTGCCTCTGCATCCCGAATGATCCAAAGTTCATCCAGCTCCAACTCCAGTTCCCTAACTCAGTTTGTCAGGAGCTGCAACTGGATGCACCTTTTACAGGTGTAGTCATCAGGGATGATTGTGCTGGCCCTGACTTCCCACATACTGCAAACGGAGCACTCAACTGCCCTAACTGCTGCCTCCATTACCTACTCCTAAGGTAATTATATTACTTAAAGGAACTTACCCGGCTTGGAGTGAAGCCCGGCCTCAGCCTCTGCTTGCCGAAACCTCTCGAGCCAAAGCCTTCCTACTCTGTCTCCCACTACTCCGTCGCCCGCTCCATTAATCTGCTCACTTTTTAACTCTCGCGCTGCCTCACGATCTGACTTTCACACGCTTGCGCAGTCGTGCCCCGTTCAACTGCCGAAGAGGGGGCTCTTTGACAATAGATGCTGCCTGACTTGCTGAGTTCCTCTAGCATCCTGTGTGTGTTACACACACATCCCAAATCTGATGTTCTACTTGGCAGTATCGATCTCTACTCTCCTTCTTTGTCTCTGAGGCTTGCTGTACTTACATCAAGGCCACAAAGTACTGGAGAGTGAAGCAACTACCAGCTGTGCTATTGTGCCACTCTTTATTTTGAATCAGAACATATTTCTCAACTAGGTTAATAGAATGCCTGGAGCTGAGGTGGGCCATTTATCCCCTCAGCTGTGCCCCATGTTTCAACTCAATTATATTGCTCAACTTTATTAATTCATCTTTGCTTCTTACCATTAGATACTGTTACCCAAAGTAATTACAATATTCCTGACAAAAATTTTATTGCAATCATGTGCTAATCTTACATTTTAATAAATATATATTAATGAAAGTAGTGACATTTGTAAAGTAACCAAAATACTTTCATTGCTTCACTAATTGTATCTGTCCCATGAATCCACTTTTTCCAGTTATCTCTTATCCAGTGGAGTTAGCTCCAACTCCACTGAGGTTTTGGAAAGTAATCAGGGTCAAATCATTCCCCAGTGAAAGAAAAGTGTAGTGCACCATTGAAGGATATTCCCCAAGTCCCTGTCTGCCGCCTGCCAAAGGGAAAAGTGGCATTTCTCATAGGAGCAGATTTGATGTTAAGTCAGCCAGATTTGATGTTAAGTCAGACAGTCAAACAAGAACAATCCTAGGCTACCAAATGTTGTAATGACAAGCATTTTAGCCCTCCCCTCCCCCACGTAATTTTGTACAATCTACTAAATGAAATAGTAAAGCATCAAGATGTATATTTTATTTATTTCCTTGGTTCACTCTCATTCTGAATGAATTAATTCTTCCAGTGCTGTTTCATTTTTACATATTGTGTATAATTATGTCCATATAAAATCATGCAGTTACACAAGGTGCTCATTGTCAGAATTATACTCACTGAGGATTGCTATACAATTTTATGACTCTAGTACCAAATGCCTTCAAAAATTAATGATGAAGCTGAGCTACAGTTACAAAGCCAAAGTTAGGGGAAATGCAGGAGAGGAAGTTTATATTCAAAAGGCATATTCTGATGTATATGGTATTGGTCATAAAAGGTTAATTGCTGTCACAAGGTTCTGAGGATTGATGGATCTCTGGATTGAAAAATTGTAAATGCTTTTAGGTGCAATCTGGAGGAGCCATACAAGTTCATCAAAACTGTTGGAGCTCTTGAGATTTGCAGTGATTCATTGACCAATGGTCAGAGGACCTAGGTAGTACAAACACAAAAGAACAATCAGACATAATATTCCAATCTGTCCTATTGCTCCTTTGTTACTTGACCATCATTTGGACACTTTAATCACTTGATTTAGCATGTGATTAAAAGGGACACTGAAGAACAAATAAGTAGGCAGACTTTGGAAAGGTGTAAAAATGTTCTATGTTTTAACAGTGCCTTTTATCTTCAGTGAAAACAGCAGTTTGGCAAGCATCATGTTGTAAGAAAGTGATTAAGGTGTTCTTGAGATTATATTCTGATGGAAAATTCTGAAAATATTCTGGCTATTAATATTAACAAAGATTAATGGAGTTGAATGAGGAGATGTTTGAGCTGGAAAGTACATGTGTTGGAAATCTGAGCCCAAAACATACAAGTATGGAAGTTCAGTTCAAGGGATATTGAAAGATGGATGCGATGTTTCAGAGTGAGGACCTTTCATCAGAACTGAGGAGTATTGGGGGATATCAGGTAGGGGGATTGGTGATTGGCTGGGTGGGATCTGATGAGGCTTTCAGAAATAGATGGTTGATACCAATGAAGAAGAAATAGCTGGCTTGGATAGATGGTCAAAGCAGAGTCAAGTATGTAAATAACTTAAAGAGGACTGACCCAAGCTGGAGTCTCAGCATTAACTTGGGACGTGCTAAGGGAGATGTCTTTTAAGATAGATGAAGTAGCCCTCATACCCATCAATGAAAGCCATCTTGAACAATTGTGCACAATCTGAATTGTGTAGACGTAACTGAAAGTTACAGAAGACGCCTTCAGAAATAGAATCCACATCCATGTCCATATCTAATGTCCTTAGAGCATTAAATAACAGTGGATCTTGAATGAGAAATCAAAGATTTCTTTTAAGAAAAATTCCTATTAAGTCCCTGATTTTCGATCACATTTCCATCACATTTTTCTTTTGAGAAATTCACACAGTCTGGAAGAGGACAGGTAACATCAATTGTCTATTTCAGTTATTAAAAAAATCTAGTCAAACTAACCATTTCCTTATGCTAAGTTATGGCTGTCTATAATTGTCTGAAATCTGCATTGTGGCTGTGCTGTTTTATTTCAGTATAGAACCATCAACAAAGAGCATTCTCAGTCAAACAATTTCTGTTGGATTTGCAATTAGGGCACAGAAATAAAGTAATAATTTTCCAGCCTACAATGCAATGGAAATACTTAACAAGAAATATCTTCAAACCAGTAATTTTCATCGCAAATTCATGTCTAAGGATGAAAAATGGTACCTCAAAATGTTGCTAAAACTTGATGCAAAAGACAAGTCTGCTATTCCAAGAAAGGAGAGAACAAAGATCTTCTGACATAACTGCACCTGAGGACAGCAAATATCAGAAGTAGCAGTAATGATAATTATGGCAATCAGAAGTTAGAAAACATTAGGCTTAATTACATGTCAATTTTATAAATCAGAATATTTCTACTGGGTGTTGGACGAGGTACCCTTCAAATTTGTTTTTGGTTATGGATGGCTACAGTGGACGAGTATAGAATTGAGCTGATTCTTTCTTTGTGCTGTGAATTTGCAAGGCAACTTTTATTGTATAGATGTGTTATTGACATTGATGTTGGAAGTCAACTGGGAACAAAAGGAACTAGCATTTGTTTAGGGTGGCTTTCCAAATGGGCAAATATGACATAAATTTCAAGGCACAAGAGATGGCCAGTTACCTACACAGCTGACCAACAGCCCATCCAAGACGGACAACCATGCAGAAATGGGAATAAACCCTTCAGAGTAAATCTTGAATACAATGGGTGAGGGAAAGTTTGCAATCTCCTTTCCATCTTTCCTGTTATTTCTTCCTGAGGTTGCTAATATTGATTGAACACGATCGTCTACCACTGTTGCTGCTACAGCAACATTGAATTTTTGTAACATATTTAATACTCTTCTGTAACAATTTTAATATTGTGTGACAAAATACCAAGTTATCAGAAGATTGAGGCCGATAAGAAAGACAATGGGGGAACATTCAGAAATGTTAATGGGAGACGAAAGAGATTAGTGAAAGGAGACACAGTTCTGAGTATTGTCAGAGACCGGTTGCTTTGAACCTGAACTGTTTGAAGTTTGATGGACAGGCGATACCCCAGCAGGGGGAATAAAAGGATCAGGTGGAGAAGTGTACCCAGCAGTGAGATTGACAAGCCAGCCTGCCAGCATTAAGGCCCCGCCCATGGACTCACAGGTTTATCCCATTTGCGCAGTGACTCGGCGTATGTCCAGAAAGGCTGCCGAAGTGAATTTAGCTGAGACGTTTCTACCAGCCTTTTACCAGGGGGAGGTAGAAAGTGAAAAGAAGGAGCGTAGTGAAACAGGAGGAAGTGAGGGAGTTGAGGCTGACTTAGCATTAGCAAGGAAGGAACTTGTACAGGGACAGGAGCGAGACGAGGAGCTGATGGTTTCGGCGGAGACAGCTCTCTCTGAAGCAGAATTAAAAAGGGAGCCAGTGGGCTATTGTGTGGAGGAGGGAGTACTAAGGAAGAAATGGAGACCAAGTACCGTGCCCGCAGATGAGGAATGGGAGGTGGTGCCAAAAATTTATGGGGATGAGATTCTTAACCTGGCCCACAAGATACCCCTCGGTGGACATTTTGGGGGGAGGAAAGCAGTCGGCGGAATCATGAAAGAGTTTTACTGGCTGCACAGGAGGAAGGATGTTATTGACTATTGCAGACATGAGTTAACACAGTTAGAGGCTATTAACATGTCAAAAGCTCACCACGATCAGAAAACAGATCTAGCTGGTGATATCATGAAAATTAATGAGGCTAGGGTGCCACCTGATAAGGGGAGGACCCATTTTGAAAAGATAAGTGTGGTGCTGACCAGATGGGAGAACTCTATTGTGTTGACCAACTTTGCTGATGAGTTCTCTCACTTAATCCCCGAACAAAGTGACCCGCTAAGAGAGCTAATTAAACGGCACGCACACGTAGGTTCAGATGTCCCGAGGCGATGCAAAGAGCCGGGACATGGGATTGTTGTCACATCAGGTCAGCCTAGTGAGTAACACCCCTATAGGATGATTAATTCAGTGACAAAAGGGCTAAAGAACACAGAAGTGTATATTGGCGATGTAGTGGTCTGGAGTGACACGTGGGAGGAGCTGTTTAAAAAGCTGTTTGAAGCCAGCCTGACAGTGAACCTCGCAAAAAGTGAATTCGGCCACGGAAAAATCACTTATCTGGGATTTGTGGTAAGACAGGGGCAGCTGGCTCCGATGCAAGTTAGGGTGTGGGCTATCTCTGACGTCCCAACCCCGACAGACAAGAGAGTCCTGAGAAGGTTCTTGGAGATGGGGGGGGGGGGTATAGGAAGTTTTGCAAGAACTTTGCAGATATTACCCACCCTCTTACTAAGCACTTGTCAAAGAATGCTAAGTTGGTATGGGACGACCCTTGTTATCTTGGTCCAGGACGAAAACCACTAAGAAGTTACACTGATCACAACTCATTAGTGTTTTGGCCACTATGAAGTTTGCTAAGTTGGAGCCTGGTCTTAGAGGATTACTAAAGTAACACATATAAAAGGAACGGAAAATGTGATTGCTGACTGTCTGTCAAGGTGTTGGCAACTTAAAATTCTCTGTATTTTAGCCAAATGGCTGATGAACATGTATATTTGTGTGTATCTAATAATGTATTCACATCTATAATTTTTACCCCAGTAAAAATCCTTTGAAGGATAGGGGTATGTGACAAAATACCAAGTTATCAGAAGATTGAGGCCAATAAGAAAGACAATGGGGGAACATTCAGAAATGTTAATGGGAGATGAAAGAGATTAACGAAAGGAGACACAGTTCCGAGTATTGTCAGAGACCGGTTGCTTTGAACCTGAACTGTTTGAAGTTTGATGGACAGGCAATACCCCAGCAGGGGGAATAAAAGGATCAGGTTCGCTAAGGCAACAGGCACACCACGACACCACGAGATAACGAGACCCTGGAAAAGCAGTGTGCCCCCACAAGTTATTGGGAGTTTTGGAGGTCTGGTCGCGGGACCAACCATAGACGCACAGGGTGAGAAGGTACGATCGGCGGGAACCTGGTGTGTGTGTCCACCCTTGCCTGGGTGCCGGGTTCACCACAAAAGAATGATCGTATCCAGAACGGAGGGATCACAGTCAGTGACCTCAGAAGACATTACAAAGGGCTTGCGCCGAAAGCTAACTGCGAGGAATATCAAAGGTCTGTTGAATCCGATTTGAATATCAGCATTCTCTCTCTCTCTCTCTCTCCTCAACGGCACAACAGCGATTACTGCGAACTGAACTGAACTGAACTGAACTGAACTCTGTGTCACTTGAGATTGATCATTTTACCCCTAGACTGCGATAGAGCTTGATTGATCCTATTATCCTAGTTCTGTGTACGTGTGTGTTTTATCATTGCTAATCTGTTGCATTTATATCTTTACTATTAGAGTACTGTGTTACTTATTTCTTTAATAAAACTTTCTTAGTTCCAGTAATCCAGACTCCAACTAAGTGGTCCATTTCTGCTGGTTTGGCAACCCAGTTACGGGGTACGTAACAATTGGAAAAGGTGGCTGAAGTGTATTATCAAACAAAATCTGACATTATACTGAAAGAGAGAAAGAACAAGTGCTACAATGTTAGGGAGGGCAGCATTATGGTCTCATAAATATAACAATTTTCAAGGCCAGGAAGCAGATGTGAGAATTTTACAACTGAGACATGTTGAACTAAAAGGTAATACTTCCAATCAGTGACATGTAAAAGGGAACTGCAAGATTGATAAAGTGGAGGCAGTTTTTGATTACGTTTTCCTAAAACAGTGTAGAATTAATGAGTAGATTGAAGAGATAGCCAGGAATACACCAGATTTTTTGTCTATGCATGTTAGAGTTGTCACCTGCAGCTGAGAAAGGCAGCAACAAGGTCTTCTTAGGAGATAAAGACAAGAAGGCAAGATCCATCCCATTTAGCTTATGGAAAAGATAGTTTGAAAACTAAAGAGAAATACAACAATTGCTTTTGTGAGTTTTTGGTCTGAATTTTGACATTGAAGTGTTATATGCTGTGAAATACAGCAGATAGAAGCAAATCAGTTTAATATGAGCTATTGTTTACTTACAAAGTTGTCATTTTAAATATACCTCTATGCAGAAATAGAGTATCAAAATTGAAATAATAGTGAATAAAGAACATATTGCAACAGCCTTCCTGATACTTTGAAAATGTAATCTTGGGGCTGTGGGAAATAATGAGTTTACTACCAAAGTGATGTGCCAAAGTTGTTAATATCTGTCAGTTTTGGCAGAAAAAGTCACTCATTGAAAGCTATTAATTTTGCTCAGGGTCCCTCAGGTTTTAAAATCAAATACTCAGGCAGCTGCTCTGACTGGTTCAGTCACAAGAAAAGCATTTTATTGTGGCAGTTTGCTCATTAAGATTTCATTGTTTCAGTGTCAATGCTAATTAAACTTTTAAACATCTTGCAGTGGGTTTCTAGGGGAAACAGAGACCTGTGAAGTCAGTGACTGCAATTAATCAAAACAGTTCATCAATCCATGAGGAAGGAGTGGGTGGACAGCAAAATAAAGTCATGCAAAACATCCAGGAGCACTTGCCTTTGGGAATTTTATTCAGCAACAATCAAGCTCCTGAAGGAAATTAGTGGGTTGTGGAGGGTCCAGGTGCAGGGCATCTACCTGAAATATTGACAATTCTTTTCATCCCTCAAATGCTGCTCAGCCCATTGAATTCCTTCAGCAGATTGTTTGTTGCTCCAGATTCCAACATTTGCAGTCTTGCACGTGTCCAGGAAATACTTTTAATTCATTCCTTTGATGTAATCCCATCCTGAATGATTAAAATGTACAAAAGATTGGGAAGAGAACTGGAGCAATAATATAGCCTTTCTTTACTCCTGTTTGCAATGAGATTGTGTCAATGTTCAAGATCAAAGCTTGTATATGTAGAATGATAACGCCTTCCTGATAAGAGTCAAATTTGTGAAGGATTCTCCACAATGTCACTTGGCTAATGGAGTCCAAAGCTCCTGAGAGGTCAAGAAAATACCTGCGTGGCAATTGGTTCTGCATTTCTCTCCACATGTTGTACATTGGAATAGTCATCTCCAGAGGCACAGGCACAGGTGAAGGTTTCATTAGCAGATGGGCTGAGGCAAGAAAGGGAAACCCATCTCTGTAATTCTTTCCAGAATGTCTATTCTCTCACAAACAAGATTCCTGCCATCTCTGTCCTTACTTAGATGACGTCATTCACAACTGGCTTTGGCTGAGACATGCCTCACCACTGAATAGTATTTGTCTATAGCAACTCCTTAACTACAAAGTTAAGATCAGCATGACTTAATATTATTCTAGATCCAGTTCATATTTCTCCAGTCCTACCTCCCTTCTGAACCCTCTAATCCTCTAACTCTGAACATATTATCTAGTATGAAATACTCAGAATTCATTTTCTCCCAGAAAGTTCATTGCTTAAGCAGGGAAAAAATCTACAGATGGTAGTAATCTGAAACAAAAACAAAAACAGAAAATACTGGAAGTGCTCAACAGGTCAGAGAACATCTGTGGAAAGGGAAGGAGAAATATGTAAATGTTAGGATCGTTCCCTGCATGATTCTGAAGCAGCTTTGATGTACCTCCTTTTGAAGAGATCCAGCTTTTCTTAAAGTGGTGTTGGGCTCGCTGAAATGAAACTTACCACTTAGAATAAGGAAAAGTATGTGAGCAAAACTTGATGTGTTTACTGCAAATACATAATCTGATAGTCAGGGGGTGCATCCTAGATTGCTGAGAGAAATGTGGAGAAAATGATCATAATTGTCCACTAGATGTAGGGAAGTCCAAGGACTGGAAAATGACAAATGTCACACCCTTATTCAAAATGAGGTATAAGGACATCACTGACAATTATAGATCTACACAAAATGCTGGAGGACCTCAGCAGGTCAGGCAGCATCTATGGAAAGCAATAAAGAGTTGATCTTTCAGGCCGAGACCCTTCATCAGACTGAATTCGTCCTGTTTCTTACTGTGTTACTCTGGATTTCCCGTGTCCACAGAACCTCTTGTGCTTTTCAAGTACAAATCCAATACTTTAATTGTGGTACAAGAAAGCCTCAAGCAATCATAATGAAAAAGTGGTCAGTTTAAACATTTTGAGTTAGTACAGAAGAGCCATGATGGATATGTTATAAAGAAATTGTGCTTGATGTCATTTATTTGGATTTTCAGAAGGCATTTGATGAAGTCCCAGAAAAGATGAGTTAATAATATTGAGGAGATAACAGACAGAATTAAAAGAAAAATACTTAAGTCAGAAAGCAGAAAGCCACAGTGGATATTTGTTTTTTGAGACTGGTGGCTATTAGTGATATTTCCCAAAAGTCAGTAATTTTTAATATATCTTAATGATTTAGATGAGTCATACAGGATAATATTTTGAACTTTGCTAATGACACCACACATGGAAGTGGTTGTGAACAGTGACGAGGGTAGTCATAGGCTGCAGGAGGACATGCATTGACTGGCAAGGTTAGGTAGATAGATGGCAAAATGGGCAACCACGTGAGCACAGGGCATTAAATTTAAGTTATTGGACAAACAACTAGCTTGGACTTATTAGATCAAACTTCAGTCAATGAGCATATTTTTCACGCCTCATTATTGTTACTAATAGCTTGCCCCTCACAGAAATAAATTATAGGGCCTGTAGTTGCCAAATATGACTCAATGTTCCCTTATGCATAAGGTTATGACCTTTGCCATTTTCCAGTCATTGGGCACTTCCTTTGCATCAAGAGTGGATCAGAAGATTAAGATAAGCCCCTCTACAACCTCTGAACCATTGATACAGAAGTATGAATCTGAATCCCAATGAGGCAGCAGGGCAATTTAAGTTCAAGTAATTAAATAAGTCTACAATTTAAAAAAGTTGGTTCCAATAACAGTAATTAAACCATCTCTCCTCAGCTCGTCTAATGTACATGTTGACTCTTAACTGACTCCCCATTGTAAGGGTGATTAGAGACAGTCAATTAATGGCAAGATACTTGAAACCCCCACATCCTGTGGATAAATAGAACAAATATGGAACTTAATACAAAGAATTGTGGAGTGATTTTGTTAGAAAGGAGAGATGGAAGAGATTAAGTGAGTGTCATGGTCCGGATCGAGGTCCCTTTAAATTTACCTTGTTTATGTTACAATCCGAACCGTTGATTCCCTGTTTTCCCGTGTCTTTCGACTTTGGTGATTAGAGGCAATTAACACTCGACTGAACCGGTAGTTTATAGTCTCCGGCTTTCAGCCGTTCAGCACGGGATCGTCTGCAAAGTCATCAAAGGTACGGTGTGCCGATGCCATCTGGCTGGAGCAAGCCTAGTCTCTGCTGAAGCGAGTGCCGGTAATTCACCTTTTCCTCACCAGAGCAACCCTGTCCAGTTACTTCGCCAAAGCGAGCCTGTAAAGTTTCCTCACTGAGGTGGGTCCGTCAGTTAACCCGCCGGAGGGAATCAAGAACCGCTGTCTACTGTTCCCGGGCCAAGTCGAGAGCTCGCCACTACCCGGAGGCTCCAAGTCAAGTCCTGGCTCCAGTGGCATTCAAATTCCAAGTCAAGTCCCGGGCCTGGCGGCATCCAAGTACCGAGTCAAGTCCTGGCCTTGGCGACATCCACGTTCCGAGTCAAGTCTTGGCCCTGGCCGCATTCTAGCACCAAGTCAAGTCCTGGCCCTGGCGACATTCTAGCACCGAGTCAAGCCCTGGCCCTGGCGGCATTCTAGCACCAAGTCAAGTCTTGGCCCTGGTGGCATTCTAGCACAAAGTCAAGTCCTGGCCCTGGCGGCTTCCCAGTTCTGAGTCCAGTCCTGTCCCTGGTGGTCTGTGATTCCTGTCCTACCCCCTTGTCTGAATCCCTTCTCTGCCCCTCTCGCCTTTAGCCCTCGTCTGCAGCCCCCGCCTGCACTTCGGTCTAGTTCCATCACCGGAGCTAGATAGGTACTGTCTGGTGTTCATTCGTGTTGGTCTTGTCTTGTCTTGTCCTCGCCTCCGTGGGGTAAGTCAGGCCGTCTTGCCGTTGCTCCGTGGGGAGTCGTGTCTTGTCTTGTCTGGTCCTCGCTTCCGTGGGGGAAGTCAGGCCATCTTGCCGATGCTCCGCGGGGAGTCATGTCTTGTCTTGTCTTGTCCTTGCCTCTGTGGGGTAGGTCAGGCCGTCTTGCCATTGCCCCGTGGGGGGTCATGTTCTGTCTTGTCTTGTTCTTCCCTCCCTGGGGTAAGACAGGCCGTCTTGCCGTTGCCCCGCGGAGGGTCATGAGTCCCAGCCCTATGTCTTGTACCCAAGGAGGGGTCCCGGCTCTCTGTTCTGTGTGTGAGTCCTGGCCCTATGTCCTGTACCCAAGGAGGGGTCCCGGCTCTGTGTTCTGTGTATGTGTCCATAGTTCCATGTACCTGCTCTCCCGAGATCGAGGCTCTGTGTTCCCATGTTCCTCCTCTCCCTAGCCCATGTCATGTCCATGCCTGGTTCTGGGGTCCGAGCCTGAGGCAAGACCCAGGTACTGGGTCCTTGCCCAGTCTCGGGCTCAGAGTCCATACCCTAGCCTCTTCATGTTTCCAACAGTTCTGGGAGGCAATTCCGAGTCCTAGCCCAGACCCTTGGTCCCAGCCTAGTCGTAGTCCTCAGTCCTTGTCCAGCTCGCTACTCCTGCTCCTACCTAGCTCTCCTGATATCAAACAATAAACTAAATTTAATTAACCTCACAAGATGTGTCTTGCATTTGGGTCTACCCTTGCTCCCTATGCCCCCACCATTGTGACAGTGAGATAGTTCTAAATGGTGTGCAAGAACAGAGAGCTCTGAATACACCTACACATAAATCTTTGAGAGTGCCATGACACTTTGAGAGACTACAAGGAGGTTGTTGTCCACTGGTTAGACACAATTGTCGCATCACATCCTTCTGAGCCATGATAACACTATAATTTGAGGTTCACCCTTTCACTAAACGCAGTACAACACTGAGGAGATTATCAGTTTGCCCTGTGGATATGAATGAACTAAATAGCAATTGGCAATAGTGCATTAATAAGTGGCTGCTGTGTGTAATTCAAAACAGAAAAAAAACTTGACTTTTTCAGTAAGTAAATAATTTTTTATTATTTTTTTCCATGCATTGATACATTAGAGAGCAACAATTTTGTCACACTACAGGTTAGAGTGAACATATATTCTGTTTAAATGATTTTCCAGTGATCTTAAATTGGACAAAGCATGAATTAGCAATCAGAACAATACAACTATTTCATAGATAGTGGCAGGAAAATTCAAGAGCATGGAAGTGGCATTTCTGATGTAAGTTTTGGTGTGCAAACTAGATTATTTGAGGAATAGTGGAGTCACTTCTCCAAGGTTTGAATATTTCTGCAAATCCTTGAGATCATTTCTTGAAGCATTCAAATCACTGTTCTGTTTGCTGGCCTATTTCCTGTATCACAAAAGTCATTGCATTTTAATGTGTATAAATTAAATTTCTTCAGTTTTATATGAAACCCAAAGTTCCAGTTGAACTTCTTATTTAAATACAAATTTCTTCTGGTTTGTTGATGTACTTCTCCTTATTTTTTCCCATTTTCTCCTCACAGCATTGGTTGAAGCTCCAAATTTTAATAAGATTTCCATTGATATTGTTGCAATAGTACTGAACAAATCTGATGATTCTCCTATTCCTCAAGGACATAAAATAGTGGCAGGTAATTTTTTTGTTTTGTTTTAAAAGACGGGGTAACTGAACAGTATACAGGCACCAAAACACAAATATGCTCCAATAATGATGGGTAGCAGTTGGTACATTAACAGATTTGGGAAAGAATATCTGTTTCTATATTTGACAGATTCTCAAGATCAGAGCATCCATTGGCCTAAGTTTCAATTATTCTTCTGAAAATTATTTTTTTAAGTAATTTGTAAGTTGCATATTTCTGAAGGCTCACTGAGATTGGAGGCATGCTAATTGGGACAGTTTTAAGGAAAGTTGATAAAAGAAGATATTTTCTTTTGTAGTCTAAGTTCCTAATCCTCTCATTTACTCATTTTCAGAGGTTTTACTCAAGGTTCGTTATTTTAAAAACATGATTTAGAAGTGATACTGCCTGGAAATTCAATAGTTACTCTTACTTTCAGTGCTGCACTTAAGGTGGTTATTTTTTTTCAGAACCAGAGTGTACATGCATTGAGTTCCAAATTGAATGACGCCAATCCAGAAATTCAACCAGGCACATCACTATCACTGAATGCGTTTGAACAAATGAGATACATGTGTATAACTCACTGTCATTCTCTGGGCAATACTCATTGAGAACATTATCATGAAATAGTAATCCTTGTGGTTTGATATACACCATTCTTTGAGCAGTTTTATATTAAGCAGGGCTTTATAGCATTGCCCGTGGGTTAAGGGGTCCTCCCCGACCAGATCCAAACCTAGCACTGTGAACTTAAAATAGCAAGGATCCAATCAATTTATTTACTTACCTGATCTCTTCCAGGCCTTCCCAATCACCAACCACCTCTTCATGGTACCCAGTTTTCATAAACACATCACACTTGTCCTATACATGTTGATTTTGAAACCTCTTCTGAACATGTGCCTCTGAATCACCAGCCTTCCCCAACTCACCTCATTCACGTTAATCCCCCTGTCTGCCTGAAAACAAAGCCCCCACCACCACAGATGGCTAGCAACAAGACCTTGCTCTAATCCCTCATTACACTCCCTCTCTGCTCTTGCCGCTTCACACTTAGCTATGGTCTTGGACTTATTCAAGCTCCCTTAAAAGAACTTACATAATACTGTATTCAATCACACTAAACAACTTAAGGACTGAGTGGTACTGAGCTTACAAGCAGGGGGCCCACATCCAAACTGATCCTTGGTGCATTATCCCATTGTAGGCTCCAGTGAATTGCTAGGCCTGTATTCTTCTGATACACTCAGAAAAATAAACCAGGTCAATTTTCCAACATCAGCCCTAGCAAAAATTTAGAACCAAAGCTCACCTGTCTAAGACAGTATCTAAACTGAAATGTACACAATGCCCTCAAGGCTTCTATAAATCTGTTAAGGACAAAAGGATAGCTTGGGGGAAATTTGGTCCCCCTAAGTGTCAGTGTGATCATCTCTGTGTGGTGAAAGCACAGCCTTAAATGAATACTTCTTGTCTGTATTTACCATGAAGAAGGACATTGAAGACGGGGAGTTCAGAAGAAGGAACAATGATATGCTGAAGCATATCAACACTATGAAGAAGGTGGTGTTGGTAGTCTTGAAGTGCATGAAAATGGGGCTCGGCCAGGTTTATCCTAGGGTGTTATTGGTAGCAAGGTAGGAGATTGTTGGGGCTTCGGCAAAATTTTTTAATATTTTTGTTAGCTACAGTTGAGGTTCAAGAAGACTGGATTATAGATAATATAAGAAGGCAACACAAATAAACCAGGCATGCCAGTGAGCCTTACATCACTGTTGGGAAAGTTAATGGAAAGGATTCTAAGAGATGGGATTTATTTGCAGGAAAAGTAACGACTAATTATAGAATAGTTATCAAGGTTTTGTGCATGGGAAATCATGCGTGGTGACCAATGTGATTGGCAAGGCCTTTGAGAAGGTCCATCATGGTAGGTTTGTCCAGAAGGCTAGGACACATGGAATCCAAGGTGAACTAAGAAATTGAAGTCAAAGTCGAGTTTATTGTCGTAATCACAAGTACAAGTATGCACAGGTGCAATGATAAACTTACTTGCAGTAGCATCACAGGCACATAGTATCATGTAACAACATTCACAAAGTATAAACATAAATTAAGCACGATTTTACAAGAGAAATCACAATTAGAACAATGTCCATTTTAGTGCAAAGTGATCAAAACGTTTGTGGTGTTGCTAAAGTCCAGTGATTCAGGCTGTGCAGATTGGTTCATAAACAGAGTGATTGAAGGGAAATAGCTGTTCTTGAACTTGGTGATATAAAATTTTGGGCTTCTGTACTCATTTCCCAATGGTAGCTATGAGAAGATGGTGGTGATCTTTGATGATAGATGTTGCCTTCTTGAAACAGCACCTCCTGTAGATACTACCGATGGTGGCACCAATATAGTCAACAGAGGCCACTTTTGGATTAAATTGGACACAAAATTGTCTTGGTGCTATGAGGCAGAGGGTAGTGGTGGAGAGTTGTTTTTCAGATTGGAAGCTATAATGAGTGGTGTGCCACATGGATTGATGCTGTGTCTTTTGGTTGTTTGTCATGTATGTTAATAATTTACATGACAGTTTTTTTTATTATTTATTAAGATACAGTGCGGAATAGGCCCTTCAACTTCTCCAGTATTATGTTTATGAATATTTATTTGCTTCATTTCCTCCTGTACAAAACTACATGGTTTTGAAATTACTTTTTTGAATACATAATGTTCCAGGTCCTCAGATCCTACAACTCGGAGTACTGCAAATTTCTCAGCAGTTATACTGCGCCCACTTGTACCAGTCCTAGGTTAAGCCCACAACAACCTAGCAAATTCATTCATCTGAAATCACAGAAATACTGCAAGAGAGGGGAGAAGTACAACTTTATACTTTCTGAATTTCATTGTTAGGTGTACCTCACTGAGTTCCTTTTAGTACATGCAATTGTTTTCAAACATTTCTTATGTTTTAGCTTTTTAACCATTAAAAACATTCTGTGTTTGGTATTGAATACCTTCAAATATTGTTAAACATTGTAGAAAAGGGCATTCTGTGGTGAGGTTTATCTCTTCTAATAGGAAAGGCTCTGTACTGCAGCAGGCTGAGGCAATCATCAGATTGGAGTCTGAAGACTGACTCCAAATAGGAAAAAAAAGACAACCTATTAGAGATTTTGCATGAATTTCTATAGGATGAAAGGTTTCTTTAAAAATTAATTTATCTTCTAAGACCTAGGCATCTGTGATAAGACTGGTATTCTTACCCATCCCTAAATGCTCCAAAGAAACGGAGATGAAAATACTTCCAAAGTGCTGTTGCGTTGGGAGTTTGGGTCACTGTTTAAATCAATTTGAACACTTCACTAAACATACACATAAATGAAATATTGCTTTAAAGACATGAGTAAACTCAGTAGAATAAATTAATGTACATTTTCTTTTGAAAATATTGCTTTCATCCATTTAATTTCCTGTAAAACTAATTTCCGCTTCAATGACAACCTGAGGCATTGCCTAATGGATATTGTCAGTCTGTAGCTTCACTCCTATTATTACTTCTGTTCAAATATAATGCAGGCACATATTTCTGGTAAGTTTTCAAATATTCACTATTTGTGAAAAAAATTAATTTCGTTTTCTTCTCTAAACCTCACAGAGAAGTCATCCAATTGATGAATTTGGTGTTTGATACTCTTCCTAGTTTCCCTGTTTGCTTTAGAACATACTGTAAGTCATAGAAACAGAGACCAGAAAATCCCTGGAGTGTGCTCTGACGCTCAAAAAGTTGATGGCTGATTACCTCAAAACCACTTTCTTTTCTGAACACATGCTTCATTGTCTAAATTTAATCCATCTTAGCCTTGACACTCAACAACAAAATATCACATCACTCAGGGATATAGAAATACAATGATTTACAAACCTTTGCAAAAATAATATTTTCCTCATCTTGACCCTAAATGGCTAACACGTTATCCAGATCTGTGCCCTTGGTTTTGGATTGTCCACCTAGAGGAAGTAACTTCTGAACTTCTTTGCAGTCAATTCTCCTCAGACTCTTTTATGATTAATGAGATAGCCTCTCACTTTCTCAAATCCAGTGAGTATAGAGCAAATTGAATCAATGCTAAAACATGGAGACCAAAACTGTACACTGTGTTCCGAATAAGATTTTATCAAAGCTGCGTAAGATCTCAGCAAGACTTTTTGAGTTTTGTAATCCAGCTTTCTTGCAGTAAATGCCAACAAATTACTTGCCTCCCTAATTGTTTGAAGAAGCTGATTGTTTACTTGCAGCACTTCCAAGAACCTGCACTGTCATAGTCCATTATAAATGAATAATTATTAGTCTCTTATCATTTAAAAAGAGTTCTATTTTTCTCAACTCTATGATAGTTAAGTTCCTTGAAACTCAATTCCATAACGCTATTTTTTCAATGTGATGCAAATAAGTATCATTTTGTTTTAGTGAAATACAATAATCAACATTTCTGAGATATTTCAACTCACTCTAGAAATGTGATCAGGCATCCCTGTTGGGATTTCTGTGTCAGTCACATGTGGATAAGGTCATTCTCTGTGCTGTATGTTCTTGGAAATTTGGAGAGGAACTTAACTTGTTATTGTTCCAAGACCAAGCATTAATGGGCTCTCCAGACACAGTCATGCCCTAGTGTTGCAGAGGTGCATTTTGAATTGACTTAACCAAATACATTAGTCACTTCTCCTCCTTGTGCTCTCCCTATAAAACACAGCATTCAATGTCATCTCCCAGTCTTGTCCCAGACTCCTCACTATTCACCTTCACAACCTGAAATTCCAATCCTTCTGTCCTTTCCTGACCTCTTGGCCCTCTGACCCACAACTATCCGATCTTGTCAACCCCTGACTCCACCCCCACCCCCCCGAACCATTAACTCAATGATCCTCTCAACCCCTCATCCATAAACCACCATTTCCTGATTACGTAGTCTTCATGTCCACTCAAAACCTGACTCCCATGAACTCCACCCCCATCCGCACCACCACAACACCCGCTCCCCCTGCCGTACGCACCAAGGATCTTGATGGAAGCCCCGATAACCACCTCCCAATCAATGCCCTTATGCAGGCCTGGTTAACTGATGCAGGGTTTTAGCCTCCTATTTCAACAATGTCTTTGCCCCCCACAGATGCCGCTTGCCCCACTGAGTTCCTCCAGCAAGATGCCCTGTTGCTCTAGATCAGTTCAGACCCTTATTACCCACATTAATCACTGCAGAATCCACCTGACTCCGGGCCAATTACCCGTTTATTCCTTTCTATTTGGATGGAGTCTGATGTTTCCAGCTGCAAGAGGAACTCACTCAGTCCCTTGACCTTGCTCCACCATTTAATAAGAATGTGGCTCCAATTGTAACTTCAACTCCAGATCCCCATCTATTTGTGTTAACCTTTCACCCCCTTTGTTATCAAGGATCAATCAATTTTACCCTTAAAAAGTTTCAAATACTCTGCTTCTAACTCCCCTTGAAGAAGCAAGGTCCAAAGATTCATGATTCTCTGAGAGAAAAGTTTTGCTTCATGTTAAATTGACTTATTTGGCTGCAACAGTAGTGTAGTGATTAGTGTGACACTATTATAGCTCGGCGCATCAGACCCGGAGTTCAATTCTGGCGTGCTCTTTAAGAAAGCTTGCACGTTCTTCCCATGAGTGAGTGGGTTTGCTCCGGGTGCTCCGGTTTCCTCCCACATTCCAAAGACATACTGGTTAGCTGGTTAATTGGTCATTGTAAATTCTCCTGTGATTAGGCTAGTGTTAAATAGGTGGGCTGCGGGGTGGTGCGGCTCATTGGGCTGGAAGGGCCTGTTCCACACTGTATCTCTAAATTCATAAATAACGATGCATGCATTTGGATTTAGTTTCTTCTCCAGATCTAAAATATCAGCAAGGTGTTATATTGAAGGATTTTTGCATTGAATATATTAAAATATCAAAGATAGTTTCACAGTTTCCATCTTTACCTTATTCAGAGATGATTTTTTTTTATTATTAAGGAGATCTCCTCTTCTCCTTTGCCATTATAAGCCAAGCTTTGGAGTAGGAAGAAGCGTAGATTAGAGTGGGCCAACAAAGTGACCTCACTTCTGTTGCCATTGCTGCCTCTGCTGCCAAGCTGCTGACTGACTCTCGCAGCTTCCACCTCTTAGTTTCCTGCAGTTTAGTAAAGGAAAGGTACAAGTGGGAAGATGAAAGAGGGAAAAGATAGAAATAAATGTAGAAGGAAATCATAGGAAGGGTGCAGAGGAGATTTACAAGGATGTTGCCTGGATTGGGGATCATGCCTTATGAAAACAGGCTGAGTGAACCTGGCCTTTTCTCCTTGGAGCGACGGAAGATGAGAGGTGACCTGATAGAGGTGTATAAGGTGATTGTGTGGATCAGTATAAGATGGGGATGTGCTTTGATCGTGTGGATAGTCAGAGGCTTTTTCCCAGGGCTGAAATGGTTGCTACAAGAGGACACAGGTTTAAGGTGCCTGGGAGTAGTTACAGAGGAGATGTCAGGGGTAAGTGTTTTACGCAGAGAGTGGTGAGTGCATGGAATGGGCTGCCGGCAACAGTGTTGGAGGCGGATACGATAGGGTTTTTTGAGAGACTTTTGGATAGGCACATGGAGCTTAGAAAAATAGAAGGCGATGGGTAACCCTCATAATTTCTAAGGTAGGGACATGTTCGGCACAGCTTTGTGGGCCGAAGGGCCTGTATTGTGCTGTAGGTTTTCTATTTTTGTATGTTTCTATGAAAGAAACAAATGTTGAAGGACACGGCAGGAAATCTTTAAAAAACAGGATAAAAGAGAAGTGAGAGGTACTGGTAAATAGGAAAGGAATAAACTGAAGAGGACAAAGTATAACAGTCACAGTCAAAGTGAAAGAAATAGGATTTGAGTCTGTGTGTTGGCTAGTGATTTTATATAGAACATCAATGGCAATTTAATCAGATATTGATTGTAGCAAAATATACAAAGCTCTGCTCTGAAGGGTTATACTCATTTACAGTAATATATTTTCTTCTGAGGTAAGCACTGATACAGTTTTAGTGTAGTTTTTGTGAACAATATGTTTGATGCAAACATTGGGTCTTCAATATGAGAGGAGCATTAGGAGCACAGAAACGTGTGGCATTGTATTGGCTAATCATGTCCATAGTAGTCTGACAAAGAGATAATGAGCCAAACCCACATGCCAGCTCTTGGTCCTCAGCCATACAGATGAAGACTCAAAATACATTTCAATTATAGTGAAGAATTCTGCCTTTGTCACCCTACAGGCACTGAATTCCCCACTTCTCACACTTCTGGGGTGAAAATAATATACCTCAAATTACCTCTTCCTAGAGATGCTGCCTGGCCTGCTGCGTTCACCAGCAACTTTGATGTGTGTTGCTTGAATTTCCAGCATCTGCAGAATTCCTGTTGTTTACCTCAAAGTCTATCAGTTATTCGTTATGCTAATATACACTCTACTGTAATAATTCTCACTGCTGATGGTATGAAGTCCCTTCTTTCCACTCCACCTCTGCGCTATTGTTTCCTAGATCTAAATTTAGTGTCCAAGTTTCCATGGACAGCAACCCCAGCCTATCTAATCTAACTTCATAACATTTGTTACACTTTCACAACTATTCTCTGCACTCTCTTTGGTGCTAATATCCCTATTATAGTAACCAAAATATTCCTCGGTCAATAGTTCCTATATGACTTTCATGCTCTTAAAATTTCAGCTTAAGCTAACAAAACCCTACTGAGTTTTACTAATTACACTTTTTACCTCTCCAGTAACCTTCTGGAATCAATGAACACACATTCTAAAGCCTCTGTGTTTGCCTGAACATCTTGATATACTATCAGTTATGTGTATTATCTTGTACCTTTCCAGTTTAAATTCATACATCACATTTCATCCCACTGACCAATCCATTGATACCTTCCTGCATTGTACAACTTACTTCCCCATCATCAGCCTTCGCAGAAATTTGATCATCAGGAATCTGCATTCAAAACTAGACCATTGATACGTACCACAGAAGGGATGCAATCTAACAGTAATCAATTTAGATAATATCGCAACAATCTTCTAGTCATTTAAACAACCCTCAACCTCTACCAATTTCTGAAACAATTTTGCATCCAGCGTTCCAAGAATCCCATGGGATTTTATTTTTCTGACTAATTTATCATATGGGATCTTAGCAAAACCATACTAAAATCCTTGTAGATTGTCAACAGCACAATATTCAACTCTCTGTTACCTCCTCAAACAATAATTCATTAGTTAGACATGACCTTCCTTCATGAAATCCATGCTGACATTCACGGTCAATCTATGCCTACCTAAACAATGATGTTGTCATCCAAGATATTTACCAGAGCACTGCACATTCAAGATATTTAGCATTGTCATTGTGTCCTCCAATTTATCTAACAATCTCTTTGACCCCCTACCATCAGGCAGGTGGTACTGTAGCAATAGCACAAGGACTGTTACAATGGGAAAGAGCTACTGAACTACCACCACCACCCAGGTCTCACTACCTATGAAGCACCAGTAGTGTTATACTCTTCACTTTTTTTAATTTGTGTTGTAAATGCACCTTATTATTTGTTAATTTATTTGTGGTAATATTACTTTACGTGTTGTGTGTGAGTTGTATGTACTGGGTTGTGCACCTTGGTCTAGAGGAATATTGTTTTGTCTGGCAGGGTACATGTTCTGTATACAGATGAAATGACAATAAACTTAAACTCGAACTTGAACTTGAATGTTTTCCTTTCCTCATTTTGAAACATTTTACCCACAACTGATATTAGGCTGATTGTGTTAGGGTGCAGAGGAGATTTGCAAGGACGTTGCCTGGATTGGGGAGCATGCCTTATGAGAATAGGTTGAGTGAACTCGGCCTTTTCTCCATGGAGCGATGGAGGATGAGAGGTGATCTGATAGAGGTGTACAAGATAATGAGAGGCATTGATCGTGTGGATAGTCAGAGGCTTTTTCCCAGGGCTGAAATGGCTAGTACGAGAGGGCACAGTTTTAGGGTGCTTGGAAGTAGGTACAGAGGAGATGTCAGGGGTAAGTTTTTTTACGCAGAGAGTGGTGAGTGTGTGGAATGGGCTGCCGGTGATGGTGGTGGAGGCGGATATGATAGGGTCTTTAAGAGACTCCTGGACAGGTACATGGAGCTCAGAAAAATAGAGGGATATGGGTAACCCTAGGTAATTTCTAAGGTAAGGACATATTCGGCACAGCTTTGTGGGCCAAAAGGCCTGTATTATGCGGTTGGTTTTCTATGTTTCTAACAGCAAACATTTTCTTCTTTTTTAAATGGTGGTACCACATTAACATTATTCAACTTCACAGCTGGACTCAGAGAGGATTGAAAAATGATGGTCATATCATTCTTCTTTGCTTCTCTTAACATTATATCTGGGCCTGGAATTATGTACTTTTAAAGACATTAAATTAGTATTCCCTCTGTGTCCACATTTATCTGTTTATTGACCTCTTTAAATATTTGCATTGCTCTTTCTTTTTGAAAACGAACACAATCTATTTAGTGAGAGCCATACCCATGTCTCCACAGATTTTCTTTTTAGTCTCAAATCAATGCCTTTCTTCATTTTGTATTCCTTTATGAGGGTGGCTGCTCATTATGTGACGTGTTGTATGATGTGGGTGATTATGGTCTTTCATCTGTTCATGACCATGATTGGGCTTGACAATTTTTTCTACAGAAGTTGTTTGACATTGCCTTCTTCTAGACAGTGTCTTTACAAGACGGGCAGCCCTCCTATTATCAATACTGTTCATAGATTGTCTGCCTGGCGTCAGTTGTCACATAACCAGAACGTGATGTGCTCCAGTTGCTCATATGACCATCCACCACCTGCTCCAATGGCTTCATGTGACCCTGATTAGGGGGTGGGGGGCTAAGCGGGTGCTACACCTCGCCCAAGGGTGACCTGCAGGCTGGCAGAGGGAAGGAGCACCTTACACCTCCTTTGGTAGAGACCTATCTCCCCCCTGCCACCCAATTCTCCTCATGAAATATCTTCCACTGACAAGAGACTTGCAATGGATTACATCTTGTTCCAGATGAGATGGCTTTATTTTCCTAGTCAAAATTAGTTTGGGGTGAATAATTAAATCTATTTGAACTATCCTGTTCTCGTTACTACCATCTTTTCTCATTATTGCCACCAGGGAGGAGGTACAGGAGCCTGAAGATCAACACTCAATGTTTTAAGAACAGCTTCTTCCCCTTCATCATCAGATTTCTGAATGATTCACCAACACTACCTAAATGTTCCTCCTTTGCACTATTTGTTTATATATATTATTGTAACTTATAGTAACTTTTTATGTCTTGCACTGTACTGCTGCCACAGAACAACACATTTCACAACATACACCAATGTTAATAATAATGATGATGATAATAATAATAATAATAATAATAACAACAATAATAATGAAGTTATTATTTAGAAATGTTATTCTACTTTCACACAGAGGGTGATTAGAGAGTGGAATGTGCTGCCTGAAGAGGTGATGGAGGCAGATACTTTCAAACCCTTTAAGAAATATTTGGGTAAGTACATGAATCACTGAGGCACAGATAGCTGTAGACCTATTGTGCATAAATGGGATTGGTGTAGATAGGTTCAACAGACAGCATAGACATGTTAGGCCAATGGGCCTGTTTCTGTGTTGTAAGATTCTATGACTATATCAAGCATTATCATACATTATAAGCACTTTCCATATTGTGCCTTACATGAGGAATAGTTACCAATAGGTTCCGTCACTAGTGAAATCAGGAGCATTATCACAAATGACTGAAACCGAACTTGAATGACCATTAATTCCTTCACATATACACTGGTCAATTTTGCTGCACGGGGCTTCATAAGGTTACAAGTCCAATTTAACTTAAATAAGCTTATTCTAGGCCACTACAAACTGGTGGACAGCATTGCTTTGTCTTCATTTTTTTTTGCTTTTCATTGATGGAAATGCCACAGGTACAATCAACCCCATTGAAAGTTTGCAGAATGAAACCAATATGGATTCAGTTTCAAATTAATACAGCAAAACTAATCCAAACTCTTGCATTGTATAACTATAGATTTGTTTTCATTTCAGTAAAGGCCTTTAAAAATATTTTATTTTTCTCTCTTACAATGTTGACTTACAGCTCAATAGGGCTGCCATTGGTCAATTTGGCTACCCTGGATGGAAAAGTCTCTTTAGTGAATTCCGCCCTGTGATTTGCTCAGGCTACAGCAGAGCCACCCCTTTTCAGATCACTTGTCAAATTTATGAGTGTCAATAGAGTTATTCAACTCAATGCATCCTCACCATCTCCAAGACTAAGCCCCAGTTTGTGCCCTTTCTCCAATTCCTCTTTGAAAATTGTAATTAAATCTGCCTTTTCAGCTCTTTCTGGCATCACATTCTGTGGAGTGAGAAAAAAGCAATACATTAAGAAAAATGTTTTCCTTAAGTCATCGCTGGTTTCTGGTCAAGATGGCACCAGCAAACAACGATTCCTCTGGCGACATCTTACAGATAGCCAATCTTTTCAATTATTTCACTTTTTATATGCCTTCTGCTTGCTCCTTTTGGTTGATGGTGTCTTGGAGACTGTCGGAGCCTGTGACATGCGTTTTGGAGTTTGATCAAGTGATCTGCTGTCCCCGGAGAAGATCGTGGGAACGGGCAGCCTTGTGCAGAAGACCAGAGACAAGGCGCAAGGCCATTATTGACTCCATTTTGAAGTGTCGAAGAAGACTGAAGCATCAAGACGAATGCAGAGGAGATCAACGGTCACTCTCCATGGAGGCTATGGCTCGGCGGCATTTGGAAGGCTACAGATCGGCTGCATGACAGTTGCTCTTTGCAGAAGGGCTGAGTTTGAGTGACTGCTCTCCTCATTTCTGACAGGAGGATGTTTTTGAAATTCTGAGATTTATGTGATTATTGGACTGCAGTTTATATTGCTTTCGTTCAGTTTTCTGTGTTTTCTTTGTTGTTGCTTGGGCTTCTGGGTGGGCGATGTGTTGGTTTTTGTGTGAGGGAGCAGCAAGGGATTTGGGGTCTAATGTTCTTGTTGGCGTTCCAGTCTGGGCAATCGGTTGTTTTTTATGTGTGGGAGAGGGGGTTGGGGTTTGGTGCTGGAGGGGCTGCTCTTTTTTGCGGGGGAGGAGGATAGGGATTTGATGCTATTGCTGTTTTTTTGTGGGGGGGTTGGGTGTTTGGGGTTTTTAATGTTTTGGCTGCAGTCTTCTGGGTGGGCAACCTGTTGTTTTTTGCTTGAAGAAGGGGTTGGGTTTGGTGTTCCAACTGCTGTTTACCGTGTGGGCAGTCTGCCAGATTTTTGTGTGAGGGAGGGGGTGGGGGGTTGTGATTTGTGAGTTTTGTTTCTTTTTCCTTTTTGTGCGGGGGGGGGGTTGATGTCTTTTTTTAACAACTCCCGTATTTTTTCTGTATTTCATGGCTATCTGGAGAAGACGAATGTCGGAGTTGGTAAGTACATGCATACTTCGACAATAAAAAGAACCTTTAAACCTTTGAACCTTTGGTTCATTGCCAATTAGTTTAGATTTGTGTCCTCCATTTACCAAACCTGGTATGACTGGAATATTTGTCTTTATATTATCCAATAACATCCTTCACAATTTTGAAAACTTCAAACAGACACTCTTTTAGCCTTCTCTGTTCTAAGGAAAGCAACCTCACATTCTCAGACCTCAGGACACCATTGTGATAAATCTATTCAGCACTTTCTCAGAGGAAAGTGACATTCTCACTAAAGATAGGCAACCAGAACCAACTTGAATATTCTTATTGGATTCTTTAAAGATTTGGTCTAACCTTCATAACATAAGCAATGATGGATGTTTATGTCAATTATGTTTCAATTAGTTGACCAGTTTAAAAAAAATAGCTCTGGATAGGGCACAATGTGATGCTGGTTTGTTACGGTTAAATTACAACAGTAATATGGGTTTTAAAGACCTTTTCATTTTACCGCAGATCACAAAGAACATTGAACACATGAAAAACTAGAGGCCACAATTGAAAATGAAGGTGTAATTGACTTTTCTCCCTAACAATGGGATGCTAAAGTCAGTTTTAAGCTTGGACTCTCAGGCAGTTGAGATAGGCTAACTTGGCATAGGATAAACATCAATCCTAGGACCCTCTCCATCAGTGTAACTCAGACTGATGACAGATGATACTTTCATTAATGAATTCACTAGATGAACTCTACTGAGTAGCTTTACTCAAGACTCGAACCTGAAGTAAACTTGGTTAAAACTCGATTGGGCTGCTCTAGAAAGACAACGGATCCCTCTTCCATGTTTATGCTCAATTTAGGCTAAGTTAGTATTTTGGCTCTGAAGCATGAACAAAACACGAGCTCATATCTTTCCTTTAACTTAAAACATTGTAATCACATGATTTTGCAAGCAAAATCAGCTGCAACTAAGTGTATATAACGCTAAAGCAGCTCAATCCACTTCAGTTAGAGTCTTAAGTCTCAGATATTTTATAGATCACCTTCAGAAAAGGTTACATTTCTAAATGAGGCGATCAGAATTCATTTTTCTCAGTTTGGCGGGTAAATTGTCCTCCATTCGTGAACCGGTAGGTTGCAAGCCATATGCCCTCTGTGGCAGATCCCCCGTTGATTGAGTGATGGATTCAGAATTGGCATTGAAGGCCTTCAGAGGGAGTCTTTCCTCAGCACAGGAATTGTTGGCAATTGAACTTATCCGCTGCACTTTTAAAGGGAGGTCCCCGGTGCTGCAGGCTTTTTCTCCTATATCTGCAGTCATTCTGAGAACTTTCTTCTGCAGCTCATCCTTGCAGGTGCTCATCTTCTGAAGCTTGGCTGGCAGTTTGCTGCCCTTTTCCTCTGGGGTATCGATGCAATCCAGACAGAAGATTCTTTCCTTTCTGTTTTTGCTGTTGCAGATGGAGGGAGTGGCGCAGAGTGAGGTAAGTGACAGCTTCTCATCCTGTTCCTTTACACTGTACGGAGAAGTGGGGACTTCAAATGTGGAGTGGAACTGGGAATAGTCCACGCGGAAAAAGCCTTCTTCCAACGACATGACTGGAAGAAACCTATGGCCCCAAAGAACCTCATCTTCTGTGTATGAGGTCCTTGCTTGGCATGTCATTCCTGCAAAGCAAAATAATAGAAAGCTTTTAAAATTTTCTAAGTAGATTAGAATTACAAAAATAGTTGACAAAATCATAAAGTCAAGAACATTGTCATAGTTAAACCTAAGTGACTGAAACTGTCTCATCATTGATCTCATTATAAAATTAAGTTTCTGGTTAGCATAGGAAAGTTCACAACATGACAAAATATGATGAATTCTGCTTTCATCTTCACCAATCATCATAGCAATCATACATACAGAATAAATACAGTCTTTAAGTTGACAAAAGATACCCAGAATTTGGCTCATATATTTTATGAATTGCAAATATATAAACACTTGGACCATATTAACTAGAACATTAAAAATTTCAGCTGGAGAATCCTAAATGGTGAACAGGTGTGTGAGAATAAACATTGCCCAGATGATTACCCATGGCTGCTGAATCAGTAACAACAGACCATAAGTTTAGCATTAGTATAAGAAGCATAATGAGAGGATTAGAAGAAATCCTTTCATGCATTACCAAAGTCAACTTAAATCAATTCAATCACAAAAGTTTGGATGGAATTAGGTAAATACATGAAGCGGGAAAATAATAGAAGAATGCAGGGGAAAAGCAGTTAAGTGAGATTGCTTCTCTGTTTATTCACATTTACATTTTGATACAAACACGAGGAGTAATGTTTATTCAACACTTCCAATATTTGATCCTTTATCAAGCAATACCAAGACAAGACATCCCCTAATTAACACATCTCCAAAATTATACGTAGGTTCCCATCCTGAGGGAGGTTCCTGAGGAGAAATTTTCCCTTCTTGATAGCAATACCCATTCTATGCTGCAGATTAAATGATAAATCAGTCTTTGTCTCTGTGTGAAAAAGTTATGGGTTCAAAATAGATTCTGCATATCCGGGCACAGACATCCAACAATGTTTAGAATCAGATTTAGTATCACTGGCATATGTCATGAAATTTGTTGTTATGTGGCAGCAGTACATTAGCAGCAGCAGCAGCAGAAAAATAAAAACTGTAAATTACAGGAAGTATATACATTAAAAAAGTTAAATTAAATTAATAGTGCAAAAAGAGAGAAAAAAAGTAGTGAGGCAGTGTTCATGGGTTCAATGTCCATCCAGAAATTTTGAAGATGTCCTGGATGCTAGGGAGGCTAGTGCCCATAATGGAGCTGAGTTCACACCTTTCTGCAGCTTATTTCAATCCTGTGCAGTGTCCCCCTCTCCCCATACCAGACGGTGATGCTCTCCATGGTACATCTTCAGAAATTTCGAGTATCTTTGGTGACATACCAAATCTCCTGAAACACCAAATGAAGTACAGTATAGTCGCAGTTGTGCTGGACCCAGGATAGATCCTCAGAGGTGTTGACACCCAGGAACTTGAAATTGCTCACTCTTTCCACAACTGATCCCCCAATGAGGACTGGTGTGTGTGCTCTTGTCTTACTCTTTCTGAAGTCCACAATCAATTCTTTGGTCTTACTGATGTTGAGTGCAAGGTTGTTTCTGCGACACCACTCAGCCAGTTGATCTATCTCACTCCCGTACGCCTCCTCATCACCATCTGAAATTCTGCCAACAATAGTTGTGTCATCAGCAAAGTTATAGATGGTGTTTGAGCTGTGCTGATCCACAGAGTCATGGGTGTGGAGAGAGTAGAGCAGTGAGCTAAGAACATACCCTTGAGTACACCAGATTGATTACCAGCAAGGTGGAGATGCTTTTTCCAATCCACACAGACTGGGGTCTTCTGGTGAGGAAATAGAGGATCCAGTTGCAGACGGAGGTACAGAGGCCCAGGTTTTAGGCATTTTGATCAGGCCTGTAGGAATTATTGTGTTAAATGCAGAGTTGTAGTCATGTTCAACATCCTGACCTAAGTGCTAGCATTGTCCAGGTGATTCAAGGCCAAATGAACAGCTAATAAGATTGCGTTTGCTGTAGACCTATTGTGGTAATAGGCAAATTGCAGTGGGTCCAGGTCCTTACTGAGATAAGAGTTGATTCTAGCCATAACTAATCTTTCAAAGCACTAAGTTAGCCTAAGATGTGAGTGCTACTGAATGGTAGTTGTTAAGGCAGCTTACCCTGCTCTTTTTAGGCACTGGTATGATTGTTGCTCTTTTGAAGTATGTGGGACTTTCTGATTGTAGCAGTGAGGGATTGAAAATGTCTTTGAACACCTCCGTCAGTTGGTTGGCACAGATTTTCCGAGCCCTACCAGGTACTCCACCGGGGCCAGTCGTATTGCGAGGGTTCGCCCTCTTGAAAGACAGCCTGATGTCGGCCTCCAAGACAGAGATCACAGGGTCACTGGATACTGCAGGAGTCCTCATAGCTGAGTTTTATTCTCCCTTTCAAAGCGTGCATAAGAGACGTAGAGCTCATTTGGGAGTGAAGCATCAGCGCCATTTATGATGCTAGGTTTCACTTTGCAGAAAATAATAGCCTGCAAACCCTGCCAGACTTGACGTGCATCTGATTCTGCCTCTAACCTCAATCGGAATCGTTCTTTTGCTCTTGAGATAGCTCTCTGTAAGTGGTACCTGGCCTTCTTGTATAGTCCTGGGTCACCAGACTTGAATGCCACAGATCTAGCCCTCAGGAGACTACAAATCTCCTGGTTCATCCGTTGCTTTTGATTCAGGTATGTACAGTATGTTCTCATAGGCACACACACACCTACACAGGTTTTAATGAAATCAGTGACAACTGTGGCGTATTCATTCTGATGAAGATGAATCCCTGAATACCGTCCAGTCCACCATCTCAAAGCAGTCCTGTAAGCACTCCTCTGTCTCCTTTGACCACACCTTCTTGGTCCCCAGCACTGGTGCTGTGGCCTTCAGTCACTGCCTATACGCTGGGAGCAGAAGTACAGCCAGATATTTGGACTTTCCAAAGTGTGGATGTGGAATGACACGGTACGTGTTCTTGATGGTAGTATAGCAGTGGTCCAGTGCGTTGGCTCCTCTGGTTCCACAAGTGGATTTTATGTTGATGATAATTATTTATTGGCTCTGTCAAGCTGACCTGGTTAAAATGCCCCAAAATAATGGGGAAAGCATCAGGGTGCGCTGTTACATGGTGCTCGATTATGTTACTCAGTTTGTCTCTAGAGCCTGTTTGGTATGAGTGTGAGGTGGAATATACATCGCTACCAAAACAATGGCTGAAAGCTCACTACATGGATTCCACTGAGGGAGCATGAAATCGAGATGAGGTGATAATTTGTATTTATATGAAAAGTGGAGACAATGGGATGCTTGAATGCTCACTGTAAAACAAAGTCACCAGTGCGACAAATCCTGCCGCACTTGTAGATCAGCTTTGCATCATAAAAGTTTAAAGGTGGATGAAATCTGTGCAAAGTCGTGCAAAAGTTTGGAAATATGGAGCTACAGTATTTATTTATATTTATTGTGTGCTTTATTATTACTATTGTTGTGTTCTTTATCTTTTGTGGGGTTTTTTTGTGCTGCATCAAATCCAGAGTAACAATTATTTCATTCTCCTTACACTGGTGAGCTGGAAATGACAATCTTGAATCTTGAATCTCAGTGGAGACCGTGTAAGGAATCTGGAGCAGCAGCTGGATGACCTTCGACTCATAAGGGAGAATGAGGGAGTCATAGATGAGAGCTACAGGGAGGTAGTCACACCTAGGCTGTCGGAAGCAGGTCGTTGGGTGACAGTCAGAGGGGGGAAAGCAAAGGTGAGCAAACAGGCAGTGCAGAGCACCCCTGTAGCCATTCCCCTGAATAATGTTTACTATCCTGGATACTGTTGGCGGGGACGACCGACCAGGTGTGAGCCACAGTGGCAGGGCCTCCAGCACTGAGTTTGACCCTGTGGTGCAGAAGGGTGGGACGGAGAAGAGGAGAGCTGTCGTCATTGGAGACTCTATAGTCAGGGGAGCAAACAGGAGATATTCTGGACGTGAGAAGGACACCCACATGGTTTGTTGCCTCCTGGGTGCCAGGGTCCGGGATGTCTCTGACCAGGTGCACGACATCCTGGTACGAGAGGGAAAGCAACCAGAAGTCGTGTTACATGTTGGGACCAATGACATAGGCAGGAAGAGGGATGAGGTCCTGAAGTGTGAGTTTCAGGAACTAGACAGAAGGCTGAAGAACAGGACCTCAAGGGTGGCGTTCTCAGGATTTCTGCCAGTGCTACGTGACAGTGATGGTAAGAATTGGAGGAGATAGCAGTTGAATGTGTGGCTGAGGAGTTGGTGCAGGGAGCAGGGTTTTAGATTTTTAGATCATTGGGATCTCTTCTGGGGAAGGTGGGACCTGTACAGATTGGATGGGTTGCACCTGAACTCGAGGGGGAGCGATATCCTTGCAGGTAGGTTCGCTAGCATGGTTCAGGAGGGTTTAAACTAATTTGCAAGCAGGATGGGACCCAGAGCGATAGAGCAGTGAAAGAAGTGCATGGAGTAAAGCCAGATCTAACATACAGTGAGGCTCTGAGGAAAGAGAAGCAGAATTAACGGCGTAAAGACAGTAAGGTAGAAGGGCTGAAATGTGTATACCTCAATGCAAGAAGCATCAGGAACAAAGGTAATGAACTGAGAGCTTGGATACATACATGGAATTATGATGTAGTGGCCATTACAGAGACTTGGCTGGCACCAGGGCAGGAATGGATTCTCAATATTCCTGGATTTCAGTGCTTTAAAAGGGATAGAGAGAGGGGAAAAAGGGGAGGAAGGGTGGCATTACTGGTCAGGGATACTATTACAGCTACAGAAGGGGTGGGTAATGTAGCAGGATCCTCCTTTGAGTCAATATGGGTGGAAGTCAGGAACAGGAAGGGAGCAGTTACTCTATTGGGGGTATTCTATAGGCCCCCTGGTAGCAGCAGAGATACAGAGGAGCAGACTGGGAGGCAGATTTTGGAAAAGTGCAAAAATAACAGAGTTGTTATCATGGGTGACTTTAACTTCCCTAATATTGATTGGCACCTGATTAGTTCCAAGGGTTTAGATGGGGTAGAGTTTGTTAAGTGTGTCCAGGACGGATTCCTGTCACAGTATGTGGACAGGTCGACCAGGGGGAATGCCATACTAGATCTAGTACTAGGTAATGAACCGGGTCAGGTCACAGATCTCTCAGTGGGTGAGCATCTGGGGGAAGTGACCACCGCTCCCTGGCCTTTAGCATTATCATGGAAAAGGATAGAATCAAAGAGGACAGGATATTTTTTAATTGGGGAAAGGCAAATTATGAGGCTATAAGGCTAGAACTTGCAGGTGTGAATTGGGATGATGTTTTTGCAGGGAAATGTACTATCGACATGTGGTCGATGTTTAGAGATCTCTTGTGGGATGTTAGGGATAAACTTGTCCCGGTGAGAAAGATAAAGAATGGTAGGGTGAAGGAACCATGGGGGACAAGTGAGGTGGAAAATCTAGTCAGGTGGAAGAAGGCAGCATACATGAGGTTTAGGAAGCAAGGATCAGATGGGTCTATTGAGGAATATAGGGAAGAAAGAAAGGAGCTTAAGAAGGGGCTGAGAAGAGCAAGAAGGGGGCATGAGAAGGCCTTGGCGAGTAAGGTAAAGGAAAACCCCAAGGCATTCTTCAATTATGTGAAGAAAAAAAGGATGACAGGAGTGAAGGTAGGACCGATTAGAGATAAAGGTGGGAAGATGTGCCTGGAGGCTGTGGAAGTGAGCGAGGTCCTCAATGAATACTTCTCTTCGGTATTCACCAATGAGAGGGAACTTAATGATGATGAGGACATTATGAATGAGGTTGATGTTCTGGAGCATGTTGATATTAAGGGAGAGGAGGTGTTGGAGTTGTTAAAATACATCAGGACAGATAAGTCCCCGGGGCCTGACGGAATATTCCCCAGGCTGCTCCACGAGGCAAGAGAAGAGATTGCTGAGACTCTGGCTGGGATCTTTATGTCCTCATTGTCCACGGGAATGGTACCGGAGGATTGGAGGGAGGCGAATGTTGTCCCCTTGTTCAAAAAAGGTAGCAGGGATAGTCCGGGTAATTATAGACCAGTGAGCCTTACGTCTGTGGTGGGAAAGCTGTTGGAAAAGATTCTTAGAGATAGGACCTATAGGCATTCAGAGAATCATGGTCTGATCAGGGACAGTCAGCATGGCTTTGTGAAGGGCAGATAGTGTCTAACAAGCCTGATAGAGTTCTTTGAGGAGGTGACCAGGCATATAGATGAGGGTAGTGCAGTGGATGTGATCTATATGGATTTTAGTAAAGCATTTGACAAGGTTCCACACGGTAGGCTTATTCAGAAAGTTAGAAGGCATGGGATCCAGGGAAGTTTGGCCAGGTGGATTCAGAATTGGCTTGCCTGCAGAAGGCAGAGGGTCGTGGTGGAGGGAGTACATTCAGATTGGAGGATTGTGACTAGTAGTGTCCCACAAGGAGCTGTTCTGGGACCTCTACTTTTCGTGATTTTTATTAACGACCTGGATGTGGGGGTAGAAGGGTGGGTTGGCAAGTTTGCAGATGACACAAAGGTTGGTGGTGTTGTAGATAGTGTAGGGGATTGTCAAAGATTGCAGAGAGACATTGATAGGATGCAGAAGTGGACTGAGAAGTGGCAGATGGAGCTCAACCTGGAGAAGTGTGAGGTGGTGCACTTTGGAAGGACAAATTCCAAAGCAGAATACAAAGTAAATGGCAGGATACTTGGTAGTGTGGAGGAGCAGAGGGATCTGGGGGTACATGTCCACAGATCCCTGAAAGTTGTCTCACAGGTGGATAGGGTAGTTAAGAAAGCTTATGGGGTGTTAGCTTTCATAAGTCGAGGGATAGAGTTTAAGAGTCGCGATGTAATGATGCATCTCTATAGAACTCTGGTTAGGCCACACTTGGAGTACTGTGTCCATTTCTGGTCACCTCACTGTAGGAAGAATGTGGAAGCATTGGAAAGGGTACAGAGGAGATTTACCAGGATGCTGCCTGGTTTAGAAAGTATGCATTATGATCAGAGATTAAGGGAGCTAGGGCTTTACTCTTTGGAGAGAAGGAGGATGAGAGGAGACATGATAGAAGTGTACAAGATAATAAGAGGAATAGATAGAGTGGATAGCCAGCGCCTCTTCCCCAGGGCACCACTGCTCAATACAAGAGGACATGGCTTTAAGGTAAGGGGTGGGAAGTTCAAGGGGGATATTAGAGGAAGGTTTTTTACTCAGAGAGTGGTTGGTGCGTGGAATGCACTGCCTGAGTCAGTGGTGGAGGCAGATACACTAGTGAAGTTTAAGAGACTACTAGACAGGTATATGGAGGAATTTAAGGTGGGGGCTTATATGGGAGGCAGGGTTTGAGGGTCGGCACAACATTGTGGGCCGAAGGGCCTGTACTGTGCTGTACTATTCTATGTTCTATGGATTTTAAATGTCAACTATAATAAGAATTGTTACTTTTCCAACTGATTTTGTACTTCAAATTTATCTTTGAATAAACCTGTATTGGGTTTGTCAAAGGACAGCTGTATACTACAAATTCTTCAACAAAAACAGGTTCAGTTGAGTATAAAGATCACAATGAAGCTCTGAAATATTATTCTGCCTTTTTCCTTTATCTAATCTGCTTTCAAATATCTGCCATAGATTTCTGCAACTTTCCATCTTTAATCCAAAGTAACAACAGGCTTTCCTTCTGACCTTATTCATTGCTGTATCATTTGATGTGTTTACATGCCACGTCATGTGTGCTTCAAAAACATTGACAGGTACTGGTTTCGCTGTCAAACATTTCATAAAAATACTCTGCAAGTATCTGCTTCATTGTACATTTCTAAAGAAGCTTTGATTCACACACGAATCACACTGCCAAGATTATCCTCTTCAGCAAAAGAAAAATATGCAGCAATCTCATTATCTGTAAAGGCAAGCAGCAAGTTAGCCAAATTAGCAAATTCTAAGAGTCCCCAATGCTGGCCATTGCTTGGTACAGCATAAATGAATTTGCCTACCATTGCTCCAGAAGGGGAATGCCTGGCGACTGATGTTATTGATGAATGATGCACAAGTGCTGCTGCTAAAATTTCCAGAATGAAGAGAAATAATCCGGAAATGGTCATGATTTTATTTTAGTCTAGTAAAAGTATATTTTCAACCACATACCACTGAAATAAATACTGTAAGTTAGCTTATATACATGGATTGATTGTATGCCCATAAAACGTACATAAGGTAACTGTCAGGAAATAATATAGTCGTGGTGGAGTTAGTGGGTGGAGATGCTGATCAGTCTTACTGCTTGGGGAAGGTAACTGTTTTTATGTCTGGTGGTCCTGTCAGGGATGTTATGTTGCCTTCTCCCTGATGGGAGTGGGAAAAGCAGTCCGTGAGCAGGCTGTGTGGGATCCTTTACAGTGTTACTGGTCCTTTTTTAGATCCTTTCTGTATATATGTCCTTGATGGCAGGTAGAACATCAGGCATATTAAACTGGTCTGCACCCTTCCATATCTCTACCAGTACTATTCTGGATTCAAAGATTTGACATGACAGCTGATGGGAAATTGCTTGAGAATAGGATATTTATAGAGTCATAATGACATATAGCACGGAAACTAGTCATTGGGCCCAACACATCCACACTGACCACTGAGCACCCATCCACACTAATTCAGTCTCCCAGTGCTTGGCCATACCATTCAGTCCCTAATTAAATCCCAAATAAAAGTGATTCAAGTGCTCATCTAGACTCTTTTTAAATACTGGCAGTGCATTCTAGGTCCATACGACTCTGGGTGAAAAAGGTTCCCCTCATATCACCTCTGAACCTCTTGCCCCATTATCCCAAACATACATCCTTATTTTGTCCATCTCTGATGATGGGAAAAGTTCTCTGCAGTCCACCCTATTTAAAGCCCTATAATTTTACATACTCTAGCTCAATCAGGCCCTCTCTTAACCTTCTCTACTCCTGAGGGAACAGACCTAGTCTCTTCAGTCTCTCCTCATAACTGAAGTACTCCATCCCAGACAATATCCTGGTGAATCTTCGCTGCATTCTCTCCAGCGCTATCACATCCTTCCCAAAATATGATGCCAACTTTTATAAATTTGGAGCACAAAAACTCTGCCAGTTGTGTTCAACGCCATAACTAATAAATCCTTGTCTGAAAATAAAATCATGGAATCACATAAATCACAAGGTGTTCATTTGGCCAATCATATCAGTACTGATTCTGAAAGTACCGTTCAGTTATCTCATCTTCTTACTCTTTCTTTCAAAAGTGCATAGTCCTTTTAAAAATATTTTCAACTTTTTGCACAACATCCTTTTAAAAACACTATTTTATGTAAAATTATATAATTTTAAATTGATATAATTTATGTTCATTCCATTTGTAATGTACTGGGCTACTGCTGCAAAAACCTAATTTTCATGGTACTTATACCTTGGGTAAGTATGCCTATGACAATATACATGAACTTGAATTTGAAAGTCACTGACCCTTCAAGCAGTACATCCCTGATAGTAATAATTCATTGTGTAAAAATAAAATCATTTTTTAATTTAAAGTATAAAGTAAAAGTATAAAGTATTTCTCTGTAAATCTGTGTCCAAACATTCAACCCAGTACACCTTCCATTTAAAATATGGAACACCTCTGCTCAATGCCTTAATCTCCTCTGTTCTAAGGAGAACAATCTTCATTTCTCTGGTCTCTCTCTATCCCTGGCACAATTCTGCAAAATCTTCTCTATAGCCCTGCAAAGGTGTTGACATCTCACCTAAAGTGATACAAAAAGAGGCCATTTGGTCCATTGCATCTACATTGGCTCCCAAAGGAACACTCTCTCTCCATATTTTCCTATATCTCTTCAACTTATTGACTCTCTCACACACCCATCAACTCTTTTTTGATTATTGTTTTCCATGAGAAATTGATGTAATGCCCTGGCTAAGTAAAGCAGGGCATGGTCTTTCTTGATGTAATCTATGGTCTTCTATCTCAACAATATTCAGTTTGATGAAGTAGAAGAGAGGGCCAAGAACACGGAACTGCTGTAGATGTGGATCCTTTCTGCAAGTGGCATGTGTTGCTGAAGTAGTTAATACAAACAAGCAGAAGAAAACACTTCATACATAATCATAATGAAATTCCTGTTCTTGTAGAAATCCATTGCTTTAAGTCCAAAACTACAGGTTTGAACTGAAACAAAATTTGAGCATGCCAGATTTTGTATACGGAGTTGTAACAAAAATTGCTGAAATGTTAACACTGCAATTAAAATTAATGGTAGAAGGGGCATCCAAAACCAAATTAAAATCCCGGTAATTAGAACCCTGACCTACTCTGAAATTATTGTTAATCTTTCCAGCTAAATTACTACAGGATATATATTTGGAATGGATCATACAAATTTGCAGCAATACCCACACACTTTTCCTTGCAATGCTAATATGCTTCGAATCATCTTCCTGTGAAAGACCCCTCTCTGGGCTTTACTTTATTTAAATGCACATCCTCTTTAAACCACCTCCCACTGCTCCCTTCCTTCTGCTGAAGCAGAGGGATGCTCGGCAGTGCTTCTTAACTTGCCTCAGTGCCAACTTGCTGTCACCAGCTGCCTCCCTGACCGGTTGTGACAAGATTTATACCCCATGTGAGATGAAGTACTTCACTGCCACCAGTGAAATGGCAAATGACAGATGAAAACAGTCTAGTGGGAATTGTGAGATGGTGGAGAGGGGCGGTTCAAACAATAAATATGTCAATGACAATCACCTCATGTTATTTCCAACAAAAGATGCATATTTGATCTTCATGGAAACACCATCATAAACTTGTTTGTCAGCATCAGTTAGCTGCATTATAAAGAAAGATTAGAAGCTCACATGCTTTTTTACTTTGTAAGTAAATGATAAACGACCTTGTGGAGGTATTAGTTGAAGGAAGATATTTGTATATTGTTTTTCCCCAGGGTTGAAATGTCTAACAATAGAGGGCATGTATTTAAGGTGAGAGGGAGGGAGGGGAAATTTCAAAGGTTCAAAGGAGGAGGGCAGGTTTCAGATGGAGGCAGACATGATAGAGGATTTTATATAGGCACATAAATATGCAGAGAATGGAGGGATATGGACCGTGTTCAGGTAGAAGGGATTAGATGTCATTTGTTTAATTAGTTCAGCACAATGACATGGGCTGAAGGACCTTTTCCTGTGCTGTACTGTTCTATATTATATATATATATGTGCTAAATCTGCCAATTTTAAAGAAAAAAAATGAATATAGAGTAAGGAGAAGTGTGTCAGAGGCAAATAATCCAATATCACTGAAGACAATGAATACCTCAATATCTTTTCCTAAATGTGCTTAACATGCAGGGTTTTCATAGAGTGATTGTACAATGGAATGGCTATGTCTTATTCTAATGACAAACAGGTAAAGTGAATTGAATTGAATTGAATTTACTTTATTTCTTACATCCTTCAAATACATGAGGAGTAAAAATCTTTATGTTACATCTCCGTCTGAATGTGCAATGTCCAATTTATAGTAATTTATAATAAATAGCATGTACAACAACATAACAGAAATATGGTTGTGTCAGCATGAATTGATCAGTCTGATGTCATGGTGGAAGAAGCTGTCCCGGAGCCTGTTGGTTCTGGCTTTTATGCTGCGGTACCACTTCCTTGATGGTAGCAGCTGGAACAGTTTGTGATTGGGGTGGCTCAGGTCCCCAATGATCCTTCGGGCCCTTTTTACACACCTGTCTTTGTAAATGTCCTGAATAGTGGGAAGTTCACATCTACAGATGTGCTGGGCTGTCCACACCACTCTCTGCAGAGTCCTGCGATTGAGGGAAGTACAGTTCCCATACCAGGCAGTGATGCAGCCAGTCAGGATGCTCTCAATTGTGCCACTACAGAAAGTTCTTGGAATATGGGGGTCCATACCAAACTTCCTCAAAGGTCTGAGGTGAAAGAGGTGCTGTTGTGCCTTTTTCACCACACATCCAGTATGTACAGACCATGTGAGATCCTCAGTGACATTTATGCCAAGGAATTTAAAGCTGTTCACCCTCTCAGTGCTGACACGAAAGGGCCATTGGCTTATATTCACAACACGCTGGAGGAACTCAGCATCTGCCGGGTATTTTGTGTTTACCATTGGTTTATATTGATGGATGACTTAGAACGGCCAGTCATAAATTAGGTTAACAAATGAGAAAAAATACGGTATACAGTATACACAGAATAGAATAATTGATCTAATTCATATTGTTCAGAATAGTAATTTCATTCGTTCACTTTGATACGTAGTGATCAACCTAAAATGACCTGATCAATAGACATTATAGAAATAAATTGCCTTGACCAGCAGCCTTGTGAAGCTGAATCTGTCATAAAAGAACATTGTGAATGATACTTTCATTAGCAGTGCTTTGGTCTACTGGTGTTCGGAAACCAGCCTGAAGCTGGGAACCCTGCAGCTTCACCATTAGAGCTTTGACTTCTTGTCAAAAATATTTATTACTTGCTGGAAGTGTGGGCCAGGAGCAGCAAGGCATGGAGGACACAAGAGATTCTCCTGATGCTGCAAATCTCGGGCAACACGCAAAATTTTCTGGATTCTGTCCCTTTCCTTCCCAGTCCTGGTGAAGGGCCTCAGCTGAAGTGTCAACTGTTTATAGGTGCTGCCTGAACTGCTGAGTTCCTTCGGCATTTTGTATACGTTGCTCAAGGTATCTAGGGCCTTGGTGAAAGTGAGATCACTTGGGAATGAGGATTAATTTTAACTGAATATTCAGCTGTGAAAGTTTGCCTGAGAGCATTCCGGAGGCTTGAGTTGAAATGGTGTTTTGGCCTATGTTGAACACAAGCAGTTAAAGCATTCTGGGAAGAGCTGCCTGAAGGCTTGTTAAGATTATCTCCTTTCACACTTATTAAATCTGTGGGTCTAGAAATATTCCTACACATCTAAATAGTGTTGTATGCCACCCTAACAGTACTTGTGAAAGATACTTGTGAGGGAACTTCAGTTCTGAGTTCCCCAGAGCAACATTATTGGGTTTTCTGTGCAACATTGTGCTAAAGCTGACCTTGACAGTCTTAGTGAGGTGTTTCATATTGATGTACTATAATTTCTCACAGTTCTTAGCATATCAAACAGAAATGTTATCTTAAATGGAGTGAATTACATTCTTCCAACAACTGGGACAGAGGAAGCTGTACACACTAAAAAAGAATAATGGTCATCGGAGATACGTCCCTTGTCCATGGAGAAAATGTAGACGTCAGGCACTCCTTACCAGAATTTGCCAGGGTGGGCATATGTGGTCTCTGATGACTGCACTTTGAGAAGCATTAAGTCCAGGCAAATGCTTGCATTGCTGTCTGATTTAATGAAAATTTACAGCATTTTCTGTGGGTGTTTTTTTTTCAGACTTTCTGGCATCTGCAGTTCTTTGCTTCTCAAATATTGTGTAATTCCTGACACTTCTCTTTGAGAATTTAGCACCTTGAAGAAGTTCTATTCCTCTCTCTCTAATATGCTTTCTGTCCATCTCTTTTAATACAATTATCTAAATGGTTTCTACTTCCTTCTTTAATAAGATCTTGACCAAAATGTGCCTCTATCGGAGGGACCTTGGGGTCCGAGTCCATAGGACACTCAAAGCTGCTGAGCAGGTTAACTCCGTGGTTAAGAAGGCATACGGTGCATTGGCCTTCATCAATTGTGGGATTGAGTTTAAGAGTCGAGAGGTAATGTTGCAGCTATATATGACCCTGGTCAGACCCCACTTGGAGTACTGTGCTCGGTTCTGGTCGCCTCACTACAGGGAGGATATGGAAACCATAGAAGGGGTGCAGAGGAGATTTACAAGGATCTGCCTGGTTTGGGGAGCATGCCTTCTTGAGTGAACTCGGCCTTTTCTCCTTGGAGTGACGGAGGATGAGAGGTGTATAAGATGATGAGAGGCATTGATCGTGTGGATAGTCAGATGCTTTTTCCCAGGGCTGAAATGGCTAGCATAAGAGGGCACGATTTTAAGGTACTTGGAAATAGGTACAGAGGAGATGTCAGGGGTAAGTTTTATACGCAAAGAGTGGTGAGAACATGGAATGGGCTGCCGGCGATGGTGATGGAAGCAGATACGATAGGATCTTTTAAGGGAGTCCTGGATGGATACATGGAGCTTAGAAAAATAGAGGGCTATGGGTAAGCCTAGGTAATTTCTAAGGTAAGGACATGTTTGGTACAGTTTTGTGGGCCAAAGGGCCTGTATACTGCTGTAGGTTTTCTATGTTTCTATCTCTTTCTTTCACATATGTCTCCAGCTCCAGCTCACTGCACACGGATTCCAACTGAAATTCCAGCTTTCATAGTTCCAATCGAAACAAAGACACAGGAATGCATTTCTCGAATCACTGTTCTTGGTGCAGCCTGAAGTTCAAACTTACTGCTTTCTGCATGCATGCTGAGCTCGTTGACTTCATTAACTTTGCCTCCAACTTTCACCCTGCCCTCAAGTTTACCTGGTCCATTTCTGACACCTCCCTCCCCTTTCTAGATCTTTCTGTCTCTATCTCTGGAGACAGCTTATCCACTGATGTCTACTATAAGCCTATGGACTCTCACAGCTATCTGGACTATTTCTCTTCTCACCCTGTCTCTTTCAAAAATACCATCCCCTTCTCGCAATTCCTCCGTCTCCGACGCATCTGCTCTCAGGATGAGACTTTTCATTCCAGGACGAGGGAGATGTCCTCCTTTTTTAAAGAAAGGGGCTTCCCTTCCTCCACCATCAACTCTGCTCTCAAATGCATCTCCCTCATTTCACGCACATCGGTTCTCACTCCATCCTCCCGTCACACCACTAGGAATAGGGTTCCCCTTGTCCTCACCTACCACCCTACCAGCCTCCGGGTCCAACATATTATTCTCCGTAACTTCCGCCACCTCCAACGGGATCCCACCACTTAGCACATCTTTCCCTCCCCCCCTCCCCGCTTTCTGCAAGGATCGCTTCCTACGCGACTCCCTTGTCCATTCGTCCCCCCCATCCCTCCCCACTGATCTCCCTCCTGGCACTTATCCTTGTAAGCGGAACAAGTGCTACACATGCCCTTACACTTCCTCCCTTACCACCATTCAGGGCCCCAAACAGTCCTTCCAGGTGAGGCGACACTTCACCTGTGAGTCGACTGGGGTGATATACTGCATCCGGTGCTCCCGATGTGGCCTTCTATATATTGGCGAGACCTGACGCAGACTGGGAGATCGTTTTGCTGAACACCTATGCTCTGTCTGCCAGAGAAAGCAGGATCTCCCAGTGGCCACACATTTTAATTCCACATCCCATTCCCATTCTGACATGTCTATCCACGGCCTCCTCTACTGTACAGATGAAGCCACACTCAGGTTGGAGGAACAACACCTTATATTCCGTTTGGGTAGCCTCAAATGTGATGGCATGAACATTGATTTCTCTAACTTCCGCTAATGCCCCACCTCCCCCTCGTACCCCATCCGTTATTTATTTTTATACACACATTCTTTCCCTCTCTCTCCTTTTTCTCCCTCTGTCCCTCTGACTATACCCCTTGCCCATCCTCTGGGTCCACCCCCCCCCCCCCCGTTTGTCTTTCTCCCCGGGCCTCCTGTCCCATGATCCTCTCATATCCCCTTTGCCAATCACCTGTCCAGCTCTTGGCTTCATCCCTCCCCCTCCTGTCTTCTCCTATCATTTTGGATCTCCCCCTCTCCCTCCCACTTTCAAATCTCTTACTAGCTCTTCCTTCAGTTAGTCCTGATGAAGGGTCTCGGCCTGAAACGTCGACTGTACCTCTTCCTAGAGATGCTGCCTGGCCTGCTGCGTTCACCAGCAACTTTGATGTGTGTTGTTCAAACTTAATGCATTAATCGTTCTTTGCAATGACATTGACTCATTTGATTTCAAGGCTCTTCTGTTGAATAGTTTCACTTTACTCTTTATCAACAGAATATTTTTATCCTTCCTTTCACACATTATAGATCACAAATTTCAACAGCTCTGGAGTTTATTTACTCCTGCTGATCTGTCCTCCCTTCACTTTCCTCTGAACTCATCTCTCCCTCAGTACAGGCCCTTCAGTCCACAATATTTTCCGAACCTTTTAACCTACTCTAAGATCAATCCAACCCTTCCCTCCCACAAAGACCTTCATTTATTTATCATCCATGTGTATATCTAAGAGTTTCTTAAACGCCCCTAACGTATCTGCCTCTACCACCACCCCGGCGGGGCATTCTACACACTCACCATTCTCTGGGTAAACAACTTACTTCTGACATCCTCCCCCCCCCCCCCCCATAGTTTCCTCCAATTACATTAAAGTGATGCCCCCTGGTATTAGTCATTTCCACCCTGGGAACAGTCTCTGGCTGCCCTCTCTATCTATACCTCTTATCATCTTGTACACCTCTATCAAGTTATCCCTCATCCTCCTTCACTCCAAAGACAAAAGCCCAAGCTCACTCAACATTTTCTCATAAGACATTCTCACTAATCAGGCAACATCCTAGTAAGTATCCTCCGTACCTTCTATAAAACTTTTACATCCTTCCTATAATGAGGCAGTCAGAACTGAACACAATATTGCAAGTGTGGTCTAACAAGGGTTTTATAAGCTGCAACATTACCTCACAACACTTGAACTCAATCCCCCTGACTAATGAAGGTCAACACACCATATGCCTTATTAATCACAACATCATCTTGCATGGCAACTTTTGGGACATGGACTTGTTGCTCCACACTGCTAAGAGTCCTGCTATTAACCCTATATTCTGCCTTTAAATTTGACCTTCCAAAGTGAATCACTTCACACTCCTCCAGGTTGATCTCCATCTGTCACTTCCCAGCCCAGCCTTACACCCTGTCAATGTCCCGTTATACCTGTGGTATCTGAGATATCGCAGACATTTGAAGAATCAAGTCCGAGGTAGAGTTCTCTGGAACAAGAACAGGCCAAAGGAATTATTCAGCATGACCCTACTTGCAGATTTTGGGAAGGACGTAGAGGCAGGTTGTCCCTTCTCAGTCACAGCCACTGCAGGAGAGTAGAAGAGAAGGGTGAGATGGCATCTCTTAACTTTTATCCACTGGATCCCTACTGCTAAGACTTCTAGGGAATTCCTGTAAACTGTGCATGGCTTCCCTAGTCCCCAAAACTGAACTGCAGTGTGCAATAAAGGATCAGCCAGTGCTGCCCACAGTCACACTTGGAAGTGTGTGGAGGAAACCACATCAGACTGTGACTGCTTAGTGCTACACATCTGCAGGCACGATCTCCAGACAAGTTCAATGATCGTCAGTAGGAATTATCCAAGATTTTGTGTTAAACGCAAACCTTCAAATTCTCTTATTATTCCAAGAACCAATCCAGCAACTATTTTCCCCATTTAGCCAGAACAAACTCCTAATTTTACATGATGAGATGCCATGTTTGGGAAAAGATGGGGGAAGGATGAGAATTAAATCAGGTACGAAGCAGAAGTGGGATGGGAAAATGAAACAAACCACCAGCTAAAATTTAAACTAAGGAGAATGGTAAAATGGCAGAAGTAGGCCTCACCTCCAGAGTCTGTATTTACATTTAGCTTGGTCTTTTGGGATGAAAATCTTCTCACTGTGAAATTAGTCTGGCTACCCTCAAACTAATTGTATTCTAAACCAGCACAAACCTGTAGTTTAAATCTTTTGGCATTTGATTATTTCCAGGCACGTAATTGCCTCTCACTCAGAGGAGCTGTAAAGATATCCGGTATGGGAAATGGAAAAAAGATGAAGACACTAATACAGTATAGAATCAGGTTTTGATATTATCTTTAAATTACTTTGTTGAGGTGAGGCAAATGGAAATTCTCCCTATCTGTTGTGTTTCAGTCTGCATGATATGTTGACACTGGTGTCCAAATAATTAGAAGGTGTTCTGTACTCAGCAATACTTGAGCAGTTCCACCAAGTTAAATTATTTTACTGTATTCTATTTGAATTTTATGTTTGAGTTAACTATCATCAGTTATACTTTAAACAGATGTGTAGCTCATTATATTTATAAGAACATTCGTAATGGAAGAGGACACTTAGCCCACTAAATCTCATCCCATGGGGTTGCTAATCTCCTAAACACAAGGGATTTCTACTGCTTTAGTGGCAGATTAATCTAACATTTATTTTTCAGTAAGTACAGAAGTCTCTCCAGATATCTGTTCGAAATAGGCTTGTCAAAAATTTCCATTTATATACTTTGATCCTAACACCTTGGTGTACTTTGATATATAGGGCCATTTTATATCTGCCATTTCATCTTCTGTATATTTATGTGACCATAAGACTATAAGACATGGGAGCAGAATTAGGCCATTCAGCCCATCGAGTCTTCTCCGCCGTTTCTTCATGGCTGACTCATTATCCCTCTCAACCTCATTCTCCGCCTTCTCCCTATAACCTTCAATGTCCTGACTAATCAAAAGCCTATCAAAAAAACGTGTCAGAAGTGCAATGTCATGATAATAGTTGGGGATTTTTAATGAAAGTGGATTGGAAAAACCAGGCCAGCACTGGACCTCAAGAGAGAGAATTTGTAGAATGTCTAAGCAATGGCTTTTTAGAACAACTAGTTGTTAAGCCCACTAGGGGATCAGCCGTGCTGGATTGGGTGTTGTGCAATGATTCGGAGGTGATAAGAGAGTTTAAGGTTAAAAAACCCTTAGGGAACAGTGATCACAATATGATCAAGATCACTTTGAAATTTGAGAAGGAGAAACTAAATTCCAATGTGTCGGTATTTCAGTGGAATAAAGGAAATTACAATGGCATAAGAGGAGAACTGGCCAAAGTTGACTGGAAAGTTACACTAGCAGGAAGAATAGCAGAGCAGCAATGGCTGGAGTTTCTGTGAAAAATGAAGAAAGTGCAAAACAGATATATTCCAAATAAGAAGAAATTTTCGCATGGAGGGTCACTACTATGGCTGACAAATGAAGTCAGAGCCAAAGTAAAAGCAAAAGAGGGAGCATACAAGGAAGCCAGAGCTAGTGGGAAGATAGAAAATTGGGGAGCTTTTAAAAACTTGCAGAAGGAAACCAAGAAGGTCATTCAGAAGGAAAAGATGAATTATGAAAGGAAGCTGGTGACTAATATCAAAGAAGGTACTACAAGTTTTTTTAAGTATATATAGGGTAAAAGAGAGTTGAGGGTAGATATAGGACTAATAGAAAATGACGCTGGAGATATTGTAATGAGAGATGCAGAGATGGCAGAGGAACTGAATGCATATTTTGCATCAATCTTCACAGTAGAAGACATCTGACATTCAAGATTGGCGGGGAAGTGAAGTGTGTGCAGTGAAAATTATGACTGAGAAGGTGCTCAGGAAGCTCAATGGTCTGAGGGTCGATAAATCTCCTGGACCTGATGGAATGCACCCTTGGGTTCTGAAGGAAGTAGCTGGAGAGATTGCGAAGGCACTAACAATGATCTTTCAAGAATCGATAGATCCTGGCATTGTATCGGATAACTGGAAAATTGCAAATGTTACTCCGCTATTTAAGAAGGGTGGGAGGCAGCAGAAAGGAAAGTATAGACATGTTAGCCTGACATCAGTGGTTGGGAATGTTGTTGGAATCGATTGTTAAGGATGAGATTATGGAGTATCTGGAGATAAATGACAAGATAGGCCAAAGTCGGCATGGTTTCCTGAAAGGAAAATCCTGCCTGACTAACCTATTGGAATTTTTTGAGGAAATTACAAGCAGGGTAGACAAAGGAGATGCAGTAGGTGTGGTGTACTTTGATTTTCAGAAGGCCTTTGACAAGGAGCCGCACATGAGGTTGCTTAGTAAGATAAGACCCCATGGAATTACAGGGAAGTTACTAGCGTGGGTGGAGCATCGGCTGATCGGCAGAAAACAGAGTGGGAATAAAGGGAGCCTATTCTAGCTGGCTGCCAGATACCAGTGGAGTTCCACAGGGGTCAGTGTTGGGACCGCTGCTTTTTACAATGTATGCCAATGATTTGGACTATGGGATTAATGGATTTGTGGCTAAATTTGCTGATGATGCAAAGATAGATGGAGGAACGGGTAGTGTTGAGGAAACAGAGAGCCTACAGAGAGACTTGGATAATTTAGGGGAATAGGCAAAGAAATGGCGAATAAAATATAATGTTGGAAAGTGTATGGTCATGCACTTTGGTGGAAGAAATAGATGGGCAGACTATTATTTAGATGGGGAGAGAATTCAAAATGCAGAGATGCAAAGGGACTTGGGAGTCCTTGTGCAGGATACCCTAAAGGTTAACCTCCAGGCTGAGTCAATGGTGAAGAAGGCGAATGCAATGTTGGCATTCATTTCTAGAGGTATATGATATAAGAGCAGGGATGTGATAATGAGGCTCTATAAGGCACTCGTGAGACCACACTTGGAGTATTGTGTGCAGTTTTGGGCTCCTTATTTTAGAAAGGATATACTGACATTGGAGAGGGTTCAGAGAATGATTCCAGGAATGAAAAGGTTACTGTATGAGAAACGTCTGGCAACTCTTGGACTGTATTCCCTGGAGTTCAGGAGAATGAGGGGTTTCTCATAGAAACATTCCGAATGTTAAAAGGCCTGAACAGTTTAGATAAGGCAAAGTTATTTCCCATGGTAGGGGAGTCTAGGACAAGAGGACACGACTTCAGGATTGAAAGACGTCCATTTAGAACAGAGATGCGAAGAAATTACTTTAGTCAGAGGGTGGTAAATCTGTGGAATTTGTTGCCACGAGTGGCTGTGGAGGCCAAGTCATTGGGTGCATTTAAGGCAGAGATAGATAGGTTCTTCATTAGCCAGGGCATCAAAGGGTATGGGGGGAAGGCAGGGGAGTGGAGATGACTGGAATAATTGGATCAGCCCATGATTGAATGGTGGAGCAGACTCAATGGGCCGAATGGCCTACTTCTGCTCCTTTATCTTATGGTTATGGTACTGTCTACAAATTTTGGGAGGATGTATCTTCCTGACTCTTTTCAAGGATTTAGTTAAATAACAACATTGCTCAAGATCAAGGAGAGCTTCCATGCCACTGTTATCAGACACTTGAATGGATCTCTTCTATGCTAAAGGTGAATTCATTTCCTCCTCTACCTCCTTGTTGCCATTGCACACTAATTATTACTCTCTCTCTATCTGATACACTACATTCTGCATTCTAGTTTTTTTATTTCCTCAAAGTGACATGACATGTCCTGCCTGGATGGTATACATGACAATAATAAACCAATTCCAATTCCAGCTCCAAGGTTCCTGATCTGGGAGTTTTAAAGTACTCATTTTCATTTCCAAATCCTTCTCTAACATTGTTTTTTTTTCTCTATCTCTGCAATCCCTTTCAAACTTACAACATTCTGCAATATCTTTGCTCCTTTAATTCTGGCGTGAGTAATGATATATTCCTCGGAGAAATAGAAATACAATGAGAAACATGTTCTATCCATGGCTAAGTAAATTAAAGATGCTATCAACTTGAAAGAAAAGGCATATTACATTGTAAAGATTAATAGTAAGCCAGAAAATTGGAAAAGTTTAGCAATAAGAAAGGTATGACTAAAACAAAAGAAGAGAAAACAGATTATGAGAGTAGCCTAATTACAAAAATATAACAAGAAATACACAAGAATGTTAAAAGGAAGAGGGTAGCTTGTACTTCACAAGATGAGGCCAAAGAATTAATGATAGGAAGTAAGAAGACAGAGGATTTTAGATATTCTCTTTTCATGTCTTCTGAACATTCTAAAAGCATTCTAACAACCACAGAAAATGAGAGAGCAAAAGCAGTACAGACAGGGTGACTAGAAGGGTTATCTTAAAGCAATGCCTATCACTGAGGGAAGGTGCCTGCGAAAATACAGAGACTAAAGGTTAACAAGTCTCCTGGAACTGATGGCCTTTGTTTGAAAATGTTAAAGGAGAGTCTACAGAGATTATAGTTGCATTTCTTCCGATGAGCTGGTGGCACTCTTTTCTACTCTGAAGAAACTCAGCTTCAGAAGAAGCTGGCCCTTGCAGAAAGCTGTACAGCAAATGACTGGGGGGCTGGAACATAAGACACTAAGACCATATGATGTAGGAGCAGAATTAGGCCATTCAGCCCATCAAGCCTGCTCCACCATTTGATCATGGTTGATCTGTTATCCCTCTCAATCCCATTTTCCTGCCTTTTCCCAATAACCCTTGACACCCTTACTAATCACAAACCTATGAGCCTCCGCTTTAAATATACTTTATGACTTGGCTTCTACACCTATCTGTGGCAATGAATTCCACAGATTCACTACCCTCTCACTAAAGGAGTTCCTCCTCATCTCTGTCCTTCCATTCTGAGGCTGCACCTTCTGGTCCTAGACTTTTCCACTGAGCATGTGAAGAAAGAGTAGGTTGAGAGGGAAGAAAAATGTGAACATGAGATCCAACTCAGAAAGCCCCTTTCAGCATGGAAGCAACTTCATTGTAACATCAATAACTCCAAACTTGATCAGACACCAGAGTAGTTAACGATTCCACACTGTTGTGACTGACTAAGACTGAGCCACACGGAAGTTGTAACTGGAAAATATAAAAATCTTTATTCACACAGCGAGCCTCCATGAGAGAGAGAGTTCAGGAGAATTCAAGAGAATTTCATTCTCCTGACTGAATGTTTTATACTTCTTCAACACAAAGATAACAAGAAATGATTAACAACAGTTTTGATTGTTATAATCACCTTCTTAACTTTAGCATTTTGAATATAGTCAGGTAAATTTACAGAACTACGTGTTTACATTGGTAGCACATTCCAACTAACAGAGTTTCCTTGAATACCCAAAGCTGGTATCCATTCCAAAAACCTCCTGAGTACCCAAAAGCCTCAGACACCCAAAATATACCCCTTTTGTTACAGTGTTGAGGGATAGCTCCATGAATGTACAACTAACAAGCAGGTTATGTGCAAAACAGATCTGTCCTGAACCGTTCATTAAGTGCGAGGCACCTATAACAAATGTGTTAATCACTGGAACATTCATCTAATGCAACACACACAAAGTGCTGGAGGTATTTCACAGGTCAGGCAGCAGCTGTGGAAAGAAACAGTCAATGTTTTGAGCCGAGATTCTTTATAGGGACTGGATCGTCCAATCCTCTCCATCGATGCTGCTTGATCTGTTGAGTTCCTCCAGCACTTCGTGTGTTACTCTGGCAGAATCTTTTGTGTTAATATTCATCTACTGTCTTCCCCTATGTAGTTGTAATGCGACAAAATCAGAGTGTCGCACACCTAATGATTTGTTTTACTACCTACAGAGTATCTGTTGGAAGTTAAATTGTGTACAGGTTTTATTTCCTGAAGGCTGGTTATGCTATCCATAATTTCATAACTACAGAATAACCATATAACCATATAACAATTACAGCATGGAAACAGGCCATCTCGGCCCTTCTAGTCCGTGCTGAACTCTTACTCTCACCTAGTCCCACCGACCTGCACTCAGCCCATAACCCTCCTTTCCTTTCTTCTCCATGTAGTTGTTCAATTTAACTTTAAACGACAACATCGAACCTGCCTCAACCACTTCTGCTGGAAGCTCGTTCCACACAGCTACCACTCTCTGAGCAAAGAAGTTCCCCCTCATGTTACCCCTAAACTTTTGCCCTTTAACTCTCAACTCATGTCCTCTTGTTTGAATCTTCCCCACTCTCAATGGAAAAACCCTACCCACGTCAACTCTATCTATCCCCCTCATAACTTTAAATACCTCTATCAAGTCCCCCCTCAACCTTCTACGTTCCAAAGAATAAAGACCCAATTTGTTCAACCTTTCTCTGTAACTTAGGTGATGAAACCCAGGTAACATTCTAGTAAATCTTCTTTGTACTCTCTCTATTTTGTTGACATCTTTCCTATAATTTGGTGACCAGAACTGTACACAATACTCCAAATTTGGCCTCACCAATACCTTGTGCAATTTCAACATTACATCCCAACTCCTATACTCAATGTTCTGATTTATAAAGGCCAGCATACCAAAAGCTTTCTTCACCACCCTATCCACATGAGATTCCACCTTCAGGGAACTATGCACCGTTATTCCTAGATCCCTCTGTTCTACTGCATTCTTCAATGCCCTACCAGTTACCATGTATGTCCTATTTTGATTAGTCCTACCAAAATGTAACACCTCACGTTTATCAGCATTAAACTCCATCTGCCATCTTTCAGCCCACTCTTCTAACTGGCCTAAATCTCTCTGCAAGCTTTGAAAACCTACTTCATTATCCACAACACCACCTATCTTAGTATCATCTGCATACTTACTCACCTAATTTACCACCCCATCATCCAGATCATTAATGTATATGACAAATAACATTGGACCCAGTACAGATCCCTGAGGCACACCACTAGTCACCGACCTCCAATCTGACAAACAGTTATCCACCACCATTCTCTGGCGTCTCCCATCGAGCCACTGCTGAATCCATTTTACTACTTCAATATTAATACCTAACAATTGAACCTTCCTAACCAGCCTTCTGTGTGGGACCTTGTCAAAGGCCTTACTGAAGTCCATATAGACAACATCCACCACTTTACCCTCATCAACTTTCCTAGTAACCTCTTCAAAAAATTCAATAAGATTTGTCAAACATGACCTTCCACGCACAAATCCATGTTGACTGTTCCTAATCAGACCCTGTCTATCCAGATAATTATATATACCATCCCTAAGAATGCTTTCCATCAATTTACCCACCACTGACGTCAAACTCACAGGCTAATAATTGCTAGGTTTGCTCTTAGAACCCTTTTTAAACAATGGAACAACATGAGCAATACGCCAATCCTCCGGCACCATCCCCGTTTCTAATGACATTCAAAATATTTCTGTCAGAGCCCCTGCTATTTCCACACTAAGAAGGAGACGAGTTATTAACTTCAAACTTTCTGCATAATCACTCAAAGAGCTGACCTGCATGTGCATGTAACGAGAGCTGTATAACTCATCTCCTTCTACCTTAGGCCACAAACTTATCAATCACCCCTGCTGTGGACACTCTCTGGAGGTCCAAGATCTGTATGCTCCACAAATGCTGGACTAAGTGTGTAAATGTAGGAGGGAACTATGTTGAAAAATAAATGTGGTAGGTTTTCTAAAATTGACTCCTTCTACCTTAGGCCACTGATTTATCAATCACCCATCGTATACAACTTGCAATTGCTTTTATATTCATATTTGTTGTTTTATATTGTTTTATTAGTTTTATTGGTTTTTTTCTTTTTTTGTGTTCTTTATTCTTATTCTGTTTTTCTATGCAGCATCAGATCTGGAGTAACAATCATTCTGTTTTCCTTTACACCTGTTTACTGAAGAGTGACAATAAACATATTGAATCATAATCTTGAATCTTTAGGCACCAAATTCCCACACTTCTTTCAGATAAGCTTGAATGACTATGGTCACTTGAGCAATTGACATAGAAAGTGCTTTATTAGCCAACAGAAATAACTTTCTATTTAGACATGGATGCCTCATCAATACCTACTGAGGTGATGTGATTTAATTCAGAGATGTATGCGCAGTAAACAACTTGCACAATTTCTGTGTGCACCTTGATTTCTAGGCTGTTCGTACGAGTTAACAGACAATCTTTTTCAGAGGTATTCTTCATTAGTAATGCCCAAATTTTGGATAAGACCATAGTTGATCAGAAAGGTCACAGTATATCTTTACAAATGGACTGCCCAGCAGATATTTAGTGCCTGCCTTTAATTCAAAGAAGTATAAGACCAGCAGTGAAGGACAGCATTGATGTAAGATGGTTCTTGCATGTTCAATGCATAATGCTGTTTTCACAGAATCTAAATGAAGGGGCAACAATGGGACCCACACAGTCTTCAACAATGATCTGGTGGGTGGATAAGTGAAGTCTATTCTCCAAAATAGTGATGGACAATTAATATTCATTTTGAAGCAACAAGGATGTTTTGGACAATTTTAAATGCCTGTTTAAATAGAAGCAGCAGTTTTATACAAAGTGATCAGCTTTTTCATACAGTCTTGCCTCAGTCGTCTTTTCCTGTGGCCATCGAGTGAAACAATGTAAAATCAGCCACCTGCCTTTGGGACCTCAGCTCCCACTGCTATATATTTTTACACTTCATTCACCGGGAATCTTTTTAAATATAAACAGGATAAGGGTATCTGGTGTCAAGACCAGCATTTACTGTAAAATCTAATTGCCTCATAATAAAATTAATGCCTCATAAAGGAGGTGGTGGTGATATACTTCCAACTTATGATTGTGTCCTTTGCTGAACAATGGACTTCAAAAGTACATTCAACCAGAGAATTACTTCTTCATGTCATTCAAGCCTAATTTTAGAAGTAGATTAATATCAATATTCTTCAAGATTCATTTTCTGGATCAATAATAAATTGCAATGCTAATCTTAGATAGGGTGCTTTGAATGCTGTATAAGTTTATTTTATAAGCAGCTGTGAAGCATAGATATGGAAAGATCCCCAGTTCAATTCTTCACCTGTGTTTGAGCTAAACTGGCTGGAGAACCAAAGAAAGTGATGGAAGAGAAAAGGTCCCTTTTCAGATTCACGCTTAGCCAGGATATGGATTATTCAGGATCAAGTGCAGGATTAGGCTCTATTATACAGTAATGTCCCTGCTATTGAATTATTTAACAGCCACCACAGTCAAGGTTCAGTGGTGCATGGGGAAGTAGTGGTGAAGCAGATAGATCTGTTGCCTCATGGTGCCAGTGACTCAGGTTCAATCCTGTCCTTCGGTGCCGCTGAGTGGAGTTCCAATGTTCTCCTTCTGACCCTGTGGGTTTACTCCATGTACTTTGGTTTTCTCCCAAACACTAAGACGTGCAGGTTGATAGGTTAATTGGCAACTGTAAATTGCACCTGGTATGTAGGCAAGTGCTAGAATCAGGAAGGAACAATAATCATACTCTTATGCAAACAATAATTATTATAATCATTATATTTTTATGATATAAATGGGATTAGTTTGAGATGTGTATAAATGAGTGCTTGCTAGCTGACATGGATTCAGTGAGCCAAAGGGCCAGTTTTAATGATGCTGATGTGATGATTCTATGACTACATATCAGGGGTAGCCACCTGGGTGAAGCATCAGGGACTAAACGATTTCCATGGGCCATGCCCTGAAAGAAGTTAGTGCTTTCTATAATAGTAATGATGAGAGAATATCAGCTCAGGGGAGAAAAAGGAATATCTCAATGGCAATCAAAAAGGCTATTTTATTTGCAGTGATTTATCCAACATTGGACCCTTCAAATGAGAATGACCAGACTAACACCAGTGACAACTCATATCAAGAGACTGGTGCAAAAGAGAACCAAACCATTTGTACAAAATTTAAATCAGCTTTGTTAAATTTTATATCTGAATAAAATAATTAGCATCAGTCAAGTACTTAATATATGCTTGAAATATTGTGCTTTTTCATAATGATAAAATTGAACCAAATTGTTAACTGAAGTGGTTGAAATTTGATCGAGTGTTCACTTATAAAGACTGACACTTGGATATTTTTGGAGGAAGCTGTCTGTCTAAATGTCATGTAAACTACATGTAGTGTTACTCATGCACAAAATATGTCCCTCTGATGTTTAGCACAGTTTATGATTTTGCACAATCAAAGCAGCATAAGGCCAGAAAGTTGATGCATGTGCACGGCTGGAACAATAATGTCTAACTGAAATAGGACATGTGTTCTTCTTTTTTACTGAGTTTAGCAAAAAGCCTGATCTCCCAGAGTTCATGAGGGAGGATCTCATTGAAACCTACCGGATAATGAAAGGCCTTGATAGTGTGGATGAGCAAAGGATGTTTACATTAGTGTGAGAGCCTAGGATCCAAAGGCACATACTCCAAATAAAGAGACATTCTTTTAAAACTGGAATGCAGAGGACAGAGGAATTCCTTCGGCTAGAGGGTGGTGAATCTGTGAAATTCTTTGCCACAGAGGATTGTGTCGGCAAATCATTGGGTGCACTTTAAGGCAGAGACTAATAGGTTCTTGATTGATAAGGGAGTTATGAGTTATGAAGAGAAGGCAGGAGAATGGGGTTGAAAAACAATCGGCTATGATTGAATGGCGGAACAGACACATTGGGTTGGATGACCTAATCCTGTTCCTCTATCTTATGGTCTTACATTTAAAAAACTAAAACTAACAAAAAGAAATGTGTGGAAGTGTTGTATTTATTGGGCTGGAACGGAGGCAAAGGATCTACATTCACTCCAGACCTCTAGTGAAGATACACTTATAGAGGGATTACTGACTCTATGATTTGTTCAGAAAATAGGACATTCCCTTTCTCCAGCGCTATCAAGTCTTATTAAAAGGAAGAGAAAACAGATCATAACTAAATGCTGTTTTCTCTGTGGCTTAATCACAAGAATTTCAAAATGGTCAGTCAACACAATGAAGCAGCAAATAGCTGATAAAAATCTTTTATTAATGTAAAATTTAATAAATGGATTTCAGTCCTTTTACCTGAAAAAAAAACAAGGGAGCAGAGTTTACAGGCACTGATGACAGATAACAGAGCTGAGCAGAATGCTTACCTCCTGTTAGCTAAAGGCAAGTAGTGGGATTTTAAGATTTCACACCAAGATTTTAGTCTTCAATGTTCCCTCTTCCAGATACTTGAGCTGTCAGAGTTCATCCAAATCATGAAATTAACTCAGTTCGAACAAATACGGAAAATTCCCTTTGAATCAGCAAAGCAGTCAGAACAATATCACTATAATGTTAACAAAGGAGGATATATATACTGGCATCCGGCTGCAAGCAAACTTTTGGTGACCCTCAGTGGGATTGCTGAACTTGAAAAGCTCTCTAATAACTAGTCTTCTCTCGTCGTTTACACATAGCTTCTGCTGCCCTGAGATGGCCAGTCACATGCTGTGGGCCATTGTATTTGTCTCAGCATGGGTCTTAGCTCAGTCTTCCCCAATGATGCAGCTAGTGTACCATCTTTTCATCATAATGCATCATGACATAGGAAGAGGACATTTTGACCCATATAATCCAGGCCAACTCACTGAGCAAACCTAACATTCCCCCACCTCACAAGTAATCTTCACAGTTTCCTATTTTTCCCACCTTCACATCAACAGTGTTTCCCCCCCTTCTCCCCCAACACACCAGATTCAACCTCCCACCTACACAACAGGAGCAATTTACTGTGGTAATTAACCCACCAAGGCACATGTCTTTGGGGTGTGAATGGGAACAAGGACACCCAAAGGCATGCAGGTTGGCATGCTAATTGCCACTCTAAGTTGCCCCCGTGACAGAAGAACATGGTAGTAGCCAGGGAGAAATGTAGGGAAAATAAATTATGGAGGAATGAGATTTCTCTGTGAGATAGCATTGACCTGATGGGCCAAGTGATTGTCCTTCTATGCTGTAAGGAAATATGAAGACTACTTTCCAGCTCATCATGCAATCCAAAGTCTCTCCTAGTGTCAGTACAATGACTTGAAATGTCAATGACCCTTTATCAAAAGTGGAAAAGAATCATGAAGTAAATATGGTTTAGGTTAGAAGAGGGGAAGAGATGGAAGGGATAAAGGAATAGTATGTGATGTGAGAAAAGCAAAGTTGACCAGTTGACACAAAACCACCCAAGAGAGGGTGATGAATTCTTGTTCATCACTTATTTTATTAATCTTGTTAATCCTGCTTAATAGGAGGAGTATAAATGGAAGATGAATAAGGACAGCAGAAGTGTGGGGGGGGGGGGAACACATGCTAGGACCGTGAGAGGCAGATCACAGCAAGTTATGGAAATCTAAAATAAACATGAATGTGAGAAACACTCAGCTGATCAGGTGACATCTGTGGAGTGAGAACAAAATGCCTTTCTGCTGCAGTGGATGACTATGAATAAGAACCTTGCCTGTCTGTGTCAGAACTGCTGGTCCTGATACATAGTCACCGAGTGGTAATGTTACTACAGTTTACTTCTCTCTCCAGAGCTGTTACTTGATCTGATGAGGATTTCCATTATTATTTTGAATTCACATATACGGTATCTCACAGTTCCAGTACATTACTTTTGCTCTTTTTACAGTCCTTATTCATCTTCCTGTATTTTCACTCCTCGGGATTGCTATTAACGAGCATTCATCACCCTCCCTAAGACAGCACCAATAGTATTTGTGTCACTTGTACAATCATGAATTCCACGCTATCACAGATATCCCCTTAGTTCCTCACAACTCTCCTTACTCTGCAATTTAAAATATAGTTTTTTCTGACTTTTCCAGTTCTGATGAACGTTCATCAACCTGAAACATGAGTTTCAGCAGAGTTGCAACAACACAGAGAACAAGATACAATTCTTCAAACTCTACTAATCAATACTGCAAATGCAACAAGGCAGCACAGAAGCATAGTAATTAAAGCCGTTGCTATACAGTTCCAGATAACCAGTTTGATTCTGGCCTTGGGTGCTTCCTGTTCACATCCCTCCTAGTGGCAGTGTGTGTGTGTTTCTTTTTTCTCAGGTTCCACACCTCGAAGACAAATTGGTCAGTTGAATGACTACGTAGTGTAAGTGGGTTTTTATATCCCTTTGCTTTTATGTTCTAGTCCTCTTGAAATGAATGCCTTCTAAAGCTTCAGTCTGTCACCTTTGCTTTTATATTCTAGACCTCTTAAGCTGAATGCTACCATTGCATTTACCTTTCTTACCACCAACTTAACTTGCAAGATAAATGTTAAGGAATTCTGCACGAGGACTTCCAAGTCCCTTTGCACTTCTGATTTTTGATTTTTTTTGCCGTTTAGAAAGTCTGCTCCTTTACTCCTTCCACCAAAGTGCATGACCGTACATTTCCCAACACTATATACCATCTGCCCATTCTCCCAATCTGTCTAAGTGCTCCTGCAGACTCCCTGCTTCCTCAATACTACCAGCACCTCCACCTAATCTTTGTATCATCTGCAAACTTGGCTGCAAAGCTATCAATTCTTTCATCAAAATCATTGACATATAACATGAAAAACATGGTCCCAACACTGACCCCTGAGAACTATCACTAGTCACCAGCAACCAACTATAAAAGGCCCCCTTTTTTCCCACTCTTTGCCTCCTTCAAGTCAGCCAATCTTCTATCCTTGCTAGTATCTTTCCTGTAATACCATGGGCTCTTATCTTGCTCAGCAGACTCATGTGCGGCACTTTCTAAAAGGGCCTTCTGAAAATCTAAGTAAACAACATCCACAGTCTCTCCTTTGTCTTTCCTGCTTGTTATTTTCTCAAAGAATTCCAATAGATTTGTCAGGCCAGATTTCCCCTGAAGGAAACCATGCTTTATTATGTGCTTCCAAGTACCCTGAAACCTAATCTTGAACAATCGACTCCAACATCTTCCCAGCCACTGAAGTCAGGCTAACTGGCCAATAATTTCCTTTCTTCTGCTTCCCTTCTTAAACAATAGCAAGACATTTGCAACTTTCCAGTCCTCCAGGACCATTCAAGAATCTAGTGTTCCTTGAAGGATCATTGCTAATACCTCCACAATCTTTTCAGCTGCTTCTTTCAGAACCCTGGAATGTAGTCTATCTGGTCCAGGTGGCTTTACTACCTTCAGAACTTATAGCTTCACAAGTATCTTCTTCTTTGTAAGAGCAATGATACTCACTTCTGCCCTCTGCTACTCTCAAATTTCTGGCATACTGCCGGTATCTTCCACAGTTGATGATAGATGCAAAATAATTCATAAGTTCATCCACCATTTCTTTGTCCCCCATTGCTAGCTCTTCAGTGTCATTTTCCAGCAGTCTGTTATCCACCCTCACCTCTCTTTTACTCTTCATATAGCTGAAAAAGATCTTTTGGTATTATCATTTATATTATTGACTAGCTTACTTTTGTATTTCATCTTTTCTTTCCTTGTGGCTTTTTTAGTTGCCTTCTGTTGGTTTTTAAAAGCTTCTCAATCCTCTAACTTCCCATTAATTTTTGTTATATTATACAGCCTCACTTTTGCTGTTATGCTGATAAGAGACAATATTACTGATGAAACCAGTCAAACATGGCTGTTGCAAAATTAGGTTAGATTAGATTCAACTTTATTGTCATTATGCTGAGTACAGATGCAAAGCCAATGAAATGCATTTAGCATCTGACCAGAAATGCAAAGAATAGTGTTATTTACAAAATAACTGCGAATAAAAAAAGTGCTACAGCACACAAATATAAAAGTACTGAGACAGTACAATACGGATACAATATGGATTGCTATTAGAAAAACCTGGCACATTGGCATTCACGTCCCATTATTTTTTGTGGTCCTTCACTGCAGTCATTGGGTTGAAATGTATTGCTAGTCAGCAGTTAGTCCCACAATAAACCATGGTACAGCTGCAGTGTGCTGACAGAATGCTGTGGACTTGTGTAGTAACCACAGCAAAGGTGCACTGCAAATGATGGTTATGTGATTAGCACCTTGTCATTCTCAATTGAAAGCATAGCTGAGACAGCTTTACAGCACTTTGCTCTATCCAATTGTAAATATCCTACTGTGAGCTATCCGGAGGATAGAACAAGCAAATGGGGCCTTTACATCTTGTGGAAAAGTGCATTTGCTAGATTTACAAAAGCTCAAATAAACCCTTCATTTTTACTCTAAACATAGCTGGCAAAGCCAGCATTGTTCATTCATTTGAACTAGGTCACTGATCATTATTTAAAACAATATAGTTAAACCTGATAGAAATCCTTGGGACATTTTCAGGAGTTCTGGAATAGAGGGAGCAGCTAAGTCAATTCAAACAAAAAACACTCTTCAACAAAATAACTTCACAATTTAACTTCCACTGTTTCTTTAAGTCCATCAAAGCTAGTCATCGGCTATGGGACATTTTGATTATGTATCATTATAACTAGATGGGAAGGACAATAAATAAATAATCATGTTAATCATGATCATGTTGAGATCAGGGAATGTAATTTACAGGAAGATGTTTCCTGCTTGGCATTGCTGCCTTGCACACCTCCACCCTTAAGTCAGCTACAGAATCATCAGCCAGGGACCACCTCTCATTGATGTTTCAGCCCTGGTACATCTCCTGGTGACAGAGCAGTGGTAGGGGCATCTCCCTGCTCCCCCCTGCTGCTTTCAATGGGGTTAGTCAGTCCCCAATTTCTGTCCTTCCTCCTCAGCCACAGGCAAATGCTGCCCTTTTCTGCCTCTTCGGACAACTCTCTGGTGGCCCTCCTGAGCCTCGCTCTAGTCACTGCCCTATCACAGAGTAACCTTGTTGTTAATGTGCTGACGAAGCCCGGGCATCCTACTTCCACACAGTAGATGATGGCCCTCCAGCCAGCATCCTTACACTCAGCTGCCAGATCTCAGTACTTCAGCCTCTTCCACTCATGGGCAGCCTCCACCCCTTCCTCCCATGGGATGGTTAACTCAGTGAGGAGGACAGTCTTGGCGGCCGTGATCCACAGCACTATGCCTGGGCAGAGAGATATGATGGTGATTTCCACGGGGAACTGTAGCTGTCTGCCGAGATCAGCCCTCATGTTCCACTCCTTTGCTGCAGAGGGGAGTCGTGAAGGACCTCTTGGGCAGATGCATTCAGCACTCATACCAGCCTGAACAAATGGGATGAGTTTTTGTCCCGCTGGGGAAAGGCTGCTTCTCACATCCTGCGTGCAGATCTCTAGCACCTCTGCCAGCTTTTTTAGGGCCTGGTCATGCTGCCATCAGTAGTGCTCTTGGGACTGGGCAGTCTTGCGTCCTGCCAGGATATGTTGGAGGTTGGCATTGGTGGTATCACACAGGGGGCAGCTACCCTCACTGCCGAATCACTGGCGAACATTTTGGGGGCAGGGCAAGTTGTCATAGGTTGCCCTGATGAGGAAGCTGAGTCTGGCTTGTGGGATCTTCCACAGGTCTGACCAGCTGAATGTCCTGTTGATGGTGCCTCCCATGTTGTCCATCTTCCCTGGTGCCCTGCCTTCACCCAGTGGTGCTCTTACTCTGTTCTTCACATTAAGTGGCCATTTCCTGTATGAACACATTGTGAAAGACAAACCCCTACTGCTTAATACACAATTCAGTTCATGTCTGTTTTATATCCATGGAGTCATCCCTCAACACTGTACCAAAAGAGTATCCTTTGGATATCTAGAGTTTTGTTTTAGAATCCTTCAGACCAGCCACTGGGTTTGAATATTCAGAAGTGTTTAGTCAGTTGTGCTTCCATTGTAAATGCATAATTCTGCAGAACTACATGTCTGTACTTAAAATGCTGAAGTTATTTCAACCATTGAATAACAGTTAATTGTTTATGTTCTTTTTGTGTGAAAAGAAATTACTGTACTGTTTGCTGTCAGGAGAGTAGAAATAGATTTTCCAAAAGATCTGCTGTGTTGAATAAAGACTTCTTGTATCTATCAACTTTTGTCTCCAGTGACTTGTCACAGTCACAGCAAAATCAAGGCGTACTCCACAATGAAGAACGTCTGGGTGATTACAAGGGCACAGGAGGCAGATGGAAATATTATGAACTGTTTATAAAGTAAAGAAATAAAATATTTTAATGACACACAGAAATAAAAACAGACTTACCAGTAGTCTCGACAATTCCTTCCAGTATTACCACAATTTCAAATTGATCATTTCTGAGAGATCGTTGAGATAGATCAAAGAATGGGCTGTTAGGATTTATTTCATGGCAAATAGTCAGAGGTGAAACAAGGAACAGTTGGTCTGCACCTGTGCCAAATCCGACGTCCAACTCACACTGATCTAAGGGCAAGAACTCGCCTTCTGGAGTCTGTCGGGACTAAACACAAGAGAGAAAAATATTGTCATTGCAGTTAATTCCTTGTAGCTTTTCCTGCTTCAAAACACTCAGTAGCCTTGGTATACCACATCAAACTGCATCCAATATATTTACCTTCATGACTGTCAGAAATAAAATTAAAATGGTCAGTTGATTTTTGTTTTAAACTTAAGATGATTTGCTTGAGTGTTACAATCCATAACTTCTGAAGCAGCCTTTTTCTAGGATCTGTATATCCTAACATGCCTTTAGTATTTAAAAGTGAGCAGAAGTTGAACAGTATGCATGGCTGTGGTTAATAGATACAGTATGTCCAATATTTTACTTACATCTAGGGTGTGGTGAAAAGGAGGGAGCATTCCTTGTAGGATCTAAAAGGAAAGAATGAGCAGGGGAACACATCTATCAAAATGGAGAAAATAAGAGGTAAGATAATCGCACAATTAGCAGGAGAGAGGGAATAGGTACTTTTTATTTGTAAATGATCAAGTAAAAAAACATCTACCTGCAAGTTCCAGTGAACTCAGGCAGGTATGCAAAGCAGGCACTGCGAAACGGTATTGACAACAACTTTGGTTGCAGTAGTTTCAGAAAATGAATGAGCGTTGCACATGCTCAAGTTAAACTTTATGCCACTTGGGACTGATGCTGTGTTCAGAGAGTAGGGGTGGAGGACGACAGACAAGAACATTGGAAGAGCATTGGAAACATTTGGAGATTAGGTGGATGGAGAAATCTTGAAGGATATGGGTTAAGGAGTTGGAAAGATCAGAGTCTTTGGGAGAAAGAGTAAGGAGGGAATGAGGCCAGGTGGAATATGGGTTTGGAGCCTATACTTCATGGGGCCAGAAGCGACATTAATGGGTCAAGCCAGATCTGGTTGGGAAGGGAACCAAAATCAACTAGAGGACTTCATTTATTGGGGTCCCAATTTGGGTGCCTCCTCTAAGATATGTGAGTCCCATAATTGCCCGATGATGGTCATTCCCCAGCGTAACTCTCCCGCCATTCTCCATAAGGAAATAATATGAGAAATAGCATTATCTCACACAGATATTTGAGAAAATGGATCACTTAATTACAATGCAAATCAAATTTTCATTGTCATTTTAAGTGTAACTAACTACTGACACAGCTAGAAATAGAGGACTTGGTGCAATTCATCTTTCATTTCTTCCTTTCTTAATTATTCCTTCATTTTTCCTATCCATTATTCTGTTTCACATTCTTAATGCATTCTGTTCATTCCGCCTTTCAGCTTCCATCATTTTTAAGTTTCATCTCAGCAGATTTCATTTTACCCCATTTGTTTTTTTTCTGCAACATCAATTTCTTTCCTTCAGACCTGATTTCAGAATCAATTAGAATGCATCCATACCACATTACTGTCATCCAATCCCGTGCTTAACCATATCACAGTGAAAAATTGATGAAAGTAAATTGTCACTATTTCTACTATTTGATGCATTTAATTCAAACCCATCGCAACCAGTTAATTTTAGATGCACTTCATCAGTATATCTATTCTAAAGAAAAACATCAAGTCAGTGTTATGTTTGAAGACATGTTTATATGTTCTATTAATATCTATCATCAAGGATTCCCACCATCTGAGTCATTCCTTCTTCTTACTATGACTGTCAGGAAGGAGGTACAGAAGACTGAAGTTCTGCATCCTAACTCTACTTCAGTAATGGAGCACTACAAATCAGCTCTTACACTACCCTAACCCTAATGCACTAATATCTTTTCTTTTCATCTCTTCATTATCTTGAATAACATGTAAAATTTACAGTACTCTGCAAAAGTCTTTAGGCACATATATATAGCTAGGGTGCCTCAGACTTTTGCATAGTGCTGTATTTGTCAATGTGGAGTGAAGTGCGAGTTTGTAAATCTGACGGGAGCAAAGGATATTGGGAATGGCGAGGGTGAGGTGCCAAGGCTGGGTGTGTGGTGCAGGTGCAGACACACCCAGCCCTGAGACACCAGACAAGGTCATTTGATTCCAAACAATTGATTTATTGATCATTACAGAATATCTCTCTGGTGCTTCCCTCTCTCTCCCCTTTTCCTTCCCCCTTTTCCAGCCATGATTCCCCTGTCCCCTTCCCATTCTCAGTCCACAATAAAGGCCCATATCAGAATCAGGATTATCATCATTCGTATATGTCATGAAAATTGTTTTTTTTGCAGCAGCAGCAGCAGTACAGTGCAATACATAAAATTACTACAGTACTGTGCAAAAGTCTTAGGCCTATACATATGTATGTATGTACCAAAGAGTTTTGCACAGTACTGTATGTATAGTTTATATTCTTTGTGTAGTCGATACTTACATGATTGTGATGTTGCTGCAAGTTTATCATTGTACCTGTTCCTCACCGTACAGGCACATGACAATATCTCAATTTGATTTAAAAAATTGTTCCCCTTGAGACATTAATTGCACTTATAATAAATCTGTTCAAATAGGCATTGAATGAAGATTGTGAGAAAGTAATAACTTCTGTTTAATGTATCATGATGGAATCCCAAAAGTTGGTTAGGAATTCAGAAATGAAATAAGTTTTCACTGTCAATCAAAACTTTTGGTTGTGGGAGTGTAGTGATTATGTTATTTGTATTGTAAAACCAATGGATAGGAATGTAGAGGCCTGATTGAATACACAAGTGTTAAACAGCTACAATTACTTAATAAAGCAGGGTGATAATGGGGTAGAATAACCTGATGGTTATGATACCAGACCTGTAACTCAGACATGTGTATGCAAATTTATCATGAAGGTAATTGAGCTGGAAACCCAACAACCAATCCCACAAAGGAAGGGTCAGAATTTGAATTCAGTTCTGAAACATTGGTGTTTGTAAAATTGACACCAAGACAACGAAACCATCAGTTTATTGTCAAAAACCCACCTGACTTAGCTTTAAGAAATAGAGTTTAATCTTCATTGCCACCTGAAAGAGCCCAGTATTTTATTCAATTCCATCAAACTCCCTCTAACTGGTTCATCAGGCAGCCCACTATCAACTTTAACCAGGGTCAGACCTCATAAAAATGGCATCCAGAAGCTGACAGTGGAAGAAACTACGTGTTCTAATTTTAAATGCAAACGAGATTTGAAAATAGCAACATCATAAATAATGAAAGTTTATGAACAACCTTTTCAGATTTGATGTAGGAAACAGTGCAGTTGTGGCATGGATATCTCAGTCTGCTGCCTCCACTACCACCCTCCAAACACCACCACCAGTGGAGGCCTGGCTTTGTTAGTTACAACCCAAAAAGTGACTTACTTCTTATGATACCTTATGATACTTGTTTTGGTGTAATGGAATTTCGTTCGCTGTCTGAAAAACCCTGAACTCCATGGAAGATTTTAAGCCCCATCTGATAGTAGTAAATAGATACACAGTGGGTATCTACAGGTACCTTCACTGTTGGTAGGTTATATTTTTTCGAGGACTAGCTACTCCCCCTATCTAGCTGCAAATACCCTTCACTTGAGTGGTGTGTTTCCCTCTCCATACCAATGAGGAGATACTTCCAGCTAATGAAGCAGTTTAAGCACAGTTTATTTTATTTTTAATGATACACTTTTAAATTAGACAGATAGTTCTCAACACACAGTTAACACTCACAGAGGTTTTCTGATTTGGAAAGGATTTCCAAATTACAAAAGCTTTATAAACTAAAAAGGATTTCCCAACACAGGTTAAACTCTTATGAACTAAAAGAACATACCAATGAGTTGCAGAGGAACAAGTCATACATCACAGGAACTGAAGGTTGAGGAATGAATTCTAGTTTTTCTTTCTGTCACCCTGTCTTTCTGTTATTCTCCTTGTCAGTCCTGACAATCCCCAATGCTTTCTAATATTAATACTGCTTTGCTACTAATTGACGTTATTTGCATGTAACCTTTCTCAGATGCCTTTGCTGGATCCAAGTTATCCACACAGATGGTTAAAAGCTTCTGACGGACAGAGATCCCAGATGCTTAAAATTAATGTTGTAAGGGCTGACTCTCTGAGTACACAAATATCCCAACCATTGATAGATAGCTATGCCTGTGATCATGTTTGATGTGCAAAGTAACCCCATCGTCTTATGTTTGGATAATGCAGACACGAATTCTCCCTTCATTTTGTAAACTACATTTCTTAGTTTCCTGCCCCCCGATGTGAACCAGCATCATTTCCTGTGCTTTGCAACAATGCTGTTTGCAAAGCTGTGCTTTTAACTTCAAGCTGATTGCTGCTTGTAATTTACATTAAGAACTGAAGACTGGTTTTTGTTTACAACAAAAAGCTGAGCAAGGAGTATTGGTTAGAAGTTTAACTTTGATAAAAACAACTCTGACCTTTTAGAAAGGTCATGCTGCTGTGCTAGAAAGCTGAGATTAGCAAAGGAGCCTTTTGGGCCCCAGAAAGTGAATAGCGGTCACATGTCAACATCCTTTTTAGAAAATGTGTTGATAACGAACACATAAAGTGACCAAAAACCCCAAACACCACTAAAGATGTTACTCATTTTAATTCACTTTATTTCTTTGTGGGTATCTCCATGGGACTATCATTAGAGCTTTAATGAATGAGTCGTTTAACTTACTGACTTCCAATCCAAAGTAATTGTTTATATTTTCAAAGGAAATAGTTTTAGAATAACTCATTCAACTACCTACCTCGTCACCACCCCTCCATCCTGTTTCTTCCAACAAATAAATCGTGGCTGACTTACATCTTAACACTAATTGTTCATATTCCAACATCACTAATCTGCCTATTTAATAAAAACCAGGAAAAGATCAAAATAATGCAGATCCCTGGAATCTAAAATAAAAGCCGAAAACAACGGAAATGTTTTGCAGGTCAAACAACATCTGTGGAAAGAGATGTAAGGTTAATACTTCATGTTGATAATCTTTCATCAGTATTGAGAGCTGTCCGAGATAAGCAAATTTTAGCAGAGAAAGGGTTGGGGAGGCAGAGCGGTGAGAAACCAAGGGAGGGTTGTAATTATTAGTAAGTGACAAGAGAAATGTCAACACGAGATGAAAGAGGGTGGAAGGTCATCAACCCGAAGCATTATTTTGCACCTCTCTTCACAGATGTTACCTGTCCTGCTGAGTATTTCCAGCATATTCCATATCCATACATGAATGAAGGAAGATTTGCAGCAGGTGCTCAAGACAAGATCTCATCAGAGCTTTGTACAGGTGCAGCAAAACTCCCATCTCTTCAAACCCATGGCTAAATTAAATACATTTTCCTGATTTATACCTTTAAATCAGTTCATTAAAACTCTCTTGCTTACTTTCAGCACACCACTGTTAAGATTGAAATTCAGAGATTAAAGTTTTATTTTATGTCCTTCTGCCATTTTGTTAATGAACTGGGATTTATTCCCTACAAGAAAACCATGTAATAAAAACAGAATAGAACATAATAGTACAGCCCAGGAACAGGTCCTTTGGCCCATGATGTTGTGCGGAACTAATTAAAAGCCTATAAAATGATTCCCTTTTGCCTAAACAAGACTATATCCCTCCATTCTCAGCATACTCATGCATATCCATGCATTCTCTGCATCTCTCTTGCATCTAAGAGATTTTTAAATGTCCCTATCATATTTGCTTCCATTACCGCATTTGGCAGCACACTCCAAGCAGCCACCACTCTCTATAAAAACTTGCCACGCACATGTCCTTTGAATTTGCCCCTTCTCATCTTAACTGTTTGCCCTCTAATATTAAACATTTCAAACCTGGAAATGGTACTATCTGTCTGTCTGTTTCCCCTCAGAATCTTATGAATTTCTATCAGATCTCCCTTCAGCCTCTATTGCTCTAGAGAAAACAACCATAGCTTGTCCAAACTCTCCTCATAATACTTGCCCTCTAATCTAAGCAGCATCCCGCAAAACATAGGAACCATGGTAGTATAGTGATTAGTGTAATGCTATTACAGCTCAGGGCATTCGGAGTTCAGAGTTCAATTCCAGCGCTGTTCTGTAAGGAGACTCTGTACATCCTCCCCTTGCAATGCATGGGTTTTCCCCAGGTGCTCTGGTTTCCTCCCACAGTCCAAAGACAGACTGGGTAGGTTAATTGGCTGTTGTAAATTGTCCTACGATTAGGCTAGGGTGAATTGGGGCCGTGGGGTTGCTGGGACAGTGTGGCTCATTGGGCCGAAGGGCCAACTCAGTATCACTAAATAAATAAATAAAAATAAACAAATCTTATTTTCACCTTTTACAAAGTCTCCACATCTTTCCTATAATGCGGCAACCAGAAATGCAGGCAATACTCCAGATGCAGTTTAACCAGAGTTTTATAACGCTGTAACATAACTTCATGACTCTAAAACTCCATACCTTGGCTAATAAAGACAAGCACCTTCTTTATCACACTGTCAACTTGTGCAGCCACTTTCAGGCAGGCATGGAATTGGACCCCAGGATCACTCTGTACATCAACACTGTTAAGAGCCCTGCCATCAAATGTATATTGTTTACTGTGTGAATAAGGATTTTGTTACCAAATTTATGAAGTTAAACATCATCATAATCATCAACAGCATAATGAATACGCCACAGTTGTCACCAACTTCATCAAGACCTGTGTGGATAAGTGGGCGCCTTCGAGAACGCACTGAGCATACACAAACCAAAATCTGTGGACAAACCAGGAGATTCGTATTCTGCTGGCCCTGGCCCTCCTTCTCTGTCACCTGGCACACTCCACCCTCACCATTCTCAACATCCTTTACTCCCGCCAGAGTTACAAACTCGCTCTCTGCTCCATGTTGACAAATACAGTACTGTGCAAAAGTTTTAGGCACCCTATTGTAATTTACCTTATTATAATTTATAGCTTTTTATTATTATGTTTTGCAATGTAATGCTGCTGCAAAACAACAAATTTCACGACATATGCTAGTGATATTCAGTCTAACTCTGATTTTGAATTATTTCATTGCAAAGTAGATCTTGTTCTAAGTTATAATATTCTAACTTGGAATCTGTAATGGATATGCAGGTATTCTATTTACGTATTCACGGTCTCAAATTTAATGAAGCAGTCGAAATACCTTCAACAAAATAACTATAGTTACCAAATAAGTCAAAATGCATTCTGCTGCCTGGTGCTGAATGTTTCAGTTCATTACATAAGACCGTATTAGAATCTGTTTATTTGTCCCATTTTGACCCAATAAACAGTGCCATTTTCATGTCTACACAGTCTTGTTTAAACCTCAAACAAGGTCAAGAGGCAAAAGTAAAGTAAAAGTTAATTTTAACAGTGAACAGGAGTTTATCTTCAAGAAGTCCTTCAGTGTTCAAAAGAATTATCAGCAGCATCTCATTTCCAGTGATAAAAGATAAGGCTGGTGCTTATTTGAAACCCCATTAGCCACTGAGAACTGGTGTCTGAACCACAGTAAACAAATCATACTGTAAACAAAGTAAATTAACTGTGAGTTAATGTTGCAGTTCTACAAAACTCTAGCTAGACCACGCTTGGAGTATTGTGTTCAATTCTGGTTGCTTCATTATATGAAGGATGTGAAAGCTTTAGAGGGCGTACAAAGGAGGTTTACCAAGATATGTCTAGGTCTGAGGACATATCTCATGAAGATAGCTTGAGCGGGCTAGGGCTTTTCTCATTGGATCGAAGGAGAATGGGAGGTGACTTGATAGAGGTGTATAAGATGATAAGAGGCACAGACTGAGTGGACAGCCAGAGGTTTGTTCCCGTGGCAGAAGGACGCATAAATTTAAGGTGATTGGAGGAAAGAATGGGGGGATGTCAGGGGGAATTTTTTTTACACAGAGAGTGGTGGGTGTGCGGAACGTTCTACCAAGAGCATTTAACAAACTCTTAGATAGGCACGTGGATGATAGAAAATGGAGGGCTATGTGGGAGGGAAGGTTTAGATTGATCTTAGAGTTGGTTAAAAGATTGGCACAACATCGTGGGCTGAAAGGCCTGTACTGTGCTGTAATGTTCTATGTTCTATGTTCATAGTTCACTCAGAAAGTAGTCTATTTAAAGAAAGAAACTGCTACATGAAAGAAATTGCTGCCATTTCACCCATTAACATGCGTAAATTTCCTTCAGAAAAAATGCGGTGAGCAGCTACATATAAAGTAGATGCATGAAATCAATCTCAGTAAATTTACAGCAGTGTTGTCTCCAGAACTGATTGACAGGGTAATTAATCATCTTTACACTGGTTGGGGGTATCTTGCACTTACAGGGAGAATGTCCAAAAAGCTGAGAATGCAATTCCTCAATCAAATATAGTCGAGACTTCCTTACGTACCCAAGTAGGTGTGCAAGAAAGGCAATGCAGCAATTTTTTGGTTAAGGGTTCCCTGTTATGAATGTTCATTGAGCTGAGAGAGGCAGGGCTAGAACTACAAGGGCCTGGATCCCTGGTAGGAGGACAGTTGGAGGTAATTATTGGTAGGGACTGAAGAGTGGGGTTAATATAGGTGACCCTATGGGATCATTGGATGGTGGGGTGGGGGCTGTGAACAAAAGAGTTAAAGGCATGTTTTTATTTTGAGCTACCTGAGGGATTGAGAGCAACATCAGAGAGCCTGGGGGCATTCTTGCAATGATGCAGACTTTGGAAGGTTGAAAGCTGAGGCGGACTTACATGGGAAGCCTCCCAATCCAGCATTGATTTGCGAAGACCTGATTATCCCAGGATTGACCAATGATACTCCAAAAGAACTATTACATGGGGAATGATCTTGGCAAATATTCTGCAAAAAAAAAGCCCTAAAAATAGCCCTTGTCTCATTGAACTCTGAAATAAAATATTTCTTTACACTGAAATCCTCAGCGACTTCATTTTGTTCATGTAACTATGCACTTTAAAATCAGGAAGTTAAATGCAAGGACTTTCCTCCTTTAACACATAATTTCTAATATCCTTTGGGCCTAGGGACATGGATTAGGAGGCTGTTAATTCCAACAATGTAGAAAATGAAAACCTTCCATTTCTATAGTAGCTTTCATATTTTAGATAATCTAAAAGCTTTTTTAGAGCCAATGGCAATGTTGAGAAATTGTCACTGTTTTAAGTTAGAACATATAGTAACAAGTTTGTGCAGTGGAAGCTCCCATAGATAGATCTTGACTAGATAATCTGTTTCTATGATTTTGACTAAGGTGTAATTTGTATATGATGAATAAAAATAAGCCCTCAGCTGCTCAATCTGGCACCTGGATTTTTTGTGACCCACTGAAAATTAGGCATTCTGTGTAATAGGGTAAATGGCACATTTATCAGTGCAACCTTCCTTTAATCTCACTTGAAGTGTCAATCTGAACTGAAAATCAAAAAGTTATAAATACTGGAAATAAAGAATTAAACATTTTAAATACTTAGCAGCAACACACACAAAATGCTGGTGGAACGCAGCAGGCCAGACAGCATCCATAGGTAGAAGCACAGTTGACATTTCGGGCCGAGACCCTTTGTCAGGACTAACTGAAAGAAGAGATAGTGAGAGATTTGAAAGTGGGTGGGAGAGGGGGAGATCCGAAATGATAGGAGAAGACAGGAGAGGGAACGATAGATCTAAGAGCTGGAAAGCTAATTGGTAAAAGGGATACAAAGCTGGAGAAGGGAGAGGATCATGGGACAGGAGGCCTAGGAAGAAAGAAAGGGGGAGAGAAGTGCCAGAGGAAGATGGAGAGCAGGCAAAGAGTTATTGTGAGAAGGACAGAGAGAGAAAAAAGAGAAAAAGGGAAAAAATAATAAATAATAAAAAATAATTAATTAAATAAACAAACAAACAAACAAATAAATAAATAAGGGATGAGGTAAGAACGGGAGGAGGGGCATTAATGGAAGTTAGATAAGTCAATGCTCCTGCCATCAGGTTGGAGGCTACCCAGACGGAATATAAGGTGTTGTTCCTCCAACCTGAGTGTGGCTTCATCTTGACAGTAGAGGAGGCCATGGATAGACATATCAGAATGGGAATGGGATGTGGAATTAAAATGTGTGGCCACTGGGAGATCCTGCTTTCTCTGGTGGACAGAGAATACTTAGCAGGTTGGGCAGCATCTGTGAAGAGAGAAATATGCTTAAGATATAGGTTTTAAGTCCATAAACATCCATCAAATTGCAAGTATTTATTGATATGTACTTCTATACATATTTCTGGAGCACAGCTTGAAATACAAGCATTTAACTCATATATAAGAATGCTAATAACTGGGCCATGATTAACATTAAAGTGAAATGACACTTACTCTCAGATTAAAGACAAAATAGGTTTGGGCAGATGTGATGCATTTTTTACAGATTATTTCTTTGCACGTGGTTGTTACAGGATTTCCTGAATTAAGTGGGCACTTTGTATTCCGTGGGGTCCTTCTAACAATTCCGTCCCAGCCAGAGCTGCCCAAAACAGGAAAGTCAGCAGATGATAAAGGGAAACACAACTGAAAACAAATAAAATGAGAGGCTCTCAAAGAAACACTTTCTGACCCAACAGAGCTTATAAATGTAGGATCGCACAGACTGAACACAACATTAGTTTTTTTCCGGCAATTTTGTCAATGTCTGCTCAGATATGAAATTTAACCTAACCTGCCAATGTTCAGTCTGAGCTGCACACTAATAATCTTTACCATAGCCATATCAGTCCAGATGCATTTTTTTAGGAAAGTGAAATCACAGACTTTCTGTGCCACACCCACTTTGCTATCGATCAAATCGATACATAATCGATCCTGTCCTGAAGAGTGTGCTGAACCAGACTGACTCAACCAAGCTGAAACCTCAAGCTTTATCTAAAATCATGTCCTGTCATGCCTAGGTTGGGTTATTGGACTCTCATGATTACCACGTAAGGGAACTATGTGCCTGCAAGAGGGCTCTCACAGAGTTGTATCTTTGCCTGCAGTGAGCCTGCAATCAGCTTGCCACAGCAAGCCTGTTTGCAGTCAAAGTCACTGAAGCTTTCATTTTCTATGCTTTGCAGACTGCTATAGGGAATATCTGTAAAAGGTCAATACATTTGCAATTGCTGACTGATGTCATGTTTACTGGGGCGTTAAGTGATGCTTTCATCTTACATCTGCACGTCCACCCTCAACAGCTTTTTGCCCCAACAGATTAAATGAGAGAGCAGCTGCTTGAGGTTGGGCGAATCCAAAAACATTCTTCAGCTGAAATGTGTGACAACCTGGTCATTGGTTGTTCATCAGTCAAACAAAGCCCGGGAGAGTCTGGCAGTCAAGGCCCGAAGGTCAAACTACTGATCGGCGAGTCCTGGGGGTTGATACCCGGTCGTCAACGAAGTCCTGAGGACAAAGCAGAAGGTCAAAGTTCAGAGCATGGTGAGTCTGGAGTTAGAAAGCTGAAGGTCAAAGACCAAAGGTGGAGACCAAAGGAATCACGAAGGCCCAGGTCACTGGGGTCAGAGGTCTATGTGAGTCCAGAAGTCAAAACCTAAATGTCAAGCCCCGGGGAGGAGACTGAAGTTGGAGGCCTGGTATCTGTGAATTTGAGAATCCAGAGCCAGGAACTAGAGGCCCAGAAGTGGCCTGCCTTGAGGTTGAAGATCTCTATATGTGTGAGTTTGTTTTGCTGTTGGTGTCTTGTTTTGTTTTTTTCTTGTTGTTGCTTGTGTTGTTCTGATGAACATTGTGGGCATGCTATATTGGTATCAGAATATGTGGTGACACTTGCAGGCTGCACTCAGCACAACCTTGTTGGTTGTTAAAGCAAACAACATGTTTCATCTCTATGTTTCAATGTACATGTGATAAATAAATCTGAGTCTGAAGCAGGGAATTCAGGTGGGGAGACCATCAGAAGGAGAGCTTCACCTAATCTCATATAAAACCTGGTTCATCTCACTCTCCTCCAATCACAATCCTCTCCAATGCCCTCCAAATGATTGCTATCCAAAACCTTATCTCCAGACAGAAGTCCTCAGCAAATGTGATTGGGAGATCACAGAAATTCTCTTGCTCTTTGCACATGAAGTACTCTTCATGTAATTTTGATCTGGTCCCTCGACTCATCATGGTCAGCATAAATATCATAGATGAAGGGCCTGTTCCTGTGTTGTCTCCCTTTCTCCCATGGTCCACTCTCCCCTCCTATCAGCTTCCTCCTTCTTCAGCGCTATACCTTTTCCACCTATCACCTCCCAACTTTTAACTTCCCCATCCACCTACCTACCCTCTCACCTGGTCTCACCCATCACTTCCAAACTTGTTCTCTTCCCCTCTCCCCAACATCTTATTCTGCCTTCATCCACTCTTTCCAGTCTTGGTGAAGGGTTTCACCCCAAAACATCAGCTCATTTTTTTCCTTTCCATAGATGCTGCCTGACCCGTTGAGTTCTTCCAGCATTTTGTGTGTGTTGCTCCTGCATTATGCTATGTTCTATTTAGTTAATAGCTGCTGTAAAACCTATTTGAAGAGTTGTTTGAACAGCTGTATCAAAGCCTATTTCTACTGTACGTGAGGATTGGAAATGAGCATTAGTTTCCTCATTAATAGATGCAAATGACACGACACTTGTTTGAAGCAGCTGTTAGGGATACAGAAATATAACCTAATGCAATTTTTGGTCAGACTTTCTTGCATTTTACCCTTTATATTTTTTTCTAAAATATAAGCAAAAGAAACAATGACAGCTTTGTAAAAGCAAAACATTTCAATGACATCCAGTTCTTATAACAACCACAAGAATCAAAAATTCTCAGGTTGAATTACAGGCATTTACTCTACCTTACATATTTCTCAGCCTTCTACAATCATTCAATTATTTCCTGAAGTACAGTGACTATGATAATGTAGGAAGTGGATAAAACCAGTGAATAGCTAGATTTAATGACCAGATAATTAGTTTTAATTATAATAACTGAAGGATAATTATTAGCCAGAGCATTAGGGCTGGTTCTTCTGCTGTTTCCCTGAAATAATTTTGCATTGACTTGTGGGAGCATGTTTGGTTTAATGTTTCATCTGAAAGGAGGCACCCTGATATTGCGACTCCCTCGCCACAATTCTCTGCAGCATCAATCTAATTTTTTTTTGTGTTCAAGTCTCTAGGGTTTACCTTGGACCCAGGAATTTCTGGCTTAGAGGCAGTAATACTAAACAGCAAGTTAAAGCCAAGAAAAGATCAAGTAAAACTGTTAAAAAGATCTAAATAAATCCTTGTCACATCCTCTGACAACTGGTCTCAGAGTGGCACCAGCAGAATACTAAGAGAAAATGATTTATCCACTTCCTTGGCTCTTGGTTCATGTGGCAGTGTGGATGCAAAGCCAAGAAAAATGAGTACACACTTGGTAATGTTGGAAAGATGAGAGTGTCTGATTCCAATGGGACATCATAAAGTACATTCTACTATAGATCATACAAACTCCAAAGACATCGAAGTCACTTCTGTAGTGCACTGTCAAATAGCAGTCAATCTGAGGCTTTTTCCTCTTTCAGGTAATGCTATCATAGGTGTCAAAGTATGAACAATGCATTGTTTCATAGTGCAAGCAATAAAAACAGAAGTATTAGCATTTGAACTCAGATCTGAAAAAGCCTTTGTTGCTATAGCTACTAAATGATTGTTCTACACAGACCTGCTGAACAAATCACAGAGAAGACCTAACCCTTAAAAAGTAAGAGATTTCAGTGAAACTTCTATCAGCACGTATTGTGAACAATTAAGTAAGTATTATGTCATGTCACTTGTATATCACAAGCTAATATACAGTCACAGAGCACTACAACACAGAGACAGGCACTTCAGCTCATCTAGTCCATGCCGACCTGTCTTTCTGCCCAGTCCCATTTACCCACACCCAGATCATAACCCTCCATAACCCTCTCATCCATGTGTCTATCGAAACTTCTGTTAGATGTTGCAATTGGACCTGCATCCATCACTTCCATTGGAATCAGACACTCTCATCTTTCCAACATTACCATGCGAGTACTCAATCCACACTAGCACTGTCCTCTAAGTGAAGAAGTTCTCCCTCAGTATCCCCTTAAATACTTCACCTTTCACCCTAAATCTATGACCTCTAGTTCTATTGTCACCCAATTTCAAGGAAAAACGCCTGCATGTGTTTGCCCTATCTATACCACTCATAATTTTGTATATCTCTATAAGAACTCTCCTCATTCTCCTACGCTCCAGGGAATGAAGTCCGAACCTATTCAACCTTTGCCTATTACTCAGGTGCTTAAGCCTCAGGAGCATCCTTATAAATTTTCTCTGCACTCATCCAAGCTTATTCATATCTTTCCTGTAGGTAGATGACCAGAACTGCACACAATACTCTAAATTCAGTCTCACCAAAAGCCCTCGTCATAGACAGCTAGGGTCATGAAGAGAGCTTTTGGCATATTAGCATTCACAAATCAGGGCACTGAGTACAGGATTTGTGCTGTCACGTTGAAGTTGTATAAGATAATGGTGAGGCTGCTGACTATTAGGAGGTCAAAAATATAATCCCATTAATGAAGCAAGAAGCAGGACGCACAGGAAAAACACTTTTACATACAAAAACTGAAGGAACTCAGTACATCAGGCAGCATCTATAGAAGGAAATGAACAGTTGACATTTTGGTTGAGAATCTTTATCTGGATTTAAGGTGAAGTACCTCGACCTGAAAAGCCAGCTGTCCATTTTGCTCCATAGCTGCTGCCTAATCTACTAAGATCCTCCAACTTTTTGTGTGTGGCTTCAGATTGCAGCATCTGCAACCTCTTTTGTCTTCAGAATATGAAAACTGGATGCCACATGCTGTTGTTCCTAGATTGGCAACCTTTTATTCATTTCAACATAAAAATCATTGGAAAAGCTGGAATTTATTGTCCTTCTCTTTTGTACCTGGAGAAAGGGTAGTGATTTTCATTCTTAACCATTTCCTGTCTTTGTAAAGGAGGCACTTCCTCCCGGTAGTTTCTGGTCGGAGCCTCGAGGATTTTTTCCAGTATTATAGAAGAATGATGTGGTGGGGTGGGGGGGATCTCATTGACACCTACCAAATATTGAAAGGCCTATATAAAGTGGATGTGGAAAGGATATTTTCTTAGTGGGATCAGGGGAAAGAGCCTCAGAATACAAGAACAGAAATAAAGAGAAATTCCTTTCACCAGAGGGTGGAGAATCTGTGGAATTCATTGCCACAGACGGCTGTGGAGGCCAAGTCATTGGGTATATTTGAAGCAGAGATTGATAGGTTCTTGATTAGTAAGATCAGCAAAGGATACGGAGAGAAGGCAGGAGAATAGTGTTGAGAGGGAAAGTAAATCAGCCATGATCAAATGGTGGAGCAGACTGGTCTAATTCTGCTCTTATGTCTTATGTTCTTATGGTCTATGGTCTAGTGATAGTACTTCCATGTCAGGGTATTGCTTTGGAAAAGGATGGGAACGTGCACATGGTCTACTGCCCTTAACCTTTGAGAAACGGCATTCAGGAGATGCTTTGCTGTGGAAGCCTTTGAGAGCTGGTGAGTGTAGCACAACTCCAGCAGCCTGGATTTGATCTTGACTCCCGGTGCTGCCTGGCTGCATGATTCCCTGCATCTACATATATGTTCCCTTGTGCTCCTGTTTCCTCCTGTGTCCCGTTTACATGCAGATTTATAGGTTAATTGGCTACTGTTGGTGACTCTTTCCGTAAGTGGGTGGCAGGAGGATCTGGGAAGGTTTTCTCTTGTGCAAAGATAGCTGATTTTTTGACTCAGAAACTGTCAAGACAACCAGAACACTAGCGACTTATCACCCACAACGTACACTGCCCTTAGAAAGGCGGCGGTGGGAAAGAGATAGTCACCCACCTCATTGCCGAACATGGATTTGCTGAGAGGGTGTGGAGAAGGATGCTAGGGTGCACGTCCCAGTTCAATCCCCAGCAACTGTGTTTCAGAGGACTCTCTGATCTACGGACTATTCCATGGAAAACACACTCAGAGACATCAAGTGCTGCTGAACGGTGATCAGCTTGGTGAAGGACATCCTTTGCTCTGCCCAAAACTTGTTGGTCTTTCAGCACAGCGAAATGTCTGTAAGGGAATGGTGCTGACTGGCACAGTCCAGGCTGCAGGAGTACGTGCTGAGGGACACAATGAAGCTCACTGCAGCCAATGTTAAGGCTTTGTGGGAAGGAATACAGTGCAGGCCTCTTCCTCTACAGCACGTGGAGGAGCAGAGATGGGTGGGGAAATCCCTCAAACAATGAAAGGGGTATCACCTCAGGAAGTCATGCGAGTGGAAGTGCTGTTTGTGTTTTTTATCTCCTTTAAGATTGTACTGCTGAATGTACTGACCACAAATGTTAAGTTTTTATTTCACACAGTTTCTTCCGTTGTGTATATCTATATATATATTTTTTTCTCTCACCCCTTGTGGGTGGTGTGCATATTGGGTCCTCTACCAGAGGCCAGGGAGCTTGAGGGTTTGATGCAGTATCCTTGGTGTTCCTAGTAATTCGCACTTCTGGACCAAGATCTCAGACATCGTTCGCAGGATTTGTTGGAGCCAGTTGGTTGTGCTGTTCAGTGTATGCTGTCCCTGCCTGCATCTTGCACCCTGCTACTATGTTCTGGATATTTTCAGCGGATACCTTGCACGGTCTGCGCCTTGGGTATAAAGTTTAATAATATTTATGTTATACAATATACAATGTAAGTATGGTATATACAATGAAATAAGTATAGTATATAAAGGAGATACTCCTTTACAACTTGGACCTTCTCCATATCCATAGAGGATTTGCCCAAACAGCACCTTTTTTCAGAAAGGCCTAATGTGTCACATAGCCAGTGAAGTCATTGTGAAGTGTCAGATACTGTAGTAATGTCACTGATGTGGAAGTTAAAATGAGCACAGAAAGCTCCCACAAACAGCAAAGTGATAACGATCAGAATTAATTAAATATTAGAAGTGTTTATTGATTTGGTCACCTGCGATTAGTTCTGTGCTTCTTTTAAAATGGAGATATGAGAATTCTTATATTCCTGTGAGAGAATAGACAGTGTCCCTAATTAACATCCAATTCAAAAGGCAGGATTCCCAATAAATAGTGTAGCACTCCTTCAGTACTTCTCTGGGATGTCAGTCCAATGTTCTTGACAAAAAAAAGTCTAGAGCAGAACTTGAATCCATAACATTCTGACAGAAGGAATATGATACTTACTGAGCCACTGCAGGCTCTTGGATGTAAATCCAGGAAAGCATTATTTTCTCAGGATACGGGATCAAAAACTTCATTATAAAACATTCCAGTAGCATATCTAAACCCATTAAGCAGGTTATCTTTTACCACCCTGTGTTCTCTGTTCTTTGCTATTCAGCATGATTTGCTTGTCCTACATATAGCGGTAAGGCAAGAAAATCAGGCGAGATTGAAATACTCAACTTATCAAACACACAGAACAAAAACACTAAACCCAGGAGATTGGTGACAGACAGACGAAGATTATTCTGTAATGTTCATGTTTCCATTCCACTGGTGTGTGAAGAATTTTTGACACACAGAACTCAACAGCTCCAGGATGTGTACAATTACTACTGGGTGGCACTTATAGGTCCTAAACCCCAGAATACAGCGCGAGAGTCAGTCTTCATCATTTGCAACAGTGCATTCAACCTCAGCACCCTCCCCTCCAGTACTTTTTGTATCACTCTATTGAATTAGGTGACCAAAACTGTACACAATCCTGTAAATGCAGCTTCACCAACGTCCTGCACGACTACTCCGATACTTGATGTCACCAATTCAAATGCCTTCCTCACCACCCTGTTGACCTGTGAGACCACTTTCAGTGAACTATGTAGCAGTATTCCTAGGTCCCTCTGTTCCACAACGCTCTTCAGGGTCTAGTCATTTGCTGTACAAGTCCTACCTTGGTTTGACTTCCCAAGATGCAACACCTTGCACTTAGCTTAACTGAAAGCTATTTGTCAACCTTCAGTCCACTTACCTAATTGATCGCGACCCTCTGTAATTTTTGATATCGTTTTTCACTGTTTACGATTATAATATCATCCGCAAACTTACAAATCGTACTGTGTACATTCTCGTCCAGATCATTTATAAAAATAACGAATTCTGGTGAAGGCAAGGGAGTTCCAGGATTTAGGGTGCAGTGACAATGAAGAACTGGCAATATATTTTCAAGTCACAATGCTGCGCAGCTTGTAGGGAAACTTCTAGGTAGTGCTACTCCCATGCTCCTGAAGCCTTTGTCCTTCCCGATGATGTACTGCAGTGTAGATTGTGGATCTGGGAGCTGCTGTAAGAGTACTCCAGGTAAGTAACAGCAGACTTTATTCAGATGGTGCACATTGCACTCTCAATCCCAGTTATGGATGGGTGGCAATCAAGTCAGCTGTTTAGTCCTGGATGAAATCAAATTTCTTGAGTACCTGGCTTGGACTGAAATAGTTTATAGCTACCATTGGGCAGGAGGTACAGAAGCCTGAAGCCCCACAACACTAAGTTCAGGAACAGGTACTTAACAACTCTCCACAAACCTAATCACCACCTCAGTATAGCATCATTATCACCATTTTGCACTGCAATGGACTTTGCTTTCTTTTTTTTGTTTAATTGTGTTCATTTTTGTATAGTTTTGTGTAACTTATGCTGTTATGTTGTTATGTTGGGGTGTATGGGGTGTCAGGGAGGGGTAGCACCTCTGGTGGGGAACATGTCGCGTCCTTTTCAGGGCGGTTAGTCCACCTTTGGTCCCCACCTGGCACTCAGCTCTCACCTGTGGCTCCCCGTAGCTGTTTGCATGCGGCAGCGGCGACACCCCGGGCAACGGCTTCGCCAAGCCGGCTAAACCAGGTGAGGGTAGCCGACGGGTCTCAAACCCTCGGTGAGATAGGGAGTTGTCTATCCCAGCATGTGAAGACAGACTCCGGCGGATTGAGCGGACGAGACCTATGGAAGGTCCAACGGTCAAGAAGGCGGTCTCTGCAAGTGTCATGGAATGTGTAAAGCAGGATTAGACACAGAAGATGTCCCAGTCATCCACTGCGCCGAGTCCCATCTCCAGCCGTCTAGACTCTGTCTTGCCACTGGATCCAGATGGGAATTGGGAAGAGAGAGTGAGGCTGACGCTGTTCAACTCTCCCTCACTTAAATCCAAATCACGCGCTAGTCTCAACACCATCATAATGGTGTCAAGATCCTCATCGACGTCAACGATGGACGAACAACCAATGTTGTTACGTTATGTTTTTCTTTTTGTATTTATATTAATTTATGTTTTCTTGCTGAATTTTCTGTCTCTGATGCTATGTTTCTGTGATGCTGCTGCAAGTAATTTTTTCATTATACCCCTGCATACACGTACTTGTTCATATGACAATAAATACTGTGTTGACTTTGATTGAAAAACAGGCAAATGAAGAAAATTCCAGCATACACCTGTCTTGTGCCTTGTAAATAGTTGAACGGTTACAGGTTTCAGGAGCTGAGTCACTCAGGGTAGTGTGCCAGCCTTTGACCTACATGGTATTAATGCAGAGGGCCTAGCTGAGTTTCTAATCAGTCTTGACCACCATGCTGTTCATTATCCGGGACAGCCAGCACCCAGGGCCATGCTCTATTCTCACTGCTGCCTTCAGGAAGGCGGTACAAGAGCCTCAGGACTCACACCGCTAGGTTCAAGAACAGTTATTACCCCTCAATCATCAGGCTCCTGAATCAAAGGGGATAACCTCACTTGGCCCATCACTGAACAGCTCCCACAACCTATGGACTCACTTTCAAGGATTCTTCATCTCATGTTCTCAATATTTATTGCATATTTAGCTATTAGTATTATTTTTTTTCTTTTTGCATTTTATTGTCCACCCAGTTGGTGCGGTCTTTCATTGATTCTATTATGGTTATTGGATTTATTGAGTATGCTGGCAAGAAAACGAATCTCAGGGTTGCATATGGTGACATATATGTACTTTGGTACTTCGTACTTTTTGAACTTTGAACTCTATAATATTAATATCACTGAATGTTAAAGGAATGTAGCTAGACAGCATGCAAGGCCAACATCAGGAGAACAATGCTAAACAAACTGCTAATTATTCTTCAGGCAGAGTATTTTCAACACTAATTCGAACATGTAACATAGAACAGACCAGTCAGCCCATGATGGCTGTGTCAACCATGATGTCAAGTAAAACTCATCCTATCTGCTTGTACCTGCCTTATATCCCTCCACCTCCAGCATGTTTCTGTGTCTGTTTAAATGCCTCATATCAGCTTCTACCATTACCACTGGCAGCACATCCACTGTGTGTGAAAAAATAATACTCCCACTCCTTCCCCACATCTCCTTCAAACCTCTGCCCCCATCTTAAAGCTACGTCACCTTTTATTTGATATTTCTACCTTGGGAAAAATGACCGATCTTTGCCTCTCTATCAGGTCTCCTCACAGCCTCCAATTCTCCAGAGAAAATGATCGAAGTTTGTCCAAGTTCTCCTTGTGCTGATACTTTCTCATCCTAACATCCAAATGAAATTCTTCTGCACCCTCTCCAATGACTCCATCTCCTTACTGTAATGAGGAAAGCAGAAAACATGCCAAATGTGGCCAGACCAAATTAAGAAGAGTTTGTGTCTGAAGTGGACTCCAGTTCAAAGTTGAGCCTTATATTATTTAGGCTTGCTGCCACACTTACTTGGTGAGGAGATAATATTGAATGCACTTGTCTCATTAGTTTCAGTCCTTCAGGACAGAGCATCAGTGTGCGTACTGCAAAAGAACTGGCTGTGAGAACTGTGGAATCATGGAACATCCCCGGCAGAGCAGCTCCATCTCCTACTCTGCCTGTCCGCTGTGGTAGATCAAGCCATAAACAGACCTGCATCCTTTGTTTACACAGCTAAGGGACCAAACATTTCATTTCAGTGGTTGCCTGGGAGACCTGAAAAGCAACATGAGCAAAGTCCACTCCGACATCTGTTGGGCATCCTCTGGTCATTGCAATTGCATCTTATAGCAACAGCTATACATCAGTAATTGGGGCAAAATAAAGTTTAAACTTGCTGAGTTGGTCATCTGAGACAACGTCAGGTGGAACTAATTCAGTGATATTGATATTATGGAGTTCAAAGTTCTGGTCAATTTTTGGCTCTTACCTATGTTAAAGGATCATTAATATAATTTCTGCTTCACAGACCTTTAAGTTCACACATTGGTAAGCTGTGTCTGACTGCATTACAACAATGATTACACTTCATTGGCTTTGAAATGTTTAAAGGAAGCCCTGAGCTCTTCATAAGTACGTATACAGTAAAAGTCTTGGGGAGCAATTTGCCTTTGGTTAGCAGTCAACTAAACACCTAAAGTTCCATGAGCTCAAGGAATGGAACATTCACAACCAATATCCCTTCATGTATTTTGAACTGACAATTAAAAATGAATTCCTCTCAGCTTCTGTCTCCTGGATAGCATCAAGTTTGAGTGTTGTAGCTGCATTCATTGAGGCAAATGGAGAATATGCTCACGTGTGTGTTATAAATAATCGTAAATTCTTGTGTGTTAGGAGACAATTTTTGTCTGGTATTATTCTGTGTCACAATTAGGAAATAACAGATTTAGAAAAAAAGTCTTTTTTCAATTACTTTACTGTGATGCGCACTCCAAATAGTACTAAGAAAGGTCATTTCAGCAAATCATTTCAAATAGTTAGAAGAGCACCTTGAATCAACTCCCCCCTCCAAGTCACTACACACTGTATCCTGACTTGGAAGTACAGTACTGTGCAGAGGTCTTAGGCACATATATGTAGTATTTGTCAATGTAGAGCAGAGAGCAAGTTTGTAAATCTGGCAGGAGCAAAGGATGTTAGGCATTGTGAGGGCGGAGCTCCGCGGGAGGGGTGTGGGACACGTGGCGGAGAAGAACTGCCAGGCCAAGGGGCGTGGCATGGGTGCAGACGTGCCCAGCCCTGAGACACCAGACAAGGTCATTTGATTCCAAACAATTGGTTTATTGATCACTACAGAATGTCTCTGATGCTTCCGCTCCCTATACTCTCCCTTCCCCTTTTCCCAACCATGATTCCCCTCCCCCTGTCCCCTTCCCACTCTCAGTCTACAACAGAGACCCATATCTGATTCAGGTTTATCATTCCTCACATATGTCATGAAATTGTTTTTTTTTTTGTGGCAGCAGTGCAGTGCAATACATAAAATTACGGCAGTACTGTGCAAAAGTCTTAGGCACCCTAGACATCTACATATGCAGTATGTGCCTAAGACTTCTGCACAGTACTGTCCATTGCCTGTCCTTCATTGTCATTCAGTCTAAATTCCAAAACTTCCTACCCAACAACCTTTACCAAAAGGACTTCAGCAATTCAAGGAGGCAATGCACAACATCTTTCTTTTTAAAGTAAATTTGAGATGTCCATTTGATGTTAGCCTTCCCAGCAACATTCACATCCTAAAAAATGAGTAAATAAACTATCCCTAAATTTGGCATGAAATAGAATATTTCTGAACGTGCAAGAGAGATCAAAGTGCTATTGACAGGGTAGCTTGGGAATTGATGTTTCTTCTGTTTGGAAATGTCTGGAATAAAGGGTTGTCCATTCAAATCAGAGCTGAGAAGTCAGCTCTGCAGGTGCAAAATTCACTGTGAGCGGGCTGTGGAGGGTCCGTCACTCCATTGAGATCTTCAAGGCAGAGTTTGATGAGCTTATTGTCATATGCACAAATATATGTGCACACAGGTGTAATAAAAAGCTTACTTGCAGCAACAGCATTGACACATAGCATCATGTAAGCAGCATTTACAAGAAAAAGCAAAAGTACATGATTTTTTTTACAAGAAACATAATTAGAACAAAAAGAATGATGTCCATTTTAGTGCAATGTTGTGAAAGTGCTCAGAGAGTTGCTAAACTGTACTGATGGGTGTTCAAGAAACAAATGGTTCAAGGAACAAATGATTCAAAGAAGTATTTGTTTTTGAACCTTGTGGTGAGGGACTTCTGTACCTCCTGCCCAATGGTAGCTGCGAGTGGATGGCATGGCCTATATAGAGTGGATCTTTGATGATAGATGTTGCATTCTGAAAGCAACATTTCCTGTACATACTACTGATGGTGAGTAGGGATGTGCATGTGATGTATTGGGCAGTGTCCACTACTTTCTGCAGATTCCTATATTCCTGTACATTCAAATTGCCTCACCAGACCCTGATGTAACCAGGCAGGTTTGATAGATTTTAAGATATTAAGGGAATCAAGTATTATTTGGTTAGAACAGGAAATTGGCACTGAGATAGAAGATCAGCCATGATGTTATTGAATCACAGAGTAGCACAAGGGTCAGAAAGGCCTATTCCAGATTTAATATTTATGCTCCTTTGAAGAACTGCCCCCCAAAATGATATTACTAATTGAAAATAAAGGGACAGGTTTATGATTTGTGGACAATGCTTTTATTTGAAAAGCAGAATGGATGTTAGTTTGAAATCACTGTTTTCTTGATGTATTGTATACTTGGAAACAGATTCTAAGAAATAAATTCTTACCCAGTTTATATTTTTTTCAGCACAGAAGATTACAATGCACAATTGGAAAGTAAATATGGAGAAGTGGAAATGGTTCAGTTCATGAGGCAATAAGAAAGTAATAGGAAATGCCATTTTTGATTAGTAGCCAGAAATGTCAATGTAAGCTTTGAAAAGGTTAAATAGGTTACATTACCTTGCCAATAAAAAGCTTAGTATCTTGTAGGTGAAATTACAGTGTCAATTCAGAGGTAACTGAACATGAATCTTATTGCAATTGTTACCATAGACTAAGTTTTCCATCTTGACCTAACATTACCTTTAATTGTTCAAAACCAAATTTGATAGAAATAGCAATGTGTCCTTGAACAAACAATGAGGAATGGCTTTCAACAATTTTGATCAGCTTTATTTCAAAGTCTTATGGAAATGATTCATTTTATGTATGTAAATAATTTGGCACAGAAAAAGTTTTAAATGTGAGTGTATCAGTCTTACAGATACAGTAAAATTGTTCAAAGTAAAACATTTTAGTTAAAAATCCTAAGTGTTTTGTTAAAAATTCTAAAATAGATTACAAGAATGTCACAAAATAAATCAAAAACAACATATAACTACTTTTGTAGATGCTATTTTATGCTTATATAGAGATCTGCATAATTTAATTTTAAATCAATGATTAATACATATTTTGTGCTGGCATTAGTTTTGAAGCTTTTCATTCATAAAAGTGAATTGAGACGTGAAACTATTTTTATGCCCTCTGCACATCTTGCCATAAAACTGATTTAACAAATATATTTCAAAATCATACACATTTTATTATAAAATGATTTATAACAAATTGAAACTAGAAATGCCAACAGAAAGTTGCAAAAACATTTTTATTAGTCTTTGATTTTTTGGATTCTGTTTGTTTAGACATATAATTATCATGCTAATCATGTTACATTCTATTATATTGACAGTGTAATGCAAACACTAATCAAATATTTATTTGTTGTTTGCTATTCATTATCATCTTCATTTAGGTTTAGGAGCTATTCTGTATTTCTGTCACACAGTAAGGGGGAGTCAAAAAAAGGGACATAGCTACAAAATAAAGGGCTGGTCCTTCAAAAATTAGGTTTGTTGAAATTTCTTCTCTCAAATGACAATGAATTCCCTGTCTCTGAGGGTGGTGGAGGACAGATAGATTATTAGGGATGCTTTTGATGAAAACTGCCAAATATATGAAAGGTCATGGGGAACTGGCACAGAAGAGGAGTTGAGACCAGGATAGCTGAGGTGTGATTAGATTGCAGGCTTCAGGGGTCTGGTGGCCTATTCCTTTTGTCTTGTGTTCTTTTAACATGCTTACCTCCTCTCTCCTAACTTGTTTTTGTCACTTTCTTAACATAACATTTTTACATTAGCTAATATTTGAAACTTTAATTAAATTACTGACACAATAATTACTTATAAGCCTTCTTCCCTTATAACTTGATTTGGAGACCGTAAGGTGCTCAATTTTCTCTACAAGTGCAGTAAATATATTTATGCCTTTGAGCAATAGAAAATAGGACTTGCTCACGGTTCTGAGGGAAGAGATCAGCCAAGTATAAATGAATTTTTTTTAAAATGCAGATGCTGGAAATTTAAAAAAAAAACAGAAAATACTGGAAAAAATTCAGCAGATCAGGCAGCGTTTGTAGAAAAAAGACAGTCAACATTTCAAGTCTGCGGTCCAACATCAGAATTGGTAGCTGGCAAAAGGTCGCAGACCCAAAATATTGACTGTTTTCTATCCACACATCCTGCATAACCTGTTGAGTTTTTCCAGCATTTTCTGTTTTTGTATCAGTCAAATATTATTTTGAATTTTGTGGCCCAGAAGTTGTACTGATTCCACCAGATTTCCACAACAGCCCTAACAGAGGTCAGCAGCCCTCTCAACCATGAATACAATACAGAGCTTCCATCTGCCCCATACATGAGATAAGTGATTGAGCTTATGTGGTGTGGTGGACCTCCACATGTCAGCTGTTCCTGCTACTGCTGCCTCTATTTAGCTGTGTGGTCATTAGTGATACACCCAATTCTGGTGCTATGTATCAGCCTTGATTTAGTGGTTGTACTCTTGTCTTCTGAGATAAGTGGTTGTAGGTTTATTTCAACTGATGTTTCAGAGCAGCTCTGAAGTCGAGTTGCATTGGTGGAAGTACCAAACAACACAAACAAAATGCTGGAGGAACTCAGCAAGTTGGGCAGCATCTATGGAAGGAGGGGAGTAAACAGCAGACATTCTGGGCTGAGACCCAAAGGGCCGAAACATCAACTGTTTACTCCACTCCATAGATCAGGGGTTCCCAGCCTGGGGTCCACAGATCCCAGGCTTAATGGCATTGGTCTATGGCATAAAAAGGTTTGGGAACCCCTGCCACAGATGTTGCCTGACTTGCTAAGTTCCAAAAACCTTTGTGTTGGTGGAAGTACTATCTGTTATATGGTACAATAAAATGTACTGTATAATGATCTGATCTGTATGAACAATTTGCAAGACAAGCTTTTTACTCTATCTTGGTACATACGACAATAATAAACCAATTCCAATGTTTGGTCCATCCATTTCAGCTGGATATATAAAACCCTGTACAATGATTAGGAAAATTCTCTAATTGCGTAATCAACATTTGTTTCTCAAATAAAGCTACCAACATTACCTCAAATGGTGGTTTGCCTCATTACTGTGTGTAGGAACTTGCAATGCATCCATTTCCTAGCGTGTTACTTTACAATACCGATTGCATTTTAGACTCTCAAGGCCTTTCGAGTGATCAGATGCTGCAACATGAGTGCACACTTATGTGGGTTTTACATGTTGATTAGCCAGGCTACTCAACTGGCCCAGTTCCCCAAACATTTCCCATGTCTCCCTTGTTTAGAGTTATCACTAGGAGAGGTAACCTACCCCTCATCGTGGCATCCCTCAGTGCCACCCTACTCCCATTGCCCCTAACTAACACCTGCTAGCAGGCACTGGAGTTCCCAGCAGTCATGGTCAAGTTACTGGCCAAAGATACACTTAGTGGCCACTTTTTTAGGTACACCTGCCCATTAATGCAAATAACTAATCAGCCAATCACATGGCAGCATTTCAATGAAAAAAAACATGCAAACATGGTTAAGGGGTTCAGTTGTGGTCAGAATGGGGGAGACTTTGACTGTGGAATGACTGTTGGTGCTAGACGGGGTGGTGTGAGTATCTCAGAAACTGCTAATCTCCTGGGATTTTCACACACAACAGTCTCTGGAGTTTACAGAGAATGGTGCGAAAAACAGAAAAACATCCAGTGAGTGGCAGTTCTGTGGACAAAAGCACCTTGTTAATGAGAGAGGTCAGAGGAAAATGGTCAGACTGGGTCAAGCTGACAGGAAGGTGACAGTAACTCAAATAACCACTCGTTACAACAATGGTGTGTAGAAGAGGGTCTCTGAACACACAACAGGTCAAACCTTGAAGTGGATGGGCTACAGCAGCAGAAGACCACGAACATACACTCAGTGGCCACTTCATTAGGCACAAAAGGTACCCTGTAAAGTAGCTATTGAGTGTATGTCCCAATAGCTCTTGTATTTGACTTGGAAATGAAGACATCTCTCACTCACATTTCAGTTGCTGGGATTTTATTTTGGGCAGTGCTTTAATTTAAATAATGATTAAAATTATGTATTGACAATGTTTAGTGCACAGCAGTGTAAAATTCTCGATATGAAATATTACTATTGCACACACCATAGCAGGAACAAAAAACTGTTAACAAATGAGTTACTGGGGTGTTATTGATGGCAATAGTAATTCTAGTCTACTGCCTTATCATTTCACTATCAATCCAGATATTCAAATACTTGTTGTATTTGAACATATTCTGATGGAGTCTATGCAGGAAGAAGCACAAGTGTTAGATTTACTTATTGTGTCCACACTGACTTTATTAACTCCTCCATTGCTGAATTGCCTTGGGAACAATATTTCTCTTGTTTGAGCTTCATTTTATATTCCAGACGGTTAATGCTAAATGCTTTCAAATTAAATTTTCAACAATCTCCACTACTGAAGGCAACAATATCTTGCAATAAAACAGGTTTGTTTTAAATGAACCAGTACAGTATAACTAATTATCTACAGAGACAAATCTAGTTAGAGTGTCTGGTTTGACTTAAACACATTTAGGAGACTATTATGGGCAAATTTGTTAATATTTGACAGCGCTTACCTTTATCACTTTGCATCTCATCTGAGCAGAGACCATATGGCTGTTTCTAAGGTTCCCTACTCGAAACATCAGGCACATTTTGCCGTCACGCTGAGAGATGACTGCGCTGTGGCTGAACATCAAAGTCTCTGCCCTTTTCTTTGGCTGGGACATTTTGATGAACATACACCCGATCAAAAAGGCATCCACAATGGAGCCAAGCAAAGACTGGAACAAGAAGAGGATGATACCCTCCGGGCATTTTTCAGTGATGTATCTGAAGCCATAACCAATAGTGGCTTCTGTTTCTATGAAGAAAAGAAAAGCTGATGGAAAATTGTAGACATTGGCCACACATGGAGTGTAGTTCTCCCCATGGGTTTGATCTATGTCTCCACGGATGTAGGCTATGATCCACCACATTGAAGCCATCACCAGCCAGGCTATTGTGTAAGTCAGAATGAAAATTAGAAGGTTCCATCTCCACTTCAGATCCACTAAAGTAGTGAACAGATCAGAAATATACCTACTTGTCTCTCCGCCTAAGTTCCCATGCTGTACGTTACATCGACCATTCTTGTCAACAAACCTTTGTCTTTTCTTTTTTATGGGAGCGTTGTAGGTAGAACCCCTGGAAGTATTGACAACTTGATAGTCTTCACCGAATTTTCGACGGAGTGCAGACATCCTTTCAGCACTAGACTGGTACCATTAATCCTTGTCCAGTGTTGTTTTATCCTTGAAGCAGCCTCAGTCTTTGTGTAATGACACAGGTCTCCTTTCAAATCTGGAAGTTGGAAAGGCACTAAATAACATTGTTTAGTTGCTAGGTAGCTTAGGATTTTTACTTTAAAAGATGTTTCCCCGTTGCTAGGGAGTTTAATGTCTCTCGACAACGAAGAGAAGTGGGGACTCTCCTCGATTCAGCTGCTTTTGTGATGATCAGAAGAGGTAGGAGGCTCGGGAGCATGTGCAGCTTTGTTACAGGAATGCTGCTGTGGTCTTGGAGACTCCCTGGGAACTGTTATCCAGCATCATCATGCTTCTAGAGATAGGAGCTGTACACGGCAGCTGACTGACCAATTGGAGCACATTACTGCCTTGCAATCATCCCTCAGAGAAGTGATGAACAGAATGAGTGAACAGAAAGAAAGAGGCAGGCAAATAAAAATGGTATAAAAATAAGATTGACAAGCAACAGTGAAACAGAATAACAGAGAAAGAGACACCAAAACACTGACAGAAATAATATCAGTGAGACCATAGATAATTTTAGCAATGCAAAGTTCAGACATTCATAACATTAATGTAATATCACTACATTAACCATTTTCCATTAAACTAATATACTAGAAAAAATCATGGTGACAATACAAATAAAAACTTATTCCAACTTAAATAATTTTAATAGTTCAAAAAGATCTTGAAAATGTTAAAATGTTGATAGAAACTAAAAAATAAAGAGGAAGAGAAATCTGAGTTTGTGCATTATAATAGCTGTATCATTTACAAAATTTCAGTTTCTCAAGGGTTACAATGAAAATGTGAATGAGATATGATGCTGCCCCCTACAGCTAAACATTACCCTGTAAAATCAAACAAAGCCAGAGCCCCAATATTACATGGTAGCACTGAGCATATTGTTTTGATCATCTACTCTCATGGTTTCGGAAAAAGCTTTAAAATTGGTTAATTTCTCCAACAAAATAGAATTGAGGAGTTCCACACATATGCAGTAAGTATCTCCTTCAGAGTAACTTACAATATCAAACTTTGCAGAAACAGCACCTTATGAATAGATACTCTGGTACCTAGCATCACCTTATGTACATACATCTCTGTATATAAGCTAATCTTATGTATTTATATTTATTGTGTAACACCCTGGGAAAGGTTTCACTGCTAATGTAATGGTTTTTCTGTACAAGCACTGCTAATGGTCTTTTTTTAGCAGCAGTGTTTGGGTTATGGCTAGAGATAACGGGGGCTTTCGAATGTGTGCTGTCCGATGAAGGGAGTGTGTTTTTCTTGTTATGTGCCTGCGACCGAGGTGATCTGGGTCTTTCGTTCGGCGAAAGATGGGGAGAGAAGATGCCAGAATGGAGAGGTCATGGACACCAGAAAGGAGTGGGGCCGGGAGTGGATGAAGCCTGTGGAAATCGATGGAGGACCAGTGGAAGGGAAACTGTGAGCTCCAACTTGTGCATATTAGACGTTTCATTAAAATGGGCCCTTTTCTTTTTGTTTTACTTTACTAACCCTTTAGTCAAATTAAGAGTTATAAAACTAAATCATTTAATTGCATATGATGTACCGTCTGTTAACTCATGGTACTGATTTGTAACAGGGTGACACATCACTCAGCATCCACACAGACAGGAGGCTTTCCACCTCAATCTCCCACGTTTGGTGGGACCAGAGATTGTCTTCCCCAGACTTACACAGCCGACAGAACCTGAGGGTTACAGTTGTGTTCTTTACACTTATTGTGCATTTTCTATGCAGCATCAGACCCAGAGTAACAATCATTTTGTTCTCTTTACACTCGTGCACTGAAGAGTGACAATAAACAATCTTGAATCTTGAATCTAATCTACACGCGACTCCAGACACAGTAATGTGGGTGACTCTTAATTGCCCTGTGATCTCAGTGATGTTCACACCTTATGATCAAATAAGTAAAACCAAATCTCATCGCAGATGTCTCATCAAAAACTATATGCAGACAGAGAAACTGATGCTGAATAACAGGTTGATATTGAGTCCCCTTGATTTTAACTCCTCATGTAGTTGCATTACAACAAACTTAGAGTGTTCAAAGGACCCCCATATTTTGTTCACATTTATGCCTTTGCTATTTTCATACATCAAGCTGGGTGCCTATATATTCATGGTTGGTCTCTGAACAAATAGCATTTTATATTTTATATGACAAAGAATGATAGTCTGGAAGTTATAGTAACGGTGAATTATTTTTTATTATAATTAGAGCAGTGACTCTGCTGATGGACTTTAATTATTTATTTGCCACATTTGCTAGCTTGTGCGTCATGAATTTTCCACAATAATTGCGGAGGTGCTTGACAACTAAGTGCTCTTCTGCTGAAAAATGGGTTGGTGCCTGCATAACTGATGAGGGAAGCACAGGAAACTGCATACTGCATCTTAATCCCAAATCTGAAGTCAGGACATGGGCTACTTTTCATGCATCTGAAATATGCCTGATTTGTCAGGCATTGGTCTCTCTGAGCCTCACCCAATTTTCTTCCATGGTATTGCATTTGTGGAAATTTTCCTAAAGCAAATATCCGATAAGTTCTCTGAAAAGCATTTAGACAAAATCATTACAATAGACTTTCTAATTCTGTACTGGTTATAATAGAACAATGGGTTGGCGATCCCCAAGGTCAGTGAAACCTGGAGCCAGATGTCTGAGGTCAGTGAGGCCCGGGATTGGAGGCCCAAGATCAATTGGCAGGTTCTGAGGTTGAAGGCCTGTGATCGGGGAGTCCTGAGGTCAAAGCTCCAAAGTCAGCGAGTCCGAAGCCCAAGGCTGGCAAGTTTGAAGGTTAAAGACCTGTTGAAGCTCCTAAGTTGGTGAGTCTGGAAGTCGGAGGCCAAATAACTGCAGGTCTGGAGCCACAGTCTGGAGGTTAAAGGTCCAGAGGTGACCTTTCCTGGGGGTTAGAAGCCCATCTGCATGTGTGGGTGGGGGTGGGAAAGGGATTTGTTTTGTTGTTGATGATTTTGTATGTTGGATGCATGTTCTACTGAACATTGTGGCCATGTGATGTTGACACCAGAATGCTGACACCTGCAGGCTGCCCCCAGCACAACCTCAGACTGTGTTGACTGTTAAGACAAACAACGTATTTCACTGTATGTTTCAATGTACACGTAATAAATAAATAAGTACATATAATTCTAAATCTGTCTAATTGGATTGGTGGAAATTGCAGGGAGGTGTGAATGGAGAGAGATCACTGAGAGATTGTAGAGAGGATTGCAGTGGAGAGGAGATCGCAAGAGGAGCAAGATGATTGTAAAGGGGTGAGAGAGGCAAGATATCCATGTGGCGGAGAAGTTGGGGACACAGAGCTCCGGAAAGCCATTATGGAGGTGATTACAGAAGAGGAGTGGAGAGGGTTAGGAGGGACATAGGGATTTTGGCAATAAGCAGATTTGAATGGTAGTGACAAGATTCTGATGAAGGATCTCAGCCCAAACCATCAACTTTTTATTCCTCTCCATAGATGCTGTCTGGCCTGCTGGGTTCCTCCAGCATTTTTGTGTGTCTTACCCTGGATTTCCAGCATCTGCAGAGTCTCTTGTATTTGTATGTTGGTCCATACTGGGATTTGCAATAATGGTATGACCAGATTTGAAATCTGTCACCAAGAATATCATATATAGCAAAATGTATAGTCACAAATATTCCTTACCAATATACCGTCATATCCAAATTTAATTTATCAGCAGCCAGTAGTGATACCGTCAGTCTTGTTGCATTCTTTATTTGTCTATCCCTCCCTGCCATTGTGATGATTACACTTCAATGTACAATTTGCTGAATTTTCAACAGCCTTTGCAGTAGACATCGCAATTATTCAAACAATTAATATATTGCATAGCAAATGTTTCCATTATTCAACACTGGTATTCATCTTCATCATCATACTGTTCATAGCTTGCCTTATCCAGAAACCCAGTGTTAAACTTTTATGAAGAATACTGCAACATTTACCCAGGCAACTGCAAAGGAACAATTTTAATTCCAGAATTAAAGAACACCACTATCTAGATTTTAAAAAATTCTCCATATGCAAAACACCAAAATCAAACGAAATTTAATTTTATTTTTAAATGTTCTTTTAACTATTGAGTCAATTGGCAATTAGTCATCTAGTCTGCCTGATACTGATTCCTCTGAACTCTCTGTAGATACAAATTGAAACTATGAAATTGTGCCTCCACCTTCTGTTTTGTGGCCTGCCCAGACATCACGGAATCATAGAAATTTGTCTCACTACAAGAGGCCACTCAGCTTATCCAGTCCATGCCAGCTGGAGGTTCTGTCTGGCTTAATCCTCTTCCCAGCTTTTAGGCCATTGCCTCATTTGTAATTGTGTATACTTCACACAAAACACATATTTTGTACGTGCTATGAAAGTTCCTGCCTCCATCAACCTTCAGCCAGTGAATTCCAGATCCTATCACGCTTGCATGAAAGCTATTTTACTCAATTCTTTTCTAATGCTGTCAGTTAGTCTGTGCCCCTTAACTACTTGCCTTTCTGCTAAGGGAAAAAGATCCCTGAATCCACACCTCGCAAAGTGCTATTTGCAGTCTGTTCATTGCTAGCCAACTCACATAAATGTAGTGGCCACCATAAGGTAGCAGATGTGGTAGTTCAATTGTAATCTGTTTTAGAACTAGTGGATCTGCCATGACTTACTCAATGTACTATTGTAAATGTATAAAGAGCAGAAATGAAGGCAAAAATTATGTGCATATATTTTTGGTGCTCGGATACAAGAACATGAAATGAATACTGTAAAGAATTTTTAGTTTCCATTCCCAGCAATTTTCAGCATTGATTTTGTTTTATATCATTGATTAGTAAGATAACTGGGTAATCTTATGTCTTTGTTTCTCTAGGGCAGAGCAGTCCCTGCCAGGGACTGTGGGATGTGGGAATATTCGGCCTGGTGGATCAGGCAACTGATAAACGACTTCACTTTGCATGAAACTGTAAAACATTTAAAACTGGGCATCATATTAGACATTGTAGTGTTTCATTCCTGCTATTTCATATCTGTTCTGGCACTCTGGGTGTCCACTGGATAAGTAAAACTCTTCAGTGCTCTTCTCTAGAAATAAGTGTAATGTTGCCTTGGGTGCACTGAAGCTTAGTGTGATAAATGGCCTATCTTTGATTTCCTTACAGCACAGTAAACGAAAGAAAAACCAAATAAGCTTCCTCACTGGAGTGAGGAGGAAATCAAAAGGCTAATTAACTCATTTCATTGTCAATCAGCTCCAAGAATCTGATTGTGAAGCATAACTGGTAAAGAAGTTTCATTTAGCTGCTTAATATAATGTGCTGTATATTAATATTATTACTCAGAAGAACCTTTTTCAGAATCATTACTTTCTATTTAGTTGAAATACTAACACAACAAGAACCAGAAAAGCACTATTAATAGAGCGAGTGCAGGAGAAACAGACAGAAGACTGAACATTGGCAAATTGGAGCTTCTTATATAACAACACTCCATAAAAACCACAAATGAATACACACATTATATTTGATTACCCGATAGCTTATTTGTGGAATATGGTTGAACAAAAAGGGGCAGACTTTTTTTTAAATGAGTGTATCCTCTTATCTCATTCATTGCTTGAAGAATATAAATTATGGAGACTAACACTCAATTAATGTCATATCTTTTTCTGATGTTTTAAGTTTTCCATTGCTGACACTAGTTATTTTAGATTATTTTGATAATTATCTGCTTAGTAGGGATAGATCATTGTGGATGGCTTTGGGCAATTCTGTGAATTTAATGTAAATATTAATTATCACTCCAGGCATGCTCGCACAAGTATGCTTGACACATTAAATTGCTCAGAGCTCACTTTATTTAATATCATGTGTTTCTTCATTCCCAGGACCTCAATAATATTGGAACAGAAGGAGAAGATTATTCGGGTGAAACACTTAAGCAGTAATAAATGTCAGTGTGTCTACTTTTGGTTGGAAGCCTTAGAAGAAAAAGGCCAGAATTTCCAGGCATTAGTGGTAGCATCATTTTAGTAAACGCAGCTTCTTGATTAACGCTTGCATTTGTTAATAAGGAATCTAAGCTAATCTATTCATCAAACTTCATCAGCTCTGAATAGAATATGTATGTAACATTTCTGAGCTGAGTAGATCATGGGATTGTACTTGTCTTATGCATACAGGGTGAAGTGTGTCACAAAAGAAACAAAAGAGAATTCAATTAGGTTAGGGTCAGGGTTACCCACACACTTAATTGTGGAGACTGATGATATTAAAGATACTAATGTATTGGCTTGTCGGTATGTCACGGGAACCTACTCTTAAAGGGGATACATGTTTATTCAGGCAGATGTTGCTATTTAATGGGTAGATACTGTACTGATGAGATGGGAATGGAAGAGTATTCATAAGGTCAAAGAATAATGCAAGGGGCCAATTCTTTTGGCAAGAGCTAATTCAAGAATTTTTAAAACTCCAGACACGGTTCAGAATCGAAATCAGAATCAGGTTTATTATCACTGATATATGATGTGAAATTTGTTGTTTTGTGGCAGCAGTACAGTGCAAAGACATAGAAATTTATAAATTTCAAAAGTAAGTAGTATAAAACAAGGAATAACAGGGTAGTAAATGATAAACACAAGAGATCCAGCGGATGCTGAAAATCCAGAATAACACACACAAAATGCTGGAGGAACAGAACAGATCAGGCAGCATCTATGGAGAGGAATAAACAGTCAATCTTTTGGGACGAGACCCTTCATCAGGGCTGGAAAGGAAGGTGGAAGAAGCCAGAAGAAGAAGCTGGGGAGAGGGGAAGGAGTACAAGCTGGATGGTTATAGGTGAAGACATGTGAGAGGAAAGGTAGGTGATAACAAGGGTTCGTGGATCGTTCAGAAATCTGCAACTTTGCTGAAGTCAAGAAAAAAGGCACCAGCACAAAACCTCCATTTGTGCCACTTTTTATAATTCAATAGCCTGGCTTTCTGTCAAAGAAGAGGCAAAAGAGAGCATTCAAGCATAGTATAATCAAACAGTGAAACAGGCATGAAGAGTTAAGTTGCTATTCTAACTTTCATAGTCAATATTACCATATTTCCTCCTTTCAGCTCTTAATAATATAGAATCTTTGTAAGGTTTAGCATCATTCAAAGCCCTACTTTTTCTTACTTTTCATTCGTCTGTAAGCTCCGTCACCTCTTTGGAGTATTCAAGTATAACAGTAATGAGATACTTTAAAGCAGAGTACAGTCATTACTTCTATAATGGGTTACATTCTTCTGCGGTGTCCAAATTAATAAAATAGAGACATCTGAAGAATCACTTTGCTTCTTTATTGCATCTGTAAGGTTTAGAAATACTAAAGGATAACCCCTAGTCTCAATTTATACAGGCTGTGTCTTCCTTTTCCTTAAGTTTGCCATTTTGTTGTTTTCTATACTGGTAAATATTTTCTTACTATGTTACAACCATGTAATTTGAAAGAGCATTTACATTCTTCTTTACCACTGACTACATCAATCTAGAACACAGCTGTGCAGCCATTCTCTGATTCAATCCCTGATCCCTATTCTAGACGCTCAGTCAAATCTTGAAGAATGCTAGGAAAGAAACTAGAACATGAACACCTGATTTATGACACATAACTTGCTCATCTTGGCTTTGACATTTGTGTATTTCTTTGATAAGTCAGGCCACAGTGAAGATTTTGAAGACTGAACTAGATAATGAACCATTGTGGTCCTCCCTCCTTCAGCAGAAGACCAGCAAACTATGACCTACAGACTGACCTTCAAGGACACTTTACAACTCATGTTATCAGTGTTATTTTTTACTTACGCAGTTTGTCTTCTTTTGCACATTGGTTGTTAGTCATCATATATATATTTTTTTGTAAAATTCTATTGTATTTCTTTTTTCCTGTACATCTGGTGGAGTAGCAATTGGATTGGAGGCACAAGAAAGAGCACATGGGGGTGTTGGTGGAGGATTCGAGGGAAACCTACCAAGAGGATTTTTTTTTAATTTCGAGAATGAATTTTTTACATAATATATACATAAATACAATAACAACATTCTATCACTTTTATTAGCTTTTAATGATTTTGTGCTTGAATGTAATGAATTAATTGCTCACTAATGAATGACATCTTTTAGTGGTTTTCTTGTGGAAGTAGAATAAATAATCTAATTCTAATGAAAACGGAGATGACAGGAACTGAGAAAATATTTTCTGAAGTATTCTGGTGTAGGTGGCAGCTAACAAATTCAATAATGATGAGTTTTTAGACAGCGCTGATGTAGGTCTGCAGAGAAATAATTTTAATTTTATTGCGAGAAGTTCAGATGTAAATTTAATTGTCTAGAATTGTTTTTAGAATTTTCATAACAGTTTCAAAATAGTTCTCTTTTCTTAATCAGATGATGACCCCTTGTGGAAAGATGTATTTTCTTCACATAAAATATCTTGGCCAGGTTTAATTTGAAACGAAGCTTTGTAGATTGGTAACTTGAAATATAGTAAGTTACTGCCAAAAATAATAGCAGTCATTCTGACATAGTACCAGTCCATTTATGATAATATATAATTGAAGCCCTTCTGGTAAACATGATTTGAGAGCTCTAGTGTCAATCTATTTATCCAATGCAATGTTTGAGAGATATTCTTCAGTGCTATCAAGTCTGTATCAAGAAACTTATGGTATGGCAGGAATTAATTTAACATTGAATAAAAATTGACCAAAAGGTATAACACAGCACATCCAATTCACAGGATTTATTTAAAGAAACAGACTTCAAGTGAAGAATCTGAGAAAGCAGTTATTTGCACACACATAAGTCAAGGACACAATTTACCTACTTTCTCAACAGATCAACTGTGGTATGACTGTCCGTAGAATTTTCTAGAGTCAATTGATAAGTGTTTATAAGAAAAATAACTTTCATTACAGAAATGTTCTGTGAAATTTGATCAATAGGTAAATCGAGCACTTACAGAAGCTACAGCCAAAACACAATCAATTGCATTAAACTGATTTATTTTTCTGTTATGAAGAGTGTAACTAGGGGCAAGCCCAAGGGACAGCAGGATTGCTCATGTGTTCAGATGGGAGCGGTTCCATTGTGCAACCAAAGAAGTAAATTGTTAGAAGATCAAAGTCAGAGAGAAACATGCAAGTTAAGAGTTAAAACTGTGTAATATTATTAAGAGTACAGAAGCTATCATATTGCACAGATTTTGCAGTATTTTATGTCTTTTTGTAGTTCTGTAGTTTTTTAAATTAAAATAAAATAGCATAAAATATAAAATATTATTTATATCGTATTTGCACTATTTACTTAGTTTTGAAAAGAGCTCTGGGTTGTGCTATTCTGTGTGTCTTGATCCAGCCAAACAGCTGAAACAAAACACAAAGAAATGACTCCATAAATTATTCTTTCTGGTATTATTGCTGGTGTCAGGTTAATTATCCTTTCAATAGGTCTCAAAAAGAATCATCTTAAATTACAAGTTCAATATTGCAGAAAATTTTGTTGAAAATTTACTAGAAGAGCTGGAAGGTTCATCTTGGTAAATAATATACAAATAAAGTGAATCAAGGAAAAATAAGCCAATAAAAACTTGGCTCTACTCACACTTTTTATTGATTTGAGTTGTACTCCATCGAACTCTAGCTGATGTAAAGCTGAGGAGGTAGATACAAAGTCCACTCAGGCCATCATTTCAGAATGTTCTGGGATTGCCTCTGGACCCAGTCAGAGAAGTTGAAGGTGTGCAGATCATCAGATGGCTGCCAATATCAGAGCTTGACCTAACCTGCTAATGATCATGAGTAGAATTTTTTTGCTTTGCCAAGACCTGGAACCACAGTTGACTCCCTGTGTTGTTCTGGAATTATCCCAGTTTTCACATAATCCCTTAAAAATGGACGAATTGGTGGAGATGGCTTTGTACACATCTTGTGAAGAATTTCGGTACTATCTCGGCCTCTGTTTGATTGAGTAATTCTGGATGCCATTTTAAAACTGCACTGCATATTGTTTGGTGAGAAACAATGTGAAATGATCAAGGAAATGAAATATGCATATAGTGAGTGTTTAGTGTCCCAATCCTTATTTCCTTCTCTGCTCTCTGCAAGCTCATAATTATTTCTGTCTCTTCATGATTCTTGAAACAAAAATATCAAAGCAAAGAACTTCTCCAAAGAATCAGGCTTTGAAAGACATGAATGTGAAAATGATAGATTGCTCCTCAGTTCCACTGTGATGTTACTATGATTTGGAATTTACAGTCAACCATTTGTTACTTGCCTTGTAGTAAACTACCCAGAAAGATCCAGTGAATATCATAAATAATTTTTTAGAAAAAAATATCAGCAAAAACAAGCCTGTTCCTCCCTCCCTCCCATGCACTTGCACAGTACTTTAACACCAGGACAGGCCTAGAGAATTGTAGGCTCAGCTCTGGCCAGTGGGCCTCAACTTCTAGACTTCCCGACTTCTGATTCGTCCTCTGGCCTCAACCTCTGGACTCCCAGACTTCCAATTCATCCTCGGGCCTCGATCGTTGGAATTGATTCCAGATCACACCAATCACTGAACACCAGGCCTCAAAATCTGGAATCGCCAACGTAGGGTAACCGAACACCAGATCTCGAACTCTAATCTCACCGATTCGCAAACCCAAGTGGGGAGGGGGGGTCCAGGATGATGATTATGATGATTATATTAATGTAACTTCATGATCAACAGTTGTGGGACCACAGTGTTACTGCTGGTAGTGATCCTGTTGGAAGCTGCTACTCAATAGTGCAATCACAATGATGAGACTGTATTGCACCACACTGCGTTCATTTTGTACATCTCTTTGCAATGATGCACATGCCAAAAAACTATGAATCAAATCCAGAGAAATATGAGGCCATGAACCAGGCAAGCTACAAATGCTCTGTTGTTTATTTACAAAAGAGTTCTGTATGGAAAGAACCAGTCAATTGCCCAGGAGAATATCCACAGTCTGTAATGCTAACTGTACTGCATAGCCGTGCCAGCACTCTCAATTTTGGTCCTGAAATTCACTGCCTTGATAAATCTCAGACTTAGCGAAAATGAGCAGTAATAGCCGTACAACACATTTAGTGTTACAATTGAGTTTGGAGTTTGAAGTGTTGCAAACTGACAGCAGTGCGAAAGTCACTGGGCCCTATAGCACAGAACCACACCCACTGGCCACCGAGTCTATTTATTGTTGACAATAAATCCATATTAACTCTATTTTTTATTCTTCTCACATTCTCAGTGACTCCCCTTCCCCCAAATTGTACCACTCACCTACACACTCAGGACAACTTACAGTGGTCAACTGAATGATCAACCTATGTGTCTTTGGAAGGTGGGAGAAAATTGAGCACCTGGAGGAAGCCCACAAGTTCACAGGGAGAACTTGCATACTCCACATAGGGATCACCATTATCATGCCTCAGAGCTCTGACTGTGATGGTCTTCATGATTCTCCTTGAGGTGTTACCTGTAAGCAGCGCCTCTGACACGATGAATATCGTATAAAAGATTTAACAAGGTTTATCACAAAAAGAAAGCTCAAAGAGAGTGAAAAAAACAGGACTGAAGACAAACAGATGAGTTTTCATGGGGAGAAAAGTCAGAGATTCAAAGAAGAAATTCCAGAAATAAAGGGGAAAAGTAGTCGAAGACATTGTTGTCAATGATAGGCCAATAAATCAGAGGAGAGAAAAGGCATAGAAGGACAGTAGGTTTCAAAGAGGTTGCACAAAGGAAGGCCAATGCCAAGAGGCACTTTATAAAAGGAAGATTTTATAAATCAGTTCCCAGAAAAGCAATCACAAGCTGATTGACACATGGAGTAACATTAGGAGAAGAAGGATAAAAGTAAGTGAATATAAATCTGGTTGATCTTCAGAAATGACAGCTACATGTTGTTTGATCATGATGATTTCCTACACTGCAGCATTTTCCAATGTGAATGTGTGACTGCTGATAAGTACACAAATCCTGTGTTCGAGTCTAATTAGGCACTGTTGTGTATTTAATATTTCAGTAGTATTTGAGTAATATTGCAAATATATTGTCTGATTAAGCATTCTTGTTCATTTTAATAATTCACTATGGGCTCTCTCTAAAAATAAGTGAATTGCATACGCCATGACACTGCCACGTGATAGGAGCGTGCCTTGCATAAAGTAAAATAAATGAACATACATGAGTTATCTCTTTGTTTTTCTTTCCATTAGTTTTTTATGGTTTGGGAGTTACTAAACATAACAGTGGTGATGAGGTATTTTTAAACTGAACACAAGATGACTACTTACTTGTTAAAGCCCAGCAAGACTTATGAGTTTAAGAGAGGCACGGCTTCAGAGCAACACATTTTCCTCGCAAAAGGAAAAACGACTGAGTAATAAAAGAAAATGGAAGAGTTTGCAGATTCATAAACAGTGAGTACCGGCTGATAATAATCATTAAAAAAAGAGCAGAAATAGCAGGCTGCATTGGAAAGATTGATGCATTTGATTATATAATAGATAACTGGATATTGTATACTGAGCAAATTGAGCAGTATTTCAAAGCAAATGAAATAGCCAATGAGAAGTGAGTGACAAATTTGCTGAGTGTATTGTGTTCAAAGACATACAGGTTGCTTTGAAGTTTAACTGCTCCAACCAAACCAGCCGAAATGAGTTTTGCTGCTATTGTGAAAGTAATGCAGGTGGTGTAGTGGCATCAGCACTGGACTTCAAGGCAGATGGTCCTGAGTTCAAACCCAGCTGGGTCCCAACCTGGGCAGCAGCAGTATGTGTGCAGAAGAAAGGGCTGGCAATCTACTTCCATACCTTGTCGTGAAAACCCTATGGACCCTATGGTCCATGAGGTCATGAAGAGTCAGACACGAATTAATGACAAAACAACAACAACAACAAATGCAGGAACACTTAGAACTGAAACTATTGTTGATTCCAGAATGCTTTTGGTTTCATGTGGAATCAAAAGGAAGCTGAGTCAATTCAGCGTATGAGGCCTAATTGAAGAAATTGTCTGAGAATTATTAGTTCGGTAATGGACTTAAAGATGCACTGAGAGATTATTAACTTGTGGAATCTTAAAAGAAAGCATTCAAAAATGGCTCCTAACTGAAGTACAACTCGTATTTAAAAGAACAGTTGAAATCACTGTATCAATAGAAATAGCAGACAAAGGCGCAACTGAGTTGTAGTCAGGAATAAAAGAGAGCGTGAATAAAATTGCAACGTCTAAATGGAAGCAGGCTTGGATGAATAAATGATGGTACTATTGTGACAGGGGCTCACATATACAAGACCAATGCAGATTTAAAGGTGAAACTTGCAGGAAATCCAACAAAGTAGGACAGACACAAAGAGCATGTTGGGCAGACAAAAATAAGTGGAAGAGAGAAAGCTAAAAATTCAAGCTGCAGTTTCAAAAAGAGCACTGAATTGCATGCTGTTGCTGAAAAATCTGATAATGATAAGAATGCCACATGACTGGGTAGCCTTGAGATTTACAATGTGAGAACTAACGATCAACAAGCAATATGGCTTCCAACAGAAGTGAATGGCAAATTAATTTAAATGGAATTGGAATGGCTCGGCTGTTTCAGTCATTCCACAAAATGAGTTTGAACAGCATTTCAAAGATATTAAACTGAAGCCTGCAGATATCCAACTAAGAACTTATACTGGAGAAAAGATAACTCCTGGAGGAATGACATCTGTAAAAGTAAAATACAACAACAGTAAAAACAACAGAGCTGGCATTGTGAGCCATGATTGGCTGAAACAACTGCATTTTGATTGGAGATCCATCCATCATTTGCATGCCACGTCCCCTGCAATAGAGAAAGGTACTGGATGATGCTACAGCCATGTTGAGGGACAGCATTGGAAAACTCAAGTATATCAAGGGTAAAGTAGTGCTGAATGAAAATGCTACACCTAAGTTTTACAAAGCCTGTTCAATTCCTTATACCGTCTGTGATAAAGTAGCTAGTGAGCTAGGTTGCATGGAATTCTTTCCAAGGTTGAGTGGAGCCCATGGGTAATGCCAGTGGTCCTAGTAGGCAAGAAGGATGGGTCTGTCAGGATCTGTGGTGATTTTAAGGTTACCATCAGCCCAGTACTGAAAGTAGATCAATACACCCTGCCCAGGATAGAGGATATCTTCGCAAACCTTTCTGGAGGGAAACACTTCAGCAATGTGGACATTCACAAAAGGCTTTAACACTATAATAGGCATATTTTTGGAGTAGCATCTGCACCTGCACTCTGACAGAAAGCTATAGACCAGATGTTGCAAGGCTGTCCAGGCACTCAGTGTTACCTGAATGACATCATTGATTTTATGACTAGAACATAAAAGCAAGAATGTAATGTTGAGACATTATAAGAACATGGTAAGGCCTCACTTGAGCATTGTGAGCAGTTTTGGGCCCCTTATCTAAGAAAGGATGTATTGACATTGGAGTGGGTTCAAAGGAGGTTCACAAAAATGATTCTAGGATTGAAATGCTTGTCGTATGAGGAGCAGTTGATGGCTTAGGATCTCTATTCACTGGAATTCAGAAGAATGAGGGGTGGCATCATTGAAACCTATCAGATGTTGAAAGACCTCAATAGAGTGGATATGGAGAGGCAGTTTCTTATGGTGAGAGAGTCTAAGACCAGAGGACACAGCTTCAGAATAGAGTGGTATCATTTAGAATGGAGATGAGGAGGAATTTCTTTATCCAGAGAGCAGTAAATCTGTGGAATTTGCTGCCACAGGGAGCTGTGGAGACCAAGTCAATGGGTATATTTGAAGCAGTGGTTGATAGATTCTTGGTTAGTCAAGGAATAAAGGGATACGGGGCGAAGGCAAAAGATTGGGGCTGAGAGGGAAAATGGATCTGCCATGATGAAATAGTGGACTCATTGGGCCAAATGGTCTAATTACCTCCTTTTTCTTACGGTCTTATGATCATATCATTGTTACCAGCAAGAATGACAAGGAACATCTCCAAAATCTCAAGACAGTGTTAAAAAGATTAAAATATTATGTGCTTAGAGAACGACGCAACAAGTGTAAATTCGTTAAACAAAACATCACATACTGTGGTCACACCACCAACGCATAAGCATTACACAAGTGTGCTGAAAACTTTCCAGCAGTGGCGGATGCTCCAAGACCAAATGATGTGTCACAGTTGCAGTTCTTTTTAAGATTTGTCAATTACTGTAATGGGTCGCTGCCCATCCTTGCCACTGTACTCCACCCCTTGAACTCATTACTACAGATCAGGAAGAAATGGCAATGGATAAAGCTGTGTGAGGTGTTTTCAAAAGGTAAACGAAATGGTGATGTCAGATATTATGACCACATCATCCAGTGAAGCTTGCCTGTGATGCCTCACCTTATGGTATAGATGCATCATGTCACATATGATGGGTTCTGGAAGTGAACACCCCATAGCCTTTGCATGATGTTTCCTTACCACTGCAGAGAAAAATTACATACAGATTGACAAGAGAGGCCCTGAGTCTAGTTTGGGGTGTAAAATGTTTTAACTAGCACTCGTGTGGAAGAGAGTTTACCCTCGTTACTGATCATCAACCACTAGTGTCCATTTTCAATCCACAGAAGGGTGTTCCACGAACAGCAGCAGCAGAGATGGGTTCTGTTTCTTGGAGGACACGATGACAAAATCAAATTCAAGAGATCAAAATCATGAAAATGCTGATGGATTGTCTCATTTACCCTTGGAAATAGAAATCCCTGAAAAACTTACAAATGAGGACACTCCTCTTGATGTACACATTCCTCCCTCATGCAAATCTAAACTCTCCCTATTACGGCAGAGATGATCTAAAGGGAAACCAGAAAAGACCCCACACTGTCTCAGGTCTACATGGCAACACAAAATGGCTGGAATGTGCAGCAGAAGTTCCAGTTCCCCATTTTTACCAGTGCCAGGATGAACTTGCCCTTGATGGGGTTTACCTTATCTGAGGATTGAGAGTTGTTGTACCATTCAAGCTGAGAGCTGAAGTGTTGGGGGAGCTACATGCTGGTCATCTAGGCAAGATCAAAATGAAAGTGTTGGCTCAAAGCTTTGTGTGGTGTCCCGGGATAAATCAGCAGATCAAGCAGTTTGCCACGCCCTGTTCTGGATGCCAACACGTCCAGAACATGCCAAGAGCAGAGACTCTCCATCTATGGGAATGGCCTGCATAGCCCTGGCAGAGGATTCATGTGGATTTTGCCAGACCATTCACGGGCACAAATCTCTTGATAGTAGTGGATGCAGCTACAAAGTGGCCAGAAGTGTTCCCAATAGCCTGCACCATAGCCTCACACACTGTTGATGTGTTGAGAAGCCTCTTCTCAAGGACTGGTGTTCCAGAACACTTAGTCAGTGACGATGGACCACAGTTTGTGGCAGAACAGTTTCAGTCATTCCTGAAAATGAGTGCAATAAGACATATTACATCTGCACCGTACCACCCAGTTACAAATGGCTGGCGAAAAAGGTTTATCCAGAGTTTAAAGAACAGACTACGAGCAATGTCAGGAGCATCAACCACACTGATACTGAATCAGAAGCTCGCCAATTTCCTCTTTGCATATCACAATGCAGCGCAGACCACAACCAACAACTCACCCGCTATGCTGTTCCTGGGTCGTCCCTTGTGCTCACGTTTGGATCTCCTCAAACCCGATCTCAGAAGGTGTATGCAGGACAAACTGCTGAGACAAATTGAAGTCTCCTCAGACAAGGAGGTTCAATTTTCACTCCTGGACAAGCAGTCCTGGTGAGCGTCTACTGAGATGATCAAAACTGGGTACTTGGAAAGATTAAGGACAGAACTGGACCGCTCTCCTACACAGTGGAAATTGAGTCTGGTGTCATCTGGAGATGACACATCGATCAGTTGAGGAGAGCAGAGTCAATTGTTAGAGAAGAAAGCCATTCAAAATAGTTGCAACGTGCAACAGAAACTCCAGTTCCCCAATTTTAACTTGCCTTTGATGGAGGTTGCCTTATGTGGAGATTGAGAATTGTTGTACCATCCAAGCTGAGAATTAAATTGTTTTGGAGGAGCTACATGCCTGTCATCAAGGAATGGTTAAATTGAAAGCATTGACTCAAAGATTTGTCTGGTGCCCTGGGATAGATCAACAGATCGAGGGGCTCAGCATGTACTATTCCGGATGCCAACATGTCCAGAAGATGCCAAGAACAGTGCCTCTCCATCTCTGGGAGTGGTTTACATTTCCCTGGCAGAGGACTTATGTGGACTTTGCTGGACCATTCATGGACACTAATTTCTCGGTTGTCGTGGATGCAGCTACAAAGTGACCAGAAGTGTTCCCAATAGCCTGCACCATAGCCTCACATGCTGTTGATGTGTTGACAAGCCTCTTCTCAAGGACTGATGTTCCAGAACACTTAGTCAGTGACGATAGATCACAGTTTGTTGTGAAACAGTTTCAGTCATTCCTGAAAATGAATGGAATAAGACATATTACATCTGCACTGTACCATGCAGCTATGAATGGCTTGGTGGACAGGTTTGCCCAGAGTTTAAAGACAGCACCTCGATCAATGTCAGCAGGACACACTACTCTGACACTGAATCATAAGCTCACCAATTTCCTCCTTGCATTTCACAATGCAGTAAACTCCAGAACCAACAACTCACCATCTAAGCTGTTCCTGGGTCATCCCTTGTGTTCATGCTTAGATCTCCTCAAACCCAATCTCAGAAGGAGTATGCAGGACGAACAGCTGAGACAAGTTTCGGGCTTCTCAAACAAGGAGGTTCAATGTTTCACTCCTGGACAAGCAGTCCTGATGAGGGACTACAGAGATGATAAAAGTAGATACTCAGAAAGATTAAGGACAAAATTAGGTCACTCTCTTACTCTGTGGAGATTGCATCTGATGTCATCTGGGGATCAGCCAAGGAGACAGAGTCAGTTGTTAGAGTAGAAATCTGTCCAGAGCTGTCAGAACCACTTCCTGCAGTTCCAGAGTCAACTCCTACAACCACCACGGAGGAGGCCCCAGAACCTGAGATTGTTTCACAGCCACAAGTCTCATACGCCCAGCGGAGTGACCACCCCCCACCCCCTGTCAGGAAAGGTCTTATCCCCATACAAGTAAGAAAGCTTCCACTGGGGTTAAATCTTTGGGCCTGAATGCGACAATTTAAAATTTGCTGTGCTGTGGATGTCTATATAGTAGTTGTATTATATAGTATACTGTGTAAATAAAATTAACTATGCTGTGGATGCCTATATTGTATACCGTGAATATATATTTATTTAGATGTTAAGATGCATTCTATATTTTCTATATTGAGTTGGAGTTTATATCTAAATAGGAAGAAGTGGTGTATATTTAATATTTCAGTAGCATTTGAGTAATACTGTAAATATTTTTCTTGATTAAGCATTCTTGTTTAAATCATTCACTACAAGTTATATGTTAAAATAAGTGAATTGCATATGTCACGAAACGACCACGTGATATGCATGTGCCTTGCTGAAAGTAAAAAAAAAATTAACGTACATGAGTTATCTCCTGTCTTCTTGTTTTTCTTTCAATTAGTTTTAATGTTTTGGAGTTACAAAATATAATAGATATTGAATGTGAAATGAAGAGAAGGAAAGAAAAGAGAAGAGCGGTAAAAAAAACATCAAAGCAGTTCCTCCTCTGAGCTTTCAAGGTTAAACAGCATGTCAGGACTCTAAATCACAACATTAAAATGGACCTTTGACATGAAATACCAGCCTGTGGTAAAATTCATTCTTACTCACGCTGCAAATCCATGACATTCAGTGAATATCAATAAGGAGTTTGACAGAATTTTCAGTTTTCTGAAATTCACAGAGAAACGTTACAAATCATCAAATCACAGCTCTTTTTTTTATCTCTTCCCTGTTATATGTTTCTCTTGGAGAAGAGTATTGGCTTTACACATTGATGATGGCAAATGCTTTGAACTCACTATAAACAGTTATCTGACATATTTATTTGCAATGGCCTCCAAATGAAAAAGCTTATTTCTGCTCACCAACTTTGTTTATGCAAGGGTCCTAATTAAAGTTTGAAGTTCAAAGTAAAATTTATTATCAGAGCACATACATGTCACCACGTATAAGCCTGAGATTCCTTTTCTGTGGGCATACTTAGCAAATCTATAAAACAGTAACTGCAAACAGGATCAATGAACAACAAACTGAGCAAGTGCAAATATAAATAAATAGCAATAAATAATGAGTATTTAATAACAAGACCAAGAGTCCTGAATGTGAGGGTGAGGCCATTGGTTGTGGAACACCAGAAGTAGAATGAGTGTAATTATCTCCTTTTGTTCAAGAGCCTGATGGTTGGGGGGTAGTAACTGTTCTTGAACCTGGTGGTGTGAGTCCTGAGGCTCTTGTACCTTCTATCTGAAGGCAGCAGCTAAAAAAGAGTATGGTCTGGGTGCCGAGGATCTTTGATGATGGATGCTGCTTCTTTATGGCAATATTTCATGTAGATGCGCTCAGTGGTTGGGAGGGCTTTATCCGTGATGTACTGAGCTGAATCCATGATCTTTTGTAGGATTTTCTGCCCAAAGGCATTGGTGTTCCCACACCAGGCCGTAATGCAGCCAGCCAGCACACTTTCCACCACACATCTATAGAAGTTTGCCAAGGTTATCGATGACACGCCAAGTCTCCCCAAACTCCTGAGGAAGTAGAGGCACTGTTGTGCTTTCTTTGCAATTATATTTATATGGTATGTCCAGAACAGATCCTCTGAGATAGTGACACCCATGAATATAAAGTTACTGACCCTCTCCACCTCTGATCTCCTGATGATTAATGGTTCATGGACCTCTGGTTTCCCGCTCCTGAAGTCTACAATCAGTTCCTTGGTCTTATTGACATTGAGTGAGAGGTTGTTGTTATGACAGCACTCAGCCAAGTTTTCAATCTCTCTCCTGTATGCTGATTCATCACCATATTTGAGGTAACCCACAACAGTGGTGTCATCAGCAAACTTGTATATGGTGTCGGAGCTGTGCTTAGCCACAGAGTCATCGGTGTAAAGCGAGTAGAGCAGGGGGTTAAGCACACAGCCCTGTGATGATCCTGTGCTGATGGAGATTGTGGAGATATTCTTGCCAATCCAGACTGACTGGGGTCTACAAGTGAGGAAATCCAGGATCTAATTGCACAAGGGGGTGTTGAAGCCCAGGTCTTGGAGTTCACTGTTTAGATTTGAGGGGATGATGGTATTAAATGCTGAGCTATAATTGACCAAGAGCATCCCGATATATGCATCTTTGCTGTCCAGATGTTCCAGGGTTGTGTGAACTGCCAATGAGATGGTATCTGCTTTAGACCTGTTGCCTCGGTAGCGGAATTGGAGCAGATCCAAGTCACCACTCAGACAGGATCTGATATGTTTCAACACCAGCTTCTCAAAACACTTCATCACTGCGGATGTAAGTGCCACTGGGCGATAGTCATTTAGACAGGTTACCACACTCTTCTAGGGCACTGGTATGATTGAAGCCTGCATGAAGCCGGTGGGTACCACACACTGCCAGAGCGGGAGGTTGAAGATACCTGGGAGTACACCAACTAGTTAGTCAGCACATTTCTTCAGTACTCGGCCAGCTACTCCATCTGGACTGGATGCTTTCCTTGGATTCACTCTCTTGAAGGCAGCCCACACATCACCTTCAGATACTGAGACCAAAGGATCATCGGGAGATATGGGGATATATGATGGTTGTGCCCTGTTCTGGTGGTCAAAGTGAGCATAGAAGGCATTGAGCTCATCTGGAAGTGAAGTTCTGCTGTCTCCTATGTCACAAGATTTAACCTTGTAAGAGGTTATGGCATTCAAACCCTGCCAAAGCTGTCAAACATCCCTCGTTGATTCCAGTTTAGTCTGGGATCTCCACTTTGCTCATGAGATCAAACCCTGTTGAGCATCCCCCGTTGATTCCACTCTAGTCTGAGATCTCCACTTCACCTGAGAGATGGCTTTCTGGAGATCATACATGCAGCTTTTGCAACATTCTTGATCTCCAGACCTGAATGCCTCTGATCTGGCTCTCAGCAGGTTCCAGGGATTCTGATTACCGAAAACCCTGAACGATTTTGTGGGGACACACTCATCCACAGCAGTTTTAATAAAGTCTGTAACGACCCTGGTGTAGTCACTCAGGCTGTCGGATGAGCTCTTGAGCACGGCCCAGTCCACTGACTCAAGGCACTCTTGTAAACGTTCCTCAGCCTCCCGTGACCACCTCTCGGTTGTCTTGATCTCTGGAGCGTTGCTCTTTAGGCTCTGTCTGTACGCAGGTGACAGGAGCACAGCCAGGAGATCCGACTTGCCAAAACGCGGTCTCAGGAAGGCATGCTAGGCATTCCTTGCCATAGCGTAGCAGAGCTCTGGTGTGTTGGGACCTCTGGTGCAAAAGGTAAAGTGCTGGTGATAACTGGGTAGGGTTTTCATCAAACTGGCCTGGTTAACCTCACTGACTATAATTTGAAATGCATCAGGATGAGCTGTTTTTTTTCTGCAGACAACATCGTGCAATTTCACGAGCGCTTGCTTATAATCAGCCGCTGGTGGTATATAAACTGTGGTCAGAACTCCCGAGACCAAAAGAATGGTCTATATTTAATCATTAGTTGTTCTCAGTCAGGGAAACAAGAGGTCAACATAAACCCCACATCTGAACACCAATGAGAATTGACTAAAAAGCACACACCTATTTCCTTACCAGAGTTCACAGATTGATCCATTTTGAAAATCGTAAAACCTTCCGGTCGTATCCCTGCATCCAGTGTGTTCGCTGTTAGTCAAGTCTCAATGCAACAAACAATTGAGATCTCCTCATCTGCCCCTGATACAACAGCCTTGCCCTGAGATCGTCGATCTTATTCACCAGCAAATGGACATTCACTAACAAGTTGCTGGGTAGAGGAGGCCTCGTCCCTCTGTGCTTCAGGCTGGTTTGAATTCCACCTCTCCTGCTGCATTTTCAGCCATGGTGTCGGCCCTTAAAGGCAGGGCACTGAACAGCTCTGCTGGAGCTCATGACTTCTGCTCCCTATTCGATTGTCAGTCATGAGATCTGAAGATCATTGATGTAATTTTGTAGCCCATTGTTAAGAGGAAGTTTACAGTTTTCAGCAAAAGTAATTCAAAAGGATTATATTTAAGAGGAAAACAGGTACAATTTTTTGCAGCCTACAGAGAGTCGCCAATGTATGCTAGTGCCATCTTGCCCTTAATTATGGTGATGACTTATTTACATGCGCCATAATGTACAAGTGCAGTATGATGTGGAGTTAAAAAAACAATCAGGCCAACTAAAACCCAATGATGTAAAGAAACACACAAACAACACAAACACACCCACACATACAGAAAGAGAGAGAGAGAGAGATGATGATGAGTGAGAAAGAGGGAAGAGGGAATGGAGAGGAGATGGAGAAAAAGAAACAGAAAGAGATAGGAAAATGAAAGAAATAAAACAAGTAAGGTAGTGATAGGCAGACATAGACAGAATGTCAATGAAGAGACAAAGGTCCTGAAGGCTTCTTGTGGACAGCTGTTGATGCTCAAGTAACATCATTAGCTAAAGAAGGCTTTGAGGTGCAAGGCAAATTCTTAACCATTGAATGGTTCTCCATCACACTTCAACATGTCAAATGAAATTTTAAAAAAAATAGAAAATAAGTGAGAACTTTTGGCACACCATTTCCCTTAGAAGACAAGAGACATTGTATATTTAGTCAAAAAGGAAAAGGAAACATTCGTGTAAGGTTTAGGGTTGGGGTTAGGATCAATCATACAAGCCCTTGAGGAGTATAAAGGAAGCAGGAAAGAACTTAAAGAAGGAATTAAGATGGCTAAAGGTGTTCATGAAATGTTGTTGGCAAGCAGGATCAAGGAGAATCTAATGCATTTTAAATATATATTCAGAAAAAAATTGGAGCAAGGGAAAGGGGTTGTAGAGCCAGAGGAAATGGCCAAAATCCTAAATTAGTACTTCTTGTTGGTATTCGCCAAGAAGAAGGACACTTCACCTAGAATATTGTGAACAGTATTTTTGCCATAATCCAGAAAGGAATATAGTAGCATTGGAGACAAACCAAAGAAGATTTACCAAGATAATATCTGGATGAGAGGGTTGTCCTATCAAGAAATGGTTGACAGTCTGGTTCTGTATTCCTTGGAGTTTAGATGAAAGAGAGTGAACTTTGTTCAAGCATAAAAGCACTTTTGACATCTTGACAGGGTGGATGTTGATATTTTCGTGAGTCTCCCACTATTGAGAGCAAAGGGACATACAGTAGCTACAAAATAAGGGAGTGATCATTTGTATCTGAGATGCATGGAAACTTCTTCTCTCAGAGGGTGGTGAATTTTGGAGCTTTCTACCTGTAGGGTGGCAGAAGCCAGATCGTTAGATATATTTAAGATGGAGATAGAAAATATTTGAAAGATCGAGTGTTATGGAGAGGAGTTGAGGCCAGTTTAAATTAACCAGGATTATATTGAAAGGTTCATGAGGCCCAGTAGGCTACTCCTGCTCTTATTTTGTTTGATTCTTATGTTCTGTGATTGGAGAAATTGGAGATACTGTAGGTAGTGGAATCTTTTAGTAAGGGGCAGCAGATGGCTTTTCCTTTGTTTCAAAGTTCAAGAAGTTGGATGCACTAATCTCCTCAGCAAGAGCTACCCACCCCAAACTTAAAAATCAGTCTGAGACTTTTAAAGCCAGTTCTCCTAATGGACTCAAATTTTTAGTGTATGTGATGAAAGTGAAATAGGTGTGTGGGGTATAATGGTGAACATTGGCCCTCTTCCAAAACATTAATATTGAATATGAAGAATGTGTGAATAAAGCTAATTAAAAACAATGTTAATTATTAAAATGTGGATGTCTCATTGGAATATAATTTGCATGCTTCACAGTACACCATCTGCTGTAAACCTTCATATACTGCTGCAATTTATTCTGACAACAGCTCATTATCAGCTTTCAATGAAATGCAAATATCACACAAAAAACACAGTAACAAATGCCAGATTGGGAATAGTACCGCAATATTAACTGTATGCCAAATCCATTATTGAACATTTTTTCTTGATGTGAACATTTAATGGATCAATCAAAAATGTCCAAAATACCACAGGTGCTAGAAAAGAAATAAAAATGCTGGAAGAGCTCAGTGGGGTTTGTGCAGAGAGGAACAGAGTTAAATGTTTCAGGTCAATTACCTTTCAGCAAGAAACAAATGCAATGACTTTTGCTCATCTTATTCACTGATAGATATTAAGGGGTAATTCAATTGTGATGTTTAAGATGTTATAACATTTGATGGGCAAAATATAAAAAGCTTACCTGTAAATGGTAGTACACTCTTATACAACATGTTATATCATTTTAATGGAGGCAGTGTCATAATCATATTAGATTAAATTGTTTTATCAGCAATGTTTAAATATGGTACATCATAAAATCTGCAACAAATTCCTTTAATGTACATTATCTGGTGTAGACTGGAAGACAACATTGGGTAAAATGCTTGAAAATGTGGCCCGCAATAAATTTCATTGAGTCTTAAAGAAGAAAAGGGAGGTGGGGGTGTGGTGCTATTTGAAGAAAGAATTCCAGAGTTTTATGCCTGAGGCAGGCTAGAGGAGGCTACTGGAATGGAGAGGGTTGCAAGAACATCGGAGGGAAAGCTGTGGTCAATGACACTACAGCTGTGGGCTCATCACCAACAATGTTGAGGGGGCCTGCAGAGAGGAGGTGGAAGAGCTTGAGGCCTAGTGACAGGCAAATAGCCTCTTCCTTAATGTCAACAAGGCGAAGGAGATGGTTATCGACTTCAGGAGAACTTGCACCACTCATAACCCCCTTTACATTGGCAGCATAGTTGTGGAAACTGCAAACTTCGAGAAGTGCACACACAACTTCCCATCGTCCCAGAACACATTTTTTTTTAAATTTCAAAATATACTTTATTCAAAATTAAATATATACAACAAACCCATTCAATAACTTTTCATCCTTTACATACGTTTCCATTATAGTCAGTACATATCCATATTTATAGCCACCCACGTGGCACTCCAGTAGTTCAGCTTAGTATCTCATTGTTGAGGGGTATACTCCTCGCCCACCGACCCCTCCCACTCCCACGGGTGAAGAAACCTATACTGTGGTCCTTCCCCACCGGGCCCTTGCGGTGGCTGCACCAAGTTTCAGTGCGTCCTCAGCACATACTCCTGCAGCCGAGAACGTGCCAGTCGGCAGCATTCTCCCACGGACATCTTCATGTGCTGGTAGATCATCAAGTTTCGGGCCGACCAAAGGGTGTCTTTCACCGAGTTGATGATCTGCCAGCAGCACCGGATGTTGGTCTCCGTGTGCGTCCCCGGGAACAGCCCGTAGATCAGAGAGTCCTCTGTTACGCAGCTGCTGGGGATAAAACGTGACACTAACCCGTCCATCCTCCTCCACACCCTCTTTGCGAACTGACAGTGTGCAAAGAGGTGGGTCACAGACTCCTCCTCACTGCAGTCCTCCCGTGGGCAGTGGGGTGCGGAGACGATGTTCCGGGCGTACAGGAGGGCTCTGACTGGGAGGGCCCCTCTCACCGCCAGCCAGGTCTGGGTGCCTGTTGGTGAGATCTGGCGATGAGGCATTTTGCCAGATGAACTGGACAGTCTGCTCAGGGAACCACCCCACTGTGTCCATCACATCCTTCTCCTGCAGTGCCTGAAGGACACTTCGTGCCGACCATTGCCTGATGGCCCTGCGGTCAAAGGCGCTCTCCTGGAAGAACTTTGCTACGTAGGACAGGTATGCCGGCAACGACCAGCTGACTGGGGCGTTGCGCGGGAGTGGGGCCAGACCCATCCTTCGTAGCCAGGGCAACAGGTAGAACCTGGGCACATAGTGGTACTTGGTGCCCACATACCTGGGTTCTACACACAACCTGGTGCAGCCAGATACGAAGCTGGCCATCAGGGTGGGGGCGACATTGGGGACATTCTTGCCCCCGTTGTCCAGGGACTTGTGCATGACCATCCGTCTCACCCGCTCCATCTTGGATCCCCAGACGAATCTGAAGACAGCCCGGGTGATTTCCGAGCTGTAGGAGCAGGGGACGGTCCAGACCTGCGCCAAGTACAGCAGCCCTGAGAGCACCTCACACCTGATGATCAGGTTCTTGCCCGTTATCGACAGGGAGCGCCCTCCCCACAGACCCAGTTTCTGTTTCACCTTGGCAGTCCGCTCCTGCCAGTTCTTGTTGCACGTCTCAGCCCCTCCGAACCAGATCCCCAACACCTTCACGTGGTCAGACCTGATGGTGAAGGGAACACTGGATCGGTCGGGCCAGTTGCCGAAGAGCATGGCTTCGCTCTTCGTGCGGTTGACCCTGGCCCCCGACGCTAGCTCGTACTGTTCGCAGATGCCAATCAACCTGCGAATTGACCTCGGATCAGAGCAGAAGACGGTGACGTCATCCATGTACAGGGAGGTTTTCACTTGGGTCCCTCCACTGCCTGGCAGCGCCACCCCTCTTATGCCCTCATCCCTCCTGATGGCTTCCGCAAAGGGTTCTATGCAGCAGACAAACAAGACAGGGGAGAGGGGACAGCCCTGCCTGACTCCAGACCTGATGGGGAAGCTAGCTGTTTCCCACCCGTTGACCTGGACTGCACTACAGATGTCTGTGTAGAGCAGTCTAATCCAATTCCGGATTCCCTCCCCAAATCCCATTTTGGAGAGCACGTCCGCCATGTACGTGTGCGATATCCTGTCGAAGGCTTTCTCCTGGTCCAAGCTGACCAGGCAGGCATCCACCCCACTGTCCTGCACGTAGGCAATGGTGTCCCTCAGCAGCACGAGGTTGTCTGAGATCTTCCTGCCCGGTACAGCACAGGTTTGGTCTGAGTGGATCACCTGTCCCAGAGCAGACTTGACCCTGTTGGCGATAGCCTTGGACAGGATCTTGTAATCCACATTCAGGAGAGAGATGGGTCTCCAATTCCTAATGTCCTCCCTTTCCCCCTTCTGCTTGTAGATGAGGGTGATGATGCCCTTCCTCATGGACTCTGACATGCTGCCGGCCAGAAGCATAGCGTTGTACACTTCCAGCAGGTCTGGGCCCATCCAGTTCCACAGAGCCGAGTACAACTCAGCCGGTAAGCCGTCGCTTCCGGGAGTCTTACCCGACCCAAAGGAACGGATGGAGCTTGTCAGCTCGTCCAGGGTCAGTGGCTGATCCAGACTCTCCTGCTTGCCGTCGTCTAAGACCTGCGTGATAGACGACAGGAAGTTGTGGGAGGCTGTAGATTCTGTGGCCTTTTCGTCGTACAGACCGGCATAGCAGGACTTGCAGATCCTCAGTATGTCGGTCTGCGAGGACGCGACTGAGCCGTCCTCTTCCTTAAGGTTGTGGATCACAGAGCTCCCCCTGTGCACCTTTTGGAAGAAGAAGCGCGAGCACATCTCGTCCTGCTCCACGGTTTGGACCCTTGATCGAAAGATGATCTTGGAGGATTCGGCGGTGAGGTGCTGGGCTTGCCGGCCCTTCACCTCTCGCAATTCCTTCCTGACATCCACCCCCTTCGACTGCAGAAGGAGAAGTTGCTGCAACTCTGCTACGCGGTCAGGAAAGCTCACCAATGCTTCTACTTTCTGAGGAGGCTGTAGGGAGCTGGACTATGCACATCTACACTCACGTTATTCTACAGACGTGCAGTAGAGAGCATCCTAACAAGCTGCATCACTGCATGGTATGGAAACAGCACTGTGGGGAATTGGAATGCTCTACAACGGGTACTCAAAACTGCCCAATGCATCAACTACTCACTATCAAGGACATATATATGGAAATGTGCCAGAAAAGGGCCAGTAACATCATGAAGGATTCTACACACCCTGCTCATGGACTGTTTGTCCCATTCCCATTAGGGAGGAGGCTACGCACATAACATTTGCACCAGAGCCACCAGATGCAAAAACAGTTACTTTCCCCAAGCAGAAAAGCTGATCAACACCTCTACTCACTAACTCCACCACTACTATATTATTTCCTGTCAGTCATCTTATGTAAAGCCTAGCGTCACTTTATGGACATACAATCAATTTATCTATAGAAGCTATCTTATATATTTATATTTATTGTGTGTTTATTACTATTATTATTGTGCTCTTTATCTTTTGTATTTTTTGGGCTGCATCAGATCCAGAGTAACAATTATTTTGTTCTCCTTACACTTGCGTACAGGAAATGTCATTAAATATTGAACAATCAAACAATCGATTACAGGCCCAGGGCCAAAGATGGGTCATGAAATCAACAGAATGAGCATAGCTTAAGGAGTGTGTCGTCCACTGCAACTATTTTCAAACTGAACTCCTACTGTCCAATCTTCTGTAATCGGAGAACTAATTAATTAATAAAGACAAAATTTTGTAATGGAGACTAGGAATCAATATGCTCAGTATTTTTTATGTATCAGTTAGAATGTTAGCCATTAATGGTAACTAAATTCAAACACATTCAATGGTGCTTTGGACTCTGAGTGCAAGATAGATTTGGAAACAGTAAGTAATCCATTTGCTCTGGTGTAGATTCAAGTGAGAACACAAGGGGATTTGTTTATCAACTCTTATCTTGCATTGTGAGTGGCAATGGATTCAACTCCTAATGCACTGCAATGGACCAAACCTCAAGACAGCAATTTGTGCAGAGCCTTGCACTACTTCAAATCCTTGTTAAATAAAGTACTTCTGAGGTATAGTCATTGCAGCAAAGTACAAATCACAGTGAAAGAACAAGGAACCACAACATCACAGTCAATAACAAGATAATCTGTCTGAGTTACAGCGACTAAAGGATAAGTATTTTCAGGCCATTGGGAAGAACTTCTTTGCTATTTGTTGAATAATGTTATGAAGGTTAAGATTAAGATTAATTTATCACGTGTACATTGAAACAATGAAACATGTAGTGAAATGCATCATTTCATATCAACAACCAACACAGTCCAAGGGTGAACTGGGGGGCGGGGCAGCCCGCAGGTGTCGCTATGCTTCCACCGCCAACGTAGCATGCCCACAACTTACTAACCATAACCCGTATGTTTTAGAATGTGGGAGAGAACCAGAGCAGCCAGAGGAAACCCACATGCTTACGGGAAGAATGTATAAACTCCTTACAGAGAGCGGTGAGAATTGAACCCCAGTCACTGGTGCTGTAAAGCGTTATGCTAATTGATAAGCTACCGTGCCTATTGGACCTTTTACAGATGTACAAGAGGACCCATTTTAATTTCTTCATCTCAGGACAACTCTGGAGGTGCCTGACTGATCTGCTTTGGGTTCTACAGCGGAACAGTAACTCATAACTTTCTGGTTTAGTGGTAAAGCTGCCACCAGTGAGCCAAGGTGAACATACCAGACAGCATCAACTCCAAAAGAATTTCAGATTACATCCTTGTAGAAACTTCTACGTGTGCAATCAACATTTAACTGTTTAATAGACAGGCTGTAAAATGAACATTAAAGTTAAAGCAATTACTAAATCCCCAAAATAATAATGGAACATATTTAAGATATTCTGTTATTAGATCCTTCACTGATGTGAGGCTAACAGGTCAGGTCTTTCTCTATCTTCCCCCTGCCTCCTCTCTTAAATGTAGTTAATACTTGCCCTCATCAAATCCATAGGAGCAATTCCAAAATCTATAGAACTCCTGAAGATGGTAACCAAAACATTCACTATCCCTAAATCCATCACTTTCAAAACTCTAGGATGTAATCAATCAGATCCTTGGGTTTTATCAGCTTGAAAACTCACTAACTTTGCTAGTACTACTTTCTGAATAATATTTACAATATTTTCTTCAGATCCTTATTCTTGTTAGACCTTTACTCTCTAACTAGACAGGTTTATGCACCTTCCCTGAAAACATAAAGTAATCATTGAGTTCTATTCCCCATTAAGAATTCTATCACTGTAACAAACCCACACTTACTCTTGGTAATTTATTCCATTTTATACACCTATAAAATCTTTCATATTTTTAATGTTTTTCCCCTACTTACGCTACCGTTCTAGCTTGTCTTTTTTTTAAAATCAACTTCTTGGCCTTCTTTTGCTGAGAATCAAAATGCTCCCAATCCACAGACCTGCTATTAATTCTGTCAAATTTACAAATTTCTTACTTGGATTTAACACTATGTTTAATTTCTCATTTCCATCATTGATGAATTATTTGTTCAAAAAGAACAACTTGTATTCAAAAACTCGTCTTTAAAACTGTAAAATTTCAAGTTCGTTTAATTATCGTTCAATCATACGTTTGTGCATAAATATTACTAAACGAACCAGCATCCCTCTGTGGCCAAGGTGAAAAACACGTTACACACAGCATACTACACATAGCACATAGCATAAATAGCTCATATAATTATGAATTCAGAAAAACATAACAGTCACAAAGGAAAAAAATATAGCCCAAGTCCCTGAGTGGCATGACTGGCTTGGCATGGTAAGTTGTCCTGGTCTAGCTTGTTCTTCCACCAAGTGAACGCTGGAGGGCAGCACCGAGCAAAAACCGGAGGGCAACACTGACAGGTATGTCATAAAACTAAACTTTAAAGAAATCTACAGATGATGGAAATCTGTAAAAAGACAGAAAATACTGGAAAAACTCAGCATGTCAACATGATCTGTGCAGAGTTACACACACAAAACGCTGGAAGAACTCAGCAAGTCAGTCAGCATCTAGGGGTAATGAAACCGATGGATTGCTCGATTGGGAGTCTGTATGGACCTAGTGGGCTGAACAGCTTCCTCAAGTGCTGTAATAAATAAATCACTATTTGTAGGAGGTTGCAGAAGCCATTTGGAATACATTGTTCCAATCTCTAGTTCACACACTAATTATAAGTAATTTCAAAAGTAAAGTCAAAAATAAAACATCAATAAACAGTCCAGTCAAGCAATATTACATTTGCCTAGATTCAGCAGTGATCCTGTAGTTCTAGAGAACAGTCATTCATTTCAACAGTGTTTCTGCTATTTTTTGGGGGGGATAATTACATGTTACATTTTACTTCTGTTCAATGCTTTAAGCCTGCGTGTACATGATAGATCCTCCTTTCAATTCAAGATCTTTAAATAGTTCCCAAGGTTGAGAAACACCCAGAGGAAATCTCACTGCAACCTTGTCTCCAGCTGCAGTCGCCATTACCAGCTGAATATTAAATGTGATTTGCAGAACCACATTTAACATTTCATTTTCCTCTATTAAAAAAAACACAAAAAGTACCCAGATAGTTTCTAATCACATTTGACTCATGCAAACTCTTTAACTTTGGGAATAATGAGCAAGGCACTAAAAACTGATTTGCACATGAGAACCTTCAGAACCCTCTAGTCACCCGCTCAGCTCTTCAACATATGGAGTGATAGCTCAGGCAAGTGCAACGATGCAGAATAGGAGGGTGAAACAGTGTTGCAGTGGTTGTAAAGAACTGGATGATACATGGACAATGCAATATTTAAACACAACACACACACGCAACGCTGGAGGAAATCAACAGGTCAGGCAGCAACTATGGAGAGTAATAAACAGTCAAACAAGCTTTTCAAAAATAAAAAAATCTGATTTTACACAAAATTTTTAAGAGCATTGAGAGATAAAGTATGCATCCATAAAATAAACATTCAAGATTGCTGTAGTTTTCAATAAAATATTTAGCATTCTTTGTATTCAATGATGGAACATGTGGTAAGTTTATTAATACAATAAAATGTAACATTTATTGTGCTCTTAAATATATAGCAAGGTGTAGGTGCCATTGTATAATCTAACAATAGAATGTACTGTTCCATTTAAATTGCGCAACATTTACAGAAAAATTAGCAAATACATGACCCTAAATAGAAAGGGGAAGGGGGAGGGAAAAATATTACCAGGAAGAGAAGACAATTTTGGAGGCTACCTAGACAGAATATTAGGTTTTGCACCTCCACCCTGAAGGTAGTCTCAATCTGGCAGAAGAGGAGGCCATTGACTGACATGTTGGAATGGGAATCGGGATAGGAATTAAAATGGTTGTCCACGGGAAATTCCGCTTTCGGCAGATGGAGCGGAGGTGCCCGACAAAGTGGTCCCCCAATTTATGTCAGGTTTCACCAATGTAGAAGAGGCCGCATCGGGAGCACTGGATACAACAGATGACCCCAGCAGATATGCAGGTGAAGTTTTGCCTCATCTGGAAGAACTGTTTGCGGCCCTGAATGGAGGTAAGGGAGGATGAATAAGCAGGTGTAGCATTTCTATTGCTTGAAGAGATATGTGACAGGAGGGAGATTAGTGAGGAGGGATGAAAGGGCAAGAGAATTATGGAGAAAGCAATCCCTGTGGAAAGCAGACAGTGAGGGTGGGGAGGTAGAGATGTGTTGGTGGTGGGGTCCCATTGAAGATGGCAGAAGTTGCAGACAATGATGTGTTGGATGCAGAGGCTCGTGGAGTGGTAGGTGAGGACAAGAAGAATTTTATCCCTGTTAAGGCAGCGGGAAGATGGGGTGAGCGTGGATGTCCCGGAAAAGAAAGAGATGCAGGTGAGGATGGCATCAATAGTGGAGGAAGGGAAATTCCATTCTTTGAAGAAAGAGGACACCTCAAATGTCCTGGAAAGGAAAGCCACATCCTGGGAACAGATGCAGTGGAGACAAAGGAACTGAGGAAAGGGAAGATCATTTTTACAGGAGACAGGGTGGAAAGCGGTATAGTCAAGATAACTGGGAATCTGTCAGTTTATGAAAGATCTTGGTCGACAACTTGTCTCCAGAGATTGAGATAGAGAGATCAAGAAAGAGGAGAGAGGTGTCAGAAATGGACCAAGTGAATTTAAGGGCAGGGTGGAGGTTGGAGGCAAAATTGGTGAAATTGATGAGCTCAGCATGGGTGATGAAGCAGCATCAATGCAGTCGTCAATGTAGAGCAGAAAGTGTAGGGGAGCATTACTGGGGAAGGCTTGGAACTGTTTTACATAGCCAACAAAGAGACAGGCATAGCTGGGGCCTATGTGGGTACCCATGGCTACCCCTCCAGTCTGGAGAAATTGGGAGGAGCCAAAGGAGAAATTGTTGAGGGTGAAGACCAGTTCTGCCAGATGGAAGAGGGAGGTAGTGGAAGGGAACTGGTTGGTTCTTTTATTGAGAAAGTGAAGAACTTTAAGGCCTTCTTGATTGGGGATAGAAATGTATAGGGACTAGACATCCAAGGTGAAGACGAGATGGTCAGGGCCAGGGAATTGAAAGCTAGTGAGGTGATTGAGAGCATAAATGTCGTGGATGTACACTCATCAATTTCATCAACTTTGTCCCTGACTTCCACCCTGCCCTTAAATTCATTTGGTTCATTTCTGACATCTCCCTCCCAATCTCTCTGTCTCCATCTCTGAGGACAAACTGTCGACTGAAATCTTTTATAAACCAACCAATTTTCACCGCTATCTTGATTATATCTCTTCCCACTCTGTCTTCTGTAAAAATGCTATTCTCTTTTCTCAGTTCCTTCGTCTCCGCTATATCTGTTCCCAAATGAGGCTTTCCCTGAGAGATATCCTCCTTCTTCAAAGAACGGGATTTCCCTTCCTCCATTTTTGATGCTGCCCTCACCTGAATCTTCTCCATTTCCTGACATCTGCACTCACCCCATCTTTCCACTGCCTCAAAAGTGATAGGGTTCCTCTGGTCCTTACCTGCCACCCCATAACCTTCCACATCCAACACATCATCCTCTGCAACTTCTACCATCTTCAATGGGATCCTACCACAAAATACATCTTTAATTCTCCCCCTCTTTCTGCTTTCCACAGGAATTGCTGCATCCACAACTCCCTTGTCCATTTGTCCCTCCCTACTAATCTCCCTCCCTGCGGATCTGCTGAGGTCGTCAATTGTGTCTGGTGCGCCCAATGCGGCCTCCTCTACATTGGAGAAGCCCACCTTAAATTGCAGGACTGCTTTGTCTGGCCTCTTACCTCTTCTCACCTGCTTATCACCTACCCTTGGTGCCCATTCTGCTTCTCCTCCTCCTACGGTCCACTCTCCTCTCCTATTAGATTCCTTCCTCTCCAGCCCTTTACCTTTCCCACCCACCTAGCTTCAACTATCACCTTCTACCAATCCTGCTTTCCCTCCCCCCACCTTTTTATTCTGGCATCTTTCCCCTTTCTTTCCGGTCCTGAAGAAGGGTCTCGGCCTGAAACATCAACTGTTTCCATAGATATTTCCTGATCTGCTGAGTTCCTCCAGCATTTTGGGCATGTTACCATGGTTAAAAGTCTTCCAAGGTCACAATGCTCAGTTTCTTGTTGTTTATTCGTCAACCAATTTTTTTATGGCACCACTTTCAAAATATTGATTGACCTCTCAGTCATTTAATAATAACTCACAACACAAAAAGCTGGTGATTTCTTTGCATCATAGACTAATTCCATTATCTTATGGCAGTGTATCAATTCTGCCTCCAATTTCCAATTTATGTGTTCAAGTACAATCAATTGTCACCTTTAGGGGTAATGTTAAGACAAAGTGTTTTGTGTACTTTGGGTATCAGTGTTGGCTATGGGTTAGCTCTCTGAACTCCGTTTTTTTTCATCAGTGTTCAGAGAGGCGGGACTGCGCAGGCGTGTGACGTCGGGTAGTGAAGCACGGAAGATTTAAAAGGAACACAGCCTTATACAGTGGGCAGCGTCATTTACGAGCTACAGAGTGAGCCGGGAGCAGAGTGAAGGCTTAAGGGCTTTGGCTCAACAGGTTTAGGCGGAAACGGGCGAGGCGAGGAAGGTTTGGTATTCATTTTTTGCTGTTATTTGAGGAGGGGGGGAAGTACGAGTGTGAGAGCAGCTTGTTGTTCTCGATGTCGGATGTGGGAGGTCCTGGAGTCTCCCAGCCTCCCGGACGTCCACATCTGCGCCAAGTGCATCGAGATGCAGCTCCTAAAGGACCGCGTTAGGGAACTGGAGCTGCAGCTCAATGACCTTCATCTGGTCAGGGAGAGTGAGGAGTTGATAGAGAGGAGTTACAGGCAGGTGGTCACACTGGAGCCACGGGAGGCAGACAAGTGGGTTATGGTTAGGAGGGGGATGGGGAAGGGTCAGGTACTAGAGAGTACCCCAGTGGCTGAGCCCCTTGACAATAGGTACTCCTGTTTGAGTACTGTTGGGGGGGACAGCTTACCTGGGGGAAGCAACAGTGGCCGTGCCTCCGGCACAGAGTCCGGCCCTGTAGCTCAGAAGGGTAGGGAAAGGAAGAGGAGGGCAGTAGTAATAGGGGACTCGATAGTTAGGGGGTCAGATAGGTGATTCTATGGATGCAGTCAGGAGACCCGGATGGAAGTTTTCCTCCCTGGTGCCAGGGTCCGGGATGTTTCTGATCGCGTCCAAGATATCCTGAAGTGGGAGGGAGAGGAGTCAGAGGTCGTGGTACATATAGGTACCAATGACATAGGTAGGAAAAGGGAAGAGGTCCTTAAAGGAGAATATAGGGAGTTAAGAAGGAAGTTGAGAGAAAGGACCGCAAAGGTAGTAATCTCGGGATTACTGCCTGCGCCACGCGACAGTGACAGTAGGAATGCAATGAGGTGGAGGATAAATGCGCGGCTGAGGGATTGGAGAAGGGGGCAAGGATTCAAGTTTTTGGATCATTGGGACCTCTTTTGGCGCAGGTGTGACCTGTACAAAAAGGACAATATTTTCCTATATGAATCCTAGGGGGACCAATATCCTGGCAGGGAGATTTGCGAAGGCTACTGAGGAGACTTTAAACTAGAATGGTTGGGGGGGTGGGAATCAAATTGAAGAGACTAGGAGAGAGGAGGTTAGTTCACAAATAGAGAAAGCTAGTGGACAGCGTGCGAGGGAGGATAGGCAGGGGACAGAGATCAGGAGCACTCAGACCGAAGATGTAGGGGAGAAGGAAGAAAAAGATAACAAAGTTGTTTGCTCCATTGAGGATAAACAAAGAGTAAGAGGTGGAGAGTTTCTTAAATGCATCTATTTTAATGCTAGGAGCATTGTAAGAAAGATGGATGAGCTTAGAGTATGGATTGATACCTGGAAATATGATGTTGTAGCTATTAGTGAAACATGGTTGTAGGAGGGGTGTGATTGGTAACTAAATATTCCTGGATTTCGTTGCTTCAGGTGTGATAGAATCAGAGGGGCAAGAGGGGAGGTGTTGCATTGCTTGTAAGAGAAAATATAACAGCGGTTCTCTGGCAGGATAAAATAGTGGACTCATCGAGGGAGGCTATTTGGGTGGAATTGAGGAATGGGAAAGGTGTAGTGACGCTTATAGGGGTGTATTATAGACCACCTAATGGGGAGTGAGAATTGGAGGAGCAAATTTGTAAGGAGATAGCAGACATTTGTAGTAAGCACAAGGTTGTGATTGTGGGAGATTTTAATTTTCCACACATAGACTGGGAAGCCCATTCTGTAAAAGGGCTGGATGGTTAGGAGTTTGTAAAATGTGTGCAGGATAGTTTTTTGCAGCAATACATAGAGGTACCAACTAGAGAAGGGGCAGTGTTGGATCTCCTGTTAGGGAATGAGACAGGGCCGGTGACGGAGGTACGTGTTGGGGAGCACTTCGGGTCCAGTGATCACAATACCACTAGTTTCAATATAATTATGGAGAAAGATAGGTCTGGACCTAGGGTTGAGATTTTTGATTGGAGAAAGGCTAACTTTGAGGAGATGCGAAAGGATTTAGGAGGAGTGGATTGGGACAATTTGTTTTATGGGAAGGATGTAATAGAGAAATGGAGGTCATTTAAAGGTGAAATTTTGAGGCTACAGGATCTTTATGTTCCTGTTAGGTTGAAAGGAAAAGTTAAAAGTTTGAGAGAGCTATGGTTTTCAAGGGATATTGGAAACTTGGTTTGGAAAAAGAGAGGGATCTACAATAAATATAGGCAGCTTGGAGTAAAGGAGGTGCTCGAGGAATATAAAGAATGTAAAAAAAATCTTAAGAAAGAAATTAGAAAAGCTAAAAGCAGATATGAGGCTGCTTTGGCAAGTAAGGTGAAAATAAATCCAAAGGGTTTCTACAGTTATATAAATAGCAAAAGGATAGTGAGGGATAAAATTGGTCCCTTAGGGAATCAGAGTGGACAGCTATGTGTGGAACCAAAAGAGATGGGAGAGATTTTGAACAATTTCTTTTCTTTGGTATTCACTCAGGAGAAGGATATTGAATTGTGTAAGGTAAAGGAAACAAGAAGGGTAGTTATGGAAAGTATGACGATTAAAGAAGAGGAAGTACTGGCATTTTTAAGGAATATAAAAGTGGATAAGTCTCCGGGTCTGGACAGGATATTCCCTAGGACCTTGAGGGAAGTTAGTGTGGAAGTAGCAGGAGCTCTGACAGAAATATTTCAAATGTCATTAGAAACGGGGATAGTGCCGGAGGATTGGCGTATTGCTCATGTTGTTCCATTGTTTAAAAGGGGTTCTAAGAGTAAACCTAGCAATTATAGGCCTGTGAGAGTGACGTCAGTGGTGGGTAAATTGATGGAAAGTATTCTTAGAGATAGTATATATAATTATCTGGATACCCAGGGTCTGATTAGGAACAGTCAACATGGATTTGTGTGTGCAAGGTCATGTTTGACAAATCTTATTGAATTTTTTGATGAGGTTGCTAGGAAAGTTGATGAGGGTAAAGCGGTGGGTGTTGTCTATATGGACTTCAGTAAGGCCTTTGACAAGGTTCCACATGGAAGGTTAGTTAGGAAGGTTCAATTGTTAGGCATTAATATCAAAGTAGTAAAATGGATTCAGCAGTGGCTGGATGGGAGATGCCAGAGAGTAGTGGTGGATAACTGTGTGTCAGATTGGAGGACGGTGTGTAGCGGTGTGCCTCAGGGATCTGTACTGGGTCCAATGTTGTTTGTCATATATATTAATGATCTGGATGATGGGGTGGTATATTGGATTAGTAAGTATGCAGATGATACTAAGATAGGTGGAGTTGTGGATAATGAAGTAGGTTTTCAAAGCTTGCAGAGAGATTTAGACCACTTACAAGAGTGGGCTGAAAGATAGCAGATGGAGTTTAATACTGATAAACGTGAGGTGCTACATTTTGGTAGGACTAATCAAAATAGGACATACATGGTAAATGGTAGGGCATTGAAGAATGCAGTAGAACAGAGGGATCTAGGAATAATGGTGATTAGTTCCCTGAAGGTGGAATCTCGTGGATGGGGTGGTGAAGAAAGCTTTTGGTATGCTGGCCTTCATAAATCAGAACATTGAGTATAGAAGTTGGGATGTAATGTTGAAATTGTATAAGGCATTGGCGAGGCCAAATTTGGAGTATTGTGTACAGTTCTGGTCACCGAATTATAGGAAAGATGTCAATAAAATTGAGAGAGTACAGAGGAGATTTACTAAAATGTTGCCTGGGTTTCATCTCCTCAGTTACAGAGAAAGGTTGAACAAATTAGGTCTTTATTCTTTGGAGCGTAGAAGGTTGAGGGGGGACTTGATAGAGGTATTTAAAATTATGAGGGAGATCGATAGAGTTGACGTGGATAGGCTTTTTCCATTGAGAATGGGGGAGATTCAAACAAGAGGACATGAGTTGAGAGTTAAAGGGCAAAAGCTTAGGGGTAACATGAGGGGGAACTTCTTTACTCAGAGAGTGGTAGCTGTGTGAATGAGCTTCCAGCAGAAGTGGTTGAGGCAGGCTCGATGTTGTTGTTTGAAGTTAAATTGGATAGGTATATGGACAGGAAAGGAATGGAAGGTTATGGGCTGAGTGCAGGTCGATGGGACTAGGTGAGAGTAAGAGTTCAGCACGGACTATAAGGGCCGAGATGGCCTGTTTCCATGTTGTAATTGTTATATGATTATATGGTTAGTTTAAGTTAAGACAGTCACAGTTCTTGTGTTAGTGAGGGTTTAGCTCTGATTCCTCACCCAGTCTTATTGTCCCTGCATCAGGAAACTAAGTGTTCTTCAAATGCAACGAATAGGAAAGACTATCTAATGTGTAGTGTTACAAAACGTACCAAGATTGCATTACAAGCTTTCAGCACGGTTTTATTTAGCATATCTCATATGCTCTCAACACGGTGAAAAACGTAAAAGGCCATTCGGCCCATCAAGTCTCTCGGGCCATTTTCATCCGTTCCCATTCCACCACTTACTTTCTCTTTCACATGCCCACTGACTCTCCTCTGATTTTTCAACTGGGGCAGCTTATGTATGTCAATGGGCAAGGAAACCAGGGTACGAGGAGGAGACCCACACAATCTCCCTGCAAACTATACACAGACCCCATTCAGATGTGCACAATGCACTGAGACTGTTGGTCATAGGATTAAAAATTAAAGATTAAAGTCTGTCACGAGCCTTGTGGCTTATCAGGCCAGTGCTTATGCCGGTTTCCATGGCGTGAAGCGACAGAGACTCCCCCCCCGGATAGGACGCCAGTCTATCATGAGGTTAACCCCCAGCATTTTTGCCAGTACCCATTCTCAGCTGGGTAGACTGGAGCATTGTGTGGTTAAGTGCCTTGCTCAAGGACACACACGCTGCCTCGGCCGAGGCTCGAACCCATGATCTTCAGATCGCTAGTCCAACGCCCTAACCATGCACTAGAGTACTGAGATGATTGTGTCTTGCCACACATTCCTGTGTGTGGCAAGGCACAATCATTTCAGTACTCTGACAGATCACAACAATTGCAAAGGACCATATGGACATGAGGAATGTAATGTTTATATATGTATACACATAAAATCAAATAAGTAATGCAAAAAAAGAGAGGCAAAAAGGTACTGAGGTAGTGTTCATGTGTTCATTGTCCATTCATAAATCTGATGGTGGAGGGGAGAACAGAAGAAGTTGCTCCTGAAATATTGAGTGTGTGTCTTCAGGCTCCAGTACCATCTCCTTGATGGTAGCAATGAGAGGAAAGCATGTCCTAGGATAGTGGTCACCAACTTTTTTAAGCCCAAGATCCCCTACCTGGACCTCAGTGAAAGGCAAGATCTACCTACTAAATCGTTTAGAGAAAAAACAGCTCAGATTGTACTTCCAATTTGAGGCCTTTTATTTGGGTGAATTGTATTTGAATTACACAAAATACGTTTGTCAAACCTTCAAATTAATTCAAACAAGAAAACAGTGTAACTAGCATATCAAACAGGCCATAGCTGTCTTTCTTTAAGAATATTACATATTTCACACCTTTAATTCTAAGTTTCATTATTTAATTTTATTTCAACACGAAAAGTAAATGAATAAAAATTGACTGTTGCACTCAGTGTGATGACTAGGGCTGAATACTTTCTGCTAGTTCCCTGAAATTTGGCTCATAACTACAGACAGCCAGTCTGAGACAGTCTGTGAGGTGTACGGTTGTCAACTGTCCCATATTTCCCCCGCTAAGGTAGAGCGTTCCTATGAAACCTTTCGTGCTGAAATGCTTTACACCGAAGAAGCAATTACCATTAATTTATATGGAAAAAAATTTTGAGCTTTCCCAGACTCAAAAAAATAACCTACCAAATAACACATAAAACCTGAAATAACACTAACATGTAGTAAAAGCAGGAATGATATGATAAATACACAGCCTACATAAAGTTGAAATAATGAAGATTAAGCCAAAACCGATTCGTAGGGTAAAAAAAAAAATCAGCACATCACGCATGCGCACAGAGGCGCCTGCGCAAGGCTTCATGATCATGGCAGTCTTCCTCGGGGTAAACACAAATGTCCTGGGATTTGACTGCTACTTTTGTCCCTTATTTGGGAGTGAGAAAGTTGGCAACCCTAGTGAGGTGTCTGTCAGTAAGTTAGCTCTTGTTCTTAGATTTAATAATTTTCATCTGTGAAAATGCAATTTCACATAGATAAGTTGACCCGAAGTAGGCACTGACTTTTAGTGCTATAAACTAACGCACACACCGCACATTGCTCGACCCCATCAGTAGTAATTGCCATCAGTTTATGAATGGGGATGTCATTTTCACTGACATTTCTTAAAACTCATTGTAAATATCCTCACCTCTTGTTCTTTCCTTTAATTGCAAAAGAGTGAGGAAGTCCTCCTTTGTTGTAAAATCCTGGAAAGCCATTCTGACAAATACAACGAGCTGAGCTGTTTGCATTACATCCAGGGATTCATCGAACTGTAGTGAAAAATATTCACGTCCTCTGACGGTGACTCTACCCTCCTTGTCACTGTTGCAGGGCCAAGCGGTATATTATGTATTGCGGTTGTGATGTCATTTTTGTTGAGGTGCCGCTCCAGATTGCCTCTTTTAGTCAGTGCTTGTGTTTGGTGGCACAACATACATACACACTTGACTTTCACCAAGGTAAATAGAAATTCCTCTTCCCATTCTGGATGGAATTTGTATGTTTTCGCCTTCTTTCGTGGAGCGTCCGCCATGCTATCAGGATATCACGAGTGATTACCGATCGCGTCGCCTCTGATCTGGGCCGACATTTACATGCTGGGCGGCACTTAATTAATTAGCTTGTTTATTTCCGCTTTTTTTCTTAAAGATTTGCTGGGTGCCTCCCGACTACCACTGTACCCCTGCCTGCTTCGCGGCCTGGAGGTTGGGGACACGGCCGTATGTTGATGTTTGCGACAGTCTGTACTCTTATCTAACCTGATTGGTCACTTTGATGCAGCACAGGCTACGCTGAAAATGCGGTGCATGGCGGGGGAACTACACACATGTGCACTGGGCAGAAAGAACAGAACTAAACCCCCGCAACCCGGAAACAATCTCTCTTTACAAACAGCTTTTTAGCGAAAATATTGCTATATTACCATTATCCTAATTAGTATTACTTTTAAAATGCTCACATTACAACAGTATCTGTGTATTTATTTTTGATTTTTCTTCGGGATCTACTGGGAAAGTCTCAAAGATCAACCGGTCGATCGCAATCGATGGGTTGGTGACCCCTATCTCAGGAGATAGGGATCCTTAATGATGGATACTGCCTTTTTGAGGCGTTGCCTTTTGAAGGTGTCTTCAATGCTGGGGAGACTAGTACTCATGATGGAGCAGGCTGAGTTTACAACTTTCTGCAGCTTTTTCTGGTGGCCCCTCCATGCCAGTACCACGTCCTCCATTGGGCATTGTAAATGTGACAGTAAATGGATGTGGGAAGTTTCAGAGAATGTGTATTTGATTGTGATAACATCACGTCTCGGATCACAAATAGGCTCTGGGGTTTTTAAGCAAGAAACATACGTGATAGAAAAGTCATGAATAAATCTAACTTCCCATCGGAGTATGTATTCGTGCACTTTTTCCAGTCTTTCCAGTTTACTGCATTAAGTTACAATGAAATATATATTTGTGTAACAAAATCATATGAATTTGAATATTACATGTAATCACAAGATTTCTTCAGTCTCACAATTAATCACCACTGTCTAGAATTTCATCTCTGTTCAATGGCACTAAATATAATATTTATTCATGTTAGTGAACTGCACACTGTCTTTAAAGTATGTTGTAGTCGTTGAATTAAGGTAGAACATACTAAATAACCATGTGGTGTGTTTATTGCTTATGCTCTTAGTAATATTTTTTATTTGTACAGTTTGTCTTTTTTTGCACTTTAGTCATTTGTCGGTCTTTGTCTGTTTAGCAGCCAGAGAACTGGAAATGAATACCAATGAATTGATCCACTTGACTCGAAACAAGAGTGTGTGGGCCATGGCAGTCAAAGCTCAAACTGGGCACGGAACCTGATGATGATGATGATGTCTGTTTATGCTTAGCTTTTGTAAGTTCTGTAGTTTTTTCTTGTAAATGCCTGCAAGGATATGAATCTCAAGATATTATATCATAACATATACTGTGCATACTCTGATAATAAATTTACTTTGAACTTTGCTAGTGATGAGTATCTTGGCAAACAGTTTTTAGAACAGTGGAACCTTTGTCCCCACTAATTGCACTAACTTTCAGATCATTCTCCAGAGATGTCTTCAAATGTTGCTGGAACCTAACTTGCTTAGAAGCATTCCCCAGGTGCTTGAGACAAAACTTTACCATACCTTTGGAGAAAACATCCAAGTAATGTCCTATTCTAATTTGAAAACTTCTGCCTTTAGGAATTGGAACCATGTACAAAAATGACCAGCTCTGTTGAATTAGATTCCATTGAACACCCCTCCTCCCTCTATTTTCAAAGTGAAAAACAAACTTCCTTAAACTTTCCTTTAACTTAAAGTTCTTCATACTTAGAAAATTCTTGATTCTTTCATGAATAACAACATCTTAAATGTTACAAGGATTAGAATACTGACAGCATATAATATGGCTTTGGTATGATTTGTCACACCACACATTAGATAGACATTCCTACCCATTACATCTGAGGAATACTTAGTTTTCTGATGCAATGACAAGAAGACTGGGTGAGGAACCAGAGCCTAAACACTCCTTAGCTAATTAAGACAATATTTTTGAAATGTTATCCCCGTTCTAATGTAGGAAAAACTGCAGTCCATTTGTACATCTCAAGGTCATGTGTGGTAGATGATAAACTGTTCCTGTGTTGACTGAGAGATAAACACTGATTAGTGCTTCAGGGCAAACATTCCCGCTCCTTCAAAATAGTCACAAGATCTTTTATCTACCTAAGAGAGCGAAAAGTTTGCACAAGTGACAGCAGCACTCTCAGGATTAAGGAGGAATGTCAGCCTAAATTTTCTGCTCTAGTCTCTAGAGTGGAACCATCGACTGACTGCCTCCAATGCTGGAGCGCTACCAGAATCAAGATTTATGTCTCTGTTTTATTGAAATGTTTGTAAAGGGCATATCCCTCATTCCCAAGTCAGTATTATTAATACCGACTTGCGAATGGGGAAAGCAGTGCATATATTCCGGAGAGCTGTTCATACTGATTTTAATGAGAATTAATGACAAAGCCAAAACGTTATAGAGGAGACAACCAGAGAAATTATTCTTGACTGCAGATATCTTACATTTGTGTCCCAAGTATTAAATAAAACTGAAAATAATTTTTAAAAAGGACTTGCTGTCTGAGAAACTCTAATCATTGTACAATGTGTACATATTCTACACAATAACATTTTGTTGATTAACTGATCCCTTTATGGTGAGGGGGAAGAATTATGAGGAACTTGAGAGGTAATTAAATAAGAGGGAGGTATGGAATGAGCTTCCAGAGGAAGGTACATTAACAAGCTTTCATAGATGGACAGGTACATGGATAGGAAAGGTTGAAAAGGATGTGGGTAAATAGGAATAACTTAGATGGACGTCTGGTCAGTATGGACCAGTTGGGCTGAAGGGCCTGTTTCCAAGCTGTTTAACTCTGTGGCTCTATGACTCTATAAATATTATACTTTATACTTTATTGTCACCAAACAATTGATACTAGAACATACAATCATCACAGCAATATTTGATTCTGTGCTTCCCGCACTTGGATTACAAATCGATAGTAAATATGAAAAATGTAAGTTATAAATCATAAATAGAAAATAGAAAAATGGAAAGTAAAGTAGTGCAAAAAAACCGAGAGGCAGGTCCGGATATTTGGAGGGTACGGCCCAGATCTGGGTCGGGATCCGTTCAGCAGTCTTATCACAGTTGGAAAGAAGCTGTCCCCAAATCTGGCCGTACGAGTCTTCAAGCTCCTGAGCCTTCTCCCGGAGGGATGAGGGACGAAAAGTGTGTTGGCTGGGTGGGTCGTGTCCTTGATTATCCTGGCAGCACTGCTCCGACAGCGTGCGGTGTAAAGTGAGGAAATTCCTGCATTGAACTTGATTCTATAATTTTGCTCCCAAGTCCTCAGTGCTTCGTACCTGCTAATGCAAGGGCCTGCCAGTTTACAATGGTATTCAACAATGTGCACCAAGTACCTATAAGCCCCTTCTACAAAACTCATTTCTGTATGTGCGGCCAGGAGCAGCAGCTCATTCACATTTATGAAGCCCTTTACAACCAATGAGCAGCTTTGCTGGTGAAACACAAAGGAGCCCAATCTGAGCAGGCCCCAGGCTGTAGATCCTGCTTCTGGGAAACTACAGCAGACAGGTGCCCTTTAAGCTAAGCCCAAGACCATCACCTGCATCTTATCATGTGTCCAATGCCTGTCAGTAGTATCGCAGCCCTTCCTGATGCTGTGATCCCTCTCCATGTCCCAATACCCTTTACCTTGCTTCATTACTGAGACTTAGCCCAGTCCCCATATCCTGAAGGGGCAAGGCCTATTCTGCTGTAAATAATGCTCAGGCCCTCGAACACAATAACATTCTACAGGAATAAAGTCCCTCACACTAAACATTCATCGGTTTGCTGTATATTTAAAGGCCATCCTCAGGACTAAAATATTTATACAGTCAGCCATTATATCAGTCCAGATGAAAGTTCTCAACCTGAAATGCCGACCATCCATTTCCCTCCATTTGCCTGACCCACTGAGGTCCTGCAGCATTTATGTGTTGCTCCAAATTCCACTACCTCTTGTGACTCCATTATTCTAGTCCGTTGTACATAGAACACACCAATTTATTGTTCTTACTAAACACAGAACAGGTATGGTCCCTTAGCCCGTGATGACAGCCCTAGCTATGATGCTAATCTAAATTTAGACCATAGACCATAAGACATAGGAGCAGAATTAAGCCATATGGCCCATTGAGTTTGCTCCACCATTCAATCATGTCTGATCCTTTTCTCCCCTCCTCAGCTCCACTCCCCAGCCTTCTCCCTATAACCTTTGAAGCCATGTCCAATCAAGAACGTTTTGAGCTCTGCCTTAAATACCCCCAATGACCTGGCCTCGACAGCTGCCTGTGCTAATAAATTCCACAAATTCACCGCCCTCTGGCTAAAGAAGTTTCTCCACATCTCTATTTTAAATGGACACCGCTCTATCCTGAGGCTGTGTCCTCTTGTCCCAGACTCCCCCACCATGGGAAACACTCTTTCCACATCTACTCTGTCTAGGCCTTTCAACATCCAAGAGATTTCAATGAGATCCCCCACCCCCTCATCCTTCCAAACTCCAGCGAGTACAGACCCAGAGCTACCAAACATTTCTCTTATGATAACCCTTTCATTCCTGGAATCATCCTTGTGAACCTCCTTTGAACCCTCTCCAATGCCAGCACATCTTTTCTAAGATGATGGGCCCAAAACTGTTCACAATACTCAAGGTGAGGCCTCACCAGTGCCTTATAAAGCCTCAGCATCACATCCCTGCTCTTGTACTCTAGACCTCTTAAAATGAATGCTAACTTTGCATTTGCTTTCCTCACCACCATCTCTACCTGCAAGTTAACCTTTAGGGTGTTCTGCACAAGGACTCCCAAGTCCCTTTGCATCTCAGATTTTTGGATTTTCTCCCTGTTTAGAATATAGTCTGCAGATTTATTTCTACTACCAGAGTGCATGACCGTGCATTTTCCAGCATTGCATTTCATTTGGCTCTCTCTTGCCCATTTTCCGAATCTGTCGAAGTCCTTTTGCAGCCTATCTATTTCCTCAACACTACCTGCTCCTCCACCAATCTTCACATCATCTGCAAACTTGGCAACAAAGCCATCTATTCCATCATCTAAATAATTGACATACAGCATAAAAAGAAGTGGTCCCAACACCGACCCCTGCAGAACACCACTAGTCACTGGTAGCCAACCAGAAAAGGATCCCTTTATTCCCACTCGCTGCCTCCTACCAATAAACCAATGCTCTAACCATGCCAGTAACTTGCCTGTAATACCATGGGCTCCTAACTTGATAAGCAGCCTCATGTGTGGCACTTTGTCAAAGGCCTTCTGAAAGTCCAAATATACAACATCCGCTGCATCCCCTTGATCTATCCTACGTCTAATCTCCTCAAAGAATTCCAACAGGTTTGTCAGGCAAGATTTTCCCTTAAGGAAACCATGTTGACTTTATCCTATCTTATCCTGTGTCACCAAGTACTCCATCACCTCATCCTTAACAATTGACTCCAACATCTTCCCAATCACTGAGTTCAGGCTAACTGGTCTATAAATTCCTTTTTGCTGTCTTACTCCTTTCTTAAAGAGTGGAGTGACATTTGCAATTTTCCAGTGCTCTGGCACCATGCCAGAGTCCAATGATTTTTGAAAGATCATTACTAATGCCTTCACAATCTCTATCACTACCTCTTTCAGAACCCTAGGGTGTAGTTCATCTGGTCCAGGCGACTTATGTACCCTTAGGCCTTTCAGCTGGTTGAGCACCTTCTCCACTGTAATAGTAACTGAACTCATTTCTCTTCCCTCACACCCTTCAACATCTGGCACTACCTGCCTGTCCATAACTCTACCCTATGTGATTCTATTATTTCTACTGACAGCTGGTTCTAGACAGTACCCTATGTATATAAAAAAAAAGCCTCATAAATCTGCTTTAATCTTTATCCCTCTCACCTTAAACTAGTGCCTTCTAGTATTTGATATTTCTGCCCTGGGAAAAAGAGTCTGACTGCCTGCCCTATCTATGCCGGTCTCTAAGCATCTACCCGATCTATTGACTTAAATATTATCAACCAGGATTTGCTTTTGATAACGGTATACTTCACAGAATTAGATTAATGCCTCCATAAGCAAAAGAGAATCATATTGTTTCTCCAATATGCAAAAAACATTTAAGTCATCGAAACTTAACTAAATGATTAGTGAGGTCTTGTTGCTGGAAAGCCTTCTTCAAAGATGCTTTTTGTCTGGTCCTGTTGATTTATCATTTGAAAGTGAATTTACTCCCCAGAAAACATACAGAAAATATATTTCAAAAGCAGTTCTGAAAGGTTGGTACTCCTTCAAGAATTGTGGTACTGTAATAGTTTTTTTCCACACAAAAAAATAGTCTGACATCTGCATGCATCTAAAATATAAGACGTAGGAGCAGAATTAGGCCACTTGACCCATTGAGTCTGCTCCACCATTCCATCATGGCTGATTTGTTATCCCTCTAAACCCCGTTCGCCTGTCTTCTCTCTGTAACCTTTAACGCCCTGGCTACTCAAGACCTATCAAACCCCACTTTAAATATACTCAATGACAGCCTCTACAGCCACCTGCAGCAATGAATTCCACTGATTCACTACCCTCTGGCTAAATAAATTGTGGACAATATTATCATATATTTTGTATTTAAAATTACCTTGGATCTTACACAAGAGACTGTAAGAGAATAGTTTATCAAAATATTTCTTTAGCTAATAGATTATCCAAAAATAGTACAAATTCAATTTTCAGAACCAGAATTCTTTTCTTTAAAAACAGTGCATAACATTGAGCCTTTGCAGGGATATGAATCTAGTGGCAAGATTGGACTGGAAGATTTAATTTAGTAGCTGGGATTTAGTTATTGCTTCATCTGATAAAGTAGCCATCTGCACCCATATGTTCATGTGGACTATAGCAGAAGAATTCCAGTTTAAAGGCAATTATACAGTCAGATAACACAAATGACCCCTAGGAACAATACAAGCGATTTAGTGGCATCACCTGAACAGTGTTTGTTTGTTCCACCATGATAATTAGTTAAGCATACACTCCTCATTGCTGCCTGGTTAACAAGATTTTTAAAAAGCACAGACTTAATCACACTGCAGTTCTGCAAACTTTTGTTTTTTTTATTTTAAAATTAGAATATGCAATGGATAGTCATTGTATAATTTCACACCTTCTTACTTATTGCCGCAAGTGTGAAGTTCTATATTTCTAACACAGCTTCATAGCTTAACAAAGGCATAGTTGGCAAAATAATTTTTAAAAATCCTGTGGTATCTTGCAGGGAAACTGATGCTTGTTTGAATTACTTTATTTGTTTTATTTAGGGAATCAGAATCATGTTTATTATCACTGACATATATCATAAAAATTATTGTTTTGCTGCAGTAGTACACAGCAGTACATAAAAAATTACTATAAGTTACTATAAGTTAATATATTTTTAAAAAATAGTGCAAAAAAGAGCAAAAATACGTAAAAGGGAAACAAGCCTAATGATGGTAAATGGGAGATGTAGATGGGTGAATAGGCATCACAGTTGGAATATGGGCGAAGGGCACATATCTCATGGTCATTGACCTACAAATTTAAACAGATTCCCACTCTACAAATGCTGCCTGACCTGCTGAGTGCTTCTGGTAGTTTCTGTTTTTAAAATGCGAAATATTGTTGCATTTGCACATTATTCTGTTTCAAAAATGATATTTCACTGATTTCAATTGAACCTATTTTTGGCACTGGGTTACAATGCATAAATTCTGCTATGAACCACACTCACTTCTACTCTATTCTTCTTCTTTTTCTTCTTCTTGTGTTGTTTTATGGCGGTTGGCAAACCAGCTTTAAGGTGCATTACCGCCACCTGCTAGACTGGAGTGTGGATCGTTGGATGAACAGGAGAAGGGAAAAGAATTGCATTCCCTATACTCTATATAATAAACCTGAGTCTTTCAGATACGCTCCTATCATCTTCACTCTTTCTTTTTGATACTTCTGACATTTTATCAATACATGTTCAACTGTTTCTGGTTGATTACAGTATTCACACAACCCAGTTGGATGTTTCCCTATTTTGTGTAATGTGTAATTAAGATTAGTGTGTCCAATTCTCAAACGACTGATGATCACTTCTGTCTTTCTATATCCACTTGACAATCTTTTGTATCTGACTTGCCTCTGTATTTTGTACAGTTATCTCCCTGTTTCACTCTCATCCCAGTGCTTCTGCCAATGTCTCCTCAATACGTGTTTTAATAATGCTCTTGACTTCCGCTTTGCTAAGAGGGATCTGGACCTCTATTATAGACGATTTCAACGATTGTTCAGCTATTCATTACCCTCCACTCCACAATGAGCAGGAACCCAAAGAAAGCTTACTTCTATCCCATTTTTGGTCGGTGTATATAACTTGCATAAAATCTCTAATAAAATATCCTGTCTACTTTCTGATTTTCGTGATTTGATTGAGGTTAATGCAAATAAAATGTCTGAAAAGATTACAGCCTTTTTGATATTATTTTCTTCTATCTAAGATAATGCACTCAATATTGCCATTAATTCTGTTGTATACACTGATAAATGGTTTGATGTTCTTTTCCTGATACTAGTTTTGCACTGAGGAATATAGACTACAATACCTGTGTGGCCAGATCGAGGGTCTTTTGATCCATCCGTAAATATTACAAGTTCATTTCTAAAATGTGAGTCTATATATTCTTGTTCTATCTGTTTGATTCCATAGTTAGACTTTTTTAAAAGTTGTTGCAGGTTTTTACCTACTGTATGCATTGTAAAGAGCCATGGAGGAACAGCAGATATTGGAACTGTAGGGCTGTATTCCATTTCGTGTAGACCATATTTTTGTGCTGCTGCATCCCCAATCCATCCAAAGCTATTATAACTTATGTTCCCAGCAGTCTTTTAATATAGCTTTAGCTGGATGTGAGTAGTTATGTCCCATGATGTTAACCCAGTGATTTAGCATTAGCTTTATTCTTCTAAGTCTTAATGGCATTTCCCCCATTTCGACTTGAAGAGCTGATATAGGTGATGCTCTGAATGCATCACTACATATCCTGAGGGCCTGAGCTTGCTCATCATCCAGCATTTTTAAATTACTTTCTGTAGCTGACATGTAAGCTACACTTCCATAATCCAATGTAGCCCTCATTAAAGCTTGATAAATATTTAATAGCGATATCCTGCTCACACCCCAGTCTTGCCCGGCAAGACCCCTCAATAAGTTATTTATTTTTTTACATTTGTTTGTAATTTTCTCAGTTTGCTTTTTCCATGCAAGTTTCTCATCAAGTAACAAACTAAGGAACCGAATTACCTTTACTTGCTCTAATTTTTGTTCATATTATTTCACGGAAACTGTTTTGTGACTTTTTGAGAAACATATCACTTGCGACTTACTTGTAGACAATTTGAAACCCCATTTATTTGCCCACTCCTCCACTTTAGTTATTGCATCTTGCATTTTCCTTAGTATATAAATTAAATTTCTTCCCCTCACCCATAAAGCCCTGTCATCTGCATATAAGGATTTCCCCACACTACGTTCAACTTGGAGAAATATGTCATTTATCACTATAGAAAATAGTAATGGACTGCAGACACTACCTTGTGGTGTTCCATTTTCAACCAAATATGTCCTGGAGTACTCTGTTTCCACCTTGACTTGCATTGTTTGACCAAAAAGAAAGTCTAGAACCCAATTACATAATTTTCCTTCCACCCCTAGTTCTTTCAATTTAATTAACACTCCCTCTTTCCAGAGCATATGGTATGCCTTTTCTATGTCAAAAAATACTGCCAAGACCATTTGTTTATTTATTTGAGCCTTCCTAATTTCAGATTCCAAGCTAAGTATTGAATTTACTGTAGTTCTTCCTTTAAGAAAACCACTCTGGTAGGGAGAAATGAGATTTCTTTTTCCTAGAAAGTATGTAAGTCTATCAGTTATTACTCATTCCATAGATTTACCTAGCTGTGAAGTTAATACAATTGGTCTATAATTTGTTGGGTCTGATGAATCTTTGCCAGGTTTTAATACTGGAACAATAACAGGATGTTTCCATGCAGTTAGTAGTTTACCTATTTCCCATATTTTATTAAACAGTCTCTGTAGAACTAGAAGTGCACTTCTTGATAAATGCTTCAGCATTATACCCCATACTTGATCCTTCCCAGAAGTTGGCCGCACATGCATAATGGCTCTTCCTATTTCTGTTATGCTAACAGATGTATCCAGCACTACTTCTGAGGTTGCTCTTTTGTCTGTAATTCCTGAATTTTGCTTAAGCCTCTCCTCCCTTTGCTGTCTAGCCTCAATCGTCAAATTCTGTGAGCTATGTATGTTTACAAAAGTTTTTACCAATATTGCTGCTTTTTCTACATTGTTAATTGTCATTTTGTCCTTAGTTTTTAGCACAGGAACCTCTTTACTACTACTTATACCATTGATTTTCCATGATACCATCATGCCCCATATTTCAGACAGTTGAATTTCTCTTCCAATTTTGTTACAATACTGTCTGCAAAATGCTCGCTTTGCTTGTCTGATTGTTTTCCGAACTTCTGCTTGTGCTCTTTTATATTGTATTAATGTTTCTACCGAATGTTGTCTTTTTAACATTTTAAATGCTTTATTTCTTGCTTTTATACTTCTACTACATTCACAATACCACCATAGAACATTTTTCCTCTTTCCTGTACCTTTACTTTTCGGAATAGTTTCTTCTGCCGAATTTATAATTGCTGTGACCAATTTATCACTCATTTCTTCTATATCTGATATATTTTCATCTAAAATCTTTGTGCATCTTACTTCACTTCTTTTTTGAAATATCTCCCACTCTGCCTTACTTAGTTTCCACTTTGACACTCTAGATCCTACATTTTCTTCTACTTTAACCAGAATCCTTGTAAGGGATAGTGATCACTTCCTACTGTAATTTGTTTTAATACGTTCCAAGTACTGATTCCTGCTAATTCTCAAGTTACAAATGTTAAGTCTATTGCAGTTTCTGTGTTTTGGGATATATTATATCTTGTACCTTCTCCATTATTTATACACACCAGTTTTTCATTAACTAGAAATTCTTCTATCACTAATCCGTTTTCATCCACATTTTTACATCCCCATAGTCTACTGTGTCCATTGAAATCCCCACACCATATTATTTTCCCTTGCATCCTACCACCCACTTTGCTTAATGTATCCTTGCTTAGTCTTCTACATGGATTATAATTTATTATTACCAAGCTTTCTCTGTCTATCCATATTTTGATTATTGATTCATACTTCTGCCCTATGTTGACTATATTATATCTCATACCACTGGCTATAAATATTGCTACTCCTCCACCATTGCCATTGCTTCTATCCCTCTTAATTGCTGTATATCCTTGTAAAACAAAATTTAATTGTGGTTTCAACCATGTTTCTTGTATACATAGAATCTGAGGTTTTCCCTTAAGTTCTGATACATATTTCTTAAATTCTTGACCATTTGCGATAAGACTCCTTGCATTCCATTGCAATATATATATATTGCCATTAAGATCCCACCTCCCCTACCTGTGATCCGTTTGATCCTCCATTCAGCTTTTTTTCAACTGCTTCCCACCTAAGCCCTGTAATACCAAGGTATGTTTCTGCAGACTTGACTACAATTTTAATTTTTTCTGTTCTTTTGTCTGTTTGCGCTGTGACAACAAACCAAGTTATCAGAAGATTGATGCTGATGAGAAAGATAAGGGAGAATGCAGAAACATTCAAAATGCTAATAAGAGAGAAGAGAGAGATTAACGAGGAAGAAACACATTTCAGAATATTGACAGACCGGTTGCTTTGAACCTGAACTGTCTGAAGTTTGATGGACAGGCGATACCCCAGCAGGGGGATAAAAAGAACAAATTCGCTAAGGCACGACACACACAAGATCACGAGATAACGAGACCCTGGAAGAGTGGTGTGCCCCCACAAGTTGGTGAGAGTTTGGAGGTCTGGTCGCAGGAACCGACCATAGACGCACGGGGTGAAAGGGTACGATCGGCGGGAACCTGGTGTGTGTGTCCGCCCTTGCCTGGATGCTGGGTTCACCGTGGAAGAACGGTCGTATCCGGAGCAGAGCGGTCACAATCGGTGACCACAGAAGACATAAAAAAAGGTCCGCCTGAAAGCTAACTGCGAAGAACATCAAAGGTCTGTTTGAATCAAAATTTGCATTCTCTCTCTCTCCAACGGCACAACAGCGATTACTGCGAACTGTACTAAGCTGAACTGAACTCTGCATCACTTGAGACTGATCATTTTACCCCTAGACTGCGATAGAGCTTGGTTGATTCCTATTACCCTAGTTCCTGTGTTACTTATTTCTTTAATAAAACTTTACTAGTTTGTTAAACCAGACTCCAACTAAGTGGTCCATTTCTGCTGGTTTGGCAACCAGTTACGGGGTACGTAACAGCGCTGAACAGTTAATTGCATCTACCATAAACAGTACAAAACCTTTTCTATTCATTATTAGTGTGTCCTTATTTATCATATTACAGCCCTCAGTTTACCGGTTTATTACTCCCTGTACTTGTTTGCTTAGTAGCTTTCTCCTTTTCAGCGAAACCTTTCACTGCCTCAGCGTAACTAATCCCTTGAGGTACTTTAACATATTGTATCTCAGCTACACACATAAAAAATGCTGGTGAACACAGTAGGCCAGGCAGCATCTATAGGAAGAGGTACAGTCGATGTTTCGGGCTGCGACCCTTCGTCAGGACTAACTGAAAGAAGAGATAGTAAGAGATTTGGAAGTGGGAGGAGGAGGGGGAGATCCAAAATTATAGAAGACAGGAGGGGGAGAGATGGAGCTAAGAGCTGGAAAGTTGATTGGCAAAAGGGATATCCCTCGTCACAGACAAGGTCACATAGAGAGAATGATGGCACTGACCAGAGACTGTCACAGCTGCTTAATGATAATCAGAAGATATTTGAGAAGGGAAGAGATAAACAGATCAAAGTCTTGGCCAAAAGCTATTTGAGATGCCAAAATTTCAAAATACACCCCACCTCCCGTCCCGTGATCCTCTTCCTTCTCCAGCCTCGTATCCCTTTTGCCAATCAACTTTCCAGCTCTTAGCTCCATCCCTCCCCCTCCTGTCTTCTCCTATCATTTTGGATCTCCCCCTCCCCCTCTCCCTTTCAAATCTCTTACTAGCTCTTCTTTCAGTTAGCCCTGACGAAGGGTCTCGGCCCGAAACGTCGACCGTACCTCTTCCTATAGATGCTGCCTGGCCTGCTGCGTTCACCAGCACTTTTTATGTGTGTTGCTTGAAATTCCAGCATCTGCAGATTTCCTCGTGTTTGTATCTCAGCTGCCTTCTTGCTAATAATGCACCCTTGATAAGCTGCACTGTTGTTCCTCGCCACAATTGCGACATTTCAGCCTAGCTCCCGCCTCACACTTCCCGCATTCATGTTCTCCGGTGCATCTCCCACATCTTTGTTTCCCTCTGCAGACTGCCGCAATATGCCTAAGATTCTGACATTTAAAACATCTTAAAGGCGGTGGTATATATATTCTGACTTCATAATACATATACCCTAAATAAACTTTAGTCGGCAATTTCTCCATCAAAGTTAATCATCACCGATAAACTATTACACTTTTTTCCATCTCTTGTAACTTTCAAACATTTGGCCTCAATAATCTTTGCTCCTTTTATGTTGTTTAATCTTATCCATTGTAACTTTTGTTGGTGTCCCCAAAATAACTCCTCTAGTCCACTTTCTATTGTCAAGTATTAAGCATTGTACTTTTTTGCTATTTTATTTCATCTTATCACTTTGCCTTGCTGAGCGCTATCCCGACATATCACTAATAGCGATCCATTTCGTAATACCTTGGCTCTTTTGACTTTGCCTATAAGTTTGTTGATTACCTTCGTCAAATGAATCGGGTTCCAATCCCCAAAAGATGCCCCATCTTCGCTCAGTTTTATAATTGCTTTAATCTCATCTTCTTTCCATTCTTTTGCTATCCTTTTTTGATCATCCCCTGACCCCTCAGAATTTGACTGCTCATACTCCTGTTTTCTTTTCTTACTCTTTATACTCCATTCCTCTTTCCCACCATCTTCCATCTCTAACTCACTTCCCAAATTGTCACTTCCTCCTGCCATCCTCCGTCCATTTACAGTCTAGTTGTTTAGCCAGCTGCCGTCGTCCTCCGAAACACCAGCAAAAATCCAAAGCAAAACACTGTAGGCAGAACTCCAGTCATCTCCCCTTCTACTCTATTCTGTCTGTCTGTCTGTATCTTGTTTTACGGCGGTTGGCATCCAGCTTAATGGTGCATTACCGCCACCCTCTGCTCCGGAATGTGCACTAGACATACATTCTAAATCCCTTCACCCAATCGCGCGCGCGCACATATATAATATTCCTCACACAATCCTGTCTGGTGTTTCCCTATCATTTTCAATGTCTTGTTTAATGCACAATGCCCCAGCCTTAACCTAGTCCACACAATTTCCTCTCTTCTGTTTCCATTACCTGCCCTAGTAACTGCAACACTCTTTTGTATTTGATATAAATGCCTCCCTTTCCCCTCCCTGTCCCATCTTTCTTGCCACATTTGGTTGACTTTTTCCCCCAGATTACACACTTAACCTCTGCTTTACTGATACTAATGTGCATTTCCACATTTTCTTTCCTTAACGTCCTCTTTGCCAACTCATCCACCCTCTCATTCCCCTTCACCCCTACATGTGCTGGAACCCATAGAAATTTTACCTGACCTCCCTGATTTGCAATTCTTGTAACTAACTGAAGGACTTCATAAAGTACATCTTGCCGACTGTTTGTGTGAAAAGACCTTAAACTTGCTAGAACTGAGGATGAATCTGAACATATCAATGCTTTGACTTGTCTGGCTTTCTGCACCCATTGCAACACAACCAACACCGCCAGCATCTCCACTGTAAACACTCCTAACTTATTAGATGTTCTTCTGCTGATTCCAATTTCTTTTGCTGGTATTACCACCCCAAACCCTGTCACTCCTGTTTCAGGTTCCTTCGCACCATCCGTATAAATGTGAGTATAATCACTATACTTTTCCATCACATGACAGTTAAATGCATTTACCAAATCTGTTTTATATCTTTCTTTCCTTTTTACCTCTAACAAATGCCAGTCTATGTCAGGCCATACAAGCTTCCATGGAGCTACAACCGGATAAACTACTGAAGGACTTATCCTCAGATCAAACACTCCACATTCTTTCGCAATGTCATTCCCTACCCGACTAAAGGTATCCCTCTGAAACCTCCCACTTTCCCAGCACTCCTGCAACACTCCTTTAGTAGGGTGAGAATCATTGTGCCCCTGCAAGTTAGCCCAGTAGTTTGCCATCAGTTGCATCCTTCTTAGTTCCAAAGGCATTATTCCCATTTCTACCTGTAGGGCTGACACTGGTGACATTTTAAAAGCCCCACTGCACACTCTCAAGGCCTGAGACTGAATCACATCCAGTTTCCTTATAAGAGACCCAGCTGCTGATCCATATACTATATTTCCATAATCCAATACAGATCTCACTAAAGCCACATACATTCTCTTCAAAGCTGAACAACTTGCTCCCCATTCCCTACCAGTCAAACATCTCATCACATTTATTACTTTTTTACATTTCTCCTCAACTTTCCTGATATGGTCTGCACATGTTAATCGTGAATCAAATATAACTCCCAGAAATTTAAATGATGCAACCCTTTCTAATTCAATCCCATACGTCCTTAACTTCTTCCCTACCTCAACTCTTTTCCTGGTAAAAAATACAGTTTGAGTTTTATCTACTGAAAATCTACATCCCCAATCATAACCCCACTCCACCACTTCATCAATTGCTTCTTGTAGTTTCCTGATTATATGGTCCATGTTCCTGCCTCTTTTCCACAAGGCCCCATCATCCGCAAACAGTGACCTACCTATATCCACTGGTACCTTTGTGAAGACATCATTGATCATAATGATGAAAAGTAACGGGCTAATCACACTACCTTGAGGTGTGCCATTTTCCACTATGTACTGTTTTGATAATTCTGATCCAATCCGAACTTGAATTTTTCTACCAAACAAAAAATCTCTAATCCAATTAAAAACTCTCCCACCAACCCCCATCTTGTGCAGTTTAATTAATAATCCTTCCTTCTACATCATATCATAGGCTTTTTCAATGTCAAAGAACACTGCCACTACTGACTCTCTATTTGCCTGGGCCTTCCTTATTTCAGTCTCTAACATAATCACTGAGTCCATGGAATTCCTTCCCTTTCTAAAACCACTCTGATAACTTGCCAGCATTCCCCTTTTCTCAAGCTCACATGATAACCTTTCTGTTATCATCCTTTCCATTATCTTACATATACTTGATGTTAATGCAATTGGTCTGTAGCTAGTGGGTTTTGACAGGTCCTTGCCAGGCTTCCTTATTGGAATTACTACTGCTTCTTTCCATGCACTTGGTAATCTTCCCTCCTCCCACACTCTGTTATAAAAATTCAGCAACTTCAAGAGCGCTCCTTCTCCTAGATTTTTTAGCATCACAGAGCATATCAGATCTTTCCCTGGGGAGGTTGGTCTCGATCTCTTTAGTGCTCTCACCATTTCTGCTAATGTAAATGGATCATCAATTATATCATCTGCTCCTTCCCTCCTGCTTAACACACCTGGGTGTTGGCTCATTATTCTTTCCCTTCTTCTTCTCCCTTCTTCAGACAAATTTTCTGAACTGTGTATCAGTACAAATGACTTGGCCATGACCTCAGCCTTATCCCTACTGGAGACTGCAGTTTCCTCCTCAGATATCATTACTGGATATTCCCATTCCCTTCTATCTCCTCCCATCCTCTTAATCATTCCCCATATCTCTCCCACAGGTGTTGTTCTTCCTACCTTGTCGCAAAAACTCCTCCAACTTGCCCTTTTAGCTTGACGTATAGTTCTTCTCACCACTGCCTGTGCTTTCTTATATTGAACCAAATGCTGCATATCATGGGTTCTTTTAACTAGCTTGAATGCTCTATTTCTGTTTTTTACAGCCTGACAACATTCCTCTGTCCACCATGGTAGCAGTTTTCTATTCATCCTATTTTTACTCCTAGGTATAGATCCTTCTGCTGCCATGATAATTGCTGAAGTCACCTGACTGTTTAATTCATCTACATTTCCAGAAATATCAATCTTTGTCAACCCTTCTTCACTCAACTTCTGGAACTTACCCCAATCAGCTTTTTCAAACACCCACTTTGGGGTTCCGCCACCTGGTCTTACTGAAGTAAGTACTCTTTCACCCACTGAACACAAAACTGGGTAATGATCACTGCCTACTGTTGAAGCAGTCCAAACTCCCCAGTTACTAATGCCAGCCAAGGTATTAGACACTAACGTAATATCTAACACTGACTCAGTTCCTGTTGTTATATCTATCCTTGTGCCGCTACCATCATTCATACACACCAAATCCCTTTCTTCCATCAAATCTTCAATTACCTTTCCATTTGGATCTGTAATCTGATCCCCCCACATTGTGCTATGAGCATCGAAATCTGCACACCACACTACTTTATGTCTGTTTTGTCCTTGTATCTTTAATAGGTTGTCCAAATCCAACCTTTTACATGGATTGTAGTAGTTAATTATAACCACTCCCTCCCCTCTCTCCCACACTTCCACCACTATGTATTCCTGATCATCTCCTTTTTCCAGTATCCTATATGGTATACCTTGCTTGATTAACATAGCACAACCCCCTCCTCCCCCTAGATTTCTATCTTTCCTTATCATTGTATACCCATATACCACAAAGTCTAAAGTTGGTTTCAACCAAGTTTCCTGAATACACACTACATCCGGTTTTACAACCATTTCTTTAATAAAGTGCTTGAATTCCTGGCTATTGGCCAGTAAGCTCCTTGCATTCCATTGTAAAAGAATCACCATAATTAGTATTAACCAACACATGACACTTCCTGGCTTGACTGATTACTGAGGTTCTCCCTCACTTCCTCCCATTTCAGTCCTACTAACCCTAAATGGTTTACTGCTGCTTTTACCACCAGCTGAATTTTGTCACTTTCTGACTTTACCTCAGCCGTACTATTAATCACTCCTGCAATGAATGTTACTAGAGCCTTTTTGTCTACATAAATCCTGTCATTTGTTCTTTGTTGCATCTCTCGTATCCCTATTGCTCCCTGTTCATTAGGAGCATTATTCTGTTCTCTTGACATTCTTACAGCTTCTGCATAAGTGATCTTTCTTTTCACTCTTATTTCTTAAATTTCAGTCTCCCATCTGACAGCCTCACACCCACTATATGCAACATTATGAGCTCCTCCACAATTGCAGCATTTTGGTTGAACTCCTGTTCCACACTTTCCATATTCATGATCACCCCCACATCTAGCACATCTCCTCTGCCTTTTACAGTTTTTAGCTATGTGTCCAAACCTTTGACAATTATAGCACCTCAGTGGTTTTGGCACATACACCCTTACTGGGTAACTCATGAAACCCAGGAACACCTTCCTTAGCAGTCATTCTTCTTCAAATTCAATCAATACTGATTCACTTTCCTTTTTCACTCCCTCCTTTGTTGTTTTCAGTCTTTGAACATTCATTACTTTCCCTCCCTTAATATTCCTCTTTATCTCCTCCATATTTATACTCATTGGTACCCCCGTGATCACTCCTTTACAACCACTGTTTTGCGCTCCCACCCTCCCAGTGTATTCCACCTTGCATTTTCCTATCTCTTTTAGCTTGAGTGCTTTCTCAAGTTGTTCCTCATTCACACATCTTACCAATAAGTTGCCATCATTAAGGACTTTTACAAATACTATTTCCCCCCCATCTTATTTGTCAGAGTTGTTAGCATAAACAGGTTAATTTTCTTCATATGTCCCTGAGCCTTCTTATTAAACCTAATTATGACAACACCTCCTCTCTGAGCTTGTCCATCTTCCTCACTTTCAGAGATTTCTCCACTATCATTTCTTATTCTTTTATTCCCTTTGTCTTGGTTTTTATTCATCCAACCCCTCACTACCTCCTCATTCCCTTTACTTCTCCCTTCACAATAATCCACCTCTCCCCAGCTGCCTACCTCTGATCCCAAGTCTCTATCCCTCTCCTTCTCTACTTTCTTTCCCTCAACCCCACCTCTTATCTTGTCCACCATTACCAGACTCACACAACCCCTTCCCAGCAATTTCTATTCCTTCCCCACTCTCTTTCCCTCAACAGGTTCCAAACCACATTCATACATCAAGCAAAACACATCCACAACACCAACTGCCCTTCTACTCTATTCTTTCTGACCAGTGTTTTTAAGGGCACCATAACCCAATGGAAATGCACTTGTCAACACAATATCCAATGGTTGGGCAGAGAAATTATTCACTTAATAGCCAAAAAATGTCATACAAACTCTCAGCATTTTATTAATGACATTAATAGCAAATTGCATTAACAGTGTTTTCACAAAGTCAAGTAACTCATTGGCAAATAAAATTTGTGGTGAAATCCATCTTGCACAAATGGCTTTTTAGATCAGCTGATCTACAATCATTGGCACTTTATTAGGTACACCTGTACACCACTCATTATTGCAAATATCTAATCAGCCAAGCATTTGGCAGCAACTCAAAAGATAAAAGCAGTCATATATGGTCAGGAGGATTCAATTGTTCAGACTAAACAGTGGAATAAGTAAGAAATGTAATCTAAGTGACTTTGACTGTGGAATGATTGCTGGTGGTTTGAGAATCTCAGTAATTGCTGATCTTCTAGGATTTTCATGCACAACAGTCTCTGGAGTTTACAGAGAATGGTGTGAAAAACAAAAAAAAATCTACTGAGTGGTAGTTCTGTGGGTGAAAATGCCTTGTTAATGGAAGAGGTTAGAGGAGAATGGCGAGACTAGTTCAAGCTGACAGGAAGGTGACAGTAACTCAGATGACTACATATCACAACAGTGGTCTGCAGAAGAGTATCTCTGAATGCATAGCACTTCAAATCTTAAAGTGGATAAGATTGAAAGAGTACAGAAAATTTACCTTTCACCCTTAACCCATGACCTGTGTAGTCCCACACAACTTAAGTGGAAAAAAGCCTGCTTGCACTTACCCTATCTATAATTTTGGATACCTCTATCAAATCTCCTGCCAATCTTCTATGTTCTAGTGACTAAAGTCCCAACCTATTCAATGTTTCCTTGCAATTTGGGTCCTCCAGTCCTGGTAACATACTTGTAAAAAATTTCTCTGTATGCTTTCAATCCTATTTACATATTTCCTATAGGTAGGTGACAAAAATTGCACATGGTACTCCAAATTGGCCTACACGAACATCTTATGCAACTTCAACTTGCAGCCCACCCCAAAGCATCATTGTGTCATACTTCTCAATCCTATTTTATATCAGTTTTAAAACATTCGTAGGTGTGCAGCACTGGTATTTGAAGCACAAAATTGTTCTGTTGCAGTCAATATTAATGGAAGAATATTCTCTTCAAGCTGTAGATGTTTTATAAATTGTGTTAAAGCAACACAAATTTCAGATTAAGTGACAAAATCACGTAAGTATATTGAATGAATTACAAGCATGTCCATGCTTTAGTGGATTCCCAAAGCAGATGTCCAGCATATATTGACCATGAAGGGTTACAAATGGTTTTGTTTTATCATGCATCCATAAGTCAATTTATATGCAAGTTTAAAAAAATATATACCCAAATTACTTGATATGGTAACCATACTTCCACCATATTGTAAGAAATTGTATCAAAAGTACATAAGACTGATAAGAAAGATCAATTACTAAAAGTGGAGGGAAGAGAAGAAACTAGTTTTACCATTCATTGGGGAAAAATTAGACTTTTGAATTTAATTATATTAGGGAGCTCACTCATTATGTGTAGTTGTCAACAAATCAGGGACAGCCCGTTTTGGTCTTCTGGATAAGTTAAGTGTGACTCCAATTTCATCAAACACAAAAATAACTAATAAGACAGAATTGCAATGGTTCACTGAACATTTTTGCTCCAAGAAATATTGAATTATTCAATTATTTAAAAGCAAATTACACAATGTGAGAATTAAGTACTAACAATCTGAGTCTATGGATTATTTAGCAACATTGGTATTTATTAGAAATACAGTTTGATTGGTCCACAGAGATAACATTTCGGCAGTTTTAGAAGGACCAAGCCCAAGGGATGAACCTTCAAAGGCTAAGTGGCTTTAGCACTGACATGCTGATATTTGCAGGCAATAATAGACTTTGGGTGAGTCCTAATGCATCTGAATTTTCATTACTCACTGAAAAGTATTATGCATAAATGTACTTATTTTTATAGAACTCTCAAAATAGTCAATAAGACAATTTCAGATGTGCAGCCGTATTTCACATATTCCGATTTTCAAGACATAATGAAATAGTGTTTTCTTTCCCTCTTTGAATGGAGCTGAAGGAATGAAAAGAAACATCAAATATGGGCATTTAGTGTACAATTTCACTAAGACTGCAGCAATTCAATAATAGTTTTCTTCCTCAGCAGATTAAATAACTCTGTGTTCAGTGCTTTGTATTGTGGCCGATCTGATCTGTAATAGCACTAAACTAAGAACAAAACAAGCTGGTCTGTGCATTTTCGTTCACCAGACCATTTCGTTAGAAGAGACTGCAGTGCTGGAAACAGAATGTATCAACAATACCGCCATAGAAATAATAACCAAAGCCAAAAACCAACAAATAATGGTTTCAATTATGACAGTGTCATAATTGTCCAGATCCTTTGCTGGAGCAGGAGCTAAGAGGAGCAGATCTCAGAGTGGAACACTGCAGTTTTCAATGGGAAAACCCAGCCTGCCGGTTTCAGTCTTGAATAACACACCAGGCTGGGTATTTGTATTGGCTTATTATAGTTCCCTGCACCAAGATACAGTGAAAATCTTGTCACGTATAATGGTTATACAGATCAAATGATTACACAGTGCATTGAGCTACAATAAGGTAAAACAATAAAAATGCAGACTAAAGTGTAAAAGCTACTGTGCAGATAAAGTGAAAGATCATAATCAAGTAGTTTGTGAGGCCAAGAGTCTATCATATCTAGAAGTCTGTTCAAAAGTCTGATAACAATGAGATAGAATCTGTTCTTGAGCCCAATAGTATGGGTTTCCAGGCTTTTGTATCTTCTGCCTGATGGGAAAGGGAGGAGAGAGAATGTCAAGTGTGGGTGGGGTCTTTGATTATGCTGTCTAATCTGGACCCACTGCTTTCCATAGAGGGTACAGATCAGACAGGGGGGTTATTATATCCAGGCTGGATATTGAGTTGGGCTGCTCTCAGCTGGCCAAAGTTCTGGGACTGGACGCTCTGTGTAGGTCCTTGCCCAGGCCAGTGTTGGCCAGGGACGAACAGCCAAAGATCAAGATCCACCACAAGAATAATTACTGCTGGTTAAGCTACAAAATATTTTAGGGGTACACAAATGATAAACATGGTGCTCAGTAACAACATTAGGGAACCTTTGAGCAATCAAGAGCAGGATGAGTATCTTATTTTAGTCAAGTTTTTGTTCAATTGTACTGCATTTCAATACAGCATGAAAAGCATAAATAGTGGAGGGTAACATAACTGGGGGAAATGTACATAATTCACAACCACCGACATTGAGTTGGGGTTTCGTTTTAAGAGACTGGTCTGACGTGTTGACATTGCTACATAAGGATTTGTAGTGCGCTTGGGTTGTGTAGGTTATGCAGTTCAATAAAATGTTATGGGTTTCATTAAACATAAAACGTCTCACTTGGTTTTATTTGTGTAAACCTACATTGGTGACCCTGATGCTCCAGGACGATTCCAGAGTTATTGAACTTGTCAACCCATGCAGTTGCTCTGAAACTGCCAGAGTTTTGGAAGTAAAATGCTCTCGCTTGGTTCTTGGTTCATACCAGCTGAAGCTCAGTTCGCTCTGCGAGAGATCTCCACTGACGACACCAAATTCTATTACGTGGTAGTATTACTCAGCAACTCCATGGTGCACGACTGTGGTGAGTCTGCTTAAACACCCAGCTGAACATGATAAATACTAATCGCTGAAAACTCACCTTTTACAGACTTTTGGACTATTGGAGTCTGAGTGTGCCAAACAGTTGCTGTCCTTACCCAGTCTCGGCAATGCTAGGCCTTTGGAGCTAATGGACCACATGATGTCTCTCCTGAGAAATCACCATCCTTTTTTTAAAGAACTCTTCATGCAGTAAATGCCTGAGCAAGTTCATATAATCCTTGCTAATGTACCTATATAGAGCTTGCTAAAATGGCTGATAGTCTACACTCGCATCATTCCTCCTCCTTTCTCTACCTCAATAAGCCTGGTCACCAAGACTCCCCCCCCCCCCCCACCCCCACACCCCCCCCATAAGGATGCCTGCGGCTATGAAACAGATGATGGCAGGCCTGTGTTTTTACCATAAACAACAGGAGTTCTGCAGATGCTGGAAATTCAAGCAACACACATCAAAGTTGCTGGTGAACCTGATGGCATGAACATCGACTTCTCTAACTTCCACTAAGGCCCCACCTCCCCCTCGTACCCGATCCGTTATTTATTTTTATGCACACATTCTTTCTCTCACTCTCCTTTTTCTCCCTCTGTCCCTCTGAATATATCCCTTGCCCATCCTCTGGGCTTCTTCCCACCCCCCCCCCCCCCCCCTGTCTTTCTTCCCGGACCTCCTGTCCCTTGATCCTCTCATATCCCCTTTGCCAATCGCCTGTCCAGCTCTTGACTCCATCCCTCCCCCTCCTGTCTTCTCCTATCATTTTGGATCTCCCCCTCCCCCTCCAACTTTCAAATCCCTTACTCACTCTTCCTTCAGTTAGTCCTGACGAAGGGTCTCAGCCTGAAACGTCGACTGTACCTCTTCCTACAGATGCTGCCTGGCCTGCTGTGTTCACCAGCAACTTTGATGTGTGTTGCCTGTGTTTTTACCATGTTCACTTTGGTACAAACAGTAGGAAGTGCCAACCCCCTTGCAGCTTCAACAGTGCCAGCATATCTCACATGAATATTTATACACCAAATGAAAATGATGCAAAATTTATACAAGAAGCTTTTTTGAATGTGGCTGAAATTACAAAATTAGAAAGAATCTCAAAGTTATATGTCGGAAGAAAAACGAAGACAACTTGTCAATAAGAAGTTACAATATAATATGCTTCAGACATATAGAATGGAAAAAGCAATCATGAGAACTAAGCAAAGGTATTATGAGTTAGGTGAGAGATCACACAAAATTCCTGCTTGGCAGTTGAAAACAGAACAGGCTTCCAAAACGATAAATACAATTCGAACAAGTGCAAACAAAATTACTTATAAACTTTTAGAAATTAATGAAACCTTCAAAAGTTTCTATTCTGAATTATATCAATTGGAATCACAAAATGATGTTAATGAGATAGAAAGGTTTTTATCACAAGCAACTCTTCCAAAATTGAATTCGGAAGAACAGAAGGGATTAGATATGCCTTTTACATTAAAAGAGGTTGAAGAAGCTTTAGAATCACTTCAAAGTAATAAATCTCCAGGAGAGGATGGTTTTCCACCTGAATTTTATAAAAAGGTTAAAGATTTATTATTTCCTCCTTTTATGGAGTTAATACATCAAGCGGAAAAAACACCATCTCCCAGGATCTTTCTCAACAGCGATTGTAATAGTATTGCCAAAAAAAGATAGAGATCCTTTAACACCAGCATCATATAGAACTAATTCTTTGTTGAACATGGATTATAAAATAATAGCAAAAGTTTTATCGAATAGTTTATCTAAATATTTACCAAAATTAATACATATGGATCAAACAGGATTTATTAAAAATAGATAATTAGTAGATAATGTAACTCAGCTACTCAGTATAATTCATTTGGCACAAAAAAGGGAGGAGATGAGTATAGTAGTAGCCTTGGATGCAGAAAAAGCATTTGATAGATTGGAATGGGATTTTTTATTTAAAGTATTAGAAAAATATGGGTTAGGAGCACCATTTATAAACTGGATTAAAACTTTAAATACTAACCCTAATGCTAAAGTAGTGACAAATAGTCAAATTTCAACACCATTCCAGTTAAAAAGGTCAACTAGACAAGGTTGTCCATTATCACCTGCTTTATTTGTATTGGTGATAGAACCATTAGCAGAACTAATTAGAATTGATTCAGATATTAAGGGTTTTAGAGTTAATCAGGAGGAATATAAAATTAATCTATTTGCTGATGATGTTTTGATTTATTTAATAAACTCACAGCATTCATTACATAAATTATCTTCTAGATTGGATGAATATGGGAAAGTATCAGGGTATAAAATAAATTGGGATAAAAGTGAAATTTTACCTCTTACTAGAGGAGATTATAGCCAATGTCGATTAGTAACCCAATTTAGATGGCCGGTAAATGGTATAAAGTATTTAGGTATAAGACTTGATAATGATGTAAAGAATTTGTATAAATTTAATTATTTACCACTATTGAAAAAAATTCAAGAAGATCTTGACAAATGGATGATACTACCAATAACATTAGTGGGTAGAGTCAATGTTGTAAAAATGAATATATTTCCTAGATTACAGTATTTGTTTCAAACATTACCAATACAAGTGCCACAGACATTTTTTTTAAAGTTAAATAAATGTGTGAGAAAGTTTCTTTGGAAAGATAAGATGTTAAGAATATCATTGGAAAAATTGACATGGAAATTTGAGTTAAGAGGGTTACAACTTCCAAACTTTAAGAATTATTATAAAGCAAATCAACTTAGATTTATTGCATCTTTCTTTGATGATCAAAAACCAGCATGGATTAGAATAGAATTAGATAAGACAGGAGAAAATACACCTGAAGATTTTATATATAAATGGGAATCTAAATGGATACGGGAAAAGAAAGAATCTCCTATATTAAAACATTTGATTGATCTATGGAATAAGATAAACGTTGATAATGAAATAAAGAAATCTTTATTAGCAAGGAGACCTTTGATTCAAAACAGACTTATTCCTTTTACAATGGATAATCAACTTTTATATAATTGGTACCAAAAAGGGATTAGATCCATAGGAGACGGTTATGAACGAGGTATATTGATGTCATTTGAACAATTAATGAATAAATATAAAATATCAAATAACACTTTCTTTTGTTATCTTCAATTAAGGGCTTATTTAAAAGACAAACTGGGTCAAACAATGTTTTTGCCAAAACCCAATGAAATTGAAATTTTAATTCAAAAAGGAAAAAGTTTAAAAATTATTTCTTTTATGTATAATTTGATTCAAAAACAGACAATTAAACAAGGAATCCACAAGTCAAAACAAAAATGGGAAACAGATCTGTATATTAATATTGATGAAACAAATTGGTCAAGACTGTGTCTTGACAGTATGACAAATACAATAAACATATGACTTAGATTAGTACAATATAATTTTTACACCAATTATATATTACACCACAAAAAATAAATAGATTAAATTCAAACTTATCTGATCAGTGCTTTCAATGTAATCAAGAAATTGGTACTTTCTTACATTCTATTTGGTCTTGTTCCAAAGTTCAACCTTTTTGGATAAATTTAAGAGTTTTATTGGAACAAATTACTGGAACTCAACTTCCACATAACCCTATATTATTTCTATTAGGTGATATTGAAGGGATAAAACCAAAACTTAAACTGAATAAATATCAGAAAGAATTTATAAAAATTGCATTGGCAGTAGCCAAGAAGGCTATAGCAGTTACTTGGAAATCGGATTCCTATTTGAGTATGGATCATTGGAATAAGGAAATTTCTAGTTGTATTCCACTCGAAAAAATTACTTATAATTTAAGAGATAAATATGATACATTTTTGAATATTTGGTGCCCATATTTACAAAAGATAGGATGGCACATTTAGTTGCTCCGATGATAAAGATATTGGTCCCTTGGGGAAAGTAATAAATAAATATACTAAATTTATTTTGAATCCCATGGAGCATGTGGAAACTTTCCAATATCCAGGCAGTTCTTCTTTCTTTTTCTTTTTCTTCCAGGTAGGGGTATATATCGGAGGGAAGGGTTAAGGGGAGGGGGGAGGTTAGATATTATCTTTCTATGTGATCTTTTCGAAAACTTAATAAAAATTATATTTTAAAAAAAGTGCCAGCATATCAGAATATCAAAGGTGTGTGAACACCGTGGGTTCCAGCTACCAGGGTTGTCTACTGTTCATTACGGACACCCTTACAGGGTGACGTTTCCTGTGTGACATGGGTGCTCAAGTGAGTGTGCTGCCAGCATCGCCTACTGATTAAAAAGGTAAAGGGCAAAGAAACCTCGCTGGAGGCTGCCAATGCAGCAAGATCCAAACTTACAGGACACAAGGGGTGACGCTCTGCTTCAGTGGGCAATGTTACACATGGGACTTTGTCCTGGCTAAAGTGGCGAGACCTCTGCTCGGTGCAGGTTTCCTGTGTGCCCAGGAAATGTTAGCCAATCTTAAGAACTGTCGGCTTGTGGATGTTCAAGGACTTTGGGTCATTTCCCTGCTCCCCCAGTAAGTTCCCCACAACGGCTCTCTTAAGCGCATGCACCACTACTTGTGAGTTTATTTGACTGCTGGGAAAATTCCCAGACCACATCAAGCCCACGTTCTCCACCACAGTCACAAAGCATGGGGTTGAGCACCACAACTGGCCCAACAGTCCATGCCCGCGCACGTAGACTGGACCCAGAAAAGCTGACAACCGTGAAAGCTGAGTTTGCCAACATGGAAAGACTTGGCAGCAGAATATCTCAAATCTTGGTGGGCCAGTTTAAGACGATCTGCCAAAATACATTCAGGTTTACCCCTTTTATCGATGACTAAAGTCTTCTCCCCATTCCAAAACACAGAACGGACTATTGTATGGGGGCCTAAGGGAACGCTGGGGTGCATCATAGCAGACAAAAACAAACGGGGCAGAACATAGGTCAACAGAAACCCAAGAGCGCTGTATGCCATGATGGGAGGTAGGAATAGGTGGAAAGGAATTGAATTTACTGAGGAGGGTGGAACACTGTTGAGAGGCCGACCAGGCGGTCATGGCGTCAGGAATGAAATCACCTGACACTTTTCATAGCTGCCCTTATACTAATTTAGCTGTGGATGACCACAGGTCCTCTTTTTGGAGCAGTTCTGAGCCCCACCAAGACCCGTGGGAGACGATCGGTCAAGGAAGCCCTCAGAGCAGTCTTTAAGGAGTGGTGAAACCACTCACGTAGGCCATTGGACTGTAGGTGATATGACCCATGAGCACATAGTCATCTGATGGCGGTTCCTAACTAAATCAACTTTGGAAAAAATTAACTTTCTGGCTAAATGTGCCAAAAAGGTTTGAATGTGAATGGACCGGGTAATGATCGGGGGGGGGGGGGGGGGTGGTGGTAACCTCGTTAAGGTGTTGGTAATTACATGGGTGGCAACCACCATTGGACTTGGGGACCATATGGACCAGTGAAGCCCAGAAGCTATTTGACTGGCGTATGATGCACCTGGATCTCTGCAGCTGTCATCCGGTTATGGAGCTGTCCAAACTGAGAAGGTGCTGGAAGCGGAGGCTGATGGGATGATAGGTGAGAACAAGAGGAACCCTATCCCTAGTGAGGTGCTGGGAGGATGAGGTGAGGGTAGACATGTGATAAATAGGAGAGATGTGGTTCAAGTTTTATTTAGTTCCCTCACATAATCATCTCTTTCAAGGTAGTTCCCCCAGTGAGGCCATCAATTGATTTTATTTTGAAATTTCCATTAAATAAGGTGTTAAGATCAAAGAAGAAAGCTGACGATTCTTCTCAGTGTTAATTACCTAATTCTTTGTAATATTTCAAATTGGGACCCAGTGCCTGATGCCATAAAAAAAAACATTAAGCAGGAAAATGAAAGGCAATTTTGCAACTTCTTTAAAACATTCAGCCAATCCCAAACCTCTCCAGCCAAAGAAACACATTCAATGTACAATCAATATAAAACACACAAAATGCTGGAGGAACTCAACAAAGCAGGCAGCATCTATGGAGGGGAATAAACAGTTGATGTTTTGGACGAAGACCATTCTCCATTACTCTACCATGATATTCTTATGTCTGCCAGTTTGTTTTTTTTAAACTGTGGCTCCAGAATGGGAGAAGTTCTCAAGATGGCAGCATTCTGACGAAGGGGTGGGGGTGGGGGGGGAGAAAAATAATGATCCCTCTTGTAGGGTCTTGAAAGTGAGTGGAATCAGTTCAGGGTAGAGGTAAATGAAGTCATCCACTTGGGTTCAGGAGCCTGATGGCTGAAGGGTAATACTGAATGTGGGGACCCTGGAGCCAAATCTGAGGAAGGTGCTATGTGGCCTGATCCGTGTGTTCTAACTTAATTTCAGATTCACAGAAGTTTTCATATGATTTAAGATACTCAGTGTATCAATTTCATAAATTAAACCTGTTGTCCAACACATACGAGTTTTGCTGGTCCTTAAGAGGCAGAGAAAAAAGATGGGCAAATGAGTTTTTTTTGAGGTCGAGGGTGGTGGGTGGGGAGAGAAGGTGGAGGGGTGGAGTTGTAGATAGTGCCAGAGGGCGACTTCTCCCAGCCCATTCAGCAAAACAGTTAAACTCTTCTTCTAATGTCTCAATTTTCCTTTTCAAGGTGGCTGGGGTCCTACTGGGATCTTTGATCTACAGTGGCATTTAAACTGCGTTGTGTACCAACTCTTGTAGCTCGCCAATCGGCTGCATTTTCGATATGTCCAGGTTCAGACTGAAGTCGGACACCTTCGCAGTGCGGTCTTGCGCAGCCCTGTGGACACAAATTCTTGCCTGTGTTGTAAACTGATTTTTTTATATATTTCAAAATATACCTTATTCAAAAATATAATTATATACAATACACCATTCAATAACTTTCCATCCTTTACATACATTTCCATTATAGTCAGTACATATCCGTACTTATAGCCACCCACGTGGCACTCCAGTAGTTCACCTTACCATATCATTGTTGAGGGGTATACTCCCCGCCACCCGACCCCTCCCACTGCCGTGGGTGTAGAAACCTATACTGTGGTCCTTCCCCACCGGGCCCTTGCGGTGGCTGCACCGAGTTTCAGTGCGTCCTCAGCACGTACGCCTGCAGCCGAGAATGTGCCAGTCGGCAGCATTCTCCCACGGGCATCTCCATGTGCCGGTAGATCATCAAGTTTCGGGCCGACCAAAGGGTGTCTTTCACCGAGTTGATGATCTGCCAGCAGCACCGGATGTTGGTCTCTGTGTGCGTCCCCGGGAACAGCCAGTAGATCAGAGAGTCCTCTGTTACACAGCTGCTGGGGATGAAACGTGACACTAGCCCGTCCATCCTCCTCCACACCTTCTTTGCGAACTGACAGTGTGCAAAGAGGTGGGTCACAGACTCCTCCTCACTGCAGTCCTCCCGTGGGCAGTGGGGTGCGGAGACGACGTTCCGGGCATACAGGAGGGATCTGACTGGGAGGGCCTCTCTCACCGCCAGCCGGGCGAGGTCTGGGTGCCTGTTGGTGAGATCTGGCGATGAGGCATTTTGCCAGATGAACTGGACGGTCTGCTCAGGGAACCACCCCACTGTGTCCATCACGTCCTTCTCCTGCAGTGCCTGAAGGACACTTCGTGCCGACCATTGCCTGATGGCCCTGTGGTCAAAGGCGTTCTCCTGGAAGAACTTTTCTACGTAGGACAGGTATAGCGGCAACGACCAGCTGACTGGGGCGTTGCGCGGGAGTGGGGCCAGACCCATCCTTCGTAGCCAGGGCGACAGGTAGAACCTGGGCACATAGTGGTACTTGGTGCCCACATACCTGGGTTCTACACACAACCTGATGCAGCCACATACAAAGCTGGCCATCAGGGTGAGGGCGACATTGGGGACGTTCTTGCCCCCGTTGTCCAGGGACTTGTGCATGACGATCCGTCTCACCCGCTCCATCTTGGATCCCCAGATGAATCTGAAGACAGCTCGGATGATTTCCGAGCTGTAGGAGCAGAGGACGGACCACACCTGCGCCAAGTACAGCAGCCCTGAGAGCACCTCACACCTGATGATCAGGTTCTTGCCCGTTATCGATAGGGAGCGCCCTCCCCACAGTCCCAGTTTCTGTTTCACCTTGGCAGTCCGCTCCTGCCAGTTCTTGTTGCACGCCTCAGCCCCTCTGAACCAGATCCCCAGCACCTTCACGTGGTCAGACCTGATGGTGAAGGGGACACTGGATCAGTCGGGCCAGTTGCCGAAGAGCATGGCTTCGCTCTTTGTGCGGTTGACCCTGGCCCCTGACGCTAGCTCGAACTGTTCGCAGATGCTAATCAAGCTGCGAACTGACCTCGGATCAGAGCAGAAGACGGTGACGTCGTCCATGTACAGGGAGGTTTTCACTTGGATCCCTCCACTGCCTGACAGCGTCACCCCTCTTATGCCCTCATCCCTCCTGATGGCCTTGGCAAAGGGTTCTATGTTGTAAACTGATGCATAGAGGGAGCCAGAGCATCCAAGACAGTGAGAGTGGCTGTTGGAGGCCTCTGCATTAGTTGATCAATCACCCTCTTTCTCTCGATGGTGACTGAGAGCTTGCTGCGAATTCACAAGTCGGGGAACTCGAAATAAAAGCAATGCTTCAGACTGACTAACATCAAAACAGTGATTGCTTGTCTTCCGTTTTACTGTGGAAGGAGCGATATCTGTCACTCCATTGTTAGTGAGAGAGAGAGGGCCTGTGGGATGTCAAAAATGTTGGAGTGAACAGTTAGTTTTTGATGTACTGCAGACTATGATCTCTCGTTGGAGGCTTTGCTGTTGTGTGCATGGTGGGTGGTGGGAATGCTGATGCTTTATACTAGAATATGTGGGGGGAGGGTTACTGCTGCTTATGTGGGGGGAGGGGGGAGGGGCCTTTGGGGTTCTTACGATTTTTTTCTGCCATTCATTCTTTGGGGTTTTTCTTGTTTTGTGGATGTCTGCGGAGAGTAAGAATTTCTGGTTGTATATTGTATATATTCTCTGATACTAAGTGGAGCCATTGAAACCATTGAATATCAAGATCTGGCTAATCCTGGGCTAGAACAGCAGTGCAGGAAGAACATTTCCCCTGTTAATAGGGACCACAAATCAGCCAGGATTTCCCTTGTGTTCTGAGATGTTTGCAAAATTTGATCGGGTCACGATGATTTCTTCCCTCCTCCTGAGCAAACGATCTTCACTCAAAACAGCCCGTTGCCCAAGTGCTCCTGCTGCGGGGGAAACAACAGGAAGAACAGAGGAGAAAACAGACAAGAAAATTACTTGTAATTGAGAGTGCATCATTGCAAGCAAAATTTCACAATCTCCCAGCCCAAATTGAATGTTAAACGTAGCAGAAAAATGAAGAATGTTTATTTAATCAACAAGGTTTCACATGCAAAAGACACTAACTGGGGCAGTGGGGGGGGGGGGGTACATACCTGTGCTCAAACAGTTAATTAGCCTTCTCTGCATAATGCGCTTTGCACCTCAAAGGGTTAACACTGCACAAGTGCTAAACTGTGTTACAGTAAACAGCAGAGAGTAGAAATGCTACATTAGCTCCTGCCATAACAAGTCAGATTGTGACGTAGTAAGCTGTTCTCGTGGCCACGACCCAGCCCTCTCAGATGAGGATGCCTTCCTATAGGAAAGCAGAGAGATTTCACTAATTACCCGGGATAGATACACAGGAGGATTTATTTCACTTTACTGTGACTGTGTGATGTACAAAGCTCATTGAAATCTCAGGCTGATTATTGCTGAAAATACCACAGGCTCTTGTGAGTAACAGTTTTCTCCCTTTTGCATTTTGGTGATTTTTATAAAGCAGAATGCTGACAAAATTCTAGCAACCTGTATTTTTTTCTCCTCCTAAATTTAGCTGATCCTAAATGCTACAGTTTTAAATAATGCAGCAGCGCTGTTAAATCTTTACAGAACCAATTTGGCTGAGATGAGTGATGCAACACATTAAATTCAGGTGGAGGGGGAGAGTATTTTAATTCAGCTTGGGGGAGTCTTAATGTCTTCAGTTTTAAAATACAGAGTAATGATGCAATCCCAGAAAGAAAACAGCCTGAGAATCGAACTGGTAGGTGGCAAAGGGCCCAGTTTGAAAATGTACCCATGGACTGCAAATGACAGTTTTGCTCTCTCTCCTAGAAAATGCCTGCATGTTTTGTGGTCTGCTCTGGCAAATACAGTACCTGCTTATTTTACTGCTCGAAGGTTTAGATAGCAAGACTAAAATGTTTCATTTTCAAGATTTACAAAGTTCTGCAATGCCTTCCTGTGAAATCTCACTCTCTGCAAGAAAACTATGTTTTATTTAGGAAAGCGATCTGCAAGCACAGTGCTGTGGGGAGTCAGTTTTAGAACATAGAACAGTACAACACAGTACAGGCCCTTTAGCCCACGATGTTGTGCTAACCCATATAAACCTATTCCGTGATCAATCTAACCCTTCCCTGCTACACAGCCCATAACCCTCCATGTTTCTTACATCCATGTGCCTATCAATATCTAAAACTTTTTACATTTTAAAAATCAGAAGAAAAGCTTGTATATAGAAACGTTGAGATTGTCTCAAATAGTGAGAATGGTGTAGTTTCTGCAGGTATAATTTCATTTCTACGAGTACTGTTGTTAGCCTTTTGAATGCAAGGATAGAGGTTTCAGGCTGGAAACCAGATGGGAGGGAATATTTTTAAATACAGTGGATTCCAGTTAGTTAGGACACATTGGGACCAGTACATTTTGGCCCAATTAAGCGGCTGCCCAATTAGCCGAAGTTTTGTAGAAATAGGTTAAGAGGTATAAAAAAGACAAAATGAGTAACAAATGTGTTTCAGTGAGATACAGAACAAATTAGAACACTACCAATAGTACTACAGTACTATAAAACTATTATTTCCTAATAGTTATCAACAGAGAGATTCATCTAATGTATGTAATGAATAAAATTAGCACAGACACCTAGTGCAGATAAAGGACTGCTTTCATACAGTGCTACTGATAGTTGCATCCTTTAAATCTTCATTTTAATTGCAACATTCAAGATGATTGTTGATACCTTCGAATTCTTCATAGTATCTAACTTGTTGAAGCAGAGAAATTGTTTCATTTTCACTCCCCACTCTTTCTGGCATCTCCAAGCCAGAATGCTTGAAACCACAGTGAGCAAAACAGTTCGGAATTATCTTACTGCTTATTTCTCGCCAACAACCAATGAGAAGAATCACTGCTTTTTCAACACAAACATATGGAACTGATGCTATCTAAAAGCTGTTTGATCTAATGGCCACACAAGAGCGCGTGGCTGACGCTAGTTAGAACCTGTTCAGCAACAGTCTCCCGTCCCAATTGAGTGGTATAGTGGCCCAAATAGACAATGGGAATCCCAGCAATTTTCTCGATTAGTTTTTCTTCTTTAAGAGTTGTCCCTAGTAAGTGGCTGCCCTGACTAGCCAATTGCCCAATGAACCAAAATCCAATGTATCTTAATTCATAGGATACTTTGTGTTCAAAATCCAACATTAGCATCACAGCATTATTGGGGAGGACAGGACAGCACAGCTAGTTTTCAGGGGCAGATTTTATTTCCCAGCTGTATCTTATGATATCTGATGTGGCCTAGGCCTTGCTGGAAGTGTTAAATTTGTTCAATATTGGGAACATTCATACTTCAATGATGACAAAGGGCGTTTCTCCTTGTTGGTCAACAGTTGAAATGGAGAGTTCAGAAAAATGAGGGGTAATTTTGTTGAAACTTATTGAATATTGAAAGGCCTAAGTACAGTGGACATGGAGATGATATCTCCTATAGTGGGGGAGTCTAGGACCAGAGGGCACTGCCTCAGATTAGAAGGACATCCCTTTAGAACAAAGATGAGGCTGGTGAATCTGTGGAATTCATTGCCACAGATGGCTGTGGAAGCCAAGTCATTGGGTATGTTTAAAGCAGAGGTTGACAGGTTCTTGATTAGTGGAGGCATCAAAGGTTATGGGGAGAAGGAGGAGAATGGGCTTGAACAGGATAATATATCATTCATGATGGGATGGTGAAGGAGACTCAAGAGGGTCAAATGGTCTAATTCAGCCCCTATGTCTATGGTCTTGAGAGAGAAATGTATCATGCAGATATTGTGGGCCAAAGGACTTCTTCCTGTGCCGTACTGTTCTGTGTTCTATTCTATGATACAATCTACAATGTTGGGTTATAAGGTAGTATTTATAAAAGCTTCTTACATTGTACTGAAACTGGAAAATAAGCCCAAGAGATTCTGCAGATGCTGGAAATCTTGAGAAGCACACAAAATGCTGGAGAAACTCAGCAAGTCAGGCAGCATCTATGGAGGGTAATAAACAGTTGACATTTGCAGTCAAGACCATTCATCAGGACTTGGAAAGGAAGGGTAAGATGGGGGGGGCAGGAAGAAGTACAAGGGGCAGGTGATAGGTGAGAGCAGGTGAGGGTGTAATAGACAGCAAGGCATTGCTTGTGAGCTCCCCCTTCGCCCCCATTATTTTAAGGGGCTTACAGATTAATAAGGGCTTTAGGTCAAAACTTTGAGCTGGGCAGTCCCGTACCTGCCAGCTTCCATGCCATATCCACCTGTTTATGATTGTTACCTTTCTTTTTTTGTATTATTATTCAACTTAACCTGCCACAGCTCAACTGCTACTGAAGCTCCAAATGTGTCTTCAATCTCTAGACCAAAGCAGTTCCAATTGACCTCCAGTCTACATAAACTTGAGCTAATTAAAAAATACTATTGCCCAATTTGCAGCAAACTCCATTCCTTTGCTCAGTTTCCATATGATCTCCAAGGCAAACAACAGCTTGAACTTCAACTCTCTTTATGATCTCACACACTGTTTCTCTAATGGACTTTAGCCCTCCAAGACTATTGCCAGCCTCAAACTCTTGCAAATGCTTAGTTTTAATTGTATCCTTGGTAAACATGAATCCATCAGCCGAGTTCTCTGCCGACACTCCTCTGTCTTTTAGTAATTCTCAAGAGAATAAAAAGGAGGGTTGAGTTTGTTATGGATCAAATCCCAAGGTTGACTCACTTGGTTGCCACTTAACGAGTATGTACAAACAATGGATAATGATGTGGACTAACATCATCGGGAAGTTTTGGTGGCAGTCTGCCTGGGTTCACCCTTTTGTAGGATGCCCAGTTAGGTGATGTATCAGTGGAGCTGATACTGGTTGGTAGGTGGGTGGAGGAGGGGATAGGGCTATTAAAACACAAAAACTCAACACCATCTTGAAAGCTTCTTCCCGCAAGCAGTTAATCTGATCAATCATTCCAGTTAGCCACTCCCCTCTATTACCTCAGTCACTGCAATGCACTGTAAACACTTTAAACCAATTTTCATAACTGTTTTCATTGTAGTTATGCACATTTTATTCCATTTATTTTTATATAATCTTTATTCTTTATAATAATTGAATGTTTCTTGTTGCATGTCGCGCCAACACATCACAACAAATGCCTAATACATGTAAGTGTATGGCAAATAAAGTTGATTTTTGAAATGTAAATACTGGATTGGATTAATATGAGGGTCTTCAGGAGGATGTAGGCCTGAGCCTTGGGAGGAGAAAGAGGACGGAACCTATGTCAGCTGGGGGTTGGGAATGGAGGAGAGGAGACAGAAGTATGAAAGTTAATTTAAGGGCTTGGCAGACAAGGTTCTCAATCTAGCTCTGTGAAGCTCAGGTTATCCCAGTACTAACCAGCAATGATCACCTTTGGAACTCCTGAGCTAAATGAGGCTGAGATGCTCCAAAAGGAACTCAAGGGGTCTTAAATTCAAGAGTCACCCAGTGGGAGCGTGGCTGGGCTTACCTGTGTAATACACACTGAAATTAATGATGTTGGTTTCAAGTAGCATTCTTTAGTGATGATCTTGCAGTTCTTACAGGTAACAGACTAGGTGGCTGCTTTGCAAGCATAATAATCCATAATAATACATGCAACATTCTTGCAGCTGCAAGGAGAGTGTTACCACAAACCAGATGGACCAATGATGAGTGAATGGATTGTGGGAATGTGCCCCTAGGGTCCAGAGAGAGCTGGAGAAGCTGTAGATGTTATATTCCTAATGCACGGAGCTAAAGACTGCTTCCAGGGCAACATTGCCAGGGAGATGACCAAAGAGGTGTTAATGAATGCCTGTAATTTGTGGGAAAATTAGTGAAGTGCCTATTCGTGTGGAGTAGACAAAGTCCCCTCAATGGAGAATTTTGGTGGTTTCCCTAATGTAGTGAGGAGAAATGGCAGAAACAGCAACAGAATCTAGAATGATTGAGGTAGGAAGCTGAAAAAGATCAATGGCAAAGCAGTCAGGGCATATGTGGTGATAGTCAGTTATCTCAGTGAAGAAAAAATGCATTTAATGACTGACTTCAAATACCTTGGCTTCAGAGGAAACAAGATTGGTAGCAGATAGACAGGGTGGTGGTGAAGGCCTCTGATCTTCATCATTCACAGCATTGACTATAGAAGTTAGGAGTTATGTTGCATTTGTATAAGATATTAGCGAAGCTGGTTTAGTCACCCGATCACCCTGTCATAGAAATGATATCATTAAGCTGGATAGGCTAAAGTCAGCATGGTTTCCTTAAGGGAAAACCTTGTCTAACAAATCTGTTGGAATTCTTTGAGGAAATAACAGGCAGGATAGACAAAGTAGATTCAGTGGATGTTGTGTACTTGGATTTTCAGAAGGCCTCTGACAAGGTGCCACACATGAGGCTACTTAACAAGATATTAGCATTAGCTGATTGGCAGGACCCAAAGTGGGAATAAAGGGATCCTTTTCAGATTGGCTGCTAATGACAAGTGGTGTTCTGCAGGGGTTGGCGTTGGGACCACTTCCATCAGTGATTTCAATGATGGAATTGATGGATTCATAGCTGCTTACAGACAATACGAAGGTGGAGGAGCAGGTAGTGTTGAGGAAGCAGAGGGTCTGCAGATTAGGAGAATGGGCAAAGAAGTGGCAAATGGAATAGTGTGTCAGCAAGTGTTTGATAAGACTTGCCCTCACTAGCCACCAGTGCAACGACTTTCACAGATTCAACACTCTGGCTAAAGAAATTCCTCCTCATCTGTTCTAAATGGACATCCCTCTATTCTGTCGCTCTGCCCTCTGGTCCTAGACTCCCCCACTATAGGAAACATCATCTCCACATCCACTCTATCTAGGCCTTTCAATATGCAATAGGATTCAATGAGATTCCCTCCTCATTCTTCTAAATTCCAGCAAGTACAGGGTCATCACATGTTAACCCTTTCGTTCCTGGAATCATTTTTGTGAACCTCCAATGGACACTCTCAAATGCCAGCACATCTTTTCTTAGATAAGGAACCAAAGCTGCTCTCAGTACTCTAGTGTGGTCTGGCACACTTATAAAGCTTCAGCATCACATTTTGCTCTTATATCTTGGAAATAAATGCTAATATTGCATTTGCCTTCCTTACCACCGACTCAACCTGCAAATTAACCTGCACGAAGACTCCCAAGATGCTTTCCACCTCTGCTTTTTGAATTTTCTCCATTTAGAAAATAGTCTATGCCTTTATTCTGTCTGCAAAAGTGCATGACCATACACTTCCCCACACTATATTTTATCTGCCACTTCTTTGCCCATTCTCCTAATCTGTCCAAGTCTTTCTACAGACTCCCTGTGTCCTCAACATTACCTGCTCCTCCACTTACATTTGTATCACCTCAAACTTGACCACAAAGCCATCAATTCTGTCATCCAAATCATTGACATATAACATGAAAAACAACATTCCCAATATCGACACCTGCTGAGCACCACTCAGACGACAGTCAACCAGAAATGTCCCCCTCTATTCCCTCTCTTTGCCTCCTGCCAGTCAGCCAATCTTCTAAATCTGGTGCACACAAAGTTGCCAAGAGTAGTGGGAAACTGGAAGATTGGGAAAACTTTAAAAAGCAACAAAGTATTACTAGGTGAGCAATAAAGAAAGGGAAACTAGGTTATGAAAATAAACTGGTACAAAATATAAAAATGGATAGTAAAAGTTTTTATAATTATATAAAGTGGAAAATGGTGACTAAAGTGAATGTAGGTGCCTTGGAGGATGAGAAGGGCGAATTGATATTGGGTAATAAGGAAATGGCTGAGACTTTGAATGACTATTTTGTGTCAGTCTTCACAGTTGGGGACACATCTAACATGCCAAAGAGAGATGATATTGATGCAATAGGAGGTGAGGACCTCAATACAATCGCTATCACTAAAGAGGTAGTGCTGAGCAAACTTGTGGGCCTGAAGATAGATAAGTCCCCTGGTCCTGATGGAATGCATCCCAGAATACTGAGAGAAATGGCAGAGGTTATAGTAGAGGCTTTGGTGAGAATTTACTAAAATTCTCTGGACTCTGGGCAGGTCCCAGTGGATTGGAAGATGGTGAATTTCACACCACTGTTCAAAAAAGCTTGTAGGCAAAGGGCAGGTAACTATAGGCCAGTTAGTTTAACATCTGTAGTTGAGAACATGCTTGAAGCTATCATGACAGGAGAAAAATCGAGGCATCTGGAAAGAAATGAATCCATTAGGCAGATGCAACATGACAGCAGAGGCAGGTCCTGTTTGACAAACTCACTGGAGTTCTTTGAGGATATAACGAGCGCAGTGGATAGAGGGGAACAGATGGACGTTATTTACTTTCCAGAAGGTGTTCGATAAGGTGCCACATAAAAGACTTATCCATAAGATAAGGATGCATAGATTTGGGGGTGATGTATTAGCATAGACAGAGGATTGGTTAACTAATAGAAAGCAGAGAGTTGGGATATATGGGTGTTACTCTGGTTGGCAATCAGTGGTGAGCGGTGTGCCACAGGGATCAGTGCTGGGCCCGCAACTGTTCACGATATACATTAACGATCTGGAAGAGGGGACCGAGTGTAGTGTATCTAAGTTTGCTGATGATATTGAATTGAGTGGAAAAGCAAATTGTGCAGAAGATACAGAGAGCCTTCAGAGAGATATAGGTAAGTTAAGTGAGTGGGTAAGGGTCTGGCAGATGGAATACAATGTTGGTAAATGTGAGGTCATCCATTTTGGAACAAAATGAAAGAGCAGATTATTATTTAAATGTTAAAAAATTGGAGCATGCTGCTGTGCAGAGGGACTTGGGAGTGCTTGTGCATGAATCACAAAAGGTTGATTTGCAGGTGCAGGAGGCTATCAAGAAGGCAAATGGAATGTTGGCCTTCATTGCTAGAGGGATTGAATTGAAAAGCAAGGAGGTTATGCTGCAACTATACAGGGTACTGGTGAGGCTGCACGTGGAGACCTGCATACAGTTCTGGTCTCCTTACTTGAAGGAGGATATACTGGCTTTGGAATTGGTGCAGAGGAGGTTCACTGGGTTGATTCCAGAGATGAGGGGGTTAGACTATGAGGAGAGATTGAGTCACCTGGGACTGTACTCGCTGGAATTCAGAAGGATGAGAGGAGATCGTATAGAAACATATAAAATGATTAAAGGGATAGATAAGATAGGGGCAGGAAAGTTATTTCCACTGGTAGGTGAGACTAGAACTAGGGGACATAGCCTCAAGATTCGGGGGAGTAGATTTAGGACGGAGATGAGGAGGAACTGCTTTTCCCAGCGTGGTGAATCTGTGGAATTCTCTGCCCAATGAAGCAGTGGAGGCTACATCAGTAAATATATTTAAGACAAGGTTGGATAGATTTTTGCATAGTAGGGGAATTACGGGATATGGGAAAAGGCAGGTAGGTGGAGATGTGTCCATGGCCAGATCAGCCATGATCTTATTGAATGGCAGGGCAGGCTCGATGGGCCAGATGGCCTACTTCTGCTCCTATTTCTTATGTTCTTATGTTCTCATGTTCCCAATCCTCTAATTTCCCACTAGTTTTTGCCATATTATATGAACTCACTTTTGCTTTTATGCTGTCTTTGATTTCTCTTGTCAGCCACTGTTGCATCATACTCCCTTTAGAATACTATTTCATCTTTGTGATGTGTCTATTCTGCGCCTTCTGAATTTCTCCCAGAAAGTCCTGCCTTTGCTGTTCTGCCATCATCCCTGCTAGTATCTCTTCCCAAACAACTTTGGTCAACTCCTCTCTCATACCCCTGTAATTCCCTTTACTCCACTGTAATACTGATACATTTGACTTTAGCTTCTCCCTCTCAAACTGCAGGGTGAATTCTATCATATTATGATCACTGCCTCCAAAGGGTTCCTTTACCTTAACCTCCCTAACCAAATCTGGTTCATTACCCAACACCCAATCCAGAATTGCCTTTCCTCTAGTGGGCTCAACCACAAGCTGCTCCAATAAGGCATCTCGCAGGCATTCTACAAATTCATTCTCTTGGGATCCAGCACCAACCTGATTTTCTCAATCTATCTTCATATTCACAGGCCAGTGATGTTGTAGGGATGGAACTGGACTCTCTGACGGTGGTGTCTGAAAAGAGGATGCTGTCTAAGTTGCATGCCATCTTGGTCAATGTCTCCCATCCACTACATAATGTACTGGGTGGGCACAGGAGTACATTCAGCCAGAGACTCATTCCACCGAGATGCAGCACAGAGCGTCATAGGGAGTCATTCCTGCCTGTGGCCATCAAACTTTACAACTCCTCCCTTGGAGGGTCAGACACCCTGAGCCAATAGGCTGGTCCTGGATTTATTTCATAATTTACTGGCATAATTTACATATTACTATTTAACTATTTATGGTTCTATTACTATTTATTATTTATGGTGCAACTGTAATGAAAACCAATTTCCCCCAGGATCAATAAAGTACGACTATGACTATTGAAATCCCTTGTAACTATTGTAGCATTACCCTTATATGCCACATCCTGTCTACTGCTCCGAGGCCTGTATATAATTCCCCTAAGTGTCTCTTTACCTTTGTAGTTTCTTAACTCTACCCAGAAGGATTCATATCTTCCAATCCTATGTCACCTCTTTCTAAGGATTAGATTTATTTTTTTTACCAACAGTGCCACCCCACCCACTCTGCCTACCTGCCTGTCCATTCAATATAATGTGTATCCTTGGATGTTAAGCTCTGATCTTCTTTCAGCCATGACTCAGTGATGCCAGTCTATCATATTACGTGCTATAATAGACACAAGAGTCTACACCCCCCCCCCCATGTTTCTCTGCCAGTCAACAAGACCAGGGCTAATATTTTATCTTCGAGCCTCTTCCCTGGATTAACCCCAGAACCCTTTTATATCTGAAAGTCACTCTGTATCTTCACTATAGTCAGGGACTAAATTTCCACAACGCTTTTGAAAAAAGAATTCCAGAAATCTCCGGGTAAAGGTCCAGTTGTCATCTAACTCCTGAAGGGCAAACCAATTACTTTGAGATTGTCATGCTTGAGTCAGGATACCCAGCAAGGAGATGTATCAAATCTGCACAAGTCCAGTAAGGACTTGATCTTCAATAGATCTCCTCTTTTTGTTTTTGAAACAAAGATCTACTATGATATCAATGCTGAGTTTGCTCACTCTCCCCATGGTCTTGTAGCTTTTCCCATAATATCCAGAAGGCCGTAAGATATAGGAGCAGAATTGGGCCATTTGGCCCATCAAGTCTGCTCCATCATTTCATCATGGCTGATCTGTTTCTGTCTCAGCGTCAATCTCTTGCCTTCTTCCCATAACCCTTCATGCCCTGACCAATCAAGAATCTATCATCTTCTGCCTTAAATATACCCAATGACCTGGCCTCCACAGCTGCCTGTGGCAACAAATTCCACAGATTCTCTAGCCAAAGAAATCCCTCATCTCTGTTCTAAATGGACCTCACTCTATTTCAAGGCTCTGCCTCTTTATCCTAGACTACCCTACCATAGGAAACTTCCTTTCCATATCCACTCTATTGAGGCCTTTCAATATTTGATATGTTTCAATGATGTCTCCCCTTATTCTTCTGAATTCCAGTGAGTACAGTCCCAGAGCCATCAATCAGTCCTCATTTGGTAACACACATTCCTGGAATCGTGCTTGTGAACCTCCTCTGAACCCTCTCCAATGCACATCCTTTCTTAGATAAGGGGCCCAAAACTGCTCACTGTACTCCAAGTGAGGCCTTACCAGTGTCCTATAAAGCCTCAGCATTAATATCCTCGCTTTTATATTCTAGCCCTCGCAAAATAAATTTTAACATTAATTTGCCTTCCTCATCAGAGACGCAACCTGCAAATTAACCTTTAAGGAATCCTGTACGAGGACTCACAAGTCCCTTTGCACCACAGATTTTTGAATTTTCTCTCCACTTAGAAAGAAGTTTTATTACTTCTATCAAAGTGCATAACCATACATTTCCTGACACTGTATTTCATCTGTCACTTCTTTGCCCACTTTCATAATCAGTCTAAGTCCTTCTGCAGCTTCCCTGCTTCCTCAACACTACCTACCCTTCCACCTATTTTTGTACTGTCTGCAAACTTGATCACAAAGCCATTAATTCCATCATTGAAGTCATTGACCTATAATTTAAAAAGTGGTCCCAACACAGACCCCTGTGGAGCACCAGGAGTCACCAGCAGCCAATCAGAAATGGCTCCCTTTATTCCTACCTTTTGTCTCCTGCCAATCAACCACTGCTTTATCCATGCTATTATCATTACTGTAACACCATGGGCTCTTATCTTGTTAAGCAGCATGATGTGTGGCACCTTGTCAAAGGCCTTCTGAAAATCCTTTTATCCCAAAGACATACAGGTTAGTTCGCTAAGTGGCAACTGTAAATTGACTCGTAGAATGGAAGGAGAATATAGATCGCAGAGAAAGTCTAGATGATGAGAGGGATTTCCTGAAAGCCGGTACAGAACTGATGGGGTGAATGGCCTGCAAAATCCTAATGTGTGATTAATTAACTTTGTTAACTTTTAAATTTAACCTTCAATGCTTATTTACACAGAGCACACAATAACACTATTTAGGAAGATACTATAGTGACATTTAATATTTTATTGAATGATAGGGTAAGCATTTAAACTCCAAACTTAACTCAAAATAAGCATTATAAAAGGTTTGGAACTTGATAATTTATGAAAATAGTGTAATACATTATATTGTGCCTTTGGGAAAATTATTAGTTCAGTCCTCCAGCATTGATGAATAATTTAATCTTCATACTTTTCTCTGAATCCACAAGACAGCACTAAGTCCAAAGACTTGTGTATCTGGTATGCAATTTAGCAAACCACTGTGTGGTATAAACATGAGAATTTAGGTCAGATTATTCACTGAGCAGCGGAAAGAAGATTATGAATTAAAACCAAAAATCTGCCAGTGCATGAAAGATGAATACAACAGAAAATGCTGGAAACACTTAGGAGGTCTGGTAACACCTGAAGAAAAGGGAAACAGCATTTCACATTAGAGACATAAGATATTGCAGATGCTGGAAATCTGGAGTCACTTCCCCACTTCTTTTTAAACTCTATCCCACCAGCTCTGATCACCCCTCACCTGTCGATCTGCCCATCATGCACACATTCCTCCACCAGTTCCCCTCTTCACCTCATGGTCCTCCGTCCTCTCCTATAAGAGTCCATCTTCTCAGCCCCTTGTCACTTCCACCTATCACCTTCCAGTTTCTTACATTATTCCCACTTTCCTGCTCCCTCGCCTGCCTAACAACCCCATCCCGCGCCCCCCCCCAATCACCTGGATCCACTTCACCTTCCATCTGTTGCTCCACACCTTCCCCAACCTTTTCATCTGGTTTTCTCCCCTCTTCCTTTCCAGTCATGTTAAAGGATCTCGACTCCAAACATTTCCCTCAATAAATGCAGCCTGACCTGCTGAGTTCCTCCAGGACTCTGCATGTTGCTAACATTTCAGGTTTGGAACGTCCATCAGAACTTGGGAATTGAAGACAGTGGGTAGCAGAGAAGGTGGCAGAGGGATGGGTAGATCAAAGGAAATATCACTGATATGGTGAGGCCAGGGTGGCTGATAATTATGGTTAAGATCTAATTAGTAATTTAAATTTGTGTAATGTGCTGCAAATGATAGAATTGTGGGGCATTCCCAACAGGTTAGACAATAGAAAAACACACTCAAATAGATGATAGGCAGAAGTGACCGATTGCGGTACAGACAGAAAGTTTCCTAATGTTGACAAATTCAGTAGAAGTTTACAAATGCTCTGAAACTTGTGCTACAGTGCAACCTTACCATAAGAGTTTAGGAGGCCACAGAAATCAGTGTGAGAGTGGGGTGATGAATTAAACTGGTGGGCAACAGGAAGCAGATCACCACAGCAGATTGAAGGCAGGTGCTCTGCAAAGAAGATGTAAGATGGTGACTTGCCCACACATTCACTGTTACTTGGTGGCCACGATGTGGCTGAGCTGTTGTGGTTGCCTTAGAAGCCGACTGCTACCTCCTGAGTAAAGGAGAAGAAAGATAGGATGTTTACCTGTTCCATCCTCAACAGCTGATTCTTTCATTCAGTGTATTTTTCTTCTGGGATGAGTTTGTTTGCCTATCCACTGATAACAGAAGAGTGCTTTGCACATGAAACAACAGGACCACAATGAGAAGTTAATGAATAAATACATGTGGATTTGTGGATGAAACTGCTTGGGAATACAGTGGATTCCAGTGAATTGGTTAATCAGAGAGCTTATTTGGGACAACTCTTAAAGAACAAAAACTAATTGAGAAAATAGCCAGGATTCCCTACTTTAATTTGGGACACTGTGCCATTTAATTAGGACAGGAGACTATTGCTGAAAAGGTTCTAACTTGCATCAGTTATGTGCACTTGTTTGGCTGTTAGATGCTATATTATGCTTAGAGCAAACAGTTTTTAAATAGTGTCAGATGTGTGTTTGTGTGATGTTTGTCACTGATAGTTGGTAAGCAAAAAGCAATTCAAACTGTTTTGCTCACTGTGGTTTCAAGCATTCAGGCTTGGAGATACCAGAAACAGCCGAGAGTGAGAATGAAATAACTTCACTGCTTCAATAAGTTAGGAACGATGAAGGATTTGAAGGTATCAACAAACATCTTGAATGTTGCAATGAAAATGAAGATTTTGAGGATGCAATCATCGATAACATTGTATGAAGGCAGTCCATTATCTAAACTAGGTGTTTGCGCAAATTTTGTTCATTGTGTACAGTGCCTCAATTCCTCCATCGATGACTACTAGGAACTAATACAGATTTATAGCACTGTTGTACAATTGGTAGTGTTCTAATTTTTCTGCACTTCATTTAAGTACAAATTTGTTATGCATTCTATCTTTTTAACTACAGTATTTCAATGAATTGGGGTAGATGTTAGATTGGGCCAAAATATACTGGTTTAAGTATATCCCAATTAACCAGAATCCACTGCAATTCAAAATATGAAATTAACTTTGCATGAAAGTTGAAGATGCCACATTTATGTGTCCATCAATTGAATTGATAAATTTCCAAGATCATTCATCAAGTCATTATGAAGCTTCATGTATGATCTTGGGCTGTATTATTTTTTGTGACTACGTTTTCCTGCTGTGCTAACTGTATGTGTTATGTTTGACTGTTGGTAGTATATTTTGTTGTTGACTCTGAAGGAACGCTGTTTTGTTTAGCTGTATACACGTGTATGGTTGAATGACAATTTAACTTGAACTTGACTAGTCAACACTTCAGTTACCAGTCCTCTCACAACAGACCAACAATGCTATAACATTTAACACTCATTAGATGGGCACTAAGCAATCCATGCCAGTTTTCCATCAGTCCGATCATATGTCCGTTGATAGTGTAGTGTCTTCATGGTAACAAATGCCTTTTCCAGTGCATTTATCCCCTGCCTGACAACCAGCTCAGTACATCAACATTTTTCAAGACCCAGGTCCACACTTAAGAAAAAAATTCAAAGGAAATTTGAATAGAAGTCTTGGAAACAGATACAGGTATATCAGGCATAGTGAAAGAGAAATACCAAGGAGGACTCATTGGATTAAACAGTAGTTGCTAAGTTACCCAATTATTGTGCTGCAGAGTAGCTGTGATCTCAAATTGTGATCTGAACATTAAGTAAAAATGCAGGAATACAATAGCTATTTCTTTCATCCAAATCATTGTATCAGACTATTGGCTTTCATTGGCTTCTTGCCCTGTGACACTTTTGTCTTCACCCATTTTGAAGGAATGACTTTTGTGTGAATACAACCCAAGGTATGGTCAGGTTACCCAAACCAATTTATTCTTCCCAAGAAGAAATGGCAGTAAGTAACCTATTAAATGGTGGCATATCAGCAATTAATTCCACATTTCCTTTGACATTAAAATTTCGCAAGGCACACTCACGTGATTCTCAAAACTGTTGTCAAGCTGCAAAAAGGGGTATGGGAGCAGGTGACCATAAAGGGGGATAGAGAGGCAGTGGCTTCAAGTGTTGAGTTCAAGGACCATGGTGACTAACGGCAGAACTACCAATGATAAAGTGATTAAATTCAATGTTGATCAATGGGCTGTGCAGGAATTTGCATATGAATAAGAATTCAAGTGAAAGTGTTGCTTAAATGGAAATCAATGTAGGGCAATAAATTTCAGCTCTTTAAACAGAACTTTGTACTAATTAGAACAGGGAACAGTTGTTTAACATCTACATCTTAGTTTTCTACAGAGAAAAAGGTATAATAAACAGAACCAACTCTTCATACCTACATTGATATCCATGAAGTTCTTGGCTGAACTTTTACTTCAACACTAACTCAAAGTGCAAAGTAAATTTATTATCAAAGTGCATGCATGTCACTATATGCTACCATGACATTCATTTGCTTGCAGGCATTCACAGTAAATAGAGAAACAATAGAATCAATAAAAAACTACATAGAGATGGACTGACAACCAATGTGCAAAAGACAACAACTGTACACATAGAAAAAATATTGAAAACATGAATTGTAGAGTCATATTCCTGGTTTGCCCCCATATCCCTTAATATCACAAAGTCTATTACTCTGCCTCGAACATATTGAGCAACAAGCATCCACAAGCTTCTTGGGTGTTGAGTTCCAATGATTCACCAGCTCCTGTGTGCAGAATTACTTTTTCTTATCTACCCTGAATGGCTGCTGGTTTTTAAAGGCTGTGGCCCCTAGCTGCAGATAGCTAGAAGAAATATCAGCTGCACATCTGCCTAATCAGGTCCTGTAGGAGTTTTATGTTTTCATTAGAGAACCTCCTTGTTGTAAACTAAAGAGAGCTGAAGCCCAGATTGTCTGTCCTCTACTGAACAAATCCACCAGTTTAGAAATTAATCTGGTATATCTTTGCTACACTTCTTCTGTGGCAAGCCTGAGATTTGCAGGGTAGGAAGCAAAGAGATCTACACTAAATACCTAATGTATTCTCACCAAGGCCCCATATAACTGGAGCAAGACATCAGCACCCTTGTATTCAAATCTTATTGCTATAAAGGTCAGCATTATGCGTCTTTCTAGTTGCTTGTCAAACATGCATGTTAATTTTCATTGTTCCATGTATAGGACATCCAAATCCAATGACATCACTATTTTTTAAAAAATGCTCAGCTTTATTTTTGGATAAATTGCCTCATTGTATTCTGTCATGCTCTTGCCATTTAATAAGATGGTCTTAATCTCACAAAGCTTATTTGCATCCTCCTCAAAGCCAACACTGCCAGTTAGCTTGGCATCTGCAGCAAACCTGAATTTGCACCTCTAGTCCAAATCATTTTGAACAGCATTTTGAACAACAATAATGTACCCACACCAAAAAAAAATCTCCAGCCTTGTTCCTCCTCCCCATTTTTGTCTGCAACAACTCAGTTTGAGATGTAGGACACCAGTCAGACATCACTCCCACCTAGCTCTAGATCACCCTGGAAATAATCCATCAGCTAAGAACGTCAAATAAAAGCCGAGATGCACCACAAATTGGCCTTGTCAAATGTCCATATGCTGTATCTAAGTTAACACACACCTTTTTTTATTGGTGGTTGGCAGACCAACAAAAAGACGTATTACCACCACCTAATGAACTGGAGTGTTAGGAGGATTCAGAAGAGTAGTCCTAACATCTACCACCACTCCCCCCCCCCCCCCAAGAAGAAATAATACTAATAAGGATAATAATAACTAAACAAATGTATAAAACACCAAATGCTATTGACTTGAATTGTATTTAAAAAACAAGTTTCAAGAAATTAAATACTTATGTTTCTCTCATACTTCTTGCCCATACTCCACCAAACTATCCAAAGTAACAATATTGTTTCCCAGGGTCTGCTTTCTCTCCCATTCACATGCTCTATGTTCCAATAACATATATGAGACTGTTCTGGAAGCTGACACTATCTACATTCACCTGGTATGTTTACCAAGTCTAAGCGATGTGGAATTTTAATTAGTATGGCTAAGTCTATGCTAATTATAACTTCCTCCCTTCTAGGTCCTCCTCTCCTCCAAAGTGAAGTAACCTTTTTCTGAATTCCATATAAATACCTCCCCTTCAATTGTGTGTCCTACAATCCCATCAGATTGAGAGAACATAACCTTTAATTAAAACCTGTGCCTCCCCCTTACTTAGTGGAATGGGAACATTAATAGCACTGACCTTCAGAGATTGTTTAGCCAACCTGTCAACTACTTCATTTCCTTCCACCCCTGCTTGAGCAAAAAGCATACTTCTACTTCCAAATACTGCAGCAGATATAATATTTGTCAAACTTCCAACAAAATGCCTGGACTGCTATTGGACACACCCACCTTAAGACTACACAATGCAGAGAAGGAATCACAACAGACAATAACACAATTAGGCTGTGCAGTCCTCTATCCACTGCAATGCAAGGATTGCCACCATTTCAATAGTATAAACTGAAAGCTCATTAGACAACCATTTTCTATTTGACACCTGAAATTCAGGGACATAGACTGCTGCGCTGGTGTTATGAGACACTGGGTCTTTCGAGCCATCTGTAAACACTGGGACCATTTAATAATATTGATAATATACATACACAGTCACCACCACCTCTTCAGTTACACACCAGGCACATTCTGACTGCCTCTCCTGAAGAGTGAAATCTACCTTAGGTAAAGGAAATAGTCAGGGAGGAGTAATGGATAAAACCACACTAGGAGCATAGGTCATACTAGACAGAGCCACATTCTGTCTGATGATTTCCTTCACACCCAAAACTGCAATCTTGACATTCCCAACAATCCTTCGATATATTCTTAGTTGGATAATCATCCTCACGACCACTGACGTGTACCAATAATTCAAGGCCACCAGCAGTCATCACAAATACAATGGCATCTGATCCATTTCTACTTGCAGAGCAGAAAATGGAGAAGACCTAGCACTACCACAACACAGACATAAATCCTGGGTTCCAGCAACATCCAGCTATTTCAAAGAGGGAGGAGGACAATGCACTTGCTTCTCAGTGAGATAGTTCTGGCTTTCATCCCAGTCAATTACTGAACTAATTGATTTCTATTGAGAGCAGCTGATGTCAGTATAGATGCAATAAAAAGGGTGAGAAAAATAAGGCAAAACATACTTTCTAATTCTTACTTTCCAATCCACTATTGGAAAGGTGAATCAATAAATTAAAAATTAATATAACTGAAAAATGTTCTGTACTTTTGCAGGATAGAGTTAATACTTTGTAACAAACCTTTGCATACATGTTTGAACAAGACTGCAAGTTAGTAAAAAAGTACTGCCGATATCCACCTGCTTAAGCGAATGGGTAGAGAACTAAAAGGTGGCAGCTTTGGAATGGTAATGATATCTTTAATGACTTGGTCCCTTGAAAAGAAAAAAAAGGAGAAAATTATCGATCTTTTTTTTGAAGTATTCACCATCAATGTAGCTGGACCAAACACCTTCTCATCAATGCTCTTCTTGCTCAGATATAAACATTACATTTTCTGTTCAGTTTACAGAATGGCTTGGATTTATATCTCATGAGCACGGAAACAACTTGTCACATCAATCTGTCTGTTAACAGTTCTGGCACAGAAACTGTTCTGAGGGCTTCTGTTGTGTAATGCCAATATAAGCTGCTTTTCCCCCCCTAGTTACCTGATTCATACAAAAAATATCTGCATCGTAGCCAAGGTTACTACGTGTATTTAGTTCAGGGGTCCCCAACCTTTTTTGCACTGCACTGCGGTCCGGCCGACCGGGGGTGGGGGGGGAGAATGGTTGCCAACGTACAAGAGGAGCAGTCAAATATGTTGTTTACCAGATAAGACTACAATGACCATGAAGCCTGTGCGGGCACCAGTACGCACGCGTGCACGTGCCGATTATTTTTCTACAAACCGTTTTTGGCGATTCTGTTTGGGGGCGGGGTAATCACGACCGGAATATTGGTAATAAGTGGCTAATACACTCAATTTTGTTTCTAAAAGGGATTATCTAACGAATTTAATGTTAAACACACAGAGCATATTTTCCTCGCATGAATATAGTGATAAGTCAATTATCAGGGGAGCTTGAAGTAAGTGTTGAACGAACTTCCAGTAGAAGTGGTAGAGGCAGGTTCGATATTATCATTTAAAGTTAAATTGGATAGGTATATGGACAGGAAAGGAATGGAAGGTTATGGGCTGAGTGCAGGTCGGTGGGACGAGGTGAGAACGGCGTTCGGCACGGACGAGAAGGGCAGAGATGGCCTGTTTCTGTGCTGTAATTGTAATATGGTTATGTAAGTAAGTCAACAGCATCATAGCATTTTAAGTAACGTTTGGATATTAAACACACAGCGCATATTTTCCCCGTATGAACATACCAATACACCAATATCGCTGAATCAGTGGGAGCCCTGGGCTTGTTTTCCTGCAACAAGACAGTCCCATCGAGGGGTGATGGGAGACAGCGATACTCGAAGGGGGTTCCTTGTGTCCAGTCTATTCCGCAATTTAGTTTTTGTTATATTCATTGCAGAGATATGTTGGAAATGGAAGCAACGTTTTCGGTGCTTCCATGGCCATCTCAGGATATTTAGCCTTGACTTTGATCCGGAATGCCGGCAGAGATGTTATGTCAAAGATACTTTTCAGCCTACCGTTATTTGCAAGCTCGAGGAGTTGATGTCCTTCCCGCGCTGACATGGATGACACGCAGGTAATGACCTCGCGTGCGTAATGGCTCAACAGGGGCGTGACAGGGAATGAGGAAAGGTGCAGCTGACTCCTATCACCAAATCAGATCGTTTTCTCGCGGCCCGGCGGTTGGGGACCACTGGTTTACAGAATGGCTTGGATTTATATCTCATGAGCATGGAAACAACTTGTCACATCAATCTGTATGTTAACAGTCTTGGCACAGAAACTGTTCTGAGGGCTTCTGTTGTATAATGCTAATATTATGAGCTGTTTCCCCCCCCCCCCCAGTTACCTGATTTACACAAAAAATATCTGCGTGGTAACCAAGGCTACCTTGACAAATGTCTGCTCATTAATACATTCTTTTTTGATCTGCATCCTCAGTTGCAGGGGTCTCACTGAATTAAACAATAGTATCCTCAATCGTGAAAGGTCTGTCCTCCAGCTTTAATGCAACCATGCCAGCTCTGTCTACTGCAGCAGGTATTTAAAAAAAACATTCATTTTGTGAAAACTCTGGTAAAACAATTTCAACTGTTGTACATTTCTTCTTTAAAATAAACATAATTTTAATGCAAGGTTTTTAAGACAACTTTTTTTGCCTAAACCTTCAACCAGAAGTTGAGCTGTGCAATAATATAGTGAAATGCAATGAATATTCTAAATGTAATATATAAGCAGTTAATCAGTTTGAACAATAACCTGACAGCAAATGGTAACAATCTGACATAGGAATAAAGGAGCTGGAGTTATTCAGCAGCATCTATGGAGAGTGCAAAGTAAAGTCAATGCTTACAAATAATGTTTTTTCATCCTGAGCAGCTGAGTATTTCCTGTAAATTTTATGCTTATTTGTTTAGAGTTTGGTACTCTTAATACTAGTATTCTTATACTTATGAACTTGCTGTGTTACCACTGCAAAGGAGATTAGAAAGGCAAGTCTATATCTGAAATAGAACAAACTGTGTTGCTTTCAATACATGACCTGTAAATTTATGGAAGCACATGCCTCTTTCCAAAATTAAGAACTACCAATCTTCGATCTGCAGATGATCAATGTTCAGTCATATAATCAACTATCTCAGTAAACAAGAATAATGGTAGTAAACAAATGAGAAGATCCCATGTGGGAAAATCATTGGGCTGAAATTGAGTAGACGGAGCCAGTGCACCATGCTGAGGTGCGCAACATCCATTAGCTTTGTAATTATTTACAACATCATATATCTGAAATCAAGTTCCCATTTTGGCAGCTATCTGCATACATACAGCTTTTTTTAAAAAACTGCTTGGTCATAAGATGTGGACGTCATTGGCAAAGCCAGCTTTTAATGCCCTTCAAATGAAAGGCTTGCTAAACCATTTCAGAGCGAATGTAAGAGTCATCCTTTTTAGCAGCTGTTCAGTCATATTTAAGAATTGCAGATTTGTTTGCTTAAGTATTATGGACCAAATAGATTTTTAATATAGTAATTCAGACACTCATGATCAACATTACTGATACTAGACTTTTAATTTTGTATTTTTCTTATTGACTAGTGACCAAGTTCAGATCAGAATGGAACCTGGATCACTGGAGCACTGAGTATAGAACATAGGATAGTACAGCACAGGAGCAAGACCTTCAGCCCACAACGTCTGCACTGAACATGACGCCAAATTAAACCATTTTCATCTGTCTGTATATGATCCATATGCCCCATTCCTTGGATATACATATGTCTATCTAACAGCCTCTTAAACACACTGTTAATCTCCCGTCAATCTCCAGTGCTCTAGAGAAAAGTTTGTTCTAACAGCTCATACCCTCTAATCCAAGCAACATCCTGGCACCTCTTCTGGACCCTTTCCAAAGCCTCCACATTCTTCCTGTCAGGGAGAACCACAACATGGGCATTGTGCTGCCCTCAAACACAAATGCTGCATTTTAATTAAGAGTATTTTTTAAAAAATAAAGAAAAAGATTAACAGAAACTGTTATAGCTGAGAAAGTGGACTTCACCTTTCTTTGATGTGCCAAAACGTTAAGATTAACTTTATTTGTTGCTTGTATATCAAAACATATAGTGAAATGTAATTGAACATATAATTCTCCGTAACTTCCACCACCTCCAACAGGATCCCACCACTAATCACATCTTTCCCTCCCTCCTCCACTTTCCGTAGGGATTGCTCCCTACGCGACTCCCTCGTCCATTCGTTCCCCCTCCCCCATCCCTTCCCACCAATCTCCCTCCCGGCACTTATCCTTGTAAGCGGAACAAGTGCTACAAATGCCCTTACACTTCCTCCCTTACCACCATTCAGGGCCCCAGACAGTCCTTCCAGGTGAGGCGACACTTCACCTGTGAGTCGGCTGGGGTGATATACTGCGTCCCGATGTGGCCTTCTATATATTGGCGAGACCCAACGCAGACTGGGAGACCGTTTCGCTGAACACCTACGCTCTGTCCGCCAGAGAAAGCAGGATCTCCCAGTGGCCACACATTTTAATTCCACGTCCCATTCCCATTCTGACATGTCTATCCATGGCCTCCTCTACTGTCAAGATGAAGCCACACTCAGGTTGAAGGAACAGCACCTTATATTCCGTCTGGGTAGCCTCCAACCTGATGGCATGAACATTGACTTCTCTAACTTCCGTTAATACCCCTCCTCCCTTTCGTACCCCATCCATTATTTATTTATTATTATCATTATTATTAATTATTATATCATTTTTCCTCTCTCTTTCCTTTTCTCCCTCTGTCCCTCTCACTATACTCCTTGCCCATCTTCTGGGCTTCCCCCCCCCTTTCTTTCTCTAGGCCTCCCGTCCCATGATCCTCTCCCTTCTCCAGCCTTGTATCCCTTTTGCCAATCAACTTTCCAGCTCTTAGCGCCATCCCTCCCCCTCCTGTCTTCTCCTATCATTTCAGATCTCCCCCTCCCACTTTCAAATCTCTTACTATCTCTTCTTTCAGTTAGTCCTGGCGAAGGGTCTTGGCCCGAAACATCGACTGTACCTCTTCCTATAGATGCTGCCTGGCCTGCTGTGTTTCACCAGCATTTTATGTGTGTTACTTGAAATTCCAGCAGCTGCAGATTTCCTCGTGTTTGCATATAGTGAAATGTATTGCTTTGCATCAAATCAAATCAGCAAGGATTCTGCTGGGCAGCCCGCAAGTGAAGCCATGCTCCTGGTGCAACATAGCATGCCCACAAGTCACTAACGTTAACCTTTATGTCTTTGGAATGTGGGAGGAAACCAGACCACTAAGAGGAAACCTTTGCAGAGAACTCCTTACAGACAGCAGTGGAAATTGAACCTCACCATGCCAATGTCTAAGCAGCCGCAGTCAGTTCATATCCTCTAATCCACAACAACATTTTGGTAAATCTCTTCTGTACTCTTTGCAAAGCCTCCACATTCTTCCTTTAAACAGGGAGGAAAGCAGGAAACAATATGGTGGTTTGGGCAAGAGGTTCTACCTGTACTGACATAAATTGGAGCAGAAAGATGGAGTGTATAAATGAAGAAGAAATGAAAGATGGAGTCCTGAGATATGTGCTGGAGAGCTGGAAATCCAGACCTTCTAGCACAAACTGACTGCCTCAAAAAGGCGTCATCCATCATTAAGGACCCCTATCACCCAGGGCATGCTACCATCATGGCAGAGGTACAGGAGCCTGAAGACAGCCACTCAATGCTTTAGGGACAGCTTCTTCCCCTCTGCCATCAGATTTCTGAATGGAAAAAGAACCCGTGTACACTACCTCAATATTTTTTTTTACTCTATTTTTCCACTGCTTATTTAATTTTTTTAATGTATTTCATTTTGTAATTTATAGCTTTTTATTATTATGTATTGCATTCTACTGCTTCCACAAAGCAACAATATCATGACATATGCCAGTAATACTAAACCTGATTCTAATTCTGATCCAGCATTACTGCATTATCTCCACTCTAACACTGGGATTTCATTGATAATATAAAGCTCAGCATATAATCTGCTAAATAATTGCAGAAGTCTAAAACTATTTTTAAAATAAACTTTCAGATTTTTATCATCTACTAAAATTGCAACAAATGGAAATGTGGCCAACGTTACAGAGCCAATTGTGCATCAGATGCTCCAGCAGATATCGTGATTACTAACATGAACAGAAGAAGAGAAACTAAGTCAGTTATCTAGGGTTCACAGTAATTATCCAAATTTATGAGTAAAGTCAAGGTAAAAGAATGTTTCACTTCGTACATAAAGTACACACAAATTTGCTTCTGCACTGATGCAGAATGAAGATCATACCAGCCACCTGGAGAGGAACAAATGATAATGACTGCGACTGTCCCATTTTGACTAAACAATAGCTTGATCTGCTAAAATGAAAATGATCAAATTTTCAATTTTGAGAAATTTAGAATGGTAACTTTCAAGGACTCAATGTCTGGAATTTCAAACTTAGAAAAATATTTTCCAAACAATTACTATAATATGTAATTAGTATTATACAATAGCAAACAAATTTTAAGTTCAGAATACATTTTAAAAATAATATTTTATTCAAGCTTCCTCAAAAGTATTAAAAGATAATATTTTTAAGAACATAAGCATCTTCCAAGTTTTAAAGTTCAAGAGTAAATTTATTATTGAAGTACATGCTGCTTTAAAATAATTGTTATGTGCAGATTGATTAACACATTACAATGATGACTTTAGTTCAAAAGGACATCCCTGAAGCACATCCCTGGAGAGTTCTGAGGTGGAACAAGTAAAATTGCGAGTTTGTCGGCTTAAATGTTCCTCCTCCCTCCACTCCCCGAACAATAATTGAAACAAACCACTCTTCAATAAAGTTGATGTAAAACAGTCATTATCTTGAAGATATATATCTAATGCTAGTTTTTGATACAAATCAGCAATTTCTTTCTACATCTTCTTGACTTATTAGTAACTTGAGGCTCATGAGAGAAATAACTAATTAGCATGCTAAATGCCTTTGACCGTTTTGAACAAGGGCACTGCTGGCCCACTGGGAAATGATATAGGTCTATGCAATTATGATTACAACTGCAGTTGCATCACCTTAACTGTAAGCACAGCAAAGTCATAGTACAAATGATGTTTTCTCATTATGACAGATATCAGTATAACTTTTATATATTCTGAAGAAGGGTGTAATTTTAATTATATCTTCTTTGCTAGGACCAAATTTCATTGCCGCAAGTGAAATATTTCTGACGTTTGATCTGATGCAGCAAATTTGTGGTCACTTATAGTTAAAACAAAGCTGAAATTAAAATGGAAACATTGCTTGATTCAAACTGTCATTTAAAGCTATCTAATTTTGGAATTTTGGGTACATATTTAGGTTATAAATTCCCAAGATATTTTAAAAAGTGACAGAAGTGCAACAGCATGTTGTAAACTCAGCTAGAAATTAATATTTTCATGTGCTTCATAACAAACTTGTATTCATATAGGATTTTTCACATATGCAGGATATATTCAATGCATTGTCATCATTATTGCCATGTGACTGCCTAAGTATATACAACAAGTTCTCATGAAGTTCTTCAATCTGAAACAGTAGCTCTGTTTCTCTCTCCACCAGATCCAGTCTGACCTGCTGATTATTTCCAGTATTCTCTGTTTTTTATTTTATACACAGTAAGATCTGGCAAACAGCATTGAAATAAATAATGGATAATCCACTTTAATAATATTGATTGAAAACTAAACGTTGGGTGTAAAACAAGGGTATCAGTGTCACTTTTAAGAGATTCAGTCTATGGTGAAAAATTGTAGACATTTTATCACACTAGATCCCAAATTTCTCATATTTAAGGAATATTATCTCGTGTTCTTCATAGCATTAATGATGTTATTGTCGCTGATTTTTTTGCGAGGGAGGGGATTGAGGGTTTGATGTTACCATTACTTTTTTTTTGCAAGGGAGGGGGTTGGGGCTTTGGGGTTTTTGATATTCCAGCTGCCATTTTCCATGTGGGTGATCTGTTAGTTATTTTGTGCGAGGGAGGGGGTGGGGGTTTTGACGTTTGTGAGTTTTGCTTTGTTTTCTTTTTTGTTACGGGAAGAGTTCATGTGTTTTCTTTCAACAAAGCCAATGGGTTTTTCTGTATTTCATGGCTAACTAGAGAAGACAAATATCAGAGTTGTGTTGTTGAGCCTTTGAACCTTTATTAAAGGATATTATTTATAATTATAAATTAGTTAATTCCTCTCTGGCAATCCCACAGGATTGAGGGTGTCTTGCTTTGCCCAAGGACTTAGGCCAATGTGAGAAATGCAGACTCTTTCACTATTAGGGGCAGGAGATATCTGTTAGGGTAGGTATGCGAGCAGTCTGGAAAGTAGTGCTCCCCTTCCAATGTTTATACTCAGACTCAGTCTGCTCTGTTGCATGGCCATTTTGAAGGAATATAGGCCAGTTTGTCCCAAGAGTCAATTGGAATGTTGTACCTTTTCAAGGAAGTTTTGAACATATATTTCCTCCATCTGCCTATTAATATCTTTCTGTAATATGGTTTAGAATATAGTGCCTGTTTTTGGAGTTTCATGTCAGACATGTAAATGCCATGGCCTGCTCAACTTAGTCATCTGAATGCAGTTAGGGCCTTAATGCAGACACTGATGTTAGTTCATTCATCCATTCACTGAAGGAGTACACAGTAAATTTCAGTTCATTTATAGTCAAATGTAAAATGAAATTACAATGGAAGTATTCTTTGATTGAAGGTCTTCGTTAAAGTCTATCCACTCTTTTGGGCAGCTCTTCTTTATGTTAGAAGTCGAATTTATAATTATTGATGTGCTAATGTGAATTCTGCACAAATAATGTTGTTGGTATCTTTCCAAATCTTTAAGGTGCCTACTGTAGTCGGTCCAAGTCCCAGAAATTTATAGGTGAAGGATCACTGCTACCTAGTAGACCACAGGTTTTGTCCCAGATCTGAGGTCTTGACCTCCAAGTACCCTTTTCTCAATCTACCAAAGCTGTGCTGGCATATTGAGGTTCAAAGTGGAGTGCATGTCTCATTATAGAGAGGTGGTTCCTGAGATACAAGAAGTGGATCATGTTTTCCAGAGTTTTACTGTGAACGCTTATTGTCAGAAGTATTGAAATTATTGGCTGGTTGGTAGAGATTTTTTGTATTACAGATGTTAAATATGAGGCCCATCCTCCCAAGTGCTTCAGTGAATGAGTCAAGGATGTTTTGAAGCTCGGTCTCCGAGCATGTTAAAGCCACAGAGGTTTAATCGCTGAGGGACAAGATCTAATTCGGTGAAACAAAGATTGACTTAAGGTGGTGGCAAGTGTACATTTTCGATTCTGAGCAAAGGCAAATGTTCCTAAATGCTTAATGGAAAAGGATCAAGAATCCAAGACAGAAACAATAATTCAATAACTCCGCAGGTCTCTTAATGGTACTTACTATGACAGTTCCATGGCACTTAATTGTGGTCTTTTCTCTGACAATCCCACAGTCTATTATTATAGTGTTTTCTATGACAATCACATAGTGTATTATTGTAATGTTTTCTAGGACAATCTCATAATATATATAGTTGTGCTGTTTACGACAACAATGCAATAGGGAATTATTATTTCAGTATTTCTTGTTGCAGGATTACATGAAGTGCTAGCTCTTTTGACTGCACAGCTAAGGCCGGATGCGAATCTCACAGCTGAAATTGGCTTCCTTACCGAAGTCTTTAGCGAAAATAGTTTTAACTCACTTATAAAGGTACAGTATTGCAATGCAGATGCACGAAGCATTCACATTTACTGCAATATACAGAATCCCTTCCTAGACCTGGCCTCAGAAGGTCATCAGTTAAAATGCAACTTGCAGGAATAAATGGAAATCACATTAAAGAGATTGAGTGGACTTGACTGAAAGATTACTGCAGAATAATATTGCTGGCCACATGTTGTGAATTGATCCATAGCAACCATAGAATTGGATAGCTTGCAGTCTCGCACTTCAGCATGACAAAATGTCAGTTCTTTACACAGAAGATAAATCAAATATTAACTTCCACAGCCTGGTTGCTTCTGAATCTCTTTGTGTAAGTGTAGAATTCGCAGGAAAGAGCAAAAATGGGGTTAACAGTTTTCATTTGTATTACAGATTCATCAGAAACTTCAGCAGTACATCCGGCAAAGTCCATTGCCTGCTATACACAGCGCAGCAGCTTTAGCTGAGAAGGTGAGTAGCTATAGTCAGAGGTCTAGGTAGCTTCGAACAAAGTTGTCTCTCCTCAAGGTCAGGCATTGATTACATTGAAAAATAGTTCGACTGTAAGTAACTTTAAGATCAGTGGAAAAGATCACTTTTAATGCTGAGAAGTAACCTTTCTCTGCACTGAAGTAAAAACAGAATACTGGAAGCAGGATGTCAGGCAGCATCTGCGGAAAGAGAAACTGAAAAATAATCTGAAATATCAACTCTGTTTCCATTTCTACAGATGCTGCCTGATGACATTTGGAGCATTTTCTGGTCTATTTTAACTTCTGCATTTGTTTATTGATTTTCCAATTCTCCATATTGTTATTTACCTGTGATCAGCGGGGTGACAATAAACCTGATGCTGGCAGTTTAGGGGGATATGAGATGAACCATTCAGTAATTGGATGCCAGGATGGAAGAAACCTTTGAACACTGCCTTACTGTTTTGCTCTCTTTATGCACTATTTATTTATTTTTATATATTTCTTATCGTAACTCCTAGTAATCTTTTATGTGCTATATCACTGCCACAAAACAACAAAGTTCATGACATACGTCAGTGACAGTAAACCTGATTCTGGTTCTAATTCCCTCCCACTCAGCCTGTGCATTTCTGATATCACCCTCTGGGTGTAAACGTTTTTCTTCATATCCCCTCCAAACCCTCTTACCTTTACCCTAATCATTGAAAAGCAGGGACTCTCACAACATTCAAAAAGTATTGTAATATGCACTTGATTCACCTTCAATAACTTAACTGCTATGCTACTGTTCCCATGGTGAAGGTTAAAAATGAAATAATTTAAAATTCTATACTATAGGCGTCCGTTAGTCTCGTGAGACCATGGATCTGCACCTGGAAAGTCTTCACTCTCCAGGGCGCAGGCCTGGGCAAGGTTGTATGGAAGACCAGCAGTTGCCCATGCTATTAGTCTCCCCTCTCCACACCACCGATGTTGTCCAAGGGAAGGGCATTAGGACCCATACACTTGGCACCAGTGTCGTCGCAGAGCAATGTGTGGTAAAATAGACATTGAAATAAGCAGCCATTCAGTAATCTAGCTAAAGATTAGCCAAACAAGCCACCAACAAACTATATATTCTTCTGAAGACTAAATCGATGGGCTCCACTTTTGGCAAGTGCAATTAAGTGACTCAGTAAGTGACACTGTGATGGGTGCACAGGCATCAATGATTTATGTTTTTAATTCCACTGCTTATATTGAGCTAATTAATGTAAGGTCAATGTTTGCATTATAGCTGGGCTGTTGATTATTCTCTCGGGAAAACTGTCTTAGTTATTTTTGTCATAAGCAAAATTAGTATCATAAATTACTTTTCTTAAAACTATACAGTTTAGCTCATTCACTATAAACTTCATAATGCTATTGTTTTTATGCTCGTTATTAATTTTAATATAATCAGTTTTGATTAAAAAATTAAGAATATGCCAATTAAAGATATTAACAAACCAAGGAAATTATGTAACCATTAAATACTTATTAGTTAATATTAAGATCAAAAGCTGTAAAATCCCGCAATTCCATTACAGCTGATGGCTATTAGACCAGGAATCTAGTAGGAAGCCACTAGCAGAATTACAAGCAAATTTTCCTCTTGTTGAGAAATTTTGACGATTAAATTGAGTGATAAGTCAAATCAACAATTAATAAGAGAGAAAAATGCAGTTGCTGATGGATGGGGCTGGTTCTTGCCATTGTCTAAACCTATCCTGTGCAGAAGTTTCTTCAAACTTTGATTCATTCAGAAGTTTAAATCTGTAGCAAGCCTGTGATGGGGTATCATAATATTTAGTAATTCTGAGACTAAGAGAATTGGCTGGTTGGATTCAATCACTTTTTATTTTGGTTTTAAATAAGCTTTGTGTACATTGTACCAGTGGATGATATATCAAAATCAGAGACTAAAATGGGCCTGACTTCATCAGGGGAGGCAATCATAGTTCTGTAGCATCTCTTCTTTTATGTGTGCATTTTCCTGGATGATCTGCTTTGTTTTCTTCTAAGCATTTCTTTCAGCTTGGAGAAAAAGTTTAAATTTCTATCCGTATAGTTTAGACAGCTATAGTTAAGATAAGAAGAGAAACTAGCATGATGATATACGGAGCATACTTTCCCTATCCTACTGATACCTCCTTCGATCATATTGTTTTCTCTGGACTATCTCCATCCTTACAGGGACAGTTGCTTAATTTCTGTTTGTTACTTTTATGTTAAGTAAAATTCTACGAGATATCACACTGAGGTCAAAAGTTCCTTCTGGGTTTTCGTAAGAAGACCAAATAAGTTTTCCCATTTACTCAGCCAACTTTGTACACTACAGCTTGAGCAGAGATCACGTCAAGCACAAAAAAAGTAATATTCTTTTAAAAATTACAAGCTAGAATCTGCATGAGGTGATGAGTGATAGATCAGAACCCTTATCTGTACTCCCTGTCACCTTCAGTTTCTAAGAGTAATGCTGAATATAAACTGTTTGAAGGGTGGATAAGGAACAGTTTCATTTTAGCTTGTACGTACATCAGCAAGACTGCAGTGTGACTATGTGTGATTCAATGAAACTGAAAGATGGGTGAAGACTAAAAAGTTAAAATCTAGAAGTTGTGATTAGGCATCACTTAAGAATTAAATAATATATACGTAACATTATTCATGATAACTAAAACTTTACCTTAGATCCATGTTTCTGATTATCTGTAAATTTCCATTCAAAACTAACTTAGAATCTTTACCCTGTATTGCATTCTGCTTGACCCTGTTTGACCTCTACACACAAACATCACTATCTGTTTATATTACTTCTTTCATAGATTTGCAACTGGTTACACCCATAAAGAATGAACAAGTGTACTGAAATTGCTATGTACTGATGATTTGTGACGCCTTTCAATGTGTACCATAGCTGGAGTCATTGTAATGTTGTATCACTTCCAGGCCTATAATGTATGTTGGGCCTTTACTAAGTATGGTCCTAAATGTGACCAACGAATGACTTTGCAGAGAATCACTGCATCCCTGATTCATTTTGTATTAAGATTAATGACTTTTAGGATGCATTCCTAAAATTCGGCTATAAAGTGGTATAGGAATTGCATGATGCTCTGTCATAGACTTATTTTTAAAACTCCTTTTAGATAACGGAGGAGCTGCAAAGTGGACCAAACAACAGTGACATAAGAGAATTGATACATTTACTAGCCAAACCACACCTTCAGGTAAGAATCATGTGTAATGCAGAAACAACACATTCTATATTTCAATTAAAACACATCCATTTCAACTTTGGACTTTCAATCTGGCATCTTGCACTTTAATGCAATTAGTTCCTTGTAGAATTCTAGGGGTATACTCAAATCACAGGCGTATGCAAAAACAAAAGGTTAGAAATTAGGAGGGAGCAACTGTGGCTCAAAGATCTGAAGCAAGTTGTTAGCTAAGAAGCTGCAGCTTTAAAAATAGCTTTTCTTTCCATGTCTTTGCCAATGGCATTCCCTCAACACCAGCAGTGAAAGTTATGGAAGTACACCTCTAGAAAGTAGTAATGAATAATAAATTTGAAATCAGCTCTAAAGGTAAACATAACGACCTACCCAAGATTGAAGCCTATGAATTCACTGGGTAACAGAAGGACTGTAACATGGTTTCTGCTACTTAAAGAGCCACTACAGTTGCTAGAGGAGTTTTTGTGAATTTAGTTAGAGCATCTCTTATCTGACTAAACAAAAGGAGCTAGCAACCTCCTCAGTGCTTATTCCTCTTATAGGCTACCACAATCACCTGTAAATATTGGTGCCCAGCAAACAATTATTCCTATAGACTGCCTGTAAATATTTAGAAATCAATAGATGCTGAAAACAATTGTGTCTTGAAATTAGCCCCAGAGTTCCCTGCTCCCTTATTGTCACATCTTCTTGACATCCTCATTCATAATTATTGTCTTTTTTCAGACTGATGATTCAGTTCTCTTAGGTTGGTTTTAACTTCACTGATCTTTGTAGCTGTGTAAGCAAATAATGTGGGCCCAGAAACCTGTAGCTGATTCTACAGGCATAAATAGTAGAGGGAAATGTTACCCATGTAAAACTCTAACAGGTAGTACTTACTTCACAATATGCTGTACTATCTGCTAACAATAGGTGAGGGGTTAGATGGAGTCAAAGGACAAGCACTGCTGAAATAAGGAACTCATACATCCTTGCCATAGAGGGAGTACAAAGAAGGTTCACCAGATTGATTCCTGGGATGGCAGGACTTTCATATGATGAAAGACTGGATGAACTGGGCTTGTACTCGTTGGAATTTAGAAGATTGAGGGGGGATCTGATTGAAACGTATAAAATCCTAAAGGGATTGGACAGGCTAGATGCAGGAAGATTGTTCCCGATGTTGGGGAAGTCCAGAACAAGGGGTCACAGTTTGAGGATAAAGGGGAAGCCTTTTAGGACCGAGATTAGGAAAAACTTCTTCACTCAGAGAGTGGTGAATCTGTGGAATTCTCTGCCACAGGAAGCAGTTGAGGCCAGTTCATTGGCTATAGAGGGAGTTCGATATGGCCCTTGTGGCTACAGGGATCGGGGGGTATGGAGGGAAGACTGGGGCGGGGTTCTGAGTTGGATGATCAGCCATGATCATAATAAATGTCGGTGCAGGCTCGAAGGACCGAATGGCCTACTCCTGCACCTATTTTCTATGTTTCCATGTTTCTATAAGCTCTGTTTGCAACTTATCATCAGTTCTGAGTTAGAAGCTAAAAATAAAAAGTCAACATGCTAGAAACATTCAACAGACCAGGTAGCATCCACAGAAACAGAGGCAAAGCTAATACTCCAGGATAGCCACCACTAACCATAAAAGGTGGAGGGGCTGGTGAGATCATCTTTCACAAAAATGAACATTTGTTAGAAGGTTTGCAATCAGAAGCCATTTAAATACCAATATACCAAGTATATATCACATAGTTTGGCTGGTATGGTACAGGTTGGTTGACCAACTCAAATAGGTGTTTTCCCATTTGTTCAAATAATCATGAAAGTTTTAGGTCCAAATTGTGTTTATGGTCAGATAATGACCAAAAGCCTGTACTTAGTTGATTTTTTGGTCTGCAAACTGTTTTTAATGTTTAGTGATAACCATTCTGGATGAAGAACATAAGAGAAAGGAGTTGGAGTAGTGCATTTACCCTGCTGATGTAACATTCTCACAAATCGACATTCCTGTCCAGGCACTTTAGGTGTTTTTCCTTTAGGGAAAAAATGCCATGAAGGACAAACTTCCTGCTCACTTCTCGGTAAATGGAGCATTTGTAACTCTCTGCCTCTCTCTTACACATCGCTCAGACACACAAAACCACATACAAACATTGCAGCTCGATTCTACGGTTTGTATCCGTAATTTGAACCCCAAGAACTCAAATCAAGTAATTATTAATCACCCAATGATACCTGAGAGGAGGGTCCGATTACAGAGTTGGAGCAATTCTATGCTATCCATTGTAATCATACGACTAATCTACTTCATCTTTAGATCTTTTACAATAAGTATCATTGCTGATTGTCAGTGATCACCATCAGACTGATCCCCAATATATTAAATGTTTAATGGATGGGACACAATCAATGTAATTTAGTCAACTCAATCAATAATTTCAGATTCTGAAATGAAAGTGCTGATAGCATTTATAAAAACTGTAAAATATTTGGAAGAGTTTGTTCACTTTGTGATCTCCAAGTGTGGAACACATTGATGAGGATCTAGAGATGCTGCTGTATCTGATACAAAAGCAAATTTTGTTGAATATTCACAGGCTGTACTCTCAGCACATGATACGATTGCACGCAAGGCCTTTGGTCCAGTTCTACCACCAATGCCAGATGATCTGGAAGTTGAGGATGAGGAGGAATCGATGAAGATTGTCCACCTTGTGAAAAACAAAGAACCATTGGTATTCAGAATTAATATTTAAAATTTGATTTGACATAAGTTGTTTGAATTCAATCCCAGGATATGGACGTGGCTGATTACGACCAGCCTTGCTTGCCATCCATCAACTGGGGGGAGGGGGGATTGTTGCTTTGTTGCTGCTTATGTGTGGGTGGGGGGAGCTGGGATGGGGGCTTTGGAGTTCTAACATTTAACTGTCATTCATTCTTTGGGGCACTCCTCTGTTTTTGTGGATGGTTGCGAAGAAAAAGCATTTCAGGATGTATATTCTATACAGTACATTTCTCTGACATTAAATGTACCTTTGAAACCTTTGAAACATTGGTGGCACTGTAGTCGCATTTCCTTCCCTGAGGGGAGATGAATGAACTATTCATTCAAACTTGGGTTTTAATGACAATCAGGTACAAAATTAACTAACAACAGCTTATTTGAGTAAATTTCTTTATACAAGTAGGTTGTTTTAAAATGCAATTAAAATCCAAGCCCAGAATAAATGTTCACAATAACTTTGGATCTATATCTTGGAAAATAAAATTCATGAAGACTGGTGCAAACCAGCACATTACTATTCCCATCCCATCAAATTTATCCTGTTACTTTTTCATGTCACAGTAGCTTCCACTATATTCTGCAACAAATCTGGATGAAAGATCATGCTGAATAATTAACTATACTTAATAATTCAACTGTAATAATTTATATCAATGTTTAATGCATCTGAAAGTGCAGATGGAAGATAACAGATGTGAATGATATACTAAATAAGAACATTATTGCATTTTACCTTGAGAAAGCAGTCCTTAAAAAGAAGCCAAAATAGTACAGTTTTAATTCAATGGAGTGATTAAAAACCTGCAGTTTAAAATGTCATTACACTTGACATAGCTAAGCATTGATTTGGACAACTTTTTTCCTGAAAGGCTAATGTAGTAGTGAGCATGGAAATTGGATGTGTGAAAAATTGGTTCAAGAAAATGAAGGCTTACTTTCTCAAACACGAGGAAATCTGCAGATGCTGGAAATTCAAGCAACACACATCTTTCTCATGGGCAGTTTGTGGAGCTGCTACCTCACGGCGCCAGAGACCTGGGTTGGATCTTGACCTTGGGTACTCTCTGTGTGGAGTTTGCATGTTCTCCCTGTGACCACGTGGGTGGTCCAGCTTCCTCCCACATCCCAAAGCCATATGGGTTGATATGCTAATCAGCTCTTGTAAATCATTCCTAGTGTGCAGGTGAACGGTTAAATCTAGGGGGAGTGTTAATGAGAGTAAAATGAGATTAGTTTAGAATTAGTGTTGATGGTTGGCATGAGTTTGTAGGGCCGAAGGGCCTGTATCCATGCTGTATCTTTCTATGACTCTGTATGATACATAGAACATTGAAATGGTTGAAACCATCTTTTTTTTCCTTAAGGAAGTTCCAAAGCAAAACTCTTTCATAGCAGACTAGGATAACAGTTAAATTAACGGCAATCAGTACACACTGCTGTACAGATTGCTTACATTTTAATTGCATTTAATTGGACTGAGGACAGGTTAAATGCTTATAACTAAAAGCATTAAGAACTCTGCCATGGACGGTTCCAAACCCAGCTGCAAAAGGAGGAGGACAGGGCATGGAGCTAGCAACCTCATCCCATTAAAAACCCAGAGCTACAGAAATGCCAAAAGAAGCTCCAAATACGTCAGCCCTGAGAAAGGAAGAACTTTTACCTTGAAGACATATGAAATCATGTGGTGAAAGTGGAAGCCATAGGGCCAATCAGCCTTCAGCCCAGGACAGAGGACTCTGATGAGCTGCTGCCGGTGGCATATGCCCCAGTAGGGGTGATGGGCTTAAGAAGGAGAAGAGCATTGAGCATTATCAAAGAATGGCATAAAACTGAGACTAAAGTGGTTATTTTTTGTGGTAATGTGTTAAAATATAATTATATTTGATGATATTCTTTTGAAAGATCTTAATATTCTGATAGATGTTAATGCTTAAAGCACTGTATGATATTGATGGTTTAAGGTTAAATTTTAAATTTCTTTGCTCAGACCTTCAACTTAATAAACACATTTACCCATTGGCAGAATAAGTTATTTGTATCTGTCATGCCACATTGTGGCTACACTAGGGCAATGATTAGCTGATAGAAAGAAATATAGGAATTAGTAAAACAAGGTAAAATGCCAGAACAAACTTCAACCCTTGTCGTTTAAAGCAACTATTTTTCAACAACAGGGGGCGACAATTAGGAAGAGTGAGCAAACAGGTGCGATTGTTGTGGCTCGGATCATGCGAGGAGGAGCAGCAGACCGTAGTGGTATGTTTTTTTCTTACTGTAATGACGGTTGCTATTCTCCTTTGGCAAATATCAGTAGAATAGTACAGCAAAGAAGGATGCCATTTGGCCCGACTTACCCGAACTGGCACTTTGGAAGAGCTGTCCAATTTGTGCAACTTATCTCTATAAGTGCTTCCCCTTCAAGCTCTTAACCAACTTCTCTTTGGTTACTTGCCACTATTAGAGAATGGTGCTCTGTAAATACAGAACCAAGGGAAGGGTTTGTGTTTCTTTTACCTTCCCAGCTCTTTCACCATGATCACATGATATCCTTGATGCAAATCCAGGAGAGTGGAGCAGAAGATTCTCTGGCAGCTTGAAACAAGATAACTGAGGATGTGACTGGGAGTGTGGAATATGTCCATGTTATTTAGGGCCAGGACATGCCAATGCAGATGAATGGAAAGTATCACCCGTAGCATTTAGCCAAGGAAACACTTGAGCTTAAGCGAAGGTGGAGCCGACTTAAGGGATTACTCAGTCCATGGGCAATATTTAACGTACCATAATACTAGAAAGTTTACCACATGTCAGAAAAGCAGGAGTACCATCCTGTTGCATTGGATTTGGTATTTGTTATTGTACAAAATTCCAACTACTTTCCTATTAACTGTTTTTCCATCCTCAGAGAGAAAATGTCTTCACCTTTCCATTCTCTAAATTCTCCCTTCCTCCAGTCATTGCTCATCAACTTAAAAGTGATCTTCACCGGCATTGAAACTAATGCCCAATAATAATAACCAAATATGGTTATTTGGAGCTTATCATAGTCATTTTGACTAATTGACAGCAATTCCTTTTGTAGTGCAGAATTTTAGTTGCTGTTGTTTATAACACACTGCTTTTGATTAATTTATAAAGGTCATAGGCAGTAACTGGAAGTGTATTATTGAACTAAAAGAGCAGTGTTGAAGAATTTTATACCCTTTTTTGTTTTCTAATCTTTAAATGCCAGGGATGTTTGCACAGTTCTCAGTATAGAGATCAAACTCAAACCCCTTGACTAAGTTGCTAGTTTTCACATGTGAGTCGGCACAGTGACTGTTAGTAAGTATGTTGGACAATTTCATAGCTGTGCCTAAAATTATACACACAAAAGTTAGAGGAACAGCACCTCATATTGCATGTGGGTAGTCTCCAACCTGGTGTAATGAACGTCAAATTTTCAACCTCCCCGTAACTGCTCCCACTTTGTCGCTTTTCCCAAATATCTTTCTTTCTGTCTCCTCTAAATCCAACTGACCTCCATCACCCTGTGTCTTCTGCCTCTGCATCCCCCTGTCACACACTCCTTCTACCAATTCCCTTCCCACTTCCTTCTTCATGCTTCATCATCCTCTCCAATCAGATTCCATCATCTTCCACACTTTGTCATTTCCACCTATCACCTTCAACCTTCTGAGATCATTCCCACTTTCTCCCCCTCTCATTTGCCGATCACTTGACAAGACATGCTCCATCCCTTCCCTCCATCTTTATAGACCGACTATCTTCTCCCTTTCTGTTAAGAGTCTCATCCTAAAACATCGACTGTCCGTTTCCCTCCATAGATGCTGCCTGACTCGCTAAATTTGGTGCTTTTTGTGTTGCTTCATTCTCTATTTGCAGGCTCTTGTAGAATCATGCTTTCTGTCATTAAGAGAGCCCTAGAATAAGATAAGACAGAATCAAAAAAAACTTTATTTATCCTGAAGAAAATTGTTGCCAGGTTGTTCAGTCAGAAATCTATACTTTAAAATACAAAATGTAAGCATTGAGGTACGAAAAAAATACAAAACGTGCATTAAAAAGTGGTAGTGCTAAATACGGATGTGCTATGAAACCATGTACAAGTGAGGAGGAGTTGTAGAGTCTTATAGCCACAGAGAGAAAGGATCTCCTGTGGCGTTGCATGGTGCACCTCGGTGGAATCAGTCTGTTACTAAAGGTGCTCCTCTGTTTGTCCACTATGTCATTGGAGGGGGTGAGAGGGATTGTCCATAACGCTCCGTAGCTTCTGCGGCATCCTCCTCTCAGACACAACCACCAGGGAATCCAGTTCCACCCCCCAGAACAGAACCAGCCTTCCTGACGAGCTTATCAATCTTTTTGGCATTAGTTGCTCTCACCCTGCTGCCCCGGCAGACTACAGCATAGAGTAGAACGCTGGCTGAACATCAGCAGCATAGTACTGTAGATGTTGAATGATCGGAGCCTCATCAGGAAGTAGTCGCCCTTCTTGTACACAGCCCCTGTATTTTTAGTCCAGTCCGGTTTATTGAGTTGTATCTGAAGTCCGAGGTAGACAGTGCATAGGAAGGGGGACAGGACAATCCCCTGAGGTGCCCCTGTGCTGCTAACCACAGTCTCTGATACACAGCTTGATTGAATATCTCCTCACTCCTCCTTCATTACCATTCCCTGGAACCAGTTTGTTTAACACAGGGAGGGAACTACTGATTCTGGGTGCCAAGGATTGTCTCTAATTTTTACAAAGATGGTCAATTATTTTGATTTTGTTTCTACAGGTTTAGTGCATGTTGGAGATGAACTGAGAGAAGTTAATGACATTCCAGTTGAGCACAAGCCACCAGAAGAAATCAGTCAAATACTGGTAGGTAATTTCTCTTTGAAAAGAAACTTATAATAAAAGAATTTTTGCGTGACTATTAAAGCATTGCATGCTCAGTCAGTTACTGCAAGATTCAAGATTACTTAATGTCATTTCCTGTACAAGTGGAAAAAGAAAATAATTGTTACTTCAGATCTAATGCAGCACACAAAAAAAATAATAAAAACAATAAATATAAATACATAAAATAGTTTATATTCATAGATTGATTTTATGTCCATAAAGTGATGTTAGGCTGTACATAAGGTGACTGGTGGAAAATAATATATTAGTGGTAGACTTAGTGGGTGGAGGTGTTGATCAGCCTTTACTGCTTGGGGAAAGTAACTTTTTGAGTCTGATAGTCCTGGCCTCGATGCTACATAGCCTCCTCCCTGATGGGAGAGGGCCAAAAACTCCATGAACAGCAGGGTGGAAGGGATCCTTCATGATGTTACTAGCCCTTTTCTGACACCTTTCTGTATCTGTCCTTGATGGCGGGTAGGCTGGTGCCAGTGATGCGTTGGGCAGTTTTGACTACCCGTTGTAGAGCCTTCCAGTCCGCCGCTGTGTAGTTTCAGTACTACAGCCTGTCAGGATACTCTCTACTGCACATCTGTAGAATGACGTGAGTATAGATATGCAAAGTCCAACTCTTCAGCCTCCTCGGAAAGTAGAGGCATTGGTGATCTTTCTTGACTGTGTGGGATGTGCTAGGAGTTTAAAACTGCTTGCAGCTTCCACTACCGTGCCACTGATGTAAAAGGTGGCGTGAGTGGTACGAGCTTCCTGAAGTTGATAACCATCTCCTTTGTCTTGTTGACATTGAGGAAGAGGTTATTTGCCTGGCACCGGGCCTTGAGCTCTTCCACCTCCTCCCCGTAAGCCATCTCTTCGTTGTTGGTGATGAGCTCCACCTCATGTCATGTGAACTTGATGGTGTGATTGCTCAGGTGTTTGGCCATGCGGTCATGTGAGTAGAGTGTTCAACAGTGGGCTCAGCACACAGCCAAGGGCGGGGAGGGGGGGCACCCGTTTTCAGGATGATGGGGAGGGAGGAGCGATTGTGTATACTGACTATCTGAGGTCTGTTTGTTAGAGAGTCCAACACCCAGTTACACAGGGGTGTATTTAGACCAAGGAGTAGGAGTTTGTTCACCAAGGTCTGTGGGACAACAGTGTTGATTGCTGAACTAAAATCCAGAAACAGCATTCTGTCACAAGTGTTCTTGTTTTCTTGATGTTTCAGGGCCAGGTGCACGACAGATGCTGTGATGTCTGTCGTAGAGCAGTTCTGTCAGTAAGCATATTGGTGAGTGTCCAGTGTGGTAGGAATGGAGTTGCTGATGTATGCCATTACCAGCCATTCAAAGCACTTCATAATGATTGGTGTCAGTGCCACCGGCCGGTAGTTGTTTAGCTCTGAAGGTGTAGAGTTCTTTGGTACAGGGATGATGGTGGCTGATTTGAAGTATGTGGAGACAGCAGCCTGGATGAGTGAAGTGTTGAAGATGTCAACGAAGACATCAGTGAGCTGGTATGCACATTTCCTGAGTACTCAGCCAGGGATATTGTTTGGCCTGGCTGCCTTATGGGGTTGACTCTCTGTAGAGTCCTTCTCATGTTTGCTGCTTTTACAGACAATGGCCACTCACCTGAGAGAATGGTAGCTTTAGATGGCTGGCATGGTGTTGTATGTCTCAAAGCATGCATAAGATTGTTTAGTGTGTGAGGGAGGGAGGCATCACTGATACAGTCAACACTGTTTTTCCTTGCATAGTCAGTAATGCTCTTGATGCCCAGCCACATATGCCAGGGATCATTATCAGACAGGTATTCCTGAATTTCTTTTGTGTAGGTGGCCTTTGCCCTCTTGATACCTAAGAGAAGGTTACCCCTGGCTGCTCTGAAAGCTGTTCTGTCACCAGAAGGCAGCATCCTGGGCCTTTAGTAGGGAGCACGCCTTAGTGTTCAACCAGTGCTTTTGGTTGGGCTAGGAGATGACAGTTCTTGAGGTACCAACCTCACCTACACACTTCCTGATGTATCCGGTGACAGATGAAGGATATTCCACAAGGTCTGTGTCTTTTCCATTTGTGGTCGCCTCGTTGAAAATTTGCCAGTTAGTCCATTCAAAACAATCCTGGAGCATAAAGATTGCCTCATTAGGCCAGACGGAGATGTATGGTAATATCTAAAATTTGGTGTTGTGTCAGGCTTTTCCTGCATATCTCTTTATTAGCACATGTTTCACTGTCAGACCGATTATATAAATGTTATAAAACACCTTGAACTAGTTGTAGGGTTGGATGCCAGATGTTTGCCTGTAAACCTTGATAACCTTAGCTGTTAGTGAAATGCTCACTTTCCTTGCTGGTGCTGATGTATCACACCAGCAGGTTATGAGAACTACCGTTGACTAATTTCAAATCTACATCTGGTAAAAGAAACATTATTCCTCTTGATTCACTTGCCCTAGGTTGTGTAGAAGAAGACAAAATGGCAAAGCAAAGCAATTACATGAAAATCTGAGGCAGCCTATCTTAGCACAAAAATCTGGAATTAAAATATCTAAACACTTAAATGAAGAGACAGGCTTGATAAAACAAACCTGTTTGTAAGATTACATCCATATTACACTAAAATTTATTGAGCATGATGTATCTAAATTAAAGTTTTATACAAATTACGTTCTCCATTTTCTTGACAGTGTCATTAATCAAACTGAATAGATTAAATCAATTGTGAAGTTGCAAATATGTGAGTTTAATAATAGGTGGAATAGAAGGATTAAAGGTCTAATCAGGAAATGCCAAGGATAGACACTTTTAAAGAGGTGATGACGTAAGTTTCAGGCTTCCCAATCTGGGGTCGACGAACCCCTTGCTTAACAGAATTGGTCCATGGCATAAAAAAGGTTGAGAATCCCTGAGATAGATGAACTTCACAGGCTAGACACAGACTGTTTTATTGTTTACTTCATGTAATCTGACCCCATTACAAACTGGAAACCTAATTTGATGTGGGGTTGGAGCAGAAGAGTTTGCGGGGAGGCCTGAAAGAGAGTACAAGATTACAGGGGGTGAATAGTGAGAAACTTCTAACCAGAGCAGAGGCATCTTAAACCAGAGAGCAGAGGTTTAAAAAAGATTCAATGGGATCTGAGGAAAACTGTTTTTGTCCAGAGGGTCAGTATGATCCAGAATGCACTACAGTACTTGAGAAGGTGGCGGAGGCAGGTACTCTCGCAATACTTAAAAAGTCTCTGGACAAGCACTTAAATTTCCAAGGCAAAGAAGACTGCAGGTCAATTGCTGGTTAAGAAGAAAGATTAGAAATGGGTACTTGATGATTAGCAAGGACATAGTGGGCCATGACTCTGTGATTTATTGTAGTTAACTAGTAAATGCAAAGAAGCCTGACATTCACAGAAGCTGAATGCTAAGCATTGAAAAGAACTGACTGTGTTCCCCTGGTGTCACTTTTTGTTTTGCAGGCCCATTGTCAGGGTTCAATAACCCTGAAGTTAATCCCAGCAGTCAAAGAAGAGGATCAGCTGAATGAAAGTAGGGTAAGGACAACCTGTGAACCAGGTACTCGCTCAAGCTGCTGTTAAGTAAACTGCTCAGTAATACTGCAGGAGCACAAGGCCTAACCAAAGATTTTGCAAGGATTTATCTGAGCAATTAAAGAGTAGCAATATTAATGATTGAATAATTAAATCTCTGTCCAACAGCATGAGGTTAACAGGAGGGTAAGCCAATGAAAGTTTTCCAAGTAAGAAAGAGAAATGACAAGGGTGATCTTGACCCAAGGAAGGCAAATTTAAAATGAGGAACTGCTTCACAAGAAGAACAATAAATATCAAATATAAGGAATAACCAAGGAAATGAATGATGTAAGTGGTTTTCTGAGACTGTTGTTTACATTATACGGAGAGGAAGGATTGACATAAATGTCAAGGAAAGAGAGTAAGTGGGATTTACATTAGCATCTTGCTTGTTAGCCCTAATGGATATTTTATTTTATAAATAATTCTTGTGTTCTTTAAGCAATTGTACCTAGAAACTCACCTTTAATCAGTCGCTGTCAATATACAATATAATTGGATCTCGACATTATATTCCACTTGTGAAATTCAATCCAATGAAGTCAATGAAGTGAACCTCTGGCACAGAATCCAATGCACTGACCAAGATCACAGTGCATTTTGCATATTGGACCAAGAACAATTTCTGGGCATTCGTGCCTTGAAGAAAATCATCAGCAAGATAATAATTTCAGATATGCTTTCTTTCCTCCAATAAGAAACTTGGTCCCATTACTGATATATCTGTTTCTATGATCCTATGTCTGTCAACTAACATGGAAAGTTCATTTATTATCGTCAAGTCTGACGCTTCACCAGGTTCCGTTGCATACAATATCTGCAAAATTTCTGCACAATACATCTTTAATTGATTAACAACATCTGAACTTTATATCATATGGAACTATAGTTGATAAATTCTATAGAAAAAGAAGCTTGATTAGATGCAGTTCTTCCTCCATAAGTTGTCTCTTCGGTTTCTACAGAAGTTGCCCTCAGAACTCTGTACTCACTGGAATTTAGAAGGATGAGGGGGAATCTCATTGAAACATTTCGAATATTGAAAGGCCTAGACAAAGTAGATGTGGAACAGATGTTTCCCGTAGTGGGGGAGTCTAGGACAAGAGGGCACAGCCTCAGGATAGAGGGGAGTCCATTTACAACAGGGATGTGGAGAAATTTCTTTAGCCAGATGGTGCTGAATTTGTGGAATTTATTATCACAGGCAGCTGTGGAGGCCAGGTCGTTGGATGTATTTAAGGCAGAGCTTGATGGGTTCTTGAATGGATACGGCATCAAAGGTTATGGCCAGAGAGTGGGGCTGAGGAGAGGAAAAAAAGGATCAGCCATGATTGAATGGTGGACTGGACTTGATGGGCCGAATGGCCTAATTCTGCTCCTATGTCTTATGGCCTCATAATCTAATGATGCACAATGTTTTGTAGATTAGGTCCAAAATTCCTAGTTCAATATACTTTAAATTTAGAAAATGAGACAGCAAAATGAGAAAATAGCTGTGGAGGCTGAATACTTTTTCAAGGCACTGTATATAGATCAGATGGAGAAATAGTAGAGTGCAGGGGATTGGTTGTAAACACCAGAGCACACTTGAGGCCCTATCTGGTCTATTCCTGATCCATTTCTTATGTTGATTTGAACTCAGAAAAGTGTAGGTGTTTGTTGAAGAAACAGTAAGTTAGATACAGAACTGGCAACTCAGTGAGAAACAGCCGCTGGAAACATGTAAAAGCTGAACTCCCTGTAGGAGATCATGCATCAAGGTAAAATTAATGATCGCTGAACTTAGAAACATAGAAAATAGGTGCAGGAGTAGGCCATTCGGCCCTTCGAGCCTGCACCGCTATTTATTATGATCATGGCTGATCATCCAACTCAGAACCCTGCCCCAGCCTTCCCTCCATACCCCCTGATCCCCGTAGCCACAAGGGCCATATCTAACTCCTTCTTAAATATAGCCAATGAACTGGCCTCAACTGTTTCCTGTGGCAGAGAATTCCACAGATTCACCACTCTCTGTGTGAAGAAGTTTTTCCTAATCTCGGTCCTAAAAGGCTTCCCCTTTATCCTCAAACTGTGACCCCTTGTTCTGGACTTCCCCAACATCGGGAACAATCTTCCTGCATCTAGCCTGTCCAATCCCTTTAGGATTTTATACGTTTCAATCAGATCCCCCCTCAATCTTCTAAATTCCAACGAGTACAAGCCCAGTTCATCCAGTCTTTCTTCATATGAAAGTCCTGCCAACCCAGGAATCAATCTGATGAACCTTCTTTGTACTCCCTCTATGGCAAGGATGTCTTTCCTCAGATTAGGGGACCAAAACTGCACACAATACTCCAGGTGTGGTCTCACCAAGGCCTTGTACAACTGCAATAGTACCTCCCTGCTCCTGTACTCGAACCCTCTCGCTATAAATGCCAGCATACCATTCGCCTTTTTCACTGCCTACTGTACCTGCATGCCCACTTTCAATGACTGGTGTATAATGACACCCAGGTCTCGTTGCACCTCCCCTTTTCCTAATCGGCCACCATTCAGATAATAATCTGTTTTCCTATTATTGCCACCAAGTGGATAACTTCACATTTATCCACATTAAATTGCATCTGCCATGAATTTGCCCACTCACCCAACCTATCCAAGTCACTCTGCATCCTCTTAGCATCCTCCTCACAGCTAACACTGCCACCCAGCTTCGTGTCATCCGCAAACTTGGAGATGCTGCATTTAATTCCCTCATCCAAGTCATTAATATATATTATAAACAACTGGGGTCCCAGCACTGAGCCTTGCGGTACCCCACTAGTCACCGCCTGCCATTCTGAAAAGGTCCCGTTTATTCCCACTCTTTGCTTCCTGTCTGCTAACCAATTCTCCATCCACATCAATACCCTACCCACAATACTGTGTGCTTTAAGTTTGCACACTAATCTCCTGTGTGGGACCTTGTCAAAAGCCTTTTGAAAATCCAAATATACCACATCCACTGGTTCTCCCCTATCCACTCTACTAGTTACATCCTCAAATTCTATGAGATTCGTCAGACATGATTTTCCTTTCACAAATCCATGCTGACTTTGTCCGATGATTTCACCACTTTCCAAATGTGCTGTTATCACATCTTTGATAACTGACTCCAGCAGTTTCCCACCACCGACGTTAGGCTAACTGGTCTATAATTCCCCGGTTTCTCTCTCCCTCCTTTTTTAAAAAGTGGGGTTACATTAGCCACCCTCCAATCCTCAGGAACTAGTCCAGCATCTAACGAGTTTTGAAAAATTATCACTAATGCATCCACTATTTCTTGGGCTACTTCCTTAAGCACTCTAGGATGCAGACCATCTGGCCCTGGGGATTTATCTGCCTTCAATCCCTTCAATTTACCTAACACCACTTCCTTACTAACATGTATTTTGCTCAGTTCCTCCATCTCACTGGACCCTCTGTCCCCTACTATTTCTGGAAGATTATTTATGTCCTCCTTAGTGAAGACAGAACCAAAGTAATTATTCAATTGGTCTGCCATGTCCTTGCTCCCCATAATCAATTCACCTGTTTCTGTCTGTAGGGGACCTACATTTGTCTTTACCAGTCTTTTCCTTTTTACATATCTATAAAAGCTTTTACAGTCAGTTTTTATGTTCCCTGCCAGTTTTCTCTCATAATCTTTTTTCCCCTTCCTAATTAAGCCCTTTGTCCTCCTCTGCTGAACTCTGAATTTCTCCCAGTCCTCAGGTGAGCCACTTTCTCTGGCTAATTTGTATGCTTCTTCTTTGGAATTGATACTATCCCTAATTTCTCTTGTCAGCCATGGGTGCACTACCTTCCTTGATTTATTCTTTTGCCAAACTGGGATGAACAATTGTTGTAGTTCATCCATGCAACCTTTAAATGCTTGCCATTACATATCCACCGTCAATCCTTTAAGTGTCATTTGCCAGTCTATCTTAGCTAATTCACGTCTCATACCTTCAAAGTTACCCTTCTTTAAGTTCAGAACCTTTGTTTCTGAATTAACTATGTCACTCTCCATCTTAATGAAGAATTCCACCATATTATGGTCACTCTTGCCCAAGGGGCCTCTCACGACAAGATTGCTAATTAACCCTTCCTCATTGCTCAAAACCCAGTCCAGAATAGCCTGCTCTCTAGTTGGTTTCTCGACATGTTGGTTCAAAAAACCATCCCGCATACATTCCAAGAAATCCTCTTCCTCAGCACCTTTACCAATTTGGTTCACCCAATCTACATGTAGATTGAAGTCACCCATTATAACTGCTGTTCCTTTATTGCACACATTTCTAATTTCCTGTTTAATACCATCTCCGACCTCACTACTACTGTTAGGTGGCCTGTACACAACTCCCACCAGCGTCTTCTGCCCCTTAGTGTTACGCAGCTCTACCCATATCGATTCCACATCTTCCCAGCTTATGTCCTTCCTTTCTACTGCAAACTTGTAGTCAAATAACATGAAGTAGTAGGATAATTTTCTTGACTGTGTACAGAGTTGCATGAATATTCAACTTAAGCAGATGTATAAGTTGTTATTTTAATCTTGGATTTTCAGAACGCTTTTTACAAAATCTCACGACGTCGATTAAGGTCAAAGGTAAGGAGTCACAAAACAGGAGGTAAAGTATTGTGCTGGTTAAACAATTAGTACAAAATTAGGAAATACAGTTGCTATAAATGGGATATGGCAGGTTGCAGAGGGCTAGAGGATAGGGTACTCTAAAGTCCAGTCAATGGTAGGCGGTGTATGATAATTGGTCTGTACTAAGAAACCGATGGAGATAGTTGTGTTAAATGGAACAGCAGAGTCCTGCCGATCAGGAATGCAATCAACAATAAGATTATTCCAATCTCCCTGTATCAACATTGTTATTCTGTTTATAATTTTGGAAAATTAATAAAAAGATTTAAAAAGAAAGAAAGGAATGCAAACAAGAAGTAACAGGAGATAAGCACTAAAACTATTAACCAAGTGCTGAGATATGGGGAGGGGGGATGTAAATAAACAATATAAAGGATTACTTTCATAGAGTGGTGTTGACAGGAGAGATGTAGAGAGTATGTTTCTTCTTGTGACAGGATATAGATTTAAGGGTCACTTGTTTAACACAGATTTAAGGTCAAAATATTATTCTCTCAGAGTATTATGAATTATTGGAATACTCATCCTCAAAGGGTGGAAGCATTTAAGCAAATACATTCAAAGTTAAAGTATAGTGCACAACTATGTTTGGATACTGGAAATGTGTCCTTATGGAATTCACAAATCACTACCAAAAACATTTGAGGGATGTAAAAAATGCTTTTAACAGAATTGATGTGAAAAATTTATATAAATAAAGACCAAATGTATACAGAGAACTGAACTTGTTTACGTAGGACACTGATTACGTAGGACACGTCAATTCACAGCAGGAAGCCACTTCAGAAGTTTGCTTTGGAAACTGACAGATCAATTTCTGCTATTGATATTTTATCAAAAAAAGTAACATTAATTTATGATTAATTAAAACAATTATTTTTCTTCTGGCTACAAGACAATCAGAAATTAGCTTGCCTATAAATAGTCATAGTCATACTTTATTGATCCCGGGGGAAATTGGTTTTCATTACAGTTGCACCATAAATAATAAATAGTAATAGATCCATAAATAGTTAAATAGTAATATGTAAATTATGCCAGTAAATTATGAAATAAGTCCAGGACCAGCCTATTGGCTCAGGGTGTCTGACCCTCCAAGGGAGGAGTTGTAAAGTTTGATGGCCACAGGCAGGAATGACTTCCTATGATGCTCAGTGCTGCATCTCGGTGGAATGAGTCTCTGGCTGAATGTACTCCTGTGCCCACCCAGTACATTATGTAGTGAATGGGAGACATTGACCAAGATGGCATGCAACTTAGACAGCACCCCCTTTTCAGACACCACTGTGAGAGAGTCCAGTTCCATCTCCACAACATCACTGGCCTTACGAATGAGTTTGTTGATTCTGTTGGTGTCTGCCACCCTCAGCCTGCTGCCCCTGGATGGAAACAGGGGTCACTGGTACCTTAGCTCTCCTCAGGTCTACCACCAGCTCCTTAGTCTTTTTCACATTAAGCTGCAGATAATTCTGCTCACACCATGTGACAAATCATTGCATTACTATTGGAGGAATGGCATCTCCAACAGGGGAGTCAATAAAATAAAAGATTTGCATTACAGGAAGTCACAAAATGGATTATTTTCAAGGAAAACAGCTTCTCTGTAATGTGGGGTTTTCAGTGTAGTAGATTTAAGAAGGGTGTAAAATATTACCAGGGTTACTTCAGGGTGTGAAGGGGAGGTTACAATGAGATCAGCCATGTTCTTCTTAAATGATTGTAAAGGTTCAACGGGCCAAAGGGCCGATTCCTGTATGCAAGTCATACACTCATGAGCATAAAATAAATTATGTTGTTGTATAAGGTGCTAGATCTATTTGTAACTTCCATTGTTCTGATCACTTAATCAAGAGATGTTTGGCGATGCAACTTAATGAATAATTCGAATCATCCTGGGTATAATAATGCTAAATAGAATTTAAGGAGTTCGGATATGCTGACTAAAGATTTTTGCGTGTCCTAATGCAAGTTTTCAATGTTTATTAAAGAATTTTTTCTCTGAAGTGAAAAGTTTGACTATCAGGAAACAGACTGTAAGTTAAAATTAATAAAAGTAAAATCATGAACAAGAAAAAAATCTGCAGATGCTGGAAATCCAAGCAACACACACAGAATGCTGGAGGAACTCAGCAGACCAGGCAGCATCTATGGAAAAAAAATAGTACAGTCAACGTTTTAGACTGAGACCCTTTGGCAGGACTGGTGAGAAAAAGATGAGTAGATTTCGCAGGTGGAGGAGGGGAGAGAGAAACTCAAGGTGATAAGTGAAACTGGAAGGGGGAGGGATGAAGTAAAGAGTTGGGAGGTTGATTGGTGAAAGAGATACAGGGCTGGAGAAGGGGGGAAATCTGATGGGAGGGGATAGAAGACCATGGAAGAAAGAAAAGGAGGGAGGAGCTCCAGAGATATGCAATGGGCAGGCAAGGAGATAAGGTAAGAGAGGCAAAGGGGATGGGGAATGGTGAAAGGCAGGAGCCATTACTGGAAGTTCAGAAGTCAGTGTTCATGCTATCAGGTTGGAGGCTACCCAGATGGAATATAAGGAGTTGTTCCTCCAACCTGAGTGTGGCCTCATCTCAACAGTAGAGGAGGCCATGGATGGGCATACCGGAATGGGAAGTTGTCTCCCAATCTACATCGGGTCTCGCCAGTACACAGGAGGTCACACCAGGAGCACCGGACACAGTATATAACCCCGTGGCCTCCTCTACTGTCAAGGTGAGGCCACACTCAGGTTGGAAGAACAACACCTTATATTTCATATGGGTAGCCTCCAACCTGATGGCATGAACATCGATATCTCAAGCTAACTGGTAATGCCCCCACCCCACTTCACTATTCCCCATCCCCTTTCCCTCTCTCACCTTATCTCCTCGCCTGCCCCATCGCCTCCCTTTGGTGCTCCTCCCCCCTTTTCTTTCTTCCATGGCTTTCTGTTCTCTCCTGTCAGACTCCCCCCTCTCCAGCCCTGTATCTCTTTCACCAATCAACTTCCCAGCTCTTTCAGCTCTTTACTTCATCCCTCCACCTCCTGGTTTCACCTATCACCCTGTGTTTCTCCCTTCCCTCCCATCGCCTTTTAAATCTACTCCTCATCTTTTTTTCTCCAGTCCTGCCGAAGGGTCTCAACCCAAAACGTTGACTGTACTTTTTTCCATAGATGCTGCATGGCCTGCTGAGTTCCTCCAGGATTTTGTGTGTGTTGCAAAGTAAAATGATGGATTTTTTTCAGCTTAGATTTGTAGAGTAGGAGACCTAAGAAAATCACATCAATGTGAATAGACTAAGATAATTCTAAATGATTTTATTCTTTTCCTTAGGTGCATGTGAAAGCCTTGTTTGACTATGACCCAAGTGAGGATAAAGCAATTCCCTGTAAAGAGGCAGGGTTACCTTTCAGGAAAGGAGACATTCTTCAAGTTGTGAGCCAGGATGATTCTGTATGGTGGCAAGCAAAGCGTATGGGAGATGCAAATCTCCGGGCTGGTCTTATTCCATCAAAAAGATTTCAAGAGAAGTAGGTATCTGTGTATGCTTGTTCTTAAAGGTTTAAGGTCAAAAATAGAGTAAAAACTGTCACTAACATTTTTTTTGGTAAACTGCCAAATTAAATGTCTCAGAAGTGGATAGCCAACTACAAGACAGCTATATGTCTGAAAGCTGATTACCTCTCAACCTTACTTGCCAAAGTTTGAGCTTGGTCTCAATTAACACAAGTTCATTCATGAACAACATAATTCAGTTCTCCAGTTCACTTCAATCGTTCCTTCTGTAACCTAATACTGAATGGGATTAAAGTTAATTGTTCCCCAGATTTCTTTCTCGTCATTAATAATTGGATAAAATTGTCTTGTAAAATGTTTAATTAAAATTTATTATTAAAAAAGTTGCATCTTGGACAAAAATATCTCAAGTATGGCTTATTTAATTCTGCATTTTTATTTACAGTGCAAATTAATGTTCATTTACTCTCATACATTTTTGTGAGAGAATACCTAAGAGGAAATCAAGGTTAGATTTTCTGATGTTGGGTTGAACTTTTGCACAATGGTGGATTTTTTAAAAAAATTGCTTTTCTATAACAGGACTGGGTGAATGTAGTCCTAATGAAGGATCTCAGCACAAAACATCGGCTGTTTATTCCTCTCCATAGATGCTGCCTGACCTGCTGAGTTCCTCCAGCATCTTGTGCGTGTTACCCACGACATAAGAGGGTTTTCTCCCCAATTATCAATGAAGGAATATGACACCATGCATCATCCTTAAAAGGCAGATTCCTTGATACAGTGCATCTTAAGGAGGAGCAAGCTATTTCAGACAGCTGTGTTATGATATTGGCTTTTAACTGTGCTGTGCATTTCTTCAAAGTAATAGTGAGCTTTGTTAAACTCACCATTTTTCTACTGCAATATACTTGTACTTTTTCCAAAATACCAAGTTTAATGATTATTTAATGGGTCAATGGAAATGATGAAATTATGAGCTGGATTTGGTACAAGGATACCCTCTGCTTTCTTAGTTTATGTTATGTGGATCTGGAAGATAGCTTCCAGCCAGTATTTTCAACAATGTGGCAAAGAATGTTACTCCTGCTCCTTTTGCACATCCTTGCACAGGCATTTGAGTACAGTATTTAATATGATTACTCTATTTCCCTCTCTGGTTTAGAGGCACAGAAGTCCATTGCAATGTGAAGATCATTGCTCCAACTGACATTAGCCCACTCAACATTAACCTAATCCCAAATTACATAAATATTTTTGGACAATGAGACCCAATACAAAATGGAATGATGCATTTGCAAATAGACCCACAGAAAGACCTGAAAATAAAAGCAATACTGTGGTTAAAAATGTGAACACCAACAAGTCTAGAACTTGCAGACGTCAGGGTCTTTGGAAAAAAAGTAATCTTGATGAAATACTTTCCATCTCAGTTAAACATCTCTCCTTTAATTTCAGGCGGCTTGCCTATTGGCAAAAGCATGCTACCTTGGAACAAGAGAAAAGCAGCAAAAGATCATCATGTAAGCAGACTTTTTTGTGTCTTGTTTCTGATGTTTTCACCACTTAAGTTCTAATTCAAGTCTGAAAAAGTGCTTTTTTTGCAAGACCGAAATTATGAATGCCTGTAGATGCAAAATTAGGAAAAATCAATTCAGCAAGCTTTGCATCATTGGTCACAATCTATCAACTCCTGTAGAAAGGCCCATGATTCCATTATTTTGTGACTCATTTCCATTAACATTTTCCCAACTGAAACCACTAGAAATGGTGACTTTGGTGAATGTGACTGTTTCTAACATAAAATAACACAAGCCTACAACACAACAACCCATTCAGCATAAAGTGGCTCTTTAAAACTACTATAAAAAAATAAAACTACAATCATGCAAAAATTAATGACCCTGCTTTGTGTTTTGTAACCCAGTTCCAACTCAAGAACCTACCCAACTCCACTGAAAATTATTTAATATATTTGCTTCTACCACTACTTCAGGCCCTTCCAAACCTCGTGACTGAAAACATTACTCATGATTTCCAGTGGAGTGTAAACTGAAATAAAAATACAGTGTAAGATATCTGAATTAAGAGTGAAAATATTCTTGGCCAAAACAGATCTGTCATCATCTGTAAAGAGAAAAGACAGTTTATTCTGTAATTTGTCCATGCAGTTTTCCACAAGGCATTGGGCAAAAGCTTTTCATCAGAATACCCTGAGCAAGGGTATATCAACAAAGTGTCAGTAAATCCCACCTTTCTTCCCATACTTGTGCAGTGACTTCTTCTTTAAAATGATTACAATTAATAATTCATTGTTTTACAGGTGAAGTGTTTCTGTTGAAAAGGAAATTTCAGTTTATATGAATCTGAGCACCCTAACATTTTGATTTAATTACTATATCCTCTCTAATCGTATGAGCCAAATCAGTTTTTTGGTGACAATAATTTTTTTTTTCAATATTTTCCTTTTTCTTTATCAATGCTATTCTTAGATGACCAAAGTTGTGAGAAAGGTGGGTGCTCCACATCTGTAAATTGCATGTACATTTTCACGATATATGACCATGCATAGCTAAATAATGAATGTAACTCTTCAGTATTTACCAATAATATAGAACATATCCACATATTAAGATTTTATTTTTGTTTCCAAGATCAGAGAAGGATTAATGCACACAGATTAAGGTGTGAACAGTATTGTTTCAGATTTATTATCATGCGGTAAAGCACTATTGCATTAAATATTGAACTAGGAAAATTGCTCCACTTTTAAAGTGATTTAAGTGATTAGTTTCTAGCTTGCAACTAAGAAACCAGCCAGTGAATGATCAATAGTGAATTCTTTTTAAATTAGTATCTTTTTATAACAACTGTTTCAATGAGAGGCGTTGATCACGTGGATAGTCAGAGGCTTTTTCCCAGGGCTGAAATGGCTAACGTGAGAGGGCACAGTTATAAGGTGCTTGCAAGTAGGTACAGAGGAGATGTCAGGGATAAGTGTTTTATGCAGAGAGTGCTGAGTGCGCAGAATGGGCTGCCGGCGATGGTGGTGAAGGCGGATATAATAGGATCTTTTAAGAGACTCCTGGATAGATACATGGAGTTTAGAAAAATAGAGGGCTATGGGTAACCGTAGGTAATTTCTAAAGTAAGTACGTGTTTGACACAGCATTGTGGGCTGAAGGGCCTGTATTGTGCTGTAGGTTTTCTATGTTTCTATGATTTCAATTCTGAACGTGTCTAAAGAGTATTTACCATAAGAATCGCAACAACTCTCTCTGATTTTATTTAACTTTCTATGTTTATGTTTGAAGCATAAAAATATTTATTTTCATTTAATTGGCAGTGTGGTGCACTAGGCCATAACAGAGAGTAAAGCCGTTAAGAGTAAGCTTCTTTGCTCTGGGTCTGGGTTGCATACCGACTGAACGGATAAGAACAACAGACTTGAATTTAAATTTATTTTTATTTCTCTTAGAAACAACAGCATGATGCTTTTTGCAAATGAGGACCTTGATTACAAGCCAGATTCTTCAGTGCACTGGAATGGGGTTTCCATTGAACAGTTGCAATGCAGGCAGAAGTGGAAAGCTGGTTGTTTTAATTAGCCTGGGTTTCTTTGTTTTATTATAAATCCTATTGAAACATGTGCTTTTTGAATTAATAAATCAATGGATCCATTTCACCATGCATCTCTCACCTCAGAGCTGGCTGGACCTAACTCTACCGCACCAATGTGTTTGGGGGATATAAAGAAAGTGATGTAAAGAAATATCTTTATGGTATCATCAAAGATGGAGAGCTTTTTAAGATATTCTGCCTTACTTTTCTTTATCAGTAGGATGTGGGCATCACTGGCAAAGCCACCTTTTATTGCCCATTCCTAAGTATCCTTGAGAAAGTGATGATGCCTCCTCTTGAAGCCATGCTATCTATGAACTCCCACAAAGAGGGAAGGAGATCCAGGATTTGAGGTCTATAATAATGAAGGGTCAGTGATAAGTTCCAATGCACATCATATGGGACAATGGTAATAAATCTGATTCTAATTTTGTGTCTGTTGTGGAGTAGAAAGTACAAGTGGATAATATTCCATGAATCTGCTGCTTTTGTCTTTCAAGACATGGGAGCTACTGTTGAAGAAGCATGGGATTGCTGCATTGCATCTTGTAAAACGTATACACTACCTCCAATTCTGGAAGGAATAAATGCTTAGGTCATGGATCGAGTACCATTTTCTGAAAAGATGATTGAAACCTAATTAAAATGCAGATTTTTGTAATTGAGGAAATGTGATAAACATAGATAAATTTATAACGTATAAATAAATAATGAGTAAGCACAGGATGTATTAAAGAACTCCTGGAAATGTGGGTTCAGACATGGACCTGCAGCATTTTGCTATTGTTAGTCTCCATACTTAGAGTTTGGTGGCTTATTGATTTGCTTTTCTCAAAAACTGATTGGTTTTCTGCTTTTTACTTTCTGATCTTGATCATTCTTTCCTTTTCTATTTGCTGCTTCTCTGCCTCACAGAGGACTGTGATTGTGATGGGTATTTGAATGGGCTGTATATAGGTGAGAATCTAGATTCTGCTCAGCTTCTTATGCAGTTTTCTAAAGGCCACTGTTTTAGAATTTATTGGGAAAAAATTATCAAATTTGATCCCAAAATCTTGGAATCTCAACCAAAAGTGGGATTTAATCCTTCATCAGCAAGATAAACCAAAACCTTAAGCACAAATTAATGGAATAATTGAATGTAATTGCCCTAAAATCTATGGAAAATATCAGAATCGCAGTTAATATAAACAGGATTTTACTTTACTTAAAATCATAAAACAGTGGTCTTATGTAAATGTGCTTTTCATGACATTACAATGAAACTCCTTTAAAAAAATATAACATTTTTGTCACCTTCATTTTGCTTGTTGAAATGTATGGGTCAAATTTCAATTAATTTGTATCTGTTTCATAATCCTATGTGTAGTCCGATGCATAGTATCAGTTGAAGGCTTTGGAATAGTGAACCTACTTCATCCTGTGCCTGTAAATTCGAGTATAAATGCTTTTGTTCCTTTCTGCATAATTTCCTGTCCTTTATCACCCTCTCTTAAAAGGCTACATGACCACAATACCATGTAGTAAAAGCTATCAAGTTCTTCTCCAAATGACTATTCAGTATTTGTCAGTCAAGAAAGTAAATTCTATGATCATGTTAGTTTAACACTAGTGATGGTCACTCATTTCAAGTTAATGACATAAAACGAAAAGTTTAAATTGAATTGTTAGCATGACACTATGTAGTACATTACTGCTGAGAATCCAATCCACAAAGTTCACTTTTCCAACAGTTAATGTGTAAAGCTGAGAAGCTATGGATTCCTTTCTATCAGTCACAGGAATAATAAATTAATGAATATATATTGCTGAATGTATATACAGAGGGAATGATTGTTAATTCAGAATGATATTTGTATTTTCTTTTTGGAATAAATTGGTGTTCATTCTAAATCTTACTCTAAAATCAATACAGATTTATGAACATGAAACTGATTTACACCAACACACCCTCCCTATGCATTCAGAGCAAATCAATTAGAACAATTGACAGCAGTAAATAGCTTGCTGTTAAGTGAAAACATGTAATGTATTCTTTGTAAAACAAAATCTGTAGTCTGTGTGAGAACTCAGTCCATTCCCAGTGAACCTAAACTGCAAAAGAAAATAGAAAATGTGAATTACTGTAACCTTCAGCAAAGGTGAAATACAGCCAGCAATAATAAATGATGCTAATTTGTGCACTTAGCTGATAGGAGTGTTTAGTTTAAATATAAATCATAACTTCTAATTATTTCCATCCATTTCCAAATTGCATCCCTTTTAAATTTAATAGTTCTTACAAATTTCACAGGATTTATGGTCCAGTACATTACATGTAACCAGTAATAGTTTATGTTGATCGTAGAAATCCAAGGCTGCTCCTGCCTTCTCACAAGGTCACATTTGTCCAAAAACTGCAAAGAGCCACAGCACAAATATAGTAGTTAGTATCAGTTCTACTTTTGGCCAATCTCGGTCCAGCAATTTATTCTGATTCTATAGCATTTTTGTACCAACCCCATGAAATCTTTAATGTTTTCTCCATATTATTAAGTTAGAAGTCCATCATAGTGTCTCAAGGGCTGTAAAGAGGAAATGTTCTGTTTCTAATCAATAACAATTCAGCCAATCAGCTAAAACATGATGTAAACCATTTTATCTGATAACAGTTCCTGTCCAATGTCCTGTCAAAGTGTTTTTGTTACACTGACCTTTCATGTCTAGTACATTATCAATTGATGTGGAGTGGATCTTGAGGAAAGCACAATAGTGTAATGTGTCAGAAGTTTGATTTGTTGAGAAGGTGAAAGAAGCTGCAGTGATCAGTACTGGTAACTGGCTACTTGCATCCTACTTATCCTACATGGATTCAAAAGTGCCATGCAAATTGAACAAATTCAGCAATAAGATAAAAACAAGAGAGATGTCTAGTGTTATTGACGACTGGGCAGAATAAACTGCTGAAAGTAAAGGAGTGAATCTTCCCAAAATCTGTAAGGGAGGTGAGAGGATCACTGGGAGGAAACTGGGAAAATCAAAACCATATTGATAACAAAAAACAGACAATTAGAATTATGGTTGTATACCGAAAGCAACAATGTAATAACAATACAAAAGTGAAGAGGGAAAAACTAAGATCCTTAGGGTGCATTTATGGTTGAAGTTGATGATGAAGTAAGAAACAATGACATACTAAATGATTTTTCTCTGGAGCCATTCACCCAAAAAGGCATCAGTAGAAAACTATTCATGGAGGTGGCTGAACAACTACAGCAATTTCATCGCCATTTGCATGATGACCCACATAAGCTCTAATGAGTTTTGGGAGATGTTAGTACCCTAAAATACCAATCAAAGTAGAGTTTCATTCCTTAAAGGAAGTAAACCAACCTAATGATGACAGCAAGTCATAGAACAGCTAATGTTGAAATAAATCAATCACAGGAATGAAATCGAGAATTTCTTCCATAATGACTCAACAAGACTATTTTATAAATGGGGAGAAAATTCAAAAATCAGAGCTGCAGAGGGGCTTGGGAGTCCTTGTGCAGGATCCCCTAAAGGTTAACTTGCAGGTTGAGTCAGTGGTAAGGAAGACAAATGCAATTATAGCATTCATTACGAGAGGACTAGAATACAAAAGCAAGGATGTAATGCTGAGGCATTATAAGGCATTGGTCAGACCACACTTGGGGTATTGCGAGCTGTATTGGGTCCCTAATCTAAGAAAGGATATGCTAGCTTTGGAGAGAGTTCAGAGGAAGTTGAAGAGAATGAAAGAGGTAAGGTGTGAGGAGTGTTTGATGCCTTTGGGCCTGTACTCACTGGTGTTTAAAAGAATGATGGGGGATCTCATTGAAACCTATCGAATATTGTACAGTAAGTTCCGGATAGAGTGGGGGGGGGGGTCTTCTATAGTGGGGGAGTCAAGGACCAAAGGGCACAGCCTCAGAATTGAGGGATGTCCATTTAGAACAGAGATGAGGAAAAATTTCTTTAACCAGAGGGTGGAGAATCTGTGGAATTCTTTGCAGGCCAAGTCATTGGATATATTTAAGGTGGAGTTTGATAGGTTCTTGATTAATTAGGGCATCAAAGGTAATGGGGAGAAGGCAGGAAAATGGGGTTGAGAGAATCAGCCATGATGGAATGGCAGAGCAGACTCAATGGGCCAAATGGCCTAATTCTGCTCTGAGGTCTTAAGTTCGCATGTGTCTTTAAATTGAAAAAACCCTGAGATTCTGGAAGGATAACCAGTGTGAGCCAGATGGACTTGCTCAGATTAACATATCTCTGTGAAATTTCCAATGGAATTAAAAATTGTATGTATTTTGAAAGGAAATGTTCATCAGTTTGCATTGTGTTTGTATTATATTCATATGAATTGTATGGTAACAATGTCTTATGCATTGAGCCCCAATGAGCTGTTTCCTTCTTCCTCAGTTGTCCTTGTGTCCTTGATGTTGTGTTACAGCTGGCTTACGGAGAAGCTTTCGGATGAGCAGGAAATGCCGACAGAATAACCAAACTGAAAAACAGACAAAGCAGAATGAGAGTGTGGAATACCTAACCTATGAAGAAGTGGCCATCTACCACCGTCGCCCTAATGATACACACAGACTGGTGGTACTAGTTGGTAAGTCCTATCACTCACTAAAAGTATCATGATCATGCAAACTGCTTCCAGACTTCTGCAGTTCCACATACAGTAGTGAGAGGGTGTGCAACCGATCAAGAACACTCAACATGTATAATTAATATCACATAAAGCCACGTCCTATCACTGGGTTGATGCAAAACCCCTTAATGAGCTTTAAAAAAATTTAAAGCCGCTGGAATAAAAAAATGAAAAATTAAATATTTTATAACAATGTACCTATTCTAACATTTTGGTCAAGTATCATAGTGTAATAAACTGGTCAGATCTTATATTTTGTGCCTTTATACCTCATGGATTTTATGCACTTTTCCAGGATCTTTAGGAGCAAAAATAAATGAGATGAGACAAAGAATAATAGCAGAAAATCCCAATCGCTATAATGTGGCTGTTCCTTGTAAGTACGAGCGTGTTTAAATGTGCACTTCTCTAGTGTGTTTTCATTCAACACAGACTGGTGAGGTTAACTAATTTGCAAATTCCAAGTAATTATTAGAAAATGTTCACATGGGACGGTAATTCATTACTATAACCTTTAGGCTGTTGCACCAAGTTCTGACTATGTTAGAGATACACCACTAACAACTAGTGAAGTATATACTTCTTAAATTAATTCAAATTTTAAGGCAAAGGGCAAGCACTCACACCTTGCCCTGTACACTACCCATCATAAATGAGGCGATCGTCATCAGTCAGACTTGGAGTTCACAGTATTCTCTGAATCCCAGAGCAGGGGTCTTATGAGTGTTGGTCCTAGGACCACATGCTTTTCCAGGGTTTTGTAAAGGAGTTAATTAGTGGACCTGAACATATCCCAGACCTTGAGACTCCGGTGCTGGGAACATCCATTAGATAATGTGCTCAGCTGGCTTTCCTTCAAGTTTCCAAACTGCCCTCAAGTTTCAACCCCCATAAACTCATCTGGCCACTCCCTTCCCAATTCTACCACAAGCTTGCAATCCTTGCCCAAACACCCAATTACCAGTCTGCAGCCCACACTCCCTGACAACTGATCTTTGGCCTATACAAAGATCTACGAACCCTCCTTCCAATTTCTACACAGCAATTTTCCTGTTGGTCCATGAACCTCCTCACACACATCCCCCTCCCTTTAACCCCCACCCTACCCCTATCTGGGTCTCTCGCCTCTTTGATAACATTTCTGTCTTATGCCAGACTTGCCTTGTAAGGCCTGTACAATAGCACTTACAGCTTCTGTCTTAGTGATAATTTTTCAAAACTCTTTAGATTCTGGACTAGTTACTGAGGATTGGAGGGTGGCTAATGTAACCCCACTTTTAAAAAAGGAGGGAGAGAGAAACCGGGGAATTATAGACCGGTTAGCCTAACATTGGTGATGGGGAAAATGCTAGAGTCAGTTATCAAATATGTGATAACAGCACATCTGGAAAGCGGTGAAATCATCGGACAAAGTCAGCATGGATTTGTGAAAGGAAAATCATGTCTGACGAACCTCATAGAATTTTTTGAGGATGTAACTAGTAGAGTGGATAGGGGAGAACCAGTGGATGTGGTATATTTGGATTTTCAAAAGGCTTTTGACAAGGTCCCACACAGGAGATTAGTGTGCAAACTTAAAGCACACGGTATTGGGGGTAAGGCATTGATGTGGATAGAGAATTGGTTGGCAGACAGGAAGCAAAGAGTGGGAATAAATGAGACCTTTTCAGAATGGCAGGCAGTGACTAGTGGGGTACCGCAAGTCTCAGTGCTGGGACCCCAGTTGTTTACAATATATATTAATGACTTGGATGAGGGAATTAAATGCAGCATCTCTAAGTTTGCGGATGACACGAAGCTGGGCGGCAGTGTTAGCTGTGAGGAGGATGCTAAGAGGATGCAGGGTGACTTGGATAGGTTAGGTAAATGGGAAAATTCATGGCAGATGCAATTTAATGTGGATAAATGTGAGGTTATCCACTTTGGTGGCAAGAACAGGAAAACAGATTATTATCTGAATAGTGGCTGCTTAGGAAAAGGGGAGGTGCAACGAGACCTGTTGTCATTATACACCAGTCATTGAAAGTGGGCATGCAGGTACAGCAGGTGGTGAAAAAGGCAAATGGTATGCTGGCATTCATAGCAAGAGGATTCGAGTACAGGAGCAAGGAGGTACTACGGCAGTTGTACAAGGCCTTGGTGAGACCACACCTGGAGTATTGTGTGCAGTCTTGGTCCCCTAATCTGAGGAAAGACGTCCTTGCCATAGAGGGAGTACAAAGAAGGTTCACCAGATTGATTCCTGGGATGGCAGGGCTTTCATATGATGAAAGACTGGATCAACTAGGCTTGTACTCGTTGTAATTTAGAAGATTGAGGGGGGATCTGATTGAAACGTATAAAATCCTAAAGGGATTGGACAGGCTAGATGCAGGAAGATTGTTCCCAATGTTGGGGAAGTCCAGAACGAGGGGTCACAGTTTGAGGATAAAGGGGAAGCCTTTTAGGACCGAGATTAGGAAAAACTTCTTCACACAGGAAGTGGTGAATCTGTGGAATTCTCTGCCACAGGAAACAGTTGAGGCCAGTTCATTGGCTATATTTAAGAGGGAGTTAGATATGGCCCTTGTGGCTACGGGGGTCAGGGGGTATGGAGGGAAGGCTGGTACAGGGTTCTGAGTTGGATGATCAGCCATGATCATACTGAATGGCGGTGCAGGCTCAAAGGGCCGAATGGCCTACTCCTGCACCTATTTTCTATGTTTCTGTGAAAACTATGAAATGCTAGTCCTGCATGAAAAGGTTAGTTGCTTTGTTTCACCTGTCCTTTTGTAGAGCCTTTTAATTTAAAGGTCAAGCTCTTTTCCACAATAACATTGCAGAAGGTGCTTTTCGACATTAATCAGCTAATAAGAACATAGAACAGAACAACACAGTACAGGCCCTTTGGCCCATGATGTTTTGCCGACCCTTTAACCTTCTCCAACCTCAATCTAACCCTTTTCACCCATATAGCTCTCCATTTTTCTTTCATCCATGTGCCTATCTATGAGTCTCTTAAATGTCCTCAAAATATTTGCCTCCACCACCACCCCGACACCACGCTCCAGACACCCACCACTCTCAGTGTAAGGAACCTACTTCTGACAATTCCTCTACACTTCCCTCTGATATTAGTTATTTCCACCCTGGTGGGGGAAAAAGTCCTGGCCATCCACTCTATCTCTGCATCTTATCATCTTGCACACCTCTATCAGTTCACCTCTTATCCTTCTTTGGTCTAAAGAGAAAAGCCCTAGATCGCTTACCTTTCCCTATAAGATATATTCTTTAATCCAGGCAGCATCCTGGTAAATCTCCTCTGTGCCCTCTCTAAAGCTTCCACATCCTTCCTATAATAATGTGACCAGAACTGAACACAATATATTTCTCCTTGCTTGATTCTAAGTGAAGCAGTTTCCATTTCACATAATTGTCACGTTTATATTGGCATCCGTTAGTCTTGTGAGACCATGGATTTGCGCCTTGGAAGGTTTCCAGGGTGCAGTCCTGGGCAAGGTTGTATGGAAGACCAGCAGTTGCCCATACTGCAAGTCTTCCCTCTCCATGCCACCGATGTTGTCCAAGGAAAGGGCATTAGGACCCGTACAGCTTGGCACCAGTGGCGTCGCAGAGCAATGTGTGGTTAAGTGCCTTGCTCAAGGACACAACACGCTGTCTCAGCCAAGGCTCGAACTAGCGACCTTCAGATCACTAGACGAATGACTTAACCACTTGACCACGCGCCAACACAAAATTGTCACATTAATTTCATTTAATTGTCACATTTAAACTCCTAAATTAACTAAGTGTAAAATACTTCTCAAATTCCTCTTGTAGAAAGCATATCAGAAAGATCTAAGGGAAATCTTTGTTACTCATAGAGTGGTGAATATCTGGAATGGAGTAGTGAAGGCAGATACAATGTTTAAAATACATTTGGACAGGCACATAGATGGGGGAGGCATAGAGAGATATAAACCAAAAGGATTAGTGTAGATAAGCATCATTGTTAGCATGGACAAGGTAGGCCAGTAGTTTCTGTACTAGTGTTGGTGCCTAATATTTAAAAGTATTTAAAAGGGATTACATGGTGTCCAATAGATATTTGTTGGGTCCAATGCTGACATCCCTGAGTGCTTATAATCAGTTATTGTAGCAATGTGCAAATAATGACTTTTTTTTTCTTTTTGTCTACCTATATATTACCCATCTGAAATACATTTAAATATAAGTGAATTCTGGTGGGATTTAAACCCAAGTCTTCCAGATTGAAAGGTGATGTTCAATCAACTAAAATCAAAGGCTGGTATGAATGTTATGGGCAAAGAATTGGTCCATTGATCTCAACGGAAAGGTTATTATATGTGTAATTGCTTATTTTATTTGAATTCAGCAACAACAAGGCAAAAGAAAGCCCATGAGAGGCAAGGCATGGAGTACCATTTTGTCAGCAAACCCTCATTTGAAGCAGATATTCAGAGGAACAGGTAGGGATGCTTTGTTCACAGGAAATGCCTTATAAAATTCAGGAATGTCAACTTTTGTTCTGTAACAAAGCCCTCCATTTCAATTTAATTTTGATAGCAAGAATTAAAAATTAATGTTAAGTGAGTTTCTGTGGCAACCAATCCATTGGAACTTCTCTGCATTATGAATATTTTATTGCAATAATTAGTTAGCCACTCTAGGATCATTCATCATTTAGTTACTAGACTGATAGAAGGCAATTGAAATGAGTTTTATTTCATCCAGCAATTTCTACATTCTTAAGGTCTGGCTAAAAGCAAGATTCTAAATCAAATATTTGCTTTTTTATAAACAAGCATCCTGCAATGCATTTATCTTGTGTTTCTTCACTTCCTGTATCTCTCCAAAACACACAGGCTTACTGTGGTTAATGTTCCTTTCATTTGTATTCAAGAGCATTCCTAAAAGTGTGGTCTTGGTTTCCTACAGAGCGGAACTGATGCCACCATTTATACTGCTCTTAAGATGCAGTATCACCATTATGTTATTTCTGGGGTAGTTGATTAATATTTTAACACCACAAAGATCATTTTCTTAAGGAATGGTGAATGCTCCCCTGCAGATCAGAAGCCAAGAATAATATCTCGGGCTGTCTAGAAATTCTGACCTGCTCCACCAGCGGGGAAGGAGATAAGAAAGCAGAGAAGAAGGCAAAGAACAAAGCATTTACCTCTAGGTATTGGCCATTTTGCTGGAGAAGGCTAATACTCCAGATCAGTCTTAAACATCCTGGATTTAATGCACTTTTTTGTTGAAAGTATGGTGCATGGACTTCCAAGTCATTGCAGCTCCGCCCATGTAAGAGTTAAAAAGTTATTTTTTGTTGTTAAACACAGCATGTGCCTCTGGTTAGTAACACACCAAAATGCTGGAGGAACTCAGCAGATCAGGCAGGATCTACAGAAAGGAATGGAGTCGACATTTTTGGTCGATACTTTTCATTAGGACTGGAAAAGAAAGGGAAAGAAGCCAGCATAAGAAGGTGGGTGGGGGAGGAAGGGGTGCAGTGTAAACTGGAAAATGATAGGTGAAGCCATGTGCATGGGCTTGGGAGAATGAAGTGAGAAACTGGGAGGTGATAGGTAGAAAAGGTAAAGGGCTGAAGAAGAAGGAATCTATCACCTCCCTTTGGTGCCCTTTCTCCTTCCCTTTCTCCCATAGTCCACTCTGCTATTCTATCAGATTTCTTCCTTTCCAGTCTTGATAAAGGGTCTCAGTCCAAAAGGCCTCTCCTTTGATGCTGCCAGACCTGCTGAGTTCTTCCAGCATTTTATGTGTGTTATTCTAGGTTTCCAGCATTTGCAGAATCTCTTGTGTTTATGATGTGCCTGTAGTAACCCAAGGTAACAAAATAGCTGCAGTAACACAAGGTAACAAAACAGTGTACTTGAGAGACATAAAAGACTGCAGATGCTGGAATCTGGAGCAACAAACAATCTGCTGGAACAACTCAGCTGGTTAAACAGCATCTGTGAGGTGAAAGGAATTGTTGGAGTTTTGTCTCAAAGCCTTACATCCTTAGTCATATCATAATTAATTATTTCTAAAATCACAGTCATAATATAGGGGAAATATCATCCAAAATGTGCCAGTAAAGTTTCACAGACAGTGAATGAGTTTCTGCATTGACGTTGATTGAGGGAGGAATAATTGACCATGATCAGACATCAGACAAACTCTTGATGCTTCCAAAATATTTCAGACTGAAGATGTTAGATACTGAGTCCAGAGGGTTGATTTGCTGCGTTTTGTTCTTTTGATTTAGATTTGTTGAACATGGGGAATACAAGGACAATCTGTATGGAATAAATGTAGATTCCATCCGCACAGTAATGTTAAAAAAGAAGATTTGCTTAGTGGATGCAAATCCTCAAGTAAGTGCTGTGGTAACCATTGCTTTCTATTCCAGTCAAAGTGAGGTGAATAATTTGTAATGTTAGCAATGATGAATGTGAAAATATTTTCATCAAATAAAGCTTCAGAACAGAATAGAGCATGTCCCCTCGGCTCACCAAGTCTGTCCTGAACATGATGCAAAATTAAAATAAAGGTTATCATAAATCTGAGCTGATTTGTAGTCACAGACTTAATGTTCCAGATTCATTTAGTTTACATTAGACCATGGACTACAAGACATAGGAGGACAATTCAGCTATTCAGTCCATCAAGTCAGCTCTGCTATTCTGTCAAGGCTGATTTAATATCCCTCTCAACCTGCCTTCTTCCCGTAACCTTTGACTCCCTTACTAATGAAAAACCTATCAACATCTGCTTTAAATATACCTAATGACTTGGCCTCCACAGCCGTATGTGGCAATAAATTCCACAGATTTATCACCCTATGGCTAAAGAAACTCCTCCTCATCTCTCTTCTAAAGGAACATCTTTTTATTCTGAGGCTGTGCTTTCTGCTTCTAGGCTCCCCCATTACAGAAATCATCCTCTCTGCATCCACTCTATCTAGGCCTTTCAATATTCGATAGGTTTCAATGAGATCTGCCTTCATTGTTCTAAGCTCCAGAGTACAGGCCCAGAGCCTTCAAACATCACAGAACAATTAAGGGCCCGGAAAACAATAGTTAAACTACAAGATGTTTGATTTAGCAGTAGCATTCCCATCTCTTTGTTAGAAGGTGAACACTGTGTGATTTCCACTAATTAGACACCAGAGCTTGATAAATAAATATCAGATTACTTCCATCTCTTGAGTGCAGGTGGTACATCCTGCCCATCCTGTCTCATGCAATTATTCCAGCAGAAGAGTCTTTGAAGATAAAAATGAAGAAGGCAGTTAGAAATTACTTCACATCTATGTGTCCTTAGTAAGTAGATGCTAGAGAAAATCAAAAAAGCTGCAGATGCTGGAAACTTAAAAGAAGAAGAGAAAATGCTGGAAATACTAAGTGGGTTGGGCCATGTCTGTGGGAAGAGAAACAAAGTGAACATTTCAAGGCAGAGATCCTTCATGAAAACTGAAAAGGTGACACAAAAAGTTTGTAAAGCTGCAGGGAAGGTGGTGAAGGGGTGTGTCTAACAGCCATAAAGAAAGGTTATTCGGTCAGTGAGTGAATGGGCGCTTTCAAAGGGTGAGAACAGAAACAGAAACACCTAGACGAAAGAATGTGTGAGTTATCAAAAGCAAAACAGAACTCCGTGCCTGTCAGATCAGCCTGGTATCTCATACACTCCCAGACAGAAAAAGAGGACAAAAAACAAGCTAAGCTAATATTAAAAATGGATAACTGACACTGACTAAGAAATCAAGTTAGCCAAAGTTGTAGAATTCAGTGTTGAATCCAGAAGGCTGGAAGATGGGGGGCATTTCCTCAAGCTTACTGTGAGCATCACAGTGACCATGTAGGAAACCATACACTGAGAGGGAGGACAGAGGGGGAGTGGGATGGTGTGTTAAAGGGCCAGGCAACAGGAGGCTCGGGGTTGCACCTGCAGACTGAATATAGGTGTTCTGCAGAGCAATTACCCAGTCCCCCCTCCCCTACCCTCTCCGTAGCCTGAAGGATGTGAAGTGATGTGCTGTTTTCACCAGCTTTGCAGCATTTCTAGGCATGTCTGATGCAGGGACTTGACACTCTTAATATTATCCCAAAAGCTTCTGCACTTTGAGCGTTCAAAATCGAGAAGTTCCCGGGTGTCATGAGGAGATATGGCATTTTCTCAAGAAGGCTTTGATTGTATCCTTAAATCTTTTTCTCCATCTGTCTGGTAGTCTCTTTCTGCAAGAGCTCAGAATAGAGTGCCTGTTCTAGGAAACTGCATGAAAATGATGTGAGCAACACACATCAAAGTTGCTGGTGAACGCAGCAGGCCAGGCAGCATCTCTAGGAAGAGGTGCAGTCGACGTTTCAGGCCGAGACCCTTCGTCAGGACTAACTGAAGGAAGAGTGAGTAAGAGATTTGAAAGTGGGAGGGGGAGATCCAAAATGATAGGAGAAGACAGGAGGGGGAGGGATGGAGCCAAGAGCTGGACAGGTGATTGGCAAAGGGGATATGAGAGAATCATGGGACAGGAGGTCCGGGAAGAAAGACAAGGCGGCGGGGGGAACCCAGAGGATGGGCAAGGGGTATATTCAGAGGGACAGAGGGAGAAAAAGGAGAGTGAGAGAAAGAATGTGTGTATAAAAATAAATAACGGATCGGGTACGAGGGGGAGATGGGACATTAGCGGAAGTTAGAGAAGTCCATGTTCATGCCATCAGGTTGGAGGCTACCCAGACAGAATATAAGGTGTTGTTCCTCCAACCTGAGTGTGGCTTCATCTTCACAGTAGAGGAGGCCGTGGATAGACATGTCAGAATGGGAATGGGATGTGGAATTAAAATATGTGGCCACTGGGAGATCTTGCTTTCTCTGGCGGACAGAGCGTAGGTGTTCAGCGAAACGATCTCCCAGTCTGTGTCCGGTCTCGCCAATATATAGAAGGCCACATCGGGAGCACCGGACGCAGTATATCATCCCAGCCGACTCACAGGTGAAGTGTCGCCTCACCTGGAAGGACTGTCTGGGGCCCTGAATGGTGGTAAGGGAGGAAGTGTAAGGGCATGTGTAGCACTTGTTCCGCTTACAAGGATAAGTGCCAGGAGGGAGATCAGTGGGGAGGGATGGAGGGGATGAATGGACAAGGGAGTCGCGTAGGGAGCGATCCCTGCGGAAAGCAGAGAGGTGGGGGGAGGGAAAGATGTGCTTAGTGGTGGGATCCCGTTGGAGGTGGCGGAAGTTACGGAGCATTATATGTTGGACCCGGAGGCTGGTGGGGTGGTAGGTGAGGACCAGGGGAACCCTATTCCTAGTGGGGTGGCGGGAGGATGGAGTGAGAGCAGATGTACGTGAAATGGGGGAGATGCGTTTGAGAGCAGAGTTGATGGTGGAGGAAGGGAAGCCCCTTTCTCTTTTTTAAATTCCACATCCCATTCCCATTCTGACATGTCTATCCACGGCCTCCTCTACTGTAAAGATGAAGCCACACTCAGGTTGGAGGAACAACACCTTATATTCCGTCTGGGTAGCCTCCAACCTGATGGCGTGAACATCGACTTCTCTAACTTCCACTAATGCCCCACCTCCCCCTCGTACCCCATCCGTTATTTATTTTTATACACACATTCTTTCTTTCACTCTCCTTTTTCTCCCTCTGTCCCTCTCACTATACCCCTTGCCCATCCTCTGGGCTTTTTCCCGCCCCCCCTTTTCTTTCTCCCCGGGCCTCCTGTCCCATGATCCTCTCATATCCCCTTTGCCTATCACCTGTCCAGCTCTTGGCTCCATCCCTCCCCCTCCTGTCTTCTCCTATCATTTTGGATCTCCCCCTCCCCTCCCACTTTCAAATCTCTTACTAACTCTTCCTTCAGTTAGTCCTGACGAAGGGTCTCGGCCTGAAACATCGACTGCACCTCTTCCTAGAGATGCTGCCTGGCCTGCTGCGTTCACCAGCAACTTTGATGTGCGTTGCTTAAATTTCCAGCATCTGCAGAATTCCTCGTGTTTGAAAATAATGTGACCTGTCTAGGGTGCATCGCTGGGGCTGCTGGCCTAGGAGAAGACCATGAAACATAGGAGCAGAATTAAGCCATTCAGCGTATTGAGTCTGCTCTGCCATTCGATCATAGGTAATCTATTTTCCTTCTCCACCCCATTCTTCTGCCTTATCCCCAATACCGAACTGACATTGGTTTCTTTTTTCTTCTGGTGAACTTGGACGATTATGTGGAGACAAGTTTGTGGTATTTTTCCAATGCCTTCGGGTGCTTGCCACAGATGGTCCAGGTTTCAGTGAAGATAAGAGTGTAGGAAGCACTCTTTTCTGGTAAACCATGAGCTTTGATATTCAGACATCTTTTTCCTCTATTAACTAAAGCTGTGCTGGCACATTGACAGAGATGGTGAATTTCATCATCCAGGTACATGGATGGGAGAGGTCTGGACAGTTATAGACTGGATGCAGGTCAATGGGACTTGCGGAATAGTGTTTCGGCACAGACTAGAAGGGCTGAATGGCCTGTTTTCTGTGCTGTAGTGTTCTATGGTTCTATGTGGCAGCTTCTAAGCTATGAGAAATGACAAACTTAAAACACATCACCTAGAAATGGGTAAGGATCAAACTTCAATTCTTGTTACTGCAGGCAATTCATTATGGTGCATAGAACAGATGCGGAAAGAAAATATTCCATCAGACCAAGTGACATAGTCCAGATGGCAAACTATGAATCAGATTTATTAAAGTTCTGACCTGGAATGTTAACTTAGTTTCTTTTTTCATAGATGCTGCCTAACTGCCTGAGTGTTTATTGCACTTTTGTCTTACTTCCAGATTTTCAGCATCTGTAGTTCTTTGCTTTTTATGATTTCATTAAAGAAGCCCATCTGATTATTGAACTTTTAACTTGAATGTTAGAATGCATATGCTCCAAGATAATGTGAAGTAGTGTGCAAAGTACGTGAAAATACTGAAAACTCCAGAATGTGACATTAGTTTAATTAAACCAGGGTTGGACTTACACAGAGAACGGTAGGGCACAGAGGACAGCAGTAGAATAAAGAGATGTGACATCACAGGTAGGTGGCATCTTAAAGAGAGCTTTTGGCACATAGACTTTCATAAATCAGAGAACAGGAGTTGAGATGTTATGTTGAAGTTGTATAAGACATTGGTAAGACAAAATTTGGAGTATTGTGTGCAGTTCTGACCAGCTACCTACAGGAAAGATGTCAATAAAATTGAAAGAGAATTTACAAGAATGTTGCTGAGACTTGGGGAACTGAGTCATAGGGAAAGGTTGAATCGGTTAGGACTTTTTTTCCCTGACACAATGAGGGGAGATTTGATAGATCTATACAAAATTATGAGGGGTATTGATAGGGTAAATGCAAGCAAGCATTTTCAGCTGAGATTGGGCGAGACTAGAACTAGTGGCCATAGGGTTAAGGGTGAAAGGTGAATTGTTTAAGAGGAACCTGGGGGTGAACTTCTTCACTCAGGGAGTGATGTGAAGTGTGGAACGAGCTGCCAGTGGGAGTGGTGCATGCGGGTTTGATTTGAACGTTTAAAAGAAGTTTGTATAGGTACATGGATGGGAGGGGTATGGAGGGCTATGGTCCCGGTGCAGGTTGATGGGAGCAGGCAGAAGAACAGATTGGCATGGACTAGATCAGCCAAAATGCCTGTTTCTGTGTTGTAGTGTTCTGTGACTATTAAGATTCTCTTTAAACTAAATACATGCTTGTAGTGATTCACACGTGCCCAATATGTCTGACAGTGATGCCACGTATAATTAAAATTGTAAAAAAAAACTGTTGATACTAGAAATCCAAAATAAAAACAGAAATCCCTGAAACACTCAGCAGGCCAGGCAGCATTTGCAGAAATAGAAACAGCTGATGTTTCAGGTTCAAGCCTTCATCCACTTAAAAGGTCTTGGACTTGAAATAGCAACTCTGTTTTTCCCTCTACAGATGCTGCCAGACCTGATGAGTGTTTGCAGCAGTTTCTGTTTTTATTACCCATGTATTCTAGACACAGAAGCAGAAACAGTAAAAGCTTGACTCACTCTCTCACTCATACAGTGTCCATAAAAGTTAAAAGTTTGCTTCTAATGGACTCATGGGAACTTGCCTGCTTGGGTCAGAAGACACACACTGGCTGAAAACAATAGTGAGACAGAGGGGGAATGATGATGATTGCATCAATAGACACAACTGTTTGCCAAACTCTATTCAACAGTGTGATTCCAGTCCATTTACCCAGCACTTTATACTACTAATATTGATTTTGGAAATCATCAAGTATAGTGCACTATTCTGCACCTTATTGATTTTGAAGTAACATTTGACACTGACTTGTACCTTCTGCCAAATGTAGAACACAGGTTTGAAGAAATCTTTTCTCAGATGACAAATACTATTTTGAACTGCAGCAGAACCTCTAATCTGATTGAAACACTGCACAAGTGAAGGGCAGGTATTTAAATGAAGTTAAAAAAATGTTAGAAATCAGCAGACAGAAACAATAGCATCTCATGGAACTGTCTTAATGAATATTATCTTTAATTAATGCCAGTACAAGCAAATCAGCTAATTATTGATCTCATTGTTATTTGAGATGTTACTGTTTAAAAATGGCGACCATTGATGTTACAAAGTAAATTTGCATTTTCTGCTTATTGAAAGTTCCAAACGTTGAGGTCTTTATGAGGGAAATATACAAACATTCAATCTTTTTAAATATTCTGATGTAGACTGATCTCTGGCATAATATCCATTTTGTAGCTACATTCGTACAATAGTTAATCTTTTTGTACAACTGAGTTGTGCTTTTTTCTAAATTACAGACAATCAAACACCTCAGAACAGCAGAATTTAAACCATATGTGATATTTGTCAAGCCGTTTATTCAAGAACCACGGGCCAACTCAACAGCAGCTAAAACAACAGAGACTGATGTCATTAAGGAATTAGGGGTAAGTCTAATCACAGCAAAGTTACACTTAAAGTAATTTTTGCTACAAAATTTTTTCATGAATCTCACTTTAACCTTACAGAAGAATGTAAAAGAATCAGGAAAATATTCATAATAGCAGAACACTGCTATGTTCTAAGTTCTATCCCTGCAATATTTGTAACTCACTATATTATTTTGGTGCCCAATTAAGTTTCCAACAGTATTCACTAAGTTATGAGAAGGAAATGGTGCAGCAGTAAATTGAGAATTGAAGCTCACTATGGCAGCTGGGAAATTAAAACTTAGGAGATAAAAAATCTAATATCAGAATTATAATCATGACATCCCTGGATTATTGTATCAATGTCCTTCAAGGAATGAAATCTGCCAAATATGTGACCAAACCCATAGCACTAAATATAAAAGTGAAAAATACATTCGACTTTTATTGGCGTTATTTATTAAATTGCTGGTATTTTCCAAAAGAAAACAAAAAAAACAAACATTTAGACTAGGGGTGCTTACGTTAGCAATATTACTGTGTTGATGAGAAGAGCAGTATAAATCATTAGGAGAGTCATCTAAAGTCTGCTCGCATTGGGGTTATATATTCAATCCATTTATTCCAGATTTGATAAAATTTTTCTTTTTGAGTTCTCAGGGAGTAAGTCAACTTTTCCATTTTAAATATTTCCAAGATAATTTCGTACCAATCTTCTAATGTAGGTGGTATTGGATTTAGCCATTTTCTAGTGATTGATTTCTTACTTGCCGCTAAGAGGGCCTGCAGCAACTTTATATCTTCCTTCTGTTCAAGAAACAATACATGCCCCAAATAGAGCGTCTCAAAGTTCAGAGGTATCTGGGACCTAAGTACCTTAACTAATGTTCTATGAATACCTTCCCAAAATAGACTTAATTTAGGGCAATCCCAAAAAATATGAAAATGATTTGCCTCCTTGGAGCCGCCCCTTCTCCAACACATCACATTTGTATCTTTATATTTTTCCTGATATGGGGTCCTGAAGTATCTTATAATGTTTTTCCAGCAATGTTCTCTCCAAGTCAAAGAATTAGTCGAGGACCATTGAAAGCTGCAGATTTTCTCCCAAGCCTCCTCTGAAAGTACCAACCCCGCTTCTTTCTCCCACTTCTCTTTAATATACAGTGTATTTACATTTTTAGCATGGGAGAGTGCATTATATAATCGAGAAACTGATTTAATAGAGAATTAACACAAGTAAAGGGAAAGATTTGGGAAAGGGATAAAAAAATGAAAAAAAAATTAAATAAGTACATAGGGATTGGATAATTATGTCTGCGGGCAGGAGCAAGCATGAACAAATTAGGATATAAACACCTACAATGGTTGATACATAGGCTTATATACAACATTTTGGACCAGTGGAAATGGTCCAGAAGGGTTATATGGAAACTATTATTACCATTTTTCTCAACAACTGATTCCATTACTTAGCCTAATAGGTTAGATTTACCACAGTACATAATTATCTATTTAAATTTTTATTTTCCTTTTATATCATCTCAATGTGTACTTAAGAATGTATAAATAATTGTAGTTTTATACATATAAAAAATGGAAAAGGTTATATGTGTGAAAAAAGTACATGATATTTGTGATTTCCTTATCCAAATAAAAATAAAATTAAAAAAAATAAATTGCTGGTATTTTAAATGTGAATTAATGAGAGCGATAGAAATTGTTTGGTAATGAAATGTTCCGAGTTCAAGGTAAATTTATTATCAAAGCACATATGTGTCACCACATACAACCCTGAGATTCATTTTCTTGTGGGAATACTCAACAAATCTATAGAATAATGACTATAACAGAATCAATGAAAGGCCACCCAACTAGGGTGTTCAACCAGAGAGCAGAAACTGTGCTAATGCAAATATAAATAAATATCAAGACCATGAGATGAAGAGTCATTGGAAGTGAGCCCATTGATTGTGGGAACGTTTCAATGATGGAGCAATTGAATTTGAGTGAAGCTATCTCTTTTTGGTTCAAGAACCTGATGGTTGAGGGGTAATAACTGTTCCTGAACTGGATGGTGCAAGTCCTGAGGTTCTTGTACCTTCTTCCTGATAGTAGCTGTGGGAAGAGAGCATGGCCTGGGTGATGGGGGTCCCTGATGATGGATGGTGCTTTCCTGGGATGGCTTCTCATGTAGGTGTGCTCAGTGATTGGGAGGGCTTTACCCATGATGGACTGGGCTGAACCTACTACTTTTTGTAGGATTTTCTGTTCAAGGATATTGGCATTTCCACACCAGGCTGTGATGTAGCCAATCAATATACTCTTCACTACACATCTATAGAAGTTTGTCAGAGTTTTAGATGTCATGTTGAATCTCCGCAAACTCCTCAGGAAGTAGAGGCACTGCCATGCTTTCTATGTAATTGCACTTATGTGCTGGGCCCATAACCGGGTCCTCTGAAATAGTAACATCCAGGAATTTAAAGTTGCTAACACTCTCCACCTCTGTTCCTGATCCTCATATGAAGACTGGCTCATGGACCTCTGGTTTCCTCCTCCTGAAGTCTATAATCAGTTCCTTGGTCTTGCTGACATTGAGTGAGTTGTTGTTATGACACCACTCAGCCACCTTTGATTTGGCCCACGACAGTGGTGTCATCGGCAAACTTGAACATGGCATTGGAGCTGTGCTGAGCCACACAGTCATGTGTAAAATGAGTAGAGCAGGGGGCTAAACATGACAGCTCTCTGGTGCACCTGAGGAGATGTTGTTGCCGATCTGAACAGGAGCTTAGTATAATACTCGATGTGTATGTAGTAGTGAATAGGTAATGTTTAACTTTTCCTAAAAGCTTAGTCTATTTTTAGCTCTGCAATTTAGTTAAATAGGGGAAACAATGAGATGCTGTTTCAGCAAACTTTTGGATGACTGTCACATCTCAGACAGTGACTTCTGGATTTCATTATTAAATCTCATTTTTAGACCTTGCTGTCCAATTCCCATGTGAATAGTAGTGATTGTTATTAACCTTGCTCATATTTTTGGTGAAACTCCAGATATGTTAATTGTCCATGGTGCATCAGTGTTGGCATTTCACGCTCCAGTATGAATTGCTATTTCTCACTCATTCCATTTGTTTTTCATTTAGAATGGTTCTGCTCTTCCTGTGCATATTCTGTTTTCTAATTGTAGGAAGATGATTACCGGGAAATGACTCAGTCAGCAGCCCATGTCGAAGCGAAGTATGGTCATCTCATCGACAAAGTCTTGGTGAAAGGCGACCTTCAAACTGCATGCAATGAATTAAAAGTTATTCTGGAGAATATAGAAAGGGAACCGACTTGGGTCCCAGCTAGCTGGGTCCGTTCGTAGCTCTACGAACCAAATTCAGCTGTCGTAAAAATGTCCCATCTTCTTATTTTTGAACAAATCAAAAACATTGATCTGAAATAAATTTTATTGTTAATGTTGGTGATAGTTTACACACATGAAAAGCTAATATCTCAGTGCGCATGGCAAATGTGTATAATTGAATTGAGTCTCTCCGTTCTTAGTTGTGTGTGTATATGCTGACAAGGAATTTATATAAATCGCTGAAACTATGACTCCTAACTTAGTTGGAAAAAGTATTTTTTATTCTTAGCAATACTTGAATGGTGGAAGTGGGATAAAGAATTTCAAGTTCAATGTTTAAACTTGAGGGCTGTGTAGTTGAGGAGGAGAGTGGGGTTGATGAGAAATATATATGTACTAGGAGTAACGAAATTTTCCTACATTCGGCATCCAGAGGCATCTTTCTTCAGCTGAGTTGTACCAGGTAATGCTGAAAAATTCTACTTCTGAGAATTCAGTCTATAAAAATAGACTTACAATGAACTACTGTAGAAATAAATGAAGAGAAACTGCAGCTGGTCAAAGGCCAAAAGGAATGCAAAATTAAGTATTTGCACTCCCTGTAAAGTAGGCTGCTGGAGCATATAGTCATGACTTCAGCTTGTGTATTGTGTTGAGGGCAGGAATTCGTACTTGGTCAACTTCCAATATAACAATAGCTGTACATTGTATTATGCATGAAAGATTTACTTACATTGGCTTTGATGGAACTGCATTACGAAGATAAAGATGACATTTTTGACAACTTGCTACCCAGGTGTTTGCAAGCAATGCATTGGGTGAGGTGCACAAAGCTACATTTTAAGATACACTGTTTAGGAAAGCTAGTAGACTGGAAGCCAGAGCTTTAGACTTCTAATCCCAAGACATGAAATCATGCTCCATCAGTGCAGTTGGAGGATTTAAGTTTAAATGATTAAATAACTGCACAGTGAGTAAACAACAGTAAAGAAGAGCTTATTCATCATATATGCTGGGAACGCACTAGATCCTTTTTTAACAATAAAGGTGACTGTAAAGCTGCTAATTTATTGAAAAAAAAGACCATGTGGTTCAGTAGCTTTGCTTGGGGAAGGATACAATGCTGTCCTTTCCCAATACAGGCTTCATGTAGCTCCACGCCCAATACTGTGATTGACTCTTAATTGCCTCCTCAGTTCAAGGGAAATTAGGATGGACAAGAAATACCATCATTTAGTACTGCCCAAGTCCTGTGAATAAATTAACAGTCACTTTGCATGTTGACAATAAACCTTTTATACGAATGATTGGGACAACCGAATAGTTTTTAGAAAACTGAGGTATTTTTGAACTACAACGGACTTTTGTATATACAGTAAATCCTACTCATCAAGATGCATTTCCGTCATCTGATGAAGCATTTATGTGTGTAATTTCCCTACATGATTATAGATCATGGAATAAGTAGACTGAATCCTACTGCATCCATATTCACACATCATGAATCACATGAATTACGATCTGTGAGTTGAGAATAGGTTACACCTCTGGAAGAATTACCTTTCATTACTTTTAATGTGTGTAGAATGACCAGTTGGAGAGACCAACATTTTGACAAAAAAAATTCAAACTGCTTTTTGTTTTGAAGCACCTATTTTGTTATATGGTTGCTAAGAGTCATTTCCATGAAAGGGAATGCTTGCAATGAAGACATTTAATAGGGAACACTTGTGATGAAGATATTGTTAAAGAAGTTAAGCATTTATTTATTTACTGAGATATAGTATGCAATAGGCCCTTCCAGCTCTTCAAGCCACGCCACCCAGCAATCATCCGACTTATCCCCAGCCTAATCACAGGACAATTTACAATGGCCAATTAACCTACCAACCAGTATGTCTTTGGACCTGGGAGGAAACTGGAGCACCCAAGGGAAACCCACGCAGTCACGGGGAGAATGGACAAACTCCTTACAGGCAGTGGCGGGAATTGACCCCGGGTCGCCTGTACTGTAAAGCATTGGTCTAACCACTACGCGACCATGCTGCCCTCTGCACTTCTCATATTCAAATGAAATTTAAGATTAAGTTACGCTTTACAATTTACTCTTTACAAGCTGTATTAAGTAAAAGATTCCCCCCCATCCATCCTTCTAACCTCAAGTGAGTACAGGCCCAGAGCTATTAAACAGTCCTCATTCATTAACCCTTTCATTCCCAGAATCATTCTCGTGAACCTCCTCTGGACCCTCTCCAATGCCAGCACGTTTTTTTTCTTAGATAAGGGGCCCAAAACTGCTCACAGTACTCCAAGTGCAGTCCGGCCAATGCCTTATAAAGCCTCCACATTACATCCTTGCTTTTATATTCTTGTCCTTTTGAAATGAATGCTAACATTGCATTTGCCTTCCTTACCACTGACTCAACCTACAAGTTAACCTTTAGGGAATCCTGCATGAGGACTCCCAAGTCCTTTTGCACCTCTGATTTATGTTTTTATCCCCCATTTAGAATATAGTCTACACCTTTATTCCTTCTACTAAAGTGCACGACCATACACTTTCCCACACTATATTCCATCTACTACTTCTTTGCCCATTCTCCCAATCGTTCCTAAGCCCTTCTGCAGAACCCCTGCTTCCTCAACACTACCTGCCCCTCCACCTATTGTCAATTCAATTTCTTTTTCCCATCCTTTTAAAATCCCAGCAAACTGAAATTATAAGATATGATGGTGCTAATATCAGCATTAAATACTCCAGGTATCATGGATTACATTTAATATTACAGCATAGAAAGGGGCCAATTACCATTCGTATTTACTTACCCCCACCTTAAACTCAGGCTAAAGTTTATTCACCACACTGTCAAACATGCACTTAATCACCTCAGCAGAACATATATCGTAATAGTTCTATCTGTACTGATCCCTAACTTATCTACGGAGTACCTTTCTATGGTCAACTTGTCAGTAAGGTCTGGGATATGAGTGTTCAATCCCACAATCCATAGAGCTACTGTGATGAATAAAATTTCATTATTGGGAATGCATGGATTGACACTGATCTGCAGTGAACATGCTTAACTAAATTATAAAACAATAGAACATTTACAACATATATGATGGGCCAGGTGGCCTCCTCCTTTGTGTTGGAAAATAACTTTCTACCCAGTGGAAATACAATTCCAGCATTGGGTCTATAGCTCTATATGACTCTGCTCCCAGGGACATTTACAGATAGTCTGGTTCTGATTGTACTCTAGCAGCTGTGTTCTGACCACTCAGCAGAATGGACTAACATTACATCACATGGCAAAATGAGCTGCTTTTTCATCCAAAAGTCAAAATGAAATTAAGTAGGTCTACATGGTGCTGTTTGTTGGCATAGGTTTTGAAACTGAAATCAAATCTAGTCTGGTGCTCAATTTTAAAATGTGAATAATAATTTCTCAAAGCAGCAAGCAAGTCATTTGTAAAATTATTATCATCCTAAATTTCAAATAGAGAAATTAAATTCAAGTATTTAAATAATAAAGTTAAGGAAGCTAGTTAATCTCAGTAACAGTAACCACATAATCACCCCAAAATACCACCATCTGATGTCAATTTCCTGTATTTGTCTCTCAGTTAAAATGGAGACCAAGGCCAGCAATTACAACTGGTGTAAACATTTGTCACTTTCCTTATAATCAATAACCAAACAGTTTATAAAAATACTTAGGGATGTATGATGGAATTAAGCTTTACTGTGGCAAAGCAGGCAATATCCTGTTCATTTGGAGATATACACGTTGTAGCACATCATCACTCAAAGTCAAAATTACCTCTAATTAATATATAATTTGCGTGTGCAGTAGAGGATAATTTAATAAGCATGGAACAATCCACAGCTCACAATGTAAACAAAAGCAAATCATTACTTTCGTATGTACTAACACCAAAAAGTGTCATGTTCTTAAAGTGGACAATATTTTGTGGTTGTATTGATTTAATTTGTGTTATAAGAGGTGTGGTTATGAGCTTATGGACAGAAAAGTGTATTTGAAGCACTTTAAAAATCTTCATAAGAATAAAGTATATTAGTAATCATTGTGTGCTGTATTAATATTGATGTATCATATATTAGAAGCTTATCATTATAACTGGTAAAAATGTAAGATCTTTGCATTCGAGAGATTCTCTTGTCTAATTATTTGTATACTCAATGGTAGATTCAAAGGGTCCACATTTACATTCCACCACCAATAGTTATTCCAGTGGTGACTGCGCTATAGACCAAAGGACATCATGAGACAACCTCTTCTCATTTAGTTCACACACACATCTGGCAGGCTGTTGTGATGGAAATCCTCCAAGAATTCTTGCCCTTCTCACCAATTTTACCACTTGTTTATTTTCTCCATGCTCTAGCCTCTGTAATTTTTTTCTCTTCTGTGTTCATTCAGACAAACTAATTTTTCTCTAACGTTTGCACCCTCCATCCCAATGCAACTGTCTGATGGTTTCCAGAGATTTAATCTTGGTCACTCCTGTTTATCATCTCTGTGCCTTCATGTTATCATCAGCAAGCAGGGGATTAGCCTTCAGTTTCTCATGTGAACCTGGAAATAGATAGTCTGAACCCTGATCTGCAATCCTTCACTAAATGCATGTCCCTATATTATTAAAAAATCATTTCATCATGGCCTTGTCCTTCTATTGAATAGTTCCCGAGACCTATTGATCTTGGATTTACACACTGATTCCATAGTATGACCTTCTCTCTCATTCTCTTACCTCCTTGTAACACCTTGCTATCTGTTTCTGGGTGTGGAGTTAAATTGTAGCATAAGAAACAATGAAATCATTCTCTTAGTTTATCCTAGTTCTCCAGCTACTTAATGCCATTTCTGGGATTTCTGATCAGCTATTGCAACAGAATTCGAGTTTCAGGTATACTTTTGTCATAGGCATACATGCACAGGATATAAATGCCATGAAAATTAGCTTTTTGCAGCAACAGCATTACAAGCATGACAAATGCATGTTAGCATAAACTTAAATTAACAGAAATTATATGTGGGTGTAAAAATAAGCATAATGATAGCAGCACAAGATTCCCAAAACATTCATAAAACTACAGTCAGATGCTTTATCAATATGTATGATTTCACAAGAATGGCTCCTCCTGAATACCTGAAGACCTTCAAGCATTGTTTCAGGTGAGCAAAATTCTCAACAGCTCAGATTGTGCAAATGTTCTTAACGTGAGAGTTCCAGTGTAAGATATCATTAATTTTACCTCCTTTGAGTTCTGCCAGGACAGAGTTCAGGAGGAAACTCAATTCTGTTAAATTACTAAACTAAGTGGAAACCCTCAAAACCAGTTGCCAGTTCGACAAGACTTAAATTATTTAGTCAAATTCTTGTTGCAGAGGAGTTTCTGGGCTGAATACCTTTTTCTGTATGGCATTTCCATTCCAGGAACAGAAATATGGATAAAAGCCAGGGCAGCAATTAGCAGTAAAGAACTGATTTCTTAAACAACACACACAATTTATTGCAAACTAAATTGTAAGCAAAACTAGCGAAAGAAAAACGGTAGAGAAATCACAAGTCTACTGCCTGATGACAGGTGGAAGGTTGGTTGTGAGCTGGTGTTCACATTCTGTGCCTGCAAGGATTAAAATTAGTTTAGATTAAGATAAGTAATTCAAGATTCAAGACCATTTAATGTCATTTCCAGTACACAAGTGTAAAGAAGAACAAAATAATTGCCCTGCATCAGATCCAATTGTTATTGGATCTGATGCAGGGCAAAAAAAAAACACAATAAGATAAAGAACACAATAATTAAAAACCAATAAATATAAATACATACTGTATCTTATACATAGATTGATTATACTTTCATAAATTGATGCTAGGCACAGGAGAGTCTATACAAAAGGTGACTGACAGTAAATGATAAAGTGATGGTGGGGGGTGTGGAGGGGTGAGTTAGTCGGTGGAGTTGTTGATCAGCTTTACTGCTTAGGCAAAGTAACTGTTCTTGAGTCTGGCAGTCCTGACGTGGATTTTACGTAGCCTCCTCTCTGATGCGAGTGGGACAAACAGTCCATTATTGGAAATCAAAAGGTTTTGTTTTTAACACTAGTTACAGTGTTGCCATTTCAACACTACAGTCCACCAAGGTAGCAGCTAACGTAAATTTTAATCCCACATCCCATTCCCATTCTGATATGTCTATCCATGGCCTCCTCTACCGTAAAGATGAAGCCACACTCAGGTTGGAGGAACAACACCTTATATTCCGTCTGGGTAGCCTCCAACCTGATGGCATGAGCATTGACTTCTCTAACTTCCGCTAATGCCCCACCTCCCCCTTGTACCCCATCCGTTACTTATTTATATACACACATTCTCTCTCTCTCTCTCTCTCTCTCTCCTTTTTCTCCCTCTGTCCCTCTGACTACACCCCTTGCCCATCCTCTGGGTTTTTCCCCCCTCTCTCTTTTCCTTCTCCCTGGGCCTCCTGTCCCATGATCCTCTCATATCCCCTTTGCCAATCACCTGTCCAGCTCTTGGCTCCATCCCTCCCCCTCCTGTCTTCTCCTATCATTTTGGATCTCCCCCTCCCCCTCCCACTTTCAAATCTCTTACTAACTCTGCCTTCAGTTAGTCCTGATGAAGGGTCTTGGCCCGAAACGTCGACTGTACCTCTTCCTAGAGATGTTGCCTGGCCTGCTGCATTCACCAGCAACTTTGATGTATGTTGCTTGAATTTCCAGCATCTGCAGAATTCCTTGTGTTTGTGAGGACTCAGTTTTTGTCTGGTGTGTATTATAGAAGTAAATACTCTCTAAGCCAGCAAGATACACAAATGAACATAAAATGATAACAACAGGAATTCTGCAGATGCTGGAAATTCAAGCAACACACATCAAAGTTGCTGGTGAACTCAGCAGGCCAGGCAGCATCTCTAGGAAGAGGTACAGTCGATGTTTCAGGCCGAGACCCTTCGTCAGGACACCAGCCTGTCATGCCTGTGGTCAAAAGAGAATCATTAGGACCATTCAGAAAGACAATGGTAAATGTTTCCTACTTTTCACTATTGTTGCACTAAGTATATTTATAAACCCTTAAGGTATCTAACAGTAATGTATCCAATTGTAAATAACATTTACAAAAGAACTGAAAGTGACTGTCTTTAACATCAAAACAACACTTGACCCAAGGTGATATCAAGCTGCCAGATAAAACTGGAAGTCAGTGGGCTTCAAAGGGAAAACTCAGCAGTGCTTAGAGTCATTCCTTGCACAAATTAAGAGAGTTTGCAGGAGGAAATCGTCATAGCTCGAGGACATCAGCACAGGAGTTCTTCAGGGCAATGAGCTAAACCCAACTGCTACATCAAAGCCTTCCTTCTATAATAACTTCACAATTGCTTTTGGATGATTGCACAATGAACAATTTCATTTGCAAATGAAGTAGCCTACGCTTGCATGCAGAAAGACCTGGGCAACATTCAGACATGGACCATTAAGAGTCAAATAACATTTACACAACAATTTATTATCTCCAAGGGTCTAACCTTCTATCCTTGACACCCCAGTGACATCACCCACTTCCTCCAGCATCAATATCCTAGGGGTCACTGATCAAAAATTCAACAAGAACAGTCATATAAAAAATGAATGCAGCACTAAAAACCACCAAGAAGCTCAACACCATCCAGGATAAAACAGCCTCTGTTTGGAACCCCATCTACCTACCATTCAATCTTTCTTCCCCTTCTGCCACGGATGCAGTGCACATCCAGCAAAACGTTACTCTTGTGAGCACCTCTCCCACTTGCACGCGCTGTGTGCAAGAAGGCCAATAGGAGTAAGAGTACCTGGAAATACCATCTGCAGGTTCCCCTCCAATTTGTACATCGCCCTGACTTGGAAATATATTGTCAGACCTTCCCTCTTGCTGGGTTCAATTCGGGAGCTTCTTACTGACCAACACTACGGAAGTACTTTCACCAGGACTGCAGTGGCACCTTCTCATGCAGAGTTGGGGTTGCATAATAAATGCCAGCTTTGCCAGTGACTGTTAGTTCCCAAACATGAATTTGAAAAATATAGAAATAAGACAAGTAACTTTTGTTTCGGCCCTATAGGTGATGTTCGACATATCAATATAATTTGCAGCACTAGTAGCAGCAATTTATAGACAACAAATATGAACTTACCAATCATCGGCAACTCAACACTTACAACCTCAGCATCTGTAAAGACATAATTTTTTTTTTAAATAAATTCTTGGAATATATTTTAAATGTCATCTAAGTTAATAAGAAAACTGCCAATAAAAGTTTAAAGAGTTCAAAGTAAATTTATTATCAAATTACAAATATAGTATGTCAATAACGACTACCCTGAGATTCAGTTTTCTTGCAGACATTCACAATAGAACAAATAAAAACAATAGAATCAAGGAAAAACTACATACACACAAAGACAAATAAAAATAATACGAGATGGGCTGATTTTTTGTCAGGTGAAGTTATCAGGAAACATAAAGCAAAGCAGTAATTGTTTCAAGTTGCAGCTGAACCGTAAAGCAAAGTGGCAGAACAAACTTGAGGAGCTGAAAGCCTTTGCCCTATTCATGTCTGCACTGGAACAATGAACTCTGTTCTGGAGGAACTCAGCAGTTTGAGCAGCATCTGTGGGAGGAAAGGAAATGCTAACTTTTCAGGTTGAAACTCTTCACTAGCACCCAAAAGATCAGCAATTCCTTTCCCGACCACAATGCTGCTGCACCAACTAAGTTCTTCCAACAATATTCCAGATTATTTGTTCCGATTTCCAGCAACTTCAGCATCTTGCATTTCCTATGTACACTGCTCTATAGCATCACCTCCGCTGTTTACTTCTGTGCTGGAGAATACAGTAAAAAAAACAGTCTGGCCAGATTTTAAATAGCTATTTTTACTATTATGGTATTGCATCACAGTAATATAAAATATATATTTTCATGCAACAGGCAGGCAATGTGAATATTTTAAATTATATCAGGGCAGGACGCGGTTTTCCATTCCAGGACATCAGAGGTGTCCTCCTTCTTTAAAGAACAGGGTTTCCTTCCCTCTACGATTGTTGCCACCCTCACCCGCATCTCCTCCATTTCCCGTACATCTGTGCTCACCCCATCTTCCCGCCACCATAATAGTGGCAGAGTCCCTCTTGTCCTTACCTACCATCCCATCAGCCTCCATATCCAACAGTTTATCCTCCGCAACTTCCGCCATCTCCAAAGAGATCCAGCCACTAACTGTATCTTTACCTCCCCCCCACCCCACTTTCTGCAGAGATTGCTCCCTCCGTAATTCCCTTGTCCATTCGTCCCTCCCCACTAATTTCGCTCCAGGCACTTATCCCTGCAATCAGCCAAAGTGCTACACTTGCCCATACACCTCCTCCCTCACCTCCATTCAGGGCTCCAGGCAGCCCTTCCAGGTGAGGCAACATTTCACCTACATATCTGCTGGGGTCTACTATTGTGTCCGGTGCCCCGACGTGGCTTCCTCTACATTGGTGAGACCTGTCATAAATTGGGGGGGGGGGGGCGCTTTGTCAAGCACCTCCGCACCATCTGCCACAAGCAATACTTCCTGGTGGACAAACATTTTAACTCCCATTCCCGTTCCGACGTGTCGATCCATGGCCTCCTCTTATACCTCAGGGTGGAGGAGCAACACCTTATATTCCGTCTCCGATCTTATTCCAGTGAACACATTTCCCCCACCCCCACCTTCCTCTGTTCCCCACGCTGACCTTTCAGTTCTTCTCACCTGCCTATTACCTCCCGCTGAGTCCCCTGCTCCTTCTCTTTCTCCTATTGTCCACTCATGTGAATCCTATCAGATTCCTTCATCTCCAGCCCTTGTCCTTTCCTACCCACCTTGCTTCATCAATCACCTTCCAGCTAGCCTCTTTCCCCTCCTCCCACCTTTTTATTCTGGCATCTTTCCCCTTCTTTCTCGGTCCTGAAGAAAGGTCTCGGCCGGAAATGTCAACTTGTATGCTCTTTTCCATAGATGCTGCCTGACCAGCTGAGTTCCCCCAGCATTTTGTGTGTGTTGCTTTGGACTTCCAGCATCTGCAGACATTTGCGTGTTTGTGAATTCCTAATATTTTTAAATTCAATAATGTATGTAAATTAAATAGAAATGTAGAAATTCTGCTGTATGTACTAAAAGCTTGATGCAGTAAAATATGCATGAAATTTCCTTCTGAGTGAAACTGGATTTCAGAAGCAGAATCCACGTATACCTGGATGTGTAATATTGTTCATTGAGTGCTCAGATCAGAGGACAAATTTCCACTCTGTAGATTTAACAAAGGAATGCATTTATGCTGATGTAAGAAGTTACCTTCTGAAGTATTTGATCATAGTAGTACCTTCCAGGTTCGTCTGCGATTATTTCCAGGCGTTTTGCCAAGACTTCATTATGCTCTGCAATTTTTCTCAGCTTATTTTCTTTTCCAACCCTACTTAAATTGAGGAAAATTATGACATAAAGCACTGAAGAACTAGTGTGTATGTACATTAGCATTATATGTTTATCATTAGGTGTAAATAATTTATTTTAAATAGAAACGTCCTATTGCTCATTATATTAAAAAGCTCAATAACACATAAAGAGGTTATTTTGCGAGTTATGAAAAGTAATCTGATTAACTCTTAAGCACTCTTGAAAATGGCCTAGCAGGGCATTTGGTTGTGCCATTTCTATCTTCTTCACTTGGGAAAGAAGGAATCTGTATGGCCATTCTGGCATCAATCTAACACTGAATTCGGAGTTTAAGTTTGCTCCCATCCATATTGACCTTATTCCACCTCACAAACACCAAGGAACTCAGGAACAAATGTTTAGAAGATTGGGGAAACTTTTCCATAGACAAGTTAAGCAAAATCCTGACATTGTGTGAGTGGGCCAGTGTTAGAGTGAGGAGTTTAGTCTTTGGTGAGGAAAGGTGAAGACTGTAGGTAGATTTTCTTTCTTTCTTTCTTTCTCATTGCACAGTTAGAGCAGTGGGGATGCAGGCAGGATAGTAAAATGCTCCTCTGGCAGATGTGGGAAGGCAGGGAGACCTTCAGTGTCCCCGAAGACTTCACCTGCAGGTAGTGCATCCAGCTGCAGTTTCTAACGGACTATGTTAAGGAATTAGAGCTGGAATTGGATGAACTCCAGATCATTCAGGAGGCTGAGGGGTGGATCGATGGGACATTCACGGAGGTAGTTACACTCCAAGTGCTGGAGGGTGTAACTGGGTGACCATCAGGAAGGTGAAAGGGAATAGGCAGCCAGTGCAGACGAGCCCTGTGGCTGTTCCCCTCAACAGTTCCCCTCAACGGTATCACTTTGGCTACTACTGGAGGATATGACCTAGCAGAGGAAAGCCACAGTACTGACTTTGGCTTTGGTGCTGACACTGTCTCTGTGGCTCAGCAGGGAAGTGGGGAGACGAGGCGAGATTTATTGGTTAGGGAAACAGACAGAAGTTTCTATGGCGAGAGCAAGATTCCTGGTTGGTATCTTATCCCCCAGATGCTAGTTTTCAGGGACATTTTAGACTGAGCCCATGGCATTCTTCAGTGTGAGAATGATCAGCCAGATCTGTACCAATGACATGGGCAGGAAGGGGGATTGACGTCCTGCAAAGGGAGTTCAGGGAGTTAGATGCTAAGTTAAAGGACAGGACCTCCAGGGTTGTGATCTCAGGATTGCTACCCATGCTACATGCGAGTGAGGCCAGAAATAGGAAGGTTATACAGTTTAACACGTGGCTGAGGAGTTGGTGTAGAAGGGAAGGCATCAGACTTTTGGATCATCAGGCATTCTTCAGGGAAAGTGGGACCTGTACAGAAGCCAGAAGCTTGTGCCTGATCTGGAGGGTGACTAATATCCTCACAGGAAAGTTTGTTAGTATTGAAGGGGGGTGGAGTTGGGGTTGTTGTAGAATGGATTAAACTAGATTTGCAGGGGAATGAGAACCTGAGCAGCAGAGGTGTGGACAGATAGATGTTCTACAGACAAAGTCAGGAATCGAAAGGTTGAGCATGGTGGGACTAATGTTTGAGTTGTGTATGTTTCAGTGCAAGTATCATAGGAAAAGTAGATGAGCTGAGGGCATGGATCAACACGTGGAATTATGATATTGTAGCCATTAGTGAGAATTGGTTGCAGGAGGGACAAGACTGGAAGCTCACTGTTCCAAGGTTCCGTTGTTTTAGATGTGATAGAGAAGGAGGGATTAAGGTTTCAAAGGTACATTTAATGTCAGAGAAATGCATACAATATACAACCTGAAATTCTTTTTCTTTGCAACCTTCACAAAAACAGAGGAGTGCCCCAAAGAATGAATGAAAGTTAAATGTTAGATCCCCAAAGCTCTCCCCAGCTCCCCCCACACATAAGCAACTACACCACTGGGTGTAGTGGACAGCAAGGAAGACTATCAAAGGTTGCAGCAGGGTCTGGACCATCTATAAAAATGGCAGATGGAATTTAATGCAGACGAGTGTGAGGTGTTGCACATTGGGGGAACAAACCAGGGTAGAACTTACATGATGAGCAGTAGGGCACTGAGGAATGCAGTAGAACAGAGGGATCTGGGAATGCAAATCTATAATTCCTTGAAAGTGGTTTTACAGGTAAATAGGGTTGCAAAGAAAGCTTTTGGAATGTTCGCCTTCATAAATCAAAGTAATGAGAACAGGAGTTGGGATGTTATCTCAAAGTTGTACAAGACGTTAATGAAGCCTAATTTGGAGTACTGTGTGCATTTTTGGTCATCTGCATAACAAGAAAGATGTCAATAAGATTGAAGAATGGCAGCAAAAATTTACAAGGATGCTGCCAAGATTTGAGGACCTGAGGTATAGGGAATTGTTGAATTGAATTGGTTAGGACTTTACTCCCTAGAGTGTAGGAGAATGGGGGAAGATTTTATAGAGGTATACAAAATTATGAGGGGGATAGATAGGGTAAATGCAAGCAGGCTTTTTCCACTGAGGTTTGGTGAGACTAAGGGTTAAGGGTGAAAGGTGAATTATTAAGGGGAATATGAGGGGAAGCTTCTTCACTCAGAGGGTGGTGAGAGTGTGGAATGAGCTGCCAGCGGAAGTTGTGAATGCAGGTTTGATTTCAAAATTTAAGGGAAATTTGGATAGGTACATGGATGGGAGGGATATGGAGGGTGATGGGACGAGGCAGACTAATAGTTCAGCATGGACTAGATGGGCCAAATAGCCTGTTTCTGTGCTGGTGTTCTATGCCTCTATAGTGAAAGTCACAGAGTCATGCCTCAAAGTCAATGTGCCAGACTCTTCCATCATTATTCTTGGATACTCGGTATACTACCGGGAGAACAAACCCATTGGAAGCAGTGACACTAAAGTATATGGATGGAAGGACTTAACTTCTGGAGACCTCAACATTGATTTCAGATCCCATGGGGTCTCTCATGTCATCTGGTGAAGCAGGAACAAGAATACCTCTTCCTGATTGACCTTTGCACTCCTTCTCAGCTCATGAATCAGCTCTAAGCTGAACAACAGATGGAAGCGCTGAAATTGGGACAAGCACGAAATGAACTCTGGGAAGCGAATACAATGTCCATCACCAAGAGGTGATTATTAGCATCGCAACTGGTCAAAATCACTAGGGTCTGAAGGACAGAGTTGGAAGACCTGGTCTGTAGCAAGTATGAATGAGCAAGCATGACAGAAAAACCTACTTGATTTCATATTCAATAAGCTTCTTATTGTAGATGCATCTATCCATGCTTGCATTGATAAAAGTGATCAGCTCACAATCCTTATAGAATCAGAGGGTATTACCAACAGGGTGAATAATGGAATTGGTAGCTATGGTGAAATTAGATTTCCAGAAGGCATTCCATAAGTTGTCACATAAAAGGTTACTGCACAAGATAAATACACACAAGTTGCATTTGTTATATTAATATGGATGGTAACTAATGTGTAACAGAGATTGAGTCAGTAACTGTGGGATCAGTGCTGTATTTCAATGACTTAAATCTACATTGAAGATTCAAGTGAAGGGAGTTGGAAGTACAGTAGCCACAATTACTGATGTTACAAAGATAGCTGGCTAGCAAATTCTGAGGACATATAGATCCTGGAGATGGATATACAAACCCCTGTAGATAGGTTAAGTGAGTGAGCCTACCCTGTGATACCCATGAGGACCAGACTGAAATAAGGAATGATATATTTCACACCTTATGCCAGTGATATTAAATCTGATTCTGATTCTGATTCAATCCAGCTTCTCGGCCACTCACCCCACTGTTGTCCGTGACTACAATTTCCATGGAATTGAATTGAACTACACCCACCATAATCTTAATCACCAACTCAATCACAAGCCCCAATCCACAATCTACATAGATGGCCTTCTTTCTTCCCAAGGACCCAGACTTGGTCCTGGGCATTACACTTCCTAGTTCATTGAGTGTCTGATCTAATTTCAGTGTACGTCTAGGTCAGTAGAGCTGAAGGTCCATGACCAAAATTGCTACCTTCCATCTACCACGGCGTCTGGGTATACTGGAATTTCTTGACATGTTTCTCCTTTAGGTAACTTGATGGCCTTTGGTGGTGTCTTTGTGAAAACTACACATTCTCCTCTGCATTTCCTCTGGAAGTTCTAGGTTCTCTCACATCCCAAAGATAGGCAGATTGGTAAGTTGACTGCCTACTGTTATGTACTGTGAAGAGAATGGTAGAATCTGGGAAAAATTATTGAGTCTGTAGGAGAATAAAATGGTATTGCGTAAATAGGTTCTTGCTGATTAGCATGGGCTCATTGAGATAACAGGCCTGTTTCCATGCTGTTAGACTCTGTGACTAGTTGGGCTTGAATTTATAAGTATTTCTGGCTCACTGGACACTTTATTGCATATTTTGTTTATGACTTGTCTTGAAGTTAGAAATGAATACCAGATTTAAAATCAAAATGACACCTTAGTTAAAGACTGAATAAGAAGTTAACAAAATTTGCTGATAAATATAAGAGGAAAAAAAAATCTGAAACCATTGACATACTTCCTTCGTCTTCTGGCATTCTGGCAATCAACTGTTGGGGGCCTCTGTATCTGATGATTCAGTTTTTCTACGAACCTCGTATTATCTTTTAGAATGGCAGCTCTTTGTCTGTCCAGCTGAAACATTCCAAACAGCCAGTATGAAAGAATTCCATATGTTATAAACTATTGTATCTGCAAGTGGAAACTGTAAGGCTGATTATTTGTTCTGCATATTGACCTTCATTTTCTTAAGTAGTTTATCCACCACATGAAGGATTACATTTGAAAAACTAAAGTGAATATCACCATAAACAAAACCAAAGAAAAGGTAAGCTTATCCCTTGATTTCTGTAATTTTGATTATATGCCCCATGTCATTGTGAATATGCCATATACTGCAAGTTACTTTTATTTATTAGTCCATTAGTAAGTAAGACTTTAGTTTGATCTCTGTCCCACATTTCTCTCCTCCTGACAATGTTCTTGTATCTCTCTCTTTTCCAAGTTGAACAAAGGAGCTCATACCCAAAACATCAGCAATTCCTCTTTCCAGAGATGCCACCTGACCTGCTGAATTTTCTGTTCAGATTTCCAGCAGTTACAGCATTTTTTAAAATTTTCAAATATTTGTTCCATTTATGTATTAAGTATACCTTGTCCTTAACTAACATGGTAGAAAACTAATGCATTTTTCCTGTTTTAGTTTCAATACCTAAGAGGCTAAGTTGCACCTGAAAAAAATATTTAGCAACTGGAATTTTCGATCGCATTTGGCAATGAGCATAATAAATCAAAGCTCTGCTATGTATGGTCCCAAGCCCAGCCACGAAGGAGGTGGGGTGGGCAAAGGGCGAGCAACCCTATCCTGCAAAAACCCAGAGCTACAGAAATGCCAACAGTTACGTTTTTCTTGAAGCTCTAACGACCTCATCCCTGGGGGAGACTGCACTGAGGGACAGCTCGAAAGATTATCCCAGGACAGAGGTCTCTGGGGAATGGCTATCGATGGCCTATGCCCAGTAGGGATGATGGGCTTAAGACAGAAGAAACAGAATAATGAATCAAGACGCATTAATTAGCTGATGAGTTTTAAAAAGTGTATATTTTTACTAATCTACTATTGGATCATTTGATAATCTATTTTCAATAACTCAGTTTTGAAATAGGATTTGTTTACTGCAATATTGTGAAATCACTTCCACACCTGAACATAGAGAACTAGTCTTCTGGTTGTTCTAAAAGGTTTACCTCTTCCTCCCGGGGTGTTTTTCCAAGACACTTAACATAGATCTTGGGTGGCTTGCCATCGATCATTGCTTTTGCTGAAGAAATGAGAGATGTAGTCAGAGTAATGACGCAATGTTTAAATGGCTGACACACAAACATGTACTGATATAAATTGGCACACAATGCATAGTCCTAAGGAAAATTGTGTTGTACTCTCATTGATAGTCAAAGAGTTAGTATACACATTCAGGAAACACCTATTAAAAATATCACTTCTTATACATAGTTCTTTATGGAAGTAATAAAATACATTGAAAAGCAAATGTAGCAGAAATTGTGAATGTGAATTCTTAAAATATGTTATGATTAAGAAGGCATATGGCATACTTGCCTTCATCAGTTGAGACAATGAGTATAGAAGTTGGGAAGTCATGTTGCAGCTATGTAAAACATTCATCTGGCCACAGTTGGAATATTGTGTGCAACTCTGCTCGACACATTGCAAGATGGCATGGAAACCTTGAAGAGGTTCAGCAGAATGTTGCCTGGATTAACTATAAGAAGAGGTTGGGCAACTTGGATTGTTTTCATTGGGGTCTGAAAGCTGAAGGGAGCCTTGATAGAAGTAAGTAAAATTATCTCAGGCTTGGACAGCTTGGATGTTCTTTTCCCTGTGCAGAAATGTCAAATGCCAGATGCCTTAAGGACAGAGATAAAAAGGTTTGGAGATTTACAAAGCAAGTTTGATGCACAGAGAGTTTTAGATATCTACAGCATGCTGCCAGAGAAGGTGTTAGAAGCAGATAGATTAGCAATGTTTAAGAGATATTTAGATAGATACATACACAGGGCACAGACCATGTGCAGGCAGATGGGATTTGTCAGATTGGCATCTTGGTCATCATGGCTATGGTGGGCTGAAGGACCAGTTCCTGAACTGCACTGTAGTTGAAAAAATATAACTTTTTGATAATATTGAGGGATCAGATAGTAATGGGAACATGGCAGTTGGCAAATATAATTAGATAATGGACTGCAAGTACTGGTTAAATAATGTTTACAGGGTGAAAATGGAGGTTCAGAGTGATCTGGGCAAAAGTCAGGCACATGTTAATGTGGCATATAAAATACCTACCTTTCCAACGATGAGTAGTGCTCTAGCAAAATCAGTAGCAAAACTAAAAATCTGAGAAAAAGTCTTGTAAGTGAAATAATTAAATCATTGAAAGCATAGGGGTGGAGAAAAGGAATAAGAGTCTATATTCATCTTCCTCTCATCAATAAAATTCCAGGAAATTTCCACAATATCTTCATCTGGATTAATGATATATTAAAAAAAAATCTTCATCACAGTTCTTTCTCTCCATATCTAACCAATGAGTCCATATTTTTTTACCAACAACTAAATGAAATCAGGAAGTCAAAATAAGATCTTTGATAAACTCTTTGGAAAAAAAATTCTGCAGTGGTAATAGAAGTGCCAGGATGGGAGAACACACATCATCTACTCTCATCCTGAACACCGGTACACCACAGGGGTGTGTTCTCAGTCCCATCCTCTATTCTCTTTTCACCCATGACTGCTCTACCATTCACTCCACCAACACCATTGTCAAATTTGCTGACGATACCACCCTAATAGGTATCATATCAGACTGTGATGAGACAGCCCATAGGGAGGAGGTACAGCATTTGACAGAGTGGTGTTGTCATAATAACCTGGACTTGAACATCATAAAAACCAAGGAGCTGATAGTAGACTTCAGGAAATCAAAGCGCGTCGAGCACTCTGCTCTGCACATATACGGGAAAGAGGTGGAGAGAGTAGAGAGTTTCAAGTTCCTCGGTGTCCACATCTCGGCTGACCTCACCTGGACAGCCCATACCTCTTATCAGGTGGGGAAGGCCCAACAGAGGCTCTACTTCCTAAGGAAGCTAAAGCACACTCTCCTCCCTCATCACCTGCTGATCAACTTCTATCGGACAACTATAGAGAGCCTCCTGACGTATTGCTGTGCAGTGTGGTTTGCCAGCTGCACAGAACAAAACAGAAAGGACTTGCAGCGGGTGGTGAGGGTAGCAGAGCGGGTTATTGGCACAACATTACCCTCCCTCAGAGATATTTATACTGGCAGACTTCAAAAGAAGGCTACTTGTATTTCAAAGGATCCTACTCATCCTGGACATCACCTGTTTTCCCCCCTACCTTCTGGGAAGAGATACAGAGCATTAAGGATGAAAACAAAGAGACTCCTTAACAGCTTCTACCCACAAGCAGTGAAATGTATAGCACCCACTTCCCTTCTCCTGCCCCCTTTCTAAGATGGCGGCAGCTAAAAGCATCACACTTCCAGGAACGGCAGGTGTGCAATAGTCCTACCCCCCCCCCCCATCCATATATTATTAATTTTAGACTGCACTCCTGAGGTTTTAGAGTTTATTTTATGTATACATTCTTTGTCATGCTGCAAAACGTTGAGCTGCTAAACTGTGTTTCATTGCTCCACAACAATGACAATAAAGATATTCTTATTCTTATTCTTATTATTAGAAATGGTTTAATTTATGTCCTTTGGGCTCTGGAATTACAAATCCAGTTAAGTTCCTCCATCTGGGTGCTATTAGTTTTGGGAATGAGGGCATGGTGCTTGTGGACAAGGTTGGTCTTAAAAAGAAGTCAAACATGACTATGCAACTTGTGGACATTTGGCTCTGCTTGTTCTGGTCATTGAAGGAAATGTCTGTTATTTTTTGCCCAATGGGCAGCTTTCACTAGCTTCTGGTCAAGAAGAGGACACTAAAGCAAACCAGCTGTTAAACAACAGAGCTAAAAAGCTACTTTACACATTACAGCCACACATTCTGTCTGTGGAATGCTGAGCACTTCTGCTGATTGACATGCCTCCTGCTGTGGCCTCTTCTAATGACTCCTTCTGTCTCAAGAAAAGTAAGCTAGAACTAAATAATTAGTGTTAAACGGTAACTTACCCATAGTGATTGCCTTCAAGTGAAGATAAATTTCTGTTGTGAGCAGTGACTATATCTTTGCTTAATGACATGTGATGCAAGAGGGACTCAGTTTAACTCAACATGAGGCAAAGATGTCATAAATGTATTTGTGACATAACATAATCAGTCAATGTATTTCAATGCTTAACTATTTTGATATTGTTTTGTCATAGCACACAGCTCATCATAGTAAAATAAAATTTTATCCATTTAATTATATTAATGCAGCAGAAGCACAGAACATATTTTAATTTAGGAACAATTCTATTACAAATACGAGGGGTGATTGATAAGTTTGTGGCCTCAGGTAGAAGAAGATGAGTTGGGACAGAAGTTCATCCTTGATCCCGTACACTAAATGCATGGTGTGGTGGTAGCTGCATGTTTTATCACATCTCCAAAATTTGATTACCTCTAGAAATAGCTTATGTATGAATATGCATTCCAGTAGCTGTTGAGGAAGGACCAAAGCCTAACAATGTTAGATAATTTGTGGTCCTTATGCCTGAGATCATTATCGAAGCTTATTATCAATTTGAATGGTGAAGTTGCCATTAGTTACTTTGTCAAAAGTAATGAAAGTGAATTTCCACTCCATATTCAACAAATTTGCATATTTCTCAAAACCTCACAGTATTCCTAAATTAATATTTCAATAATATACTCAGATACCTCTCACTCAGATAAGCTAACTTCTTTTTACTTTAATTGGTATCACAATAAGCGAAATTGTTTGACTAAGGTAGTTGCTATGAAGTCATGATTTGGCAAAATAATTTTCACTTATTATTCAATTAAAAAGAAGTTATTTAGCATTGTATAATCTTTCAAACATTTATGGGTTCACTCCCCTTTGATCCAACCTGACTTTTCCCCCAATGACTATCCCCTTGACCTTGTTTTATATTTATTTATTTATTTATTTATTTATCTATTTATTTATATACAGTATATTTAGAGATTGTGAACTCACATTTTAGATCCATAGATAAATACTTCATTGATCCCAAAGGAAATTACAGCATCACAGTAGCATTATAAGTGCTATGATATATGAATATTAGAAGAAAATTAAGAAAGAATAAAAATAAGTTACCTTAAAATAAGATGTACAAGATTTACAAGTCAAAGATTACAGGTCACTTCCCCGGCTATAGGTTAACTTATTATAGAGCCTGATGGCTGAGGGTAAGAATGACCTCATAAAGTGCTCTTTCGAGTAGTGCAGTTGTCTTAGTCTATTACTGAAAGTGCTCCTCTGTTCAGCCAAGGTGGCATGCAGGGGGTGAGAGACATTGTCCTGAATTGCCAGGATTTTCCACAAGGTCCTTCGTTCTACCACAGCCTCCAGTGTGTCCAGTTTGACTCTGAGAACAGAGCCAGCCTTTCTAATCAGATTATTGAGCCTGTTGGCATCACCCGTGTTGATGCCATTGCCCCAGAACACCACCGCATAGAAGATTGTACTGGCGACAACAGACTGGTATGAAGGAGAGGTCTTCGTACTCCCAAGAACCCGAGTCCCTTCAGGAAGTAGAGGCAACTTTACCCCTTCTTGTACACGGCCTCTGTGTTGGTGCTCCACTCAAGTCTGTCATCCAGGTGCTTGTAGGTCCTCACCACATCCACGTCTTCACCATCAATAGTTACAGGAGCAGTGCTTCTCAGTCTTCCTAAAGTCCATCAGCACCTCCTTTGTCTTACTGATGTTGATCAGCTTGCACCATTCGACCAGGTCTTCCACTAGGGGCCCTGTATTCATTCTCCTGTCCTCCCTTTATGTAGCCAACTATTGCTGAATCATCAGAGAATTTCTGCAGCTGACATGGCTCTGTGTTGTATCTAAAGTCCGAAGTTTACAGGGTAAACTGGAAGGGAGCCAATACAGTCCCCTGCGGGCCCCAGTGCTGCTGATAGCCATGTCTGACACGTTACTCTGAAGCCACACAAACTGTGGTCTGCCAGTCAGGAAGTCTATTATCTAGGATACAATGGAAGTGCCAACGTGCATTGAACGGAGCTTTTCCCCCAGCAATGAGGGCTGTATGGTATTGAAGGCACTAGAAAAGTCAAAAACCATATTCCCACAGTGCTACCCTGCTTATCCAAATGGGAGTAGTCTCTGCTCAGCAGGTAGATGACAGCATCGTCGACTCCAATGTGGTTCTGGTAGACAAACTGCAGGGGATTGAGGGCTGATCTGACCAGGGGTCAGAGGTGAGCCAGGACCACCCTCTCTAGGGTCTTCATGATGTGTGAGGTCAGGGCCACTGGTCAGTAGTCATTCAAGACATTTAGTCAGCCCTTCTTGGTTACTGAGACCACACATGATATTTTCCACACTTTCCAGGCTGAGACTCAGATTGAAAATGCATTGAAGAACTCCACACAGCTGCTCAGCACACTCCTTCAGGACCCTGGGGTTCACACCATCCGGTCCCGATGCTCTGCCATGTCTGAGTTTCCCCAGAGCTTCCCCTTCTCACCTGCTCAGTAGTGAAGGTGAGTCCATGATGACTGGGGAGTTGGTGACAGGCGGCGGCTAAGGAGGTGAAGATCGGAACGATAGCAGTTGGTATGTGCAGGTGTAGATGATAGATGCAGCAGGAGGAAGGGGTGTAGACAGTGGTAGCCTGTGTTGTTCATCCACATGTTGAACTGGAGGGGGGAGGAGGGAGGAGGGGAGGCATTGGTGCTGAGGAAGCACTGGGCCCCTCAGCACCTGGACTGGTGTGCTAAATTGGGTGTGAACAGGAAGGCTATCGTCAAACCTATTGAATTGGATTAACTCATTAACCCATTCATGGCTGCACCCTGAGGCTCGACTGATTGAAGCCAGAGATGCTCTTCATGCCTCTCCACACCTCCCGTGTGCTACTCTGCCCAAGCTTGTTCTCTTTCAGCTCCCTTTGCACACGTTTCAATTCCTCCCTGTCTCCTGATCTCAGGGCTCTCTTTTTGTGGTGGAGAGGAGCCTTCAGATCACTGGTGACCCATAGTTTGTTACTTTGCCTCAATTACAGACAAGGCAGTCTCTAAGCACTTAATTATCACTTTATTTTACAAACCCCTTTCTTCATTACAGAAAATCAGAATCAATGTCTGGCAAAAGCTTTATAGTCATCCAATGTTTCAAGTTTCAAATGAAAAAGATACAGAAGGCAGAGATATTTAGTTCCAATATTTATAATAATATAATTCATTATGATTAAAATGCAGAAAACAATTATGTCAAAAATGTGTTTGATTCAGTTAGTTATTTTTGGTGTGTATAACTTCTTTTTCATTGAAAAGGTATCAATGCCACCATGAATCTCAAAGGAAGTTACTGTGAAGGAAGTCACTATCTGTAGTGTGGACCTTGCATATTAGTTGTTGCGAAATATTGATGTGGGATGTAATGTTGAAATTGTACAAGGCACTGGTAAGGCCAAATTTGGAGTATTGTGTACAGTTCTGGTCACCGAATTATAGGAAAGATGTCAACAAAATTGAGAGAGTACAGAGGAGGTTTACTAAAATGTTGCCTGGGTTTCATCTCCTAAATTACAGGGAAAGGTTGAACAAGTTGGGTCTTTATTCTTTGGAGCGTAGAAGGTTGGGGGGGGACTTGATAGAGGTATTTAAAATTAAGAGGGGTATAGATAGAGTTGACATGGATAGGCTTTTTCCATTGAGAGTGGGGGAGATTCAAACAAGAGGACATGAGTTGAGAGTTAAAGGGCAAAAGTTTAGGGGTAACATGAGGGAAAACTTCTTTACCCAGAGAGTGGTAGCTATGTGGAACAAGTTTCCAGCAGAAGTGGTTGAGGCAGGTTTGATGTTGTCGTTTAAAGTTAAATTGGATAGCTATATGGACAGGAAGGGAATGGGGGATTAAGGGCTGAGAGCAGGTCAGTGGGACTAGGTGAGAGTAAGAGTTCGGCACAGACTAGAAGGGCCAAGATGGCCTGTTTCCGTGCTGCAAAAGTTATATGGTTATATGGTTATATTGGTTCTTGGGGATTTTTTCTATATAGTGTGACAAGAATACACATAGATGTTAGCTGTCCTGTGTGATCAGCAGTTGGCCTGCCACCTGTCTTCGGGAGAGAGCGAGAGATAAGGAAGACAATGGAGCAGCATTTGGAGATGTGTAATGAAGGGACGGGAGAGAGAGCTGTCTAGAGCGGCTCCCCCTTTGAACCCTGAACTGTTTGAAGTGATGGACAGGCGATACCCCAGCAGGGGGATAAAAAGAACAGGTTCGCTAAGGCAGGAGACACACGACACCACGAGGTAACGAGACCCTGGAAGCGGTGCCCCCCCGCAAGTCGGCGGGGGTCGTTTTGGAAGGCTGGTTGCGGAACCAGGCATAGACGCACAGGGTGGAAAGGTACGATCAGCGGGAACCCAGTGTGTGTCCACCCTTGCTTGGGTGCCGGGTTCACTGCAGAGGATCGACCGCATCTGGAGGAGGGGTCACAATTGGTGACCTCAGGTGACATCACAAAGGACTCGCCCGAAAGCTGCTTGTGAGCAATATCACAGGTCTGTGAGTGGAAGCCGTTTCTGAATGATCATTCATTCTTGTTCTCTCTCTCCTTCCCCCCACATTGTCCATTGCCATGGCAGCGATTACTGCGAACTGAACTAAATCGGACTGAACTTTGTGTCACTTTGAAATTGGTTATTTACCCCTAGACAACGATAGAGCTTGATTGATGCTGTTATCTTAATTCTGTGCACGTGTGCTTATCATTGCTGAACTGTTGCATTTATTATCCTTTCGATTACTGTGTTGCTTGTTTCTTTAATAAAATTTTCTTAGTTCTAGTAATCCAGACTCCAAATGAGTGATCCATTTCTGCTGGTTTGGCAACCCAGTTATGGGGTACGTAACAATAGAAACTACGATATCTTTAAGATGGTTGAGTAAACAATCATGATAAAAATTTTCCACAAGCAACAAATATGCAAGGAAAGGTAATACGAATGAATATTTTAAACATTTTGCAAAGTACCAAATGAAGTCTAGAACATGCACATAGGACTATGGCAACTGAAATGTAAAAGGACTTTTTAAAAGTTTTTTTTTACTTTGAAAGCCATAATGCATTTGATTTTGAAGTAATTAACTTAACATAACGTAAGTGTTTGGCACCAGAGAGCTTGCTAATTGATAAGTATGGTTTAGGGAATGATAAACTTCATTTGTGGATTACATGCATCAAAACATAAAAACTACAACATAAATTCAGTAGCCTTTCTTAGATTCAGTTGTAAAAGGCTGTAAACAATGCAGGAGGGATGAATTTCTGACTATGATTTTGTGATTTCCATGTTGACGTACACCTTGATCAAAATGCTGGAGTTCATATCAATTTTATAGTGTAAAGATGATGATAGCTGTTTTAGCTATCATAACTGTAGTACCGTCTGGTATACGAATTGCAAGGCATCTAATTGCAAATCCGTACAAAGGATTGTTATTATGATTTGTAACTTCAAAACATTGAACTAATTCAAAGGAAGACACAGGAGTCCGAAATGTGAGTCTATGTGTTTACTGTCATCACAGTTCGGACATGGCCCAAGTGTGGAGTGAGAGACACTGAAGCAGGTCGATAGTTCACAGACTTTAATTTGAAAAAGGGAAAATTAAACAATAAACGCTAGGCCAAACAGGGCCCTTACCTAAAACTCTCAGAAGGGAAACGAAGCCTACACTGCAGCCGAAAAGAATATCTAAACATTAAACGAATACCGCTAGTCTTCAGAGTCAGTTGATTTTGAAAGTCCGATGGCTCAGGGAAGGCCGAATGCAAAACAGCAGCGAAGCTTTGCTATGCTCTGCCCAAGTCTCGACAAGCACTACGATGACAAGAATGTAGTTAAGTACTATCACAATTAAATAATAATTACCTAACACGTGCAAATTCACAAGCGCAATTGCCGTATCTTCTGCGCTGCCGAATCCATGGTTGTGACATTTACTTTAAATGAGATGCGCATATATCACATAGTAGCATGATGACATATGAAGTTCACAAATTTATACATATAACTCCAAATGAATTATTCAAACAAACAAGAATGCTTAATCAAACAATATATGTACAAGATTCACACACAAAATGCTGGTGAACGCAGTAGGCCAGGCAGCATCTATAGGAAGAAGTACAGTCAGCGTTTCAGGTCGCGACCCTTAGTCAGGACTAACAGAAAAAAGAGATAGCAAAAGATTTGAAAGTGGGAGGGGGAGGGGGAGACCTGAAATGATAGGAGAAGACAGGAGGGGGAGGGATGAAGCCAACAGCTGGGAAGTTGATTGGCAAAAGGGATACCAGTCTGGAGAGGGAGAGTATCATGGGATGGAAGGACTTGGAAGAAAGAAAGGGGGAGAGGAGCAACAGAGGAAGATGGCATTAACGGTTCACTCCCTACGTGACTCCCTTGTTCATTCATCCTCCCATCCCTCTCCATTGATCTCCCTCCTGGCACTTATCCTTGTAAGCGGAACAAGTGCTACACATGCCCTTACACTTCCTCCCTTACCACCATTCAGGGCCCCAGACAGTATTTCCAGATGAGGCGACACTTCACCTGTGAGTCGGCTGGGGTGATATACTGTGTCTGGTGCTCCCGGTGCGGCCTTCTGTATATTGGCGAGACCCGACGCAGACTGAGAGATCGTTTCGCTGAACACCTACGCTCTGTCCGCCAGAGAAAGCAGGATCTCCCAGTGGCCACACATTTTAATTCCACATCCCATTCCCATTGTGATATGTCTATCCACGGCCTCCTCTATTGTAAAGATGAAGCCACACTCAGGTTGGAGGAACAACAACTTATATTCTGTCTGGGTAGCCTCCAACCTCATGGCATGAACATTGACTTCTCTAACTTCTGCTAATGCCCCTCCTCCCCTTCTTACCCCATCCCTAATTTATTATTCAAACATTTGTTTATTTATTTATTTTTTTCCTTTTCTCTCTTTCCCTCTCACAATAACTCCTTGCCTGTTCTCCATCTTCCTCTGTTGCTCCCCTTCCCCTTTCCGTCCCATGATACTCCCCCTCTCCAGCCTTGTATCCCTTTAGCCAATCAACTTCCCAGCTCTTGGCTTCATCCCTCCCCCTCCTGCCTTCTCCTATCATTTTGAGTCTCCCCCTCCTCCTCCAACTTTCAACTCTCTTACTATCTCTTTTTTCTGTTAGTCCTGACGAAGGGTCTTGACCCGAAACGCTGACTGTACTTCTTCTTATAGATGCTGCCTGGCCTGCTGCATCCACTAGCATTTTGTGTGTGTTACTTGAATTTCCAACATCTGCAGATTTTCTCGTGTTTGCATAGGTGCAAGATTACTCAAATATTACTGAAATATTAAATACACAACACTCCTCACTGCTTAGCTATAAATTCTAACTCAATAGAGAAAACATCTCAACTATTTACACAGTATACTATCCACAGCATAGTAAACTTTAACCTGTCCTATTCAGGCCTCAAGATTTAATTGCTGTGGAAGATTTCTTACTTTTTCAGGATAACGTCTTTCCTGACAAGAGGGATCCCTTTGCTTAGCAGGTGAGACTTGTGGCTGTGAAACAATCTCAGGCTCTGGGGCCTCCGCCGTGCTGGTTGTAGGAGTTGACTCTGGGACTGCAGGAAATGGTTCTGACAGCTCTGGATATCTTTCTTCCCCTTCTTTTTTCTTCTTCTAGTTTGTGCATGTGAATTTTGGGAAGGTGCATTTGGTTCACTGGAGCATTCTCATTAAACCTTCGATTGCTCCCTTTATGATCTGATCTCTCCTCTTGGTTTCCTCTTGCACAACATCATCTGACAAATTCTCTGTTTTCATATCTCCATTTACTCCTTTCTTTTTGGCTTTCCATTCATCTTTGGTTTTTGCATCTACTTTTACAAGCAAATTTTTGTCTCCCATTTGAAGTTCATGCAATAACCTTAATGCATGCAAAGTGGTTTCTGGTTCTTTATAGTCACAAAATCCGCATGCTTCCAACTTTCCTGAAGCTCCTTGGACTCTCTTCCAGCTTGAAAATATGACACATTTCGCGAGTAACTGGCTGATTGACATATCAGAAGCTTTCTCAGATATGTTGCCTACAAAAACTGTTGTAGTCAGACCACTGCTTTCATCACTTCCACACTTCCTCTGAGCAGCATGGTCCTTTATTGGTCCAATATGCTTTCCAACTAGAGACACAGAGGCTGGCACCAACACTTGTTTGTCCACTGTTGGGCAACGATTCATGGTGTTCGGTATGGAGGCAGTTGTGGCATCATCCAGTACCTTTCTTAATTCACTTTCAATTGGTTTCCTTGCAGGGAATGTGGCATGCAAATAGTGGATGGATCTCCAGTCAAGATGTAATTGTCTCAGCCAATCACCTCCCCATAATACTGGTCCTCCTGTTTTTAACACGTACAAACTCAATATGGCTTGTTGGTTGTTGTATATCACTGTTACAAATGTCATTCCCATAGGAGTTATCTTTTCTCCAGTATCAATTCTTAGTTGGATATCTGCAGGCTTCAGCTTAGTATCCTTGAAATTTATCTCAAACTCATGACTGAAACAGCTAAACCAGTGTCCAATTCCACTTTAATTAATTTGCCATTCACTTCTGGTACAAGCCATATTGTTTGTATATTGCTAGTTTTCACATTGTAAATCTTAAGGCTTACACAATCCCATGTCATATTTTTCATCAACAGCATACAGATTAGTGTTCTTTTTGAAACTGCAATTTGACCTTTTATCTCTTTCTCTTCCCTGTGCAGTCCATTTATTTTTGTCTGTCTGGCATGCTCTTTATGTGTCCTACTTTGTTGTATTTTCTCCATGTTTCACCTTTAAACCTGCATTGGTCTGGTGTATGTGAGCCTCTGCCACAACAGTAATGCAATTTGCTCAGGCAGGCCTATTTTTGTTTAGACATTGCAATTTTGTTCACATTCACATTCATTCCTGACTGCAACTCAATTGCGTCTGTCTGCCATTTCCATTATTACAGCTAGTTCAACTGCTCTTTTAATTGTAAGTTGTGCTTCAATTAGGAGCTGTTTTCTAATACTTTCTTGTAAGTCCTACAACCTAAATGGTCTCTCAGTGAATCAATAAGCCCATCACTGAACTAACAGTGCTAAGACAATATCCTTTATTCAGCTACGTATGCTGAAATTGACTCTTCTTACTTTTGATTTTGCTTATGAAACCTAAAGCGTTCTGCAAATAACAATGGTTTTGGTTCTAAATGTTCCTGCATTATTTTCACAATATCAGAAAAGCTAATTTTTGTTGGTTTAGCTGAAGCACTCAAACTTTAAAGCAAACTGTATGCCTTTAAACCCAATGCACTCAGCAAAATTGGTACTTGTTTCTCATTGGCTATTTCATTTGTTTCAACATACTGTTTAATTTGCTCAGTATAGATGTTCCAGTTACCTTTTGTGTAATCAAATGTGTCAATTTCTCTGATATTGTTTTTTAATGACTATTATCATACATGGTACTCACTCTTTATGAATTCAAAATTCTTCTGTTCACTGCCATTTTTTTAAAACTTGACAGTCTCTGCATGTTCCGGGCTCTATTTTTTACTTGCCTTTCCTTGCTGCGCTTTTTTTATTTTGAACATCTCACTGCACTTCAGCAGGTTGGTAGCTGTCTCAGGTTTATTTTATATTAAATATCTCATCATCACTGTTATGTTTTGTAACTTCAAAACATTAAACTAATTCAAAGGAAGACAGGAGATCCGAAAATGTGAGTCTGACATTGTGTTTACTTTAAGCAAGACACACATGTATCACATGGTAGCATGATGATGTATACAATCCTTGTATTTATACATATAACTCAAAATAAATTATTCAAATGAACAAGAATGCTTAATAAAACTATATATATACACACACACACACACACACACACACACACACACACACACACACACACACACGCACACATGAGATTACTCAAAGTTACTGAAATATTAAAATTGTGAGGACTGCTGATAGAATCATTGGGATCTTTCTTATATCAGAGATACTTATCAGGAGTGCTGCATACACAGTGCTTATTGCATTGCTAGTGATCCCCTCCATCCATCGGACAATCTCATTGAACCCCTACCATTAGGCAGAAGGTACCAATACATTAGAGCAGGGACCATTAGGATGGGAAGCAGCTTCTTCCCCCAGGCTATGAGATTATTGTTTACTTTTTAACTTATGCCATATTATTTGTTAATTTATTTGAGGTAATATTACTTTATGTGTTATGTGTACTGTGTTATATGTATACAGTACGTGTGTACGATTGAAGAACAATAAACTTGAACTTGATCATTTTGCTCAAACAAAATTCAAATTTCTAATTTTTGTTCAGATTAATGATCGTTCTGAGCAGGTCAATAAATCTATTACCACATCACCAGCAACATTAAATGCTGCAGGTTGAATTACTTGTGGAAAAACTTCCATACACCATTCTAATCTAAAGTTCTTGTGAGTTATAGATATTTAAGATGGTTGAAATAACTGTCACAACTCTCTGATTCTGACAAAAATCTATTTAACATTTTACATGTAGAAATATCAGAAACTTCTGTTATCTTCTGATGAACACCATGATGTTTTCTGGCATATCTGTAAAAAAGATAATCAGAAAGATGAAGATTAGCCTTATTTGTCACATGTACATTGAAACATACAGTGAAATGCCTTGTTTCCATCAAATCAAATCAGCGAGGATTGCGCTGGGCAGCCCAATAATATCACCATAATTCCAGTGCCAACATAGCATGCCCATAACTCAGTAACCCCAACCACACATCTTCAGTACGTTGAAAGAAACTGAAGCACACAGAGGAAAGAAACATCCACGGTCACAGAAAGAACTTACAAACTCCTTACAAACAGTGACCGGAATCAAACTGATCTCTAAGATGTGGCACTAACCGCTATGTTACCATTCTGCACTTTTTTAAAAAGAAAAAGTAGTTAAGAAGACAAGAGACCACAAGGTTTTCTTGCACTACCTTACTTTCCCTTTTCTATTTTCTATTTATGATTTATAATTTAAATTTTTAATATTTACTATCTATTTGTAATCCAGGGAGCACGAAGTGCAGAATCAAATATCGCTGCGATGATTGTACGCTCTAGTATCAATTGTTTGGCGACAATAAAGTATAAAGTATAAAGAGAGTCTGCAGCTTAAAACTTCAAATTTCTTAGTTGAGAGAATAGGACTCTTTCAAGTGTGACAGTGAAAAAGTGTGTATGGAACTGGAGGATATAGCAGAGGTACTTAATGAATACTTTGCTTCAGTATTCACTACGGAAAAGGATCTTGGCGATCGTAGGGATGACTTGCAGTGGACTGAGAAGCTTGAACACGTAGATAGTAAGAAAGAGGATGGGCTGGAGCTTTTCGAAAACGTCAAGTTGGATAAGTCACCAGGACAGGATGAGATGTACCACAGGCTACTGTGGGAGGTGAGGGAGGAGATTGCTGAGCCTCTGGCAATGATCTTTGCATCCTCAGTGGGGACGGGAGAGGTTCCGGAGGATTGGAGGGTCGCGGATGTTGTTCCCTTATTCAAGAAAGGAAGAGATAGCCCAGGAAATTATAGACCAGTGAGTCTTACTTCAGTGGTTGGTATGTTGGTGGGGAAGCTCTTGAGAGGCAGAATTTATGAACATTTGGAGAGGCATAATATGATTAGGAATAGTCAGCATCGTTTTGTGAAAGGCAGATCATGCTTTACGAGCCTGGTTGAATTTTTTGAGGATGTGACTAAACACATTGATGAAGGTAGAGCAGTAGATGTAACGTATATGGATTTCAGCAAGGCATTTGACAAGGTACCCCATGCAAGGCTTATTGAGAAAGTAAGGAAGCATGGGATCCAAGGGGACCTTGATTTGTGGATCCAGAACTGGCTTGTCCACAGAAGGCAAAGCGTGGTTGTAGACGGGTCATATTCTGTATGGAGGTCAGTGATCAGTGGTGTGCCTCAGGGACCCCTACTCTTTGTGATTTTTATAAATGACCTGGATGAGGAAGTGGACGGATGAGATAGTAAATTTGCTGATGACACAAAGGTTGGGGGTGTTGTGGATAGTGTGGAGGGCTGTCAGAGGTTACAGAGGGAAATTGATAGGATGCAAAACTGGGCTGAGAAGTGGCAGATGGATTTCAACCCAGATAAGTGTGAGGTGGTTCATTTTTGTAGGTCAAATATGATGGCAGAATATAGGATTAATGGTAAGACTCTTGGCAGTGTGGAGGATCAGAGGGATCTTGGGGTCTGAGTCCATAGGACACTCAAAGCTGCTGCGCAGGTTGACTCTGTGGGTAAGAAAGCATACAGTGCATTGACCTTCATCAATTGTGGGATTGAGTTTAGGAGCCAAGAGGTAATGTTGCAGCTATATAGGACCCTGATCAGACCCCACTTGGCGTACTGTGCTCAGTTCTGGTCGCCTCACTATAGAAGTGGTGTGGAAACCATAGAGAGGGTGCAGAGGAGATATACAAGGGTGTTGCCTGGATTGGGGGGCATGTCTTATGAGAATAGGTTGAGTGAACTCGGCCTTTTTTCCTTGGAGTGACGGAAGATGAGAGGTGACCTGATAGAGGTGTATGAGATGATGAGAGGCATTGATCATGTGGATAGTCAGAGGCTTTTTCCCAGGGCTGAAATGGTTAGCATGAGAGGGCACAATTTTAAGGTGCTTGGAAGTCAGTACAGAGGAGATGTCAGGGGTAAGTTTTTTACGCAGAGAGTGGTGAGTGCGTGGAATGGGCTGCCAGCGACGGTGGTGGAGGTGGATACAATAGGGTCTTTTAAGAGACTCCTGGACAGGTACATGAAGCTCAGAAAAATAGTGGGCTATGGGTAACCCTAGATAATTTCTAAGGTAAGGACATGTTCGGTACAGATTTGTGGGCCGAAGGGCCTGTACTGGGCTGTAGGTTTTCTATGTTTCTATGTTAGATCTACAGATGTCTCAAACATCAATTCAGCACAGCAGAAGGTTGTTAAAAGTTTGCAAATGATTGCATTTATTGCAAAATTACCAGTTGTCAAAGAAATGTGTAATCAAAGCATCAGTTGCAGAAACCACTCATACAAAGTGTGAGTTGCTTTGCCAATGTCACTAATGGTCAAGGGAATCTTCCTTGTTGGCTAACCTGAAGAAGCCTAAAAGATGGTATGCATTTTGATTCCATATAGGATAATTATTTTCTTCTTTGTCACTTCCCAATTCATGGAAAAGGGACAAAGTGGTTTTACTTTACACAAAGCCAATCACAGTATCAAATAAGACTCCATCACAAGAGTGAACAGTTTTATTGATTGTAATTTAATTGCCCCCATACACTCAGACCACCATGATCAATACAGTACATAGAGAATGAACTTCAAATAACAGATGGTACTGAACTATCACTTTAGTTTCTTATCAAATCCTTAACATTGACCTTTTAGTTGCCATTTTTCTTATTGTTTGAGGAGACAGCAGGTAATTTCTGGTTGATGTCCTGTAAAAGAATATTTGACTTGATTAATAAATAAAAGCCATGTCTAAGAATATTGGGCAATTCTGCTGAAACCAGACTGTCGGACAGAATTGCCACCAGCACTCATTGGGCCCCAGTATGGAGATGCTAATCTCACTGACCTTTGGGCAATAATATCTCAGTGGCAACCAAGTTTAAGGAAGTCTAGTACAGAGACCCCCAACCTGGCACACACCCCAGTAGGTTTTCATAGATACAAACCTTGGGACAGACATTTCCCTTTCATCAAACCTGTGGTCCATCTCTAAAGCTTCCCTGAATATTGAATGAATCTGAATGAATGATGCCTCATAATCAGGAACACTTGAAAACCATTGAATAAGAAATAAATCATTGAAAAAAATCTTGTTTAAAGAAAAGAGTTAAATTATTTATAAACAAAAATATCGGAAATAATTAAAAGTATTCAAAAGAAATAAAATAATTAAAAATACTTTTCTCTTTTGCATCCTTATCAATAATCTACATTGAAATCAATGCGGTGTTGGATCCAATACCAGGCCAAAATTAGTAAAGGTCTGCATAGATGATTTCTCTTTGATGGATGTGGCACAGCTATTTACTCAGCAAGTCTTGGATATGATGCTCAGTGGCACATGTGCAAAGATCCAAGCCTTACTGAAGCTTCATTGGCTGAAAGCCACTAGTTGAGAATCAGATTTACTGTATATATCATGAAATATGGTGTTTTGTGGCAGTGGTACAGTGTAAAGGCACTATACACTCAGTGGCCACTTTATTAGGTATAAACATGACAAGGTTTGAGGAGGCTGGAACTCCAAAGCAACACACACAAAATGCCAGAGGAACTCAGCAGGTCAGGCAGCACCTATGGAAAAGAATGAACTGTCAATGTTTTGTGTCAAGACCTTTTCTGACGGCTCAGAAGGAAGGGGAAAAGATGCCAGAATAAAATGGTTAGGGGAGGGGAAAGAGACTAGCTGGAAGGTGATAGGTGAAGCCAGGTGGGTGGGAAAGATCAAGGGCTGGAGAAAAGAGAATCTGATAGGGAAGGAGAGTGGACGATAGGAGAAAGGAAAAGAGGAGGGGACCAAGGGCAGGTGAGAAGAAGTAAAAGGTCAGAGTGGGGACTAGAGGAAGCAGGGAGGGATTGTTTACCAGAAGGAGACATCGATATTCATGCCATTAGGTTGGAAGGTACCCATTCCCATCCGACTTGTCAGTCCATGGCCTCCTCTTGTGCCAAGTTGACACCACCCTCAGGGTGCAAGAGCAATACCGTATATTCCATCACTTTATATTCTATCAAAGATAATTTTATAATGGGCCTTGACAGCCCACGAGCTGAGGCTTGCTTACTGCTTGAAGTTTACCCAGCTTGTGGGAATTCTGTCGAATGTGGAGGGTCAAATTATTCACACTTCTAGAAAAGTAATGGGCTGGCAGGGATTCGAGTGGCAAATGTGTCCAAAAGGTCAGGTCCAGGATGACTGAGCCCAGTAAATTTGCTTTATAGATGACATGGTAAGCACGGAAAAGATTTGAAATTGTGAATAAAGTTTGGCTCTTCTCTTCATACCTTCAAGTAATGGTCAAACTCTTACTTCATGTCAGCTAAACTGATGAAGGTCGAATGGTGGATGAGGTGCATACAGGTTTTAGTCAGGCATTTGACAAGTTTCCCCATGGCCCATGTCGTGCTGTACTGTTCTATGTTCTAAAAGCAGCTGTGTAATGTTCCACAAGCTGTCTTCTGATTATTGCACAGTAATCACCAGCAAATGAGAGAGAATAAAGCTTAATTTATGATGACTACGGTTGTCATATAGTCATGTTTTACTGGCTTGTAACAGGCAACACCAAGGCTCACAACATAGAATCTCAGCCTGGCTGAGAGAACAAAAGTGTCTGAACAAACGTATCCAACAAGCTTTAGCTAGGGAGTGAAGGGAAAAACAAACACATGTACCAAGGTCAGTAAACTATGAAAGATTGATCCTACCCTCCAGATTTCACTCTGATCCTTCGTGCTATAGTTCTGTTTATTCTGTATCATTCCAACATTAGCCTTGGAAATGCTAGGGAGCTCAGTTGAATGCTGGCTAGGGCCATACCTAGAAGAAAATAGTTGTATAGTTAGTTTTCCAGATCAGCTCTGCCATGTACAGTCCCAAGGCTGGCTGTAAAAGGAGGAGGGCTAGCAACCCCATCCCTTAAAACCCAGTGCCAACAGAAGCTCCAAAGACCTCATCCTTGGCAGAGGAGGGATCTTTGATAGGCTACACTTGAGGATAACTTGAAAGACTGGCCCAGGGTAGAAGACTCTGGCGAGCTGCTGTTGGTGCAGAAGGGGTGAAGGGCTGAAGTAGGTAAATCTTACAGATCAATGCAGGCTAGGAGTACTGTACTCTCCAGATCAACACACATATTGTCATTTTTTTAAAATCTATGTCACCAATGTTTAGAATTTAATGTTAATTACAACTAAATATATAATGAAATGCTTCTTTCCTGTAAATAATCTATTATTTTCATTCGACAAGTTGCATTAAATAATTTTCAGTTGTTTTAAAATAAGCCTTTGAACTTTTGAACTTTAGAGTTTATGAAGATACTCATAGTCATAGTCATACTTTATTGATCCCGGGGGAAATTGGTTTTCGTTACAGTTGCACCATAAATAATTAAATAGTAATAAAACCATAAATAGTTAAATAGTAATATGTAAATTATGCCAGGAAATAAATCCAGGACCAGCCTATTGGCTCAGGGTGTATGACCCTCCAAGGGAGGAGTTGTAAAGTTTGATGGCCACAGGCAGGAATGACTCCCTATGACGCTCTGTGTTGCATCTCGGTGGAATGAGTCTCTGGCTGAATGTACTCCTGTGCCCACCCAGTACATTATGTAGTGGATGGGAGACATTGACCAAGATGGCAGGCAACTTGGACAGCATCCTCTTTTCAGACACCACTGTCAGAGAGTCCAGTTCCATCTCCACAACATCACTGGCCTTACGAATGACTGTGTTGATTCTGTTGGTGTCTAAAACCCTCAGCCTGCTGCCCCAGCACACAACAGCAAACATGATAACACTGGCCACCACAGACTCATAGAACATCCTCAGCATCATCCAGCAGATGTTAAGGATGTAAGGATCTTCTTGTAGACAGCCTCAGTGTTCTTTGACCAGTCCAGTTTATTGTCAATTCGTATCCCCAGGTATTTGTAATCCTCCACCATGTCCACACTGACCCCCTGGATGGAAATAGGGGTCACCGGTGCCTTAGCTCTCCTCAGGTCTACCACCAGCTCCTTAGTCTTTTTCACATTAAGCTGCAGATAATTCTGCTCACACCATGTGACAAAGTGCCTACCGTAGCCTTGTACTCAGGCTCATCTCCCTTGCTGATGCATCCAACTATGGCAGAGTCATCAGAAAACTTCTGAAGATGACAAGACTCTGTGCAGTAGTTGAAGTCCGAGGTGTAGATGGTGAAGAGAAAGGGAGACAAGACAGTCCCCTGTGGAGCCCCAGTGCTGCTGATCACTCTATCGGACACATGCAAGGATATTGAACTTTCAAAGCAATGCCTATGACTCAATAATTAATATACATCATCTCAGAGTGTATTTAATACAATTAACAGACTGTGTGGTAATTACTAGAGCTACTGTACAACCAAAGTTTATTTATGCTGTTGGAGCTCACAAGCAGACTAGTCCTGTCCATGTCTCTGCAAAAATTAACCTAGTATGTATATTCAGCAGATCAAGCAGCATTTGTAAAAAGAAAAAGAGTTAACTTCTCAGGTCATAGAGTCTTCAAAGAGATCAGAGAGAGGGTAGTGGAGCAATGGATAGGACAGAGGGAGTATCTTTTATAGAGTAACAGACACTAAATGCTGGAGGAACTCAGCAGGTCAGACAGCGTCAACTGAGGGGAATAAGCAGTCGACGTTTCAGGCCGAGAACCTTCATCAGGACTGGAAAGGCAGGAAGCAAAAGCCAGAATAACAGGGTGGGAAAATGGGAAGGCGTACAAGATGGTAGGTAAAAGGTGAAGCCAGATGAGGGGGGAGGGGGAAGGTGGGTGGGTGGTGGAGGAGGGGATGAAGTGCGCAGCTGGGAGGTGACAGGTGGAAGAGGTAAAGGGCTGAAGAAGAAGGAATCTGATAGGAGAGGTGAGTGGACCATAGGAGAAAGGGGAGGAGGAGGGGCACCAAATGATGGGTGGGTGAGATGAAGAGAAGGGGCAAGCGGAGACCCAGAATGGAGAATGGAAACAAAGGCGGTGGGGGGGGGGGAGAAATTACTCTGGTTGAGTCATGTCAGGACTGGGAAGGAGATCCCAATGTTTACAGAACCATCTGGTTAACGGATTACTCAGCTAAATTAAAGATAAAGAAAACAATTAATGGGACATGTTCTATCTGTAAAATAAGGAGAAAGCTACTGAGAATGCTGGATAAAAATTAAAACTGGTGAAAGTCCAAAAATGTGTCTAACAAAAGTCTTTGGTCTAAAACTTTAGCGCAGTTTTTTTTTCTAATTCCACAGATGCTGCCTGAACAGCTGAGTGATTCCAACATTTTTACTGTGGGAGAATGCAAGAAATGGTCAGCAGATTAGACAATGAGAGAAATTAACTTGATAGTATACCAAAACTGGCCTGTTCTTATAGGGTGAGTTATCTGATATTGTTGAATTCACTACCGAGTCCAGAAGACCAGAATATGCCTAGATAGAAAAAGAGTCACTGCTCCTCTAAATTACATCCTCGTTGTTGAAGCAGGCTTTGTTTGATAGAAAGATCAGAATGGAGAATGAAAGTGACTGGCGTCTGGAAGCTCAGGATATTCCCCTAGAGACTTAATGGAGGTGTCCCCCAATCTGTGTCTGGTTGCTGCACTGAAGAAGAGACCACATTGTCAATGCAATTCATCAGATAGGAAGAACTGCAAGAGAACTGCTGTTTCACCTGGGAGGACTATTTGGGTTAATGGATGATAAGAAAAGCAGATGTCGCATCCCTTGTAGTTGCATGCAAAGGTGGCGCGAGAAGGGGAGAAGTCAATGGAAATAAAAGAGTACCAAGAGATAGTTAGAAAGGGAATGATTCCTTTGCATTGCTGATAGGGGAAGGGAGAGGAAGACGGAATCTCATTGAGTGTAGCAGAAACTGCAAGGGAAGATCCAATTAAATGCAGAGCCTGTTGGGAAGGGAGACAAGGAGGAGCGAACCTCTATCCTTGCTCCGTCCAGGAGGCAAGAGGGTGAGAGCAGAGGTGCAGTGGGTGAGGGCCAACTATGATGAAAGTCAAGGAGAAAGGACACCTATGTGTAAAGTCTAGTTATCAAAGCAGATACAACAGAGGTGGGACTAGGAGAATGGAAAAATAGTCCGTCTAGGAAAGAGCATGGAAGTACAGTCGAAGTAGCTATACCATTTAATAAGATCGTGGCTGATCTGATTGCAGCTTTGACCTTACAATCCTATTTTAATGTCAATTTAAGTTTATATTGAATTATATTTGTCATGTCTGTACTGCACTGTGCTTCTGCAAAAAACTAATTTTCATGACATTTATACCCTAGGTACACTTACACATGACAATAAACTTGAACTTCATCCAGGGTAACCTTTCATCCCATTGTTTATCAAGTGTCTATCTATTTTTCACTTAGATTGACTTAGCTGTGTGTCAGACACCAACACAGAGGCTGTGTACAAGAGCCAGGGTCACCTCTACCTCCTGAGGAGACTGAGATCCTTTGGACTATGCAGGCCTCTCCTTCACATGTTTACCAGTCTGTTGTTGCTAGTACAATCTTCTATGTGGTGGTGTGCTGGGGCAATGGTATTAACATATGTGATGCCAACAGGCTCAATAAACCGATTAGAAAGGCTGGCTCTGTTCTCAGAGTCAAACTAGACACACTGGAGGCTGTGGTAGAACAAAGGACCCTTCAGAAAATCCTGGCAATTCTGGTCAATGTTTCTCACCCTCTGCATGCCACCTTGGCTGAACAGAGGAGCACTTTTAGTAGTAGACTAAGACAACTGCGCTGCTCTGAAGAGCGCTATATGAGGTCATTCTTACCCTCGGCCATTAGGCTCCATAATGAGCCAACCTATAGCCAGGGAAAGTGATGACCCCCTCCTGTTGGACTATCTTTGGTAACTAATTTTTTATTCTTTCTGCTTCTCTTCTAATACTTGTATCTGTGCGCTTGTAATGCTACGGTGACACTGTAATTTCCTTTGGGATCAATAAAGTATCTATCTATCTATCTTAAACATATTCAAAGACTGTTTTTACACACCCTTGAGGAAGACAGTTCCAAAAGTCATGGTCACCCGAGAGAAAAAGTTCACCTCACCTCTATCATACCTGCGCTCCCCCTCGTTTTTAAAAAGTGGTCCCTAAATTCTTCCACGTGCAACTATTCCATCAAGTCACTTTCACTCGATTAAACATCACTTTCCCTCATGAGGCAACCCACCCATTCCAGCCACTAGTCTGGTAAACCTATTCTGAGCTGCTTGCAGTACAGTCCATAATCAGAATTAGGTCTAATATCACTGTCTTATATGATGTCACAGAATCATAGAAAAGTACAGCTCAGAAATACACCATTTGGCCCATCTAGTCTATGCTGAACCATTTAAACTGCCTACTCCCAACGACCTGCACCTGGACCATTGCCCTCCATACCCCAACCATCCATGTACCTATCTAAACTTCTCTTAAACATTGAAATCAAACTTGCATGGACTACTTGTGCTGGCAGCTTGTTCCACACTCTCACAATGACTTAAGTGAAGAAGTTTACTCTCACAACTGTCTTGAGTAAAGAAGCTTCCCCTTATGTTCCCCTTAAACTTTTCACCTTTCACCTTTATCTTATGACCTCTGGCTGTAGTCCCACACAACCTCAATGGAAAAAACCTGTTTGTATTTACCCTATCTATACCCCTCATAATTTTGTACACCTCTATAAAATCTCTTCTCAGTCTTCTACATTCCAAGGAATAAAGTCCAAACCTACTTGGTCTTTCTTACTCCAAATTAGGCTTCACCAATGTTTTATACAACTTCAACATAACATCCCGTCTCCTGTACTCAATACTTTGATTTATGAAGGGCAATGTGCCAAGAGCTTTCTTTAAGACCCTATCTACCCTTGACACCACTTTCAATGAACTATGGACCTGTATTCCCAGATCCCTTTGTTCTACCGCTCACTGTGTAAGCCCTACCAGTTGGTCCTACTGAAGTGCAATGTCTCACACTTGTCTATGAAATTCATCCTTCCTTACTGGACTCAACAGTCTAAGTGTCATGTCATTAATTCTCTAGAAAATTAAAGGATATCCTTCCTACTTTTTTATTCAATGCCCCAGAAATATACGCTAATATTCTGTTAGCTTTCCAAACCTAACTACTAGCTTTTTGCAAATCATGCACTAGGACACTCAGATCTCATTGCTTCACACAGGTCTGTAATCTCTGATCATCTAGAGCAGGGTTTCTCAACCAGGGTTCTGCGGAACCCTATGGTTTCATGAGAGGTCGCTCGGGGTTCCACGAGAGAGCGATTAAAAAAATAAACATCATTTTTTGAACTTTGCACAACGCATGATGCTAGCGCTCACAGAGGTGGGTAGTGATCAAGCAGCTCCATTAGCAATCTCATTACAGGTCTCTCAGTCCAGTATGGCAGTGCACAGTAATGCTGTGTTTATTCTCAGTTTTTGACATGAGATAGGGGAGGCCCTTGATAATTTGTGAGAGCTGCATTGCACCGAGAGGAAGATGGTAGGCTGATGGTTATTGAGCATTGTATTGCACAGAGGGGAGGACAGTAGGCTGATCATTTGTGAGCGCTGTATTGCACGGAGGGGAGGACGGTAGACTGATGAGGGGCGTGAAGTGCATTTTCCAAGCATTGAATGGACTCACCCAACTTGGGCCATGATGTCAGCCTCACCCTAACGAAATACCTCCCCCAACTTTCCCTTACGTGCCACTGACTGACTTACCAAACAAACTCTACCAGTGTAGTAGAAAATTGGAGGGAATTTTTCATTCAAAAGAAGGAATTTTTACAGGCTGCAACTCAGCTGCTGGCCTGTCGCTTTGCTGTTGTTGTAAACATTGCAAAGGGTGGATTGTGTAGATTAGAAGTGAGATGTATTGTGAAATTTTCACATTTTTCTCATTTAGTTATTATGCCATTCTTTTTTTATATATTTTATTAACCCCTGTGTTAGGACAAGATACAGTACAAGAAATTGAAAAGGTTTCACTTTCAAACAGTACAATAAGTCGATGTATTGCTGACATGTCACATGATGCTGAAGAGGTTTTGTGTGATAAACTGAAAAACAACAGCTTCTCTCTCCAGATTGATGAATCAATAGATTTCACCAATAAATGTGTAAAGAGCTGCACAAAACAAACAAAAGCCAAGATATATTTAATGCTTTCTCTTCATATCTGGAAACAAAAGGCCTGTCTTGGAGGAACTGTGTTAGCATCTGTACAGATGGTGCCCCATCAATGGTTGGCTCCATGAGAGGCTTTGTTTCTCTTGTGAAAAAATAAAATCCTGACGTTGTCACAACACACTGCTTTCTTCACAGAGAGGTGCTGATGTCAAAACCTCTTGGAAATGAAATGAAAAAAGTTCTAGATGATGCTACGAAAATGGTTAACTTTATTAAACAAAGGCCAGTTCAAACGAGAACATTTAAAAACTGTGGGAAAACCTGGACAAAGAGCACAACAATCTCTTGCTACATACAGAAATCTGGTGGCTTAGCAGAGGAAGAGTTCTCAACAGGGTGTTTGAGCTGAAAGGTGAATTGCAGGAGTAATTTCAGGAAAATAGTAGGCCAGATTTTGCTGAGTGCTTTGACGATGAAGAACAGCTATAAAAACTATCCTACTTGGCAGACATTTTACATCATATGAACCAGTTGAACAAGTCTCTGCAAAGTCCTGGAGAAAGTGTTTTGACTTCAAGTGGTAAGATTCTTGGATTTAAAAGGAAACTGAATCTTTGGAAAAATTATGTTACAAAAGGAAATCTTGAAATATTTCCACTGCTGCTTGGGCTTGACAGTGAGGAAAGATATCAAAAGGTCTCGAGTCTTACTGAAAACAGAAATTTATTATGTTTGCCTTATGAGTTCTTAAAATTTAAGAAAGGGAAAGAAAGAGAATAATTTCAAAAAAGGTTGGCTAAAAATTCATTCTCTATTCAAAAGAGCATTGACAATTATTTTTGGATTATTATATCTGCAATTTACTGATCACGCTAACTACCGCAAGCTGTAGCTGTAATAATATTTACACAGGGGTTCCTTGAAACCTGAAAATTATTTCAGTGGTTCCTCCAGGACAAAAAGGTTGAAAAAGGCTGATGTAGAGAATATGCTTTTTTTTTGTCAAAAAGAATTTCACATTTTCTGGAATTACAGAAAATACGAAATTTATAGAAGACTTACTTTATCTATCTAAATCCCTTTGCAGCCCTCTTACTTTCCATCCTTATCTTTGCATCATCAGCAAACTTAACAGCTATACTTTGCCATCTACAACCAAGTTATTTAAATAATTTGGGGAAAAAACTGAAGCTCCAATGTAAATCCCAGTACCATAGGACCATAAGACGATAAGGTATAGGAGCAGAATTAAGCCATTTGGCCCCTCGAGTCTGCTCCATCATGGCTGATTCAATTTTCCATTCAGCTCCAATCTCCTGCCTTCTTCCCATATCCCTTCATGCCCTGACCAATCAAGAACCTATCAGCCTCTGTCACCTACATGCAGACTTGGACTCCACAGCTGCCTGTGGCAAAGAATTCCACAGATTCACCACTCTTTGACTGAAGAAATTCCTCCTCATCTCCATTCTAAAAGGATTCCCCCTCTAGTCTGAGGCTGTGTCCTCTGGTCTTAGACTCTCACGCCAGACGAAACATCTTCTCCACATCCACTCTGTCAAGGCTTTTCAGCATTCAATAGGTTTCTACGAGGTCACCCCTCATTCTTCTGAATTCCAGTGAATACAGGCCCAGAGCCATCAAACACTCTTCAAAGTGCCACTCTTGCCAACCAGAATAAAGGTCCAGTTATGATCACTTTGTTTTCAATCTTTACATCGTTTGCATTGATCTTCTATCAAAGCCAGAGTGTTACCTCCCTCTCCAAAAACTTTGAATGCGACATTTTATTGAATGCCTTTTGGATATCTATGTACAATCACCATGTTTTTCAGTGTGCTTATTATTTCTTCAGAGTACTTCTATACATTTAAAATCCTGCTGATCTAGCTTGTTTTCTAAGTGCCCTAAAGAATGTGTTTAATGATAGCTTCTAATATTTTCCCAGTATTATAACTTTCTGAATAAAGCAGTTACATTTGCTGTTTTCCAATCTAATAGAATCTTCTCTGAACCTAGGGAATTTTAGATACAAAGCTAGAAGGCAGGGTGAGTTGTTAGGAGAGAGGCTTCAGGGGGATATAGACAGGCTAAGTGACTGCACAAGGACATGGATGGTGAAACATTCTGGAAAATGTGAGGTCATCACTTTGTCAGAAAAAATAGTAGATTTTTTTTTCCAATAGAAGTTTAAAGGGGTCTGGCTCCCCTTGCACATAAATCAATGAAAAGAGCGAGCAGATTCAGAAAGTAAGTAGGAAGGCAAACAGTATTTTGGCCTTTAGTACTAAGCGACTTGAGTACAATGGTAAAGACTTTTGTACTCTGTGACGGAGAGCGCTTGGTAAACACACTCCTTGCACACTCGCGTTTACACACGCACAGACATTGCCTTGTCATTCTGTTATCGATGCACTTAATTGTCTTCCCTTGCTATATTCTTATAACGTGTTGGCTTTGTGGTGTTTTTCCACCATACACGGCAGAATATTCCTTTTCTTTAGTAATGGGGATGTGTAAATGTGCAGATATTGTTTGTGTACTGTATTTAAGGTAGATACTTCTGTTTATTTTGTAATATGATTGTAACTACATTGTGGGGAGCATCATATTTTCATTCATGTGCAGTCTTAAGTTAACTTTGTGAGTAATTAAAGATGGTATGTCCTCGTGCCTAATAAATGGAGATCATCACTCTCAGGAGCAGAAAGAGGGACTGGAACTGCCGGCAGTTCACACTGGACAAGTATAAGTACGGAACTATTTTTGAACTATTTACAAATGTACAAAAAGATATCTTTTTGTAAATATTGGCAGTTTTCTTTTCATAGTCATACTTTATTGATCCCGGGGGAAATTGGTTTTCATTACAGTTGCACTGTAAATAATAAATAGTAATAAAACCATAAATAGTTAAATATTAATATGTAAATTATGCCAGGAAATAAGTCCAGGACCAGCCTATTGGCTCAGGGCGTCTGACCCTCCAAGGGAGGAGTTGTAAAGTTTGATGGCCACAGGCAGGAATGACTCCCTATGACGCTCTGTGTTGCATCTCGGTGGAATGAGTCTCTGGCTGAATGTACTCCTGTGCCCACCCAGTACATTATGTAGTGGATGGGAGACATTGACCAAGATGGCAGGCAACTTGGACAGCATCCTCTTTTCAGACACCACCGTCAGAGTGTCCAGTTCCATCCCCACAACATCACTGGCCTTACGAATGAGTTTGTTGATTCTGTTGGTGTCTGCTACCCTCATTATTTTTGCTAATTTTTGTAAGTTTGGTTTTTGACACACCTAATAAATACCCTTGCACTAAAGTTCTAAGCAACTTCAGCCATTTTTTTTCTTCAGTCATAACCCACGTATCTAACATATTCCAATTATATGTTGAAACTGCATCTAGAATAATGTGTGCAGATCTTGTCCCTCTACCAAAGAAAGAAATAAAGGGAGTGCAGGAAAGTTCATAAGATTGATTCCTGAGCGACATGCCATCAGATGGTTCTGAAGTGTCTACTGAAGGAACTCTGACCTGAAATATAAATTTTGATTCCCTTTCCAACAGATACTGCCTGACCTACTGAGCTTTTCCAGAGTTATCTGATTTTATTTCAGATTTCCAACATCTATAGTTTCTTTTGTTATTTTCATATTCAAGACAGAGACGAAGGGATATAGGTTCCTGCAAGAAGTTATACAGAAATAAAAGGTCAGAAATGATCTTATTGTGCAGAAAAGTAACTCAATTCAATAGGAGGTGATACTGCTTTTACTTCTTATCCAAACAGGTATTTTCCATAAGCGGAGCTACAAATGAAAGTCTTCACTTTGAGTTATTACACAAATGAAAACAGCAAAACTCAAGGATAGCATAAATACTGCCATCTGTTGCTCTTCTCAGGAGATAATGTACAATTGAATTGAAGAATTGAGAGGGTCAAAAATATCTAACCGCCAAATAAAAACTTCTCAAGTCAATAACTTCTGGGATAATTATGGTCAGCAGCTTACATCAGCGAATATTTTTATTTTTTTGTTGGTGTGTATAAATGCATCAGGCGCCACACAAAATGCTTTAAGTTAGATTAAGAGCCAATCTCCTTGAAGCCTATCGAATATTGAAGGGCCTAGATAGAGTGGATACGGACAGCATGTTTCCTATGGTGGGGGAATCTAGGACCATAGGGCACAGCCTCAGAATAAAGGGACGTCCATTCAGAACGGGGATGAGGAGGAATTTCCTTAGCCAGAAGGTGGTGAATCTGTGAAATTCATTGCTACTGACAGCTGTGGAGGTTTAACCATTGGACATATTTAAGGCGGAGGATAATAGGTTCTTGATTAATCAGCATGCCAAAGGTTATGGGGAGAAGGTAGAAGAATCGGGTCAATACATCATCCATGATGGAATGACAGAGGAGACTCAATGGGCTGAATAGCCTAATTCTGCTCCTATGTCTTATGCTGTAATTAAGTTCTAAATGCATAACCATCCAAAATGCTATCAATAACAAGAGTAAAAGGATTGAAATACCGTTATCCAGAACTCGGCTCTACATACAGAAAGGTGGAGCAGGATGGTTTGACAAAGTATTTTGGCCAAAGTTCCTTAAAAAATAATATTTCCTACAGTAGCTCAACCCTGCCTTCTTGAGTGTGATTGGGAATGGTCAACAAATGCTGGCTTTGCCGGGAACAGCCACGTCACATTAATAAATATATTTAAATTGCATTTTATTTGGCAAGAAAGCACTTTTTAAATAAAAAATCTAACCAAATTACTTAGATGGCGCTGGTGAGACACGGCAACATTTTGTAGGCAAAACCAAAACTACTAACTATTCTATTAATTATACGTACATTTTCTGGACTATGATCACTGCAATCTGCAGCCTGTAGTTTCCCTTTTAGAGCTGTGCTTTTGAAACATCTATAAGACTAGGTGTTTTTCCAGTATCCTGAAAGAGTCAGTGAAATGAACTCTTAAGAGTGCAGGTACGGCTATGGCCGCCATTGCTAGTGCGGACTTAGGACTGGATTGAATCTTCTGGCTGGATCAAAGCAACGGGGTCCGGGTCTGAGAACAAAAATGAACCATTGTTTAAACAAATTAAGCACCGAGGCAGATTAAAAGACCAAGGTGTTGAGGTCAAAGGCAAAGGACAAACTGGTGTTCTGCTCATTACTGAGAGAGGCTTTACTGGCTGCATCCATCGGGCTCCTGGATTGACTGGAGTCCATGGCTGTGGACTCAATTTCTGGGACTGTATGGTTCATGTTCTCTGTGTTATTTGTTTATTTTTTTTAATGTTTCTATGTGTAACACTCGCTTCGCCTAGCAGCTTAATATAGGGGGTGATAACCCCCTGCCCAGCCAAACTTTAGAAATCTCATCTGGGTGGATGCTGCGCGATGTGTCCCATTACAAATCAGTACCCTGAAATAACAAACGGTACACAATATGTGATTAAACAATTAAGCTTTATAACTCTTACTATGACCATACGGTTAGTAGAGAAACAAAATATAGAAGAAAAAGGGCCCAAATCATAAGATTTAATAATAAACAGTCTGTGCACAAAGTTGGACTTCACTCAATAGTCCTTCTTCCACCATCGGTCTCCTCCGAGTGTCACCGACCTTCGGACCCCCATCTCCGAGTTTACCCTGTCCGGCAGTCTACCAAATCTCTCCAATCGCATCTTCTCTCTTCATCTCTCTCCCTTCCTCTGGCAAAAGCCCGTGAAATCAACTGCTTCCAGAATCACAAGACAGGGCAACAAAATCCTGATTGGCTAACATGCAGCCACAGTCCTGTTATCTCCAGCCATAACCCAAACATTGCTGCTACAGAGAAACCGTGACTTCAGCAGTGAACATTACAAAAAAACCATTACATTAGCAGTAAAACCTTACAGCGCGTTACATATGTATTATACATCCATTGATAATAAATAGAAGCAGATGGAGTCAAATTCATCATAGTAATAGTTAATAACTAAGAGCTCGTGTAATTTTCACATTCAATCTAGTGCTGTGTCTAAGAACCATTATCACTCATTGTAAATTTTCTACATTACCTGATATTTACATCAAGTGAAGTTTAGCTTTTAAATGCTTATTTAAAGGTATTTAAATGTAAATTTATCCAATTTCACCGGTTTTGAATTAGGGAGTATTGCTAAATGCCAAAATGAACCTCAAAGTTCCTAAACCAAAGGAATATATTGTATCAATAATCCTATGAACAAAGTTCCTAAACTAAAGGAATATATTGTACCAATAATCCTATGCTCACCAACAGTAAAAAGAACTGCTACCACCTTGCACTATTCATTTAAAGAGATGCAAAGTTATCTTCAGTTATTTTAAGCTTACAGATATAAAAGTTTGAATAATTGGGGATGATTTTCCAGATGTGGCGTTCCTGGTCCCCCTGGGGTCCCTGCCAGTCTCATGACTGATGCATGTAGCACAGAATAAGCATCCTCAGTATGTATTCGCAATCTCACGACCAGTCTTTGTGCACATTGATAATTTAATATCCTTACTTTATCTGGCAAAAACCAATGTGTACAATTTCAAAAACACAGGAGATTCTGCAGATACTGGAAATCTAGAGAAACACACAAATTGCTCGAGGAACTCAGCAAGCAGGTTAGGCAGCATCAATGGAGGGGAATAAACAGCCAAAATATGGGGGCTTTATTACAAAGGAGAGATACTTGTCACCACGAGCTCCCACAAGAAAGCAGCCACTTTTCAAACGTTGATACAGGATACATGGTACAGCATAAATCTGGTTACCAAACTGCAAAACAAACTGCTCAGAATGTGTTTCACAGTTCATAAAGTTAAAGGCTGATTTATTACACTCCTGCTGTGCATTTCCAGCATTGCTTTTTCACCAATGTCACCAGGACCATTATTGACCCCTCCTTCCCTGCGCACCATCCAGTAGTTGGAGGACATCATGGAGTTCACAGAAAACTCCCGGCAGTGATACTGGGCTATACAGAGGGGTAAGTAAAGAATGTGAAATCCTTTCTTTGGTTAACAGCACCAGATAACTGACAACTAATTTCCTGACTACCAACCTCTATCAAAGTATCCAGCATTACATGTTTGAAACACAGTTTCAAATGTGGTTGAGGAAATTTGTTTCCTGTGACTAACACAAGCCATTCTTGTAGAAAAAGATTTAACAATGATGTGCCATTTCTCCCTGAAGATCACAAAAAAGAGATACAATACTCAGTCCTGCAAACCAAATGTTATCAGCAGCTGAGCCAGCCAGAGAACTAAAGGATCCTGCAGAATCAAGGAGCATGGTATTGAGAACAACTACAAAGTCACAAGCGAATGTGATTTGTGATGTTATATTTTCTTGCATTCAAAACATCAGCAAATAAATCAGCACTAATTATTAACTGTGCGACCCAGTACACATCTAGTATAGGGGACTAGGTTTGGTATCACAACATCAGTTTTACTGCTTACATATAAGTTACATTATTACAACAATTGAGCATTTTGTTTTAGTTTGCAATTGGCAATTCATTACCTTAAGATTCACGTCGCTATGATGGTGTCTACCTTTACTTAATGTCCCTTTACTTGGTGAATTTTTTGGCACTTTGGTAACATATTCAGGCGTACTCAAGCTAGAAAAACAAAACGGCCCTTCAATTCACAGTAAAAATACTGAAGAATGTTGTTATATTTTCCGGTAATGTCCAGAGGGTTTTGATGATGTAGGTCCATTGTAAGACCTAATTAAAACAGATCACGATTGGGAATTCTGTTTTCTAAAATTAAGACAACTGCAAGCAGCAGAGAAACCAAAATGTCTTTCTTCAACTAGAAATTATTAAGCTTCTATTTGGCACTTGCTAATGATTAAATATTACGTGTTTTAACAGCTTTTTAAATCAATCATGATGAATTCTGGACTGAAAGAAAACATTTTTTCAAAACCATAAGCTCAAAAATAAATTGTCTAAATATTCTCAAATAATACCCCATATAAATAGTTTCATGCAACATAACGAAAAACAAATTATTTTATTCAGATTAACAAATCACAATTTATTTCACTTCATGAAGAATATTTGGATCTTTTAGAAGATTACAATTCTAAAATTACAATAATATTAAAGTCTGAAAGAAAGATAAACATGTTAAGGAGCTATTTTTGCTCTGAAGGAGACCTTACAAATGGTTCCTTCATGCAGATTAGCAGTTAACTGTATGATTGCCCATATATATCATACGAAGCTTTAACCCAAAACATCGACAATCCTCCATGGATGCTGCTCGAGTTCCTCCGCTAGGTTGTGTGCTGCTCCAGATTTTAGCATCTGCAGTCTCTTGGGTCTCCAAATAAATGTGATTATTCCATCTTCTGCTGCCACCAAAGTTGACTCTTTATCTAGAAGGTGGCACTTCAACCCACAGAAGAACTATATACATATATTTTGCACTTCAGTAAAAACAAAAACATTTTTGTTGGCATTTCTAAGTGGCATGCAACAAAGTCCAGTACTGAAAGCATTACCTGTGCTACAGGATAACCAAATTTGATTTTGTAAAGATGAGGACAGAGGGGAAAAAAGCAAAAGAAATCCAAAACTTTGACATCTTCTAAAACAAGATAGATGACTTTTCATAATCACAAGCAATATATGTGACAACAAGGTTTTGCTCCCTTGTAAGGTTGCATATGGTGTACATACTTTGACAATAAATGTACTTTGAACTTTGAAATATAAAAAAAGATTAATATTGTATGATTCTATTAATTAGACACAAACTGGTATAAGCAATATAAAACAGTATTTAACCTTTTCTCATTGTCCTTCCAACTGTGTCCTGGTGGAGGAACCATTATTTTAGCCGGTCTCTTTAGCATGTTTAGATTATTCATTTCAATATTTTCCTGCTTCAAGAGATCCTCCTGTTAAAATAAGTACTGTTAATTCAGGAAGTGAATATTAATGTGGATATTTCTATGAAATAAATAGAAGCAGGTGGAGTTAAATTCATCATCTTAACTCTAATAATTGACTAAGAACTTGTGTAATTTTCACATTCAATCTAGTGCTGTGTCTAAGAACCATTATCACTCATTATAAATTTTCTGTATTATATTACTTGGTATTTACATCAAGTGAAGTTTAGCTTTTAAATGCTTACTTAAAGGTATTTAAATATAAGTTTGTCCAAATTTACCAGTTTTGAAAGCAAGTGTATTGCGAAATGCCAAAATGAACCTCAGCAATGTTCCTAAACCAAAGGAATACAATGTATAATCCCATGCTCACCAACAGTAAAAAGTACTGCTACCAAATTACTACACCATTTACTTGAAGAGTTAGAAACGCAGAAACATAGAAAACCTACAGCACAATACAGGCCCTTCGGCCACAATGCCATGCCAAACGTACTTATTTCAGGAATTACCTAGGGTTACTCATAACCCTCTATTTTTCTAAGCTCCATGTACCTATCCAGGAGTCTCTTAAAACATCCTATCATATCCGCCTCCACCGTCATCGCCAGCAGCCCATTCCATCCACTCAGCGCTCTCTGCATAAAAAATTTGCCCCTGACATCTCCTGTGTACCTACTTCCAAGCACCTTAAAACTGTGCCCTCTTGTGTTAGCCACTTCAGCCCTGAGAAAAAGCCTCTGAGTATCCACACGACCAATGCCTCTTATCATCTCATACAGCTCTATCAGGTCACCTCTCATCCTCTGCCGCTCCAAGGAGAAAAGGCCAAAGATTTAAAGTTATCATCAGTTATTTTATAGTTTACAGAAATAAAAGTTTGAAAAATTGGGGATGATTTTCCAGATGCCTATCCCCATGAAGTGTGGAGTTCCCTGCTCCCCCACCACCCCACCCCTCCCCGGGGTTCCTACCAGTCTCTGGACTGATGCATGTAGCACAGAACAGGCACCTTCAATGTGCATTAGCAACCTTGTGACCAGTCTTTGTGCCCATTGGTAATTTAATATCCTTATGTTATCATAAGGTCAAAGGCTGATTTATTACACTCCTGCTGTGCATTTCCAGCAGACAGGAAGATGGGGAAAGTAGCACAGAAGCAGCTCGCAGATGGCCTGGCCAGAGACAGAGGAGGGGCACTACAGGGTGAAGGCAGGGCCTCCAGGGAAGATGGACAACATGGGAGGCACCATCAACAGGACATTCAGCTGGTCAGACCTGTGGATGATCCCACAATCCAGGCTCAGCTTCCTCATCAGGGCAACCTATGACAACTTGCCCTGCCCCCGAAATCTTCGCCAGTGATTCAGCAGTGAGGGTAGCTGCCCCCCGTGTGATACCACCAATGCCAACCTCCAACATATCCTGGCAGGATGCAAGACTGCACTCTCCCAAGGGCACTACTGATGGCAGCACAACCAAGTCCTCAAAAAACTGGTGAAGATCCTAGGGACCTGCAGATGGGATGTGAAATGGAGCCTTTTCCCAGTGGGACGTCAATTCATCCCATTTGTTCAGGCTGGTAAGAGTGCTGAGCTCCTTCAGGACTCGTTTCCCCCAGGCAAGGAGTGGAACACGAGAGCAGGTCTCGGCAAACAACTACAGTTCCCCACGAAAAGCAACACCATATCTCTCCACCCAGACATAGTGCTGTGGTCTATGGCCGCTAAGACAGTCCTCCTCATTGAGTTAACCATCCCATGGGAGGAAGGGGTGGAGGCTGCCCACGAGCGGAAGAGGCTGAAGTACTGAGATCTGGCAGCTGAGTGTAAGGATGCTGGCTGGAGGGCCATCATCTACCGTGTGGAGGTAGGATGCCCGGGCTTCGACAGCACATTTACAACAAGGTTACTCTGTGATAGGGCAGTGACTACAGTGAGGCTCAGGAGGGCCACCAGAGAGTTTGTCCAATGAGGCAGAAAAGGGCAGCATTTGCCTGTGGTTGAGGAGAAAGGACAGAAATTGGGGGACTGACTAATCCCATTGGAAGCTGCAGAGGGTGGCAAGAAGATGTCCCTGCCACTGGTCTGTCACCAGGAGATGTACCAGGGCTGAAACATCAATGAGAGGTGGTCCCTGGCTGACGACCCTGCAGGTGCGGCAGGCAGCAACGCCAAGCAGCAAACATCTTCCTGTAAATCTCACTACACCATTCATTTAAAGAGATTTAAAGTTATCATCAGTTATTTTATAGTTTACAGATATAAAAGTTTGAATGATTGGGGACAATTTTCCAGACGCCTATCCCCATGATGTGTGGGGTTCTTGCCAGTTCTTACTGATGCATGTAGCACAGAATAAGCATCCTCAATGTGTATTGGCAATCTCATGACCAGTCTTTGTGCACATTCATAATTTAATATCCTTACTTTATCTGGCGAAAACCAATGTGTACAATTTCAAAAACACAGGAGATTCTGCAGATACTGGAAATCCAGAGAAACACACAAATTGCTCGAGGAACTCAGCAAGCAGGTTAGGCAGCATCAATGGAGGGGAATAAACAGCCAAAATATGGGGGCTTTATTACAAAGGAAAGATACTTGTCACCACGAGCTCCCACAAGAAAGCAGCCACTTTTCAAACGTTGATACAGGATACATGGTACAGCATAAATCTGGTTACCAAACTGCAAAGCAAACTGCTCAGAATGTGTTTCACAGTTCATAAAGTTAAAGGCTGATTTATTACACTCCTGCTGTGCATTTCCAGCATTGCTTTTTTTTACTTCTATTCCCCTCAATTTCACCAGGACCATTATTGACCCCTCCTTCCCTGCGCACCATCCAGTAGTTGGAGGACATCATGGAATTCACAGAAAACTCCCGGCAGTGATACTGGGCTATACAGAGGGGTAAGTAAAGAATGTGAAATCCTTTCTTCGGTTAACAGTGCCAGATACCTGACAACTAATTTCCTGACTACCAAACTCTATTAAGGCTTCCAGCATTACGTGTTTGAAACACAGTTTCAAATGTGGTTGAAGAAATTTGACAAGAATTGTTTCCTGTGACTGACACAAGCCATTCTTGTAGAAGAAGAGTTACCAGTTATGTGCCGTTTCTCCCTGAGGATCACAAAAAAGAGAGACAATACTCAGTCCTGTAAAGCAAATGTTATCAGCAGCTGAGCCAGCCAGAGAACTAAAGGATCCTGCAGAATCAAGGAGCATGGTATTGAGGAGAACAACTACAAAGTCACAAGCGAATGAGATTTCTGATTTTTTTTTGCATTCAAAACATTAGCAAATAAATCTGCACTAATTATTAACTGTGTAACCCAGTACACATCTAGTATAGGGACTGAGCTGGTATCACAACATCACTTTCACTGCTTACATGTAAATTATATTATTACAACAATTGAGCATTTTTTTTTAGTCTGCAATTGGCAATTCATTACCTTAAGATTCATGTCGCTATGACGGCGTCTACCCTTACTTGGTGAATTTTTTGGCACTTTGGTAACATATTTAGGCGTACTCAAGCTAGAAAAACAAAACGGCCCTTCAATTCACAGTAAAAATACTGAAGAATGTTGTCCTAATTTCCGGTAATGTCCAGAGGGTTTTGATGATGTAGTTACATTGTAAGAATTAATTAAAACAGATCACGATTGGGAATTCTGTTTTCTAAAATTAAGACAACTGCAAGCAGCAGAGAAACCAAAATGTCTTTCTTCAACTAGAAATTATTAAGTTTTTATTTGGCACTTGTTAATGATTAAATATTACGTGTTTTAACAGCTTTTTAAACCAATCATGATGAATTCTGGACTGAAAGAAAACATTTTTTCAAAACCATGAGTTCAAAAATAAATTGTCTAAATATTCTCAAATATTTCCCCATATAAATAGTTTCATGCAACATAACGAAAAACAAATTGTTTTATTCAGATTAACAAATCACAATTTATTCACTTCATGAAGAATATTTGGCTCCTTTTAGAAGATTAGAATTCTAAAATTTTGAAATTAGAATAATTTTAAAGTCTGAAAGAAAAAAAATTAACATGAGAACGATCTACACACACCAAAGTTGCTGGTGAAAGCAGCAGGCCAGGCAACATCTCTAGGAAGAGGTAGGATGTTGATGTTTGTACCTCTTCCTAGAGATGCTGCCTGGCCTGCTGCGTTCACCAGCAACTTTGATGTGTGTTGCTTGAATTTCCAGCATCTGCAGAATTCCTCGTGTTTGCATGAGAAAGAGCTCTTCTGTTCTGGCAGAGACCTTACAAATAGGTCCTTCATGCAGGTTAGCAGTAAACTGTATGATTGTCTAAATGGATCAGAGTTTTAACCAGGCTTCAAGAGGAACTACAAGAGGAAGAAACTGAAGCTTCATGAGCCAGTCCTCATCAGGAGATCAGAGGGAGAGGGTCAGCAACTTTAAATTCCTCTGTGTTATCATTTCGGAGGATCTGTCCTGACAAAGAGCCATTACAAAGTAGGCACAACAGCACTTCTGCTTTTTAAGAAGTTTACAAAGATTCGGCATGTCATCTAAAATGCTGACAATCTTCTATAGAAGTGCAGTGGAGAGTATCATAACTGGTTTCCTGGTATGGAAACACCAATACCTTTGAAAGGAAAAGCCCACAAAAGATAGTGGATGCAGCCCAGTCAATTTTACAGTCCTAGTAAAGCACTCCCCACCATTGAGCACATCCTTAAGGACCGCGAACATAAGAAAGCAGCAACCATCATCAAGCCTTCCACCATCCAGGCCATGTTCTCTTCTCACTGCTGCCATCAGGAAGGTGGTACAGGAGCCGTTGGTCACAGCACCAGGTTCAGGAACAGTTATTAACCCTCAAACATCAGACTCTTGGTCCATTGTGGGTAACTTCACTCACCACAACACTGAACTGATTCCGCAACCTATGAACTCACTTTCAAGGACTCTACAACTCATGTTTTCAATATTTATTACTTATGTATTATTATTATTTTGTTTTTTTCTATTTACACAATTCGTCATTTTTTGCACATTAGTCTCAGTAATGCACAATTTTTCATTGATTCTATTGTGATTCTTTGTATTTTATGTGAATGACCTCAAGAAAATTAATATCAATGTAGTATTTGGTGACTTTGAAGTATTCATAACAAGATCATTATCACTATCTTAACACTGGCTCACTTCTAAAAGTTTTAACATCATGCGTAGCACCATACAAATTCTGCAGAATTGATTTACAGACAACAGAAATGACACAAAAGTCACATCTCCTTACCTTTTTAAATTATAGTTGGACCAGGTCATGCCACCTGTCTTTGGAGTCATAATTGTGGCAAGTTTATGTAGGATGTTGATATTTTCTGCCTCAATTTGGGCAAAGTCCTTTGTCTGTGAAAATGCAAGCATAAATATTAGCATATGCAATGAAAGCACGGTGTCTCAAACATCAAGGATAAAGCTTTTTTCTCTGATGAGTGATAAATCTTTGTGTGGTTTCAACCACTACCTACAATATTTCAGCTTTAGTATAGTACTTGTTTTACAGAAGCAAAGCACTGTGGATTCTGAAAACCAAAAACAAAGATAGAAAATACGACCAACATCTAATGTTGGAAAAACAACATTTAACAATTCAGACCAAAAATTAAATAATCTGAGAAAGTTAACTCTGATCCTTAATCCCCAGACCTGCTGGTCACCGCTAACATTTTTGATTTCTGTAATCAAGTTACTCTACTCAGACTTTTTTCCAAATAGCTAATTTAAGCTTTCCACAAATGATCATTTTTGACATTTTTGTCTATAATATTACATAGAACATAGGATAGTACAGCATAGTACAGGCCCTTCGGCCCACAATGTTGTGCCGACCCTCAAACCCTGCCTCCCATATAAGCCCCCACCTTAAATTCCTCCATATACCTGTCTAGTAGTCTCTTAAACTTCACTAGTGTATCTGCCTCCACCACTGACTCAGGTAGTGCATTCCACGCACCAACCACTCTCTGAGTAAAAAATCTTCCTCTAATATACCCCTTGAACTTCCCACCCCTTACCTTAAATCCATGTCCTCTTGTATTGAGCAGTGGTGCCCTGGGGAAGAGGCGCTGGCTATCCACTCTATCTATTCCTCTTATTATCTTGTACATCTCTATCATGTCTCCTCTCATCCTCCTTCTCTCCAAAAAGTAAAGCCCTAGCTCCCTTAATCTCTGATCATAATGCATACTTTCTAAACCAGGCAGCATCCTGGTAAATCTCCTCCGTACCCTTTCCAATGCTTCCACATCCTTCCTATAGTGAGTTGACCAGAACTGGACACAGTACTCCAAGTGTGGCCTAACCAGAGTTTTATAGAGCTGCATCATTACATCGCGACTCTTAAACTCTATCCCTCGACTTATGAAAGCTAACAACCCATAATCTTTCTTAGCTACCCTATCTACCTGTGAGGCAACTTTCAGGGATCTGTGGACATGTACCCCCAGATCCCTCTGTTCACCCACACTACCAAGTATCCTGCCATTTACTTTGTACTCTGACTTGGAGTTTGTCCTTCCAAAGTGTACCACCTCACACTTCTCCGGGTTGAACTCCATCTGCCACTTCTCAGCCCACTTCTGCATCCTATCAATGTCTCCCTGCAATCTTTGACAATCCTCTACACTATCTACAACACCACCAACCTTTGTATCGTCTGCAAACTTGCCAACCCACCCTTCTACCCCCACGTCCAGGTTGTTAATAAAAATCACGAAAAGTAGAGGTCCCAGAACAGATCCTTGTGGGACACCACTAGTCACAATCCTCCAATCTGAATGCACTCCCTCCACCACCACCCTCTGCATTCGGCAGGCAAGCCAATTCTGAATCCACCTGGCCAAACTTCCCTGGATCCCATGCCTTCTAACTTTCTGAATAAGCCTACCATGTGGAACCTTGTCAAATGCCTTACTAAAATCCATATAGATCACATCCACTGCACTACCCTCATCTATATGCCTGGTCACCTCCTCAAAGAACTCTATCAGGCTTGTTAGACACGATCTGCCCTTCACAAAGCCATGCTGACTGTCTCTGATCAGACCATGATTCTCTAAATTCCTATAGATCCTATCTCTAAGAATCTTTTCCAACAGCTTTCCCACCACAGACGTAAGGCTCACTGGTCTATAATTACCCGGACTATCCCTACTACCTTTTTTGAACAAGGGAACAACATCCGCCTCCCTTCAATCCTCCGGTACCATTCCCGTGGACAACGAGGACATAAAGATCCTAGCCAGAGGCTCAGCAATCTCTTCTCTCGCCTCGTGGAGCAGCCTGGGGAATATTCCATCAGGCCCCAGGGACTTATCTGTCCTAATGTATTTTAACAACTCCAACACCTCCTCTCTCTTAATATCAACATGCTCCAGGACATCAACCTCACTCATATTGTCCTCACCATCATCAAGTTCCCTCTCATTGGTGAATACCGAAGAGAAGTATTCATTGAGGACCTCGCTCACTTCCACAGCCTCCAGGAACATCTTCCCACCTTTATCTCTAATCGGTCCTACCTTCACTCCTGTCATCCTTTTTTTCTTCACATAATTGAAGAATGCCTTGGGGTTTTCCTTTACCCTACTCGCCAAGGCCTTCTCATGCCCCCTTCTTGCTCTTCTCAGCCCCTTCTTAAGCTCCTTTCTTTCTTCCTTATATTCCTCAATAGACCCATCTGATCCTTGCTTCCTAAACTTCATGTATGCTGCCTTCTTCCACCTGACTAGATTTTCCACCTCACTTGTCACCCATGGTTCCTTCACCCTACCATTCTTTATCTTCCTCACCGGGACAAATTTATCCCTTACATCCCACAAGAGATCTCTAAACATCGACCACATGTCCATAGTACATTTCCCTGCAAAAACATCATCCCGATTCACACCCGCAAGTTCTAGCCTTATAACCTCATAATTTGCCTTTCCCCAATTAAAAATTTTCCTGAACTCTTTGATTCTATCCTTTTCCATGATAATTATAAAGGCCAGGGAGCGGTGGTCACTGTCCCCCAGATGCTCACCCACTGAGAGATCTGTGACCTGATCCAGTTCATTACCTAGTACTAGATCTAGTATGGCATTCCCCCTGGTCGGCCTGTCCACATACTGTGACAGGAATCCACCCTGGACACACTTAACAAATTCTGCCCCATCTAAACCCTTGGAACTAATCAGGTGCCAATCAATATTAGGGAAGTTAAAGTTACCCATGATAACAACCCTGTTATTTTTGCACCTTTCCAAAATCTGCCTCCCAATCTGCTCCTCTGTATCTCTGCTGCTACCAGGGGGCCTATAGAATACCCCCAGTAGAGTAACTGCTCCCTTCCTGTTCCTGACTTCCACCCATATTGACTCAAGAGAGGATCCTGCTACATTACCCACCCTTTCTGTAGCTGTAATAGTATCCCTGACCAGTTATGCCACCCTTCCTCCCCTTTTTCCGCCCTCTCTATCCCTTTTAAAGCACTGAAATCCAGGAATATTGAGAATCCATTCCTGCCCTGGTGCCGGCCAAGTCTCTGTAATGGCCACTACATCATAATTCCATGTATGTATCCAAGCTCTCAGTTCATCACCTTTGTTCCTGATGCTTCTTGCATTGAGGTACACACATTTTAGCCCTTCTACCTTACTGTCTTTACACAGTTTATTCTGCTTCTCTTTCCTCAGAGCCTCTCTGTATGTTAGATCTGGCTTTACTCCAAGCACTTCTTTCACTGCTCTATCGCTCTGGGTCCCATCCCCCTTGCAAATTAGTTTAAACCCTCCCGAACCATGCTAGCAAACCTACCTGCAAGGATATTGCTCCCCCTCGAGTTCAGGTGCAACCCATCCAATCTGTACAGGTCCCACCTTCCCCAGAAGAAGATCCCAATGATCTAAAAATCTAAAACCCTGCTCCCTGCACCAACTCCTCAACCACACATTCAACTGCCATCTCCTCCAATTCTTACCATCTCTGTCACGTAGCACTGGCAGCAATCCTGAGAATGTCACCCTTGAGGTCCTGTTCTTCAGCCTTCTGCCTAATTCCCGAAACTCATACTTCAGGACCTCATCCCTCTTCCTGCCTATGTCATTGGTCCCAACATGTACCACGACTTCTGGTTGCTTTCCCTCTTGTACCAGGATGTCGTGCACCCGATCAGAGACGTCCCGGACCCTGGCACTCGGGAGGCAACAAACCATGCGGGTGTCCTTCTCACGTTCACAAAATCTCCTATCTGCTCCCCTGACTATAGGGTCTCCAATGACGACAGCTCTCCTCTTCTCCGTCCCACCCTTCTGCACCACAGGGTCAGACTCAGTGCTGGAGGCCCTGCCACCGTGGCTCACACCTGGTCGGTCGTCCCCGCCAACAGTATCCAGGACGGTAAACTTATTATTCAGGGGAATGGCTACAGGGGTGCTCTGCACTACCTGTCTGCTCACCTTCGCTTTCTCCCCTCTGACTGTCACCCAACGACCTGCTTCCGACAGCCTAGGTGTGACTACCTCCTTGTAGCTCTCATCTATGACTGCCTCATTCTCCCTTATGAGTCGAAGGTCATCCAGGTGCTGCTCCAGATTCCTTACACGGTCTTCCAGATCGCCCAGCCGTATGCACTTCTGACAGATGTGACTCTGCGGGAGAGGGGCGTTCCCCCAAGACTGCCACATCTCACATGAGAGGCACATCACCGTCTCAGGAGACATTGTAAAAACTAACTGCGAGCTAGCTTGTCCTCCGCCTCTTCTCGTCAAAGCCTCTCGAGTCAAAGCCTCAAAGCTCCACTCTTTCACTGGCCCACTCATGCTCTGGCCGCTTTCCACAGGCCACTTCGCTTGAGCTATCCCTCTATTTATCTGTTTGAGCTTTTCAAAATGTTTGGTCACCTGACCTCGACTGCCCAATCAGCTGCTTTCTGCTGAGTCTGAGCTATTCAAATCTTGATTGTCTAATCAACGGCTTTCTGCTGATCTATTCAAATCTTGATTGACTTGATTCCAGTGACGTTTGTGGTATGTAATAAATAAAGCCATCTTTTCTTTTGTCAGAACACAGAGTGACATAGCGGCTAGTGCTGCTGCCTCACGTCTTCTGTGACGAAGGCTCATTTCTAACCTCCAGTGTTGTTTATGTGGAGTTTGATCATTCCTCCTGTAAGTATGTAGGCTTCCCAAAGACATGTCAATTGGTTAGTTAACTGTAAAGTGCCTCCTAGTGTGGGTGGGTGGGTGGGGAATCAGATGCAAGTGAATCTGTGAGAGAATAGTTTACAGGAATATCAATGGGAATGGGAATGATGGGATTGCTTTAAAAAACCAGCATAGACACTATAGGCTGACTGGCCTCTTATATGTTGTGAGGAAATGCAAGAAAAATAAATTTAATATAGGTTCTGCTAAACTATGTTAAATTTTAAGAACTACATTTATGTTGATTAGGTAGGTCGATTCCACTGAGCAATGGACAATGAAGTTGATGCAGTATTTTGTTTTAACTGTTCTCATTTTCTGCACTGCTAACACATGTTTTGAATGATATTAAAACTGTAAAACTTTAATACTCAGGAATGGAATACTTTTTAGTTTAGGTCATGGAATGAAGTAAAACTCCTCAGGCTTTAAATTGAGTTTTCTTTTCATTGACTGTAGAATTCATGTGTTTCACCCACAATTCACAGTTAAACAGCTAATTCGATCTGTGACAGTGATGTGGATCAGAAGGTGTGCAGTATTTCAGCTTCTGACAACATTTGGCTTGAACGTTTTGAATTTTCACTATGAATGAATCCACTAAGGATCTTAGGGATGAAAGAATTCTATTCATTTAACAATTACATCCATAATGCTCCTGAGGTGTAAACAGTAGTCAGGTGGTAGCTGAACAAAACCCACTGAGCAGCTAAATATCGACTAGTTACAGAGCACATTGATGGAATCTCAATCTAAAACTGGATCTGTGTGGACATATGCAATGATGTTATTTTATAATTAGCAACTATATACATCTTTCCTTTCAGATATTCCTTACATGCCTTTATAAAAGTGAAGGCACATATGCATGTGTTAATACACACAAAAGTGACGATTAAGTTCATTTTCGAAAAAACTATTACGAAGCCTTTTCCCAAAATGGGATGAAGCAGTTGAACAGGAGAATATCCACTCACCCATTCTACGTACTGCTCATTTCACTTTTCCCCCATCTTTCAATTTCTGCACATGGTGCAAAGACACACTTTATCTACCTTCCACACTGAAACCTTTTGTACTTGAGACACTGAAACAATGAGAAGCTGCTAAAATGGTGGATTTCAAAGCAAAAGTCACCGAGTTAGATCATGACACTGTGTCTAAGCCATGGATGATAACAGAGGTGCGTTCACTACTGAAGGCCCGTGACACAGCCTACAGATCGGGGGACAGGAGTGCGTTTCGCTCAGCCAGGTCCACGCTTTCACTAGGGATCAGGAAAGCGAAAAGGGCCTATGCGGGCAAAATACATGGACACTTCTGTGACACAGGTGACACCAGACAGATGTGGCAGGGAATTAAAGCTCTGACAGACTACAAGATCAGGCAGAAAACTGATGACAGCGACCCCTCTCTACCAGACAGGCTTAACAATTTCTTTGCCCGCTTCAAAGCATCAAACACTACAGCAAGGGGGAGAGCCAGTCCCTTTTTACCATCTGACCAGCCGGCTCCAATCATTGATCCAGAGCAAACACGAAGGACCCTTGCCAGGGTCAACCCACGAAAAGCGGGAGGTTCCGACAACATCCCTGGACATGTGCTCAAGGAATGTGCTGATGTATTAGCAGATGTCCTGACAGACATTTTCAACATCTCCCTTAGTCAAGCTATTGTCCCCAGATGCTTCAAAACCTCCACAATCATCCTTGTAGCAAAGAAATCAGTTGTAGCCTGTCTGAATGATTACCGTCCTGTTGCCCTGACCCCCATAGTGATGAAATGTTTTGAACGGCTTGTCAATCCTCATATCACAGCCAGCCTCCCCTTATCGCTTGACCTTCTACAGTTTGCTTATCGTCCAAATTGCTCTACGGAGGAGGCAATATCCACCACACTGCACACAGTTCTCTCTCACTTGGACAACAAAGACACTTATGCCAGAATCCTGTACATTGATTTCAGTTCAGCATTCAATACCATCATCCCGCAGAGACTAGTGGAGAAACTGTCGCTGCTTGGCCTTAGTACTGCCATGTGTCGCTGGATTCTGGATTTCCTGACAGAGAGACCACAGTCAGTCCGTGTTGGCAGGAACATCTCTGACTCCATCACACTGAGCACTGGATCCCCACAAGGCTGTGTGCTTAGCCCATTACTGTTTACACTGCTAACACATGACTGTGCAGCCAGATTCAAGGAGAACCTGATCATTAAATTTGCTGATGATACCACAGTGGTGGGGCTCATCAGCAAAAATGATGAAACTATGCACAGGGAGGAGGTCAAACACCTAGAGAGCTGGTGCAGGGATAACAACTTGATGCTTAATGTCACCAAAACCAAGGAGATGATCGTCGATTTCAGACCGTCTCAGCCTGAGCACACACCCCTCAGCATCAGCGGCTCCACAGTGGAGAGAGTGGAAAACATCAAGTTCCTTGGGGTGCAGATCTCGGACAATCTCGCCTGGTCCAGGAACACCACTGGGATTGTGAAATGGGCCCAGCAGAGATTGCACTTTCTGAGGAAGCTTAAACAAACATCACTCCCCACTAACATCTTAACTACATTCTACAGAGGCGTGGTTGAGAGTGTGCTGACCTTTTGCATCACAACCTGGTACTCCAGCTGCACTGCTGTCGACAAAAAAGCCTTGCAGAGGGTGGTTAGGGGAGCAGAGAAGATTATTGGGGTCTCCCTACCTTCTGTCCAAGACCTCTTTCAGAGTCGATGCCTTCAGAAGACACGGTACATCATTAAAGACCCCTCACACCCTCTCCATGAACTGTTTGTTCTTCTGCCATCAGGCAAACGTTACAGGAGCATCAAAACTAAAACCACAAGGCTACTAAACAGCTTCCTCCCACAGGCAGTCAGACTGCTAAATAGCTGCTCCACCTGACTCTGCTTTGGACACTTTTAACTTGCATTGGACACTTATAACTAATTTTAACTGACATGTGGCTGTTGTGTTTTACTATTTATTGTTATGTTGATTATTTAGTGTTGCGTTTGTTATGTTATGATTACACTGCCCCTGAGAAACGCTGTCTCATTCTGCCCTGCAGAGCTGATGTATGGTTAGAATGACAATAAAGTTTTTTGAATCTTTGAATCTTGAATCTAACTGAGAGGGTAACCTACAAGTGGGAACTACAGGTTCAGCACCAAACACTGGGTATAAGCATGCTGGAGCTAGTGCTGGAAAGGGGAGAAGTGGGGGATTATGGACAAAGCATAGCACAAGCACTGACACACTGCACAAACAACAAACAAATCACAGATTAATTCCAATAGTAGATATGGGCAATAACTACCACAGGACAGGAATGAAAAGGGCAGCCAAACGTTTGATACGTTAAGAAGACTGCCACCACACACTATGCCAGGGAGGATCCATATAATATCCAGATGCTTTACTAGACCTTGAGAGGCAACCTGTCATGGGATGATAGTGTTGAATGCAGAGCTGCAGTCAATGAAGATCATTGTCCAGATGTAAAGTGCAATGATTTAAAGTACTATGGAAGACTTACTGCTTGGTTTCTGTACCCAAGAAGGCAACTCCATATGAACTTAATGGCTACAGACCAATTCGTCTCACATCTCATGGGATGAAGGTGCTTGAGAGGCTGGTCCTGACTTACCTTGGACCACAGGTGAGATCTTCATTGGACCCTCTACAGTTTGCCTACCATCCTCATGTGGGAGCGGATGATGCCATCATCCACCTATTGCAGGGTCCAATGAAGATCTCACCCATGGTCCAAGTTAAGTCAGGATCAGCCTCTCCAGAGAGACCCCAGTTTGTACAGCTGGGTAGTCCTCTGTCTGAGATGGTGGTGAGTGGCACCACAAAGCCACAAGGGACTGTCCTGTCTCCATTTCTGTTCACACTGTACACCTCAGACTTTCAGTACAAATCTGAGTCTTGTCACTTGCAGAAGTTCTCTGATGACTGCAGTGGTTGGGTGTATCAGAGGTGGACAGGAGTTGGAGTACAAAGGACCGGTGGACAAGTTTGTGGAGTGGTGCAGGAGGAAACAGCTGCTCCTGAATGTGGCCAAAACCAGGGAGGTGGTGATTGATTTTAAGAGGAAGAGGACTGTGATGAGTCCTGTATACATTCTGGGAGAAGAAGTCGCAGTGGTGGAGGAGTATAAATACTTGGGTGTTCACCTCCACAACAGGCTTGACTGGAAAACCAACACCATGGCTGTTTACAAGAAGGGGATGAGCAGACTCTATTTTCTAAGGAAGCTGAGATCCTTCATTGTGTGCAACAGGACGTTGGATATCTTTTATCAGTCTGTTGTCGTGAGTGCAGTTATCTTTGCTGCTTTATGTTAGGGGAGCAGCATCGGTGCTGGTGATGCAAAAACACTAAATAAACTCAACAGAAAGGCTGGATCCGTCCTTGGCTATAACCAGGACTCTTGAGTTAGTGGTGGAGAGGAGGTCACTAAACAAACTGTTATCCATTACAGACAATCAGGCACATCCTCTCCATGACCTACTGAATAAGCAGCGGAGCACCCTTTCAAACAGGATCATTCAGCTCCTCTGTCACAAGGATTGTTCCAGAAAATCTTCCCTACTACATTATCGCACATTGGTAAATCGTTATTGTGTATATTATTATTGCACACTATTATTAGTTAAAATTATTATATTTATTAATATTATTTATTATTATTGCTAAGTCTGTTTTTAAATTTTATTGCTGTAACAAAATAATTTCCCATGGGATCAATAAAGTTGTTATTATTATGTTGAGTGAAGAACCAAAGAAATAGCATCTGCTGTTGACCTGTTGTGACGGTAGTCAAACTGGAACAGATAAATTGAGGCCTCAGGCAGGAATTCATGATATATTTCATTACCAACCACTCAAAGAACTGCAAAGCATTGAACAAGTATTCTGAAGGGAGGATGAGACAACTGTGGCTGACAAGGGAAATCAAAGACAGCATAAAAGCAAAAGAGAAGGCATTTAATATAGCAAAAATTAGTGGGAAGGAAGAGGATTGGGAAGCCTTGAAAAACCTACAGAACACAAATTAAAAAAGCTATAAGGATTGAAAATATGAAGGTAAACTAGCCAATAATTAAAAAGAGGATACCAATTTTTTTCAAATATATAAGGAGAAAAAGAGAGACGAGAGTGGATATTGGACCACTGGAAAGTGATGCTGGAGAAGTAGTAATGGGGGACAAAGAAATGGTGAACGAACTTAATAAATATCTTGCATCAGTCTCCACTGTTGAAGACACTAGCAGCATGCCAGAAATTCAAGAGTATCAGGGGTCAGAAGTGAAGTTTGTTGCTATTACTGAAAAGGTGCCTGGGAATATGAAAGGTCTGAAGGTAGATAAGTCACCTGAACCAGATGAACTGCACCTTAGGTTCCTGAAAGAGGTGGCTGAAAAGATTGTGGAGGCATTAGTAATGATCCTTCAGGAATCACTAGATTCTGGAATGTTTCCAGAGGACTGGAAAATTGCAAATGTCACTCCACTCTTCAAAAAGGGAGGTACAGAAGAAAGGAAGTTATAGGCCAGTTAGCCTGACCTCAGTGGTTAGGAAGGTGTTGGAGTTGATTTTTAAGGATGAGGTTTTGAGTTACTTGGAAGCACATGACAAATTAGGCCAAAGTCAGAATGGTTTCCCCCAGGAGAAATCTTGCCTGACAAATCTGTTGGAATTCCTTGAGGAAATAACAAGCAGGATAGACAAAGGAGAGTCAGTGGATGTTGAATTCTTGGATTTTCAGAAAGCCTTTGACAAGGTGTCACACAAGGCTGCTCAACAAGGTATTACAGGAAGGATGCTAGTATGGACAGAGCACTGGCTGATTGGCAGGAGGCAAAGACTAGGTATAAAGGGAGCTTTTTCTGATTGGCTGCTGGTGACTAGAGGTGTTCCGCAGGGGTTGGGGTTGGGACCATATTGAACCACTGCTTATTTCCCTCCACAGATACTGCCTGACCTGCTGAGCTCCTCCAGCATGCTGTGTATGTTGAATCACCCATCACAAACTGCTGTAACCCATCCGAATGTTGCAATCTACTGCGAGGATTACAGGTCTAGAGCTTCCTGAGGTACATGATAAGATTATAATCTATTAACACAATTCAACAGATACCTGGTACAATACTAAATTAATTACAATTATATTAGGAGCACTGGGTATCACAGCAATCTGTCAAAATTTCTCCTCTGAGAAGGTCTGACATTATTTCTTCATAACAACTGGATATTATGGCTACAAATTATTTATTGGTAATATATTTCACTTTTCCAGCTCCAAGATGCAAATGAAAACCATTTAATCATGGCTGATCCTTTTTTTCTATCTCCTCCTCAACCCCAGTTCCCGGCCTTCTCCCCATAACCTTTGATTCCATGTCCAATCAAGAATCTACTAATCTCTGCCTTAAATACACCCAATGACCTGGCCTCCACAGCTGCATGTGGCAACAAATTCACCACTCTTTGGCTAAAGAAATTTCTCCACCTCTCTGTTTTGAAAGGGTGCTCCTCTATCCTGAGGCTGTGCCCTCTTGTCCTAGACTCTCCAACCATGGGAAACATCCTTTCCACATCTACTATGTCTAGGCCTTTCAACATTCAAAAGGTTTCAATGAGATCCCTGCTCATCCTTCTGAATTCCAGCAAGTACAGACCCAGAGCCATCAAACATTCCTCGCATGATAACCCTTTCATTCCTGGAACCATCCTTGTGAACTACCTCTGGACACCCTCCAATGCCAGCACATCTTTTCTTAGATGAGGGGCCCAAAACTGTTCATAATACTCAAGGTGAGGTCTCACCAGTGTCTTATAAAGCCTCAGCGTCACACCTTTGCTGTTGTATTCTAGACCTCTTGAAATGAATGCTAACATGGTTTTGCCTTCCTCACCACTGACTCAACCTGCAAGTTAGGGTGTTCTGCACAAGGACTCCCAAGTCCCTCTGCATCTCAGATTCCTGGATTTTCTCCCTGTTTAGAAAATAGTTCACACATTTATTTCTACAACCAAAGTACATGACCATGCATTTTCCAACATTGTATGTCATTTGCCACTTCCTTGCCCATTCTCCTAATCTGTCTAAGTCCTTCTGCATCCTACCTGTTTTCTCAACACTACTTGCCCTTCCACCAATCTTCATAACATCTACAAACTTGGCAAAAAAGCCATCTATTCCATCATCTAAATCATTTATATACAGCATAAAAAGAAGTGGTCCCAACAATGACCCCTGAGGAACATCACTAATCACTGGCAGCCAACCAGAAAAGGATCCTTTTATTCTCACTCGCTGCCTCCTACCCATCAGCCAATGCTCTAACCATGTTAGTAACTTTCCTGTAATACCATGGGCTCTTAACTTGTTAAGCAGCCTCATGTTTGGCACCTGGTCAAAGGCCTTCTGAAAGTCCAAATATACAACATCCAATGCATCCCTTTTATCTATCCTACTTGTAATCTCCTCAAAGAATTCCAACAGGTTCATCAGGCAGGATTTTCCCTTAAGGAAACCATGCTGACTTTATACTATCTTGTACTGTGTCACCAAGTACTCCATCACCTCATCCTTAATACTTGACTCTAACATCTTCCCAACCACTGAGGTCAGCCAAACTGGTCTATAATTTCCTTTCTGCTGCCTTCCTCCTTTCTTAAAGAGTAGAGTAACACATGCAAATTTTCCAGTCCTCTGACACCATGCCAGAGACTATGTTTTTGAAAGATCATTTCTAATACCACCACAATCTCTAACACTCCCTCTTTCAGAACCCTAGGGTACAGTTCCTCTGGTCTGGGTGATTTATGTACACTTAGGTCATTCAGTTTTTTGAGCACCTTCTCTCTTATAACAGTAACTGCACCCACTTCTCTTCCTTCACACACTACAACATCAGGCACACTGCTAGTGTCTTCCACATTGAAGACTGACGCAAACTGGGTCAGGTCACAGATCTCTCAGTGGGTGAGCATCTGGCGGACAGTGACCACCACTCCCTGGCCTTTAACATTATCATGGAAAAGGATAGAATCAGAGAGGACAGGAAAATTTTTAATTGGGGAAGAGCAAATTATGAGGCTATAAGGTTAGAATTTGTGGGTGTGAATTGGGATGATGTTTTTGCAGGGAAATGTACTATGAACATGTGGTCGATGTTTAGGGATCTCTTGCAGGAGGTTAGGGATAAATTTGTCCCGGTGAGGAAGATAAAGAATGGTAGGGTGAAGGAACCATGGGTGACAAGTGAGGTGGAAAATCTAGTCAGGTGGAAGAAGGCATCATACATGAGGTTTAGAAAGCAAGGACCAGATGGGTGTATTGAGGAATATAGGGTAGCAAGAAAGGAGCTTAAGAAGGGGCTGAGGAGAGTAAGAAGGGCGCATGAGAAGGCCTTGGTGAGTAGGGTAAAGGAAAAACCCAAGGCATTCGTCAATTATGTGAAGAACAAAAGGATGACAGGAGTGAAGCTAGGACCGATTAGAGATAAAGGTGGGAAGATGTGCCTGGAGGCTGTGGAAGTGAGCGAGGTCCTCAATGAATACTTCTCTTTGGTATTCACCAATGAGAGGGAACTTGATGACGGTGAGGACAATATGGGTGAGGCTGATGTTCTGGAGCCTGTTGATAGTAACGGAGAGGAGGTGTTGGAGTTGTTAAAATACATTAGGACGGATAAGTCCCTGGGGCCTGATGGAATATTCCCCAGGCTGTTCCATGAGGCAAGGGAAGAGATTGCTGAGCCTCTGGCTAGGATCTTCATGTCCTTGTTGTCCACGGGAATGGTACTGGAAGACTGGAGGGAAGCGAATGTTGTCCCCTTGTTCAAAAAAGGTAGTAGAGATAGTCCGAGTAATTATAGACCAGTGAGTCTTACGTCTGTGGTGGGAAAGCTGTCGGAAAAAATTCTTAGAGATAGGATTTATGGGCATTTAGCGAATCATGGTCTGATCAGGGACAGTCAGCATGGCTTTGTGAAGGGCAGATCGTGTCTAACAAGCCTGATAGAGTTCTTTGAGGCGGCGACCAGGCATATAGATGAGGGTAGTGCAGTGGATGTGATCTACATGGATTTTAGTAAGGCATTTGACAAGATTCCACACGGTAGGCTTATTCAGAAAGTTAGAAGGCATAGAATCCAGGGAAGTTTGGCCAGGTGGATTCAGAATTGGCTTGCCTGCAGAAGGCAGAGGGTGGTGGTGGAGGGAGTACATTCAGATTGGAGGGTTGTAACTAGTGGTGTCCCACAAGGATCGGTTCTGGACCTCTACTTTTCGTGATTTTTATTAACAACCTGGATGTGGGGGTAGAAGGGTGGGTTGGCAAGTTTGCAGACGATACAAAGGTTGGTGGTGTTGTGGATAGTGTAGAGGATTGTCAAAGATTGCAGAGAGACATTGACAGGGTGCAGAAGTGGACAGAGAAGTGGCAGATGGAGTTCAACCTGGAGAAGTGTGAGGTGGTACACTTTGGAAGGACAAACTCCAAGGCAGAGTACAAAGTAAATGGCAGGATACTTGGTAGTGTGGAGGAGCAGAGGGATCTGGGGATACATGTCCACAGATCCCTGAAAGTTGCCTCACAGGTAGATAGGGTAGTTAAGAAAGCTTATGGGGTGTTAGCCTTCATAAGTTGAGGGATAGAGATTAAGAGTAGCGAGGTAATGATGTAGCTCTATAAAACTCTGGTTAGGCCACACTTGGAGTACTGTGTCCAGTTCTGGTCGCCTCACTATAGGAAGGATGTGGAAGCATTGGAAAGGGTACAGAGGAGATTTACCAGGATGCTGTCTGGTTTAGAGAGTATGCATTATGATCAGAGATTAAGGGAGCTAGGGCTTTACTCTTTGGAGAGAAGGAGGATGAGAGGAGACATGATAGAGGTGTACAAGATATTAAGAGGAATAGATAGAGTGGACAGCCAGCGCCTCTTCCCCAGGACACCACTGCTGAGTACAAGAGGACATGGCTTTAAGGTAAGGGGTGGGAAGTTCAAAGGGGATATTAGAGGATGGTTTTTTACTCAGAGAGTGGTTGGCGCATGGAATGAACTGCCTGAGTCAGTGGTGGAGGCAGATACACTGTGAAGTTTAAGAGACTACTAGACAGGTATATGGAGGAATTTAAGCTGGGGGGTTATATGGGAGGCAGGGTTTAAGGGTCGGCACAACAATGTGGGCCGAAGGGCCTGTACTGTGCTGTACTATTCTATGTTCTAAAAACTCATTAACCAGAGGATCTAGAAATGTGGCAACCATTTACTAACATTATCATGTTAAAAATGTTGTCTGCTTGCCTTCTGCTCCTTTAAGACTGGTTTTCTGGACATCACACTTCTGGGCTCCTGTGTAATTAGTGGCAGCTTGTCCTGTGCTGGCTTGCCACTCCACCTACAAGAAATTAGTTGTAGGTCAATCAGTTCCAACAATGAAACAACACCAATACTTAAAAATATAAAACATAGAAACATAGTAAACCTACAACACAATACAGGCCCTTTGGCCCACAATGCCTTGCTGAAATCCATATACACTACATCTACTGCTCTTCCTTCATTAATGTATTTAGTCACATCCTCAAAAAATTGAATCAGGCTCATAAGGCACGACCTGCCTTTGACAAAGCCATGCTGACTATTCTTAATCATATTAGGCCCTCTCCAAATGATCATAAATCCTGCCTCTCAGGATCTTCTCCATCAATTTACCAACCACCGAAGTAAGATTCACTGGTCTATAATTTCCTGGGCTGTTTCTACTCTTTTTCTTGAATAAGGGAACAACATCTGCAACCCTCCAAGCCTCCGGAACCTCTCCCGCCCCCGTTGATAATGCAAAGATCATTGTCAGAGGCTCAGCCATCTCTTCCCTCGACTCCCACAGTCGCCTGGGTTATATCTTGTCCAGTCCCGGTGACTTATCCAACTTGATGCTTTCCGAAAGCTCCAGTACATCCTCTTTCTTAATGTCTATATGCTTAAGCTTTTCAGTCCACTGTAAGTCATCCCTACAATTGCCAAGGTCCTTTTCTGTAGTGAATACTGAAGCAAAGTATTCATTAAGTACCTCCGCTCTCTCCTCCGGTTCCATACACACTTTTCCACTATCACACTTCATTGGTCCTATTCTCTCACATCTTATTTTCTTGCTCTTCACATACTTGTAGAATGCCTTGGGGTTTTCCTTAATCCTGCTCGCCAAGGCCTTCTCTTGGCCCCTTCTGGCTCTCCTAATTTCATTCTTAAGTACCTTCCTGCTAGTCTTATAACTTTCTAGATCTCTATCATTACCTAGTTTTCTGAACCTTTCATAAGCTTTTCTTTTCTTCTTGACTAGATTTTCTACAGCTTTTGTACACCATGGTTCCTATACCCTACCATCCTTTCCCTGTCTCATTTGGAATGTACCTATGCAGAACACCACCTAAATATCTCCTCAACATTTGCCACATTTCTGCCGTACATTTCCCTGAGAACATCTGCTCCCAATTTATGCTTCCAAGTTTCTGCCTGATAGCTTCATATTTCCCCTTACTCCAATTAAATGCTTTCCTAACTTGTCTGTTCCTATCCCTCTCCAATGCAATGGTAAAGGAGATTGTGATCACCTCTCCAAAATTCTCTCCCGCCAAGGGATCTGACACCTGACCAGGTTCATTTCCCAATACCAGATCAAGTACAGCCTCTTCTCTTGTAGGCTTATCTACATACTGTGTCAGGAAACCTTCCTGAACACACCTAACAAACTCCATCCAATCTAAACCCCTTGCTCTCGGGAGATGCCAATCGATATTTGGGAAATTAAAATCTCCCATCACGACAACCTTGTTATTATTGCACCGCTCCAGAATCTGTCTGCCTGTCTGCTTCTTGATGTTCCTGTTAGTATTGGGTGGACTTCAAAATACACCCAGTAGAGTTATTGACCCCTTCCTGTTCCTAACTCCTCCCCACAGAGACTCCGTAGACAACCCCTCCATGACTTTCTCCTTTTCTGCAGCCATGACATTATCTCTGATCAGCAGTGCCACGCCCCCACCTCTTTTGCCTCCCCCCCTGTCCTTTCTGAAACATCTAAAGCCTGGCACTTGAAGTAACCACTCCTGCCCCTGAGCCATCCAAGTCTCTGTAATGGCCACAACATCATATCTCCAAGTAGTGATCTACGCTCTAAGCTCATCCACTTTGTTCATAATACTCCTTGCATTAGAATAGACACATCTCAAACCATCGGTCTGAGCACGTCCCTTCTCTATCACCTGCCTATCCTCCCTCTCACACGGTCTCTAAGCTTTCTCTATTTGTGAGCCAACCCCCTCTTCCTCTGTCTCTTCAGTTCAGTTCCCACCCCCCAGCAATTCTAGTTTAAACTCTCCCCAACGACCTTAGCAAACCTCCCCGCCAGGATATTGGTCCCCCTCGGATTCAAGCGCAACCCAGCCTTATTGTACAGGTCACGCCTGCCCCAAAAGAGGTCCCAATGATCCAGAAATCTGAATCCCTGCCCCCTGCTCCAATCCCTCAGTCATACATTTATCCTCCACCTCACTCTATTCTTATACTCACTGTCGCGTGGCTCAGGCAGTAATCCCAAGATTACTACTTTTGAGGTCCTGCTTCTCAACTTCCTTCCTAACTCCCTATAGTCTGCTTTCAGGACCTCCTCCCTTTTGTTACCCATGTCGTTGGTACCACGACCTCTGGCTGTTCTCCTTCCAAGATATCGTGGGCGCAATCAGAAACATCTTGGATCCTGGCACTTGGGAGGCAAACTACCATCCGTGCTTCTTTCCTGGGTCCACAAAATCTCCTGTCTGACCCCTTAACTATGGAGTGTCCTATCACTGCTGCCATCCTCTTCCTTTCCCTACCCTTCTGAGCCACAGGGACAGACTCTGTGCGAGGGGTGCGGCTACTGTTGATTTCCCCAGGTAGGTCGTTCCCCCTGCCCGCCCCCCAACAGTACTCAAACAGTGCTTGAGTACTTCATTGTTGTATTCTTGAAGGAAGCTATGTTGATTTATTTTAAACAAAGAAAAAGAATATAATGTCATATATATTTACAAACGTCCCTACTATAAAAACTACTTTTCAGTAACATCATTCTTTTTTAACTTTGTGCAGTATGAAGAAGAAAATATATCAAGATTATGTACCAAACTTTCCAATAAATAATAGACCAGAAAAAATGGTTGGGCTGGAAAGTCATGCTATTAGAATGATAGATTAAAGTTGTGTGCCATTAATCCAGCATTTTACTGAGCACAGACTCCTGACTCTGAAACTGCTGGCTGATTTTGTTTGCTCTTCCATTCCACTTGCTGTGAGCTGAGAAAAATACATGAGAAGTTCATGAATCTTTATGTTAACTATTTGTCTTCCTCTTTGAACCCCTGTAGTCTGACCAGCCACATAGTTTGCCACATTCATAGGAACGCAGCAATTTTATCTCCAAGTCCTCAAAAGCTTTTGGAAATACTGGAGCATTGATCTTTGCTGGAGTGAAACCCGTTTATCAGCTTTCCAAAAGTCTGATAAACCCAGAGCTCCTTTCATGAAACCACCTTTTTGTGATTATGATCAATCTCTAAAAAAGGCATTATCTAAATAACATCTTTTCATTATTTATTTTTGACATTAGTGTTGACCTTTCAATAATCATTAGATTCTGGAATGGTTCCAGTGGACTGGAAATTTGTAAATATCACTCCACTCTTTAAGACGGGAGAGAGTAAAAAGAAACGAAATGATTGGCCAGTAAACACGAGGAATTCTGCAGATGCTGGAAATTCAAGCAACACACATCAAAATTGCTGGTGAACGCAGCAGGCCAGGCAGCATCTCTAGGAAGAGGTACAGTCGACGTTTCGGGCCGAGACCCTTCGTCAGGACTAACTGAAGGAAGAGCTAGTAAGAAATTTGAAAGTGGGAGGGGGAGGGAGAGATCCAAAATGATAGGAGAAGACAGGAGGGGGAGGGATGGAGCCAAGAGCTGGAAAGTTGATTGGCAAAAGGGATATGAGAGGATCATGGGACAGGAGGCCCAGGGAGAAGGAAAGGGCGGGGGAGAACCCAGAGAATGGGCAAGAGATATAGTGAGGGACAGAGGGAGAAAAAGGAAAGAGAGAGAGAGAGAATGTGTGTATATAAATAAGTAACGGATGGTGTACAAGGGGGAGGTGGGGCATTAGCGGAACTTAGAGAAGTCAATGTTCATGCCATCAGGTTGGAGGCTACCCAGGCGGAATATAAGGTGTTGTTCCTCCAACCTGAGCGTGACTTCATCTTTACAGTAGAGGAGGCCTTGGATAGATATATCAGAATGGGAATGGGATGTGGAATTAAAATGTGTGGCCACTGGGAGATCCTGCTTTCTCTGGCGGACAGAGCATAGGTGTCCAGCAAAATGATCTCCCAGTCTGCGTCGGGTCTCGCCAATAGAAAGAAGGCCACATCGGGAGCACCGGACACAGTATATCACCCCAGCCGACTCACAGGTGAAGTGTCACCTCACCTGGAAGGACTGACTGAGGCCCTGAATGGTGGTGAGGAAGGAAGTGTAAGGGCCTGTGTAGCACTTGTTCCGCTTACAAGGATAAGTGCTGGGAGGGAGATCGGTGGGGAGGGATGGGGGGGGACGAATGGACAAGGGAGTCACATAGGGAGCGATCCCTGCAGAAAGCAGAGGGTGGGGGAGGGAAAGATGTGCTTAGTGGTGGGATCCCGTTGGAGGTGGCGGAAGTTACGGAGAATAATATGTTGGACCCGGAGGCTGCTAGGGTGGTAGGTGAGGCCCGGGGGAACCCTATTCCTAGTGGTGTGACGGGAGGATGGAGTGACAGCAGATGTGCGTGAAATGGGGGAGATGCGTTTGAGAGCAGAGCTGATGGTGGAGGAAGGGAAGCTCCTTTCTTTAAAAAAGGAAGACATCTCCTTCGTCCTGGAATGAAAAGTCTCATTCTGAGAGCAGATGCAGCGGAGACGGAGGAATTGTGAGAAGGGGATGGCATTTTTGCAAGAGACAGGGTGAGAAGAGGAATAGTCCAGATAGCTGTGAGAGTCAGTAGGCTTATAGTAGACATCAGTAGATAAGCTGTCTCCAGAGATAGAGACAGAAAGATCTAGAAAGGGGAGGGAGGTGTCGGAAATGGACCAGGCAAACTTGAGGGCAGGGTGAAAGTTGGAGGCAAAGTTAATGAAATCAACGAGCTCAGCATGCGTTCAGGAAGCAGCGCCAATGCAGTCGTCGATGTAGCGAAGGAAAAGTGGGGGACAGATACCAGAATAGGTTTGGAACATAGATTGTTCCACAAAGCCAGCAAAAAGGCAGGCATAGCTAGGACCCATACGGGTGCCCATAGCTACACCTTTAGTTTGGAGGAAGTGGGAGGAGCCAAAGGAGAAATTATTAAGAGTAAGGACTAATTCCGCTAGACGGAGCAGAGTGGTGGTAGAGGGGAACTGATTGGGTCTGGAATCCAAAAAGAAGCGTAGAGCTTTGAGACCCTCCTGATGGGGGATGGAAGTATATAGGGACTGGACATCCAGGGTGAAAATAAAGCGGTGGGGGCCAGGGAACTTAAAATCATCGAAAAGTTTAAGAGCGTGAGAAGTGTCACGAACATAGGTAGGAAGGGATTGAACAAGGGGGGATAAAACCATATCAAGGTATGCAGAAATGAGTTCGGTGGGGCAGGAGCAAGCTGAGACAATAGGTCTGCCATGACAGGCAGGTTTGTGGATCTTGGGTAGGAGGTAGAAACAGGAAGTACAAGGTGTGGGAATGAGGTATTGGTAGCAGTGGATGGGAGATCCCCTGCGTGGATAAAACCGGTGATGGTGTGGGAAACAATGGCCTCATGCTCCTCAGTGGGGTCACAATCGAGGGGTAAATAAGAGGAGGTATCCGCGAGTTGTCGCTGTGCCTCGGCAAGGTAGAGGTCAGTACGCCAGACTACAACAGCACCCCCCTTATAGGCTTTAATAATAAGGTTAGGATTAGTGCGGAGGGAATGGAGAGCAGAGCGTTCGGAAGGAGTAAGGTTGGAATGGGAACAGGGTGCGGTGAAGTGGAGACGGTTGATGTCCCGTCAGCAGTTAGCAATAAAGAGATCCAGAGCAGGCAGAAGACCACAGCGGGGTGTCCATGAAGAGGAGGAGGGTTGAAGACGGGAGAAGGGGTCATCGGTGGGGGTGGAAGAGTCCTTGCCGAAGAAGTAGGCTTGGAGACGGAGACGGCAGAAGAAGAGTTCCACATCATGGCGAACGCGGAACTCGCTGAGGTGTGGGCGAAAGGGGACAAAGGTGAGGCCCTTACTGAGGACAGAGCGTTCTGCCTCAGACAGTTGAAGGTCGGAGGGATGGTAAAGACCCGGCATGGACGAGAGCTGGGATCGGAGGGGGGAGGCTGAGGGTGTCGGTGGAGAGGGGAGGGTTGGGATGAGAGGAAGGTGGAGCCCCTGAGGGCCCAGGAGCTGACGGTGGGATCTGAGGGAGACGGGGCTGCGGAGTGGTGGTGGGGGAAGGGGAGACAGGAGTCACAACAGCAGCACATAAAGACCCGGCCTGGAGTTCAAGGCTGGCATCGCAGTTGGTGGTTGAGCAATCGCTGTGAAGGTGTCCATGGTCGTTGCTGGAGTCCGGGTTTTGAATATGCCCTGAGGTGTTGGAGCCGGTGAGGTCAGTGGCAGGGGCCGCAATCTGAAGTTCATGCCTGCTAGCGTCGGGGCCGGCAGGCTCTGGAGTCCGTAGATGTAGGATCTTGCGATCTTTGCCTAATATGACAAAGTCAAAAAAACGGCGATTGCAGGCATGGATCCGACAGAGGATGAAATAACGGGTAGGACCATTACAGACGGCGAAGAAAGTGTCCTGAAGGTGTGGAAGGGTCTGGGATAGGGACACCAAATACCTCCTCATGGCGGAGAGGGTCGCCTTCAGAGCTTGACGGGAGAAGCGGCGAGAGGCAGAGTCAATAAAATGTGAGCACCTGGGATCCTCAGGAGGTCCAAATTGAGAGGCTCGAAAACGAATCCTAAAGCCAACTGGAGTAAGTTGGCGATGGAGGCACGTTCCAAGAAAGGATATATGGCTGTGATAGTGAGTCTGAGTCAAAATGTGGTCGAAAAGTTGAAGAGCCAAAGAAATTATAGATGGGGAGCAGTGAGAGATGGTTCCCCCCATTCGTCCCCCCCATCCCTCCCCCCGATCACCCTCCTGGCACTTATCCTTGTAAGCGGAACAAGTGCTATACATGCCCTTACACTTCCTCCCTTACCACCATTCAGCGCCCCAGACAGTCCTTCCAGGTGAGGCGACACTTCACCTGTGAGTCGGCTGGGGTGATATACTACGTCCGGTGCTCCCGATGTGGCCTTCTATATATTGGCGAGACCCAACGCAGACTGGGAGACCGCTTTGCTGAACATCTACGCTCTGTCCGCCAGAGAAAGCAGGATCTCCCAGTGGCCACACATTTTAATTCCACATCCCATTCCCATTCTGATATGTCTATCCACGGCCTCCTCTACTGTAAAGATGAAGCCACACTCAGGTTGGAGGAACAACACCTTATATTCCGTCTGGGTAGCCTCCAACCTGATGGCATGAACATTGACTTCTCTAACTTCCACTAATGCCCCACCTCCCCCTCGTACCCTATCCGTTACTTATTTATATACACACACATTCTTTCTCTCATTCTCCTTTTTCTCCCTCTGTCCCTCTCACTATACCCCTTGCCCATCCTCTGGGATCCCCCCGCCGCCTTGTCTTTCTTCCCGGACCTCCTATCCCATGATCCTCTCATATCCCTTTTGCCTATCATCTGTCCAGCTCTTGGCTCCAACCCTGCCCCTCCTGTCTTCTCCTATCATTTTGGATCTCCCCCTCCCCCTCTCAAATCCCTTACTCACTCTTCCTTCAGTTAATCCTGACGAAGGGTCTCGGCCTGAAGCGTCGACTGTACCTCTTCCTACAGATGCTGCCTGGCCTGCTGCGTTCACCAGCAACTTTGATTGGCCAGTTAGCCTGATTTTAGTGGTTGGGAAGATGTTGGAGTCCATTGTTAAGGATGATGCTTCAGAGTACTTGAAAGGCACATGATAAAGTAGGCCAAAGTCAGCAAGGTTTCTTTCAGGGGAAATCTTGCCTGATATATCTGTTGGAATTCTTTGAGGAAATAACAAGTAGGATAAAGAAAGGACAATCAGTGGATGTTGTTTATTTGGATTTTCAGAAGGGCTTTGACAAGGTGCTGCACATGAGGCTACTTAACAAGGTAAGAGCCAGCATGGATAGAAGATTGGCTGACCTACAGGAGGCAAAGAGTGGGAATAAATGGGACCTTTTCTGGTTGGCTGCCAGTGACTAGTGCTGAGCTGCAGGGGTCGGTGCTGGAACCGCTTCTTTTCAATGATTTGGGTGACAGAATTGATGACTTTGTGGCCAAGTTTGCAGATGATAGCAAGATAAGTGGAGGGGCAAGTAGTGTTGAGGAAGCAGGGAGTCTGCAAAAGAACTTAGACAGATTGGGAGAATGGGTAATTAAGTGGCAGATGGAGTATAGTGTAGGCCATGCACTTTGGTAGAAGGTATAAAGGCACAGACTATTTTCTAAACAGGGAGAAAATTCAAAAATTCGAGGTGTAAAGGGACTTGGGAGTCATCGTGCAGGATTTCCTAAAGGTTAACTTGCAGCTTGAGTCAGTGGTGAGGAAGGCAAATACAATGTTAGCATTCATTTCAAGAGAACAAGAATATAAAAGGAAGTATGTAATGCTGAGAATTTATAAGCCACTGGTAAGGCCTCACTTGGAGTATTGTGAGCAGTTTTGAGCCCTTTATCTAAGAAGTGTTGGCAATGGAGAGGGTCCAGAGGAGGTTCATAAGAATGATTCCAGGAATGAAAGGTTTAACAAATAAGGAGCGTTTGATGGCTCTGGGGCTGTACTCACTGGAGTTTAGAAGACTGAAGGGGATCTCATTGAAAACTATTGAATACTGAAAGGTCTGTACAGAGTGGATGTAGGGAGGATGTTTCCTATGGTGTAGGAGTCTAGGACCAGAGGGCACAGCCTCAAACAAGAACGACATCCATTTAGAACTGAAGTGAGGTGGAATTTCTTTAGCCAGAAGGTAGTGAATCCATGGAGGCCAAGTCATCGAGTATATTTAAAGCAGAGGTTGATAGGTTCTTGATTAGTTAGGATACCAAAGGTTATTGGGAGAAGGCAAGAGAATGGGATTGAGACGGATAATAAATCTGCCATGATGGAATGGCAGAGTAGACTCGATGGGCCAAATAGCTAAATTCTACCCCTATGTCTTATGCTCTTATGGTCCAATAATCATAGTGACAAACTGATTAAGACAGAGCTTACCAGGTACTGGTGAATTCACGGATCAAGCAGCAGTTTTCACAACCAAGTACAGTTAGAAATCAAAGAAGAAATAAATCATTTAAGAGATACTTTCATCTGAAAGACAGTGACAATTCAAGAAGGCAGCTTGCCCCCACCTTCTAAGGGGCAATTAGGAATGGACAATAAGAAGTGGCCATGCTGACAACACCCAGGTCTTGAAAATGAGCAACAAAGTGTTGGGGTTAGGGACTGTGTATGTGCGTGGTAGATGGGTGGGTGAGAGGCAGGAATGGGCCTTATTTTTCAGTTGCTGTTTTGTCACTTTGCAGGTTTTGTGTTGTTCTTCCCAGTATTATGGACATGCTATGTTGGCAGCAGAATATGTAACGACACTTGCGGTCTCCCCCCAACACATCCTTGGGTGTGTTGGCTGTTAATGCAAATGACACATTTTACTGTATGTTTCAACATGCATGTGATAAATAAATCTAAATCTGAATCTAGCAAAAGCACTAATACACAAACCAAATAACCTACTTGCTTTTCTTGTAGTCATTCCAGCTAGGTCCTCCAGGTTGAGGAGCCATTATAGTCGCCAGTTTATCCAGCATTGCAAGGTTTTCATTTTCAATTGCTGAATGTTTCTCCTCACGCTTCTGTGATTATAAACAGAATCAATAACACAACTATATATTTGATAAATGGAGTTAGAAACTGGCATACGTAGGTGATTTTCCTCACAGAGTTACGCAGTGCTAACCACTATGCCTGCCCTCTTTCCAATCTTTGCTGTTTTCCAGATCAGATTTCCTTGTAGAATGATGAGTGGTACTTCAAAAAAAGTGTAGGATAGCTTGTAGAAATACATGTGGGCTTCAGGTCACCTAGCCAATCATGATATTAGCTGCTGTAATATGACAGCCAAAGAATGATTCCCAATAAAAATGACCAGACATGCAGTTCGTCACACTTTGTTAGTCAACTCCCTTTTGCAAGGCAATTCAATTTAACCACCAATGGATTTATATCTTACCGTGATCTGTTTAACCTTGAACCTTGGCTCCATGTTCATATTCTTGTCTAAAAGCCAGAACGTGAACAAATAATTGTCTGTCACTTCACCTTTTTGACAAGATGAGTTATTGTACATGAATTATGGGGTGGCACAGTGGAGCAGCGGTTAGCATAACAATTTACAACTCCAAATTGGCTACAAATTGGGGTTCAATTCCTGCCACTGTCTGTAAGGAGTTTGTACGTTCTCTCCATGATCGTACGGGTTTCCTACAGATGTTCCAGTTTCCTCCCGCATTCTAAAGACATCAGGTTAGGGTTAGCAAGTTGTGAGCATGCTATGTTGGCACCAGAAGCATGGTAACCCTTGCGGGCTACCCAGCACAATCCTGATTTGATTTGATTTCATGCAAACAATGCATTTCACTGTATGTTTTGATGTACATTTGACAAATAAAGATGATCTTTATCTTTATATTATCAGTGTTCTAATGAAGGTATTAATGAATTTATTTCAGAGTCCTCCAGCACAATGCATTGGACTGCCCAATAATAGGACAATGGGATTTTATGATGTATGACTGTAAATTAAACAAATTAGTAATGTGCCCTTTCAACTCAGGATTATCTTCTTCCTGTTTTACAACAAATTCGGTTTTATTTTTGCCATGAAACGTGCCAACCTATATGCTGGCACATTCAATTTCTTTGCTTGCCATTTGTAGCCAATACAGAGAAATTAGCCTTTATATAATTTGAAAACAAGAACCTATAGGTAGCAATCCCAAATGTCTAGGGAGAAGTACAGTTATACTTCTTAAGTCACTTGTTTCATGGAAACAAGATCCATGTGGTAGGGAAGGCAACAGTTGAGCTGAGGGTGAGGACTGATCTTGAGTCATTGTGTCATATAGTACAGAAACAAGACCAGCCTTCCACATCCACACCACCCACTACATCTTCGCACACTAATTCCACTATTACAAGATGCTGATTTTTATTACATGGTTCTGACCCAATCAATACATTCAAGAAAATTACACAATAACAAACTGTAATACATTATTCAAGTAAACATAGCCCCCAGTCACATTCTGAACCACCTGAGTTTTAAATTATGCATATCCTACCTGCTGCTTCAGCTTGATTTCTTCATGATCAGATTTTGGTAGCCTATAAGTCAAAGTTACACAACAATCCTCAGATGCTGAATTTTAATAAAGTGTATAATAAACTAGAGGACATTGCTTTAAGGTGGTGGTGTGGGGGTAAGTTTAAAGGAGATTTACAAGGCAGTTTTTTAATTACCCAGAGATTGGTAGATGCTTGAAACATTTAAGAGGCATTAAACAGATATATGAACAGACAGAGAATGGAAGGATATAGGACCATGTGTGGGCAACATGGTGGGCACAGACACCATGGGCAGAAAGGCCTGTTCCTGTGCTGTAATGTTCCACTGTTTGTTTTGTTGTTCCTTATCGCGCCTTGTCATTTCTTTAGCACTTTTATCTGTTTTTTTTTTATGAAGCTGAGTTGCTAGCTCGATGCTCAACACAGCGCAGATGGAAAGCATGCATGGAGCGGCCGGATTCAAACCCAGGACCACGCGCCTCAAAGCCCGGTGCAGATGCCACCATTTCAAGAAATCTGGTCTTGCAGATTTCTGTTATATAATTTGCACTGAAAATAGCACAGGTTCTGCAAATATGAACATTTTTACAAACAAACCAATAACCATATTTTTCTTCAGCAACTTGCATTTATTTCTCATGACACCTTGCTGCTGTTCTTTCTCCTCCTTCTCTGTGTAATCCTGGATGGTGTTTGTTTTTTTCCACCAATTCACACAAATCATTTTCTCCCACTAATTTAGTATGAAGTCAATGACTCCGAGCAAGCGCTCCCACTAGGAATTTAAAAACAGTAAATTGGAAAACCTGAAATAAAGGCAGAAGATGCCGGGGATATTCAGCTGGTCAGATATCATCTGTATCTGAAAACATCGAATACTGAGATATTAAAAAAAAATCAAATCATGTCCTACCTTTTAAAATTATAAGCACTTGAAACTAGTGCACCTCCTGGAGGGTTCATTATTTTTGCAATCCTTTCCAGTAGGCAAACATTATCCCTTTCAATGTTTTGACGAATTCTTGCATCTTCCTATTAAAATGTAAATGTAAGTAACTGCAGTTATATTCAATGGAAAGTAAAATTGCCTTTACTCTATAAAGGAATGTAAGGCATTGCCAGATGAATACTTCCACCTCTGTCCTTTACTGTAATCGTGGTGCAAGTAACTCACTTATTATAGCACAGCAAGGGGTAGCTCCCTGAAACATGATGCCGGGGAGGTGGTGGAAGCAGATACGTTTAAGAGTCATTTAGACACACACACACATGAAGAAGCAGGGAATAGAGGCATGTAGACCATATACAGAGAGATGTGCATTTTAAGTCTCCATCATTGTTGACGTAGACATTTTGGGCCTTAAGGGCTCTTCCTGTGCTACACTGTGCAAACTTAAAGCACATGGTATTGGGGGTAAGGTATTGATGTGGATGGAGAATTGGTTAGCAGACAGGAAGCAAAGAGTGGGAATAAACGGGACCTTTTCAGAATGGCAGGCGGTGACTAGTGGGGTACCGCAAGGCTCAATGCTGGGACCCCAGTTGTTTACAATATATATTAATGACTTGGATGAGGGAATTAAATGCAGCATCTCCAAGTTTGCAGATGACACGAAGCTGGGTGGCAGTGTTAGCTGTGAGGAGGATGCTAAGAGGATGCAGAGTGACTTGGATAGGTTGGGTGAGTGGGCAAATTCATGGCAGATGCAATTTAATGTGGATAAATGTGAAGTTATCCACTTTGGTAGCAAAAATAGGAAAACAGATTATTATCTGAATGGAGGCTGATTAGGAAAAGGGGAGGTGCAACGAGACCTGGGTGTCATTATACACCAGTCATTGAAAGTGGGCATGCAGGTACAGCAGGCGGTGAAAAAGGCAAATGGTATGCTGGCATTTATAGTGAGAGGATTTGAGTACGGGAGCAGGGAGGTACTACTGCAGTTGTACAAGGCCTTGGTGAGACCACACCTGGAGTATTGTGTGCAGTTTTGGTCCCCTAATCTGAGGAAAGACATCCTTGCCATAGAGGGAGTACAAAGAAGGTTCACCAGATTGATTCCTGGGATGGCAGGACTTTCATATGAAGAAAAACTGGATGAACTGGGCTTGTACTCGTTGGAATTTAGAAGATTGAGGGGGGATCTGATTGAAACGTATAAAATCCTAAAGGGATTGGACAGGTTAGATGCAGGAAGATTGTTCCCGATGTTGGGGAAGTCCAGAACAAGGGGTCACAGTTTGAGGATAAAGGGGAAGCCTTTTAGGACCGAGATTAGGAAAAACTTCTTCACTCAGAGAGTGGTGAATCTGTGGAATTCTCTGCCACAGGAAGCAGTTGAGGCCAGTACATTGGCTATATTTAAGAGGGAGTTAGATATGGCCCTTGTGGCTACGGGGATCAGGGGGTATGGAGGGAAGGCTGGGGCGGGGTTCTGAGTTGGATGATCAGCCATGATCATAATAAATGGCGATGCAGGCTCGAAGGGCTGAATGGCCTACTCCTGCACCTATTTTCTATGTTTCTATGATCTATGTTCTAACACTAAAGGAGGCCATTTGGTCCATTAGTTCAATATCAACTTCCAGGGAATAATGCCATTCCTCTTTTCCTTTCTTCCTTGAACCACTGCAACGTATTCTCTCTTACACTTGCTCATCAACTCCCCCTTGATTCGTTTTTCCATTACGCTACACTAAGAGATCAGTTACAGGAACCAATTAACCTACCAGCAGGTCTTTGGAGTGTGGAAGCTAACCTTGAGGAAGTCCATGCAGTAGCAGAGAGAATATCCAAACTTCACACAGAAAGAATGCCAGGTCAGAATTGAAATCATGTTCCTAGAGCTGTGAGGTAGTTGTGGTAATTGTGCCACTGCTTTGGTAGTATAATGCCCTGGTTCACATCTTCACTGTTATGCTGTAGGTATTTCATTTAGCAGCTTTGTAAGCACTGTCTGTTCTGCTCTCAGCCTGTTTGGGTTATTGTTGAAGATAAAGGGATGATGTGGAATGCGTCCCATCCAATTAGCGGGAGGTTTTCTTGGTGAGGGACAATAAGGTTGGGCTTAAGGTTTTCTTTTGTTCGAGAGGAGATGAAGAGAGAAGACGCTGGGGAGAACCGGTCGTAGCATGCCATTGGTTGGAGACCCATTTGTTCGAGATGCATTGCGAGCAACGTTCGGAAGGTGGTGTGTGTTTTCACGTTGACCGAGGGCCCAGCGCGTGAGTGACAGGGAAGTTCAAGGTGAGCTCTAACTTGTGCACATTTGACTGTTTAATTAAAATGGGCCCAATTCTTTTTGTTATTCTTTGCTAACCTTTCAGTTAAGATTCATAAATATAATTCCTTTAATCTTAAGCAGTGTACTGTCTGTAATTTTGTGGCATTAATTTGTAACAGGGTAGCAAATGACACAGCATCCACACAAACCGAGTTTTGGGGTGGGATCAAGTGCGCCTCAATCTCACGGGTTTGACAGAGCCAGAGGTTGTCTTCCTTAGTTGTTTCAGAAGTAAACCAGTTATGAGATCTGGCCGCAAGATAGCTGAGTGAGTATTTTAAAGGTTTCCATTTTTTTTTTGTTTGGCATGGGGTTGGGAAATTTACCTTTCAGATCTAGTTCTAACTTTATTTTTCCCTCCTGTACCATTTTGCCTATCTGGAGGTTTCTTGAAGATTTCCATGACCATACCAATTCTTCTCTCCAGGCTTCTGCATTCTCAGGCTGTTCTTCTATTTAGAAACATAGAAAATAGGTGCAGGTTTAGGCCATTCGGCCCTTCAAGCCTGCACCACCATTCAGTATGATCATGGCTGATCATCCAACTCAGAACCCTGTACCAGCCTTCCCTCCATACCCCCTGATCCCCGTAGCCACAAGGGCCATATCTAACTCCTTCTTAAATATAGCCAATGAACTGGCCTCAACTGTTTCCTGTGGCAGAGAATTCCACAGATTCACCACTCTCTGTGTGAAGAAGTTTTTCCTAATCTCGGTCCTAAAAGGCTTCCCCTCTATCCTCAAACTGTGACCCCTCATTCTGGACTTCCCCAACATCGGGAACAATCTTCCTGCATCTAGCCTGTCCAATCCTTTTAGGATTTTATACGTTTCAATAAGATCCCCCCTCAATCTTCTAAATTCCAGAGAGTATAAGCCTAGTCGATCCAGTCTTTCATCATATGAAAGTCCTGCCATCCCAGGAATCAATCTGGTGAACCTTCCTTGTACTCCCTCTATGGCAAGAATGTCTTTCCTCAGATTAGGGGACCAAAACTGCACACAATACTCCAGGTGTGGTCTCACCAAGGCCTTGTACAACTGCAGTAGTACCTCCCTGCTCCTGTACTCGAATCCTCTTGCTATGAATGACAGCATACCATTCGCCTTTTTCACTGCCTGCTGTACCTGCATGCCCACTTTCAATGACTGGTGTATAATGACACCTAGGTCTCATTGCACCTCCCCTTTTCCTGATCGGCCACCATTCAGATAATAATCTGTTTTCCTGTTTTTACCACCAAAGTGGATAACTTCACATTTATCCACATTAAATTGCATCTGCCATGAATTTGCCCACTCACCTAACCTATCCAAGTCACCCTGCATCCTCTTAGCATCCTCCTCACAGCTAACACTGCCACCCAGCTTCGTGTCATCTGCAAACTTGGAGATGCTGCATTTAATTCCCTCATCCAAGTCATTAATATATATTGTAAACAACTGGGGTCCCAGCACTGAGCCTTGCGGTACCCCACTAGTCACCGCCTGCCATTCTGAAAAGGTCCCGTTTATTCCCACTCTTTGCTTCCTGTCTGCTAACCAATTCTCCATCCACATCAATACCTTACCCCAATACCATGTGCTTTAAGTTTGCACACTAATCTCCTGTGTGGGACCTTGTCAAAAGCCTTTTGAAAATCCAAATATACCACATCCACCGGTTCGCCCCTATCCACTCTACTAGTTACATCCTCAAAAAATTCTATGAGATTCGTCAGACATGATTTTCCTTTCACAAATCCATGCTGACTTTGTCCGATGATTTCACCGCTTTCCAAATGTGCTGTTATCACATCTTTGATAACTGACTCTAGCATTTTCCCCACCACCGATGTTAGGCCTATAATTCCCTGGTTTCTCTCTCCCTCCTTTCTTAAAAAGCGGGGTTACATTAGCCACCCTCCAATCCTCAGGAACTAGTCCAGAATCTAAAGAGTTTTGAAAAATTATCACTAATGCATCCACTATTTCTTGGGCTACTTCCTTAAGCACTCTGGGATGCAGACCATCTGGCCCTGGGGATTTATCTGCCTTTAATCCCTTCAATTTACCTAACACCACTTCCCTACTAACATGTATTTCCCCCAGTTCCTCCATCTCACTAGACCCTCTGTCCCCTACTATTTCCAGAAGATTATTTATGTCCTCCTTAGTGAAGACAGAACCAAAGTAGTTATTCAATTGGTCTACCATGTCCTTGTTCCCCATAATCAATTCACCTGTTCCTGTCTGTAGGGGACCTACATTAGTCTTAACCAATCTTTTTCTTTTCACATATCTATAAAAGCTTTTACATTCTCCTGTGAGTTTAGATTACCACCCAAAGAGAATATTCTTATCTTATGCTTGTAACCAGATTTTCTGCCACTCTCCATTTATTGTGGAAAGGTCAAAGGTTCTCATCGACTTTCCAATTAGTCCTCACATCTTGAGCAACATACACACAATACTGGAGGAATTCCAGCATTTTGTGTGTGTTGCTCTAGATTTCCAGCATCTGCAGAATCTCTTGTGTTTAGTCTTTATATCTTAACCAAGTCATTCACCACGAGCACCCTGCCCACCTATTGCCTCTCACCACTTCTCTTGCATCATCACTGTTCTGTAGCCCAACTCGGTTCACCAGTTATTTCAGTCCACGGGATGATTCCTCAAGCCCATGCTTCAAGAAAGAAGGGGAAGTTCAGAATGCAGAGACAAGTTAACAGTAACAAAATCTCTAGGTATTTCAAGGATGCCTAGTTATTTTAAGTAACTAAAAGAACAAATGTTAAGAAACATTTTGAGCATGTTTTTATTTGCAGACTCCCAATTACGGACCTTCAAAAACTACCACTGATTTGTATTTGTCACTAATTAGAACAAATATAAACTGCCAATATTACCACTCATTGGCAGGTGGAGATGGATACAACTGAAAGGCATCCTGTACCACCCAAGTATACTTTGGTTGGGGTGGCATTTGATGAGCAATTCTCTAAAGGCTTTGGTGGGACGATCGGTGTAGAGGAAGTGCATCCTACGTCCATGGTGGTGAACTAGATCCACTGGAGCACCAGAGTGCATAAATATGCAGAGCAGATAACCACTCAAGTGGTAACACAAATAAACTGTGGAGATGGAGCATTTCTGGAAGAAAGAATAGAGTCTATTGGAGTAGTGAAATGAACTCGTTTAGGTGGTTGTATAGTTTGAATGTGTTAATGTGTTGGGTGCCAAATTTACATAAAATATTAACCAGATGCTAGCGTCAGGAGAGAGATTAATTAGAATATCTAAAACAACTGGTACACCTGGAAAAGGTTTCTGATTCTTCTCACTCTGTATTTGCTTCTTCACTTCTCTGCTCCCTTTTTCATCCATAGGAAACTATAAGGCAGCTCCACTTTGAATAACTGGATTGCATTGGATGTAATAACTTTGGGTCAAGTTATATTTAGGATCACTTCATTATTTCTTTAGTTAGTAGAGCCTGTGTTTTAGAATACCAGTGCATTGTTCATAGAGGCTTTTATTGAGCCCGCCCTGAGATAAATTAGCAAGCCATTTGTACAATAGTCCAGAGGCTTGTGTGGGTACTTTACTAAAGCACAGCACCAGCTTGTTTTAAATTCATTTTCACAAAAGGCAAGGTAGATAGCTCTTTGGCTAGAACTCCAGTGTCATCCCTAATAGGCTAATATACTGGTGTACTTAATATCCTTGAAAATTAACAAAGCAAAGCAGCAAAATATACACATCTGGAAATACTGAGGATAAATAAAGCCAATGGTTTATTGCATCAATGGAAAAACAAGTAAAGCAACAAATGTAATACACTTCATAATAAAGACACAAGGGACTGCAGATGCCAGTATCTGGAGCAACAAACTTCCTCCAGCAGATTGTTCACTTCTTAATAAACGTTGGTAAAAATTTCTAAATTCCTTCTAATACAATCACAAATTGATTTTTTCAAAACCTGTAGTTTTGAAAATTATTTAATTTATTCTTTCCATTAGATTCCCTTATTTCTCATACAGCATGGGCCCTAATAATGGTCTGTACAGCAAAATAAGTTATGTGGTAAGAACCAGAGGAGTAACAATTCTTCATGTAAAGTCAATATGTTTTTTATAGTTTAAGTGTATTCTACCTGAAACTTATTGCTAAATGCGTTCCAATTCTTGCTTGTAGCTCTTTGCTGGGGAATAATCGTATTAATCGTGGAACGTTGTGGCATTATGTTCTGCTGTCTGTCCCTCTTTGAACTATAAGAAATGAGTTACCTGGTCAAACAGTTCAAGAAATAACAGTATAGTGCTGTGATAGTCTATCCCACAGGATTTTACTATATTATGTATACTAAGCATAACATAAAATATTCAAGAAGTGTCAGGGTACAAAATACCCATTCAGAAGAAAATACCTTCTGTGCACTACATAGCAAAATTGTTAAGACATTTATAAGAATCACTTATGATTTGTCAACAAATATCATATGGAGAATGCTATCTGAACAAGGCACACTTGTCTGAGAGTGAAAGGGAGCTATTTTACATAATTTTTAAAAAGATGCAAAGGACACAAACCTGAGGTGACAAGAACTGATCTTTACTCCATCTATTACTTAAACTTAGTTAGGGAAGTTTTGGATTGGGGCTTAGTGAACAACAACAAAAATCTAACAGGCTTGACAGTGAGAAAATATTCTTTTTTACAATGAACTAAATACAATCTACCAGAGAGGCCTAGTTCAATATTCAAGACTGTTGCAACATAACAATGAGAGAGTAATCTGATCAGTAGCCGATCTCCATAATCCTGCTATTTACCCTGATCAATAAATATCTTTGGTTATTTTTTTAAATCATGGTTAAAATTAACAAATGACCTGGCTTTGTTGTATAGAGTTCAACATTTCTATCAAATCTTTACATGCACAAAGTGCAATATTTCAAACTTCACTCCAGAAAGATATATGGAAACTAAGTATGCCAGTCACAAATATTAATACTATGTTGTTAAAAACAATCCAATTAACTTTCATAAGCCATTGAGTTTGAATGAATAGGTTATTCTTATTTATATGACGATTCCAGGCAATTACATTTTACAAATATTTTCACAAAGTTATGCATGAACCTAATCTGCCACATATTAAGGTAATTTCATTCTATGTCATTTTAAACTGTTATATTAATCCTCAAAATGAAAGCTCCAGAGTCTTAGATTACAATGACCATGGCCTCCTTATGTTCAGCATTTTGTCTGAGATATGTTTTGTTCAAACATTTTCAGCCCCTTTCCCTATTAAAATTATGGAGAGAGCAGTTCTGCCACAGTTTGTTTGCTTTAACTAATTGTTTTCATTTACAATATTGTGCAAGCCTTTGGCACATACAGTATGTGTGCCAAAAGCTTTCACACAGTATGGTATTTACTGAAATTAACAGCCCTGCAAATGAATCAAATTTCTGGAATGTGGTAAAAATGTTGAGATAAATTGGCAGCATCCATTTTCTACCTGTTTTTGTTAGAACATATTTGACTGGCCAATTATTATATTAAAAAATGAATGCGCACATTCAGATGTAGAAGTCCTTTTGTAAACTGGCAGCTCTAGCTCACCAAATGTCATTGGTACTGTGGCCTTCTGTACAAAACATATTTAAAACACATTAAAATATGACCAATGATATACATGATTAAACTGACTAAAATATTGTGGATATGATTTCAAGTTATCAGTCATAAAATCTGGTTAAGAATCAGCTAGTTTTAAGTAAGACCATATATTTTGAGTGTATACCTCTGGAATGGTTGAAAAGAGATAAATATTTAATGAATATACTACTGGTGGCTGGTAAAAAGACTCTTACCAGGAAATGGTTATCACAGGAGAGCCCAACTTTAAATGCATGGATGGAAATTACAATGGACATTTACAAAATGGAGAACAGCATCTGTTAATCATAAATTGGAACAATTTGATTCATACTGGGGAAAATGGTTTAAGTACATAATACCTCATAGGCCTGATTTTATTCTCACAAATCAATGAATATACTGTAAAAAAAAATCACTCCCTACTTGTACATAGTTTTCTCCTTTTGCTTGTTCTTTTTTCCCTCTCTTTTCTATAAGTGTATACCTCAGATAAATATGATGTGGAGATTTGTGACAAATATGAATATATGATATATATGTACAGTATCTGACATACATCTTATGCAAATGTTTGTTTGATGATGAACTTCAATAAAAAATAAATTACAAAAAAAAGAATCAGCTAGTTTTGATTTTTCTATACTGTGCTGTTGTTAAGCTAACTATGCTAGTTTACGTAGGGAATACCAATGTGAAGCAGGATGCTAGTTTATGTAGGGAATGCCAATGTGAAACAGGATGAAGCCATTCCCTACATAACTGACCACTTTTCAAGACACTTAAGTAACTATAAAGCACCTTGCGAAGATGTGTGAAGGTTGAAATAGTTAAACCATTTAACACTAAGATGCTTAGCATTAAAACATTTCTATTTCTAAGACATTCCACTTTCATGGCACAAAGCAGGTAAACTTTAACCTAATGGATTGATCATTCATATGCTAAACTTTGGCCAAGTGGATCTCTGGATGGAGAAATTAATGCAAATATCTACCTTCTTGTCTCACAGCTTATCTTGCTGGATGTCTCTTCCTGGGAGACTGATTTTGTAGCTGAATGTTCTGTCATGGCAGTATTGGCTTTTGCAGATTCATATACTGGCATTTAAAAAGAAATATAATCATTTTCATTTATGAAAGTTATTTGTTAAATCTGCACAAAAATCAGGGGACTCTATGCTGAATGATCCAAGGCTCTTAGTGTGCAAAGGAGCTGGCAGGATTCAAACTCAGGAGCCTTCGCTCCAAAGTCCAGCACTGATGCCACTATGCCACCAGCCAGCTTGCCACTAATACAGCATGCCCAAAACTTACTAACCCTAATCCAATGTCTCTAGGATGTAGGAGGAAACTGGAGCACCTGGTGGAAACCCATGTGGTGAATTGTGTACATCTGATCTCAACAGAACACCTTTTGGTTTGCTACAATAAAGACACCATCTAAATCCAGGTTACTGTGCCTCAAATTAAAGTGCAGGAGAACATTAGCTGACATATAAATTTCATTTTGCATCACCCAGTGCTGTAGGACTTTCAGTGTGATCTCAAAATATATTCAGTTTGTACTCTAGGAAAATGCACCAACGTTCACATTTTTTTTTCACTTTTCCTAAGCACTGAAGTACAGCCATTTGGTTGGGCTCAGCTCTCAGATATCGAAGAACCATGTTTTGTGAGATCCAGTTCTCAGAATGAAATAATTGCCGATTATGTTAAACTAAGGGATAAATCAGAATAGATAAGAATTAATAGAAAAAATGTAGTGGATCAGACTTTGTACAACCTTGGAAACTTATAAAGTAATATACCAACTTTAATTATTGATTATTTATTGAGATATTGCACAGAATAGACCTTCAAGCCAGGCCACCCAGCAACCCCCAAATTAACCCTAGCCTAATCATGGGACAATTTACAATGACCAATTAGAATCAGAATCAGGTTTATCATTACCGGCATGTGACATGAAATTTGTTAACTTAGCAGCAGCAGTTCAATGCAATACATAATCTAGCAGAGATAAAACAATAATAACAATAAAAAAAATAAAATAAAACATAATAATAAATAAACAAGTGAATCAATTATGTATATTGAATAGATTTTTTAAAAATGTGCAAAAACAGAAATACCGTATATTAAAAAAAAGTGAGGTAGTGTCCAAAGCTTCAATGTCCATTTAGGAATCGGATGGCAGGGGGGAAGAAGCTGTTCCTGAATCGCTGAATGTGTGCCTTCAGGCTTCTGTACCTCCTACCTGATGGTAACAGTGAGAAAAGGGCATGCCCTGGGTGCTGGAGGTCCTTAATAATGGACACTGCCTTTCTGAGACATTACTCCCTAAAGATGCCCTGGGTACTTTGTAGGCTAGTGCCCAAGATGGAGCTGACTAGATTTACAACCTTCTGCAGCTTATTTCGGTCCTGTGCAGTAGCCCCTCCATACCAGACAGTGATGCAGCCTGTCAGAATGCTCTCCATGGTACATCTATAGATGTTTTAGAGTGTATTTGTTGACATGCCAACTGGTACGTCTTTGGACTGTGGGAGGAAACTGGATCATTCTGATGAAACTCACGCAGTCATAGACAGAACATATCTTAAAACTCTGCATATTTGAGCAGCAAGGTATTTTCTTTTGCACTTTTATGTTATTGTTTCAGCTCCTGAATATGACAAAAATAATTTATCACAGCAAACAATATTCATCTCTTCCTTGGCCCCAATAATTTGATTCAGCCAATGATGTGGCTAGAGAATTCTGGAAAGTCTTATAGCGTTTTGCACAGAGGTAGGTATTCCAAGTAAAACTTCGCAATAGATATGAACCTTTGGTCAAGGATCAGTAGTGTTTGTTAAGTAACTCGTGACCATATTGTGAAAGAAAACTGAAAATACAGAATACCAAACTTGGTTATTGGACAAAAAGCCCCTTTTGTTTCAGATATTCACTGCGAATTGATTCAAGTTCATAGTTGACCCAAAACATGCATTAGATCGAGTAGAGCTCTACTTAGCCTTCAACCTACTTGGGTGATTTTGATACAGGATGTAACGATTTAGATTCTTCAATATGAATGTTCCTCATCTTTGGTATAGATTTAACAAATACATAAGATTGTTGAATTTGATCATTTAGTTTCACAGCTTCAAATCATACCAGGAAGGTGATAATAAAAGTCTAATTTAAAATTTTACAGCAAGCATCAAAGCGTGAAGTGAAACAATGTAAGCTAAACCATGATACCCGAATAAAAGTGGCTTGATTCAGCAATGGTACATCAGCTATGGTCACCATTCAAATGATAACAGCTCATACACCTACTCTGAATGCCAAGGAAGTTCAATCCACAACATTGAAGAAGATAGTAGCTGATTTATGTTTAGATTGCTGACTTCAATGCACTTACATTCAAAGAGATTGGTCCAAATCTGCAAAATTTGTTTTTTTTAACCTTGCAGACATGCAAGAGAAGTTTCTTTCAAACAATATTGCCCTATACAATATTCTCAAGAGAATACTGGTAATGGTGTTAAATTTCACATTGAAGATAGTGGCAATTTGGATTACAATGTCAATTTTCTGAGTCATTGGTGTCAATTCTTCTATTCTTCAGTCAATTGGACAAAGCAAAAATAAACATTGGCCCAACTTCTGCTGCTTTTGAGTAATTTCTTGGCCAATCTATAATGAAAACTTCCTCGGCACATTCAATGTAAAACTACACTTCGATACCAAATAACCTACAGTTCCATTGTTACAGAAACCATGGCTATCACTAACAAAAAGATTTTGAAAGCAGAACTTGGGTTAAATAGAATCTCGAGAAGCTGAAGTTAAATTTACTCAAATTAAAAATCAATTCATATCAAAGCTAAATAGTGGATAGGGAAGTACTTCTTGAGGTGGGACTAAGCAAACATCAGTTCTCAGTTATATGAATACCTATCCCATGGTATTGTGATGGATACTGAGACCAACATGAGCCCATCCTTCAAGAGGGTGAACCTAAGGAAAGCATTTAGATAGGGTACCTGGCCGAGTGCTAAAGACCTGTGCTGATCAACTGGCTGGAGTGTTCACTGACATCTTTAACCTCTCGCTTCAGAGGTCTGAGGTACCCACATGCTTCAAGCAGGCTTCAATTACACCCTTGGCTTAAGAAGAACATGGTAACCTGCCTCAATGACTATCAACCAGTAGCACTTATATCCACAGTGAGGAAGTGTTTTGAGAGGTATCAACTCCTGCCTGAGAAGCAAATTGGACCCACTGCAATTTGAAATGATAAAACCAATGTACCATCACAACAGGTCAACCACAGATGCCATTTCATTGGCTCTTCACTCAACTGTGGAACATCTGGACAGTGAAGATGCATACATCAGGATGTTCTTTATCGACCTACAGCTTGGCATTCGATACTATTATCCATCAAAACTAATCAAGAAGATTCAAGACTTGTCCTCAATACCTCCTTATACAATTGGATCCTCAATTTCCTCACATGCAGACCCCAGTCAGTTCAGATTGGCAACATCTCCTCCACAATCTCCCTCAGCACACGTACACCACAAGCTCCCTGGTCTACTTGCTTTATACTAATGGCTGTGAGACTAAGCACAGTTCCAATGCCATATTTAAGTTTGCTGGTGACAAACAACTGTCATTGGCCAAATCAAAGGTGGTGACGAATCAGCATACAGGAGAGACATTGAAAATCTGGCTGAGTGGTGCCACAACAACAATATCTTACTCAATGTCAGCAAGACCAAGGATATGGTTATTGACTTTGGAAGGAGGAAACCAGAGGTCCATGAGCCAGTTCTCATCGGAGGATCAGAGGTGGAAAGATCAGCAACTTCAAAATTCCTCAGTTCTATCATTTCAGAGGATTTGGCCTGGGTCCAACATGTAAGTGCAATTATGAGGAAAGCACGTCAGTACCTCTGCTTTCTTAGAAGTTTGCAAAGATTCGACTTTGACAAGCTTCTATAGATGTGAGGCAGAGAGTATATTGACCGGTTGCATCATGGCCTGGTATGCAAACACCAATGCCCTTCTACAGAAAAGCCTTCAAAAAGTAGCAGATACAGTGCAGTCCATCACGGGTAAAGCTCTCTCCACCAATGAGCACATCTTCATGGAGCGCTGTTGCAGGTAAGCAGCATCCATCATCAAGGACCCACACCATCCAGGCCATGCTCTCTTCTCACTGTTACCCTTAGGAAGAAGGTACAGGAGACACAGGCCCTGCACCACTAGGTTCAGGAAGTTATTACCCCTCAACCATCAAGCTCTTGAACTTTACACAAGTTCACTTGTCCCATCACTGAACTATTCCCATAACTTATGAGCTCACTTTCAGGGACTCTTCATTTCATGTTCTCAGTATTGTTTGTCCATTTAGTTATTTATTCATCTTTCTTTTCGTATATGCACGATTTGTTGGATTTTTCTTTGCACGTCAGTTGTTTGTCTGTCCTGTTGGGTGTGGTCTTTCATTGATTCCACTGTGTTTCCTGTATTTACTGTGACTGCCCGCAAGAAAATGAATCTCAGGTTCACAAATAGTGACATATACTGTATGTACTTCAATAATAAATTTACTTTGAACTTTGAATTTTCATACCTGACTATTCTCAATTGTTAAATTGTTACGACAGATGTACACTGAAAAATGCAGAGTCTTTTGTTTTTACCCCAGAAGATTACAGAACAGTAGAGAAATTGATGAATACAGTTCAGCAAGCAATAGACCTCCAGACAAGAGACCTAACAAAACCTCTTGTTCTGCGAATTTGTGTTTCTCTAAAAACCACTGTAGCCATCCGTTATAATGTGGGAGAAGAAATACTGGCTCCCATACATTATGCCTCATATAATCTCACCCCAACAGAATTACTGCCTTAGAACAATGTCTTACTATGGCATTCCATACATTTATTGCAGGCTCCTTAAGGTTGTTATGGCTAGGGTTGGTAGTGGAGACAAGCTCCCACTACCTATTAAACACTCCCAATGGCATGCGCCTCAAACAGCCTCTGACAACCAAGTCCAGCTCCTGGCCTTCATGCGTGGCTTAGCTACTGAACCCAGCAGAACCATTTCTACTGACAGGAGAAGGGACAAAGGTGGACTACTGGTGCCTTAAAACCAGTCGCTTCGGGCAGTTGGAGCTCATCAGCCGTGGTTGGCAGCTCATCCAGAAGGAAAGATCTGATCTCAAGCCTCCGCTGCCTTGCGCCTATGCCCACTCATGAAGGAGGCTTTGGGAGTAAACCCCGAGGAAAAATCCAGAGCTGGAGTCCCTAAGGCAGTTCTACGTTGAGTTCAATGCTGACTGGCAACTCCTGCCATCTGCTGGTACCAAACCGTATCGGTCTCTGCTGTTTCCTTTGGATTCATCAGATGAGTGGAGAGGGGGCGCTTGCTACATGGGCAACAGCTTGCTCTCCATATCGTACTGCCCAGGCTTGTGTGTCTAGACAGCTAGGATGCAACCTCCATGGTTAACTTTGACTGATGGAGGCCCAGAGAGACATTGCAGTAAGATCACTGCAAGGGGACAAACTAATTATTGCATGAACAGAGTTTGCAGCTTTGAAAAATTATAGCAAATTACCAAATGAACAGAGAGCTACTATAACTAGATATGGGGAATGGCAAACACTTTTTAAAAAAGCAGCACCGTAAAATGGAAATACTGTACATTCCTGAGAGGTATGCCTTACAATCCTTACTTTTCATAGAAGATGCAGAACCATCTTCTCTACATCCTATGTAGCACAACACTCTTTAGAGCACTATTCTCCAATATGATACTATGATAGATTAGTCATGAAAATCCAGAAAGATGGATCCACTCAATTATAATCTCTGCTCTTGACTACAAAATAATTTTTTTTAATCGAAAACTGAATTTGAACCACATGAGTTGCAAACACACCTGTTAGGGATTCATACAGCTCAATTTGCAGAGACTAAAGCACTAGAATTATGTCTAAAACAACAGGACCTGTCTTGATATGTACTGACTATAATTACGTTAGGAATGTGGTAGAAAGAGATATTCCGATCTGGTCAACTACTGGATGGGGACCACACACAGGTAAACTACTTCTACATGTGGAAAAATATTTATGAATTATTATTGACTCAACCATTAGTACAAGTGTTACACATCCTGGGAAATACTGCTGGCCTCTAACACAGCTAGGGTAATAAACTAGGTAATAAACAAGTAAAACAAGCTGTTGGGATGGACCTTACTACGGTAAGGGAAGCGAGGGTTTGGTAGTAACTAAGCAACAAATAAAAAATAACCAGCATGATGTTTTAAGAATTCTCCTAGACACTACTAAACCCAATTTCAAGGGTTCCTACAGGGTACAAATATAAAGCTGGTGGTGAAGTTGAGGTTTGGGTATCTTTAACCAGAGGGTGGTTAATCTGTGGAATTCTTTGCTACAGGCAGCTCTGGAGGCCAAGTCATTGGGTATATTTAAAGTGGTGGTTGATAGATTCTTGATTAGTAAGGGTGTCAAAGGTTACAGGGAGAAGGCACGAGAATGGTGTTGAGAGGGATAGAGGGAAAATAAATCAGCCACGATGGAATGATGGACCAGACTCGATGGGTTAAATGGCGTAATTCTGCCCCTATGTCTAAAGGTCTTATTGAGTACAAAAGTCATGCTGCAGATGTATAAGATATTGGTTAGGTCATACTTGGAGCATGGTGTATGGAGCCCCTATTAATCTCAATACAGTATTTATGAGTAGATTTTGATATTCTCCTGATTGTTCCAAGAAATAGTTTCAACACCATCCGAACTCTGATGCTGTAACTTTCACCCAGAAAATAAGCTCACTAAATGGAAACCCAAGACACTACACAGGAGAGCAACAATCTTCCGTGGGAACACAACTAGCCCTGACGCAGGGTTTCAACCCAAAATGTCAACATTTCCTTTCCTCTCATAGATGCTGCTCAACCCACCGAGTTCCTCCAAAAGATTGTTTGTAACCCCACCAAATAATTCAAGTACAGCTGCAAAATTGGAATCAAATTGACAACGTTGAAAACAGGTCTTGTCCACAAAAGACAGGACATGTCTAGCCCACTACTACCTCTTAGCTGTATTCTCAAAATAATGGATGGTATCATCCACAGTGCTGACCAAGACAAGCTCACAAACAAAAGAATAGTTTGCTCCTTGTACACCAACATTTCAGCTTGGGTGTCTTTCAATTTCTAGGTTTTTCCCATCCATTATACTGTATGCCAGTAATCTGGGTAGTGGTGTATTTGCAGATGACACCATAAATGGAGGTGTGACAAGTGGAGAAAAATGAAATGCTAGATGCACTTTGGCAGAAAGAACAGAGAGACAACATTGAGTGACTATGTACAGGAGCAAGGGGACCCATATAAATCTTTGAAGGTGACAGGAACATGTTGAGAGATCAGACAGTGCATTGCTAGAGCTTCTTCAGTTCATAAATAAAGGCATGGTGTACAAAGGCAGGGAGATTATGTTGAACATTTATAAAAGCACTAGTTAATCTATAATTGAAGGACTGCATTGATTTCCGATCATTGCATTTAGCAAGGTCATGTGGATTCCAGATAGGTTGGAGGAAAGATTTACTTGTATAGTTCTAGGGATGAAGGAGTTCAGATGTGATGTTACACTGTGTTGTTTTTCTTAAACCAAACAAGAGTGCAAAGAGATTTAACAGAGGTATACAAGACCATGATGTGTTTGCATAGGGTAAATAGAAAAATGGCACAAGGACCAGGGGGACAGATTGGAAATGATGGATAAATGACTGGGGATGGGCTTAGGGAGTGATAGGAATTTATGCTATCTACATGGAGTGGCTGTCATCTGGAGTTTACCCACAGCAAAGATAGTAAAATGAGTCTTTTTAAAGAAAAATTGATTGAGACTTGATAGAAAATAATTTACAAAATTAAAGAGGAAAAGTAGGGCAACTGGATTACTCCACAGGAAACCAGCAAAGGATGAATTACCTTCTTGTATACCATTACAATTCTATAGGCAATAATGTCTCAGATACCTAATACCTTAATCAATGGCACACTCCATAAGATACTTAGCCACCAAGACTTGGAATATTTGCAATAATAAGTAAAATGCTAATTTTTAGAACCCCCAAGAAAGTTTACTGGTTCAAATCATATATTTTTGCAGGATCAATATCTGTAATACTGCTCAAAGTATTTGTAAGGGAAGAATAAAGTACGTGGACAGATACTATAAAAAGTGCCAATTCCCAAGAATGGCAGCTGATACTACAATCTAAACCATAGACAAAAGGTACAAAATAATCAAAATGAAATACCCAAGTACACAGTGTCTTAAGTGGTATTAAAACTATGGGGTGTTTGAACCGCAATATACTGCATGCTTGAATGTGCACAATTAAGTACCTCCAGTATCAGAAACATTTACATGACAGTAAAAGTAGCTGATGCAATTGATCTTGCATATAATTATCAACTAATAAACAGATAAATAAAAGCAGAAACAACATACCTTGTAATATTAACTGGTGGCTCTTGATGTTTAGTGATTTAACTTTTCCTCAGGATTGCGTACTGACCACTTAATTTTGTAGAATTTAACAGAACTCAGCCTGCACCAGCCATGGCGGCTCTGCTTATCCAATCATCCTGTATAATAGGTGGTTGTTGAAAATCAGAGATCATAAAACCCCATCGCAGGTACCATTTCAACTTTGTCTTAAGTCGTTGCTGTGGACACTGTCATTATTATGTCACAGTTGTTGCATTTACTGATGGATATATTGTGCTACAATACAATTAATTATCTGACTTGCCAAAACCTATGACATCACAATAGGTACCCTTGCCCAAGTAAGACACACCCAAATGGAATCACTGGTTAGGTTCCAATTTAGAAGCTTGCAATGATTGTAGGATATTGCAAAAAAAAAATTGGTAATATCTCCCTTCAATATTTTAAGACATTTCTGAAGGTAGTCCAAGGCTTAGAAGCATACAGGAAGGAATTTATTACCACAGGCAGTTGTGGAGACCAGGTCATTGGGTGTATTTAAGGCAGAGCTTGATAGGCTCTTGATTGGACACGGCTTCAAAGGTTACTGGGGAGTGGGACTGAGGAGGAGGAGAAAAGGATCAGCCATGATTGAATGAGTCAAATAGCCTAACTCTGCTCCTATGCCTTATGGTCTATGGTCTTTTATGTCTGCCTTCATGACAAGCAATCCATATATCCTGCGTCTCATTATGATTCTTTATAGTCAGTGGGGTGATGCACAGTGGCGAGTTGTTTCACGGATGTCAAGTGCAAGACCAATTCTCTCCCGTTTCAGTGAATGAGCTGCCAACAATTTTAGTTCAGCCAGACCAATGTATGAGAATGTTATTTGCAAATTGTAGTTTGAAGGCTAGGGTTGGAGTTCCCTACATTTCAGAACTATTTCAATGGCAGTAGAACAGTTTAGTTAGATTTTTTTTACACTTCAAGTGCCAGAGAATTCAGCATTACAGTTACTGAGACAGAAATTATATTAGGCTGATACCTTTTCTTCCAGCAGTTTGGACATGACAGAACAAATAAATCTATTACACTAAAGGAACCTATAAAATTCTTTGATTTTTTTTCAGCAGTAGCAAATTAGTGGAGCCAATGATATTGGCCAACACCCTTCAGAAAGCGGTAATTAACTGATTGGCACTAAAGACTTGGTCATCTACCATTCATATGTGCAAAACTTTGAGGAATGTGCCATTATTTTTATTGAAAGCAGATTGCATGGGTAGGTGGAAACTTACAATTGGAACATTAAAGGACTTTGTAGATCATGAACTTAAAAATGTAGAAAATTATATGTAATGTGGTATCTTTATCGGAACTTTAAACAACCCCAGAGGTCCACTCCCTACTGAAATCCAGGTCGAAGACATCCAATCAGGTGATTCGAACCAGTGTATGAAATCTAGATATGACCTGTGTAAAAACAACAAGGATGGCATGAGTTCATACCACACCAAGCTAGAGTCCCAGGTTAGCCATTGATTGTGGCAAGGTTTGCATGCTAAACGGGCTGCAAAATGAAGTCAAGCAGTACTGCTAACATCAACCCAATGAGATCAATGCATCCTATACAGTTTTGTATAGGTAGTCAGAGAAATTATGTCATCTGTTCAAACACCCTCTGATTCACCTGTCGCAGACATCAGATGAGCTTACCGAAAAGTGAACCTGTAGAAAACTACTGGCCTTGCTGAAGCCTTGGCTGTGTTCTCAGATCCTGTGTTGATAAGCCGTTGGGAGTATTCAAACACCTTTAACCCTTTTCCTATCCTAAAAGGAGGTTGCCACCTGTTAAGACCATCACTTATCCTGTGCCAAAGAATACAAAGGTAATGTGTTTTGATGATTACTATCCAGTGGCTCCGATACAGTCCTGATGAAGGGTCGCAGCCTAAAACTTTGACTCTTTATTCCTTGCCATAGATGCCACCCGATCTGCTGAGCTCCTTCAGCATTTCGTATTGTAACTCTAAATAATGTATATTCAAGCATGTTTTCATGTAATCAGTATGAACATTTTACACAGGGATTCTAAATAAATCTTTTATCTAGTGCTCAATATTACAGGGAAAATAATTAAAACTTGAGGTATGCAAGAAGGCTCAAATTCAGATAGTATTAAACATTTTAATATCATTCGCAAAATATTAATTATTCTTTTAAATATGCATTCACTCCTGTGATACAGTGCTTATAAAAGGTATTCACTCCCCTTGGAAGTTTTCATGTTTTATTGTTTTACAACATTGAATCACAGTGGATTTAAATTGGCTTTTTTTGACATTGAAAAGACTCTTTTGTGGCAAAATGAAAACAGATCTCTACAAAGTGATCTAAATTAATTACAAATATAAAAGACAAAATAATCGATTGCATAAGTATTCACCCCCTTCAAGTCAGTATTTAGTAGATGCACCTCTGGCAGTAATTACAGCCTTGAGTCTGTGTGGATAGGTCTCTATCAGCTTTGCACATTTGAACACAAAAATGTTCAAGCTTTGCCAGATTGCATGGGGATTGTTTTCAAGTCCAGCCACAAATTCTCAATTGGATTGAGGTCTGGACTCTGATTTGACCAGTCAAGGACATTAACTTTGTTGCATTTAAGCCATTCCTGTGTAGGTTTGGCTTTATGCTTGGGGTCATCATCTTACCGGAAAACAAATCTCCCAAGTCACAGTTCTCTTGCAGACTGCATCAGGTTTTTCTCCAGGATTTCCCTGTATTTTGCTGCATTTAGTTCAGAATCAGAATCATGTTTATTATCACCGGCATGTGTCGTTAAATTTGTCAACTTAGCAGCAGCAGTTCAATATTCAGATAATATAGAAGAAAAAAAAATCAATTTCAGTATAGATATATTGGACTCGGCTGGTGGCGCAGTAGCATCAGTGCCGGACTTCGGGACAAAAGGTCCCGAGTTCGTATCGAGCCGGCTCCCCTGCACGCTTTCCATCCGTGCTGGGTTACGAACTGGTGATCTCTTTGGAAATTCACCCGACAGAAGGCAATGGCAAACGACTGCTGTAGCTTGCCTCGAACGTGGTTCCCCACTACGTCAGAGAGGCATGGAGAGAAATAGTCCGCTAACCGGAGAAACTCTGGATGCAATGTACCTTTCCTTTCCATAGATATATTGAATAGATTAAAAATCATGCAAAGAAAACAGAAATAATATAAGTGAGTTAGTGTTCACGGGTTCAATGTCCATTTACCGTAAATGTTTATTTTACTCTCTACCTTCACAAGCTTTCCAAGGCCTGCTGCAGTGAAGCATTCCCACAGCATGATGCAGCCACCAGCATGCTTCACGGTAGGGATGGTGTGTTTTTGATGATATGCAGTGTTTGGCTGGTGGCCAAAAGTTCAATTTTGGTTTCATCAGACCATAGAACCTTCTTCCAGCTGACTTCAGAGTCTCCCACATGCCTTCTGGCAAACTCCAGCTGAGATTTCATGTGAGTATTTTTCCAAACAGTGTGTTTCTCTTCGCCACTCTACCATAAAGCTGCAACTGGTGAAGCACCTGGGTGACAGTTGTTGTATGTGCAGTCTCTCCCATCTCAGCCACTGAAGCCTGTAGCTCCTCCAGATTTGGCATAAGTCTCTTGGTGCCCCCACTCACAAGTCCCTTTCTTGCATGGTCACTCAGTTTTTAAGGACAAGCCTGCTCTAGGCAGATTTACAGCTGTGCAATATTCTTCTCATTTCTTGTTGATTGACTTAACTGTACTCCAAGGGATATTCAGAGAGTTGTGCTTTTTACGGAGTTGCCTGAAGTGTTCTTTTGTTTCATGGTGTAGTTTTTGCCAGAATACTGACTCACCAGTAGTCGGACCTTGCAGATACAGGTGTATTTTTACTACAAGCAATTGAAACTCCTCGACTGCACACAAGTCTCCCAAAATAGATCTCCATTTAACTAATTATCTGACTTCTAAACCAATTGGCTGCAGCAGTGATGATTTGGTGTGCCATATTAAAGGGGGAGGGGTGAATACTTAAGCAATCAATTATTTTGAGTTTTACAGTTGTAATTAATTTAGGTCACATTGTAGAGATCTGTTTTCACTTTGACACAAAAGAGCCTTTTTCTGTTGATCAGTGTCAAAAAAAGCCAAATTAAATCCACTGTGATTCAATGTTGTAAAACAATAAAACATGAAAACTTCTGGGGGAATACTTCTTATAGGCACTGTATCAGAATGCAATCACAAATTTGCCCATGCAAAGCTCCATAAACTTATCATGATCAGATAAATCTGCTGTGGTGATGTTGATGTAAGGATTTATATTAACAAGGACAATGGATGGGTATGCTCTACATAACCATGTATACTGTTCTTTGAGATAATGCTGTGGGATGTTTTGAATTCAGATGAATTGGACAGGGCCTCAGTTTTTAAATCTTATCAAAAAGATGGAACAGCCACTAAGCAGTGCTTTCTGGGAACTAGACAGCAATGTCAACTTAAGACAACTTATAAAGTGCAAATCTGAGGTAGGACTGGTACCTACAATCTCCTGTCCGCGGACCGATACCGGGCCGCAAAGCATGCAGGGGTGCAGCGGTAGCTGGAGCGCACCCAGCACATCTTTAAGAAAACAGCCAAAATATTATTTTGGCTTTTTTCTTAAAGATGTGCTGGGTGCATTCCAGCTACCGCTGCACCGCTGCATGCTTCGTGGCCTGGAGGTTGGGGACCACTGGCCTAGAGGACTGAACATGACACACAGCTGGCAGCTAAGATACTGGGCTGATTATAAAGAACATCAACTAATAATACTTCTGCACATTTCAAACATGATGTTCTCAGTAAAAGTGAAATAGAAAGCACTTTTTCAGCACTTTCTCAATTAGGACATGTACAATATTAACTATTAAACAAATAAAATCACAAGGCTACTATACTTGAAAATGTTTAAGTGCAATGCTACCCCAGTTAATGAAACATGAGACATTATTAACTTAGTAAAAAAAATTTAATAATTATTGCTAATTACTGCACAATACAATTTTTTAGAAAGCTTTAAAATCTGGAATATTTTTCATAAAAAAGCATTTTTATTTTCAAAAAATAGGCGAGGGAGCCCAGTAAGAGTTAGTATTAAAGACTATTCTGCAGAAGTACAACTTAATTAGGCATGGTTCTGAAAAGCTTCCAGGAAACCTGCATATTTCCTCTTCATCTCTTTCACTTGTGTTGCTGAAAGAAAAAGTGTCAAATTTTAAAAGCAATGTCACTGCATAAAATTCACAAACAGTGTATTCAGTATCAGAAATTTTGCCATGAAACTAGCAGTTCTATTTGTCTCAAATTATTTAAAAAATGCTGTTGCTTGCTTTACATGTTTTTGGGTTAACTCTAATAAATCTTACATTCTTATCTAAATGTTCTTGCCAATTAATTTCTTAAACCAGTGGTAGCAGAGAACAATAAATAAGGAGTGAAATAGTTTCGTGCATGCAAATTATGAGTTCAATAAAACACAAACACACTGCAACTAAAAGTCACTAACTCAGATAAGGCAACCTTCGATAATTCACTTGATTATCGTCATACTTGGGAGAGGAATTGTATTTTCGGAAAAAAAAAATTTCCAGCACTTATTGGTTATGACTATCAGATTACTTAAATTCAGATGTAGAATAAATTTACCTCAACAATAAAAGTTTCAAAATACATCACTAATACATATTTATCAATGTATTCGAATCAGAAAGCAGCCCCTTCTTAAAAGATAATTAGGAGAATATCGTTCCACCTGAGCGTAATAGTGCAAAATACTCCCTTCTACAGATATTCTGCAGGGCACCTTTACATAGACAATGAATAAATTGGAAACTTCACAGCTAGCTATGAGAATTAACCAAAACTTTGTGGGGACTGTAAAGAATCTGGTATTTCATCCCAAGATATACCTTAGGCAGATGGAACTCAAAATCTAACCAATTTGCTCTCTAAAAGATAAAAATACTAAGTCAGCTCCTTCTGAGAATTCATTATGGCTCATCAAATACTACCAGCAAACAGGCTCAACAAACTATTCAACAGCGGCAAAGTTTCACATTAAGGCAGGTGTTCCCAACCTTTTTTTTTTAATGCCATGGAGCCTTACCATTAACCCGGCGGGGGGGGGGGGGGTTCTGTGGTTAGAAACCCCTGTGTTAAGGAGACAACAGAGTATTCCAAGTTAGGGAAAAACCTTTATCACCAATAAGCTTTAGACAGATCACTCCCATCATCACTTACGTAATTGTCATATCCTGCAACGAATGTCACCCATAGTAGATGTGAACTTAAATCAGACGGATCCTGTGTAGGTCAGCTACTGAATCTAAATAAGTCATTTCGCAAAGCAAAATGCGTCATACTACCTAGCACTGCCGATACTGCCTCTTAATCCACAAACTTGACCTTATGACTGATGACTCACATCTTAGCCAGACCATTCACATCATTTTAGGAGAACAATCAGTTCTGCATGGAACATATGAAACAGGAGCCAAAGGCAGCCATCAGGCCCCTTAAGCCTGTTCCAACATTCATCAAGATCACGGCTGATCTTTAACTTCAGTGCCATTTTTCTGCACTATCGCCACATCTCTTGGCTCCTTTAATAATCAGGAAACTATTTATCAACAAGATCCATTTTCAAATAATTCAGTGGCTGAACTTCCACACCTCAGGAGGATAGAGAATACTAATGGAAAAATCACCATTTTCAGTGTGGGAGGAAAAAAAGTTCTCATCGGAGTCCATAGGCATGGCTTTAGGATTCCAATCATGCATCCCTAAATGGCTTACCTCCTAATTTGTGTGTTTTTTTGTGAAGGCTGCTTATACAGGTCCACAATCCCTTATCCGAAATCCTTGGGGCCAGTTGCATTTCGGACTTCAGAAAATTGATAATTAATCTGCCTCAGTGTGGGTGGACTTTAGGACCCGGGGGAGCTCCGGACCTACGCACATCGCCCCATATACTTTAAATCATCTCTAGATTACTTATAATATCTAATACAATGTAAATACTATGTAAGTAGTTGTTATACTGTATTGTTTAGGGAATAATGACAAGAAAAAAGTCTGTACATGCTCAAACAACAAGTGCTGGAGAGAGAACTTCTGGGTTTTCCCGATCCGCGCTCTTTTACAAATACTATTACAGTTTATTTATAGAGTAATATACAGTACTGATAAATGAAACAGTGGGATAATTATAGACCATAAATACACTAGTACATTTTGTTTCCAACAAAAAACATTCAATAAAACATAAAAATATACAGCTTCAAACGAACTGAATCAAACACATGGTAAATGACTTATTGGAATAAATGTAGAATGTAAATACTCTAGGACATATACAGGTGCAAACTAAGCTAAATACGTACAGGTACCTCTAGTTAAGTTGCATTACGTCTGGCAAACAAAGCTAAATGCTCTACAGGTACCCGATGGGCCAGGAACAGGATTCTCAAGTTATGAAGCAGCACTACAACAGACGGCATTTTAAAAGACTTCTTCAAGTGTCATCTGTCTCATTGACATAGGATTATGTCTAAGCAATCCCTCTTTAACTGAGTAAACTGCCATAATCTCTTGCTCACTGATAAAGGCACGTTGTTCAAAGCCAGCAATTAACTTGAATTGAGCGACATCAGCTGTTGGCACGCCAAACAAGCCTTGTTATGTCACGCTCCACACTCCATGAGAAAAACTTCGGTTTTCGGAGCTTTTCAGTTTTCAGAATTTCGGATAAGGGGTTGTGAACCTGTATGATGCTGTGTTTGTGATGCTGCTGCAGGTAAGTTCTTTAATGCACTGTGCATACATATACTTGTTCACATGACAATAAACTACTTTGACCCCTGGTTCTAGACTTCTCAATCTCAATTTCTTTCTGCATACAACTTTTGACCCCTGAAGGAATATTGTAAGCTTCAGTGAGCCCACCTCTCATTATTCTATATTCCTGAGAATACTGGCCAGTCTACCCAGTCTCTTCTCACACAGCACACCATTTATCTCAGTCTACTGTACTCCCTCTATAGCAAGGAAATCAATATTCCAAGTGCAGGTTCATCAAGTCTCCAGAAAATGGCTGAAAACATTCACACAAATCCTTTAAGAAATGTCAACATACAACTTACCTTCTGGCACATTAGCTTTCACTGACTTCTATGTCCTTTTAAACATCAACATTTCCCAATCTGTCACCATTCAAAATTCCTTTGCTTTTCTGTTTCATCCATAAAGTACCTCATGATTTTCCACTACATTGAGAAAAACTGATGCTACGTACAGCAAACCAACACTGTCCCTTACCAACCCCAAGATCAAATAGCGTGCTGAATCTTTCGATCAGAAGTTGCATTTGGTCTCAAAAGAGATATTGTAGGGAACTGATTTAATGGAACAACATGAAAGAGGAACCATATTTCCTCATAAAATCAGAATTTAAAAAATCACTGTTGTAGTTCTGATCTTGAATTCATTTCTAGTGAACATTAAAGTAAAATAAAATTTAGTTTCGTAGTGGAGAAAGTGCATGGCCAAAACATGGATAAGAATTAAAAGCACACTTACACAATATTGTAAAACCTTGCTCCCCAATACTGTAAAAAAATTTTTCCCTATATTTAATACCAGTAAGTTACTGAAAAATAAATTTATATTTTATATATGTTTTAAAAACAATAGCTAAAATATTTTTTTCCATATCAGTAAACAAATTTCTGCTGGAAAGATCATGCAATAGAAATTCACACAAAGTTAGTCGAGATATTCCTGTTACTCACGCAGTGTAGCAATTTCACCACTATCCCACGTTATGACATCTTTCTGTAGTCCATTTACAATCTCCTCCAACTTTGTGCTTGTGACATTTATCTCTGCCAAGCCAGCAAGCTCCTTTATAAAGAGTTGTAGATATCAGCAATGTTGACTTCAGACACTGTTCAGTCACTAAATTCAATATCCTAATCATCAAAGGGAATAATAGTCACTTTATACCAGTTGTTCCCAAAGTGGGCAATATCATCCCCCTGGACGCAGTGGGAGTTTAAGGATAAAGGTGCTGGTATGGGAGGGCACTCAGTAGCAAGGGGGGCAGCTGAGGGATTACAGGATTAATTTAAGGAATTAAGTACTTATTATAAGCATTTGATCCTCAGTGCCTCATAATTGATTACAGCAATTACATAATCTCATCTCTTGCTAACCCACTGTTCTCTTAGACTTTGCTCAAAGCGCATCATAATTGTTGAAAAGTAATGTGACACTTTTGTATTTGGCATATCATGAGAAATCTGGACTGAAAAAATTGTGTTATTTGCAGGCCTGGCCTGTGCATTATTGCTGTTCACTACGATTAACTGTTATGATTCACATACTCTAGTCACACAGTGAGAATTCTTGTGATTTAGGGGATAGAGTTCAATGGGGTAAAGTTCAGAATCTGTCCTTTTGAATTGTCTTGACTGCATTTCTCTAACCCACGTCCTAACCGAGATATTGCTGCCCCACTTTCTGTACCTTCAAGCAGAAAATCAGGTTTTGCCTGAGCTATGATGATGTCATAACTTTCCCCTTTATTGATTGCAGTGCTTCAGGTTAGACTTAAACATTAGGTAATTGACTGTAGTCTTAATCCATAATGAAAATGGCAGAAGCAGACCTAACGAAAAAGACGTGTAGATAGTATAGTGTGGCGTATCTAAAATATGGATTTATACTAGCACGAAGCAACCAACAGCAGCAAACTCAGCGACGAGTTTTTCCCAGGGCTGAAATGGCTAGCATAAAGGGCACAGTTTTAAGGTGCTTTTAAGTAGATACAGAGGAGATGTCAGTGCTAAGTTTTTTTACGCAGAGAGTGGCGAGTGCGTGGAATGGGCTGCCAGCAATGGTGGTGGAGGCGGATACAATAGGAACTTTTAAGAGACTCCTGGACAGGTACATGGAGCTCAGAAAAATAGAGGGCTATGGGTAACCCTAGGTAATTTCTAAGGTAAGGACATGTTCGGCATAGCTTTGTGGGCCAAAGGGCCTGTATTGTGCTGTAGGTTTTCTATGTTTCCATGAGTCTGTTCAAAGGTGAATAAATGAAATGCTCAGAAGTTCAAAGTTCCAAGTACAATGTCTGAGAATGTGGAAGACACATTGTGCAACATACTTAAGACAACAGAATTTGCTTTGCAGTTGGATTAATTAACTTTGCCAGGTAACGAATCTTTGCTTCTTGGTTATGTTCACTTCATAAAAGATGAAAGTATGGTTCAAGAGCTGTTATTTGCAAGGGGACTAGAAACAGCTACAAGGGGTGAGTCAATATTTCAGGTTGTTGAGCAACTTTTCAAAGAGAAGGACATTCTGCTCACCAACATTCTTGCTTGTGTAACAGATGGGCACTATCAATGACCGAACGCCACTGTGGGGTTATTACTTTCTTAAAACAAGCCGTACCTAACATACATACCATTTACTGTGTAATTCAGAGACAGCATTTTGTCATAAAAAGGCCTGAGTGATTGACTGTAAAAATCATTCAATACTTATATCAGTGGTAATTAAAATAAAATTCCATGCTCTCAATTCTCAACTAGTTTGAGAGCTTTGTATTGAGAATGATGAACAGCTTAAATGCTTGCTGGTGCATACAGAAGTCAGATGGCTTTCCAAAGGAAACTGCCTGAGATACTTCTATGCACTTTTTAAAACTGTGATACAATTCTTTGAAGACTCAAGTGATTCATTCAACTCAAGAATATTAGGCTATTAGACAAGAATATCAAACAAATTGTTTATTTGTCAGAACTATTCATGAAGATGAAATCAACCTTCAATTGCAAGGAAATAATGTGAATCTTTTCAAAGTCAAATCAGTTGTCACCACATTTCTGTCCAAGTTAACCCTATTTATATGCACATTTACCCTTGCAACCTTTTCCAATTTCCAAGCCTCTCTGAGTTGGAAGAGAAAGAAAGAATACCAAACAATGATTTTCAAGTTTCTGGGTGAGCTGCATAAAGGCATGTCAGAGATTTCAGGCTCTTTTCTCGATCCAAATTCCAGATTGGGTAATAAACCCATTCCTGAACACTTGTAATGAGGAAGGATGGAGGAAGAACTGATCTCACTACAAAATGACTTTGAGCTGAAGTTGAGGTTCAAAAAATCATATCAAGACTTTTGGTTGCAGAAAGAAATCTCTAACTGTTATCCTGCACTTTAGAAAAAGGTCAAAATGTTCTTTATTGCCTTTCCAATATCATATTTAGTGGAGCACAGTTTCAATGCAGTTGTCCAACTTCTTTCAAAACAACAGACTGTATGGGAGTATGGAAATTGTACTAGTTAACACTGTACAACAGTAGTCAGTGCCAGGTCCAGAATAACACAATGTCTCAGTCCAGATTTCTCATGACATGCCAAATACAGAAGTGTCACACTGCTTTTCAATGATTATAATGCACTTAGAGTAAAGTCCAAGAGAACAGTGGGTTAGCAAGAGATGATCACTTGATCATTGGAATCAATTATGAGGCACTGAGGATCAAATGCTTATAATAAGTAATTAATTTCTTAAATTAATCCTGTAATCCCTCAGCTGCCCCCATTGCTACTGAGCATCCTCCAACGTCCCCTTCAACTTTATCGCCCTTTTAGAAACTCAACACACTCAAGGGCAATAGCACCCATTTTGGGTACCAATTATCTAAGTGCTCTCCCTTGAGTCAAACATTTCTATCATTGCTATCAGAAATTATATTTCAGCTCTCAAACACAGATTCTCTACATTTTGGGGAATCCTGACTGATAAGGTATTGATTTTACCACTGTAAAGTCAATAAACAGAGAACAAAGATCAAAATGTAACAATCTCTGTACTTCAAAGACAGCATTTTCAAGTGAGAAACTTACATTGGTAAAATCTGTTAACAGGTTATGGACAGCTTTAGATAGTGGTCCATAGTTGCAAAGTTGAGGTGAGGCTTTATTACAGTTGACTCCAAGTGCATGGTCATATGCCACGGAAAACACAGTCATCAGCTGATGAAAGTCTGAAAGTGTGAGCTTCAAGGTTTGGATGATGGTATCATTACTTTCAATGGATCCATTAAAAGCAACCTGTATAAAATAAATAATCCAAATGTTTAAATTAATGCATTATTAAGGCAATTCCATACTAATCAGAAAACAAAAAGATATTGAGTATTGAGTGGCAGTGTGTTACAACCACGAAGCACGAGATTGTATCTTTCCCAAAATGGTTAGATAAAGATTTCATTAGATGGATTGTAAGAATCTCATTTAAAATTAGCTTAGAAAGTCTGAACCACTTTCCAATCAATGCAAGGCCAATTAAGAGCTAACAATTAGAAGATTTCATTTGATTGACACCAGATGGCTAATAATCTTAAAAGTTTTTGGGGAAAACAGCTAATAATGAACATTTATGTATATCTAACTGAGGAATGCTAGCTAATGTTGGTGACCAAAGATATTCCAATTTCCTAGAATAAACATCATTCAGCTTGGCAATGAAACTCATGGAAATGTTTCCACATACCCATCAATCAACAAATTTTCCTCCTCTAATTTGTTCAACCCCCACTCTCAAAAATCTGATTATCTGCTATCACCCAAATTCAGGAGCTCTGAGACTTCTTCTTTACATTCACCACAATTGAAAGCATTACCACCCCTCTCCCCCCACCCCAATGCTGCTTAGTGCTGCTTCTGGATTCAGCACACAGACAAGCATCCATGCTGGTAACACTTGCATACAATAGAATAGTGGTTAAATTACTGGAGTGGTATCTAGAGGCCTTTACAGCAGATTCATAGATGCGACTTCAACATCCATCATGCCAAATAGAGAACTTACATTCCAGTAAGTCAAATCTAGAAAAGCTGTCATCGGTAAGTGACCATGAAACTATTGGACTGTTTCGGAAAACAAAAATCTAAAATTCACTGATACTGTTCAGGAAAGCAAATCTGCTGTCCTAACCTGGTTTGGCCTAGACATGACACCAGACACATTAATATGGTTGACTCTTAAATGCTCTTTGAAAACTGAGTAGCAAGCCATTGTTTTATGGGGAATTAGACATGGACAATAACTGTTGGCTTTTCCAGCAACAACAAATCCCATGAACAAAAGAACAAGTTTAAAAGATTCAAATCAGTTGTCACTGATCAACTCAATAAATGCTTCTTTCTTTGTGAGAACTGACAAAGGTAAGGTAATTTAACAAGATCAGTTTGTTATAAAATGCATCATAGAACTTACTGTTTTCTTCATCTCTTCAAGATGTCGATTTGTTTCTTTTAATTCCTCAGAAAGCTTTGTCAACAATTTTTCTAGCGATTCAAAAGAAGGTGGCGAGGATTTCCTGAAATTTTTTTTTACATAAACAAGGTAAAAAAAAATTGCACTCAATACTAAATCATTTCATAATTTAACAAATCTCACATCTTTTAAGATGAAGTCTTGAATGTAATTACCTCAACAATGAAGAAATAGAATATAGCCACTGAGCATGAGCTTTGTTTCCAATTTTTAAAATTAATATATATATATAAGAATACAGAGTACAGGAAAAAATGTCAATACATTAAACTAAATCGCATATAAAGACTCCTTACCCTATATTTGTACAAGCCAATTAGTTCATAACATTGAAAAATAATAATTTTATTATATAATAAAAATCTAACCCACTACCAAGACCGAAGCTGATTAGTAGAAAAAAAAGAAAAAAGATTGTTAGTCACCATCTGTTCTTCAACAGTAAATCAAAGGTTTTGAAAATAATTCAGAAAAGGTCCCCACAATGTTTGAAAGTCTCAATTAGATGCAAAGATTGAACATCGAATCTTCTCTAAATTTAAACATGACTTCACATCACGTAACCATTGGGCGAGAATAGGAGGGGCCATATCTTTCCATTTAAGCAAAAGTGTCCTTCTGGCAGTAAGGGACATAAAAGCCAAAATGTGCAAATCAGATGGCTCCAAAATAATATCCTTTCCTCCAACAATACCAGATAAAGCAGTCAAAGGATTAGGCTTGGAATTTACGTTAAAAAGTATCGAAAAGGTTTGAAATACTTCTTTCCAATATTTTCCAAGACTCGGACATGTGTGAAACATATAATGAGTGAAGCTTCTCCATTATTACATTTATCACAATACGGAGCTATATCTAAATAAAAACAAGTCAACTTATGCTTAGTCATATGGGCCCTATGGACCACTTTAAATTGAGGGAGAGAGTGACGGGCACATAACGATGAAGTGTTGACCAATTTAAAAATTTGATTCCAAGTTTCCTCAGAATTTGAAGTCTGTAAATCTTGCTTCCAAATATTTCTAATTTTATCTAAAGGAACACTTCTCATTCCCAACAACATATTATAAATATTAGATATAGATCCATTATAAAAAGGTTTCAGATTAAAGATTACATCTAGTAGATTCTTATCAGGACTTTTAGGAAATGTACTTATTTGAGAGCATAAAAAACCTCATTTTGGGTAAACTATATTTAGTTGACAATTGTTCAAACAGAAAAAGACTTCCCTCTACAAACTTGTTCTGAAAGCATTTAATACCGAACCTATCCCATTCTTTAAAAGCCACATCAATCATAGAGGGTTTAAAAAAATAATTAGAAAAAATGGGACTCGAAAGAAAAAATCTCAATAAGCCAAAATATTTTCAGAATTGTATCCAAATCCTCATAGTGTGTTTAACTACCAGATTATGAGTTAACTTACTCAAGGACAAAGGAAGTGAGGATCCAAGAAGAGAAATAATAGAGATTAACAGAATTAGCTTCTAAAAAAACCCACGTCGGGCAATCCTCACGATTTATATAATATAACCAAAATGTAAGATTTCTTATATTAACCGCCCAATAATAAAATCTAAAGTTTGGTAAGGCTAATCCTCCATTCTTTTTATCTTTCTGAAGATGAATTTTATTTAATCTAGGATGTTTATTCTTCCATATACAAGATATAATAGAGTCAAGAGAATCAAAAATGGATTTAGGAATGAAAACCGGCAATGCCTGAAAAAGATATACAGGTTTCCCCCACCATCTGAAGGTAGAGTGTTCCTATGAAACGGTTCATAAGCTGGAATGTCGTAAAGCGAAGAAGCAATTACCATTTATTTATATGGGAAAAATTTGTGAGCATTCGCAGACCCAAAAAATAACCTACCAAATCATGTCAAATAACACATAAAACCTAAGATAACAGTAACATATAGTAAAAGCAGGAATGATATGATGAATACACAGCCTATATAAAGTAGAAATACTTTTCTACAATCATTGCCACACTGTTCTCCGTAGCGAAAATCTCACTCAAGCGCTCTCGGCAGAAACACTCTCTCCAGTAACCTTTAAGCTATGAAGGGCCAAATCATACCAAATAAAACATAAAAATACACAGCCTATATAAAGTAGAAATAATGTATGTACAGTGTAGTATCACTTACCAGAATCGGGAAGACAGTGCCGAGCACACTGTTGATGGTGTGTTAGGCTGAGTCATCAGAGGTTGGGGTGGTGCAGTGGTTCCCAACCTCCAGGCCGCCGACCGATCGATACCGATCCGCGAAGCATGCAGTGGTACAGCTGTAGCCGGGATGCACCCAACACATCTTTAAGAAAAAAGCCGAAATAAACAAGCTAATTAATTAGGTGCTGCCTGGCACGTAAATATCGGCCCAGATCAGAGGCGATTGCCGATTGCGTCGCCTCTGATCTGGGCCGACATTTACATGCTGGGCGGCACCTAATTAATTAGCTCGTTTATTTCGGCTTTTTTCTTAAAGATGTGTTGGTGCGTCCCGGCTACCGCTTCATTCTCCGCGGCAATGTATCAGTCCGTAGCATGGGGGTTGGAGTGGTGGGACACTGGGGTGTCATCTCATCGTCGTCTGTTTCCAACAGGGCAGGCAGGTCATCTTCTTCTATGTTTGCCTGCCTCGATGTCAAAAGTCAAGGTTCGTTGGCTGCTGTGGCTGATGTGGAAGGCTTGAAAAATGACAGTATGCTTGTCTGCTTAGCCTCGCGCATTTTTCTATCATACAGTTCTTTGTAAGCACTCAAACCATCGTGCAAATATGCCCTAAACCTACATACCCTTTCAAAATTAAAGTCACACTTTTCTGCAATCATTGCAGTGAAAATTTCATGCAGTTGCTTCACATTCAGTTACTGGACGACTTCACTTTCGGTCCGTTCGCTATTGCATTCGGTTTTGATTGTTATCCTTTCATTTTCCAATTGCATCAGCTCTTCATCTATCAGTTCTTGGTCATGGGATGCCAAAACCTCTTCAAAATCATCTTCGTCAACTTCCACAAGCGAAACTCACTTTGTCCTTACTTCGTTCACCACAATTGAAATGCTTAATTATGTCTAGTTTTACGCTAAGTGTAACACCCTTACGAGCTCTTTTAGGCTTTCCCGATACCTTAGAACTTATCTTGCTAACGGCTGCTCACAGGCACGTGTTTAAGCAATGCTGGCTAGAATGCAGTTCCGGGGGAGGAGCTTGGCTGCTCAGGGCGCGTGCTGCTTTTTTCGTGCACTAACTTTTTTCGTAACAGTGAAAACACCTTCTGTTAGCGAAAACAGGTAACTAATGTAGGTCTTTCATAACAGCGAGGTTTCGTAAAGCGAACGTTCGAAAAGCGGGGGACACCTGTATAAATTTAGGTAATATATTCATTTTGATAGAGTTAATTCGATCAATTTACGATAATGAAAGAGGGGACCAATTTGATAGTATTCTTTTTACATGATTCAATAGAGTAAGAAAATTTTCTTTAAATAAACACTTATAAGTTTTACTGATGTTACACCTAAATAGGTAAATTGGTTTCTTACAATTTTGAAAGGAAAGTTAGAATTTGTTGGTATCAAATTGTTCAAAGGGAAAAGTTCACTTTTATGTAGATTTAATTTATAACCTGACAACTGGCTAAAACAGGAGAGTAAAGAAAGCACATGGGGTAATGAAGTCTCAACATTAGAAATAAATAACAGCAGATTATCAGCATGTGACGAGACTTTATGAATGAGCCTTGTTTCAGTAGCAACACTAATCACAGAATCAGAAGATCACTAACATGAGTCTTATTCAAAGAAGGTAGCATTAAACTCGTGGTAAAATTCTGTTGCTTTACTGAGCGAGTGCCATAGTCAGAGGGACCTTTTTTCGGATAAAATTTAAGATGCAGCAGCTCCCTCAAGTGGGTGAAGAATGTCAAAACATGGATAAACAGTGAGTTCTCATCACGTCCGAGATGTAACAACCATGCCATACCGGATAAAGTGTTAATTTGGTCACATTTAATAACTTTTTCTGAAATTCTGTCATAAATACATTGACCTACGGTTACCAACTGTATATTAATTTTGAACATAAATGATTATGAAACATTTGGAAGGTCCCAGGGACAGAAAGGGTACTGCATAAAACCATTTTTGTCTTATGCAATAAAGTTACAAATTCCACATTAATTGGAGATTAACTGACAGATCTAGCTATTGCCTTCTAATAACCACCTACCTCACAAGTTTAAAAAAGTACCCAAGAATGCAAAAAGAATTTCTTCTGCTGCACATCACGAGATTACAAGAATGCCACACGTTGTATTTACAGTGCTTATAAAAAGTATTCAACCGCCTTTGAAGTTTTCGAGTTTTATTGTTTTGCAACATTGAATCACAGTGGATTTACATTTGTTTTTTTTTGACATTGATCAACAGAAAAAGATTCTTTAATGTCAAAGTGAAAACAGATCTAAATTAATTACAAATTAAAACACAAAATAATTGATTGCATAAGTATTCACTCCCTTTAATATGACACGCCAAATTATCACTGCTGCAGCCAACTGGTTTTAGAAGTCACATAATTAGTTAAATGGATTAACTAACTAATCCATGTGCAGTAAAGGTGTTTCAATTGATTGTAGTAAAATACACCTGTATCTGGAAGTCAGTACCCTGGCAAAAACTAGACCATGAAGACAAAAGAACACTCTGAGCAACTCTGCAAAAAGGTTATTGAAAAGCACAAGTCAGGAGATGGATACAAGAAAATTTCCAAGTCACTCAATATCCCTTGGAGTACAGTTAAGTCAATCATCAAGAAAGGGGAAAAAAAAATGGCACAGCTGTAAATCTGCCCAGAGCAAGCCATCCTCAAAAACTGAGTGACTGTGCAAGAAGGGGACGAGTGAGGGAGCCAACAAGAGACCTATGACAACTCTGGACGAGTTACAAGCTTCAGTGGCTGAGATGTGAGAGATGGCACATACAACAACAGTTGCCCGGGTGCTTCACCTGTCGCAGCTTTATGGGAGAGTGGCAAAGAGAAGCCACTGATGAAAAATACTCACATGAAATCTTGGCTAGAGTTTGCCAGAAAGCATGTGGGAGACTCTGAAGTCAGCTGGAAGAAGGTTCTATGGTCTGATGAAACCAAACTTGAGCTTTTTGGCCATCAGACTAAACGCTATGTTTGGTGTAAGCCAAACACAGTACACCATCAAAAGCACACCATCCCTGTTATGAAGCATGGTGGTGGTTGCATCATGCTGTGGGGATGCTTCACTGCAGCAGGCCCTGGAAAGCTTGTGAAGGTAGAGGGTAAAAGGAATGCAGTAAAATACAGGGAAATCCTGGAGAAAAACCTGATGCAGTCTGCAAGAGAACTGCAACTTGGGAGAAGAGTTGTTTACAAGCAAGAAACAAATCCCAAGCATAAAGCCAAAGCGACACAGGAATGGCTTAAAAACTACAATGTTAACATCCTGGAGTGGCCAAGTCAAAGTCCAGATATCAATCCAATTGAGAATTTGTGGTTGAACTTGAAAAGGGCTGTTCACTCACGATTTCCATGCAATCTGACAGAGTATGAGCAGTTTTGTAAAGAATGGGGAAAAATTAGTGTCCAGATGTGCAAAACTGATAGAGACCTACCCTCACAGACTCAAGGCTGTAATTGCTGCCAAAGGTGCATCTACTAAATACTGACTTGAAGTGGGGGCGGGGGGGGTGGATACTTATGTAATCAATTTTATCGTGTTTTACATTTGCATTTAATTTAGATTACCTTGTACAGGTCTGTTCTCACTTTGACACCAAAGAGTCTTTTTCTATTGATCAGTGTCAAAAAAGTCAAATTAAATCCACTGTGATTCAATGCTGTAAACCAATAAAACATGAAAACTTCCAAGGGGAGTGAATTTTTTTTAGGCACTGTACTCAAATGCAAATGAGAATTGCTTTCAAAGTCAAAGTAAATTTGACTTCAAGTCAACATATTAAATATGATTATGCCTATCACAGAAAATGGAGCATTTTGAATTTGTTTAAATATAGTTGCAGTGGGATATCATCTCTTCTGCACTGCATAGGCTTAATTAGAGTTTCCTATTAATTGGGTTACCAGCAATGAATAGGCAGTTACAACAAAAGCATACATGACATGTTCAAACAAACAAAGCATTCAAAGCACTTCACATGCAAAAGAAAAAGTAGATCTTTCGCAACAGTAGCAATCAAATGTATAATCAGAGGTGGATTTTGAAGTGGATGGATTGTGGAATTACGTTTAGAGAGAGCTTTACAGAGTGTAGTGTTGAGAGAGCTGAACGCTCTCCCCAAATGGAAAGTTAGCAAGGTTAGTGCAAGATTTTAATAAGTTGCAACCAAAGCTAAACAAATTTGCTTTCATCTGAAGAAACAGGCAATATGTTGCTGGTTACATTGTCAAGATTAATGATGAAGAAAACAAGACTGCCAAGGATGGAGAATGTCCAGCTAATCAAACCCAAAACCGAGCCATCTTAGCTTTGACTGGAACATACTGGTAAGGCATGGATCCGAAGTTATTTAAGAGCAGAATTATTTAAAACATCATCTGATAAAGCTTATACAAACTAAATTTATACTCCTAGAATATATAGCTAGAATTAAACCAATTCAAAACATAGAACATTAAAGAGCATTAAGGTGAATAAGAGCCCAGGCCTGACAGGATCTATCTCAAGTTATTGAGAGAGGCAAAGATGTGATTGCTGGGGCCTTAACCAACATCTTTATGTCTATCTCGCCACAGGTGAGGTCCTGGAGGACTGGACAGAAGCTAATGTTGTTCCATTATTCAAGGAAAACAGGAGTAATCCTGCAAACTACAGGCTGGTGAGTCTCAATCAGTGGCAGGGAATTACTGGAGAGAATTTTTAGGAATAGGATTTGACCATTTGTAAAACCATGGCCTAATTAGGAATAGTTAACATGGCTTTGTGCTAGGCAATTTGTGTCAAACAAACTTGATTTGAGTTATTTAATGAGGTGATGAGCGTGATTGATGAAAGTAGAGCTGTGGATGTTGTCTACATGGATTTTATTAAGGCTTTTGACAAGATCCCTCATGGGAGGCTAATCCAGAAGACAAAGACACATGGGATCCATGGTGAATTGGCTGTTTGGATTCAGAACTGGATCATGTTTAGAAAACAGGTGGTTGATAGGACTTAAAATGGGTGGAGGTATATGACTAGTGGTGCTCTGCAGGGATCCGTATTGTGACCTCCGCTGTTTGTGATAAATATAAATAAACTGTATGAAAAAGCAGATGGAGGGGTCTGTAAGTTTGCAGGTGATACGAAGATTGACTGTGCTGTGGACAGCTTAGAAGAGTGCCAAAGGATATAGCAGGATATAGATCACTTGCAGATATGGGCAGAGAAATGGCAGATGGAATTTAACCCAATCAAATGTGAAGTGTGGCACTTCGGGAGACCAAATGTAATGAGACCAATAACAGTATTGATGTGCAAAGGGATCTTGGAGTCCATACCTCCCTGAAAGTGGCTTCACAGGTTCAAAAGTAAGTTTATTATCGAAATACATACATGTCACCATATACTACCCTGAGATTTGTTTTCTTATGGGCATACTCAATTAATCCAATAACTATAATAGAATTAATGAAAGACCACACCCAAAAGGGCGGACAGCCAGTGTGCAAATACAAAAGAAAAAAAACAAAATAATAACAATAAATAAATAGCAATAAATATCCAGAACATGAGTTGAAAGATCCTTGAAAGTGAGTCCATAGGTTGTGGGAACAGTTTAGTGATGGGGCAAATGAAGTAGAGTGATGTTACCCCCTCTGGTTCAAGAACCTGATGGTTGAAAGGTAATAACTGTTCCTGAACCTGCAGGTGTGATTCCTGAAGATCCTGGATCTTCCTCCTGATGGCAGCAGCGAAAAGGGAGCATGCCCTGGGTGGTGGGGTTCCCTGATGATGGATGTCGCTTTCTTGCAACAATGCTCCATGGATGGGAGGGCTTTACCCGTGATGGACTGGGCTATATCCACTACTTTTTGTAGGATTTTCCGTTCAAGTACATTGGTGTATCCATAACCAGGCTGTGAGGTAACCAGTCAATATACTCTCCACCACACATCCATAGAAGTTTGTCAAAGTTTTAGACATCATACCAAATCTTGGCAAACTTCTAACAAAGTGGAAGCGCTGCCGTGCTTTCTTTGTAATTACACTTTTGTGGAGGGCCCAGGACAGATAAGGTGATCAAGAAGGCAAATGCATGGCTGCCTTTATTAGTCAAGGAACTGAGTTTGAAAGTCAGGAAATTATGTTGTAAGTATACAGAACTCTAGTTAGACTGCTTCTGAAGTATTGCATTCATTTCTGGTTGCCCCATTATAGGTAAGATGTTGAGGCTTTGGTGCAGAAGAGATTTACCACAAGAGATTTGCTGCCTGGACTAGAGGGTATGTGCTATTAGCAGGGGTTGGATAAACTTGAGTTGTTTTTTTCTGGAACAGCAGAGGTCGAGGGGAGAGCTGATCAAAGTTGTATCAGATGATGCAAGGCATAGACAGAGTAGACAGCCAGTAATTTTCTCCCAGGACTGAAATGTCTAATACCAGAGGACATGTATTTTTCAAGCTTTATTTTAACAACATGTACTCCAGCAATATATGGAACGAGAACTGCCAGATGTACAAGCTGGTTTTAGAAGAGGCAGAGACACCAGAGACCAAATTGCTAACCTACGCTGGATATTGAAGAAATGGAGGAAATTCCAGAAAAGTATTTGTCTATGTTTTATTGGCTACTCTAAAGCCTTCGACAGTATGGACCATAATAACCTATGGCAAAGCCTTAAAGAATTTGGAATACCTGGACGTCTGATCTGCCTTGTGAGAAACTTCTAAAAAGATCAAGAAACAACAGTTAGAATTGAACACAGAACAACAAACACAGCCAGACAGCTCACTAGGAGGCTTGATAATGAGACAAAAGCTCAAATATTTTGGCCACCTCATGAGAAGACAGGATTCCTTGGAGAAGACTCTCATATTAAGTAAAACAGAAGATAAAAGAAGGCGAGGACGACAGAGGCTACGATGGATAGATAATATTACTCAAACAATATGTATGACCTGGGAGGATCTTAGAGAGGCAGTTTCCAACAAGAAGACTTGGTGTGCAGGAGTCCATGAGGTCATGAAGAGTCTGACTCGACTTAATGACTAAGCAACAACATGCAAAATTACTTGTGCCATGGGATAACTATGTTAATATACTAGCTGTGTTACATCTGTAATCTGTAGCAGTAACTATTTGCAAATTTAATTGATATACAGTAAAACTGATAATCCAGCAACCTCAGGATGTTGGTGGTGCCAAACAGGTAGATATTCAGAGCTACTGGATACTACTCCACTTGATACAGTTCCAGTCACCACATTACAGGAAAAATGTGGAGGCTTTGTAAAGGATACAGAAGAGGTTTACCAGGACGCTGCCTGGATTAGAGAGTATGAGCAACCAGGGGAGGTTAAACAAACTTGGATTGTTCTCTCTAGAGCACCAGATGCTGAGGGGAAACCTGACAGAAATTTATTCAGTTATGAGGCACAGACAGGGTAGACAGTCAGAATAATTTTCCCAGGGTAGAAATGTTAAGTACTAGAGGATATCATTTCAGAATCAAAATCAGATTTAATATCACCGGCATATATCATGAAATGTGTTAACTTTATGGCAGCAGTACAATGAAATACATGATATATAAATATAGAGAAAATAACTGAATTACGGTAAGTATCATCATCAGGTGCCGTGCCCAGTTTGAGCTTTGCCATGGCCCACACACTCCTGTTTCGGGTCAAGTGGATCAATTCATTGGTATTCATTTCCATACTATATATTCATTTAATTACTATATACACAGTAAGTAGATGTCTATTAAATAGTAGTGCAAAAAAAAAGTGAGGTAGTGTTCATGGTTTCAATGTCCATTTAGAAATCGGATGGCAAAGGGAAGTAGTTGTTCCTGAATCGGAGAGAATGTCCCTCAGACTTCTGTACCTCTTTCCTGATGGTAACAATGTGAAGAGGACATGCCCTGAGTGGTGGGGATCGTTAATGATGGACGTCGCCTTCCTAAGGCACCGCTTCTTGAAGATATCTTGGACACTACGGAACCTTCCTAAGGCACCGCTTCTTGATGATGTCTTGGATAATAGAGGCTAGTACCCATGATCGAGCCGACTAATTTTACAAGTTTAAGATGAGGGCAAAAATTTAAAGGAGATGTGCAGGGAAGGATGTTGTTTTTTGTTTTCACAGAGAGTGGTAGGTGCAGAGGTAGTGGTGGAAGTAAATACAGAAATATTGGACTTTTAGATAGGCACATGAATGTGTAGGGTTGAAGGGATATGGACCACAAGCAACAGAAGTGATTTGGTTTAGTTTGCCATGATGTTCAGTCTGGACATTATAGACTCAAGTGCCTGTTCCTGTACTGTAGAGTCCCATATTCTATGAATAAAGTGTGTATGGAACAGAGGCCACTGTGCTTATAATCTTCATGAGAGTAGGGCTCTTATAAAACCAAATACTGAGTCATAGGGATTTAACAATATGATGGTGTACAGTGGGACTTTTTTTTTAAATTGAGATTTCATTTTATGGACAGAAAAATGTCAGGCCATAATTTCTTAGAGATGATTCAGGTTGTCAAGGCAGAATTTTAATAAAGGATCACTTACATTTTTCCTCGTGAATCAAAGTTGGCTTCAGCTTTCTTAAGGAGCCTATGTGCATCAAGGGAGAGATTACATTTCAAATTTTCTGGCAAGCAAAATTGGCGATCACTCAGGACATCATACAGCAGCTGGTCATTTGATTTTTTAATGCACCTTAATAAAAAGAAATAAAAGTTGATTACCATATTTCAAACTTCAAAGTAAATATTTATTTAATGATTCTGGATCTAGTGAACATTCTCAACATTAAAGTTTCAATGGTTGAATGTTAAGAACTGCAGAACTGGAGCAAAAGGCTAATTAACAAATCGGACACATTTCTTGTAGGATATATCTAACTTTTCTCAAATTGCTCTCAACAGTACTTCTTCCGACTGCTCAATCTACTAAATGAATTACAATTATGAGGGTGCCATTGGATTTATTTTATGGTTCAAGCAAATGTAGCACAAACTCTCACATAATCACTTTCAGGTTTTATTAAGACTGCAGCTAAAAATTACTGCAATACCCATACATTTTTATTTCATATCCCATTTTGCTTTGTTGAACACCAGAGCATTATAGCAGAAACAGAAATCCTAAAATTACTGTCACAAATAGCAGTTGTTTCAGATACTTCCAAAATGGTTCTAGTTTTACATACATTAAGCAGCTCGAGGGTATGCGTTTACAACATATTAATTCTCATCAGAATATGGAAATTTTCCTGTGCCTGACTCATCAGCGTTAAAACCAACAGCAATTTCAATATGTGTTAGGTTCAAGGACAAATTAACTGGACAAGAATGTGGATGTAATTCAGTCCCTATTTTAAAAGTTTTACTTTCTGACATTTTATTCGTTAAGTGTCAAACAGCAATGTCTTTAGCATTTTGGGGAGCAGAGATCACTGTACTTGCTGTGCAATACTGGCCAAGGCCCAATGATTAAATTTTTTCAACATATGAAGCAAGGATGTAGTTCAAGATCTGCACACATACAGGCAAGAAGAAATAAGAATCTATAGTTCAAGGACTGGAGAGATTGACTCATGTATTGCTTTCAGTCAGTAATTTACTTTGCTCCTTCAGGAAAATATAATAATTTCCAAGGTGCAAGGCAATGAACAATTCAGTTATTGGGAACTAGGCTTGACACAGTCTGTGCCCACCCAATTTTTTTTCATTTGATATGCTCCAAATGACATCATGATGAGAAATCAAAGGCTCATGATTACATTCCTGGAATATGTAAAGGAGAAGGCGTGTATGAGTGCCAAGTGGCAACAGGCTTAGGCATTGCTTTTTATCAGCACACCTTCTTTAATTAAAGTCCTATCAACAATCAGACAGGGACAGGAAGAGGATTGCAAGACAAGATTAATACAGAAGAGACTGACGCTCTCTGGAACTGGAAAGGAGACAAAAAATGTAAATATTCTGATGTACAAGCTTCAGTTTCTTTTTAATGAACTATTGCAAAGATTCAAACAGAAATTTAAAGGCAAAATGCTTTGATCCTCATTATGTTTGAATGTCTATTCAAAAATTCCACACATCTTTCACAAAACAAAACTGCAACAATGAGAGCTGATTTCCATGCTATGATGGAAGTAACCAATGTGCAAGGAGCAAACTAAATATTTGTGATGCATCAATTTTGAGACATCACTGCAGAGTGCAGTCTACATCATCCTGCGACATGCAGATGCACTCTGTGCCAAGAGTGATGGCTCAGCTTTATTAAATAAATTAAAATGATGGAATTATAAAACAGAACAAGGCAACTTCAGGATTTAATGACAAATATTGGTCTACTTACTTGCTAATACTTTCTACGTCTGTTGAGGCTGATGCACAAATGTGCTGAACTTCTTGGAGGCCTTTTAACATCTGATCCATCATCATTAATTGTCTCAAGGGACTTGCCTGGCCCTAATAATGACCAGGAAAACATTATAATGTTATCATCCATGCGTGATAACCTGCAGTATATGTAACTAATAAAGCAACTTTTGGGTCAACACTTTTATATTGGCCTGGATCCCCCAAGGAGTACCAATACATCTGCCTGTATACTTATGAATACAGAATACAATGCAAAACAAATCAAGTGGCAATCTGCATGAATAATGAGAAGGTTAGAAGTTAATGAATTAACAATACCAATTAAAGCATATTTAGGTCAGTGGCACTGCAAGACCCCAATAACAATGACGCTGGAGAGTTGGTAATGGGGGACAAAGAAATAACAGACAAACCTGAGTATTTTTTGTCAGTCTTCACTGTGGAACACACTAACAGAATGCTAGAATTCAAGGATCAGAGGGCAGTAGTGATTGTAGTTACCATTACTGAGGAGAAGGTGTTTGCAAAGCTGAAAAGTACGAAGGTGGAAAAGACACCTGAGCCAAATAGACTACACCCCAGGGTTGTGTAAGAGGTGGCTAAAGAGACTGTGGAGGCATTAGTAATGATCTTTCAAGAATCACTAGATTCTGGAATGGTTCTGGAGGAGTGGAAAATTGCTAATGTCACTCCACTTTTCAAGAAGGGAGAAAGCAGAAAAAGGAAATTATAGGCCAGTTAGCCTGACTTCAGTGGTTAGGGTACTTGGAAGCCCACAATAAAATACACCAAAATCAGCATGGTTTCCTTAAAAGGAAATCTTGCCTGACAAATCTGTTGAAACTCTTTGAAGAAGTAACAAACAAGATGGACAAAGGAGAGTAAGTGGATATTTTGTACTTGGATTTTCTGAAGGCCCTTGACAAGCTGTCACACATAAGGCTGTTTGACAAGATAAGAGCCCATGGTATTACAGGAAAAATACTGGTGTGGATAGTAGAAGATCAATTGATCACATCACTTTGTATGTCAATGATTTGGATGACTGAATTGGTGGCTTTATGGGCAAGTCTGCAGACGATACCAAGATTGGTGAAGCGTCAAGTAGTGTTGAGGAAGCAGAGAGGCTGCAGAAGGACTTACACAAATTTGGAGAATGGGCAAAGAAGTGGCAAATGGAATACAGTGCATGGTCATACACTTCGGTAGAAGGAATAAAGGTATAAGCCATTTTATAAACAGTGAGCAAATTCAGAAATCAGAGGTTTAAACAGACTTGGGAGTCCTGGTGCAGGATTCCCTAAAGGTTAACTTGCAGGTTGAGTCAATAATACGGAAGGCAAATCCAATGCTAGCATTGATTTCAAGAGGACTAGAATATAAAAACAATGATGTAATGCTAAAGCTTTATAAGGCATTGGTCAGACCACACTTGGAGGATTGCGAGCAGTTTTTTTAGATTAGATTAGATTCGATTCAACTTTATTGCCGTTGTGTTGAGTACAGATACAAAGCCAATGAAATGCAATTAGGATCTGACCAGAAGTGCAAAAGAATAGTATTATTTACAAAATAACTGCGAATAAAAAAACCTAAGTGCTACAGCATACAAATATAAAATTACTAAGACAATCCAATATGGGTGCAATACTGCTTAGCGCTGTGATGTGAGGTTCAGCAGGGTCACAGCCTCAGGGAAGAAGCTCTTCCTGAGCCTGCTGGTGCGGGACTGGAGGCTCCTGTAGCACCTACTGGATGGGAGGAGAGTAAAAAGTCCATGGTTAGGGTGAGATGCATCCTTGATAATGCACCCTTATCTAAGAAAATATGTGCTTGTATTGGAGAGGGTCCAGAGAAGGTTCACGAGAATTACTCCAGGATTGAAAGGTTTAACGTATGAGGAGTGTTTGATGGCTCTGGGCCTGTACTCACTGCAGTTTAGAAGAATGAGGGGGGAAATCTCATTTAAACCTATCAAATATTGATAGGTATAGATAGAGTGGATGTGGAGAGGATGTTTCCTATAGTCGGGGAGTCTAGTACAAAGGGCACAGCCTCAGAATAGCAGGATTTAGAAGATGATGAGGAGGAATTTCTTTAGTCAGAGAGTAGTGAATCAATGGAATTCATTGCAACAGATGGCTATGGAGGGCAAGTCACTGGGTATATTCAAAAAGGAGGTTGATAGGTTCTTGATTAATCAGGGCATCAAAGGTTACGGGGAGAAGGCAGAAAAACGGGGTTGAGAGGGATACTAAATCAGTATGATGGCATGGAGGAGCAGAATCAATGGACTGAATGGCCTAATTCTGCTCCTATGCCTTATGGTCTTAAGACATGGTGTTACACGGCCAGGCAAGTGTTGGCCATATCGCATTTTAAGTAGTCCACAATATTGAAAGACCACACCCAAAAGGGCAGACAACCAGTGTGCAAAAGAGAAGAAACTGTGTAAATACAAAAGAAAAAAATGAAATAATAATAATAATAAATATCAAGAACATGAGATGAAAAGTCCTTGAAAATGAGTCCATAGGTTGTGGGAACAGTTCAATGATGGGGCAAGTTAAGTGAAGTTATCCCCTCTGGTTCAAGAGCCTGATTGTTGAGGGGTAATAAATGTTCCTGAACCTGCTGGTGTGGGTCCTGAGGCTTGTGTACCTTCTTCCTTAAGGCAGGAGCAAGAAAAAAACATAGTCTGGGTGGTGGGAGTGTCCTTGATGACAGATGCTGCTTTCCTGTGATAATGTTCCGTGTAGTTGTGCTCAATGGTGAGGAGGGCTTTACCTGTGATGGACTGGGCTGGATCTACTACTTTTTGTAGCATTTTCTGTACAAGGGCATTGGTGTTTGCATACCAGGCTATGATGCAACCAGTCACTTAACTCTCCAGCACACATCTATAGATGTCTGTCAAAATTTTAGCTGTCATGCCAAATCTTCATAACTTCTAAAGAAGTAGAGGCACTGCCATGCTTTCTTCATAGTTGCATTTGTGTGCTGGGCCAAGGTCAGATCCTCTGAAAGGATAACATAAAGGAATTTAAAGTTGCTAATCCTCTCCACCTCTGATGATGGACCTCCAGTTTTCCTCAGACTAAATTCAATAATCAGTTCTTTGGTCTTGCTGACATTGAGTGACAGGTTGTTGTGGCACCATTCAGCCAGATTTTCAATCTCCCTCCTGTATGTTGATTCATCACTACCTTTGATTTGGCCCACAACACTGGCATCATCAACAAAGTTATATGTGGTATTAGAGCTGTGCTTTGCCTCACAGTCATAAGTGTAAAGCGAGTAGAGCAAGGGGTTAAGCATGCAGCCTTTTGATACACTTGTACTGATGGTGATTGTGGAGGAGATGTTGATGCCAATCCAAACTGACTGGGGTCTGCAAGTGCGAAACTTGAGGTTCCAGTTGGAGATATTGAGGCCAAGGTCTTGAAGTTTATTGATTAGTTTTGAGGGGATGATGGCATTGAATGCTGAGCTGTAGTTGATAAAGAGCATCCTGAGGTATGCAACTTTGCTGTCCAGATGTTCCAGGGTTGAGTGAAGAACTAATAAAATGGCACATGCTGTTGACGGACTTTTTAAAATCGTAAACCAGCGGGTTGTTGTTATGTCTCCCACTCGCTGTAAAAATGGGGGACACCTCCCTCTCCTTTATCAGGGAAAGAAAGAACATGTGGGTTGCCGAATGCCGGATGAATTGCGGTAGTCTTTGGGGTAACTGCAAGGTCTGTCTCTTTGCTATCACTTAGCTCTCACGTTTGTGCTCAGTAGCGGGTGTGCTTTTGTTTTGCTGGTGGGGGGAGGGGGGATTGTTGCTCGCCGCCGCTTATGCACGGGAGGGGGGAGCTGGGGGGGGTACTTTGGGGTTCTCACGTCTAACTGTCATTCATTCTTTGGGGCATTTCTCTGTTTTCATGGATGTTTTGCAAAGAAAAAACATTTCAGGATGTATATTGTATACATTTTTCTGACATTAAATTGAACCTTTGAACCTGTTGTGCCATTCAATATTCCAGGTTGGGGGGAAAAAAAAGTGTGATATGACCAAAACAGGTGAATCCAAGCACCACAGAGTTTATAATGAAGAACAGACCCCCACTTTTTGCCTTTCAGCAAATCAGCAGTTCAGTCCATCCTCTTTGTAGCAAGAAATCCTCGGGTCTAATCGCCGAATCCAGCATGTTCAGAGTGAGCCATGTCTCTGTGAAGCAGAAAATGCAGCAACTCCTCATTTCCATCAAATACAGCAATCTTGCCCTTAGGTCCTCAATCTTGTTCTTCAGCAACTGTACAGTTGCTGACAAGATGCCTGGTCGAGGAACATTCATTGTTTGGTGTTCCACCCAGGCTTGAAGTCCTCCCCTCCTCCCTCAGGCCATGGTGATGAACCTTCATTTGCTTAAAGGTGCCGTACCTGCATGCTTAGCAGTGAAGTCCACCAAGTCTTTCAGAAGATTGTGAAATCACTAGTTCATTAAGATAGTTCAAAAGTATGTTGTTTAAAGGAAAATTAAAGGCTGCAGATTTCAGTGAGTACAATTCAGAAGAGGTATATTTATAAGCTTTGTAAGCAGCTTGCAACATGGCACTGTGGTTCACCAGTGCCATCTTGGCCAGTATTATTTATTTATTTATTATTACAAGTATTTTTTCTACTTGCATAGTTTATCTTCTTTTGCACATTGGTTATTTGTCAGTCTTTGCTTGTGTGTAGTTTTTCATTGATTCTATCGCATTTCTTTGTTAATAAGACCATAAGACATAGAAGCAGAATTAGGCCATTTGGCCCATCGAGTCTGCTCCACCATTCCACGATGGCTGATCCCTTTCTCCCCCTCCTCAGCCCCACTCCCCAGCCTTCTCCCTATAGCCTTTGATGCTGTGTCCAATCAAGAACCTTTCGAGCTCTGCCTTAAATATGCCCAATGACCTGGCCTCCACAGATGCCTGTGGTAATGAATTCCATAAAATTCACCACCCTTTGGCTAAAGAAATTTCTCACATCTCAGTTTTAAATGGATGCCCCTCTATCCTGAGGTTGTGCTCTGTTGTCCTGAGCACACCGCCCCCCCCCCCCCCGCCACCATTGGATACATCCTTTCCACATCTACTCTGTCTAAGCCTTTCAATATTCGCAAGGTTTCAATGAGATTCCCCCTCATTATTCTAAATTCCTGCGAGTACAGACCCAGAGCTATCGAACATTCCTTGTATAATAGACCTTCCCGGAATCTTCCTTGTGAATCTCCTCTGAACCCTCTCCAATGCCAGCACATCTTTGCTTAGATAAGGAGCCCAAAACTGTTCGCAATACTCAAGGTGAGGCCTCAGCAGTACCTTATAAAGCCTCAGCATCACATCCTTGCTCTTGTATTCTAGATACCTTGAAATGAATGCTATCATTGCATTTGCCTTCCTCACCACCAACCTTTAGGGCGTTCCCTACACAGACTCCAAAGTCCCTTTGCATCTCAGATTTTTGGATTTTCTCCACGTTTAGAAAATAGTCTGCACATTTATTTCTACTACCAAAATACATGATCATGCATTTTCCAACACTGTATTGCATTTGCCACTTTCTTGCCCTTCTCTAAGTCCTTCTGCAGCCTACCTGTTTCCTCAACACTAATCTCCACCATACCATCTGGAAACTCGGCAGCAAAGCCACCTATTCTATTATCTAAATCATTGGTATACAGCATTAGAAGAAGCGGTCCCAACACCAACTACTGTGGAGCACCACTAGTCACCGGCAGCCGACCAAAAAAGGATCCTTTTATTCCCACTCACTGCCTCCTACAAATCAGCCAGTGCTCTAAGCATGCTAGTAAATTTCCTGTAATGCCATGGGCTCCTAACTTGATAAACAGCCTTACGTGTGGCACCTTATCAAATGCTTTCAGAAAGTTCAAATATACAACATCCACTACATCCCCTTTATCTATACTACTTGTAATCTCCTTAAAGAATTCTAACAGGTTAGTCAGGCAAGGTCTTTCTTTAAGGAAACCATTCTGACTTTGTCCTACCTTGTCCTGTGTCACCAAGTACTCCACTCCATAACCTCACCCTTAACAATTCACTCCAACACCTTCCCAACCACTGAGGTCAGGATAACCAGTCTATAGTTTCCTTTCTGCTGCCTTCCTCCTTTCTTAAAGAATGGAGAGACATTTGCAATTTTCCAGTCTTCTGGGACCATGCCAGAGTTCAATGGCTTTTAAAAGATCATTACTAATGCCTCCGCAATCTCTACCGCTGCTTCTTTCAGAATCCTAGGGTGCAATTCATCTGGTTCGGGTGATTTATGTACCCTCAGGCCTTTCAGCTTTTTGAGCACCTTCTCCCCGTAATAATAACTGTACTCACTCCTCTTCCCTCACACCCTTCAATATTAGATTAGATTCAACTTTATTGTCATTGTGCCGAGTACAGATACAAAGCCAATGAAATGCATTTAGCATCTGACCAGAAATGCAAAGAATAGTGTTATTTACAAAATAACTGCGAATAAAAAGTGCTACAGCACACAGATATAAAAGTACTGAGACAGTATAATACGGATGCAATACTGCTTAGCGCTGTGATGAGAGGTTCAGCAGTGTCACAGCCTCAGGGAAGAAGCTCTTCCTGTGCCTTCTAGTGCGGGAGCGGAGGCTCCTGTAGCGCCTACCGGATGGGAGGAGAGTAAAAAGTCCATGGTTAGGGTGAGATGCATCCTTGATAATGCTTTTCGCCCTGCCCAGGCAGCGTTTATGGTAGATGTTCTCAATGGTGGGCAACTGGGTGCCGATAATCCGCTGGGCAGTCTTCACCACACGCTGGAGTGCTTTGCAGTCCGATACAGGACAATTGCTATACCACACTGAGATGCAGTTGGTGAGTACGCTCTCAATGGTACAGCGGTAAAAGTCCGTCAGTATCCTGGGACAGAGGTGAGCTTTCTTCATGCTCAATATTTGACACATTGCTAGTATCTTCCACAATGAAGACTGATGCAAAATACTCACTTAGTTCACCTGCAATCTCCTTGTTCTCCGTTATTTCTCCGGTCTCATTTTCTAGCAGTCCGATATTCCCTCATCTCCCTTTTATTTTTTACATTTTGTTTCATAGCTTGCTTTCATATTTTATCTTTTCCCTCCTAACGATTCTTTTAGCTGCTCTCTGTAGGGTTTTAAAAGCTTCCTAAATCCTCTGTCTTCCCACTAGTTTTTGCTTTGTTGTATGCCTTCTTTTGCTTTTACATAAGCATTGACATCCCTTGTCAGCCATGGTTGTACAATTTTTGCCATATGAGTATTTCTTTGTTTTTGGAATACATCTATCCTGCACTTTCCTCATTTTTCCCAGAAACTCATGTCATTGCTGCTCTGCTATCATCCCTGCCAGCAGCTCCTTCCAATTTACTTTGGCCAACTCCTCTCTCATACAACTGTAATGTTCATTACTCCACTGAAATACTGCTACATCAGACTTTACTTTCTCCCTATTAAATTTCAAGTTGGACTCAATCATATTGTGATCACTGCCTCCTAAGGGTTCTTCTACCTTAAGCTCCTTGATCACCTCCAATTCATTACATAACACCCAATCCAGTACTGCTGATCCCCTAGCAGGCTCAATGACAAACTGCTCTAAAAAGCCATCTTGTAGGCATTTAATAAACTCACTCTCTTGGGATCCATTTCCAACCTGATTTTATAACATTGCCCTTTTGGCATGCCTTTTCTATTTCCTGTTGCAATCTGTGGACACATCCCATCTACTGTTGCAAGGCCTGTATATAACTGCCATCAGGGTCCTTTTACCCTTGCAGTTTCTTAACTTAACCCCCAAGGACTCAACACCTTCCAATCCTATGTCACATCTTTGTAATGATTTGATGCCATTCTTTACCAGCAGAGCCACGCCACCCCCTCTGCTGACCATCCTCTCCCTCCGATACAACGTGTAACCTTGGACATTCAGCTCCCAACAACAACCATCCTTCAGCCACGATTCAGGGATGGCCATGTCATACCCAACAATCTGTAAAAGTGCAATAAGATCATCCACCTTATTTCTTATACTCAGTGCATTGAGATATAACACTGCATTTGCTACCCTTTTTGATTCTGCATCCCTAATGCACTGATACTCACCCTGCTGTCTGCAACTTTGTCCTATCATCTGTCTGCCCTTTCTGACAGACTGACTGCATGCTATTTTTGCTTTTTTTTTTTTTTACCAACCATCCTATCCTGAGTCCCTTCATTCCGGTTCCCACCTCCCTGCAAAATTAGTTTAAACCCACCCCGACAGCTCTATAAACCTGCCCATGAGAATATTGGTTCCCCTTGGGTTCAGGTGTAACCCATCACTTTTGAACAGGTTATACCTCCCCCATAAGAGATCCCAATGATCCAAGAACCGGAAGCCCTGCTCCTGCACCAGCTTCTCAGCCACCCATTAATTTGCCAAATCATCCTGTTTGTACCCTCACTGGCACCTGGCACAGGCAGCAATCCAGAAATTACTACCCACGAGGTCCTGCTTCTCAGCTTTCTACCTAGCTCTCTAAATGCTCTTTTCAAGACCTCTTTACTTTTCCTTCATCTGTCATTGGTACCAATATGTACCAAGACATCGAGCTTCTCTCCCTCCCTCTCCAAAATTTTGTGGATGTGATCCAAGATATCCCTGACCCTGGCATCTGGGAGGCAACATACCATCTGGGTGTCCCGCTCACATCTACAGAATCTCCTGTCTGTTCCCCTGATTATCGAGTCCCCCATCACTACCACTTGTTCCCCTCTTCTCCCTCTTTCCCTTCTACACCTTGGACTTATGCTCAGTGCCAGTAACCCGGTTTCAGAAGGTCATCCCCACAACAATATCCAAAATGGTCTACTTATTATTGAGGGGAACGGCCACAGGGGTGCTCTGCACGAACTGCCTATTCACATTTCCATTTCTCCTGACAGTCACCCAGCTACTTGCCTCCTGCAACTTCGGGTGACTACTTCCCTGTAACTCTGATCGATTATCTCCTCACTCTCTGGTACAAGCTGAATGCCTGCAAGAAAATGAATCTGAGTGTAGTATATGGTGACATATAATACTTAGATAATAAATTTACTCTAAGGGTCGGTAAAGACTCAATAGTCTGTGCTGCGGTAAGAGAATATAAGTCACACATGAAAGACTTTGGAGCCTAACCTTAAAAAGCAAGTTGTATAGTAAAAAAATTCCCAAAATTTCAAAACCAGACCAGGAATGCAAATGTACACAAGGGATAACTCATAGACTGGCTATTAAATTATACATCAATAGAAAGAACAAAGTGAGAACTTCATGAGTAGAGAGAATTTGAAATTCATATAAGTGAGTTTTATCAAAGTTTAAAAAAAACAAGAGTGTATTACCCTAAAGAGATGAAAGTCCTCTGCATTGCACACTCCCAAGCTATCCCCAAGCCAGGTCATTTCTGTGAAATAGAGGTATGTTAAGTGTTTAGTAGATCAATTTTATATCATGAGTATATCCTTATCACACAAACTTAAACGAAGGTCTGCTTAGAATTCTTATCAATCTAGAAATATACTGAACGTGGTAGATTTTGAGGGGAACCAAGGCATCTTCAAAGTAATATCACTGAAGAGCTTGTACTTGAGAAATGAGAAGGTACCCAAATTGAACAATTTCTCGAGACTTGGTAGGCTACACTGTAGGGTTCTAAAAGAGATGGCTCCAGAAATAATGTTTCCATTAATCATTGTCTCCCTAAATTCCTCAGATTCTGTGTCTAAATTCCTCAGACACAGTAAATTGAAGGGTAGCAGATGTGACACATTATTTAAATGGAGAAAAGATGTTGGTAATTAGTCTGACAGTATGACATGTCATTGACAAAACACCGGAATCCATCACTAAGGATAAGTTAACATGGCACTTAGAATATCACAATAAACAGTGACAGCAAGGCCATTAAAAAGAGAACCATGTTTAAAAATCTAACAGTATTTTACTAATGTAACTAGCTGGACATAAGGGTATATCAGAATTGTGTAAAATATCTGCTTTTTGAAAGTTGGGGTAAGCACAATAGGTTGTTATTGGAAAAATGGCTCATAGCATTGGGGGTAATACTTTACCATGATTGCAGGATTGGTTAAAGGACCAAAAATGAAACAGAAATAACATAGTTGTTTTTAAGTTGCCAATTTCTAACCAGTGGGCTGCCACAGGGATTAGTGCTGAGGAGCACAGCTATTTTCAATTTACCATAATAATGAAAAGACAGAATATAACGTACCCACACTCATGCTTGATAGGTAGAAATGTTGGAACTTTCTACCTGGAAGAGTGGTGATGCAGTAATTGAGCATATTCAAAGGTGAGATTTTTGAACATTAAGGAATCAGGAGCTAGGAATCCAAAGAGCAAAGCAAACTTGAGCATAGTCTTGGCCATAATGAACCAGCCATTCTGAAGAGCAAGAAGATTTGTGAAGCCATATGGCCTATACCCATTATTCCAGACATGCATATCTATTGAATCTTGCATCTCTTAATTTCTCACTACACTCATTTTGCAGGAAGTGTCCAAATAAAAATCAGAACTCTAACAATTGTCTTCAAAAAAGCCATTCTGAGAATATTCAAAATATTAAATAGATAATGTTCAGAGAACTGAAAAATGAAAAACATTGAAACTCTAATGCTATGGACTATAAAGTTCTACTCCACGATAACAGTCAGGAAAATTAGGAAAACTTCCTACGTTTTATTACAAGTTCTGTTCCATGGTCCTGCATGGATTGATAATGTAGCTCTTCAAATTTTCTTTTGAGTCGTGGATCAAAGCTATAAAACAAACACAAATTATTTGATTATTTTACTTTCCTGAGAGACTAGCATAGTGATATCGGATATTTAAATTGCAGAAAACATTAACAGCAAAGCAAATCAATACCTCATTAAAAGTTATAAGTCAGTAGTACATCAAGTTTGTAAAGACTCTGTCCCTGCAGGCCTCTTGGTTACAAACTGCCTTAGTGCAATAATGTGAGGTTAAAGTTCCCAACAATTTGCATATGAAACAGGATGCAAACACCAACAGCTTTTGTTCTACATTGATTTTGGAAAGATCCCAAGTGACTGGAAAACCACAAATATATCACACCTGCACCCTCTATCAAGAAAGGAGAGAGAAAGCAGGAAACTGTAGGCCAGGTGGGAAAATACTGGAATACTTTAACAAGGAATTAATAATGAGATCTAACACAACAATGTAAGAAATTGATGCAGGATTAAGTTATTCAGCCCCTTGCACCTGCGCCACCTTCCTGTACTAAATCATATTCTTTATTCCCTTAACATCCAAATATATATTGACCTCTGCTTCAAGTATGCCAAGCAATCCTGCACAACTCTCTTGGGTGAAGGATTAAAAAAACTCACTGCTCGCTGGTTGAATAAATTTCTTTACAACTCAAGTTTTCAATGACTTACCTTTTATTTTTGCGGTAGGTGACCAGTCTACATGCCCTGTTAAGTCCCCTCATCTAAATGACTGATATTATTGTGAACAGTTGGGATCCCAGCACAATTTGTATTGCACGTGACAAGCCACAGCAATTTAAGTTGAAAATGCTCTATTTATTCTTACTGTTTGATTTAATATTCCAATTACACCGCCTCTCATTCTTCTAAGCTCTAGTCTACTTACTTCTTAGGATAATCTCCAATATTAGCAACGAGTTTGGTGAACCTATCGAAAATACATCCTTCCTTAGATATAAACACTGGACATATACGCTATATTCTAGTCTACCCAGGAGCTTTTATAATTTCATTAAAATATCTTTTACATTGAAACCCTGTTGTAATAATCCTGTTTACTGCACCTGCACATTAACTTTCAGTGACTCATAAAAGGACACCGAGATTTCTTTCAACATCAGCACTTGAGTTGTACAATTTAGTATGTTTCACATTTTGTCACATTATAACACAGGGTTCACCTCTGACCCCCTTCGCAACTCCTTCAATCTTTTAAAATACAAAATATTAGCAAACATTTCATAAATTGCAAGAACACTGAAGTATGAACATTGAGTACCTGATGCATAACCATTCTAAGATCTGGAGTCTGTCCTCTCCCGGCGTGCATAGTAACTGAATAACTGTATCTGAATCATCCTCTTGGATTTCTTCCACAAATGGGCACTTCACATCCTAAAAGAATATCACAAACATCAGGAAAGGACAAGGAGAACTTAAAATACTGGAGGTACTCAGCAAATCATGCATCATCTATGGAGGGGAATTAAACTTGATGATATTGTTAAACAATGGAAGTCTGAAAGTCCTTTCAACACATAAAATATCCAAAAATAATACATTTCTATGTTATTTCATTAATTCATAGGAAGTCCATTTTAGTTAAAGTGAAAATTAATGATGATAAACTATACATCTATTTTACACTTCACATTTAGTTTGTTATTGTTTTATATAGAGTCAGTGGATATTGTTCATTTGGATTTTCAGAACACCTTTGAAAAGGTGCCACACATGAGGCTGTTTAACAAGACAAGAGCCCATGGCAATACAGGAAAGATACTAGGGTAGTTAGAAGATTGATTGACTAGCAGGAGGCAAAGAGTGGGAATAAAGGGGCCTACTCTGGTTGGCTGCCAGTGACTACTGGTGTGCCACAGTGGTCAGTGTTGGGACTTTTGTCACATTATATGTCAATGATTTGGATGACAGAATTGATGGCTTGGTGGCCAAGTTTGCAGACGATTCAACATAGGTGGAAGGACAGGCAGTATTAGGGAAGTAGGGAGTCTGCAGAAGGACTTGGACAAATTGGGAGAATGGACAAATAAGTGGTGGATGGAATAGAGTGTAGGGAACTGTATGGTCATGCACCTTGTAAAGGCATCCATTAGTCTTGCGAGACTATGGATCTGCGCCTGGAAAGTCTTCACTCTCCAGGGCGCAGGCCTGGGCGAAGTTGTATGGAAGACCAGCAGTTGCCCATGCTGCAAGTCTCCCCTCTCCATGACACCAATGTTGTCCAAGGGAAAGGCATTAGGACCCATACAGCTTGGCACCAGTGTCGTCGCAGAGCAATGTGTGATTAAGTGCCTTGCTCAAGGACACAACACTCTGCCTCGGCTAGGGCTCGAACTCACGACCTTGGCCATGCACCTTGATAGAATAATGACATAGACTATTTTGCAAATTCAGAAGTCAGAGGTTTAAACAAACTTGGGAGCTCTAGTACAGGATTTCCTAAAGGTTAACTTGCAGGTTGAGTTGGTGGAAAGGAAGGGAAATGCGATGTTAGCATTCATTTCAAGAAGAATATAAAAGCAAGGATGTAATGCTGAAGCTTTATAAGGTATTGGTCAGACTGCATTTGGAATATCGTGAGCAGTTTTGGGCCCCTTATCTAAGAAAGGAAATGCTAGCATTGGAGAGGGTCCAGAAGAGGTTCACGTGAATGAAAGGGTTAACATATGAGGAGCATTTGATGGCTCTGGGTCTGTATACGCTGGAGCTTACAAAAATCTAATTGAAACCGATAGAGTGGAGGTGGAGGGGATGTTTCCAATCGTGAGGAAGTCTAAGACCAGAGGGCACAGCCTCTGAATACAAGGACATCCCTTTAGAACAGAATGAGGAGGAATTTCTTTAGCCAGAGGGTGGTGAATTGGAATTCATTGCCACAGTCAGTCGTGGAGACTTAGTCACTGGGTATACTTAAAGCGGAGGTCGATAGTTTCTTGATTAATCAGGACATCAAAGGTTAAGGGGAGAAAGGAGAATAGGGTTGAGAGGGATAATTAATCAGCCCTGATGTAACGGTGGAGCAGACTCAATGGGCAGAACGGCCTAACTATGCTCCTATGCCTTATGGTCTTAAAAAGTGCACCAAATCTATGTATGTGCAGGTGCAATGAAAAACTCACTTGCTGCAGCAGTGACATAAGCTGCGACATATAGTAGCACATAAGCAACATTCACAAGAAAAAAAACATAAATTATATACAATATTTACATGAAAGGCCACAATTAGAACAAAAAATACCTTTCAGTGCAAAGTAATCAAAGTATTCATGGTGTTGTAGTGATTAGGGTTCGGCTGAATGGACCGAATGGTTGAAAGGGAGGTAGCTGATCATTGAAATACCATTCAGTACTTCAGAATATTCAATTTCAAGATCAACATTCAAGATTATTTATTGTCATTCATTAGTACACAAGTGTAAAGGAGAATAAAATGATTGTTACTCTGGATCCGATGCAGCATTAAAAAAAACACAATAAACATAAAGAGCAGAATAAATATAAATACTTAAAAGATTAGCTTATATACATAAACTGATTGCATGTATTGTACATAAAGTGACTCTACATACAGGAGTATCTGTATATATGGTGATTCTGACAGGAAATTATAAAGTAGTGATGGCGGGGGTGGGTTAGTGGGTGGAGGTGTTGATCAGTGTGATAGCTTGGGGGAAATAACTGTTTTTGAGTCTCGTGGTCCTGACAGCATCCACGCATAGCCTCTTCCCTGATGGGAGTGGGGCAAACAGTCCATGAGCAGGGTGGGTGGGATCCTTCATGATATTGCTGGCACCTTTCTGCATGCACGTCCTTGATGGCAGGTAGGCTGGTGATGCATTGGGCAGCATTAACTATGCGCTGTAGAGCCCTCCTGTCAGCTGCAGTGCAGCTTCTGTACCACACAGTGATTTATGGATAAGCTAACTTTTTGTTATGCAAATATGAAAAGTAAATTAATAAGTAATATCGCAAAGTAAATCAATAAATTATTTTCACTACCAAGCACCTGACATTCACACCAGAGTGTACCAGAGTTCACTCCATTAATTCAGCACGTGACATGGCAATTCTATTGTAAACATGACTGTCCATACAATATGTTATCAAGAGGTGATATAGTCAGCAACATAAAAGCCCATGCTTGTCGAACATTCTGGCCCAGATGGACACACTTATCACATTCACATAGAGGAACATGCTAAGATCTCAGTGGAAAAGTACAAAGTTAACAAATAAAAATTCAACAGCATCGACTTTAGTAACCTTATTAACCCTCCACTGCCATCAACGGAATACACTCCATTGAGGCAGGAGACCAGATTACACCAATTCAGGATTTGAGACCGATTAACACACCACTAATTCGGTACTTAAGACTACATGAATTTGAGGATAAAGTACCAACTGAAGGAGGAAGATGCTGGAGGCCCATAAGCCAATCCTCATTAGAGAAATGGAGGTGGAGGTGGTCAGTAGCTTTAAATTACTTGGCCTTCACAAACAGAGGATCTGTCTTGGGACCAGCACATACATGTCATTGCAAATTAGGCACAATAGCACTTCTACTTTCTTAGAAGTTTGCACAGATTTAACTTTTTAATTTCTATAGCTGCACTGTGGAGAGTATCCTAACTGGTTGCATTGCAGCCTGATATGGAAATATCAATGACCAGGAATGGAAAAGGCTAAAGAAAGTGGAGGATGCAGTCCAGTCTATCACAGGCAAAGCCCTCCCATTATCAAGTACACTTACATGGAGCATTCCCATACGAAAGCAGCATCCATCATTAAAGACCCCCATCATCCAGGCTATGCTCTATTCTCATTACTACCATCGAACAGGAGGTACAGAAGGCTTAGGTCTCATAACACCAGGTTCAGGAACAGTTAGTACTCTACAACCACCAGGAACCAGCATGGATAACTTCACTCACCTTAAGACTGAACTGTTTCTATGACTTTTCTGTACAGCTTTTCATAAGTACTATTATATTTCTTCCCCTTTTGATGATGAACTTGCATTGAATGAACATCCTCCACTAATTCAGATTTGACTCCTGGCTATACTCCATTAATTTAGGATTTAGCAGACCACACCCAAATAAACTGCGTCATGAAACTCCACCAGATTATGTTCCACTAATGTCATAATTTAACACTGCACTTTACACAGCACCTTCAAACCCTCTCTGATGAGCTACCTACAGTACATAAAACCATTATTAGATTACCAGGAGACATGACAGGGTAGTTGCTGAGAAGTTTCCACCAGTGGGGGAAGTCTCAAACAAGACATCGTCACAAGGCTACGATCACATAATATTAAGGTGCATAGGTGCAGCATCTCTGTATTTCAGTGCCACAGTCGCGTAGCAGTTAGCACGTTATTATTTCAGCTTGAGGCGTCAAAGTTCGGAGTTCAATTCTGACATCACAGTAGGCAGTCTATACGTCCTCCCCGAGGAATGTGTGGATTTTCTCCGGGTCCTCTGATTTCCTCTCACAGTCCAAAGATGTAGCAGTTATTAGGTTCATTGTAAATTGTCCCATTATTAAGCTCGAGCTAAATTGGGGGAGTGCTCGGCAGTGTGGCTCTAAGGGCCAGAAGGGCTTATTCCACGCTGCGTCTCGAATTTCTAAACCCCAGAGTTGTTTTGGCTTGATCATAAGAAGTATTTCAGGGGAAGGTAAATATTTTTATTGAAAACGGGGACATTCAGGGCAATGTAAAACTGGTAAAGGGATTTTAAAAAAATTATTTAGAATTACAATGTGAACAAGCACTATCGGCCCTTTGAGCCACACTGCCCAGCAACCCACATTTTTCTTCCTTTGTGCTAATGGCGACTTGCACCTATCAGGAAGGTGCATTACTGCCACTTATTGTAATGGAGTATGAAGGGAGCTATGGAGGGGATCAGATCCTACCTCCCAACCTATTTTAATTAAAAAGTTCACCAGGCTCAAATGCAACTTAACCATCCCTGCTTCAGGTGCCAGAAAAGTAGACACCCCAAGATCTACCCAACAATTCCCTCAACAGCTTCCCCAGTTCCAATGAATATCTGTGGTACACTATGATCACATGCTCAACCAAAAATCACACCACTCATTCTTACTATGCTTACCAACAAATGCCAAAGTGGAGTGCAAATTCAAATGTCCAAACATTAGTCTCACCAAGCACACATCTTCCTTCCCAAAAGGAGCCCTGCTGAACTGATGGAAACAACTTGTAATACTATGTCCCTGTCCCACTCCTATCCCAGAATTTCTGCCATTTCCCAACCCCAGCCAACCTAATAAAGGATTTAGCTTCATACTTTCCCATATTAACTAATATATCTACCTCCAACTTAGTAAGTGTCTGTTTTGCTATAACATCAGCCCATTCATTACTCAAGACGCCCACATGTGCTAATACCCAACAAAACTGTACCACTATTCCCACACTCTCCAGAACATATAGATTATAACACACTTCCATCAACAGATCAGGTCTCCTTGAATGCTTTGATTCCAAACTCTGCAATACGGAACACAAGAGTCCTGATCAAGGTCTTGGCCCGAAACGTCGACTGTTTATTCATTTCTATAGATGTGGCCTGACCTGCTGAGTTCCTCCAGCATTTTGCGTGTGTGTGTGTTGCCTCTGCAGTATGAGCAACCCTGTTTGTCGTAACTTGTTCAACCAACCTGTCAACCTCTTCCGTAACTCAACATTAAACCAGGGGATAAATATCCATGAGCCCGCCAGGTTATGAACTGGGTCTTTAAAGATGGGCAAAAAGGAAAAAGACGGCTGCCATAAATGACCAGACACTCTCACCACCCACAAGACCCTGTTTATCCTCCAGCAAAGGCAAATCTATCTGACATCTGTTAATTCAGCAACCCATCGATTTGTCGGTAACCTAATCACGGGACAATTTACAATGACCAATTAACCTACTAACCGGTACGTCTTTGGACCGTGGAAAGAGACCAGAGCACCCGAGGGGAACCCGCACATTTGACGGGGGGCGGGGGAGCGTAATAAACTTGCTTACAGACGACGCCGGAAATTAACTCCGACGTCCCATAGCGTCGCGCAAACCGCTACGATACCGTGGCGCCCAATTGTTTGGGGTATGACTAGCGCGGCAGGCTGGACAGGCCGAGTGATCGACTCCTGCTCTGATTTTATGTTATGCTCCTTTGCTCCCTACGCACTGAACTGCCGCCTGTACCCCTCGAGTTCCTGGGACCGGCAGGCTCTGGGCCCAATCCTGCCTCCGGGGGCTGCAACTCTTCCACAGTAACAGCGACCCTGCCACGGGCTGCCTCCCACATTAATGCCAATGCTTCCTACGTTCCTTTGCCCTCACCATCAGTCTCTGCAACACCCGTAATCCCAGTTGTTTCTCGCTCAAACCTGCCGCCATCGTGAGCCGCACAATTACATTCAGCCGCCTTCAAACATATCCGCCCATTGGCTAGTGTGCCTGTCCTTCACAGGCTCTAAGAGGTGATTGGTTCTTCCATCTGTCAATTATTTGTTCTCGCCCTTAACTGGGTGGTCTTGGATATGATCACGCATGCGTTCTCTCTTTATTTTAAACTTGACGAGTGTCTGTAAATTAATTGATGAAGAGATATTGGATTATCCCAGAGACCGCATTTACCAAAAACAACCTTATAAAGGGCTATTACTAAAAATGATTTTAACTATATCTCTTCCCACCCTGTCTCCTGTAAAAATGCTATTCCCTCTTCTCAGTTCCTTCATCCCCGCCGCATCTGTTCCCAGGATGACGTTTTCCTTTCCCGGACATCAGAGATGTCCTCCTTTCTCAAAGAACGGGGTTTCCCTTCCTCCACCTTTGACGCTGCCCTCACCAACATCTCCTCCTTTTCCCGGGCATCTTCCCGCCGCCTTAACGGGGACAGAGTGCCACTTGTTTCCCCTCCCTATGAGATTCCGCATCCAGTACATCATTCTCCGCTACTTCCGCCATCTTCAGCGGGATCCTACCACCAAACTCATCTTTACCTCCTCCCACGCCCCACTCTTTGCTTTCCACAGGGATCAATCCCTCTGTGATTCTCTTGTCCGTTCATCCCTTCTCACTGATCTCCCTCCTGGCACCCCTGCAGGCGACAGAAATGACACACCTGCCCAATTGCCTCCTCCCTTACCTCCATTCAGTGCCCCAAACAGTCCTTCCAGGTGAGGCAACACTTCACCTGTGAGCTCTTGGGTTCATCTATTGTATCTGGTGCTGCCAATGTGGCCTCCTCGACATTGATGAAAGCGGACAAAAATTGATGGACCACTTTGTCGAGCACCTCCGCTCTATCTACCAAAAGTGAAATTTCCCAGTGGCCAACCATTTCAATTCCTATCCCCATTCCCGTTCCAACATGTCGGTCCAAGGCCTCCTCTTTTAACACAATGAGACCTCTCTCAGAGAGGTGGAGCAACACCTCACATTCTGTCTAGGTAGCCTCCAACCTGATGGCATGAACATTGATTTCCCTTTCCATTATTTTTCCCCACTCTGGCCTCTTACCTCTTCTCCTCACCTGTCTATCACCTCCCCCTGGTGCCTCTCCTTCTTCCCTTTCTCCCATGGTCCATTCTCCTCTCCTATCAGATTCCTTCTTCTCCAGTCCTTTACCTTTCCCATCCACCTGGTTTCACCTATCACCTCCTAGCTAGTTCTCCTTTCTCTCCCCCCACCTTTTTATTCCAGTATCTTCCTCCTTCCTTTCCAGTTCTGAAGGAGAGTCTCGGCCCAAAACATTGACTGTTTATTCATTTCCATGGATGTTGCCTTACCTGCTGAGTTCCTCCAGCATTTTGTGTCTGTTCCTCTGGCTTCCCAGCATCCGCAGAATCTTTTGTGCAATTGAATTCAGGTTCTGCTAGGGAGTGTGGTTTAGCTACACAGGAAGGGAGAAGAATAATATTATATAACAATATGAACTCTTTAGACCACAATGGAACATGTTTGGTTCCAATTGTGTTCTTTCTTGTACAACTTATATGAATATTGTGTCTCTAACGCAGGGGTTCCTAACCTTTATGAAGTAGACCAATATCATTAGGAATACAGTGTCATAAGGTGGTGTTGGGAGCAGACCCAAGTGCAAGACACAGACACTGAAGTACTAGGAACAGGACAAGGTTTATCAAGAAAGTAAGGGGAGTCAGGAAGAAATGATGCTGGACATGGACACAGGCCCTGGACGAAACAGGGACACTGGGCCTGGGCTAGGACTAAGACGAGGAAAGCTGGACCAGGACAAGGAACTTGGAACTAGGAGCCTGGACTAGGACTCCGAGCCAGAGACTGGACAGGGACCCAGAACCTGGGTCTTGACTCGGGCTCGGACCCCGGATCTAGGCAAGGACAACACGTGGCTACAGGACTGGACATGGCTAGGCTACAGGACTAGATGTGGAACTCCTGCACAGGATGAGACACATGGACAGGTTCTTAGACGTGGCTTGGACTAGACGAGCTTCTTGGACATGGCTTGGGGGAGGAAACTCCAGGCCAGAACTTGGCTCTTGGACTAGGCTAGGCTTAGCTCAGTTAGGCCCTTGGGTACGGAGCCAGGACTCCTTCTTGGAGCGCAGGGCCAGGATGACTGCCAAGGATACTTGCCAAGGTAACTGTCAAAGATTCAGATGGGTAGAGGAAGGGAACAGTCCAGCAGGGAATCCTTCGTTTGCAGTGGTATTTATGTGCCAGCCCAAAACAAGAATCAGGTGCCTCAATTAAGGCACCCAATGGAACAAGGGAAAATAGGAAAATCTGGAATAAGGATCGATGAACTGGAATGCGGATTTCATGGACCAGACCATGACAGTATCCCCACCCCACCCCCACCCTATGGGAGCCTCCTGGCGACTGAACAGGCGCTCCAGGACTAAGGACGACCCAGGCAGGTGGGGGGGGGGGTGTATTCAACAGGAGGGAACTCAGGATGGCGAGAGTTAAACAACAGTGTCTGTGTTGCTTGGTCCATGTATGACTGGGCTGTTCTGTCATAAGGGGGCATTGGGAGCGGACCCAAATACAAGACACAGACACTGAGGTACGAGAAACAGGACAAGGTTTATCAAGAAAGCAAGGGGAGTCAGGAAGAAACGACGCTGGACATGGATACAGGCCCTGGATGAGACAAGGACACCAGGCCTGGGCTAGGACTAAGACTAGGAAAGCAGGACCAGGACAAGGAACTTGGAACTAGGAGCCTGGGCTAGGACTCTGAGCCAGAGACTGGACAGGGATCCGGAACCCAGGTCTTGACTCGGGCTCAGACCCCGGAGCTAGGTGAGGACAAGATATGGCTACAGGACTGGACGTGGAACTCCTGCACAGGATGAGGCACATGGACAAGACAAGAACACAAAGCCGTGGCTTGGACTAGACGAGGTTCCTGGATGTGGCTTGGACTAGGGACTCTAGCACAGAACGAGGGAACTCCAGCACAGGGCTGGGCTCTTGGACTAGGCTAGGCTCAGTTCTTGGACTCAGCTCAGTTAGTCCCTTGGGTACGGAGCTGGGACTCCTTCTTGCAGCGCAGGGCCGGGACCCTTTCTTGGACGCGGGGCCGGGACCCTTCCTTGGACGCGGGGCCAGGATGACTGCCGAGGTAAACTGTCAGGGATTCAAATGGGGAGGGGAAGGGAACAGTCCAGCAGGGAATCCTTGATTTGCAGAGGTATTTATGTGACAGCTCAAAACGAAAATCAGGTGCCTCAATTAAGGCACCCAATGGAACAAGGGAAAACAGGAAAACCCGGAATAAGGATTGATGAACTGTAATGCGGATTTCACGGACTGGACCATGACACCCAGCTTGGGAATCCTTGCTCTAATGTTACGTGCCTGTAATGTGCACAGGCACATAGCATTAGAGTCACTAACAAAGTTTTCCATTGCACCTTTGCATACATATACACAAGAGATACTGCAGATTTCAAGATTCAACATTCAAGATTGATTCATGTCATTTCCAATACACAAGTGTAAAAGAGAATGAAGTAATTGTTATTCCAGATCCACTACAGCACAAAAAAAACTCAATAAGATAAAGAACACAATAATAAATAAATAAATATAATATATAAGATAGCTTATATACATAGTTTGTATGTCCATAAAGTGAGACTAGGCACAGGAATATCTGTACATAAGGTGACCAGACATCCCACCTCTCCCAGAACTTCTGGGAGTCTCCCGCATATGAATAGTGGCTCCCTGATGCCCGCAAATTCTATACAATATCACGGAAATCAATTTTTTTGAGAGCGAGCGAGAGAGAGAGAGCAAGAGAGAGCGCGAGAGCGACCACGAGAGAGAGTGCGCGCGAGAGAGAAAGCGAGAGAGAGCGAGTGCGAGAGAAAGCAAGTGAGAGCGCTTGAGAGCGCGCGAGCGACCACAACAGAGAGAGAGAGCGAGAACGAGCGAGAGCGCGCCATGGCAGAGTGTTCCAAAAAAAGAAAATATAAAACGTACGTCACGCCAGACTACACTAAAGTGTAACGTTCCCCTGCCTAATAAGGGTCAAAATAATGACAGTGTCACTTGCTGCACTGTTTGCAACAGTGACTTTTCTATAGCCCATGGTGGGTTAAGGCTGTAAAAGACATGTTGAGGTGAGTTTAACAGGTGTCATTCATTCATTAGCATAGCTAACGTTATTTAAACTAGATGGCCAGCTGCTAAGAAGCTACTCTATTGCAGACATCCCACCTCTCCCGGAAGTCTCCCGCAAATTGATGGTGCTACCTCCCTGAAATGAGTTTTTGCAGGATGGGATGGCTGGGTGACTCTAACAGGAAATGATAAAATAGTGGTGGTAGCGGTGGTGGTGGATGGAGGCATTAATCAGCCTTAAGGCTTGGCGAAAGTAACTGTTTTTGAGTCTGGTGGTCCTGGTATGAATGCTATGTAGCCTACTCTGTGATGGAAGTGGGGCAAACAGTCCATGAGCAAGGTGTGTGGGATCCTTCATGATGTTGCTGGCCTTTTTCTGGCACCTTTCTGTATACATGTCCTTGATGGTGGGGAGGCTGGTGCCCATGATGCATTGGACAGTTTTGACTACCCATTCTAGAGCCTTCCTGTCCACTGCAGAGCAGTTTCCATACCATGCAGTGATGCAGTATGTTAGGATGCTCTCGACTGTGCATCTGTAGAATGACACTGATCCAGAGATCAGCTCAATCAACTAGATGCTGGAAATCTAGAATCATCATCATCATCATCAGGTGCCATGCCCAGTTTGAGCTTTGACTGCCATGGCCCACACATTCCTGTTTCGGGTCAAGTGGATCAATTCATTGGTATTCATTTCCAGTTCTCTGGCTGCTGTCTCCATCATCATTTGTCTTTGTCTTCCTCTTGCTTTCTTCCCTTCAATCTTTCCCATAGTTACTGTGCATTCTAACTCCCCTTTCCTAATCACATGTCCAGTGAAGTTACGTTGCCTTTTCATGATCTCATACATTATTTCCCTTTTTGTGTTTACTCTGTTCATGATATTCGTTTTGTCCATGATATTCTTTGCATCCTCCTCAAAAACCACATCTCTGCTGCATCAATTTGTTTCCTCATGTTACTAGATATTGTCCAACATTCTGAGCCATAAAACATAATTGGATAAACGTAACATTTCAGTACTCTGAGGCGGGTTGTCATGCCTAGTTTAGTATTGGTCAGTATACTCTTCATTCTCATAAAGGTGTCTTTTGCCATCCCTATTCTTCTTTTGATGTCCAAGTCGCACCTGCCATCTGATGTCACCCAGCTTCCTAAGTAACAAATATTCTGTACTTGTTTTATGTCTTTCCCATTTATTTTCAGCCTATAGATAGGATTCTCCTTCTTTTTGGATAACACCATACATTCTGTCTTTTTGCAGTTGATAGATAGACCCATTTTTGCACTTTCTTCAACAATTATATCGATTAATTTTTGTAGTTCTTCCTCCGTACTTGAATAGCAGACACATAATGCTGGAGAACCTCAGCTGGTCAGGCAACATCTATGGAGAGGAATGAATTGAATTGACTTTATTACTTACATCCTTCATATACATGAGGAGTAAAAATCTCTACGTTACATCTCCATCTATATGTGCAATGTACAATTTATAGTAATTTCTAATAAATAGTATGTATAACAGGACAGTCAATATAACATAGAAATACAGTTGTGTCAGCATGAATTAATCAGTCTGATGGCCTGGTGGAAGAAGCTGTCCCGGAGCCTGTTGGTCCTGGCGCTTATGCTACGGTACTGTTTCCTGAATGGCAGCAGCTGGAGCAATTTGTGGTTGGGGTGACTTGGGTCCCCAATGACCCTTGGGGCCTTTTTACACACCTGTCGCTGTAAATGTCCTGAATAGTGGGAAGCACTGGGCTGTCCACACCACTCTCTGCAGAGTCCTGCAATTGAGGGAAGTACAGCTCCCATATCAGGAAGTGATGCAGCCAGTCAGGATGCTCTCAATTGTGCCCCTGTAGAAAGTTCTTAGGTCTTGCAGGCCCATACCAAACTTCTTCAACCATCTAAGGTGAAAGAGGTACTGTTGTTTCTTTTTCACCACACAGCCGGTATGTACAGACATACTGGCTGTGTGTATGCTGAGATCCTCGGTGATGTGTATGCCAAGGAACTTAAAGCTGTTCACCTTCTCAACCCCAAATTCAATGATGTCAATAGGGGTTAGCATATCTCCATCCCTCCTGTAGTCCACAACCAGCTCCTTTGTTTTTGCGACATTGAGGGAGAGGTTGTTTTCTTGACACCACTGTGTCAGGGTATTGACTTCTTCTCTGTAGGCTGCCTTGTTATTTTTTGAGATTAGGCCAATCAATGTTTGAGTCCTGATAAAGAGTCTTGACCTGAAACATTCTCTCCATATACGCTGGCTGAACTGCTGAGTTCCTCCAGTATTTCAAGTGTGTTACTTTGCATTCATATACTTGTGCATATGGCAATTAACTCAACTTTGACTATGCATTTGACTTTGAAAAAGAATGACAGAACAATAGTTAGGGATTCAGTAGTGAGGTAAACAGGTGCTTCTACAGTCAGTGATGTGACCCCTGAATGATATTACCTCTCTGTTACTGAGTCAAGGATTTCATTGAAAGGCCAGGAAACATTCAAAATCAGAAACTGAGATCTATATTGGTACCTCAAGTAAAACTAAAAGGATGTGTGCAAAACTGATTTTAGTATGCCAGGAAAGCGGTTAAAAGCATCAGGACTGGTGCAAGGTTTCGACGTGAAACTCGACAATCCTTTGACAGATGCTGCTCACCCCTCTGAGTTCTTCCTGCAGATTATTTGTTGACAGCAAATGAACATAGAGCTGGACAGATGGTGCAGGAGGGAGAGCTTTAGATTTTTGACATTCTTGAATCATTTCTGAAGCAGCTGGGACCTGTACGTGCCAGATATTTTACACTTTGACACGGCTGAAACAGACGTCTTCACTGGAGCATTCACTAGTTCTTTTGAGGAGGGCTTGGCTCAGCTTGGCAGAAACAGAAGAACATGAGAGGATATCAAGACAGAGAGAAACAAAGCTGAAATATATAATAGTCAAAATAAGTAGTGGATAGAAAAGAAAACTGAAAGTGGGATTAGAATACAGAAAAAATGTTAAAAGACCAAATTTAAAGACTTTATCTCTAAATGCAAAGCGCGGCACAAATAGGTGGGATAGTCAAATTCCCATAACAGACCTATGCTCAGGGTTACCAAAGCCAGCGACTAAATATTCTGAAGTATTCAACACTTAAAACATAGGCAGCGCTGCTAGTAAGGGAAGAGCTTTGATTCAGAAAGTCACTCAGTTTTAGATGGATCTAAGAAGGAAAAAACATTGGTGCAGTTTGCCTATAAATCACCCAACATAAAAGTGATACAGGGCACAGTTTAAATGTGGAAAGCAGAGGTGCATCTAGAATAATCATGAGGAATTCAATCTGCAATTAGATTGGGAAATTCGAAAGGATAAACTCCTGAAAAAGATCAAGGATGGGTATCTAGATCAGTAAGTTAACAAACCAACAAGGTGTCTGATGGGTGTGTAGTTTTTTAGATAGTGCACTCTTACTGCCATTACATGGGTTTTTGTGTGGAGCTGATATTCAACATTGTGTGGGTGTCCAAAATCCTCATTCTTCATTAACGTTGTGTTATTTTCATCAAAAAGGCTAAAGAAAAATATTAACTGGAGTAAATATTAACTCTTTCCCTTAGAGGTAGAGATGGAAATATATATAATAAAGAATATGGAAATAGCAGCAGAATTAACCAATCAAATTTCATGGAAGGTTATATTTGTTTAGTCATTAATGTGACCCCTGAATTGTTTGTTACTTCCCCCTTACCAAGTCAGGTCACCTCTCGGAAATACAGGGAGGTCCAGTGCACATAGGGAAGTAAAATAAATTAATAATATAATCATAGGGCGATAAAATGAGTACTTTATTCAATAGAATCTCTGCTGCCTAAGTGCCATCACAAAGAAGGCATGACAGCACCTTTACTTTCTTAGAAGTTTGTGTAGGTTTGGCATGTCATTTAAAATTTTGACAAACCTCTGTAGATGCACAGTGGAGAGTATCCTAACTGGTTGTATCATGGCCTGGCATGTAATCAGCAATGCCCAGGAACAGAAAAGCCTTCAGAGTGTAGTGGATACAGACCAGACCATTACCCTCCCAACCATTGAACACATTTACATGGAGCACTGTCACAAGAAAGCAGCATTCAATCATCAAGGACCCTGTTAAGTTCTGTAACTCCAAAACATTAAACACATTAAAAGAAAGACACAGGACAGGGGATGCAAGTCTAACTTAATTTTTTTACCTTAAGCGAGGTGCACACGTATCACATGGAGGTGTGAGGATGTATGCAATTCACGTATTTTTACAGTGCCCACAAAAATATGTAACCAAAAACAAAATACATATATTACTCAAATATTACCAAAATATTAAACTATAGAAGCATCTCAACTAGAAACATGGTGTATAATATAATACAACTTCTATACAGACATCCACAGCAGAGTAAATTTTAAGTTGTCCTATGTAGATCTAGATTTAATTGCTCAGGAGGCTTTCTTATTCTTGTGGGACAACATTGGTCCTGACAAGTGGGATCACTCTGCTTGTATTATAGGACTTGTGGCTGTGAAACAATCTCAGGTTCTGGACCTCCTCTGTGGTGGTTGTAGAAGTTGAGCAAGACTGCAGAAAGTGGTTCTGACAGATCTGGATAGCTTTCTTCTGGACGTGTTGACACTCTGAACAGTGCATGGCAAGCTCCATTAGACGATATAGGTCAGAATATGTGAATACAGTGTCTGATATCACTATTTCCTTTACCTTCTGGAAAGCCACCTCACACTGCTTTGTCCATTGCCACTTCTTCCCGATCTATACCAACGAGTTTCAAGGGGTAGAATACAGTAGCCGGCTTTGGCAGGAACCTGTTATAGTAAATGACAAATCCTAAAAAAGATCGCAACTGTGACACATCTTTGACCTTTGGCCACCACTGCTTGGATTTTCTTAGCACACTTGTGTGATATTTGTGTATCAATCATGTGACCCCAGTAAGTGATACTTGGTTTAAAGAATTCACAGTTCTTGCATTCTATTCTGAGCCCATAATCTTCTAATCTATTTAACACCGACTTGAAATTTTGAAGATGTTCCTTGTTATCCTAACCAGTAACAATGATGTCATCCAGGTAACGCTGAGTGCCTGAGCAGCCTTGCAGCACCTGGTCCATACGTTTCTGCCAGAGTGCAGGTGCAGATACTACTCCAAAATTAAGCCTCTTAATAGCAATAAACCCCTTTGTGAGTATTTATGGTGAGAACACTTTGGACTCCTCTTCCGTTACCATCTGTAGGTAGGCCTCAGCTAAGTCCAATTTGCTGGAAGTGTTTCCCTCCAAAAGGGTTTGCGCAGATGTCCCCTATCTTGGGCAGAGGATATTGATCAACTGTCACTGCTGGGTTAATGGTGACCGTAAAATCACCACGGATCCTGACAGACCCATTCCTCTTGGCTAGTGGGACCACTGGCATTACCCAGGGGCTTCACTAAATTCCTTCAGCCTCCATGCGATCTAACTCACTGGCTACTTTATCACAGATGGTATAAGGAATCAGACATGCTTTGAAATACTTGGGTGCAACATTTTCATGTAACACTATTTTACCCTTGATATGTTTGAAATTTCCAATGCCATCCTTGAACCCTACTGTGGCATCATCCAGTACCTTTCTTAATTTGTTTTGTTGGCATTATTGCCGGGGATCTGACATGCAAATAGTGGATGGACCTCCAATCAAGTTGTAGTTGCCTCAACAAATCACGTCCTCACAATGCTGGCTGTCCTGTTTTAAGCACGCAACAGCACAATGTGGCTTTTTGATTGATGTATTTCACTAGTGTGGTTGTGTAGTAGGTAGCACTTGTCGCTCTCACTTTCAGCTTCCACCGCTGGCTAGCAGCTCTGCAAAAAGGAGAGCTGAATGTGCAAGTCTCTCCCTGCCGGTACATAGCCTCTCCAACAGCAAACCTCATGTAGTGCCTCCTCGCTGGCGACACACAGAAACTGAACACTTTTTGGACGCAGGCTGAACTACAGAGGACAGAGAGGAGGTCTGGCCCCTGCACACGTAGCACACAGGCCCACCGGTATGTGGATGTCCTGGTGCTCGTCAACCAGATCCCCAGCTATGGGTCAATAGCCTCACTGCCTTGTGGGCAGCCTTGGGAGAGACAAAGGCTATGGGAGTAAACCGAGACAGCAAATCCGGAGTGGAGTCCCTAAGGCGGCTGGAAGACATCAAACATCCTTCCGGCAGCTCCTGCAGCGAAGCTGGTGCCAAACATATTGCTTAATAAGCTTTCCTTTTGACCACACCGGTGAGGCCGAGAGGGAGATCTTGATGACAGGGTATCTCAGGATCTCCATACCTTCTGCCCAGGCTTGCGATGATGATCACTCATTGTCCTGTGAAACAGACGGATGCTAACCTCAATTTTACTGTTACAAATGTCATTCCCACAGGAGTTACCTTTTTTCCAGTACAAGTTCTTAGTTGGATATCTGCAGGCTTCAGTTCAGTGCCATAAGACCATAAGATATAGGAGCAGAATTAGGTCATTTGACCCAACGAGTCTACTCTGCCATTTCATCGTGGCTGATCCATTTTCCCTCTGCCTTTAATATACATAAAGATTTAGCCTCCACAGCTACCTGTGGCAATGAATTCCACAGATTCACCACTCCCTGGCTAAAGAAATTCCTCCTCATCTCCATTCTAAAGGGCGTCTCTCGATTCTGAGGATTTGTCTTCTGGTCTTGGACTCTGCCACCATAGGAAATATCCCCTCCACATCCACTCAATCAAGGCCTTTCACCATTTGATAGGTTTCAATGAGGTCACCCCTCATTCTTCTGAATTCCAGTGAATGCAGGCCCAGAGCCATCAAACACTCTTCATATGACAAGCTGTTCAATCCTGGAATCATTTTTATACATACATAATATATCTCTAATATTTCTGAATTATTAAATACATAACAGACCCTGCCATTCAGGTCATGCTCTCTTCACACTACGGCCATTGGGCAGAAAGTACAGGTGCTTTATGTTCCACACCACTAGGTTCAGGAACAATTATTAGCATGTAACCATAAGGCTCCTGAACTGGTGTGAATGACGTCACTCACTTCAATGCTGAACTGATTCCACAACCTACGGACTCACTTTGAAGGACTCTACAGCTCATATAACAGTATTATTTATTTTATTTGCACAATTTGTCTTTTGTACATTGGTTGTTTGTCAGTCTTTGTTTATGTATAAATTTTATACATACTATTGTATTTCTTATTTTCCTGTGAATGCCTGCAAAAAATGAATCTCATGTCAGTATATGGTGACATATACATACTTTAACTTTTGATTTTGTCCATTAATCCCCCATTTTACTCTAATCCCACCACACTCCATTTTATACTCACCATATCCCCATCAATTTCTCTCAATATTCTACTACTCACCTACACACTAGGGTCTATTTACAGTGACCAAGTAACCTAGCAAACAAGGATTTTTCTGGGTGACATGATAGTGTTGTAGTTAGAGTAACACATGACAGTCCTATTCATCAGAAGTTGCTGCTCCTCTCCACACCTTGTAGTGCAACCTTACCATTTCTTTTGCATTTGTCTGTTTTTTAGAGGCTGAGTTGCTAGCTTGACGCTCAACCCAGTATGGATGGAACGTGTGCAAGGAGCCAGCCAGATTCAATACCAGGACCACTCACCTTGAAGTCTGGTGCGGATGACACTACACCAGTGGCCGGCACATTGATTGGAAGATCAGAGTTCAATTCCTGCTGTTGTCTGTAAGGAGTTTGTACACAAGACCATAAAACATGGAACAGAATTAGGCCATTCAGCCTATCGACTGTCATTCCATCATGGCTGATTTATTATCCCTCTCAACTCCATTCTCACTCCTTGTCCTAATAACCTTTGACCCCCTGACTAATCAAGAACCTATCAACCTCCGCTTTAAATATATCCAATGACTTGGCCTCACAGCCATCTGTGGCAATGAATTCCACAGGTTCACCACCCTCTGGTTAAAGAAATTCCTTCTCATTTCTGTTCTAAAGAATGTCCTTATATTGAAGCGGTGCACTCTGGTCCTAGATTCCCCAATGATATGAAATATCCACTCCACAACCACCATCGCAGCCTTTCAATATTCAATAGGTTTCAATGAGATCCCCTTCATTCTTTTAAACTCCAGTGTGTATAGGCCCAGAGCCATCAAATGCTCTTCATACATTAATCTTTTCATTCCCAGAATCATACTCATGAACCTCCTCTGGAGCCTCTCCAATGCCAGCACATCTTTTCTTCTATGGGGCCCAAAAGTGCTCACTGTACTCCAAGTACAGTCTGACCAATGCCTCAGCATTGTATCCTTGCATTTATGTTTTTGTACGAGGACTCCCAAGTCCCTTTGTACCTCCGAGTTTTGATTTTTTTCTGTTTAGAAAATAGTCTACACATTTACTCCTTCTACAAAGTGCATGATCATACACTTCCCTACTCTATGTTCCATCTGCAACTTCTTTGCCCATTCTCCAAATCTGTCCAAGTCCTTTTGTAGACTCCCTGCTTCCTCAACACTACCTGCTCCTCCACCCATCTTCATATCGTCCGCAAACTTGGCCACAAAGCTATCAATTCCATCAAATAAATTATTGATGTAGAACATGAAAAATAGTCCCAATACTGACCCCTGCAGAACACCATAAGTCACTGGCAGCCAAACAGAAAAGACCCTATTTATTCTCATTCTTTGCCTCTTAACAGTCAGTCAATCTTCTGTCCATGCTAATATCTTTCCTGTCATTCTATGGGCTCTTATCTTGTTAAGCAGCCTCATGTATGGCACCTTGTGAATGGCCTTCTGAAAGTCCAAATATACAGCATCCACTGACTCACCTTTGTCTGTCCTGCTTCTTATTTCCTCAAAAAATTCCAAAAGATTTGTCAGGCAACATTTCCCCTTAAGGAACTCATGCTAACTACAACCTATTTCATCATGTGCCTCCAAGTACCGTACACCGAAACCTCATCCTTAACAGTGGACTCAATTATCTTCCCAACCACTGGAGTCAGACTGTCTGGCCTATAATTTTCTTTATTCTGCCTTCCTCCCTTCTTAGAGTAGAGTAACAGCAAGTCTGTAGTCCTCCAGAACCATTCCAGAATCTAGTGATTCTTGAACGATCATTACCAATTCCTGTACGATCTCTTCAGCCACCTCTTTCAGAACCCCTGGGTGCAATCCATCTGGTCCAGGTGCTTCTTTACCTTCAGATCTTTCAGCTTCCTGAGCACCTTCTCCTCAGCAGTAGCAACTACACTCACTAATGCCCCCTGCCACTCAAATTTCTGGCATACTGTTACAGTATGTCTTCCATAGTGAAGACTGTAGAATACTCAAGTTCATCTGATATTTCTTTGTCCCCCATTACTACCACTCCAGTGGTATTTTCCAGCAGTCCAATATCCACTTTTGCCTTTCTTACTTTACATATGAAAAAAACTTGGTATCCTCTTATACTATTGGCTAACTTACCTTCATATTTCATCTTTTTTCTCCTTATAGCTTTTTTAATTGCCTTCTGTTGGTTTTGAAATGATTCTCACTAATCTTGTCATATATTATATGCCCTCTCTTTGGCTTTTCTGCTGTCTTTGACTTCCATTATCAGCCACGGTTACGTAGTCCTCCCTTTAAAATACTTCTATATCTTTGGAATGCATCTATCCTGCACCTTCCAAATTGCTCCCAGAAACTCCAGTCATTGCTGTTCTGTTGTCATCTCTCCTCATGTCTCTTTCTGATCAACTTTGACCATCTCCTCTCTCATGAGCTCAGGGCATAGATCAACACCTGGAATTATGATATTGTAGCCATTAGTGAGACTTGATTGCAGAAGGAGCAGGTCTGGGAGCTCAATAGTCTGGTGTTCCATTGTTTTAGACGTGACAGAATGGGAGGGATTAGAGGAGTGGTGGTGTTACTAGTCAGGGAAAATATCACAGCAGTGCTCGATCAGGACAGACTGAAGAATTTGTCCAGCGAGGCTTTATGGGTAGAACTGAGAAATAAGATAGATATGACCATGTTAATGGAGCTATATCACAGACCACCCAACAGTCCTAGGGATTTAGGAGAACAAATTTGTAAAAAGATACCAGGCTGTTGTAAGAAACATTATGTTGCTACAGTAGGTGGCTTTAACTTTGCACATATTGACTGGGACTCTCATACTGTAAAAAGACTAGATGGGATAGAGATTATCAAATGCGTTCAGGGAAGTTTCCTTCATCAATACGTAGATATCCAAATGAGAGAGCATGCGATTCTGGATCTGCTATAGGGAATGAGACAGGGCGGGTGACAGAAGTTTGTGTGGAGGAATACTTTGAAACTAATGGCATTGTGGTCACTAGATTCAAAGTAAATAAGCAAAAAAGATAGGTTTGGTCCTCGGGTTGAGATTCTAAATTGGAAAAAAGGCCAATTTTGCTGGTGTCAGAAAGGATCTGGCAAGTGTAGATTGGGACAGGCTGTTTTCTGGCAAAAGTATAAGTGACTTCAAAAGTGAAATTTTGAGAGTGCAAAGCTTGTATGTGCCTGTCAGAATAAAAGGTAAAGAATGAAAGTGTAGGGAATCTTGGTTTTCAAGAGATATTGAGGCCCTGGTTAAGAGAAAAAAGGAAATGCATTGCAGGTATCAGCAGGTAGGAACAAACGAGATGCTTATGGAGTACGAGAAATGTAAGAGAACTCTTAAAAAAGAAATCAGGAGGGCTAAAAGAAGGCATGAAGTTGCTCTAGCGGACAACGTGAAAGAGAATCCCAAGGGATTTTACAGATATGATAAGAGCAAAAGGATTTCAAGGGTCAAGATTGGCCCTCTGGAAGACCAGAATGCTAATCCATACATGGAGCCAAAACAGATGGGGCAGATCTTAAGTTTTTTTTTGCATCTGTATTTACTTGGGAGATGGACACAGAGCCTATAGAAGTGTGGCAAAGCAGCACCAAATCCTGTAGATTACAAAGGTGGTGTTTGCTGTCCTAATGCAAATCAGGGTGGATAAACCAACAGGGCCTAACAAGGTGTTATCTCGGACCCTATGGAACGCAGGTACAGAAATTGCCGGGGCCATAACAGAGACATTTAAATCATCCTTAACGACAGGAGAGGTACCAGGATTGGAGGCTAGCCAATGTTGTTCCACTGTTTCAGAAAGGCTCTAAACACAAACCAGGTCGGTGAGATTGACATCAGTAGTGAGAAATTTTATTAGAAGGTATTCTAAGGGACCAGATATAAAAGTACTGAATAGACATAGACTGAATAAGGATAGTTAGCATGGCTTTGTGTGTGGTAGGACATATCCAACTAATCATATAGAATTTTGAGGAAATTACCAGAAAGTGGATGAAGGCAAGGCAGTGAATGTTGTCTACATGGACTTTAGTAAGGCATTTGACAAAGTCCTGCTTGGGAGGTTGGCCAAGAAGTTTTAGTGGTTCAACATTGAAGATGAGGTACTCAATTTATTAGACATTGGCTTTGTCGGAGAAGCCAGAGGGTGGTAGTGGATGGTTGTCTCCCTGACTGGTGTCCTATGACTAGTAGTGTGCCGTAGGGATCGATGCTGGGTCCTTTGTTGTTTGTCATCTATATCAATGACCTGGATGATAATGTGGTCAACTGGATCAGCAAATTTGTGGATGACACTAAGATTGGGGATGTAGTGGATAGCAAGGAAGGCCATCATCACTTGCAGAGGGATCTGCGTCAAAATGCGCTGAAAAATGACAGATGGAATTTAATGCAGACAAGTGCGAGGTTTTGCACTTTGGTAGGACCAACTAGGGTAGGTCTTACACAGTACATGGTAGGGCACTGAGAGGTGTGGTAGGACAAAGGAATTTTAGAATACAGGTCCAAAATTTATTGAAAATGCCATCACACATTGACAGGGCCATAAAGAAAACTTTTGGCACATTGAATTTCATAAATCAGTATCTTGAGTTCAGGAGAGCAAGTATTACTTCCGGTAATACCTCCCCCAACACCAACCCCCTTAACCATTACCCATCCCCTTTTCCCCCTTCTCACCTTATTCCCTTGTCCGCCCATCACTTCCCTATGGTGCTCCTCCCCCCTTTTCTTTCTTCCATGGCCTTCTGTTCTCTTCTATCAGACTCCCTCTTCTCCAGCCCTGCATCTCTTTCATCAATCAACTTCCCAGCTCTTTACTTTATCCCTCCCCTTCAGGTTTCACCTATCACCTTGTGTTTCTCTCTCCACTTCCCCCACCACCTTTTAAATCTACTCCTCAGCTTTTTTTCTCCAGTCCTGCCAAAGGATCTCAGCCCGAAACATTGATTGTACTCTTTTCCATAGATGTTGCCTGGCCTGCTGAACTCCTCCATCATTTTGTGTATGCTGATTTATTGAGTTCAGGAGATGGGATGTTACATTGAAGATGTACAAGACATTGACGAGGCCTAGTTGGAGTATTGTGTGGCATGTTGGTCACCTACCTACAGGAAAGACGTAAACAAGGTTGAAAGAATACAGAGAAAATTTACAAGGATGTTGCCAGCTTTGGAGAACACAAGTTATAAGGAAGATTTTATAGATTATTGCTGTATTCCTTAGAATGTAGAAGATTGAGATGAGATTTGATAGAGGCATACAAAATTATGAAGAGTATAGATAAGGTAAATGCAAGCAGGCTTTTTCCACTGAGGTTGGGTGGGATGAAAACCAGAGGTCATGGGTTAAGGGTGGAAGGTGAAAAGTTTCAGGGGAAATTTCTCCAATCAGAGGGTTGTGAGAGTGTGCAATGAGCTGCATGTGAGCCTGATTTCAACGTTTAAAAGAAGTTTGAATAAGTACATGTATGGTAGGGGTATGGAGAGCCATGGTCCCAGTGCAGGATGATGGAAGTAGGCAGTTTAAATGGAATCAGCATGGACTAGATGGGCTGAAGGGCCTGTTTCTGTGTTGTACTTCTCTACACCTCTGGAATTCTGTTTACTCCCTTGTAATACTGATACATCTGATTTTAGCTTCTCTCTCTCAAACTGCAGGATGAATGCGATCATATTATAATCACTGCCTCATTAAGATCCCTAATCAAATATGGTTCATTACCCAATGTGGAATTTTCCCAAGTGGGCTCAACCACAAGCTGCTCTAAAAAGCCATCTTGTAGGCATTCCACAAATTCCCTCTTGGGATCCAGTGCCAACCTAGTTTTCCCATTCTACGTGCATATTGAAATTTTTAGATGCCTTTTCTATCTCCAATTGTAATTTGTAGCCCACATCCTGACTACTGTTTGGAGACCTGTATAAAACTCCTATCAGGGTCTTTTTACCCTTGAGGTTTCTTAACCCTACACACAAGGATTCTACATCTTCTGATCTTATGGCACCTCTTTCTAAGATTTGATTTCATTTTACCATCAGAGCCACCCTGCCCCCTCAGCATACCTGCCTGTCCTTTTGATACAATGTGTGTTCTTGGATGTTAAGCTCCCAACTATGACCTTCTTTCAGCTACAACTCAGTGATGCCCACAACGTCACACCTTCCAATCTCTGTTATACAAAATAATCTGTCTAATTCCATATACTGTGTGCATTCAAATATTACACCTTCAGTCCTGTATTCATCCCTTTTCAATTTTGCTCCCATGTAACATTTCAACTAATACCATTGACTGCAATTTTGCCCTATCATCTGCCTGTCCTTCCTCAGTCTCACTGCATCAGCTTGTATACCAACTGTCCCATCCTGAGCCCCATCACTCTGGTTCCCATCTCTGCCAAATTAGTTTAAACTATCCCCAGTAGCTCCAGGGAACCTGCCCACAAGGATACTGGTCCCCATCAAGACCAGGTGTAACTTGTCCATATCACAACTTCCCCAGAATAGATCCCAATGATCCAGAAATCTGAACCCCTACCCCCTGCAACAATTCCTCAGCCACACATTCATCTGTCAAATCATCCCATTCCTACCTCACTGGCATGTGGCACAAAACTGCCATTCAGAGATTATTACCCTGGAGGTTTAGCTTTTCAGCTTTCTTCCAAACTCCTCTTTAGGACCTCCTCACTTTTTCTACCTATGCCATTGGTACCAATATGTACCACAACTATCAGTTGCTCACTCTCCCCCTTTAGAATGCTGTGGACCTGATCCAAGATATCTCTGACCCTGTCACCTGGGAGGAAACACACCATCCATGTGTCTCTTTCACATCCACAGAATCTCCCATCTGCTCCTCTAACTATGGAGTCCCCTATCACTACTGCACTCTTCTCCCCACTTCCCTTCTGAGCCACAGCACCAAACTCAGTGCCAGAGACTTGACTGCTATGGCTTTCCTCTGCTAAGTCATACACCACCCCCACCCCCCCCAGCAGTATCCAAAGTAGTATACCACTTTGAGGGGAATATCCATACTTGTTTCAAGGTTGTTCAAAATATTTTTCAGATCTGTAAGGAGTTCAGGATTTACATTAAGACTTTTGTTAGTCTAATCACAAACAAGAGAAAATCTTCAGATGCTGGAAATCAAAGCAACACACACAAAATGCTGGAGGAACTCAGCAGCATCTATGAAAAAGAGTGCAGTCGACATTTTGGGCTAAGATCCTTCGGCAGGATTGAGAGTTCCTCCAGCATTTTGTGCGTGTTGCCAACATTTTTGGTAGAACAGGCTATTGAATTAACAAAGCATAATTATGTAGAAAAATGCATTTTGGGGTTAAAATAAGTTGCTTTATGACTCTACTTACTCCAGCCATATTAGTTGCTTCTCCATACAGGAAGATTAATGTTGAGGAGAAGGTGTAAAGAATTGCTGCAGAACAGCTTGTCCCAATGGCTAACAGCAGAAAAAAAATGGCATGAACTCTCATCTGTGGATCCAGAAAGTTAACATGTCTGTTAGAGGTCAGCTATATTTCTGGGAATTGGACCCACATCTGGGCCAAATCAGGCAAGAATGGTAGGTTTCCATTTCTAAAGCAATCCAGAATTCTAGATGATTTGTTTCAAATCTTGGATTTAATTTAAATTTCAGAGTTTATTTAATTAGCTGATTTAGTCTTCTGATTCTTTCAGGATTGACTTGCTAGTCCACTCATTTAATTAGTTTGTTGCCATATCTATCATTAAAAGGTAAAATTTAAAGGTAATTTCCTGAAAATTTTCCTGTAATCAAATTATACACATGTTGAGTACTTAATATCTGAGTAATATTGTAAATGTATTGTTTGATTAAGCATTCCTTGTTGTTTACACTATTCGTTATGGATTATAGGTAAAAGTATGTGAGTGGTATATGTCATCACACAACATGTCATAAGTGTGCACCTCACTAAAGTAAAAAAAAGAAGACACATTCTCCTGGGCTCCCATGTTTTTCTTTCAATTAGTTATATGTATTAGAGTTACAAAACATCAGTGGTGATGAGGAAATTTTAAACTAATCCAAGTTGACCTCCTACCTGAAGAGCAGCAAGAAAATTGAGTGGGGTAGGGAGACAGCATTCAAAAACAGATCCTAAATGAAGCACAATTTAGATTTAAAAGATCAGTTGAAATTGCTGTATCAATGGAAACAACAGCTAGAGACTCAATTGAGCTGCAGTCAGGGATGAAAGTGAGTGTTAAAAAATGCAGTATTTAGACTAGGGGTTCCAACCTGGGGTCCACAGAACCCTCAGTTAATGTTAGGAGTCCATGGCGTAAATATGGCTGGGAACCCCTGGTCTAGATGGAGGCCTGCTTGGCCAAACAAATTGTGTTACCTCTGTGACAGGGGCTCCAATACACCATATAAATGCAGATTTACAGGTGAAACTTGCAGAAAATGCAACAAAGTAGGGTACTTATAAAGAGCATGTCCAGCAGACAAAACTGAATGGACTACACAGGAAAGAGAAAAATATAAAAAGTTAAGTTGCAATATTAAAAAGAGCACTAATCTGCATTGTGTTAATGAAAAATTTGATAATGATGAGAGTGATACAGGACTTGGCAGCCTTAAGATTTACAATGTGAAGACTATCAAGACACAAGCAATATGGCTTACACCAGAAGTGAACAGTAAATCAATTAAAATGGAATTGGGCACGGGCTCAGCTGTTTCAGTCATTTCACAAAATGAGTTTGAATGACATTTCAAAGATACTGAACTGAAGCCTGCAGATACCCAACTAAGAACTTATACTGGAGAAAAGATTACTCCTGTGGGAATGACATCCATAACAGTGAAATACAAAACCAACAAGCCACATTGGGCTTATATATGGTAAAAACAGGAGCACCAGCATTGTGGGCCATGAGTCGCTGAGACAACTACAACTTGATTGGAGATCCATCCACCACTGGCATGCCACATTCCCTGCAATAGAGTCAACTGAAAGCAAATTAAGAAAGGTACTGGATGATGCCACAGCAGTGTTCAAGGATGGCATTGGAAACTCAAACATATCTTGAGGAAATTAGTGTAAAATGAAAATGCCTCAGAGTTTAACAAAGCCCATTCAGTTCCTTATACTATCCATGATCAAGTAGACAGTGAGCTAGATCACATGGACACTGAAGGAATTCTTTCAGATCAATACCCTCTGCCCAGGCTAGAGGGTATCTTTTCAGGCATTTCTGGAGGAAAACACCTCACCTCACCTGAGACCTACCTGCAGATGAAAATGGAAGAGCTGTTGTGTTCACTCACCTATAACTACTGATGAGACCCAAAGCTAGACAACAGAACAATATGGAATTTGAAACACTTCAACCAGTGCCTGTATGGGAAAGAGTTTACCCTCATTACTGATCATCAACCATAGTGTCCATTTTCAGTGCACAAAAGGGTGTTTCACTAACAGCAGCAGCACAAATGCAGAGATGGGCTCTGTTTCTTGGTGGACACAATTACAACATCGAATTCAAGAGGACAACTAACCATAGACGTGCTGAAGGATTGTCCCATTTACCCTTGGAAAAGGAAATACCTGACAAATTTATAAAAGAGGACACTCCTCTTGACATATTCTTCCTAATGCAATTCAAAACTCTCCCTATTACGGCAGAGATGATCCAAAGGGAAACTAGAAAAAAACCCACACCGTCTCAGGTCTACATGGCAACACAAAATAGCTGGAATGTGCCACAGAAGCTCCAGTTTCCCCATTTTTACCAGCACCAAGATGAACTTGCTGTTAACAGGGGTTACGTATGTGGAGATTGAGAGTTGTACCATTCAAACTGAGAGCTATAGTGTTGGAGGAGCTAACTGCTGGTCATCTAGGAGTGGTCAAAATAAAAGTCTTGGCTTGAAGCTTTATTTGGTGGTCTGGGATAGATCAGCAGATTGAGCAGCTTGCCATGCACTGTTCAGGATGCCAACATGTTCAGACGATGCCAAGAGCAAATCAAATCAAGTTTACTTATCATTTAAACCATACATATACATAGCTGAATGAGACAGAGTTCCTCTGGGGCCAAGGTACAAAACATTCAAAATAGCGAGTAATGTTAAAAATAGCAAGTAACATAATTCAAAAGAGTGAGCAAAGAAGCACATACACTCAAAAAAACATATATATAGTTCAAGACCGTGAGCGACAATGTCTGGTAATCGATGGTACAGTATCCCGGCGGTGTGCAGATGCAGCCTATTATTCCACTGCTTCAACACGGGAGGGCAGCCGATGGGAGAAGCCAGGCCCCAGCCGAGCACGGAGACCACGCTGTAACGCTTCCCTGTCTCCTAACTTGGTCTATAGCAGCAGGCAAGCCCGAGACCTGACACCCAGACCTTGTTACAACAGAGGCTGCACAGCTGCCATATCATCTGTCCCTCTACCAGACAAGGGTAAAAGGCTGCAGCAATTTACACTATCACTGTCCAACATCGCCTTGTGATTGCAAATGAAATGTCAGCGACAATCTCCCATGGTTATACTGCAGTGCCTCTCCATCCCTGGGAGTGGCATGCATTGCCCTGGCAGAGGATACATGTAAATTTTGCCAGATCATTCCTGGGTACAAATTTCTTGGTAGCAGTGGATGCAGCTACAAAGTGACCAGAAGTGCTCCCAATAGCCTCCACCACAAGCCTCGAACACTGTTGATGTGTTGAGAAGCCTTTTCTCAAGGACTGTTTTACAAGAACATTAAGTGACAATGGACCAGTTTCAGTCATTCCTGAAAATAAATGGAATAAGACTATTACACCTGCACCATACCACCTAGCTACAAATGGCTTGGTGGAAAGATTTGTTCAGAGTCTAAAGAATGCACTGCAAGCAATGTTAGGAGAACACAGTACACTGACATTGAATCAGAAGCTTGCTAATTTCCTCCTGACATATCACAATGCAGCACACTCCACGACCAACAATTCACCAGTTGTGCCATTCTTGGGTCGTCCCTGGCGTTCATGCTTGGTCTCCTCAAACCCAATCTCAGATGGAGTATGCAGGACAAACAGCTGAGGCAAATTGAGGGCTCCTCAAACAAGGAGGTTCAGATACATTCCAAATTCAGTTGGAGTTTATGGCTAAGAAGGAAGGAGTGTTGGCTATTTAATATTTCAGTATTTTAGGTCCGGGGATACCAGTCGCTACACGGAATCCAGGCGTGAACTCCGGAAAGCCATTAAGGGTGCCAAGAGGCAATATGGAGCCAAGTTGGAAGCCCAGGCTAACCAGAGGGATGCCAGTCGACTATGGCAGGGTCTAAATGAGATCACTGGGCGCAAAGAAAAGGCTGGGAATATCAATAACTGTGGCGCTTCTGTTCCTGACGAACTTAACGTATTCTACACAAGATTCGAACAGAAGGGGAGCATCCCGCTCCTTCCAGATGAACCGGACCTGGTGGCATCGAGATTCATCATCACCGAGGAGGACGTTAGAAGGGCCTTCCTGAAGATAAATCCAAGGAAGGCGACGGGCCCAGATGGCATCCCGAGAGGGGTTCTCCGGTCCTGTGCAAGCGAGCTAGCTGGAGTGTTGGCTGACATCTTCAGCTGCTCCTTGCTTCAGTCTAAGAACCCCTCGTGTTTTAAGAAGGCAACGATAATCCCGGTGCCGAAGAAGAGCAAGGTGGCATGCCTGAATGACTATCGACCTGTGGCTCTGACACCAATTGCTATGAAGTGCTTCAAGAGATTGGTTATGGCAGACATCAACCACAGCCTACCGGTCAACCTCGACACTTTGCAATTCGCCGACCGGAGCAACAGGTCAACAGCAGATGCCATCTCTCTGGCCCTTCATTCCTCCTTAGAATACCTGGAGAATAAAGACGCATACGTAAGGCTCCTTTTCAATATCGTTATGATGATTTACGTTCTAGTATCAATTGTTTGGCGACAATAAAGTATAAAGTAAAGTAAAGTAAAATACTTCTCAGCACAACTTATTTGCCCTAATGATCAAAAGATCAATGCACTGCCTGAGATGCTGCTGAATGCATTAAATTATGCAGAACCCAGATTCAATAATTCCTGCCTTCTGCTCTAAAATTTCTGAATAAAGATGAAATTGACCTTGATTATGATGCTTTCTTGTGGTCAACAAGCCTCTGATTCTAACCATCTGAAGCAGCAGATGAGGAGTAGCATATTAAAGCAAAAATAAATTCAATGGCCACTTTATTAGGCACACCTGTACACCTGCTTGTTCATGAAAATATGTCATCAGCCAATCATGTGGCAGCAACTCAACGCATAAAAGTATGTAAACATGATCAAGAGGTTCAGACGTTGTTCAGACTATACATCAGAATGTGGAAGAAATCTGTCCTACTTATGATGCTATTGGGTTTGCTGACCACGAAGTTCTAAAGTCAAATGAAGATCTTAAGCCCCATCGGATACAAATAGCCAAGAGTACTCTCACTGAAGGGAGATTATACTGTAACTACCCAATCTTCAAAGACTAGTTTGCTTCCCTGTTTATTCTCCATGGCAAATTTAGCTGCCAATATCCACTATTTGAGCAGTGGGTACCCTCTTCCTGCCAAGGGGAAGATATTACCAGCTAACAAAGTAATTTAAAACACATTTCACTTATTTTCAGTGATACACATTTAAACCTATACAACACTGTTAAAATACATTTAAAACTCACAGAGGATTTCTACCTTAAACATATCCAAATTACAAACCATTTCTAAACACAAATAACAAAACATTGCCAAGACACAAGTACGATTCCCCTAAACTAAAAAGACATACTAATGATGATGATGAACAACTCATCTGTCTCAGAAACCACAGCCAGAGGGATGGATTCTAATTCACCCTGTGTTTCTTCCACGTTTCTTGACTTCACACACCTGTGATATTTCCGCAGATATCCCTTCTACACAAATGTTCTAAAAACCTTTTGGAGACACAGTTGCTAGCTAGTTATAATTAATGCCATAAAGCTAACTTTCTTGATTATATAAACCTTCCAACTATAAACAAAATGGTTATTTGATATGCAACGTGATATTATCCATTTGGTCAGCAAGCTTCTTTGAACTAAGCAACTTAGTCAGCTTGTTTGTTTTGAAGCAAGCCAAATTAAGTAACCCATTGTCTTAAACAGCACCTCTTTGAGCCACATGGTATGAGCCAGCCAGTCTGAGCTATAAGCAGAACTTGTTTGAAAAGCTGTGTTTTAAGCATCAAGCTGATTACTGCTTTCCATTTACATTTTAAGAATTGAAGACTGATTTCCTTTTAGGATCAGAAGTTAAAAAAGCATATTTAAGGCATCTGTTAGTCTTGCGAGACCATGGGTCTGCGCCTGGAAAGTCTTCACTCTCCAGGGCGCAGGCCTGGGCAAGGTTGTATGGAAGACCAGCAGTTGCCCATGCTGCAAGTCTCCCCTCTCCACGACACCAATGTTGTCCAAGGGAAGGGCATTAGGACCCATACAGCTTGGCACCAGTGTCGTCGCAGAGCAATGTGTGACTAAGCACCTTGCTCAAGGACACAACACGTTGCCTCGGCTGGGGCTCAAACTCACGACCTTCAGGTCGCTAGTCCAATGCCTTAACCACTTGGCCACGTGCCCACGAAAAAAAACATATTGGCTGGAAGCTTGCTTACAACTGTGATCTTACAAGTGGCAGCTGCTGTGTTTGGAAAACGAGTTTAGCAAACATGACGAGAGGCCTAGGAAGCGAATTTCAATCACATACTGTGGGATGATTATTGGTGCCAGACTGAGACACTTTCTGAAGTTTGAGTATCTCAGAAACTGCTGATCTCCTGGGACTTTCATGCACATCAGTTTCTAGAGTTTACGGAGAATGGGGCGTAAAGCAAAATAAAGCATCCAGTGAGTAGCAGTTCTGTGTGCAAAAGTGCCCTATTAATGAGAGAGGTCAGAGGAGAATGGCCAGACTGGTTCCAGCTGACAGGAAGGAGAGAGTAACTCAAATACAATGGTGGTGTGCAGAAGAGCAACCCTCAATGCATAACACGTTGAACTTTCAAGTGGATGTGCGACACCAGCAGAAGACCACAAACGTACACTCAGTAGCCACTTTATTAGATACAGGAGGTATCTGATAAAGTTGCCACTGAGTGTTTGTTTGATGTTTGCACAAGCCCATGGACCTAAGCTTATTTCCATTTCTATATTTTTATATGAAGTGACAGGGCGAAACAGACTAGAAGTCTGTAAACAGAATGCTTATGCTCCTTATGTAGAGATTAACATATCTAAGTACTTAAATTTTATCAGAAAAACATTTGGAGACATACATTATCCAGGAAAACATTCCCACCTCAATCCTAGAAATACTCGTACACACATACACAGGTGTTCATTCACAGCACCTTAAACTCTAAAAGCAGATGGGCTTAACACAAATTTCCCCATGGGTGAAAGAGACTAATCAATAATGCTTATCAAGCCAAAGTATATATTAGTAGGTGAAAAAACAAAGTAACTGTAGTCTCATTTCTTTGAAGTACATCACACTGAGACTCAGTCTAATCAACAGGTACAGTACATCTAAATTCCACACTATTATTCTGTGCCTCTTATAGGGTTACTGTACATCTGCTTTCAAATGTAGAAATGCTGATATTGCTAATGTAGTATTTGTAAACTGTTCAAATTCGGTTTTGTAAATAACAATTAATTGCATACATTATTTTATTGAAAGGTAACAATAACATTTGAGTAAGCATTAGCTGTAATTATCACCTTTGTCAATTTTACTGTAAAATAAATTATGGTTGTTATCTATTTTTACAGCTCCACTGTCTGTAAAAGCACAGTGGAATGAGGTAACTCAAGGGGGTCACTTTTCATTGGTATGCTCTAGAGTATTTGAAGCCACTTGTCTAAAGAACAAAGCTGTGACAGACAATTTGGTGTGCATTTCCTTTGTGCAGTTTGTAAGTTAAAAATCGTTATCTCCTGACGATGCCTATCATTGTTCTTAACACTACCAGAAAACAGAATCATGACTACCCATGATAGTTAAATTGGAAGATGAACTTTGAAAAATTGTGGCTGAATTGCGGCCACAATGGACAAAATTGCAAAATCATTGCCCTGCTGTTTATATCAATAACTTGCAAATGTCAGTGGAAATATTTACTTTTGGGAGGGAAAGCAATTCAATTTACATGATACCTGTTAACAGCCCTTTATTGGAGATTGAGGTTGTCCCTGATGGGCTAGGATGGGAGGGTGTAGGGTTGGTAATTTTGAACAAGGATGCCCGAATCTTTTTGAATATCAATGTCACACGATCTCTCACTATTTAAAAAAACCACTTTGCTTTTCCATTATTGTGCGTTAAAGTCAAAAGCTTCATAATATATTCTACCTGTCATTATTTATTTACTTATTGGGGTACAGTGTGTAGTAATCCCTTCCAGCCCTTTGACCACCCCCGATTTAACCCTAGCCTTGCCTCAGGACAATTTACAATGACCATTTAACCTGTCAACTGACTTTGGGCCGTGGGGTGAACCCCACGTGGTAATGGGAGGAACATACAAACTCCTTACAGATATGCCTACCCACTCAGCTTATTCATATTTCCCTAAAGTCACCATAGAATCACTCCCCTATCCAAAATGTTTTGCACCCTTGGCGAATTTGTAAATATGACTATTGCTTCCTCTCAATCAAACAGCTGATGTGAATTGTGAACAGAAAGGACCCAAGAACAAATACCTGTGCTGCCCCACACGTCAGAACCTGCCAAGCTCTGTCTCTGGAGTCAGCTTATCCACACTTATCTATTATAAACCTACGGACACTCACAGTTACCTGGACTACACCTCTTCCCACCCTGTTACTTGTAAAAACGCCATTCCCTTCCCTCAATTCTTCTGTCTCCACCACACCTGCTCTCAGGATGAGGCTTTTCATTCCAGAATGAAGATGTCCTCCTTTTTCAAAGTAAGGGACTTCCCTTCCTCCACCATCAACTCTGCCCTCAACCGCAGCTCTTCCATTTCATGCATGTCTTTCCTCACCTCACCTTCCCACCACTCTACCAGGGATAGGGTTCCTCTCGTCGTCACCTACCACCCCACCAGCCTCCGCGTCCAGCACATGATTCTTTGTAACTTCTGCCATCTCCAACAGGATCCCACCATCAAGTACATCTTTCCCTACCCCCCCCCACAACTTTCTGCTTTCCACAGGGATCTCTACTTATGTGACTCCCTTGTCCATTCTCCCTCCCCACTGATCTTCCTCCTGGTACTTACCCTTGCAAGCAAGACAAGTGCTACACTTGCCCCTACACCTCTTCCATCACTACTATTCAGGGCCCCAAACAGTTCTTCCAGGCGAGGCAACACTTCACCTGTGAATATGTTAGGGTCATATATTGTGTCCGATGCTCCCGGTGTGGCCTCCTGTATATTGGTAAGACCTGACATAGATTGGGATAATGCTTCAACGGGCACCTACACTCCATCCACCAGAAGAAGCAGGATTTCCCAGTGGCCACTCATTTTAATTCCACTTCCCATTCCCATTCCAACATGTCAATCCATGGCCGCCTCTACAGTTGCGATGAGGCCACACTCAGGTTGGAGGAACAACACCTTTTATTCCATCTGGGTAGCCTCCAACCTGATGGCATGAACACCGATTTCTCAAACTACTGGTTATGCACCCCCCTCCACCTCCTTCAGCATTCCCCATCCCCTTTTCCTTCTCTCACCTTATCTCCTTGCCTGCCCATTGCCTTCCTCTGGTGCTCCTCCCCCTTTTCTTTCTTCCATGGTCTTCAGTCCTCTTCTATTAGATTCCCCCTTCTCCAGCCATGTAGCTCTTTCACTAATCAACTTCCCAACTCTTTACTTCATCCCTCCCCCTCCCGGTTTCACCTATCACCTTGTGTTTCTCCCTCCGCTCTCCCACCTTTTAAATCTACTCCTCATCGTTTTTTTTCTCCAGTCCTGCTGAAGGGTTTGGGCCCAAAATGTACTCTTTTCCATAGATGCTGCCTGGCCTAATGAGTTCCTCCAGCATTTTGTGTGTGTTGCTTCGATTTCCAGCATCTAGAGATTTTCTTTTGTTTGAAGCTGAGAAAATTATTCTCCCTCTTTGGTTTATGCCTAATAACCAATTCTCACTCAAAGTCAGTATACTTCCACCAATTCCACGTGCTCTAATCTTGACCAACCTTCTTTGTCGGATCTTACTGAAATCCTTGCTGAAAATTCAAATATATCACATCCACTGGTTTCTTCCTAACTACTCTACTGGTAAAATCCTCAGAAGAACTCCAGTCATTTACTCAACCAAATTTTTCCTTTCACAAGTTCATGCTGACATCTGCCCTCTCTGTCCACTTACCCTTACCCTGGCTGGTCTTTTTCTTTTACATACCCATAGATGTGCCTACATTCTGCTTTAAGTTTTTTGCCAGAGAAACAAGTGAAGGAAAAGAAATCAACACTTGGATCAAGTTTAGCTTTCTTGCTCACTTAGAACACAGTTGTAAATTAAATATTAAAAAAAGTCTTTAAGTTGAAACCAAATAGGGGAAAGAGCTGTTCCTTTCCAGCAGTTGGGTTACTCATAAAAGGTTTCATTGTCTCTACCTGGAAAATAATCCAAAAGGATCTCTCAATAAGAGAATCTGGAAGAATTCAGCATGTCAAGCAGTATCTGTGGAGGCAAAAGGTGTAAATTGGTGTTTCAGGCCAGGACCCTGCATTAAGACAGAGAGAGAAGAAGAAAATTGCCAACCTTCAGAAAGATCTCTCATCCATCTTTTGTCAAACAAAGTCAGTCTTAATTCCAGTGGAATAAAATTTGGAAAGGACCTTAAATAAATCTTATTCCTGAAAGGAGTTTAGAAATAGTTCTGAAAAGCTTATACCGATTTGAAATTTAAATCTTTTCATAACCTGGAATACAGAATTTTAAATGTAGATCATGTTGGGTTTCGTATTTGCCTTTGGACAGTTTTAGTTTTGAGACATCTAAATGAAGGCCATTGTTACACGGAGTTTGTAATACGGGCATGAAAAGTTAAGATGAGAAAATAAGGTAAATCAAGAAGCAGTGGATGAAGAGATAGAAAGTCAGGTTTATAAAACATACAGGAGTTATTAAAGAAATATTCAGAATTTCATTACAGAATAAAATGAATTCAGGAATAGTTGCATAAGCTATAATCATAAAATTATGGTAATGACAAAGGATGAATTAAGTTAATTCCTGCTTTACATGATGTTAGTTTTTGATGGATGAATACCAAGAGAGTGCTACTTTAGACAGATTAGTAGCAAGAGGATTTTGTAGAGTCGTTTGAAATGTCACTGATAGATGTATCATTTCACAAAAATAAATGAGATTTGAGGTTGTTACATTACTTTATGCATTATAATGAACCCAATCAAGGAACATCATGAAAAAGTTATTTTGTTAATATTCATGATTTTATGTCTAATTAAGCTGCAAGTAAGATATAAATAACTGTTAATGTTCAGCAGGTCAAGCAGCATCTGTGGTGAGAGTAACAGGGCTAATGTTACAGTTCAGAGTGAAAGGCCATTAGATCATGCTAAACCTGGTCCCCCAGCTGAACACACTGCCAAACTGCCAAGCCCTAACCTGTTCCAGATACAAAGGTCTGGTGAGACTGAGATTCTGAGGCATATCACAGGGCAGAGCCAGCTCTGCACTGTAAACAGATCTCATGTGCAGATACTGACACCTTTCCTCTGCAATGCCATAATATCCATTGACAGATCATCACTGCCAATGCATTTTGAACTATTTTAACTGTCTCTAAAATATGTTCAAATTTACTACAATTCTTAATATAAAAGAAAATAAAAGATATTGCATTTATTGAATCACCTGAAAGTGACAATAAATATTTAAAACATCTAATAAAGTAAAATTCAGTATGTAAGCTACTTTCAGGTGTAAAGGGCCACAGTCATTATGTAAACCCTCCTTGATATGTAGCTGACATAAAGTGCATTAGTATGTTAGTGCTCAACTGCTAGAGTCGGAGGTGGTCCAGCAGAGAGCACCATGGGAAGAGCATTGGTCAGACATGTAGGAATTTAAGCTTCATCTTGTCTCAGACTTCTGAATTTAGCCAAGACATGCTGGTAAGAGGCCAGCAGATTGTTGACAATTGTCTATAGATCCACATGTGAAGGCTTAGCCTGATTTGAGCCATTAACTCTGCTTTTCTCTCTCCACAGATATTTTTTGATCTGCTGAATGTTTCCAGCATTTTCTATTCAGATTTACAACATTTTGGGTTATTTTGTTTTGTTAATTAAACTTTCACTTGAAATTTTAAACATATGCACTCTATTAATTTTTATTAATTTTCCAATTCCCCTTGAATCCAAAATTAAGACCATGGAATTTCATGTGATGCTGATTGTGATTGGCTGCTTTCTACAAGGGAGTCAGGGACTTAAGATTGCTGCATTTAATATCCAGAGATTTGGTCAGTCAAAACTTGATGATCCCGTAGCTCATGACATTCTTATCCAGGTAAGCACAATTCAAAAACACATTTTGTGGCAGAAGCATATTGAGTAAGCACTTAATTTAGTTCTTTATTAGATTTTACAAAGGTATGATCTCATCACCATTGAAGAAATCATGCATTCTGATAACAAAGCAATTACAAGTCTAGTGGAAGACCTGAATCGGTAAGTAACGAGAAACTTTAATCACAGTTTCAACGCAGTAGCGGAATATGCAGGATGAGGTTGAGGTGAATAATAAGCTGTCCTGATATTAACTGTGTGAAATCTGAAGATTTCAACTGCTAGGCCACATCACCATAATACATCATGAGTCTCCTACTTAAAGCTAGTGGGAGAGATGACTGACAGGTGGGGCTGCATTTCTGGGAGTCAATCCTGAGAACTGAAAACTAGGACATTGAAATGTTGATAGACTTTCTGAAAAATGTATGTGCGTGATGCCATTTTCTTATGTATTATACAACCAAAAATTCATCTTTTCTGGAGTGAACAACCATTTCCAGGCCGCATGGTGCCTCACTGGAAATCCGACCCAGAGCTTTCAGGTACGAGTCACCTTGTGCTCTTGACATAGTCTTCTTATCAAGGGTATACAGGATGCTACTGTTTTCTGTGCAGTGCTCCATTTAAAGTATTGCAGACAAATTTAGATCATTCTGACACACATATTCTTCCAAAAGGACCAATAGACTAGAATACCTGTCAACAGAGTCAATTGATCCTTTCTCACTCCCCTCCTGCCATAAAATTGTGCTAAACTCACTATCGCTGCTCAGTCTCCATGCTGACATGAAACTATGATGCCTTGCTTTGCAGACATCAATCTCCTGAACTGATAGTCTCACTGATTATCATCACAAGACACCAATCTCCCGACTTGCCAACCCATCCCAACCATTCATAACAGCCAGGACCCCATGCACTCCCCCACTGCACTGGCGAGAGCTCAGGCCAAATTGGCCAGTGCCATCAGCCACTCTGATCCTCCAGTCCCGTCTTGGACTGCTGTGGTGGTTGGCATATTTGGGAATTAACTCAGAACTGTATTATGAAGCCAATCAGTTGTGTTGCTTCAGCTGTGCTTGAGATCCAAAGTTCACTGTTGCATTCCACTGTATTGCCCACCTAGGAGGACGTTTTAGGTGCAGGAGAATCTGAAGGCCATTATAGAAAGAACTTGCAGTGGTGCCAAAGTGAGAACACTATTAATCAATAAGTGATTGATGAATGTAGAGCAGTAGATGTTGTCTACATGAACTTTTGTAAGACATTTGACAAGTTCCCTCACAGTAAAAGATTAAGATGCATGGAATCTACAGTGACTTGGTTGTTTGAATTCAGAATTGGCTTGCCCATAAACGAGAGAGAATAATGGCCGACAGATCTTACTCTGATCAAAGATCCTTGGCTAGCATTGTTCTGCAGGGATCCATACAGTAACTCCTATTGTTTGTAATTTCTTTGGCACAGCAGAGGCTGAGGGGAAATCTACAGAGGTTTATAAGATCAAGAGATATAGTCAGAGCAGATAGCAATATCCAAGTCCAGAGAACCCTGAAAGTCGCTACGTGGGTGGAGAAGGTGATAAAGAAGGCGTATGCTATGCTTAACCTTATTATTTGAAGAACTGAATTCAAGAGCTGGGATATTATGTTGGAGCTTTATAAAACTCTAGTTAGACTGCATTTAGAGTATTGCATTCAGTTCTGGTCATCTCAATGTTGGGAGGAGACAGAGGATTTAAAGAAGGCCTTTTAAGGACAATAAAGTTAGATATCTATTTCATCATAGGCCAAAAATGACAAATAGTATCAACAGTTCCAGAATGTGCTTGGATTAAAGGGTAGGTGCTATTAGGAGAGGTTGGACAAACTAGGGTTGTTTTTTCTGGAACAGCAGAGGCTGAGAGGACACCTGATGGAAGATTGTAAAATTATGAGAGGAGAGGCATAGATAAACAAGACAGCCTGTATCTTTCTTCCAAGTAGAAATGTGTAATGTTACTATGTTGATCAAAGGTAATCTGATTAACCATTACTCTCCTCTCTCTAATGAGGCTTTCATGCTGCACAATTGAATAAGTTTTGATTGGAAATGGAAACTAACTACTGAAGATGGAATTCAAGATTGAAGCCAAAGTTTGGATCTGACAGATATTGCCTCCCACTTTTAAAATGGTTTATTTTTTCATCTTGAGCATAACTTGAAGATATTGCATACTTTTCCACTTGGAAATTTGCGTGAATTATTTTAAGACAATAAAAAATGTTTTTTTTTTCAGTGCAACCCATCTAAACTACAACTTCATCATCTCTGATTCCCTTGGACGCAGTTCCTATAAAGAAAAATATGCATTTGTGTACAAGTATGTCATCTATTTTAGTTCAGATATTTTATCCTACATTACACTGATGGAATTTTGGGTTAAGGCAGATGAGTTATGTTGTCTGGATTCATTTACTTGTTCTGCTAAAATTGTCCTATTTTCTTAACTGAGTAAGTTCCCCCATCCCATGATCTCCCTGGATTCATGAATTGAAAGGAGGAAAAGCCATGGATCTATATCTAAGTATTCTTTCAGATTCCCTAAAAAGACACGAAACATAAAATATGATGGAAAAACTGCAAATCTGAAAATTGATTGAACAACGATGGAAATAGCTGGTTAGAAGTTCAGAGATTTAGAAAAAGCAGACATTTCTTCACTTCTTGCCATCCAGCTGAACAGCACACTCACCTTATTCCCCACCACCACCCTGGAATGATCGTGGACCCTGTTTCTTTGTGACAATCTAATTTACTTGTATTAAAGCTTGAGTTACTCAAAATTTAGCTGTTTCCTTTCATTTCCAATCCTATGAGTGCTTTCTCCATAGTGTCAGCACCTGCTCATATGAGTGCTCTCCTCTATCACCATTGTAACTGGGATCAATACATGATCAGTGGACAATTTAATATTTTTAAAAATATATATTATCCATTGATTTAAAGAATTAGATGGATGTAGGCCAAATACAAGTAAATGGGACTAGCTCAAGTGGGCATTTTGGTCGGCATGGTCTGTTTGGGCCAAAAAGGCCTGTTTCTTGTGCATGACTTGGGTTCTGTAGCTATTGAACAGCAAATATAATACAAATGTGACAAATATTCACAAAGAGGAACCAATGAAACAGGGAACAAAAATAGGAGTGAAATTTAGATTTGGCTTCTTGAAATGCTATTGAGAAACATTCAGAAACGTGTCTTCAGACTATATTTTAAGCTCATACTGCTTATAAAATTATTATATAATTACAATGTTCAATGGCTTTTCAATTTTATGAGTTTCATTCTCTGGGGTCTACTTTTGACAGAGAAAAAATTCTCAAGCCCATTGGATGGTACCACTTCGATGATGGGTGTGAAAAATGTGGGACTGACACTTTCATACGTGAACCTTTTATAGTGCACTTTCACTCTCTCACCACAAGTAAGGATTAGTCATCTGGTTACTAAGCATTTCTTTTAATTTTTTTGAGAAAAATTTGGCTAACTGAAACCGTAATTTATTCTGGTGAACCTGATAAAAATAAATCTATTTTAATTGCTATGATTATCCATCTTCTAATCTTGAAGTACAAATAATCTACTACTCTATGATTCCAGATTCAAGGTTTTTCGTGATATTGCAAGGTTTTTAATTAATTCATTAAAATTCTACAGTATCTTTTCCACCTTATAGAAAGTTATTTGAACGATAGAAGGATGGCAGGCTGGTTTTGGTTTTCACATGATTTCTCTTTAGCATGATGTTGTGAGGCTTTCAGTAATCCACAATCTGATCTTTCTTCTCTGTAATTCAGGCAACTGACAAGTTATTAGAGATCACAAATTCATCACGTTCAAGACTGGAGCACAACTGTGCATCCTACCAACCTAGAGGTCAAATCTTAAATCTCCAACACATTACTCTATCTTGTACCGAGAATGCCTGTTACTACTGCTGGCATCTCCAGTGAAAATTGCACAAAATCAGCCAAATTAGGGAATATCAAGAGCAAGCTATATAGAGACCACCATCTGTTACACTGTTGGAACCAAACCCATCTACAAAGCCAGCCAATAAGCATAGCATGAATTCACCAATTGCCCCCTCCTTCCTGGCCATCAGCTAGGCCCTTAAAGTTAATCTGTTTTTACTAAGGCACAAAGGCATGTATTTACATATTTAAAAATATTTTACTCCTGTCTTTAGTTTGAGAAACTGGTTATGTATCTGGTAACATCTCTCATGGGTGTAACAAAATAAACAGCTTTCACAAACCTCTTCCTAATAACATGTGGTGCAATTTGTATTGACAGTTGTGAAGGACTTTGTTCTGGCAGCCATCCACACCAGTCCGAGTTATGCTGTCAGAGAGATTGATGCCCTGTATGACATTTGGGCTGATGCAAGAAAACACTTCAATACAGAGGTATTGTTGACAAAGCCAATTGGCAAATCTGCATTCAACATTATTGCATTAAACATCCATCTGCTCAATGGACTATTTTGTGAACAATCTTTTTACCTCAGCTTTGTTTTTACTCTCCACTTTTTTGTCTTCTTTCCTCCCAGTAACCTGTTGTTCTCCAGTAAGTTCCCGTTAATTTGGTTACAGTCCATTTTTGTCTGAGTCTCTGCCAGCTTCCTCCTCACCCACACCTTTGTTTGACAATAGCAGGGCAATTCTGGCATAATGTAGGCTTTGAGGTTCTTGTATCCTGTGTGAGCACACTATGTCCTGCCGCTCATCTCTTTTGATATAGAACCAAGAACAGAATTTTGACAGTTGACGAACCTTAGGTGCAAATCTACATCACGTTCCTCTGATCCACGGAATGGCAGCCATTTATATTTACGTAACAAATACTATAAAACTCTAAAACATAGGAGCAGAATTAATTAGTCTGTTCAGCCCATTGAGTCTGCTCTGCCATTTCATCATAGCTAATTTATTATCCCTCTCAATCTCATTCTCCTGCCTTCTCCCCATAACCTTCGACACACTTACTAATCAAGAACCTATCAACCTCAGCTTTATAGAGACCCGATGATTAGGCCTCCACAACCATCTGTGGGAATGAATTCCATAGATTCACCGCCTCCTAGCTATTGAAATTGCTCCTCACCTGTGTTCTAAAGGGATGTCCTTCTATTTTGAGGCTATGCCCTCTGGTCCTAGCCTATCCCACTATAGGAATCATCCTTTCCACACCATGAACTGGATATAAATACAGCAGAGGACATAATTTGGTGGCACATAGCATGGAACAAGCTCAAGGAGCTTTGGATTCTTTCTGTAGTCCTCATTATGTATAGGCATCTAAATTGCACAGTAACCAGGGGACTATTAAAATTGCCCATCTAGGTGTATTTGGGACGGAGAATGAGCAGTAAGTCTGGTGATCAACCCCAACTCCACTCAACATCAAAGGTTCAATTAAAATTATACATTTAGATTCATCTTCTTCACTCATGGAACAAATATTGTTGTACCAAAAGCAGACCAAAAGGTAGATTGTATAGTAGAATATATTTGTTTCATTGAAAGATAGTGATATTAACACATTTGGTTTATCCTAGTTAGCACAATAGATCGAGCAACTGATTAATAATGCTCTGGTTCCTTTTATCACGGCATAGCTGATGTTTCATCTATTGCTAATGTCAGATAAGGCAAATTAAATAGGCAAAACAGAGTGAAGCACGGTAAAACCAGAGGTGCTGAAATGTGGGATGAAGACAGAAAATGCCAGCAACATTCAGCAGGTCAGGTAGCATCTGTGGAAGGAGAAATACATTAATTATATTTTCTTTCCACAGGTGCTTCCTGATGTGCTGAGTGTTTTCAGAATTTTGTTTTATTGCAAAGTGAAATTCCCTGTGCTGAACTTTTATTTTAAATAGTATACTCCTAAAAGCTTGTTTCTATTTTTATTTGTATTTAGTTATATAAAATAACATTTTAGCTATTTTGAAAGACGTACCAATGTTCAGTACTTTTTGATCATGTAATCTATGCTCCCAAATAACAGCTTTCTCACTCATTGCGGTAGAAAACATCAAATTTAACTCACTTTGTTGTCTCTTGGTTTATTACACAGAACATTCTGATACTCGGAGATTACAATGCAGCTTGTAGTTATGTAAAGGAGAAGGATTGGTCCAAAATACGATTGCGTAAATATGAGAAATTCCGTTGGTTGATTGGTGATAATGTAGATACAACTGTTAGTACAAACACACACTGTGCCTATGACAGGTATTGTTCAGAGCACATTGATTCAAGTATTTTTACTGCATGTATTTTCTATTTCAAAATTTGCTTCAGTCTATCTGCATTCTCATCCTGACATGACTTTGTTTTTGTTCTTTAGGTTTGTTGTAACCACAGATGGACTGCTTGACACCATAGTTTCTGGCTCAGTGAAGGTCTTCAATTTCCAGAAAGCCTATCACCTCTCATACCAAACGGTAAAAATAATAAAAAAAATTAATTTGGAATGGAATTTCCTCACAATGTTAGAAAAATGCAAAATATTTTCCAACATAATACTAAAGACCCAGATTGCAGCGGTTGATTTGGGTATATCAGTGTAAGCTCCCTAAGAGACTGTAGCCTTGTGTCCAAGGTAGTATTTTCAAATGCTGGAGGCAGTGTCTGCTGTGGCTGTGCCCACATAGCAATGGTGAGCCCTGTTGGGTCTGGTGTACCTGAAGGTAGATTAACTTGGGTTGGTGTCCTGCTTACTCTTCATGAGGGTTGTCTTATCCTCTGCATAAGACCATAAGACCATAGGACAAAGGAGCAGAATTAGGCCATTCAGCCCATCGAGTCTGATCCGCTATTCCATCATGGCTGATCCCTGATCCCTCTCAACCCCACACACCTGCCTTCTCACCATATCCTTTGATGCCCTGACTAATCAGGAAACTATCAATTTCTGCCGTAAATATACCCACAGACTTGGCCTCCACCAGAGTCTGTGGCAGAGCATTCCACAGATTCACTACTCTCTGGCTAAAAGAATTCCTCCTTACGTCTGTTCTGAAAGGTCACCCCTCAACTTTGAGGCTGTGTCCTCTAGTTCTGGATACCCCCACCATAGGAAACATCCTCTCCACATCCATCCTATCTAGTCCTTTCAACATTCAGTAGGTTTCAATGAGATCCCCCTGTATTCTTCTAAATTCCAGTGAGTACAGGCCCAAAGCTGCCAAACGCTCCTCATATGTTAACCCCTTCATTCCCAGAATCATCCTCATGAACCTCCTCTGGACTCTCTCCAATGATAGCACATCCTTTCTGAGATATAGGGCCCAAAACTGTTGACAATACTTAAAGTGTGGAATGACTTGTGTCTTATAAAGGCTCAGCATTATCTCCTTGCATTTATATTCTATTCCCCTTGAAATAAATGCCAACATTGCATTTGCCTTCTTTACCACAGACTCAATCTGTAAATTAACCTTCTGGGAGTCTCGCAGAAGGACTCCTAAGTTCCTCTGCACCTCTGATGTTTGAACCTCCTCCCTATTTAGATAATAGTCTGTACTATTGATCCTTTTGCCAAAATGCATTATCATACGCTTCCCAGCACTGTATTCCATCTGCCACATTTTTACCCACCCTTCCAATTTGTCTGAGTCCTGCTGCAATCGTATTGCTTCCTCAGCACTATCTACCCTTCCACCTATCTTTGTATCATCCACAAACTTTGCCACAAAACCATCAATTCCGTTACCTAAATCATTGACAAACAATGTGAAAAGTAGTGATCCCAATACTGACCCCTGAGGAACACCACTAGTCACTGGTAGCCAGCCAGAAAAGGCCCCTTTTATTCCCACTCACTGCAACCTGCCTGTCAGCCATTCCTCTATCCATCCCAGTATTTTTCCAGTAACGCCATAGGACTTTGTCTTGTTAAACAACCTCATGTATGCCACCTTATCAAACGCCTTCTGAAAATACAAGTAAATGACATCCACTGCCTCTCCTTTGTCCACCTTGCTTGTTTCTTCCTCGAAGAACTCTAACAGATTTGTCAGGCAAGACTTCCTTTCCAGAAACCATGCTGACTTTGACTTCTTTTATCATTAGTCTCCAAATATCCTGAAACCTCATCCTTAATAATGGACTCCAACACTTTCCTAACCACTTAGGTTAGGCTAATTGGCCTATAATTTCCTTTCTTAAAGAGTGGAGTGGCATTTGCAATCTTCCAGTCCTCTGGGACCATGCCAGATTCAACTGATTCTTGAACAATCATAACCAATGCATGTGCTATCTCTTCAGCAACCCCTTTCAGAACTCTGGGATGTAGTCCATCTGGTCCAGGCGTGACTTAATCTACCTTAAGACCTTTGAGTTTGCTTAGGACTTTTTCCTTTGTAATAGCAATGACACTCACTCCTGCTCCCTGACATTCACGGGCCTCTGGCAGTGAAGACAGATGCAAAGTACTCAATAAGTTCATCTGCCATTTTTTGTCCCCCATTACTACCTCACCAGCATCATTTTCCAGTGGCCCAATATCAACTCTCACCTCCCTTTTACTCTTCAAAGGTTTCAAAGGTACATTTAATGTCAGAGAAATGTATATAATATACATCCTGAAATGCTTTTTCTTCGCAACCATCCACGAAAACAGAGGAGTGCCCCCAAAGAATGAACGACAGTTACAGTAAATGTTAGAACCCCAAAGTCCCTCCCAGCTCCCCTCCTTCCCCCGCATAAGCGGCAGCAAGCAATGATCCCCCCTCCCCTACCAGCAAAAAAATACTTTTGCTATCCTGTGTTACATTATTGGCTAGTTTGTCCTCATATTTTATCTTTTCCCTTCTTATAGGTTTTTTAGTTGTCTTTTGTTGGATTGTAAAAGCTTCCCAATCATCTAACCTTCCACTCACTTTTGCTACCTTATATGCCCTTTCCTTGGCTTTTATTCCTTGGCTCTTCCCTTGTCAGCCACGGTAGCCTACCCCTGCCATTTGAGAACTTCTTCTTCTGTAGGACATATCTATCCTGCAGCTTGTGAACTATTCCCAGAAACTTTAGCCACCTCTACTCTGTCGTCATCCCCGCCAGTATCCTCATCCAATCCACCTGGGCAAGTTCTTCTCTCATACTATTGTGATACTGATATATGTTGGTTATGCTTCTCCCTTTGAAATTGCAGTATGAATTCAATCATATTATAATCACTGTCTCCTAAGGGTTCCTTCACATTAAGCTCCCTAATAAGATCTGGGTTATTACACAACACCCAACCTAAGATAGTCTTTCCCCAAGTAGGCTTAAGCACAGGTTGCTCTAAAAAGCCATTCTGTAGGCATCCAACAAATTCTCTCTCCTGTGATCTGACACCAACCTGATTTTCCCAATCCCCTTGCATATTGAAGTCCCCCATTACAATTGTGTCATTACCCTTATTACATGCCTTTTCCAGCTCCCTTTGCAATCTCATGAAGTATTTGCTTGAAGCGTTTGCTTCCCTTTTTTTTGGGAAACCTTGGCAAAGTTTGTCATTCCATTACCTGCAATACTAAGCAGCTGCCTCCTGGTTAGGACCATAAGACCATAAGGCACAGGAGTGTGAAATTTAAAGTTCAAAGTAACTTTATTATCAAAGTATGTATGTGTCATTATATACTACCTTGAGATTCACTTTTTTGCAGAGATTCACTATAGAACAAAGAAATACAAAGGAGTCAATGAAAAATTACACAAAAAGACTGACAAAACAGCCAATGTGCAAAAGACAAATCTTCCAAATACAAAACAAACAAAGAAACAAATAAACAAACAAATAAATAATACTGAGAACATGAGCTATAGAGTCCTTAAATGTGAATCCATAGGTTGTGAAATCAGTTTAGTGATGAATGAAGTTATCCATGCTGGTTCTGCAGCATGATGGTTAAGGGGTATTAACTGTTCCTGATTGATGGTGTGGGACCTAAGGCTTCTGTACATCCTTCCCAATGGCAGCAGAAAGAAGAGAGCATGGTCTGCATGGTGGGGGTCCTTGTGGTGGATGCTGCATTCTTGTGGCATTGCTCCAGTAGAATTAGGCCATTAAGCCTATCGAATTTCTTTTGCCATTGGATCCTGCTAATTTATTTTCTCCCTCTCAACTCCATTTTCCCTGTAATCTTTAATACCCTTACTCATCAAGAACTTCTCAACATCTGCTTTAAATCTACCAAATGACTTCTCCTCCACAATCTTCTGTGGCAATGAATTCCACAGATTCAAATAAGGGAAAATCTGCAGATGCTGGAAATCAGAGCAATGCACGCACACAAAATGCTGGAGGAACTCTGCAGGCCAGGCAACATCTATGGAAAAGAGTACAGCTGATGTTTGAGGCCAAGGCCCTTCAGCAGAACTGGATGAAATGTTGACTGTACTCTTTTCCATTGATGCTATCTGGCCTGCTGAGCTCCTCCAGCATTTTGTGTGCATTTCACAGATTCACTACCCTCTGGCTGAAGAAATACCTCCTTATCCCTGTTCTGAAGGGACATCTTTTTACTCTGAGGCTGTGCCCTCTGATCCTAGATTCTCCCACTACTGGAATTGCCCTCTCCATGTCCATTTCATCCAGGAGTCCAATATTCAGTAGGTTTCAATAAGATTCCCCTCATCCTTCTAAACTCCAGTGAGCATGGGCCCAGAGCCATCAAACACTCCGCATATGTTAACCTTTTTGTCCTCGGGATCATTCCTGTAAACCTCCTCTTGAGCCTCGCCAACATCCTTCCTTAGATATGGACCCCCCTTCAGATATCTTTGAAGTGCAGATGAATGTACCCAAATGCTTTTTACTCTGAATCTAGTTCTCAAAAGAGAACATTTTCAGTTGTATTCCCATTGATCATCTGGTGAATATATCCAAATTACTGAATGTGTTTTTATCTGAGCAGTCTATATATGATAGGGTCCACATGTAATCTAAGATATCAGAATTCGTGATTCTGCCTTCTAACATATGTTCAGAATGCATCAAAGGCAACATTTAGTATGATTAAATATGAAAATTACAGACCTAGGTATTTTTAATCAATATACATAGGCTTTACATTTAATTCACTTTACAGGCCAGACACGTCTCAGATCATTATCCCATTGAACTTGAAATGGAAGATGATCGTAAGTAAATAAATATTACTTCTTATTGGCCCATGATAGATCAAAATAATAGGCTACAATTTAAAACAAAAAAGGAGATGGTTATTAACTTCTGGAGATCTTGCACCACACACCCCTCTTTACATTGACAACAAAGCAGTTTCAAACCCCTGGGAGTGCACATTCCGCACATCCCCTTGTGGCCCCAGAACATTTTCTACACAATCTGGAAAGCTCAGCAATGCCTCTGCTTTCTGAGGATGCTGTAAAGAGCTGGACTATGCACATCTATATTCGTGTCAGTCTACAGATGTGCAGTAGAGAGCATCCTAACAAGCTGTATCACTGCACAGTACAGAAACTGCTCTGTGGCAGACGGGAAGGCTCTAAATGGATAGTCAAAACTGCCCAACACATCACCAGCACCAGCCTACCCGCCATCAAGAAAGGTGCCAGAAAAGGGCCTGGAACACATCATGAAGGATCCCACCCACTCTGCTCATGGACTGTTGGTCTCACTCCCATCAGGGAAGAGGCTATGTAGCATCCACACAGGACCACCAGACTCACAAACAGTTACTTTCCCCAAGCAGTAAGACTGATCAACACCTCCACCCACTAACCCACCCCACCCCACAACCACTACTTTATCATTTCCTTAGAGTCACCTTATATTTGCTGTGTTTTTTTATTATTATTGTATTCTTTATTTTGTTGTGTTTTTTTTTGCGCTGTATCAGATCCAGAGGAGCAATCATTTCCTTCTCCGTTACACTTGTGTACAGGAAATGACAGTGAATCTTAAAAGGAAATATTTGGAAAACTCAGCAGGTCAGGTAGTTTCTTTGGAGTTAATGTTTCATGCCAAAGACTGTAAAACCATCAGAACAGAGTGAAGCAAAATAATTTGGTTTTAAATTACAAAGAGGTTGGAGGTAGGATGCAAAAAACAAAAGGAATATTTCTGATATGGTGAGGCCAGGTTGCCATGGGATAACCTGTAAATGAGGTCATGCTATTGTTAAATTAATAGCGACATGTTAGGGAGTGAGTATACAAACAAAAGAACATAAAAGTTTTAAAATGCAGATTGGAAGAACATGACAAGCAAGTCAGGCTGTGCTGAAAGGGAAGGAAACTGAGCAAATATCACAGATTGACTGACCAGTTCTGCTACAAATGTCACAGATTGACTGTTCAGTTTTGCTACAAAGCGAACTCTCTAAAACCATAGAAATTGATACTGAGTTCAAAAGTCTGCAGCTTGCTGAGATTGAAGATGAAATATTAACTCTGCTTCTCTTTCCAAAGATGCTGCCTGACCTTTTGTATTTATATCAGATATCCAACATTTGAAATTTTCTGATTCTTTTGCTCTTGCTTAAACATGATTATTTTGGCAGGATTTGATTTTCTATCAGTAAAGAAAAAAACAACATATTGGGAACTATTACAAGCTAACATAAAATTACATCCAAAGGCTAAAATGATTTGGTATATGTTTTGTAGCAAAATTATTTTTCAAACACGGTAGTTGTAGAGGAACAAACTGAAGATGCTGGAAATCTGAAACAAAAACTGCAAAGTACTCTAAATTGTCAGCAGGTCAGGCAGCATCCATGACGAGAAATTTGACATTTCTGATCAATGAAATGAAAAAACAAAGCAAAAAAACCTCAGATGCTGGAAATATGAAATATGTTGCAAACACTCAGAAGATCAGGCAACATTTGTAGGAAGAGAAACAGAGTCAACATTTCATGTTGAAGGCCCATGTTAGTGAAAACCTTTTCCACCCAGCAATTTATTCGCCATCACTTTTTAGGATATAAAAAAAAGCACCCAAAGATATAACTAACACCCACATGGCAATCAGAGGATGCAGCCTAATAATATTGAGCAAATGTTTTTCATGCATAAGAGTGCAATGACCATAATCATGATCATTTTCAAATGACAGGAAAAGCTATTAAATAAACTGTCAAGAATTGACAAGAACTGTCATCTTATGGGAGGTATGATCACAGCATAAACTATGCAAGTTTTTCTTCTATTTTGATTAAGCATGCCCCCTTCCTGTAGGTTGAAGAGAAGGAGGAAAAGTTAGAAGTTTCTTTTCTTACAAGTGATTGGAACATTCAATGCTGTGTAACAGGGGAAAATTAAAGCAAATTTCCAGATCTATAACATGGCTTATAACATCACTATTTTTGGGGGAAATTTAGATAATTCCCTCCAATGATTTCTGCCCTTTGTGAACAATCATTTGAAACAAAGGAAGCATGAGTTTAATTCTAAGACTAGGTACACAGGAATTTGGAGCAGGAGAAGGTCGCTCTTCATAATGAGAAGGAGGTTCTCATCTAAAGTGTGGCTCAAGGATCTATATGGGAGAAATGGGTTTGAATTGATAGGTCACCGGCACAAATACAGGGTAAAGAAGAAACTGTTCCATTGGGACAAGCTTCACTTGAATGAGGCTAGGATCAACATGCCGTAGATAAGGGTGGGGAGGAGAGTAACGACGAGCGGAAAGTTAGACAGTTAAATTGAAAGTTCAGGGGTGAGTTCAGGGTATTGAAATGGACATTAGTTACCAGAATCTGTCAGAAAGGGAAAGAACGAGCAAAAAAGTATATACCTTTTAATTGCAATGAAAGCAGAGAAAAATAAAGAGTCTTCAACTAAATAATCCAGGATTTATAACAGGATAAATAAATTAACGGCATACATAGAAATAAGTGGGTACAAACTAATAACCATGACATGATAACAGTGTTGCAGAGTGGCCATGGTTAGGAGTTAAATATTCCGGGATTTTTATCCATTAGAAGAGGAAGACAAAATGTAAATGGTTACTGTTGTTGGTGGTAGAACTAATAATAAAGTGTAAGATACAGACAGTAGAGGTAAAGGATTTCAGCTCAGAAAATGCGTAACTAGAATCAGCTTGAGTGAAACTAAGAAATAACAAAGGGTAGAAAACATTGGAGGGAGTTATCTAAATTTCCCAAAATAATAGGGATGATAAAAGCTACGTTATAGATCTGGAAATTAAAGGTGCATACAATAAAAGCAGTTCATTAAATGTGGGGATCTTTAACCTTCATATAGACTGAGCAAACCAAATTAGCAGTAGTAATGTGGAAAATAAATCAATTCATCTGAAGGACGATGAAGCATAAGGATAGTTTTCTAGATTAGTATGTTGAGGAACCAATGAACAAACAGACTATTTTAGACCTAGTTTTGAGCTATGAGAAAGGGTCTCTTCATAATCAGAGAGTTATGGAACATTTAGGAGACAATGATAAAAACATGACAAATCTTATATAAAGTTTGAAAGTTTGGGAAACTTATAGGACTGGAAGATTATTTACACTTCTACTTTCTGCATATACTAAGTGGAGTGCAACCAAAGTTGACTAGTTCAACTCCCAGGATGGTGAGTTTGTTTTACAAGGAGAGGTATAACAGATCGGATCAATAATCTTAGGATTCAGAAGAATCTTACTGAAACTTACAAAATCCTGATGCGTCATAACATTAACACCTGATACCCATTGGGTTTAAATCAGTATCTAAAAGGCCCTCAGGAGCAGATTTGAAAAAGGAAGCCCACCTCTTAATGACAACCCACGATTGGTTTTAATGGATTTAAGGCAGGGAAAGGATCATAGGACACATGTGATTTGTTGAACCCATCTGAGGAATCTGCAAGCTTCTAGTTTTTACCCATGAAGGTTGTATTTCACAATTAGACAGCATGGGCCGAATCTGATAAAAGCAAGTTTCCAGCATTGTTTTGTGGCCAAATGAAGCAGGGATGTTTTCTTCAAGTCTGGCAAGCAGACAACAAACCTACTCAGCCCCATCTCTCCCAGACATGATCACCGCACCGATGCCATCCCTGCCCTCCCTTGAGCACTAGCAAACCACATGTTCAAAGTTCAGAGTAAGTACTTTATATGTCACCATATACAATTCTGAGATTCATTTTTTAATGGGCATACACAGTAAACACAAGAAACACCATAGAATCAATGGAAGACCACACCCTCCAGGACAGACAAACGACCAGTGTGCAAAAGACAACAAACAGTGCAAATACAAAAATATTAATAATAATAAATAATAAATAAATAAGCAATAAATATCGAGAACATGATACGTTCTTTGAAAGTGAGACCATAGGTTGTGGGAACAGTTTAGTGACAGGGCGAGTGAAGTTGAGTAAAATTATCCCCTATATTTAAGAGCCTGATGGTTAAGGGGTAAGAACTGTTCCTGAACCTGAGATTTATTCTCACATAAATCACTCACCCTTCTCATGATCTCTACCAATATTCACAACACATATCTGTTGTTGCCTTCTCTGGAGCGGTAGGCACAGAACCTCAGCAATCTGCTTGGGTTCTGCATGGGGGTGAGGGGAGAAAACAAAATGTACATTCAGTGGAGCTAAACCATCATGGCATTCCCTAACCATTCCATCTCTTATTATAAGTAAATAACAAGCACTTCATTACATTACCACTTGATCTGCTAAGATGAATACCTTTCAATATCTTTTTAAGATATTTCTTGTGTTTCTTAATATCTTTTCAATATCTTTTGATTTTATACAGATGACGTTAAGTATAGCATTAGAGAAAGTTGCACCTCAAAAACAACACAGTCAGTTTGAATTTATGTAAAACTGAAATGTGATAAAATGTCCTCTAAGGAGCAATGTTAGAATTAGAATCAGATCAGGTTTATTATCACCTGCGTATGTCGAGAAATTTGTTAACTTAGCAGCAGCAATTCAATGCAATACATAATATAGAAGAAGAAAAATAATAATAAATCAATCAAACAATCAATCAATTACAGTATGGGTATAATGAATAGATTAAAAATCATGCAAAAACAGAAATAATATATATTTAAAAAGTGAGGTAGTGTCCAAGGGTTCAATGTCCATTTAGGAATCAGATGGCAGAGGGGAAGAAGCTGTTTCTGAATCACTGAGTGTGTGCCTGCAGGCTTCTGTACCTCCTACCTGATGGTAACAGTGACAAAAGGGCATGTCCTGGGTGCTGGGGGTCTTTAATAATGGACGCTGCTTTTCTGAGACACCGCTCAGAAAGGTATGTGCTCCTTTGTCTTACCCTTCCTGAAGTTCACAATCAGCAATTTTGTCTTACTGACGTTGAGTGCCAGGTTGTTGCTGCGGCACCACTCCCCTAGTTGGCATATCTCACTCCTGTACGTCCTTACATCACACCTGAGATTCTACCAACAATGGTTGTATTGTCTGCAAGTTTATGGATGGTATTTGAGCTATGTCTAGCTACACAGTCATGTGTATATAGAGAGTAGAGCAGTGGGCTAAGCATTTATTATCACTGACAAATGTCATGATTTTTTTTGTTTTGCGGCAGCAGTGTAGTATAGTATATAAAGAACAATAAGAAAAAAATATATAAAATAAACAGTGCAAAGAGAGCAAACATTAGTGAGATAGTGTTCAAGGGTTGGATCATTTTAGAAATCTGATGGTGGAGGATTTCAGGTAGATGGAGCTCGTCAGCCTGGGAAGGCAGTCCATCTAAGAGAGGGAAACTCTGATTTCAAACCTCCGCTGCCTTGCAGCCATACCCACTCATGGGAAAGGCTTCGGGAGTAAACCCTGAGGACAAATCTGGAGCTGGAGTCCCTAAGGCAGTCCGACATTGCCTTCAACCTCATTCTGGCAACTCCTGCGATGACATTGGTGCCAAGCTGTATCGGCCCTTGTCCTTCCCTTGGACAACATCGGTGTCGTGGAGAGGGGAGACTTGCTGCATGGGCAACTGCCGGTCTTCCATACAACCTTGCCCAGGCCTGCACCCTGGAGAGGTCACTCCAGCGTCGCCTCACCGCGACAGCACAACACGGAAAGCAGCAGTCTACCGGTTATAAGCCTGCGCTCGACTGGCGTAGAGCAAGGCACCAGGGGTTGCTTTCGACAGAGGGAGAGACCATCGTGTCTCACTGGACAGCTACTGCCCGCCTCAAGTTGGGCAGCCCCCAGCCAATTAGGTGCTGTCCTGCCACAGTTCACCCGCTCCACTGGGTGCGTGGGGCTTAGGGATACAAGTAGCCCGAACAGCGGACTGTAAACGCTGCACCAAGCACGACTAGAAGACAAAAAAAGAAGCCAGCACTCAGACTAGGATACTGGAAAACAGCCGAGACTGTCACTCCCGTGTGGGCCTCTACAGCCACAACAGACGCTGCTCTGACACAGACTGAAGCGAGACTTTCCAGGCGCAGATCCATGGTCTCGCGAGACTAACGGATGCCACCACCAAGGTGGAGGATGGAGAGGAAGAAGCCGTTCCTAAGACATTGAGTGTGTGTCTTTAGGCTCCTGTACCTCTTCTTTGATGATAATAATGAGAAGAGAACACGTCCGGGGTCCTTAATGATGGATGCTGCCTTATGAAGAAAGGGTAAGGTTTATGGGGGGAATCCCAGGGCTTTTGGCCTCGGCAATTGATTGTCTAACTGATAATGGTTGTGCTCTTAATCAAGCTGAGGTAAAATTAGAGAAGAATTTATATCTTAGGAGTTTGTATGGTATGAAGGGATGATGTCATGAAGGGATTCAGAAACAAGTATAAGCATTTTCAAAATTGTCTAGTTGTTTAAGTGAGAACCAATGTATGCCATGGTTGAATTGAACTGACTTTATTACTTACATCCTTCACATACATGAGGAGTAACAATCTTTACCTACATCTAAATGTGCAATGTGCAATTTATAGTAATTTGTAATAAATAGTATGTACAACAGGACAGTCAATATAACATAGAAATACAATTTTATCAGCATGAATTAATCTGATGGCCTGGTGGAAGAAGCTGTCCCGGAGCCTGTTGGTCCTGGCTATTATACTGCGGTACCGTTTCCCGGATGGTAGCAGCTGGAACAGTTTGTGGTTGGGATGACTCGGGTCGCCAGTGATCCTTCAGGCCCTTTTTACACCCCTGTTTCTGTGAATGTGGATGAATTGGACTCTGAATGAGTTAGGACAATAATAGCAAGAACTCGTTTAATGCTGATCCATCACTATAAATTGTCCTACCTAACACTGATTTTGGTCTAAATATATTACTTTTTGTACTTGTGAAATAATAAATGCTTGCTGATTTAACTTAAATTGGACCTTTAGAAATGTGTAAGCTCATATGCTACCCAGTGAAAGTTCTCCAGTTCCTAACTATATGATATATATATTTGGTATTCAGCATACCCATGTGCAATGCATCATTAATCTGTATTAGGGTTAGGATTAATTATCTATTTACATACATTTGTGGATATATCCACTTCAATTGAAAGAATTGTTTGGTACTATTAAATGCAATTGTCAGCTATTGGGAAATTGCTGAAGTAATTTGAAGTCATTTAAGCAAACACATTAGTTTGTACCAAGTTTGAGGGAGGTCAATATTCAGCCCTGATAGTTTCTGATTCTGATATCAGTCTAAGATGGTAGCAGTATATTCCATCCTGCCACTGTTGGCTGCATCTCTGCACTGATAGACTCTGTAGAAGTCCAATGTTCCACAGGCTTTTGTTCGGACTGGGAAATCTGTCTGCTGAGCCTGAACTGGGTTAAATCTTGTGCAAGGATAAATGAATGAGAGATATCAGCAGCAAAGGAAGAGGTAACAAGCTTTTTTAAAATTTTATTTTTTAGAGTTAGGTTCAATTCAATGTTAATTGCTAATTCTTAGAATGTGGATGTATGTTTTTCAGTGATCTAAATGTACAAAAAATATATAAACAAGTTCTAAGTATTGTCTACCTGTGAATGTTATAGATTGGCAGCTGTTGAGCCTGAGACAAAGCCATTTTGGGTATAACAGGGTGTCTGCATGCTGGTGCAGCCCATATGTATTGGTTTAATGTCACATGTACTGAGATATAGTGAAAATCTTTGTTTCTATGCCTGTAAATAACTACATCAAGGCAGTGAAATGAAAACAAAATACAGGTTATAGTGCAGCATCTACAGTGCTGGGCTGTATTGTCAGTGCAAAAGTGCAAGATGAAAGAAGCAGGACAACCTGGATTTTTGGAAAAATGAGAAGATCATTATCAAAATGTTTGCTAAATAATTCTTGCAAAGTGAAGATTCCTCAACTCCCACCCAGTTTTCTCCTTTTCTTGTAGCATATAAGCCCGATTTTTACTATAAGATTGGGAAGGTAATCGGCATCAGCGGTGGAAAGTCTGGCGGTCCTTGTAGCTGTGAAGGGGTCAACTTCAATTCTTGCGCTGGCCGATGTGGTGCCTATTCAAGACGTTTTCCTTGCAGCTGTACATCAAGCTGCTCCAGCCACAACGACTGCTGTGCTAACTACGACAAGTATTGTTAAGGTTTGTAATGGCAGGGCCCATTTGCAAGGTATCCATCCAAAACCTGTTGTAACTCTTGTAAAATTTCATGAGCTCTATTCATGCCTTTTGTGACAGTTGTCTATTTATAGAAGATAAAATAAAGTATGTGAGAGTTTCAATTAAAACATTAATCTATCTACTACACACCTTTATTCTGCAAGTGGATCACAGTGCAGACCAGGAAAATAATTATTTGCAAGTAAAATAAAGCTAGCCAGTGAGTGGAATCAAAGGAGACAAATCTTCAAATGATTAATAGTGAAGATGAATATGATTAAGAATCTTGTATGACTCAAGGCTAAAAATACCAAACAGCTATAGTAAGTAAAACAAACCTAACATTGAATTATGCTTGTCAAAACATTAGAGATGGCATTAATCAAACTTTGTCACACTTTGCTCATCTACATCTCAAATCCTTTAATCCCAAGAATTAACAGCTGGATACTGGATTCAACGAAGAAAAAAGCATGAACCACTATGAGGTGTACAGATGGAATGTACCGCTTCTAAAATCCTACACTTAAGTCAACACCCGAAGTCTTATCAGTTATAAGTGTTTTCTAGTACCCTTACTTTAGAGAGGTTATACAGTATCAACTTAAAATTTCAATGACAAATATGCTTAACTAATTTAGTGTCTTTGTTGTTGCCTGGTTTTGTTCTGTTGTTGTTGCTGTTCATGTTGCTTTGCTGAATATTGTGGGCATGGCATGTTGGCACCTCTCTGCACAAATTTACAGAAAGTATGTTGGAGAATTTGTTGAAGGAGCTCAGCGAGGATACTGGGAATTCAGAAATGGTGCAGTGTGGAAGTAACATTGCTCAAGGGTTAAATACCCTGCATTAATGTTTGGGTGGAACTGTAATCTGCAAATGCAGGCCACAATAATATTTTGCTTATTCTAATGGATAGAAGCATCCTTAAGATCATGTAACATTTTAGATAGGAAACTTTCCAGGCACTGAAATTCTCAAGTTAAATTCTATTGTTATCTTCCTTGTAAGTTGTCTGTACTTCAAAACTTCCCACACTTCAAAAATGGTTTGTTGGCTGTAAAGCTCATTGGAACATCCTGATGGGAGGTGTGAAAGGCAGGTACTGCTTTTAATATCATTCACATCTCTGTCAGTTCACCAGTGCTGTTCTGTTTCAGTCCAATCCTCATGGTAGTGCTGAGCTAAATAGTAAAACTTACATTGCCTTGTTTTTACGTGCTTTCAGCTGTAATGATAGAACCAAGCTGTTTTGACAAGGGCCAAAATGAAAGGTAGAGGTGTTGGAAACTTGTGTCCAATTCTGTCACCTTCTATATAATTTCTTGCGAGATGGGAAGGCCGGTCACATTGCCTGCTCAGGGAGTTTACTATTGAGTTCATCGCTGCCATCTTACAATCCGCGCACCCCCCCCCCCACCCCGGAGCTGTAACACCAAGGATGCATTGGGAGAGCTGTACAGTGCCATCAGCTCTCTACAAGACAAGCATCCAGATGGTCTCTTCATTACTGCAGGAGACTTCAACCGTGTTATTTATTGTGTTCTTTATGCACATTACTTTTTTATGCTGCATCAGAGCCAAAGTAACAATCATTTCATTCTCCTTTGCACCTATGTACTGTAGAAATGGTAATAAACAACATTGAATCTTGAACCTTGAATTGCCCACAGCATTAACTTGATATGCTTTCATGAAACTGTCCCTCTCTTTACCTTTGAATTATTAATTATATCTTTTTCTTCCAGGTTCTGGATAACGGTGGTGAGAAAGTTGCCAGGGGGCATGAAGGTTTAAGTAAAAAGGCATTATGGAATATAATAAAGCCTATGGTTGCATTATCAATGTGTTTTGGTATTACTAAACACACACATTTATCACCGGCAGGCTTGAAGCCAAAAAGACTATATAGACAAAATGTACCTCAAAAAAAGGAATAAATTCAATGTTTAAAAGCAGTGTTATGTGATGTTCAGTTTTTGAACACTTGGAAACCCTTTGGTCTCAAAAGCTGCCAGGTGAACATTTTTTCAAAGTACTTGTTATAAAGAATTTTTCCTGTTTTCTTAAAGCAGCTGATAAACCATGAGATATACTATATTTCACACATAGAAAAAAAAAATCATTCAATATGTTAGTTAGGTTGCCATTCTCAATATCCCATTCTAATCCAGTGAGAATTGGCAAACACTTATCTAAGTCCTCACCCTATCTCCTCGCAGGTACCTTCAATCAGAAACTCTTAGCAGCCAGAGGGGGAATTTCTGACTGACATATCCTTTCTATTGATAGGAAAATAAAACTAACTGTAAAACGCCCACCATACACCACATTGAGATTAATTAATTCAGTGCACAATAAAACACTGATAATTTGCTATCTGACAATTCTGATATCCCAGTGGTTTGAAATGTGGTTCACAGGTGACGTTTCCTGTGTTCCTCTAAAATATATTGTAGTTTGATTTCAATGCACTCTTTAAACATACTGGGTTCACTGGAAAATGCATTACCTCTTTTATTATTCAAATGTAACATCGAAAAAATACTGAATTTAAAGAGTGTTTGGGCAATAGTAGGAATAATATTCAATAGTCTGCTAGTCCTGCACCACCAAAATCCCAAGTGACAGATTATCAGAGTTTTATATATTACTGCTTATCTTCAAACAATGCATAAAATATAGCAAAGAATTGTGATGTTTTCTACCTGAGTGTCAATGCTGAGAATTAAGGGTCCGAGCCAAAATGATGTGAAAGAATACATTGTCTTTGAATTATGATAAGAAAGCAAAACAGCATTAAATCATGCTGTATTGAAGGGTATCATTAACTCAAAGCATCCATTCCAAAATTCTATCAACTTGTTAAATTATTCTGCACATGCCTATGTTATAAAACTCAAAAGCCCAAGCCTCACACAAAATGCAAAGCACAATTAAATAAGACATGGAGCTGCTTCTTTGAAGTTGACCAACATATAGTATGTGTCCTGGATTCATTTTACTTGAGACACTGTTACAATTACATACCACAGCCCTTCCCCATTTCTTTCCTTCTGCGGTCTGTGTATGACACTCTCACCATCATAGCTGCACACATGGGGGCTGACAGAGGACGCTAACTGCAAGCTTTGTGGTCTGCAGGGTTCACTGGCACACATAGTCAGGATGTAAAACAGCTTTAACAAAAGGATGGCATAGATGGCATCACAGGGTCCTGCTGTCCCTTGCTGACACACTGGAGCAGGAGAGGTGCAGAAAGAGACCAGCTGGCAGAGAGGCTAACAGGGCAGTCATTTTCATCAAGAAGAGGGCCATGCCAGTCATATCAAAGAGGCCTAAATCCAATCTGCTACAAATTGCCAAATCCTGAGAGATGAGGGTCAATGTGGGGAGGAATCTGACCTCAAGTGCTTTGTGGAGTTTGAATGTTCTCCCTGTGACTATATGGGTTTTCTCTGGTGCTCTATTTTTTCTCCTACATCCCAAGAGTAGGCAAGCTGATAGGTTAACTGGATAGTGTAAATTACCATTAAAGTGTAAGATCTAGGGAGAATTGATGATACTGTAGAGAAAATAAAGAAAGGCATTAATGTAGGTTTAATATACACTCAGTGGCAACTTTATTGGTTACACCTATAGCCCTGCTCGTTAATGCAAATATCTCATCAGCCAATCATGTGGCAGCAACTCAATGCATAAAAGCATGCAGACATGGTCAAGAGGTTCAGTTGTTGTTCAGATCAAATGTCAGAATGGGGAAGAAATGTGATCTAGGTATTTTGACTGTGGAATGATTGTTGGTGCCAGTCAGGGTGGTTTGAGTATCGCAGAAACTGCTGATCTCCTGGGATATTCATGCACAACGGTCTCTAGAGTTTACAGAGAATGGTGCAAAAAACAAAAAAAAAAAATCTTGTGAGTGGCAGTTCTGTGGGTGAAAATGCCTTGTTAATGAGAGAGGTCAGAGGAGAATGGCCAGACTGGTTCAAGCTGACAGGAAGGCGACAGTAACTCAAATAACCTCTCGTTACAAGAGCATCTCTGAATGCACAACACGTTGAAACTTGAAGTGGATGGGCTACATGCAGCAGAAGATCATGAACATACATTCAGTGGTCAGTTTATTAGGTACAGGAGGAATCTAATAAAGTGGCCTCTGAGTGCAAATGGGTGGTTGATGATCAGCACAGAGTCAGAGGGCCAATGGGCCTAGTTCTGTGCTGTGTCTTTCTCCATCAACTATGAGCTTCTTGAAGTGAAGATGATCATAAGCAATTGTAATGAGCTGTAAAGTTATTCAACCATAAAATATAATTGACATAAAATTAAATTTTGGCAGAGTCTGGTTCCCTTCATTCAATACTGTGGGTTGAGAACTAGAGTATATATTATGAATATTAGACTACCACATATTTTTAGAAGGAGTTACTTTCAAGTATTAAATTAATCACAGCGTAGGCATTTTATGCCCAGTGAGGAAGGAAACAGTGCTAGATCTTGTTCTGAGTGATTGACATGGGGCAACTGAGAAATGTTTCATTCAAGGAGCATATAGGTCAAATATTCAGGAGTAGAATGTGGAAAAGGGTAAGTAATATTCACGCGTACTCTTAACTGAAGGAAGGCTGACCTTAATAAGCTAAGGAGGTTATGGCCATGGTTGACTGGAATCAAAAGTTGGTAGGCAAAGCAGTATACCTAAAATGCAAGCAGTATATAGAGTAGAAGAGAATTCGCACACAGAGTAGGCACATTATCACAAGGAGAGGGAAGATGTCTAATGTTGGAATTTCCCTGGTCTCAGAAATTCTAGAGCATTTTAATGAGTGCACTGGATGATTGTAACAGCAGCATGCCAATAAAGGTTTTCATTATGAGCCTGCCATTGCAAATGGGCTTTATTTCCTGAGTATGCTTACAATGCTTTTAAATTATTCAGTTAGAGTTTCCTTGTGTTCACTTAACTGATCTTCATAATGGTTGGCATTCTATTGTGAATGACGCAATCTGTTCAATAGCAATGGCAAGAAAGAAACATTTGGAAGTTGTGCTAATAAATATCATGGTAACAAAATCACAGGTTACTGTACAGGAGGTCACTCTACCCACTATGTTCATACTGCCTCTGACTAAAATCAGTTCAGCTGGTCCCACTATCCCTTCTCCCATAAATCTGCATTTTTTTTTTAATCTTTCAAGTACCTATCTACTTCCCTTTTTGAAGACCACAACTGCATCCATTACATTCCCCATTGATGCACTCAGATCCTACTTCATGATGCATTAAAAGATGTTTTCTGTTATGAGTTATTTGGGAGAAAATTAAAAGCCAAATTCTGTCAAGGGTTAATGGGAAAATCATTACTTTAGTTTCCAGTATAATACACTGAGCATTCTAAAGATAGCACAGTAGAGAAGCCAATAATAATTGATCCCAGGTAGACTCTGTTCTCATTTTTTCCCATTATCATTCTTCTATTCTTCCATTCCTTTCTCACTCCATTCCTTTAAAAAGTCTTACCAATGGAAAAATACTTATGTTCCACATCAAGTCAACCTATCTTCACATAGTCTTTAAATTTCATCTCTCTCCTCCCCACAGCTCAACTTTGAAAACTGTAAACGCACCCCCCCCCATCAACACACTTCCCTCAGTTTTGAACAAGGATCATTGACTCACAACTTTAACTTTCCTCATTCATTGATGCCTCTTGACTGACTGAATTTTCTTGTAATTTTTGTATAATTTTCACATTCTAGTATATGCAACTTTGTTTTCCATAACAACTGACTTAAGCTATCAAGCACATAACAAACAGCAAAGTAATATGATAGTGATTATATCCTAGGAATAAACCACCAAATAACAGCCTACATTTAATGTATCTTCGTTTAATTAATTTAATTACTAGGTACTTGGAAAGTAATAACAAGTCTTCAATTTATTGCAGCAAAGGTTATGAATTCCATAATTATATTAACATTATCAGTTTGCTTACAACCATGAAGTTATATAATACAGGCCTTGTTATGTTTACACTTGTCATTCTTAAGCTTGGTTTGTAGGTATTCTATTGCTTTGCCTAACATACCTTTGCAATGAAAATAATAGTGTAATAGATATGGCATTGAGTAAGAAGGCTAATCAAATGAACATTATTGCAACATTAAATGACAATTCCTTCCCCACAGGAAAGCACAAAAGGTTGCTCACATACTCTTCTAAATTACTGGGTATTTTTGCAGCAACAGGATACAGGGAAGTGAAACCAAATAAAAAACAAAACTAAGCACTGGGTGTCATATTTGCATGGAATAACCAAGTGATTCATTGCACGAGAATACAAACAAAAAGAGTGATAAATAAGGGTTCTGTTTCCACACTAAATTTCCAGTCCATCACAGGAAAAGCCCTCCCCACCATTGAGCACATCTATGAGGAGTGCTGTCATAAGAAATCAGCATCCATCATCAGGGTCTGCCACCATCCAGTCCACTCTCTCTTCTCACTGCTGCCACGGGAAAGGAGCTGCAGGACCCTTAGGTTCCACACCACCCGGTTCTGGAACTGTAATTACTCTTCAACCTTCGGGCTCCCGAAACAACGTGGATAACTTTGTGCACCTCAGCACCGAACTGATTCCACAACCTATGGCCTCACTTTCAAGAATTCTACAAATCATGTTCTCAGTATTATTATTTTTTTATTTACACAATTTGTCTTTTGCACATTAGTTGATTGTCAGTCTTTGTGTGCAGTTTTTCATTGATTCCATTGTATTTCATTCATAAACTGTGAATGCCTGCAAGAAAATGAATCTCAGAGTGGTACATGGTAACGGAGATATACTTTGATAATAAATGTAGCTTGATATTGAACTTTGAAATCAAACCCAAAAAGCAGGTACTGAAAAAGCTTAAAACCAAAAATAATGCAGAAATTACAAAAAGCTTAAATTACTTAAAACGTTCATTAGGATAGACATCATCCGTGAAAAAGGGCACAGAGTCGATAACCTTGCATCAGAACTATTTGATATTGGTGTTAACCTCTCGAAAGACGTTACATGGCCTACTGAGTACTGCCAGTAACTTCATTGAAGGTTGCTTAGATAAGTCATAGATCCACAAGCACAGAACCAGGCCTTTCAGCCTAAATGATCCATGCTGACCAAGATTCCCATCTAAGTTAGGCCCATTTGCCCACATTTGGTCCATAGCCCTCTAAACCTTTCTCATCCATGTGCTTGTTTGTGATGCCAGTATTTGTGTGTAGTTTTTCATTGATTCAATTGTATTTATTTGCTCTATTGTGAATGCCTGCAAGAAAATGAATCTCAGGGTAGTATATGATGACATGCACATACTTTGATAATAAATTTACTCTAAACTTTGAACTTTATCAATGTACTTGTCCAAGCACCTCTTAAATGTTGTTTAAGTATACGCACATGACATTCAAAATATACTTGAAAAAAGTAACTTCCAAGTTACCTAAAGGATAAAAGAATAGAGCAGATTTATTGGTTTACAAATAAATTATTATCACAGTGTGATAGAACAAAATAGACATTGGAGAGAGGAGAAGACAGATTGGCATCTTTCTCAGTATTTCTGTGTTGATTTATGATATCACTACACTGCGGGTGTCCAGAGAGAAGCTTGTGTTTGTGCTCTTTCAATAATTCTTTTCAGCTTCCTATCTGTTTGGAAAGCTTAACAAGGATTATTCTGGGTTCCTCACAACATACAGCGTCAGTCATTTTTTGCCCAGTTTTGGTTCATCATGAGTTAAATATTTTGTGCTGACGGCACCTGAATATATATCAGAAAATTGAAGTTATTTTAAAACAGTGTTTTCTTGATATGAAATAGAAAAGTGTCACCAATAAACTGGAAGATAAATAGAAAAATCATCTGAACTCACAACCATAACTTGTTTTAGTAGAGCACTAAGCAGAGTATGCTGGTAGTTAAACTTGACCTTGAAGATTTTGATTTTTAATACATTGAATAGCAACTTGGTCAAATTCAGAATTGATAACATTGCAGCAAGGGACACAGGCCATCTAGGACTGAATGAACAGGACCTCTCTGACCTGTCACAGTGAAGGAGAGTGAAATTACTGTGGAAAGTGTAAATTAGGGACAAAGAACATATAGAGCATCGAACAGTACAGCACAGAAGTAGAACCTTCAGGGCATAAACTTTGTGCTGAGTATGATGCCAAATTAAATTACTCATTTCTGCCTGCACAGAGTCCATATCCCTCTATTCCCTACATAGTCATGTGTCTATCTAAAAGCCTCCTGAATGCCACTATCATACTTGCACAATGACAAATGACAGCATGTTCCGGGCACCTACCACACTCAGTGTAAACAACTTTCCCTTCACATCTCCCTTTAAACATGCCCTCTCTCACTTTAAAGCTAAGCCCTCTAGCATTCAACATTTCTACCCTTTGAGAAAGATTCTAGCTGCCTACTTACTATATGCAGGCCTCTCAAAATTTTATAAAGTTCTATTCGGCCTCCTCTCAGTCTTCAGGCCTCAAGAGAAAACAATCTCCAACCTCTCCTTACAGCTACTACTCTCTAATCCAGGAAGCATCCTGGTAAACCTCTTCTGCACCCTCACCAACATCTCCATATCCTTCCTGTAGTGGGGTGACCAGAACCGCATGCAATGCACCGTGCGGCCTATTCAAAGTTTTATACAATTGCAGTGTGACTTGCAACAAGAAGGTGCTGTTTTCATCCTTTTTAAATTTCTTTCAACAGATTTTTTGCTGTAAATCCATCAGCCAGTCCATGAGAACTGGTGTTACATTCTTCCTTGAACCAGCTCACTGTGGAGGTGTGGTCACACAGAGCTATATCACCCATGACCAGCGACAAAGTGTTTACATGTCAGAATTGTGAACAATTTGGAAAAGATTTTGCAGGTACTGTAGTAGCATCCCTATGGACCTGCTGCATTTGCCTTTCATGTGACAGAGATTGCGGGTTTTTAGAAATCTGATGGAAGAGCCTTGCCAAGATATTGCAGTGCATCTTATAAACTGCTGCAATGGTGTACCAGCTTAACTGATGATCTCACTCTGGAATACTTGAAAGTTGGAGAAATACTATGTGCATGTGTATATGTGCTCTTGTGTGTGAGGTTTCTTGTAAAAAATACTTGAAAACATAAAGCCACACTATAGATATGCTGACAAGGATATACTGTTGTCTGGATATTAGATTATAGGAGCATGTGATCATGTTAAAGGGATATAAACACAAGTTCATGTTCAATGTTGTAATTGGCTTACATACACGGGATATACTGTAAATGCCAGGAAAATTAGCCTTTTGTAGTAACACAGTACATTGATGACAAACATAGACTTCAGTTAGCATAAACTACATATACTTAAACATGTGTGAAATAAACAACAAAGTAAACATAATGAACCTAGTGCAAAATTAAGAGAGAGGGAAAATATAAACCATAGATGTTTGTTAATTGAAATGATTTCCAGAAAGTATAATCAACCTCCTTGTAAGTAAATAACCCATTCCCCTGTGATTCATGATTAATAATCTGGCAAGCAAACTTTGAAATAATCAATTAGATGTACAATAAAGTACTGAACGCATCATCCACTAGAGGGGGACATGGCATTGGTTACACTGACACAATTAAATGTTTTATTGAGAAATTTAGACTTTTATACATGACGGTATAAAAAAGATTTTACAACACCAATATTTTCAATGTAAAAATTCTAGAGCAAAAGAGATTAAAGGACAAATCATTTAGTTTAAGATTAAGGCCTAATGGCTTGGGTCAATACACTTAAAACCATATTCTACTCTAGAGGGTCTAATAATATCATTGTCTAACATATACTTAATTTCTTGTTCGGCAAGTGTACATTTTTCCGCATTCATTCGGTATGGATGTTGCTTTATAGGTTTGACGTTTCCAACGTCTACATCATGTCAGGCTATTGTGGTTCTTCTGGGAACGTGTGGAAATAAATCCCTATTTTTCAAAATTAACTGCTTCATCTGCCACCTCTGCTGTGGCTGTAGATGAGCCAATTTCTCATCAATATTTTCCAAAATTGTCGAATTTGTTAGTCTGGCAGAAATAATGTTTGGTTTAAAATAAGCCTCAGATGGATCAGCTACCAAGTTCCCAGGGAGGTCAGACTCATTGTCACTGACAACAATAGTCATAGCGACAGATTGTTTCCTATAATAAGGCTTTATCATATTTACATGACAAAGTTGCGTTGGCCTTCGTCGATCTGGTGTTTTTACCACATAGTCCACATTATTAACTTTAGATATAATCTCGTAAGGACCATGAAATATAGCTTGTAAAGGGTTCATTTGCACAGGGAAAGAACCAACACCTTATCTCCTGGCTTAAGTACCCTCATTCTAGCTTCCTTGTCATACCAAGTTTTCATTCTTTCCTGAGCAGATTTAAAATTTTCCTTTACTAAACTGCAAGCTTTATGCAATCTCTCCTTAAATTTTAAGACATAATCCAGCAAATTAGTATGTACTTCTTTATTAACTGTTCTTTTAATAATATCAAAGGTCCTCGAACACTGTGCCCAAACACAAGTTCAAACGGACTAAAGCCTATGGACTCCTACACTGACTCCCGTACTGTAAACAAAAGCAAATGAACTCCCTCATCCCAATCTTCCTCATTTTCAACACAAAACATCCTAATCATAGTTTTAAGGATAGAATGGAACCTTTTTAAGGCCCCTTGTGATTCGGGATGATATGCAGACGATGTAATCTGTTTGGCTCCCAGTTTACAAACTATCTGCTGGAACAATCCAGACATAAAATTACTTCCTTGATCAGAATGGATTTCTTTAGGTAACCCAAATAAAGTAAAGAACTTTATGAGAGCCTTTGTCACAGTTTTGGCTTTTATATTCCTAAGAGGTATTGCTTCTGGAAACCTAGATGTGGTACACATGATAGTCAGCAAGTATTGGTGGCCAGCTTTAGTTTTTGGCAATGGGCCAACACAATCTACAATAACTTTAGAAAACCGCTCACTAAACGCAGGAATAGGTTGTAATGGGGCCACTGGGGTGACTTGATTAGGTTTACCCACAACCTAACAAGTGTGACAAGTTCGGCAAGATGTCGTCACATCTTTCCTCAACCCAGGCCAATAAAAATGTTTAAAAACTTTGCTCACAGTTTTCCTCACACCAAAATGTCCACCCAAGGGTATATTATGAGCCAAAGTTAAAATTTCATTCCGGTAAACTTTAGGAACCACTAGCTGGTGAAAAACTGCCCAATCCTCGCTTGCAGAAATCTTAAGTGGTCTCCACTTCCTCATTAATACTCCACTCTTGAAATAATACCTTACTGGCACCCTCGCAATCTCATTATCTGGGAGAGCTTGTTTTCTTAAGATGGCAACCTCAGGGTCTCTGCCTTGCTCCACTATAATCTCCTGCCTAGACAAGGACAAGTCTTTAATGTCAGAACTATTACAAGGATCCTGATCAAATAATGAAGGTAGAAAAGTTACTGACAAATCATCAAAATCTGAATCCTGATTTGAACCGTCTGGGTAACAGACCCATGCTGCACAGAACCCTCTGCCTCAGCAGACTTTTTGGCCATAGCTCGGGTTATTGCACAGGAGGTATATATGTTAGAATCCATCTTTGGATCATCAACGATTGGCTTAGTTGTCATCTGCACTGCAGGAACAACTTTTTCTCCTGCTAGGTCATTCCCTAACAGTAAAGAAACACCGTCCACCGGAAAACTGTGTCGCAGTCCTACTTTAACAGTTCCTGAAACTAACCCTGACTTTAAAACTATTTTGTGCAGAGGTACAGACATAAGGTTGCCCTCAATCCCTCGTATAAGATTTACCTCGCCAATGTCAGTCTTATCATTAAACTCTAGAACACTGTCTAACATTAGTGACTGGGAAGCCCCAGTATCCCGAAGAATTTTTATTGGTACTTGAGTGGTCCTTGCATTCACTGAAACAAATCCCTCTGACATAAAAGGATCATATCCCTTCTTAACCTGGTCAGACCTTGACAGAACTTCCTTTGAATGTCCCAAACCCTGTGCGTTTCTGGGCATTTCAAAGTGTTGCACACAGGCATCTGGAACTGCCTCCTTTTCCCTCTTCTTCAGACGGAAACAGTTATCCATAACATGACCATGTTTCTTACAATAGTGACAAATAAGACCAAACTGTTTTTCCTTCACTTGCTTCCCTTCATTCTTACCTTTATCACTAGCTTCCGATTTAATCTCTGGCTTATCCTGACTATCCAGGCTACTCTTTTGGAAAGCTTTACTCGGAGTAAACTTACTCTTCTGGGTTAAAGCATACTTATCTGCTAATTTGCACACTCTGGCAACGTGGCAGGATCCTTTTCATTCAAATATTCCTTTATGCCATCAGGGATGCAACTTTTAAATTCCTCAATCAAAATCAGCTCCTTTAAGGTGTTATAATCCTCATTCACATTTTCAGAGGTACACCAGCGCTCAAAACACACAGATTTGTCATAGGCAAATTCCACATAAGTCTGGTTCACATGTTTCTTCAGCCTTCTAAATCTCTGTCTATAAGCTTCCGGAATCAATTCATAAGCTTTAGGTATAGCCTGCTTCACTGTATCATAATCAGCTGCCTGCGCACTGGTTAAAGCAGTATAATCTTGTTGTGCTTTACCTTTAAATACACTTTGTAACAGGACAAGCCAGCGCTCTTTTGGCCACGGTGCACTCGGAGCAACCTTCTCAAAGTGCTCGAAGTAACTATCAACATCTGCCTCATTAAATGGAGGAACCAATTTAACTTCCTGACTCCCAATTGCCCACCATTGAGAACACCTACCATAAATGCTGCCTGGGCAGAGCGAAAAACATTATCAAGGGTGCATCTCACCCTAACCATGAACTTTTTACTCTCCGCCCAACCGGTAGGTGCTACAGGAGCCTCTGCTTTCACACCAGCAGGCACAGGAAGAGCTTCTTCCCTGAGGCTGTGACCCTGCTGAACCTCACATCACAGCGCTAAGCAGTATTGCACCCATATTGTACTGCCTCAGTACTTTTATATTTGTCTGCTGTAGCACTTACTTTTTATTCGCAGTTATTTTATAAATAGCACTATTCTTTGCATTTCTGGTCAGATGTTAACTGCATTTCATTGGCTTTGTATCTGTACTTGGCACAATGACAATAAAGTTGAATCTAATCTAATCTAATAAACGGTATAACCGGTTCCCTAAAACCAGCTGGTTTCTCAAGCTTTAACTTCTCCATCTCTAGTTTAAATTCCCTCTCTTTATTTGCTTCTTCCCTCTGTTTATCTGCTTCTCTGGCTTCAAACTGCCTCTGTCTTTCTTTATCCTCTAACCTCATTTGTTCCAGTCGTAACTGGATCGCCTCTTTCCTCACAGGAAACTTCTCAAACACTTTCACAGCTACATAATAATCAGCTATTTTTCTCTGAATCTGACTTTCTCGTAGCTGTAGTTATCCCTGTAAGCTTCAGTTTCCTGCACCACACCCTTTTTCACAGACACTAATACCGCAGGGGTTGGTGATTCCAGAAAGTTCCCAACCACCATTGCTGCTGATTACCACACACAAACCAATCAAACAAAAAGGATTTTTCCTTTTCCAATCCGATCGATAATTAAACAACCAATTAAGCTCTAAATGTGTTCAATCCCAGATGAGCCCCCACATATGTTATAAACCAGCAGCAACAGAGATGAATTTGAGTCAAGTTTTTATAAAATAAACAATGACATTTATTAACCTCTACTCAAATAAACATGGAACGGTAAACAAACAATTGACTTAAACTGGATGTTAACAGTGGTATGCTTCTATAGTTATCAAACAGTCAAACTTAAAGAAATTTCTTAACAGATCTTATTTAAACACAGTCTTAAGATGGTAATTTAATAATTCCAAATGATTCCTGAAATATTCGAGAGGAGAGACTTCCCAAACCAGCTTTGGACCAGTCCCCAAAGTAAAGACGTCACTGCTGACGCAGCTCCCAGCCAAAATGCCTTGTCCAAAATTATGACACAGAATACAATTTCTCAAAGTAACTGACTTTTTGGCAAAGTGATCATCACACAACCCAAATCGTGTCAGGGTTAACAAAATGTGTGTGCCACGTACGGATGGTTCCAAGTGTCAGTCACACCCATAATGTGCCAAATGCTGCTGGTTAACCCAAATCCTTTTGGGGTTCGTTCGGAGCTGGGGATTCTTCACTATTACTCTTTCTTCTCCTCCGATGGCGTAACTACCAATGGTGGCCTCCCAACAAATCGAACTACACAACAACTGCGGCTTCCTCTTATATACCAGTTGGAATATGCCATCACGTGACATCACGTTACCACACTATCATAAGACAATTACATCATTCCAGTAGCATAAGACAATTACATCGTATTCACGAGGTACTCACAGGACAGGTAACAGTATAAACTTGAATGAAGAAGCAAGCAGGAGTTAAAAATATTAATATCAGCTCTTCTTTGCATCCAACAATAGGGTTATGCTCACATGTTAATATGTGTTTACTCTAAAATCATCCAAATATTAATATATCATTGTCCTGTAGGGGTGCGGCTTATTCTGATTATAGAATATCACTTCCATCATGCTTGGTTAATTTAGAAACTGCAGCTGCTTTTCCCATTGGTTAGATGCCTAGTGTCTAGTTTCAAATACCCCGGGTATATACTGAGCACATATGGGAGGTTCTTTCTCTCTTCCTTTGTTTAAGGCAAGCGGTGCGCATAGCCATTGGGAAGGTATGCTCTGTGTGCGCTTTTATCTAAGTATGTTTGTTGAATGTACCTATGTTTGTGATATATTCAGCTTTGTAGTTTCTGTAACTTGGGGAACATGAATGTTTGGTTGAATTTTTACTCTTTGTAAATGAATGATTAATAATACTTATTCACAGTCACTGTTTTCTGTCTCACTGCCAGACCCATGAACCTGATTCAACATTATATTTTGGTGCCGTGAGTAGGGTTTGGGTTTTTGTGCAAAATGCATTTCTTTAATAGGTTATTTAAAAGAGTGGGCCCTCAGTATGAAAGACACAGAGGCCCAGGGTGGATAGATAATAGTGAGGGTTTTTGGAAATCTTCTAACTTACTAATGGGTTACGGGATGCTGGTAGATTCGTCAGACCAGTTAGATTTCGCCGGGGTTGAAATGGGACATCTCATTGTTTCTATACTTAAATCATTGGGTTTTCCCAAGAAAAAGAATAGCCGGTGATATGCTTTCTGGCTGTTTGCAACAATTGTAAGGCATCAGTTTAAAATGATAGTGAATCTAAAGAATGAATTGGAAAATCTAAGTCAACGCTGTAATATTCTGAGAGAATCACTATTGATGGATTAGGGTGGGGCTGCAAAGTTGGAGGATAAGAATATAGAGATAGCTTGTCAGCTAAAGAAACTACAGTATTCAGACACTGCAGACTGAGCTGGTTAACAGCCCAATCCTATTAAGGTAAAGCCACGATGAGGCGGAGCGTTGATCCTACTGTGGGGCTAGGGTATGAGGATGTCTGGTTGGATGATGAAAATAAGGGAGGTAGGGTAGTGTGGACCCTCTGGTTTATCTCTCGCCTTCCCTTACATGTCTGAAACAGTTCAGGCCAGGCCAGTGATCACACCCTCCCACACCTGCTGAGGAGGGCATCTAAGGAGGGGCAGGAGGAGGGGAAGAGGATCTGGAATATGTGGGGCGTGGTACAATGGACATCTTTGAGACAACAGAGCTCAAAGAGTTCTCCACTGAGGAATTTAGGGGATAGGTACAGACAAAAGGCTGGGGATTCTTTGACCACTTTATTTTACTTACTTTACTTTATTGTCGCCAAACAATTGATACTAGAGCGTACAATCATCACAGCGATATTTGATTCTGCGCCTCGCGCTCCCTGGATTACAAATCGATAGTAAATACTAAAAATTTAAATTATAAATCATAAATAGAAAATAGAAAAGGGAAAGTAAGGTCACCCTTTCCTCCTCTGGTACCTCAATGAAGACCGGTGTATATTCTGCAGACTTTGCCTTCCTGAAGTCCACAATCAGTCCCATGGTACTTCTGATATCTTCTGACAATTTCTAGTTTCTCCATTCCTAGTGAGCCATTTTCACATGGACCTTTCACAACCCCATCCCACAGCAGAATTACATTCACTTGTACATTGAATAGGGGACCCATCTTCACTTGGCTGAACTTTTTCTCACACTGAAAACCAAACCATTTTCCTCCATAGATGCTGCCTGCCCACTAAATTCCTCCAGCATTTCGTGTGTTGCTCTAGATGTCCTGCATCTGCAGTACCCTCCCCCCAACTTCACATTGAAAACTATCCATTTAACTCTGCACTGCCAAATCAAAAGGAAGAAATAACTTGGAAACACATAGGTCCCCCTACATCAGCCCTGATTCAGTCATATTCAAGGTCCTATCCTACTTGTATACCTATGATCCAGATTCTTCCCAGAGAAGGACACTGCTTTAATCACCTTTGTCGATAACACACTGCTTACTTTCACCTGGCCCACCTCAGACTCTTCTTTTCCCTTTGTGAACATTGTCTCCATCTTAGGGTATAGGTTAGTGTCCAGAAACCATTACAAGAACGGACTCCCACAACCATCTCAATAATATTTTCACCCATCCTCATTCCTGCAAAGACCTCAAGCAATGTTGACAATTTTGCTTGCTCCGGGCCGTCTACTCCAATAACATTTTCTACAAATCAGATTTCAAAGTTTTTTCCATTTTATTAACTATGCTTTTCTTCTAATCAGCGACAGGGCACTCAACTGCCTGTTCCGTTTGCTGCACTCTGACCACCCCTTTTTCTCTTCAACTCAATGCAGGGATGCAGTCCGCATTGGTGACACCACCATCCAAACTGACTTCCCCTTCCCTTTCAGCATTTTAAGAGGAACCATTTCATCCACATTACAAGGTACACACTTCCATCTCCAAGACCCACTCCCCTTCACAAGGCATCCTCCACACAGGCACAGGAGATGCAACACCTTCCCTCTATCCCTTCCCTAACACTACTGTACATCTAGGTGAAGTAATGACCATATTGAACATCTTTTATTTTGCCATTCAGTACTCGTATGGTCCAAGTGCATCAGTGAGTCAAAATTCAAATTGGGTGAACATTTTGCAGTATACCCCTGTACAGTCCAGAAGAGCAACCCTGGGCCTCCAGATATCTGTCACTAATTTTCCATCTTCACCCTGCTCTGGTTTCTATTTGGCTGCTTACACTGTTCCAACAAAGCGTAATCATCTCCAATTTATATTCAACAATTGCTGATAACCAGCCACTCCCAGTTTGTATCAGAGTTCTGATGATCTTATCAACTATCAACTAGTGTAAAATAGGAGACTAGTCCTCATCGTTCACTTGTCTTCAATTGACTGGGAGTCCTGGAAAACCAAAGGCTGCTTTCCAGTCCCGAAGAAGGGTCTTTTCCCGAAACGTTGACTGCCAACTCATTTCCATGGATGCTGCCTGACCTGCTGAGTTCCTCCAGCATTTTGTCTGGGTTGCCATAACAGTCTGGTTTAATAATAAAACCACAGCTCACATTTCAGACTATTAGAGAAAATGCAGAGAACAAAAACCTAGTAGGCAATGTAGCATACAATACACTTCCTCGTGAACTGGCCGTTGTCAAGCAACAGTTCAAAAGAATTCCTAGCATCCTGCAGCTATGATGTAATCAAACTGGCTGAACAACCAAGTTATTAAACCGGAAGTCAGAAAAACATTTTTAATGTTCTGTTAAATGCTGTTAAATAAAGACTAAAAGGTAGAAGCCAACATTTTAAAATACATGTTATTTTAGAAAATATTTGGGAAAATTACAGGTACATTCTTCATGCAATAAACTTAAATATATCTGGAATTTTCATCACTTGATTTGATTTCCTGTATTGAAGCTGTAAAATAGCAAAACAGCAGTGGCTTTACTCCACAAGTAATTTCTGTTTTTGGAAAGGCATAGGTTACAGATTAAAATCTTAAACAAGACAGATCGATCACATGAGAAATGCATTTAATAATGCTGGCATTCAGAGAAGTGAATAAGCCTCTTAACACATGGGAACTAAAATTATGCGATTAAGAACCATTGTTTCATTTGGTGCTTTTATTTACAAAGACTCTGCCCTGAGATATAGCCCTCAAAAGTGACAATGCAGCTCATGAACACATCCACCAGTCGGAACAAATTATTCAAACTGTCATCCTAATGGGTCTTTACCCAAAAGATCACTGGTGCTAAAAATATTGCAAAATTTACTGCTTATTAAACTATCAAAATTACTCCATGGTATGGTGAATATTCATTTTAAAACTAAGACAAGCACACAATAAGTGCCTTGCTGTTTAGAACATTGTAATGCAAGTCCAAGCAATCTATTCAAAATGGCTTGGAGACTCAGTTTGGGTCCAGTTCAGGAGGGGTTGACAGTCGGCTGCCACAAACCAATATTATGCAATGATTAAGAATTAAGCTAAAAAGTTCCATCCGAAGAGTTTTAACAATAAAAGGGAATAAACTAGGATTAATATGGAAAGCGATTAAATTGGTACATTGCTAAATTTTCCAATAAGAAGCTCCACTGTTTAGGATACTGAGGCTGCATAGAGCCTAAAGAACATTACAGCTACGATCCCAGCTCATGGCAGGCTAGTTCATGTTAGTAGAGCAGCAACAATGCCCACCAGTTCTGATCTGAAATGTTTCTTCTACCACAGATGCTGCCTGAACTGATGAGTTTTTCCCCAAGCATTCTCTGCTTCTGTCACAACAAAATTAGACATGGTTGGTGAAGATAATTGAGACAAGGGACAGCCAGACCTCACTAGCTATCTTTCCTATTTTCATGCAGACCCAAACAAAAGACACCAAATGTCAAATTCCAAGCTTATGGAATGAATGAAAGATTGGCTATTCACAGGCTCTTGGAGATCTTTACCAATGCTTTACAAAGAGCCAACACTTACACCAAACAAGGAAAGACAAAGACAGGAGGAATAAAATTCATTATTACTTCAGTTTTGAGAAAACAGTTTAATATTATAAAAGACACCAAAAAACAGCATTTGAAAATGAAACAGTAGGTAAATTGCTATTTATTATTGCTCACACTTACAATTGAAGGTTTCATAGAACTATCAACATTTCCCATTTTAGAACACAGTTTCTAAATACTGTTAACTCACAAATCCAGCAAGTGGTAGATCATTTGGAAAAACATAATAAATAGATTACACTTCATATACAAATTGTGCAAACAGTTTAAAATACAAATGAAACTAGTCTTGAAAAGTACTGGGAATTTCAGAGTGATTATGAACCACTCACAGTAGATCTGTTTTCATATGGAGCAATTTACAGCTTAATCTAATGTTGCTTTCACCCTCTCTACCTATGAATGTGCTTTCAATTAAAAGTAATACTGTAAATAGACCAATGTAAAACTCAGTAAGACCATGCACAAAATGAAGCTCACAATATTACTTGAAATAAGCCAAGTCATCAACACAGACCTTACAAGAGTATTTTTATGATAATTATTAACCTTAGTAATAAGTGATTATACAATTAATCTGCATTAATTAGTGGCACCATAGAACATTATTGCACAAGACCACAACTTTAGTAGAAGGGCAGAGGGACACATCAAATTGTCACGGTCCCAAGATAAGTCTCTAACCATGATTTGATCAAATCAAAAATTCCTTACTTATCAAAAGCATAATCTATTCCTCCTAATCATGCAACAAGAAAAAGTCAGGAGGACAAATAATCTAGACTGCCCTCACATCAGGCTAGCAGACAAATATGGCACTACACACAGTTATTCTGGTCCCAAGAGAAGCATCATGAGGAAGAAAACGTAATAGAAATGTATTAAATTGCAGGAACCTACAATGTTGATTCCCACAACTTTTTTACTGTGCATAGATCAAAATGAATTACATCCTTGAAATCCTCAAAATTACTTAAAATTACATATTAAGGCCAGAAAGTCAAGTTAAGTGGCCAGAAACACAATGTGAAAGTCTCTCAGTTGAAGATTATAACAAAAACGTGAATGAATTCATTAAGGCATGAACTGTCTCCTTAGTGTTCCAGACCCAAGCTGGTAGCAGCTTTCTGTGCTTACAGGCAGAGCTGAATTGACACTTAAAATACTGTTGACAGTATGGCATTAAGACATGGGTCATTACAGATTATTTTATACTAAGGAACAGTAGCCACCACATGCTCCATCCTGATTGGAGGCAAAGTCTGAAAGCTTCACAGTTTTAACATTCTTGGCTTCCCAGAGTCCAGGGGTTTGGATTATTTTTTCTACCACTTCCTCAAAAGCACACACAACTCCATCGCAGGTTTTAGCGCTGGTCTCTGTGCACCAAAGCAAAAAAAAAGTTAGGAGACTTGAAGGACAGCATTAATTCAAAAGCCTGAACTAATATTACCAAGAGACTGGCTCAAACCCCACTACAGCAGTTGAGAAATTTGAACTGTTAATTAAACAAACTGGAATAAAAAGTTAGTATCAATATTTTATGTGCTGTGTGTGATATATGTATTTTGGGTGCACTGTGGTCAGGAGGAATACTGTATTGTTTATTTGGTTGTTTCTGTGCACTCAGATGACAAATGAATCTCAGGTAGTATATAGTGACATATATGCACTTGGATAATGAATCTACTTTGAACTTTGAAAGAGAACCCAAATCAAATCCAGGACTCAATGGCATAAAAATTCATCCTCAGCCAGTTGTACCCCCCCAGCTTTAGTTACAATGCCTTTAATGGAACACATTTCAAATTTCAGTACCAACATATAATATGCATTTGCTATTATTGTATCAATTTAACGGTTGTAACCAGAAATAATGTCATCCCCTGTGCCTTTGGGCTATTGGAGAAAATTACACCACTGGCAAAAACAGAACACAACAAAGAAACTGCCAATAGATGAGGCACTAACCTATAAAAAGCATTGAATGCTTTCTGGCAAACCGAAGTCCTTCATTCCGGTCAACTTCATGATTTACCTATGAAAATACACGCTTTAAAATAATTTTTAAAGCTACATATATTATAGATGCGTTACATGGCTTTATTAAAATGTTTCACATCATCCTTGACCCTAAGAGAATGCCTAGGAAGAAAATATTGCTAAATGCATGCAAGATTCATTGGACATAATGAACTACAATATAGAAATAGAAAGGCCTACCCCCTCGCCACACACACACACACACCCCCACACCCTGTGGGACACTAAGTATGTTGATTTTTTTTAAAAAACTTTTTACTTTCCAGGACTTGAGGAGCCGAGTTATAGTGAGAGCTTGGGCAGGCTAGGCCTTTAATGCTTGGAATGGAGGAGACTGAAGAGTGACCTTAAAGGTCTATAGACAAGGTGAATGCACACAGTCTTTTTGCCCCCAAGGAAAGGGAACTGAGAACTGGAGGGCATAGATTTAATGACAGGTGAAATATTTAAAAGAGTCCCTTAGTGTATATGGAATGAGCTGCTGGAGGAAGTTGTTAAAGCAGGTAAAATAGCAACTTTTAAATAACACGCCTCTACATCAGCAGTACAGCACTGGAAACTCGCGAGTGCAAATCTTGCACAACCTCTCATGGCCCCAGAACATATACTAGAGCCAAGAAAAGCTCACCAATGCCTCTACTTTTTGAGGAGGCTGAAAAGAGCTGGACTATGCACATTAATACTCACGTCTTTCTACAGGTGTGCAGTTATAAGCATCCAAACATGCTGCATCACTGCATGGTACAGAATCTGCTCTGTGGTGGCCAGGAACGCTCTACAATGGGTAGTCAAAACTGTCTAATGCATCACCAGAACAGACTACCCACCATCAGGGACGTATATACAGAAAGGTGCCAGAAAAAGGCCCAGTAACATCATGAAGGATCGCGCCCAACTGCTCATGGACTGTTTGTCCCATTCCCATCAGGGAGAAGGCTATGTAGCATCCACGCCAGGACCACCAGACTCAAAAACAGTTACTTTCACCAAGCAGTAAAGCTGATCAGCACCTCTACCCACTAACTCACCCCTCCACCACTATTTTATAATTTCCTGTCTGAGGCAACTTACATATACACTCCTGTGCCTAGCTTCACTTGGCTATATGGACATACAGTCAATGTATAAGGTAGCTTATGTATTTATATTTAATGTGTTTTTTTTATTATTGCGATCTTTATCTTATTGGGCATTTTTTGTGCTGCATTGGAACTGGAGTAACATTTGGATGTGTGTTACATCATCCTTTACACTTGTGTACTGGAAATCAGAATCAGGTTTATTATCACTGGCATGTGACGTGAAATTTGTTAACTAAGCAGCAGCAGTTCAATGCAATACATAATCTAGCAGAGAGGAAAAATATATAAATAAATAATAAAATAAAAATAATAATAAACAAATAAATCAATTACATATATTGAATAGTTTATTTTAAAAACATGCAAAAATAGACATACTGCATATTAAAAAAAGTGAGGTAGTGTCCAAGGATTCAATGTCCATTTGGGAATCGGATGGCAGAGGGGAAGAAGCTGTTCCTGAATCGCTGAGTGTGTGCCTTCAGGCTTCTGTATCTCCTACCTGATGGTAACAGTGAGAAAAGGGCATGCCCTGGGTGCTGGAGGTCCTTAATAATGGATGCTGCCTTTCTGAGACACCGCTCCCTAAAGATGTCTTGGTTCCCTAAAGATTGTTTAATGACATTAAACAATCTTGAAATTGGCTCGAAATTGAAAAGACATTTAGATAAGTACATCAATAGCTGGTGTTTAGAGGGCTTTGGGCTAAATGGGGCTGGATAAGGTCGTCATGGACACGTTGGGCAGAAGGGTCTCTTGCCCTGCTACATTACTCAGCATCAGGAAAATAACCAGATCAAGAATTCAAAAATAAATTCTAACTTGTTTTCTATTGTTCTGGTTGTGCCTGGATACAAATTCCTTCTCAATTAATCCTTAAAACATCCGGTCTCCTTTCTGATCGTCTCAGAGTGAAATTAAGTCATTATCCTTATATCTTCAACTCAAATTCAGTTCTTACCAGGAAAAAGCTTTACACAGATAAAACCCCAAACCATTTACAAATCCAAAATGGTAAAATACCAAGCCAAAATATTATATTTACCTTGTCAATTTTATTCCCAACCAACATCTTTACGATACCATGTTTTGTGCTGTAGGTATCCAATTCATTCAGCCAATTCTCAAGCTTTACAAAGGACTCCCTTCTTGTGACATCATACACTGTAAATGAGTAATTAGAAAATAAACCTTCAGATAAATAACCAAATTTGATGGTCTGAACAGTTCTACTTAAATTCACTTAGCTAGAGTGTTTTATGATTATTTTCCAGATGTCTGGAAAATTAAAAAGCTCCATTATGAAGAAAGCAAAAAAATATGGTAGACAATTTCAATAATTTGTTTTGGTGTACATTAAAGGTCAAGGCTAATACAGTCTTTTACAGCTTTTCTGCAGTAGGTTAAATTAAAAATAAATTGATGAATCGCAGCACTGCAATAAAAACAGAAAATACTGGAAGTGTCAGACTTCTAAGAAAAGAAACATTTCAGGTCAAAGATCGATCATCATAAAAAGGAGGGACACAAGGAGAGACAAGCAGCACATTAAGCTGCAGGAAGAGATGGGATGTGCTACAAACAAAGGTTATTTGGCTAATGAGTGAATGGGAACAGTTATGAGTGAGAACAAAAACATTAATGTAGGAACTGCAGAACAGTGCAGGAAAACCTGTCCAGCATGTCAGGCTGGGTGTGCCCTCTTACTCCCACGGGGGAAAAAAAAGAGGGAATAAAATAATATACTGAGCAAATATCACAGATGGACAGCAGATAGAAGACTGAAAAATCAAGTTAGCTTCTGAGCTGTACATTGTAGAATTCAATATACAGTCCAGAAGGCTGTAATATTCCTGGACAGTAGATGAGGCGCGGACATTTAAGCTTGGGTTTGGCCTCACTGGCCACAGACTGGTCAAGGGACTCCTATGCCACCAGGACTCTGTGAATTTACACAAATCCTACCTATCAAACAAGGAAACTGCTTATAATGGGCCAGATTAACTCAGCTCAAGTACAGGTTGCCTCTTGAAAATGGGCACGAGAAAGCAGGCAAGGAATACTTTTCATTCTGATGATGGCTCATTGAGTCGAAATTTTGCTTTGCACAGATGCTACCTGAATTGCTGATTTCCAAAGTAACACACACAAAATGCTGAGGAACTCAGCAGGTTAGACAGCATCTTGGGAAATAAATAAGGAGTCAACATTTCAGACTGAGACTCATCATCGAGATTTGGCCGAAAATTGACTTTTTGCTCTTTTCTAGAGGTGCTGCCTGACCTGCTGAGTTCCTCCAGCATTGTGAGTGTGTTATTTTGGATTTCCAGCACCTGCAAACTTTCTTGTGTTTATGATTTGCTGACTTTCAGCAGTTTTGGTTTTTATTTTAAACTTCCAGCAACCGTAGTTTCTTTTAAGTAGTTCAAACGTTTTCTTTTGTTCACGTTCAGCATGTTTGTCAGCAATTTTAAAAGAAGTTTTTAATTCACCAGTTTTATTGGCACCCCAGTAATTGTGAAGGATTTTCACAAGCTATTACAGGTGTCCCCTGCTTTTCAAACGTTTGCTTTATGAAACCTCACTGTTACGGAAGACCTACATTAGTACCCTGTTTTCGCTTTCAGAAGGTGTTTTCACTGTTACGAAGAAAGGCAGCGCGCGCCCCGAGCAGCCACTCTCCCCCGAATTCGGAATGGCATTGCTTAAACACGTGCCTGTGAGCAGCCGTTTGCAAGATGAGTTCTAAGGTGTCGGAAAAGCCTGAAAGAGCCCGTAAGGATGTTACACTTAGCGTAAAACTAGACATAATTAAGCGTTTTGATCGTGGTGAACGAAGTAAGAACAAAGTGAGTTTGGCTTGTGGAAGTTGACGAAGATGATGTTGAAGAGGTTTTGGTATCCCATGACCAAGAACCGATAGATGAAGAGCTGATGCAATTGGAAGAGGAAAGGATAACAATCGAAACCAAATGAGTAATGATAAAGTACGATTTTAATTTTGAAAGGGTACGTAGGTTTAGGGGATATTTGCAAGATGGTTTGAGTGCTTACAAAGAACTGTGTGATAGAAAAATGCGCGAGGCTCAGCAGTCAAGCCAGTCTTCCACATCAGCCACAGCAGACGATGAACCTCGACCTTCGACATCGAGGCGGGCAGTCATAGGAGAAGATGAGCTGCCTGCCCTGATCCACGATGAGATGGCACCCCCGTGTCCCACCACCCCAACCCCCGGGCCCTGGACAGATACTGTACTGATTTGCAGAGAATGCAGCGGTAGCTGGGAGGCACACAGCACATCTTTAAGAAAAAAGCTGAAATAAACATGTTAATTAATTAGGTGCCGCCTAGCACGTAATTGTCGGCCCAGATCAGAGGTGATGCAATCGGCACTGATCTGGGCCGACAATTACATGCCAGGCAGCACGTAATTAATTAGCATGTTTATTTCGGCTTTTTTCTTAAAGATGTGCTGGGTGCCTCCTGGCTACCGCCGCGTTCTTCACGGCAATGTATCGGGTCGGCGGCCAGGAGGGTGGAGGCCACTGCACCACCCCAACCTGCAACGACTCAGTCTAACACACCATCAACAGTGCGCTCAGCGCTGTTTTCCCAATTCCAGTAAGTGATACTACACTGTACATACATTATTTCTACTTTATATAGGCTGTGTATTTTTACGTGTTATTTGGTAGGTTTGGCAGCTTCATAGTTTAAACGTTACTGGAGAGCGCGCTTATGCCAACAGCGCTTGCGTAAGATTTTCTGCCGAGAGCGCTTGCGTGAGATTTTCGCTACAGAGATCTGTGCAGGCAATCGTTGTAGAGAAGTATTTCTACTTTATATAGGCTGTGTATTTATCATATCATTCCTGCTTTTACTATGTGTTACTGTTATTTTAGGCTTTATGTGTTGTTTGGCATGATTTGGTAGGTTATTTTTGGGTCTGCGAATGCTCACAAAATTTTCCCATATAAATAAATGGTAATTGCTTCTTCACTTTACGACATTCCGGCTTACGAACCGTTTCATAGGAACGCTGTACCTTCGGATGGCGGGGGAAACCTGTACTTTTAACAGCACTTTTGGCAATTGGTAAGCATACAAGGGGTTGGCCGGTGTGGGGGAAGGGAGGCAGGGGAAAGGGCACTGTGACATGAAGGGGGGAAAAATGGCTCAAACAAACAGAACTCGGGTAGAAGGCAACCTAGCTCAGTCCACTTAACCCATCAAGTCCGCAGCAGAGCGATCCAATTTGTCTCATTCCCTTTTCCCCTGTAGTCTTTCAGCTTTTCACTCTCAAATCTCTTTTGCACTCTTTCTAGCACTACCCCATCCTTTCTATAGTGTGCACACTGTTCCAAGCGTTTGGAAAAATGAAGACATAATCAATTACAATGCATTGACACTTGGATAGGGCCATGGACAGAAAAGGTTGAGAGAGGTGTGGGCAAATGTAGACAAATGTCACTGGCTCAGACAGGCATGTCATCTCAGCTGGCATGGACAAGTTGGGCCGAAGGGCCTGTTTCTGTACTGTTAACTATGAGCTTATGAAATTGTTTTGGGATCTTTTGCCACTTAGTTACATTGAGGCCATTTGAAGGAGTGGCCAATTAACATCTTTGGGATACGAAACAATGAAAGCAGCTGGGGAAGCTGCATGATCATAGGGTGAACGTGGACACTCCACACAAACAGCACCCTCAGGCACCTGGACTGTACGTTCATTGTGATGCTTCATGCAGCGCAGTTCTCTTCCTAGTTCTGGTCAACCAGCTGGAATAAGATGATCTTTCCTGATGACTTGTGGGCAACTTTCAAATGGAAACTTCTACAGGACATTCCTGCTCTCAGATTCAGCATGCTCCCACTGTGCACTTTAACTCATTCTTACATCTCCACCAACACACATTCCCCTTCTTATGACAAAGTCGAACACAATACTTGCCCTTTTAGTCTTTCCTTCCAATCACCAACATGCTCAAATACTAATTCCAGGCGAAGCAGCAATTCATATATACTTAGCATAATGTTGTTGATACTTACAATGATGGCACTTAACACTAGGAAAACTAAATGCAAGTTGGGTGACTACTTGCCAACATTGCACCTCCCTCTCTTGTCTACATTTCCTCCAGACAGATCAACCTTCACTACTCTTATTTGTTCTCTGAATTCTCCAACTTTTTCTGCAAAAATAATATTTCATTTTTAATTTTCCCTCAGTTGTGCTGAGAGGTCATCAACCTGAAACACTGGCTCTCCACAGATGCCGCCTGACCTGCCGATTACTTCCAAAGTTTTGTGTTTTACTGCAAGTTTGTACAAGGTCATGTGGCTGGCTACAGAGATTTGTGCACTGGAAATCAGAGATACCTTGAGGTGCAATGTAAAAGCAGTTTCCAACCTGTAGGTTTTACTGAAGTACAAATAACTGCATGTCACAAAACTTTTCTAAGCTATACACCGATTTTTTCTCAAAATTAAATTGGAAATTGCACCAAGCTTTATTCAGTGACCACACAAGTGAAATTTTAAAAAAAAATTACAGGTGCTGGAAATCAGAAATAAAGACAGAAAATGCTGGAAATGCTTAACAGGCCAGGTATCATCTGGAAAATTTTAACTCTTTCTTTCGCCGGTGCAACCTAACCTACCAAATGTTTTAGCATTTCCTGTCTATCTTTAAAAATTTACAGATGAGTAGTTCAATTAGAAGACATGTGGTTCAGATCATTTTTTCACTCCCCCCATATTAGCATCAGGAATATGTTCTGCCTAAAACTTCCTTCCTTACAGGAAGGACAAGACAAAAACTGATGATAATACACAACATGCAAGAACATCACACAAAAAATTGATTGATCTCCACTCACCTAAAATAACACCTTGAGCACCTCTGTAATAGCTGGGTGTTAATGTCCGAAATCGCTCCTGCCCAGCTGTGTCCTGTCAATTCAGAAAATCTACAGTGAGGGCTGAAGGCACTTGCAAACATGAGAGGTATGAATATAGTGAAAGATACGGTATATTTGTCATTGGCAAGCCGTCAAAGGTTATCCAAATGGTCCAGCATTGCCTAACACAGAGCTCCTTACTCACAGTTCCCTCAGTTTCATGGATGGGCTTGCCAGGTAGTGGAAGCCTCTGGCATGGCCCATCCTTTAAGTTCTAAAACAGGCAGGTGAAGCAGGAGGTTAACTGAAGGCCAAGTGCAAGTAGCATGTCAGATAGAGCACAAGTATGAGAACGATGGGACATTTAACCAAATAAAATGAGAAAAAAAGATGCAATATTGGAAAAAGCATAAACTCCCAGAGAGTTGTTTCCATTGCATTATCAGGACAACAGACTTAGCAACATCTCTCATATGCAGATCTTTCTCACTGCCACTTTTCCTGAAACAAGTTAAAAAGTGTACTGTTAAACTCATTCCCAATCAGTTACAATGTCTGGATTGATTGAACACTGTGGCCACTTTATTAGGCACACCTGTTAACCTGCTCATTAACACCATCCAATCATGTGACAGCAACTCAATGCATAAAAGCACGCAGACATGGTCAAGAGGTTTAGTTAACACAAAATACTTTGCAGATTCTGGGGTCAAAGCAACACGTACAACACACTGGAGGAACTCAGCAGGTCAGGCAGCATCCGTGGAAAAGATCAGTCGACGTTTCGGGCCGGAACCCTTCGTCAGGACTGTAGCGGGAAGGGCAGAGCCCCTATAAAGAAGGTGGGGGGAGGGTGGGAAGGAGAAGGCTGGTGGGTCCAGGTGAAAAACCAGTAAGGGGAAAGATAAAGGGGTGGAAGAGGGGAAGCAGGGAGGTGATAGGCAGGAAAGGTGAAGAAGGAATAGGGGAAAACACAATGAGTAGTAGAAGGAGGCGGAGCCATGAGGGAGGTGATAGGCAGCTGGGGGAGGGGCAGAGTGACATAGGGATAGAGGAAGGGAGGGGGAGGGAATTACCAGAAGTTGGAGAATTCAATGTTCATGGCCAGGGGCTGGAGACTACCTAGATGGTATATGAGGTGTTGCGCCTCCAACCTGAGTTTGGCCTCATCATGGCAGTAGAGGAGGCCATGTATGGACATATCCAAAGAGGTTTAATTGTTGTTTAGACTAAACATCAGAATAGAGCAGAAATATGATCCAAGTGACCTTGACTGTGAAAGCTGGTTGGTGTCAGACAGGGTGATTTGAGTATCTCAGAAACTGCTGATCTCCTGAGATTTTCATGCATGACAGTCTCTAGAGTTTACAGAGAATGGTACAAAAACATCTAGTGAATGCCAGTTCTGTGGGTGAAAGTGCTTTGTTAATGAGAGAGGTCACATGTTCAAGCTGTCAGGAAGATGACAATAACTCAAATATCCAAGAATTACAGCACTGGTGTGCAGAAGAGCATCTCTGAACTAATAGTTCATCAAACCTTGAAGTAGATGGGCTACAGCAGAAGACCAAAACCATACACCTAGTTGTCACTTTATTAGGAACAGGAGGTACCTAATAAAGTGGCCATTGAGTGAATATTCTTGTGAAGTAATTCAGATCCCAAATTTCTGGAGACTGTCTAATGCACAAGTATTCTTTAAAACTGGACATGTATTTTAAAATTATTCAACCAACTCACCCATATTGCAAGCTTTACATTGTTTCCATCAAATCTCATTGTTTTCACTTTGAAGTCAACCCCTAAAAAGAAAAACACTTTAAACAAAAGAAGTGAACTTCCACATTATCAAACTATCTTTATGCATCTTCTAAAATGGGAGTGTATATTAAGAAAAAGATGAATTCTCACCAATAGTTGAGCCAATTTCAGAGTCAAATATGCCATCTGTGAACCTTAGCAGAAGGCTATAATAAAAGAAATATGCATAAGTATTTATACAAAGATATGATACAATATTACATTTTGAGCTGTATGTCCGCAACATTAGCTTAAGATTTTCAAGTCAAGTTTTATAGTATTTACAATCAGTACTAGGATCACATTCTCTCTCTAAAAACAGGAACATTTCAAAAAATTAAAGTTCAGTCTCAGAGTATCACCTGCAAGTCTTCTAGGACAGAATGACAGAAAATTTGTATCATTCATATAGAACCCCATCTGACTTGTAGTAGTGATGAAAAAAAGCTTGAATAGCAATGAGGTAGCATTGATATTCAACTTTGCTTGAAAATCAAAATCAAAAATATAAGGGAACCAAATTACATGTTTACACGGCCAAGTTCATACATAGAAAAAGGAATAAACTGAAAGGGGACAAATGCTGAACTTGCATGGAAATTACGTTGCTAAAACACACAGTAAACTCCAAATAAGTTTTGTTTTAGTTGGATCTATGACTTCAAAGCAGCAAAGTCCATAGAACAACAACAACAAACTTGTCAGTGCTGAGAAACAGCAAGGAGCTAGGAGGCAAGAGCAGATTACTACTAATCCCATAGAATTAAAATATAAAGTCAACTACTAAATGTGGGAATGTTTGACACCCAAAATCTATCTTCTGCATGTGCACCGTCTAATAACTCTGAAATAAACCTCAAACTTTAGAGTCATTAACAAGCACCAGGACAAGCAAAGATTAGTTCACAGCAAGTAGCCAAGAACCCAAGAACCCAAAAAGCAGCAGTGAAATCCACAAGAATTGTTGACAAAGCCTGAGATCTTTCTCCACATACTAGGGTAGAAACTTGTAACAATAAGATAAAAACTGCAGTGTATTGTATTGCTAAGAGCTGATAATGCCCAGTGCCATTGACAATATAGCAGGAAGAGGTTACAAGTGAGATGGACAAGCAGCTGAGAAGAATATAACGCTGAATCAATACTATCAAATGGCAGACTGACTTGACTACAAAAGACATACACCTCAAATGTTTTGGTAGCCAAGGGTTATCCTTTCTCACCGCTGATCCACTTGGCAAATTACAAACTATATTGTTGATAGATTGTCAACTCAAGTTAGCCTGATCTTCAATTGCAGTGTGTCACCTCAGGTAAATAAAATCTATCACATGGTCCGTTTGGAACAAGCCTTATCTAAAAAAAAAACAACAGGAAACCTTCCTTACTTAATCTGCCAAAACCAAAGTTTTCTGACAGTCAGAAACATTCAGATGACACTCAAATCAAACTTTAACATTCAAAATTTTGAATGAAGAACTGTGGAATTGCTGCCAGATTGGCCTGCTGAAGAATAGGATGGAGGTGATTTAGAAGTGGGGAAGGAAGTGGAGCAAAGAGTGGGTTGAATCATGTGACACCCTGTCCAATATGCTTAACTGTGAATGTTACAAACTTTTCAGAGATTATTTTTATAGCAAGAGATGGCATGACCAGAAGCAAATATCCTGATAACAACTGTCTGTAGATTTCAGCACTGCTAGGATTAATTTGATGAGACAAAATTTTGTCAACAGTCATCCAAAGGTCCATTACAGTATGCCAAGTTGAAAATTATCTTTCAATCCTTGCTTTTATTTAAGGTAGGTCATGTTCAAAGTTGTTAGTCAAATCTTTAGACTTAGTGTGCCTGTTCACAAAATATACTCTTGGTTATTTTTGTTTGAATGTGCCCTGAATCTTGATCTGTTAATTAAAAATGGTTGGCTGTCAGTTACATTCTAATTAAGCTGAATCTAGGACGACACATACTGTGCATGTTCAGATACATACTATGCAGACCAATGTACAAATGGAAATTTATTTAGGAATATAACATTAGGAACTCTTAGGATGCAGGTCAAAATGCAACTCGATGCGTTAAGTACACTCCAACCTAAATGAAATGTTCTTACCCTTTTCCTGTCACTTGCAAAACTACGTTTGTAGTTGGATGACTTCAATGCAAAGCAACTGTAGCTTCTGAGAAGTCCCCAATGCCTACACCTGCTTTTAATGAAATTTTCATCCGGGAGTCCGGCAACAAAACTTTTTCCCCTCCCTCTCAATGTGCTTTAGGATGTGGATAGTACTAAAAAGACAGATGCAGTATTGAATTCTCCAACTTCACGCAAGTCATTTTTATTCTGTCTGCATCAGAAATGGCCATTTCCATCTGACATTACTTTGGCTCACAGCCTAGTCTGCTACACGTTCCAGAGCTTTGCTATTAGCAACACACTTCACAAATAAACACCATCCATCCCTAATGATGATATTTACTCTATTGATCTCAACTCCTTTTGTTCTGTCCATCCCTCCCTCCCAATCTCCCATTCACTCTAAATAGACAGCATTTATTATTGGGCTCATAGCAACTCTATAGAATGGGAATGGCAATGGAAATGAATATCGGTCACACTGGGCAAGGGTAGCACTTGCCCTCCACTGAAGGACATCAGTGAAGCAAAAAAAAGTTAAGTAACAAAACAGGAACATATGGTTATTTTACTTTGTTAGAAATATATCAATTCACAATGTATAACACTATAGGAACAGAACCTTTTATTTCAGTGCTTTAGTCCAGCACCATATGTACCAGAACATCAAATCCCTACTTAGGACAATGGAAGGCATGAACTGAGTAATCCAGAGAATGCGAAGCACAGAATCAAATATCTCTGTGATGATTGTACACTCTAGTATCAATTGTTTGGCGACAATAAAGGAAAATAAATCAACTTCATGGCACAAGGAGTGGATTGATCCCGTTTCCTCCAGCCACACTATAACTCGCAATAGAAAGCTCAATAGGGGGAATGCTAGATCAAGTTTGTTGAGGTGGACAACCCACATGCTGGATGAAAATACACCATGCTTTAAAAAAAAATTGTAGGATGTAGTCAACAGGTCAGGCTGCATCTGTGTAAGGTAGAAGGCTCCCAACCTTTATTATGCTGTCATTAATCGAGGGGTCCATGGACCCCAGGTTGGGAACCCCTGGTGTGAAGAAATAATGTTTCAGATCAAAGACACTTCATTCTGACAAAGGATCTTCAACATGTAACACAACACCTTTCCACAGAAGCAATTGACCCTTTTGAACATTTCCAGCATTTTCTGGTTTTATTTCAGATTTCCAGTATTTCCATTTTTTGATTTTCAGTACACCAAATGTCAGTTGGATTTAACACCAAAAAAATTAATTTCTTGAAAAGGACATTTTGAATCTATTGCGAAAAAACTGATCAGAACTTGCCTTTTTCTCACTGCCTAATTGGAGTTTTCTGAATTGTAACAAATTTCTACAGAGGTACTGTGGACTGGTTGCACCACCGTCTGATATGGAGGGAGCCTCTGCACAGGATCAGGAAAAGCTGTAGAGGTTGTAAACTCAGCCAGCTCCAGCATGGCCACTAGCCTCCCATCATGGAGAACATCTTCAAAAGGTGATACTTCAAGAATCTCTACCGAGCTTCTGACACTGCCTGACCGACCAAATTCCCCAGCATTCTTTGGAACTTCTGTAGCACTGGGTTTTTAACAGGATCAGCTTGCTAGCCCCATGCCCATCCCTCTTTTCACCGACAGGCTTGGGACTGTCCATGGCGGAGCTGATCTTCCAACGTGAGAGGAGTTTATTAAGTGGTAAAAAAAAACAGTTCAAGCCTTGCTGGAGCAATCGAATGCAAGGTCCTGGAAATCTCTGGCACACAACTTTTTAAAGTTGAGAAGGATCATACAAGATGATATTGAGAACTCCGAGGCCATACATTAGACACAGATAAAAGCCCAGTACACCTCAGTACCTCTCCTGCCCTGTCTGCTTCAGAACTGGCAAAACTCGAGTGGAAGCTACTCAGCATCAACAGACAGACTGCCCAAGAGCACATAACACCCAAGTTAGACTATACCTGGTGTAATCTTCTTGTAGAAAAATATATGCCCCCTTGCTATTCTAGTACTCCCGGTCGTCCTTAACTTCTAAAAAAGTTTCTGAGTATTTGTTATGGACAAGGTACTGGGGGCGGGGGGGTGAAGGGTCAGAAATATGATATTGACGTTGGGCAATTCCATGCTTTACTCGGACCTTTAGTTCAATTATTCTGAATTTACACATTCCTGACTAGAACTCCATCATGAGATTATTCCTCTTTGAACGGAGTACTTTAGTCATGTAGAAATTAATTCAATTAATTGGTAACTCTCATTTCTTAATTAGTACAAGGTCTAAAGCAAGGCAGCCAACATCCAAACAAATATACTTCTCATCAAGTCCCTATTCTGCTGGATAATCCGGGAAAGGTGAAGACAGTTTCCCTCCCCAAGTTTAATGAGGAATTGAAGATTCAGCTCCAGGCTTTAACCCAGCAGACATGCGCCAATTTCACAGAAGATGCTTGAAATTAACACTTCATTTGCGGCTTCTTACCTCGATTTGCCCACTCCGCTCTCCCCGATTAAGAGAATCTTCAAAGTCACAAGATGCTCCTCGTCCATTGTCTGCAACAATATATCAAAATTCCCGAGACCAGCTCAAAGACGCCACTTCCGGCAACCGGACCACTCTATCTTTTCCTTCTTGTATGCATTCCGTGGCATAGCACTGACGTCAACCCTCCGGTTTGCAACTTCTTTACACGTGTCTTTAACCCTTGTCACAGCAAAATTCTTTCTGAAGGTGAACTCCGACCTGGGGGTGAACCCACTTCACTAAGCAGAATTGTAAAAAAATAAGGACGGTGACTTTTCCCCATCCATATTTTCTATTTATGAAGATAAAACTCATCACATTATAATTATACAGTGAAATAAACATCTAAAACCCTCTCCCGCCACTTTAGCAGTTTAGTAGCTGTTCACGTGAACCTAATTTATCAGATTTTGGTGTTCAGAAGTTAATTTAATTGACGACGCACTCGCTTCGTATTTCAAGTTTCCCAAGCAAATATCTGGTTTATTTAAAAATATACCAACAATTTGAAATAACAAGTCTAACCATATCTAAATTTCCAATCCTAATTTATGTTTGCTCTTTTCTCTGGTTGCGTTCATTTTGGTGTTATTTGTCATTCAATCGTCTTAAATTGCAATGTTTGCTCTCATTCTCTGCTTATTCCTTATACTGTATTAGCACCAGCTTCCGTATTTAGCACCAATCAGGAAGCCTTCGGCTTATCTTTTTAATACAAATATTATTTTTCATTGTAATCCATAATTGCTCAGGAATCAATTTTAAATATCATAAAAGATAACTTAATATACTCGGTAGCCTGGGAGACTATTGAAAGTGTACATTCCCAAGCCGCGTAAATGCAACGATTTTACAAACTGCCATATTTTGCGTTCAAATTTAAAAAAAGGACTTACTGACGTAAACCGCATGTGACCGGAAAGGATGTCTTCTCTGGGTCAAAGTTTCCAGTTCGTTAGGATCATTTCCTGAGTATTTTGTATTGGGATACCATTTCCTTGTGAACATTTCTCCAGCATTTTGTGTGTGTTGCATATCCTTGTGAATATATTTTATGGTATTAGTTTACTGTCCGTTAATAACAGTACATTAATAAATCGATTTACTAGTCCAAATGTAGACTTTAGATCAATCTCAACGAGAAAAGTAAGAGAAATCATAAGTTTAACATCTGAAAATGCCCGTTTCTTTCATTGGCAAACATTTTGAGATAACATGGGAAATGTGATTTGGAAAAAAAACACCTGCAATTTTTGTAACAAAAACCTTGCTAGCAGAAGCCTTCAACAAGTTTCCATTTCTGTCATTGAACATTTCAAGGCACTTTAGTGATGCATTGTTAAATAAGAAATTTTGCAGAGCCATTTAAGGAAAAGGTCATGCAGATTGCCAGAAGTTTGGTTGAACTTGGTAGTTTGACTAACCAGATAATCAAGCCCAGTTCATCCATATAGTTTAAACGGGAAACCATGTGTCCCCCCCCCCCAACCCACCTTGTATTAAGAGTGGGGATTTTGGAATATTTCAGAATCAGGTTTATTATCACTGACATATGTCAAGAAATTTGTTGTTTTGCGGCAGCAGTACAGTGGAATACATAAAAAATACCAAAGAAGTAGTGCAAATGATGAATAACGAGTTTGTGTTCACGTAACGTTTGGAAATCTGTTTAACACATTGACTGTGGGTCTTCAGACTCCTGTACCTCCTCCTGCATAGGAACGCGAGGGCCTGTCCTGGATAGTGATGAATGCTGTTTTCTTGAGGCATCATCTCGTGATGGCGAGAGGATTATGTCTATGATGGAGCTGGTTGAGTCTCCAGCTCCCTGCAGCCTCTTGTGAGCCTGTGCATTTCAGCCTCTGTACCAGGTTGTGATGCAACAAGTTAAAATGCTCTCCAGTGTACATTGTTTCAGTTTACAGGAATATGGCTCAATTGGCATACTCCCTGCCTCCAAGTAAAAAGACTGTGGCTTCAAGCCCAGCTCAGAATATAAATATGTGAATTTAATCTTTGATCAAAGCAAAGTGCTTGGATCTAATTATCCTTTGGCCTTTAGTGAACACAGGCAAATGCAAACCAAAGTAGGGAATGGGTTATTTATCTCATTTACTTTTTGAGAACAGGAATTTACAAGGATTTATATTTCACTGTTCTTGGGGAAACACTTTAACCTGATTCATACAGATATAGACAAATTGTTGATAGGTTTAGTGATATCTGGGGAGTCTTTGTCTCTCCAACCCCATGCGCAAATTCTAAATTATAGAAACTCCTGTGCATAAATTAACCACTAATTTTTACCTACATAATCAAATTGAATTTCCAAGTCATTTTAATGCAAAATGTTTTAGGCTTTGCCAAGGACATGATAAGAATTTGAATTGTCCTCTCCAATCAGATTTCATCTTGTTCAGGTTTAGCCTCTTTCATCTATTACCAACTAGCTTCTCTTTAGTCCACCCATTCCCTCTTTACTTGTCTACCTACCTTTCTCTCTCACCTGGAATCACCAATCACCTGCCAGCATGTGCTCCTCTCCTTCCACTCCCCACCATCCTTTTGTTCTGGTACCAGTCCTCTATCTTTCCAGACCTGATAAATAGTCTTGGCCCGAAACATTGACTGCTCATTTCCCTCCACAGAAGCTGCCTGACCTGCTGAGTCTTTTGTGTGTTGTTCCAGATTTCCAGTGTCTGCAGAATCTCTTGTGCCTCCATTTTTTAAGGGAACAGCAACTCATTTATGAAAACTTTTGAAATATCAAACTGAAATGTCAAAAAAAGTTGACAGATCTAGCAAAATCTGCATGGTGAATGAGTGATGGGGAAATTGACTTGGCAGAGGTTGGACTTTTGGTGGGGCAGAAGTACTGAGGTGGAGATGCAAAAGAGAATGCCAAGCGATCTGCTGGACGAACTCGGCAGGTCGAGCAGCATGTGTGAGAAGAAAGAGATTGTCCACATCGCAGGTCAAAGCCTGATCCACATTCTAGCATCGGTAGTTTCTTGTGTCAATGTGAAAGAGAATCTTTGGGTAAGAGGCAAAATTGTGCAACTGATTTGGGGAGTACAAAGAGTATTTGAGTTATTAGATGCATCAAAGCATCATCTCAAGGGATGGCAGTACGTCTTGAATCTCAACGGCCAGCTAAACACTGCAGGACACTAGAGCAGCTTTGAAAGAAAGTGCCTCTTTTGAAGAACTCTGCTAATGTTAAAAAAAATCCAACACTACCAAGAAGTTACCTTTAGATTCTTTGATATGAAATGTTATCAGTCTATTTTGTATTTAATATTCACATTTGCCAAACTCACAGTGCTGTCACATTCAAGGTGCAAAGTTCAAATGAAAACAACCTTTACTTGCACCTTCCAGTGCCTCACATATCAAAGCATCAAACTGCCGCGGGGTTGCACAATTCATGGTCATGTAGCTTGGGTTAATTTATCACAAGGCATTTTACTTGCAGTACCTGAATGCAACTTTTCAGCATAATAGGGTGGTAAAATATTCGAAGGGTTTTGTCTCAGTCAGAATGAATCAGAGTCACGGTGTCTTGCTTCCCTCAGCTTGTATATCCGGACAGACTGTGGCATATAGAAGGTGAAGCTCTTTCTGAAACGTTGATGTATTACCTTTAGTCCGATACTTTCAATCATGTACACAAGCATACAAGCCTTAGCAAATACCATCAACAACATAAGCTTTGGCATCTTGAAGAGTAGCCTATTAGTATTTTCTACAGCCCATAAATCTTTGCATTTGCTGTTACAAAAGACCAATACATCATATCAGGAAAACATGCAACTAGTGAGCCCGACTAATTAGCAGTAGTTGTGGCAACGTAGTGGTAAAGTGAGAGCTGAAAACTGCTGCTCAGATATATCTACTATCCTGCCACTCCATCACACCTCTGCACTTTATCATTCTAAACCTTCTTCATCACAGAATAAAGGAATTTCTTTTGAAAACAAATATATCACTTGCCTGATGCACTATGGCCAACTAGTTTACTGCTTTGACATTTGTCTGGGTTGATGTTTTGAAGAAGGATTTGCAGGATAAACTAGAGACCTAAAAACCATGGAAAATGTAATCCGTAGATTAGTTTGAAAGAGCTAAGGAAGACTCTCTTATGAATTTGGGTAGCACTCCCAAAAAGGATTGTCTGTAATTTTGAGTACTGGAATGGGCGAGTGTACACAAGACACATGAAGAAATAATCATACCTGCCTTTTTAGAAGTTGCCATGGACTGACAACTTTGAACAGTTGAACATCCAAAGCAATTCAGCCTTAACCCTTTTGCTTAATGCAGCTGAAGTAAGGTTTCTGAATGGAAAAAAAAATGGTGAACATAAGTATTGTATTGCTCATAAAACAAATCAATCCTGAATAGTGACAGAAAGCACTACATCAGTGAATGTTCGGGTAAAGCAAGTTAGCAAGTCTAATTTAAACTAACTTTTGGGATAGCGGATGACAGGAATTCACGGTTTATGCACCTGTCTTAACATATAGAACGTAGAACATTATAGCACAGTACAGGCCCTTTGGCACACGTTGTTGGGCCGACTTTTTAACCTACTCTAAGATTGATCAAACCCATCCTTTCTGCATAACCCTCCATTTATCTATCATCCATGTGCCTATCTAAGGGTTTCTTAAATGCCCCTAATGTATCTGCCTCTACCAAACCCAGCAGAGCATTCCTCTCTCCGTGCAAAGAACATACCTCTGACATCACCCCTATACTTTCCTCCACTCACCTTAAAATTATGCCCTCTTGCATTAGCCAGCAAATCTCTGAAGACTTCATTTCCTTGGTTACTAGTAACTTTAAGAATACCTTATTGAATAGATGTCCACAATGTTTTATTTTCTCCACAATGTTTAAAGCAGCAAAATAGAGGAGCTGAATTCACCCATTTTTAGTGCTTTGTCTAGCTCATCACCTAATTGGGAGACCCAGAATAAATATTACTAAATTTGTGAGATTTACAAAAATAATCACAAAGGTTGTAAAAAGCCTTTTTCAACATTACCTGTGAGTTTCCCAACATTAGCAGAATGCAGAGCTTATTCCTATTGCAATATGCCCAAGCTGGGAAGAAAGTGAGAAGCTTAAAGTACCACAGACATCCCACCTCTCCCGGAAGTTCCGGGAGTCTCCCACATATGAATAGTGGCTCCCTGATGCCCGCAAATTATATACAATATCACGGAAATCAATTTTTTTGAGAGAGACCGCGCGAGAGAAAGCAAGCGAGAGCGCGAGAGAGTGCGAGAGAGAAAGCAAGCGAGAGCGCGAGAGAGTGAGAGAGAAAGCAAGCGAGAGCACGTGAACGGGAGAGAGAGAGCGCGCGAGAGAAAGCAAGCGAGAGCGCAACAGAGCACGCGAGCGACCACAAGAGAGAGAGTGCGAGCGAGAGCGCACCATGGCAGAGTGTTCCAAAACAAAAGAAAATATAAAACGTACGTCACCCCAGACTACACTAAAGTGTACCCCTGCCTAATAGGGGTCAAAAATAATGACAGTGTTGCTCGCTGCACTGTTTGCAACAGTGACTTTTCTATTGCCCATGGTGGGTTAAGACTGTAAAAGACATGTTGAGGTGAGTTTAACAGGTGTCATTCGTTCATTAGCATAGCTAACGTTATTTAAACTAGCTGGCCAGCTGCTAAGGAGCTACTCTATTGCAGACATCCCATCTCTCCCAGAAGTCTCCCGCAAATTGATGGTGCTACCTCCCTGAAATGACTTTTTGCAGGGTGGGATGACTCGTACCTTGTTCACAGAACACTAGTACAATAATACAAGAATACCATGAAGTTGAGAGAAAACAGCTGCTGGGGTAAGAAAGTAAATAATGTTTTGCCATGGGACTCAATTCAGGTCTGGACCAAATGCTGCTTTTGCCAAGGTGGCAAGTGACAGTGAGGCACTGAATTAGGATGTGATCACTGCAGCTTTCTACATGTTGTTTGAGTGGTGTCACAACAACAACCGTGCCCTCAACATCAGTAAGACCAAGGAACTTCCGCCTCCAGCGCTCCCAAGAAAACAATCAAAGTTTGCCTAATCTCTGTTTATAGCTAATATCTTCTAATCAATCAGCATCCTAGTGGACCTCTTCTGTACCTTCTCCAAAGCCTTCACATCCTTCCTGCAATGGAGAACCAGAATTGTCCAGCTTTTTGCAGTAGATGGTACTACTGCTAAAAATATGCCCAAATCTATGAACATACAAAGATTCAAAGTACAGGCATTCTCAAAGAATGTATAAATTATACAACCTTGATATTTGTCTGCTTGCAGGCAGCCACAAAGCAAGAAACCCAAATAACCCAATTAAAACAAAACAAAGACCAACACCAAATGTGCAGAGAAAGAGGGAGAAAAACACAAACCATGCAAACAATAGAAGTGAGCAACAGCGTTCTGAACCAAATTGTGTTCTTAGATCCAAATCTGCGGAGCAGTCTGGAGTAGTCCCAAGCCTCGGTCTCAGTTCATCATATTAGTGGGACAAGTCGCCGCGAAGCTCGCAGACACGGAGCACAGCAGCCGGAGCAGTCTCGCAGCCACTGTGCAATGGAGAGAGGAGTGAATATTGCGGGAGAGCGAGCGAACTTGGCCCGACACCCTGCCTTTCCAGTCTATCTAGGCTGGCGTTTAAATTGTCCAAACAGCGGATCGTGCCTCACATTAGGACCCGGGCCCAGCTGCAGTGAAACTCTACTGGCCTAGACCATGCCGCCCAGCGATTCGCTCTGGGCCTAGACCTCGCTGTCCGGCCCGAAGCCATTCTCGACCTCTCCAAATTGGCTCAGTGCTTACAGCGATTCAACCTCGCACCCAGGTTAGTTGGACAGACATCAAACTCTTCTGCCTCAACTGCTCCTCTCTGAATTGCTCACTCCAACTCCATCTGTGTGGATTTTGCAATGCACTAGCACAGCTCATCCCTCAAATTTGATTCGCCTTCACTCACCTCTTTATTGTTTGCAGTGATAGTTTACCACAATTTACTTCAGAAACGATGTTATTAATAATGTTTTTAATCAAATTTCTTGCCTTTCAAGCTACCAGTAAAGCTGTCACTCACCTTCAGTAGTGCCATCTTAAACCAACATGGATGCAAGAAAGATTTTAGGAGTTATTTGTACATTAAGAAAATTACGCTATGAACTCCAAATTCTTTGCAGGTGCATTTTGAACCAGATTCTACCATATCTTTTTTTCTGTACAAATGGAATCCATGCTGTTTGCTGTGTTTTACAAACTTGCCTTTCCTATATTTCACTCATAGCTCCAAAACATTGGTATATAGAGTACTGTGCAAAAGTCTTAGGCACATATTATATAACCACGGTGCTAAGACTTTTGCACAGTACTGTAGTAATTTTATGTATTGCACTGTACTGCTGCCGGGAAAAAAAATCATGACATATAAGACTATAAGATATAGGAGCAGAATTAGGCCATTTGGCCCATCGGGTCTGCTCATCATGGCTGATCCAATTTTCCTCTCAGCCCCAATCTCCTGCCTTCTTCCCATATCCCTTCATGCCCTGACCAATCAAGAATCTATCAATATCTGCCTTAAATCTACATAAAGACTTGGCCTCCACAGCCGCCTGAGGCAAAGAATTTCATAGATTCAGCACTCTTTGCCTAAAGAAATTCCTCCTCACCTCCATTCTAAAAGGATACCCTCTATTTTGGGGCTGAGTCCTCAGGTCTTAGACTCTCCCACCATAGGAAACATATGTGACTGATGATAAATCTTATTCTGATATCGGTCTCTATTGTGGACTGAGAGTGGGAAGGGGACAGGAAGAGGGGAATCATGGTTGGAAAAAGGGAAAGGGAGAGGGGAGAGTGGAGGGAGTGGGAAGCACCAGAGAGACATTCTGTAATCGTCAATAAACCAATTCGTTTGGAGAGAAATGGCCTTGCCTGGTGTCTCAGGGCTGGGTGTGTCTGTACCCGCGCTATTCCCCGCCCCTGGCACTCCTTCTCTGCCACCTGGTCCCACACCCCTCCTGCGGCGCTCCACCCTCGCCATTCCCAAATGTTGTTAATATACCTGCCTCTAGAACATCATTCCATATACTGACCACTTTCTGAGAAAGTTGTCCCTTGGGTTCCTATTAAATCTCTCACCCGCCCTGGGAAAAAGACTGTGCACATCCACCTATCTGTGCCCCTCATAATGTTATTCACAACAAAGTAAATAGACACATTATTTTAATTTTACACATAATCTTATGACTGGATATAAGTTTATTATGGGACAGTAAGGCAACACAGCAAAGAAGAATTCTTTGAGAATAGATAGTTAAGATTGACCATTGTACTTGGTCAATGATAAATGCCAAAATGCTGCTACATGAATCCAGACCTAAAATCCTGAAAAATAATGATTTTCTGAACTTGATCTTTTAAATTCATTCACAGTATGTGGATTATGCTGGCAACCTTGTCCATCTCCAATCAATCTGAATTGAGAAGGCTGCTAAAGGACAATCACATCGATGGGGCTTGAGTTATAAATGGCAAGAACGTCTTTCCCTATGGAGCATTAAGTGAATGATAACTCTATTACAATCTGTTAGTTTCATAGTTACCATTTCTAAGACAAACATTTTTTACTGATTCATTAAGAAACCTTAATCATATCTAAAACATGCAACAGCCAATGGAGTTAACCTAAGTTTGCAAGAAACACGTTTATCTAGTTGAAGATGGAAACATGATTTGCAGTAATTTTATTCATGTTAATGTATCAGAAAGAAATCCTTAAAACTATCCCATATACTTAATTGTATGCAATCTATTTTATGAACATTTGATTGGATTTATTTTCAAAGGCATGTTTCCTGGTGCCAATTCTGACTTTAAGAATTTTAAAAGTGTACAATTTGACATTGATCTACTTACTTAATGAATCTTGACTTTATAGTATCTGTTCTATTCAAAGTAAATTTATTATCAAAGAACATATATGTCACCATATACAACCCTGAGATTCATTTTCTTGTGGGCAATCACAGTAAGTACAAGAAACACAATAGAATCAATGAAAGACCACACCCAACAGGATGGACAAACAACCAGTGTGCAAAACAAAAATAACAAACCGTGCAAATACAAAAAGAAAGAGAAGAAGAAAAATAAATAAATAAATAAACAAAAAGTATCAAGAACATGCGATGAAGAGTCCTTGGAAGTGAATCTATATGTCGTGGGAACAGTTCAGTGATGGGGCGAGTGAAGTTGAATGAAATTATTCCCACTGGTTCAAGGGCCTGATGATTGAGGGGTAATAACTGTTTCTGAACCTGGTGGTGTGAGTCCTGAGGCTTCTTAACCTTCTTCCTGATGGCGGCAGCGAGAAGAGAGCATAAACTCGAAGGTGGGGTTTCTCTATGATGGAGGTGGATGCTGCTTTTCTGTAACAGCACACCATATGCTCAATGGTGTGGAGGGCTTTACCTGTGATGGACTGGGGCATATCCACTACTTTTTGTCGGCTTTTCTGTACAAGGGCATTGGTGTTTCCATACCAGGCAAATGAAGAGTAGAATGAATAATATAGAATTATTGTGATTGTCTATCTAAAGTCAACGAACTTTATACTTATTCTACATCTGGAATTTGCCTGGTAAACTGTATGGTTGTATGTTTAATAAATATACCGTTATCTTATTGATAACATGTTATGGCAATATCTATAGAGCAGTGCGTCTTTAGGGCTGCACTGTGAATGACCTCAATAACTCTCGCCTTTTGGAACATAGTGCCTCAATAAATATGACCTTTGAAACTGCCAAACCTCCAAGCATTTCATCAGCAGTTGACAGACTATTACAGTATAGCCCAGAATCTTGATAACTGTTCTTTGTATTCCTCACCTGCAATATTTTGTTAATAATAAACTCAATAGCCAAAGTCTCATCGAAGTATTAGTCATCTGTCTAAGAATCAGTCATTTAGCCATTCATTCTATTGGACGTGCTCGATCTTTGCTGATGGTCCTGATTTAAACTGAAAGGCACACATTATTTGCTATTTATCCTTCCTTGGCCTGGTTCTGAACAGAAGAATACTATGCATTTGAAATCGGTTTAATTCATTGTGCAAAATTTGAACTATTTCCAGTTCTGTTAGTGCCAGGAGGGACTTACGAGGAGTGATTGATAAGTTTGTGGACTAAGGTAGAAGGAGTCAATTTTAGAAAAACTAGCACATTCATTTTTCAACATCGTCCCCTCCTACATGTACACACTTAGTCCAACGCTCGTGGAGCATACGGATCCCTTCTCTGTAGAAGTGGTCCACAGCAGGGGTGATTGATAAGTTCATGGCCTAAGGTAGAAGGAGATGAGTAATACAGCTCTTGTTACATGCACGTGCAGTTCAACTCTTTGAGTGAAAATGCAGAAAGTTTGAAGTTAATAGCTCATCTCCTTTTACCTTAGGCCATGAACTTATCAATCACCCCTGCTGTGGACCACTTTCTGGAGGTCCAAGACGCCGACTTCTACAAAGGAGGAATCCGTATGCTCCACGACCACTGGACTAAGTGTGTAAATGTAGGAAAAGTAAATGTGCTAGGTTTTCTAAAATTGACTCCTTCTACCTTAGGCCACAAACTTATCAATCACCCCATGTACATTTAGAACTTTCATTCGCACTCAAAATATAGACCTGACACTGCAATGATGTTAACGATAGTGGAATCTTCTTTGAGTCTTTGATTGCTATTTACAATTTCATCTGCCTAAAATCTTAGTTCTTGTAATACTTGTAGAGCAAAGAGCTTTTACTAATACTGTTTACCTGGATCCATGCTTCTCAAAAGACCAGTCCTATTCAAAGTATGATCTTTGCCAGCCTTATTGGTTATACTACACACTGCTCAAGCCCTCTTTGATACCCCCAACTGCAGTTCTGAACTCAAAAGACTACTAGCCTGTTGGAAATAATAGCTCGGGTTGGGTTGAGTTATTCTCCGATCTTGGCAATTTACTTGCAAACGTTTCGTCACCATGTGAGGAGACATTGTCAGTGCACTGCTGATTGTGTTGTGTCCTCCAAATGCTTGGTCTTTATATACTTTTCAATCAGCTGATTCAACATCAATCAGCGACAAGATTTCCTCCCCATGTCACAATTTAGTTTCTGAAATGACAGCAATGGGTTCATGTAGGAAGATGAATGGGAGGACTTTGTAAACCAAGACCTTATCCACTCTTGTCTGAGTAGCAATGTCGATGCCAATTAGACTCCACCAAAACACTCCTCCCTGAGATCTATTTTACAGCCACCTCGTAAATCTAAATAGATTGCCTCACAGTCATCAATGCTCTCAACTTCCCAGCTTCAAGATAATCGAAAGTCCAACAGATCATGGTTTATGACACATAGTGTTATTAGGAAGACTATCAAAACTCTTTACTGAAGGACAGAGGGTTAGTCTACTTTTCCTGCAGTCCAGATGATAGAACAGAGCAGACACAGGGATGTGGTAGCAATGCAGGTGTCCCTAATCTACAGGCACTCAGAAACTATGCGGACTCCAGTAGAGATCCCCTGAACAGCCAATAATGCTTGGCTGCTCCACTGAAAGATCTTTCTGGCCTTCCTACACAGTTATGTCTCCAGCAGGTTAGCAATTCCATCAGCATCAGTCTTTTTCAGTGAATAGAGTCATAGAAAAATACAGCACAGAAGCAAGCCGTTCAGCCCATCTAGTCCATGCCGAACCATTTAAACTGCCTACACCCATTGACCTGCAACCGGACCATAGTTGTCCATACCCCTGCCATTCATGTACTTACCCAAACTTCTTTTAAATGTTGAAATCGAAATTGCATGCACTACTTGCACTGGCAGCTCATTCCACACTCTCACATCTCTGAAGGAAGAAGTTCCCCTTAAACTTTTCATCTTTCATCCTTAACCCATGACTTTCAGTTGTATTCCCATTCAACCTCAGTGAAAAAAGCCTGTTAGCATTTACCCTATCTATAGCCCTCATATTTTTGTATACCTTTATCAAATCTCATCTCAGCCTTCTACATTCCAAGGAATAAAGTCCTAACCTATTCAATCTTTCTTTATAACTCATGTCCCAACAACATCTTTGTAAATTTTTCTCTGTACTCTTTCAACCTTATTTACATCTTTCCTGTAGTAGGTGACCAAAACTGCACATTCTACTCCAAATTAGGCCTCACTAATGTCTTCTACAACTTCAACATCTCATCTCTTGTACTCAATACTTTGATTTATGAAGGCTAATGTTCCAAAAGTTTTCTTTATGACCCTATCTACCTGTGCCGCCAATTTCAATGAATTATAGATCTGTATTCACAGATCCCTCTGTTCTACCACACTACTCAGTGCCCTACCCTTCACTGTGTAAGACCTTCCCTGGTTAGTCCTACCAAAGTACAACAACTCCCACTTGTCTCCATTAAATTGCATCTGCCATTTTTTTCAGCTGGTCCAGATCCCGTTAATAGTCTTCCTCATTATCCACTGCACCCCCAATCTTGGTGTCGTTTGCAAAATTGCTGGATCCAGTTAACCACTCAATCATCCAGATCATTGATAAAGATGACAAACAACAATGGACCCAGCACCATTCTCTCTGGCACTCTACTAGTCACGAGACTCCAGGCAACTATCTACTACCACTCTCTAGCTTCTCCTACAAAGCCAATGTCTAATCTAATTTACTACCTCATCTTGAATGTTATGCAATTGAACCTTTTTAATCAACCTCCCATGTGGGATCTTGTCAAGTGCCTTACTAAAGTCTATGTAGATCACATCCATTGCCTTGTCTTCATCAACTTTCCTGGTAACTTCCACGAAAAACACCGTAGGATTGGTTAGACACAACCTTCCATGCACGAAGCCATGCTGAGTATCTGTAATCAGTCCATGTCTATATTAATACTCATATTAATATAGACTGTGGACAATTCTGATTTGATGGAGACAGATGTGAAAGCACAGAGGAACATCTGGAGAAATTTCTGAAATGCCGGTTCGCTGCCGTTGTTACTGTGCGATCGAGAATCTTCCAGAGGGAAGGCCCCAAAATCCCCGGCTTTGCCTGCTGCTGGCGACTGAGGCTGAGGTCGAAGCGTTCGGATAGAGATGGTGCTCGGTACTCGGTGTCGGAGGGCTGATCGGAGGCTCAAAGTTTTCAGACGACTCAGAGTCAGACTGTGGTCGGGCATGGCAGGGAGAGTTTTCTTCCTTCTCCCGTCTGCGTGAGATGTGGGACACTTGAGAGACTTTGAAATTTTTTACTGTGCCATGGCCTGTTCTTCATCAAATTATGGTATTGTTGCACTGTTGTAACTATATGTTATAATTATGTGGTTTTTGTTAGTTTCTCAGTCTTGGTCTGTCCTGTGTTTCTGTGATATCACACCGGAGGAATGTTGTATCATTTCTTAATGCATGCATTGCTAAATGACAATAAAAGAGGACTGCGTGTCCTCAATAATCTAATCTAATCTGGCCCCTTAGAACACCTTCCAATAACTTTACCACTACTGATGTCAGGCTCACCAGTCTATAATTTCCTGGTTTATTTTTAGAGCCTTTCTTAAACAGCATTGGCTATCCTCCAATCCTCCAGTACCTCACCTGTTGCTAAGAATGATTTAAATTTCTGCACTTGCTTCCCGTAGGGTCCGAGGGACCACCATGTTAGGTCCTGGGGATTTCCATCCTAATTTGCTTCAGGACAGCAAACACCTCCTCATCGGTAATCTGTAGAGTCCATGAAGTTGATGCCGCTTTGCCTCACTTCTATAGACTGTGTCTGTCTCCTGAGTAAAAACAGATGCAAAAAATCCATTTAAGCTCTTCGCTATCTCTTTTAGCCCCACACATGGATTACTATTCTGGTCTTCCAGAGGACCAATTTTATCCCTTGCAATCCTTTTGCTCTTAGCATACTGGTAATATCCCTCAGGACTCTCCTTTACCTTGTCCGCTAAGGCAACCTCATGCCTTATTTTAGCCTTCCTGATATTTTTCTTAAGTGCTCTCTTAAATCTCTTGTACTCCATAAGCACCTCATTTGTCCCTACCTGCCTATAGCTGCTATGCACCTCCTTTTTCCTTTTATCCAGCGCCTCAATATCTCTTGAAAGCCAAGGTCCCCTACACCTGTTATCTTTATCTTTTATTCCGACAGGCAAATGCAAACTTTATGCTCTCAAAATTTCATTTTTGAAGGCTTCCCATTTACCAAGTACACCTTTGCCAGAAAACAACCTGTCCCAATCTGGATTTGCCAGATCGTTTCTGATACCACCAAAATTGGCCTTTCTCCAATTTAGAATCTCAACCTGCAGATCAGACCTATCTTTTTGCATATTTACTTTGAAACTTATGGCACTGTGATCACCAGATGCAAAGTGTTCCCCTACACAAACTTTTGTTACCTGCCCTGCCTCTTTCCCTAATAGCAGATGAAGTATCACACATGGTCTCATTGGGACTTCTATGTACTGATTAAGGAAACCTCCCTGAACACATTTGACAAACTCTATCCCATCTAGTCCTTTTACAGTATGGGTGTCCCAGTCAATATGTGGAACATTAAAATCACCTACTATAACAACTTTATGTTTCTTGTAACAGTCTGTAACCTCTCTACAAATTTGTTCTGCTATGTCTCGCGGACTGTTAGGTGGTCTGTAATATAGCCCCATTAACGTGGTCATACCTTTCTTACTTCTCAGTTCCACCCATAATGTTTCACTAATTGAGTTCTCCAGTCTGTCCTGACTGAGCACTGCCGTAACATTTTCCTGACTAGTCGCGCCACCCTTCCTCCTTTAATCCCTCCACTCTGTCACATCTAAAACAACAGAACCCCGGGGTATTGAGTTGACGGCCCTGCCCCTCCTGTAACCAAGCCTTACTAATGGCTACAATATCAGAATTCCATGTGTTGATAATGCCCTGAGTTCATCTGCATTTCCTACAATACTTCTTGCATTTAAATATTCGCAGCTCTGAACACTAGTCGCACCATGCTCAACCTTTTGGTTCCTGACTTTGTCTGAGGTCTTAACATCATCTGTCTCCACAACCTCTCCACTAACCGTTCTGGTACTCCCGTTCCCATCCCCCTGTAACTCTAGTTTAAACCCCCTTGTTCCACCCCCCCCCCCCACCCCATGCAGCACTAGCAAACCTTCCTGCAAGGATATTAGTTCAGGTGCAAACTGCCTCTTCTGTACTGCCTTCTCTGGAAGAAAGCCCAATGACGCAAAAAATCTGGAACCCTCCCTCCTACACCAACTCCTTAGCCATGTGTTAAACTGTATGAACTTCCTAGTTCTGGCCTCACTGGCACTTGGCACAGATAGCAATCCTGAGATCACAACCCTGGAAGTCCTGTCATTTACCTTAGTGCCTAACTCCCTGAACTCACTTTGCAGAACCTCATCACTTTTCCTACCCATGTAACTGGTACCTACATGGGCCACGACATCTGGTTGCTCACCCTCCTACTTATGAATGCTGAGCACTCGATCTGAGATATTCCAGATCCCGGCACCCAGAAGGCAACATCCCATCTGGGAGTCTCATTCTCGTCCGCAGAACCTCCTTTCTGTTCTCCTAACTAATGAATCCCTTATCACCACAGCTCACCTCTTCTTCCCCCCTTCCCTTCTGAGTCACAGAACCAGACGCGGTGACTTCCTCTGCTAGGTCACCTCCTCCACCCAACAGTACCCAAAGTGACATACCTGTTGTTGAAGGGGATGGCGACAGGGGTATTCTGTACTGGTTGATTAACCCCTTTCCCCTTCCTGACTGTCACCCAGTTTCTTGTGTCCTGCACCTTGGATAGTTACCTCTCTATATGTCCTATCTATTAGCCCCTCAGCTTCCCGAATGATACGGAGTTCTTCCAGTTCCAGCTCCAGCTCCTTAACATGGAGCATTAGAAGTTGCAGCTAGACGTACTTCTCACAGTTGTAGTCGTCAGGGACACTGGAGGTCCCCCTGCCTTCCCACTTCCCACAAGAGAAGCATTGAACTATCCTGTCTGGCATCCCTATTGTTCTAACTGTGCAAGTATAAAGCAACAATAAATAAACTGGATTAAAAAAATCTACTTGCAGTTTTTTCACCTTCTCTCACTCAAGCTTCACCTCACTGAAGCCTCAAATAACACACTAACACTGTCCCCTCCAGTGAAGGCCACTCTGCTTGTCCCAACCTTATTTTAATTTGTTCTTGCCAATCAATTCTGATTGCATATTGGCCACTGCTCAAAAAATCATACTGCCATGAAGGAGCTGAGGAGGATGATGACGTCTAACGGCAACTCCTTTGCTCGCATCTTCGGAAACAGCTCTATTTCTACCTTTAATATCTCCTTTTTTCCTTTTTAGGGTTCTTTTGAAGACCCTGACCTGAAGTTACATGCAGACTTCTGTTCTTTGTGGGAATGGGACCTGCTCTCAGGGTCTCACAACTAATCGATATGCCAAGGACACAGCCCAGAAGACTACTGCACCTTCAGGGTGCCAGTTTTTTGTGGCTCTGGAGGTGGGTGACTCAAGGTTGGTGCTGCCGTCTGATGTGTCGTGGGAAACAGAAGATCAAAAGCAGCAAGCTGGCTGCTGGCTGTGTGCCCAGAGACCTGGGTTCTTTGGGCACAGAGCTCGGAAAAAGTGATGCAACAGACTTTTAACACTATAAGTCAGCGAGTTGTTTGTTATGTCTCCCCTCTTGCTGTGAAACGGGTACACCTCTTTTTCCCTTATTAGGGAAAGAGAGAGTCTGTGGTCTGTTGAATTACTGGGTGAAGGAGTAGCCTTTGGGGTACTGCAAGTCTGTGTCCATATTAATGCACACTTGAGTGCTTGGTGGAGGGCGCCGATGCTTTTTTGCTGGTGGAGTGGGGGGGGGGGGGTCATTGCCTAGCTGCTGCTTGTGCATGTGGGGGGACTTTGGTGTTCTAACATTTCACTGTCATTCATTCTTTGGGGCACTCCTCTGTTTTTTTTTGAGGATGTTTGTGAAGAAAAAAAATTTCAGGATGTATATTGTATACATTTCTCTGACATTAAATGTACCTATCAAAACCTGTTGAATCGATGCCTCATGTACTCAGTTGGCAAACCTGAGTGAGCTATGTCTTCACTTCCTATCGCTGATTGGCCGCTGCTCAAAAACAATAGAGCATCTTATAGAATCTTAGTGCATAGTCCTTCCCTTCTCCTAACACCATTTTAGCCATCCTTCTCATAGCGTCATTCTGTAAATTGCACCAACTGTGCTTCTATATTATGTTCCCCTTTTCAGACTGTGTTCAGTAACTGCAGCTGCCCAGTAAGTGCCAGGAGACGTGTGCTATCGTATTATGTCAATTGATTTGCATATGTTGAATTGGGGGAACATGCTGCCACCACATTATTAAGTGCAATAGTGCTGTTTAATGAGCATCAGATTAGAATGTTGTGATCACACCAGCTCATTTGAAAACACGTTCCAACCTTATATACCTTGTTCAACCCTATCTTAATCTTAACAACTTTCCAAATTTCAGCCAGTAGAGGTTTTGAAAATCAGAACAGCACAATTCCACAGATTAGTGTAATTGGTGTTTAATCCAGGATCAACATATACATTTGTGAAATGTTTCTTCCTTTGAGAAGAACAGAACAAAGCAACAATCCTATTGGGACTTAAGTTACCTTTTGGTTTGGATGACTGGATGTGTGCTTATTTAAATAAACAGCAAGTTAGTAGCAAAGAATGGATGACAAGGAAGCTTTAAAATGGTCCACTGTCAATGAGAGTATATTTTCTGTTCTGCTATCTGAACAGGCTGCATGATTCAAAAAATTTGCATTCGCAGTGAGGAGCAATTTCACATTAATATTGCCTTGCCTCCAATTCCTTCCTAAGGATTTGTGTAATAATTTATTCTAAAATTTGGAATTGCAGAAACATTTACTTCACATCTCCTTAATTCTTAAATTGGCCAATTTGTAGCTATTGGATTCATCTGTGATATCCTCCATGTTCCAAAATCAGTCGACATCTGCCAATGAGGTAGATGTATGACATGCAACACACACAAAATGCTGGACGAACTCAGCAGGCCAGGCAGCATCTATGGAAAAGAGTACAGTTGATGAGTCCTGATTCTTGGCTCGAAACAGTAGAGGAGGCCACGGGGTTACATACTGTGTCCGGTGCTCCTGGTGTGACCTCCTGTATATTGGCGAGACCCGATGTAGATTGGGAGACAATTTCCCATTCCCATTCCGGTACGCCCATCCATAGCCTCCTCTACTGTCGCGATGAGGCCACACTCAGGTTGGAGGAACAACTCCTTATATTCCATCTGGGTAGCCTCCAACCTGATAGCATGAATGTCGATTTCTTGAAATTCCAGTAATGGCTCCTGCCTTTCACCATTCCCCATCCCCTTTGCCTCTCTCACCTTATCTCCTTGCCTGCCCATTGCATATCTCTGGAGCTCCTCCCTCCTTTTCTTTCTTCCATGGTCTTCTATCCCCTCCCATCAGATTTCCCCACTTCTCTAGCCCTGTATCTCTTTCACCAATCAACCTCCCAACTCTTTACTTCATCCCTCCCCCTTCCAGTTTCACTTATCACCTTGAGTTTCTCTCTCCCCTCCTCCACCTGCGAAATCTACTCATCTTTTTTTCACCAGTCCTGCCAAAGGGTCTCAGTCTAAAACGTTGACTGTACTATTTTTTTTCCATAGATGCTATCTGGCCTGCTGAGTTCCTCCAGCATTTTGTGTGTGTCGCTTGGATTTCCAGCTTCTGCAGATTTTCTCTTGTTTGTGAGATGTATGACATGACTATTTGGATAACGTCTAGGATGATGATTGGAGCTCAGGGGATCATAATCAAAGATAAGGAAAAAGCAGATAAAACACAAAAAATAATGCATGAAAGAAACAAGAGCTATAATTTCAAACAATAGATTTTGTTATAATGACATTTTGTCAAAAATCATAACTATTATACCATAGGAGACTATTCAGCCTATTGGGTTAATGTCATCTCCCATCACAGCCATCCTTTCTCCCTTCTTGTTTCCCTATATCCCTGCAATCCATTTCCTTTCATACACTCCCAAGATCTTCTTTGATCATTTTCCCAGTTGCAGGGGGTTAGGCAGCATCTTTGGAGACAAAATGACGACTAACATTTTAGGTAGACATCCTGCATCAGCTCTGATAGTTTTGATTTCTGAAAGGACACTGAAGGTAAAACTTAGTTCTTAGTTCAAGGTACAGTCTTTGGAGCACCCTCAGGTTTCCACAGAGGTTGTCAAAGATTCAAAGTACATTTATTATCAAAGATTGTATAAATTATACAACCTTGAAATTTGCTAGCTTACAGGTAGCCACGAAGCAAGAAACCTGAAAGAACCCAATTAAAAAAGACCAGCACCCAATGCGCAGAGAAAGAGAAAAATACACAAATCATGCAAATTATAGGAGTGAGCAACAGCATTCAAAACAAAATTGAGTCCTTAGATCCAAATCCCCAGAGCATCTCAGGGTAGGCCCAAGCCTTGGTCTCAGTTCATCATATTAGAGGGGCAAATCTCAACAAAGCTCACAGACACAAAGGACAGCAGTCAAGGTAATCTAAAGGCTCTTGTCCAACAGTTGTTAAACAGTTGCATTAATTTGTCTGGAACTCAGTGCCTGAAAGGGAAGTAAAGGCAGAAACTCTCCTCACATTTAAAATGTACTTGCATGTGTTCATGACGATCTGTGAATATAAGGCTGGAAGGTATGATTAGACAGGTTATCTCTCTTTAGATAGACATGGATAACAGGCCTCATGTGTTGCAATTTTTCCGTGAATTTTTCTTTGATTTTAATAATCCTAATGATTGGGAAATACAAGTTCAAATCCCACCATGCAGGTTACGGAATTTAAATTCTCAAAAAAAAATTGGCAATAGTGACAGATATTGTATAAAGCCAATCAATGAGTTTTGAAAAAGGAAACTCCCAATCTTACTTTGCCTGGCCTTTATGTAATAGCAGAGATATTACTGCTTTTTAAAATGTTTTAGGAAGCAACTCGTTTCAGGAACATTAAACAATGCAGAATAAAAGATCATCTTGCCAAAGGCACTCATATCCCAAGAATATATAAATAAACTTAACTTTACGATGCATGATTTTGATAGTTTCTAAAATAAGTGAAGAGAGAGGTGTGAATTTTTTAAAGCAGAAGCTGTGAAATGCTTCATTGAAGGAATAGTTGAAGGAAAAGGAATAAATATTTGAATTCAGCAGAAAATATAATTCATGGAGAGAGAAAGTGGGATGGGATGCATTTTGGGTGTCATTAAGTAGGGCAACACAGGCAGAGTGGGCCTAATGGCCTTCTCCTGTAAAATGTTGTTGCTCGCTTCTATTGTTTACATGATCTGTGTATTTTTCTCTGTCTCTGTGCATTGGGCATTGTTCTAACAATGCCCAGTTTAACAGTACCCTTCAACATTGCAAAATGTCACAGGAAGAGTTATCAAACTTTGATAGCAAGTGACACAAGGAGGAAATGGGAAAGATGATAGAATCACAGAAAAATAATGGCACAGGAGACATTTCTGTAACTTTATGAGCTCATTAATTCCCCTATCTTGACAAAAGCCTACAGAAACCATAGGCTTTAAACAGAATCATAAAGGAGATGAGAGAAACCAAGAGGTGAAGAGGTCTAGGAAAGGAATTCATGAAGTAAGGTAATTCATGAACAACTGGAAGAATGACTAATTCATGCACCACGTGACCTCTCAGTTTACCTCACCATTTAATAAGGTCATGGCTGATCCAACTGCCTATGATCAAATCTTTGCCATTGCCTTTCTGGATCTCCCATAATACTCGATTTCCCTGTATTCAGCTTTCAATACATTCAGTAGCTTAGTTCCTACAATTCAGTGGAATAAGGGAATCCAAAGACCAACAACCCTGAGTCTAATGCAAGAACTGCTGGCTGAAACTGACCACCTCTCATGTGGAAGCAAGTTTTTGTGGTGGGTGTGCTTGGATGGAAGTGGGCAGAGATGGGGTACTGGAGGAGAAAAGAAATGGTAGAAACATTAAAGATTTTAAATCAGAAGCATTTGAGTCATAGAGCCATACAGCATGGAAAAGGGGCCTTCAGCCCAACTGGTCCACGTTAGCTAAGATTTGTTTTATTCAGAGCTACAGCATGGAATAGGCCCTTCAAGCTGCACATCCCAACAACCGTGATTTAACCCTAACCTAATCACAGGACAATTTACAATGACCAATTAACCTACCCAGTACGTCTTTGGACTGTGGGAAGAAATAGGTGGACCTGGAGAAAAGCCATCTATTCCATGGGGAGTTTGTATAGTTTGTATTAAACTCTGAACTCCAACCCCTTCCCCGAGCTGTAATAGCGTCGTGGTTAAGCTACTAGTTCCACTTGCCCATGTTTGACGCATATCCCTCTAAATTTTTCCTATCCATGTACCTGTCCAAATGTCGTTATTGTACCTACCTCAACCATATCTTCTGTCAGCCCCTACTGACCACTCTCTGTGTGGAAATAAAATTGTCTCTTGATTTCCTATGAAATCATTCCCCTCTCACCCTAACTCTATGCGCCTTAGTTCTTGATTCCCCAACCATTTGCCTTATCTATATGCCTCATGTTTTACACATCTTTATAGGATCACTCTTCACTCTCCTACACTGCAATGAATAGTCCTAGCTTCCCCAACCTCTCTCTATAAGCCAATCCCGTGAGTCTTGGACAGGGGTGCAGTGCTGCCGGAGCTCACCAGAGTGCCGCTCTGGCACCTCTGTAAAAAAAAGTCAACATAAACAAGCAGGGAATTTAACAGCGGCCACATATTAAATAGAGGGAATTTTATGGAAGCGGGGTTTGGGGAGAGGAAGTGGTGGCTGGTGGGGTAAACATTAGGATATTTGATCGTTTTTGGTGAAATCCTGGAGCTGTGACTGTTTGTTATTTAGGTATTTGTGAAATTCCTCCTCGCTCAACCTGTTGTCCCAGCATACCCTGCTGCAGCCTCCCGCAATTTCACAGATCCTCAGTCTCTCTCCAGCACTCGTTGTTTGTGCATTGTTCACCGAGAAAACAAAAACCTTAGATCGTTTGAAAAGTGGCATGTCGCTTGCCGGAGTGGGCCGTAAGGTCGGTAAGATCACTGCATGGACTGAAAGAGCAACCTGGTACAAAAACTCTAGAAGCTCAAGAGGCAGTTGAAAAGGGGAAGTTTGGAGAAATTACCTTAACAAGCAACAATAAAATTGTCTCCATTAATTATCTACAGTTTCTTACTCGTCTTATAAACAATTTGCAGCACTGTATGTTCATGGCAACATCCTTGAAAGGTTTTCAAACTTCTAAACCTCAAAGTATGTTTAAATCCCTGCTAAATGAAATATGTGTCCTTGATAAAGATAACTGGCCTGCTGAAATACCGCCTAATTATAGAGAAACTGCAATATCACCTCCCTGTAAGAGGTTTAAGCTTTCTTCTTCCTCTATAATAAATGCCTTCGGAGATTATGTGGAGGATCGTGGACGCTGCATCCCCCAAGATTTATGCCCATTATTGAGATGTTCCTATTAGTACCGCTGACTATGAGAGAGGATTCAGTCACATGAACTTGATAATAACAACAACGCGGTCAAGGATTCTCATAAATCATGTATCAGCACTTATGTTATTAAACGACATGGACCTCCTCTAGTTCAGTGGAATCCTGAGCCGTATGTCACATCATGGCTGCGGTACCACAGATCAGCAGATGACACCAGGACAAGAGTTGCTTCAGATCCCCGAAAACATATTATGCCTGATCCTTTGTGGAAATTATTGTGAAATTTCTCATTGGTGGCATTTGGTAAGTAGGTAATTACTTTTAAATTGGTAAAATACATGATTACCATCTTTTTCTTTACTTGCTTGATAATTATATTTAATAATTAGTGAGTGCAACCGTGCAATAGTTTGTCATATTATTAAATTAAGTATATGTTTTATTGTACCAGTTATACACTGAAATGTAGTGATAGGCTATAATCTTGTTAATGTCTTAAGTATCAGTATATTTCTGTGGAGCCCTGGAATTCATATATTTCTTTCATCATTTAGTGCTTGACATTATAAGAAGCCCTATTCATATACATATGTCATACCCAATTTGTGTACCTGCTCATTACATAAATGGGGCAAGGAAGTTGCCCAGTACGTGAAATGAGCAGGTACACAAATTGATTGTGACATATATAGAGAGAGGATATAGGAAATAGCAAGCAATTTGTTAGCTCCGGCACCTAAAAAATTAGCACTGCAACCCCTGGTCTTGGAACATCATCGAGTTATTGCCATCCAAGGTCAGTGAGTATAGGGGTGAGAGGAAACGTTGTGATTTTGGAATTGGGGAGCACGGGAGTCACTCATCCCGGGATAACGAAATCACGTATGAAGTTTTTAACAGCAGTTCGGCTGAGGAAGGCGTAGAGACACACACATCCTTTCTGAGGTGCACTTCCATGCCCATCCTAAAACCACTAGGAGCCTAATCATCCAGGAACGTAAACAAGCACAGAGATCCCCGCCCTTTTCCACTGACACTATCAGTCGGAAACATCCAAATGGCATTCTCCTCCTCCCTTGGTGGCCACGCCACAAAGTTTGTTACGTTCTTGAAGGGGTGCATAGAGCTTCGGTGTGTGGCGAATGTAGAGCTGAACGCCCGGCGGTTGGAGCGGGCTGCTGCAGCCTCGCATTTTCATTAGATGTAGTCCGTGGGATTGGTATGTGTGGCCTGCGCGCGTGTGTGTGGGTGACTGCGAGGGAAAGGCGTTGTTGTTGTGGCTGGCAAAGGCTGATTATCTCTTTTGGTATTTCTTTTCTTCCCCCGCCCCCAACCCTCTCTCTCGCCCATCCTTTGTATCTGACAGCGGGAGGTGCAGGAAGTTTGACAGCGGTAGGATTGCAAACAACATTTGTGGAAAATAAACCATCTCCCTGCGTGCAGCCTGTTCAGGAGCAACGCTGTCCCTAGTGCGACCAGCAGCAGCCACGGACCATGTCAGAGCACCGGCTGATGGTAGAGGAACTCAACGAGCTTCTAGCAAACGACAGTGGCTTTTACAGCCTCCCAGCCCAGCACTGCAATGAAGTTTACTCCAGAATATATGTGGGCAATGCGTAAGTATTTTATTTACTGCTTGCTGCACACTTGAAGCATTGCAACCACTCTCCCTCCCACTCTTAGTTTTCTCATTAGTAAATCGATTGTAGGTTCCATTGATCTGAATGAGATTGCTGATCACGCTTGCCGGCTGTTTTTTAAGCTTCTTTAAAACACCGTTTCTAGCCTTTGAGATATTAGTTGATTACTGGCAGTTGATAATTGATCCCAACGATTTGCTTACATTTTATCTGCTGTGTCTGTGGCCCTGTGAAATATGCGTGCGAATCTGTGTACGTATACAAAATACATTATATATGTACCATGCCTAGTAATTACGTAAATAAAAATGTGCATTAGATATAAATTATTGTAATTCTTTTAAAACGTGGTGTTAGAATTTTTTAAGTGCACGTAACCTTTTTTTCTGGATATCGAAGCTTCGACTTACCTCTGTGAAATGGATTTCTGGATTATACGAGAGGAGCAAAATTATACGTCGTGTTTAGTTTACAGCCTGCCCTGTTGCTATCGAGGAACGGATGAAAGTTGCAACAATGTTGATTTTTTTATACATATAATGAAGGTGTCAACTGATTTCACAGTCTAAATGCAGCCTCAGGCGAAGGTCCACCTGCAACCTTCAAATGCTATATTGCAAATAAAATGGCTGTGCAGTGAAACACAAGTTATCTAGTATGGTGAAGTCTTTACTAACTTTATTATGATCTTTTCAAAAAGGTGGTAGACGGCTAAGTCCAGGTCTATGTTCATTTCCCTGACCTGATGTTGACGCTATCGTTTTTCTCTCTTTCTTGGGTGATGTTCTTTGGGAGAAGAGAGGTTGTAAGGGGAGGTGGTGATGGGATTGGTGTGCCTGGGCAGACCTCATTATTACTTGATGACCCTTTGAGAAAATATAGAGTGGTGGATTGAACACAGCCAGAACAGTTAAGTAACCTAGTCATTTATTGTAATGGTCCCGCCGGACTTCTAAAGGAAAAAGCAAGATAATATTAGAACATTAATTCAACAAATCATAAATTTTATTGTGCACTTTGGCCTCAATACAACTCTTGTATGTGCACTACAAGTGAGGTTTTGGCTTGAAGTGTGGTTGCTAAGTGGAGATACAACATTTAGAATGTGCCACAGTAGCATAGCGGTCAGCATGGAGTGATTACAGCTCTGGGCATTCTGGAGTTCAGAGTTCAATTCTGGTGCTGTCTGTAAGGAGTTTGCACGTTCTCCCTTGACCACGCGTTTCCTCCGGGTGCTCCGGTTTCCTTAGACAGTCCAAAGATGTACCGGTTAGTAGGTTAATTGGTCACCGTGATTAAGCTAGTGTTAAATAGGCGTGTTGCTGGATGGTGCGGCTCGTTGGGCCGGAAAGGCCTGTTCTGCACTGTATCTCTAAATAAATCAATAAGGCTTTTGGAGAGGAATTCAGATTGGAAAAGTATCAGGGTATGGACCTGTTGCAAGCAAGTAGGATTAGCATAGATAGACATCATGGTTGGCATGAACGAGGTGGACCTAATGTCCTGTTTCTGTGCTGTGCAGTTCTATGAGGGACATTCTCTCACAGTTTTCCATGTCCTGCGTTTGAACAACGGGTGAGAAAACCACACTGGGTTGACCTTGGGAAGAAGTTCATGAAGATCTGTCTATAAAGTACCCACTCTTTGGCCAAAACAGTATTTTCAAAAATGCCACAGGATTTGCATCAAAATAAGCACCATGCAGTGTTCTGTAAATTTTGTGACTTCTTTTGCAGTAATGGTTTTAAATAATAAAATAAACACAAGGTCAGTAACATGATTCTTGACCTTTTAAGTGGGTAGTCTCTCAGCCAAGGTGTTACCTTCAGGAAGGACTGATGAAGTAAGCACAGTAACCACGTAATGATGTCAGATTATATTTAGCACACATAGAAGCAGTGTTAAAACAACTTTATTTTCCAAGTGCAAACAGTGTTCTTTTCTCATGCATTTCCTTAAGAAGATTTTTTTTGCCTATGAGACAGTTGTGAATTTGTCATCATTACTCATGCATTAAATCAATTTCTTTCAGAAGGTGCTTGGAATTTTGGTGATGTGCTATATTTAATATATAGTCTAACAAGTTCCAGTGAGGATAGTGAAGAACTTCCAATTGAAATTGCTTTCAAGGTCTTAACAAGGTTAACATATGACGAACGTTTGGCAGCTTTGGGCCTGTACTTACTGGAATTTAGTGTGGGGATCTCAGACATCCCACCCCTCCTGGATGTTCTGGGAGCCTCCCGCATATTGATAGTGGCTCCCTGATGCCTGTAAATTATATACAATATCCCGGAAATCGATTTTTGCGAGAGAGAGAGAGAGAGTGTGTGAGAGCACGCCATGGCAGAATGTTCCAGAAAAAGAAAATATAAAACGTACGTCACCCCAGACTACACTAAAGTGTACCTCTGCCTAATAGGGGTCAAAAATAATGAGTGTTGCTCGCTGCACTGTTTGCAACAGTGACTTTTCTATTGCCCATGGTGGGTTAAGACTGTAAAAGACATGTTGAGGTGAGTTTAACAGGTGTCATTCATTCATTAGCATAGCTAACATTATTTAAACTAGCTGCTAAGGAGCTACTCTATTGCAGACATCCCACCTCTCCCGGAAGTTCCCGGAGTCTCCCGCAAACTGATGGCGTTACCTCCCTGAAATGAGTTTTTGCAGGATAGGATGTCTGGGATCTTATTGAAACCTACTGAATGTTAAAAGGACTTGATAAAGTGGATGTGGAGAGGATGTTTCCTCTGGTGGGGGGATAAGGAGGATTTTTTTTTAGCCAGAGAGTAGTGAATCTATGGAATGGTCTCCCACAGACTCCGGTGGAGGCCAAGTCCGTGGGTATATTTAAAGTGAAAATTGATAGTTTCCTGATTTGGTCAGGGCATCAAAGGTTATGGTGAGAAGGCAGATGTATAGAGTTGAATGGGATCTGGAATTAGCCATGATAGAATGGCAGAGCAGACTCGATGGGCTGAATGGCCTAATTCTGCTCCTATGTCTTTTGGTCTTAAGTGGTTGAATTTTAAGATAATTGCATAAAATTCGGCTCTACCAATGGAAATCAAAGGCTTTCATAGAGTAAATGAAAATAAACCATTTCTTCTGGCTGGAGAATATGGAACAAAGGGGCAAATTATTAGCTCATTGCAATTGAGAAGCCATAGTGTCTGAACACAGAGTCAACACCAAGAAGTTCAAGTTCATTGTCATTTCAACTGTATACACATATACTGTGAAATGAAGCAATGTTCCTCTGGACCAAGGTGCACAAAATAGTACTTAAGACTCACACACAACACATAAGGTAATATTACCAAAAATAAATTAACAAATAATAAATATATTCCAGAAGATTGACATTTAGCATCAGGTACATTTACGACACAAGTTAAAAAAGTAGGCAGTACTACTACTGGCGCTTCATACGTAATGAGAGGTGGTTGGTGGCAGAGAGTTCAGTAGTCTCATGGACTGGGGGAAGAAGCTGTTTCCCAGTTCTTGCCCTAATGCTGTGGTACCTCCTGCTTGATGGTAGGGGGTCAAAGAGATTGTAGGACAGATGGGAGGGATCCTTGATAAATACCTTGAGTAAGTGGAAGGGAGAAAACAGAAAATACGTTTTTACACAGTGCTAAGTGGAAACCTGGAACCTTGTCCACAACATGCCATAGATGCTGTGTCAGTTGTAATCTGTGAAGGTGAAATAGGCACGTGGACAGATTTCTATAATGAGAGTGTAGCAAGGATTACGCATCGCAGGTGGAGTCATGATCTGATTGTAGAGTGGAGCAAATGAAAGAGTATAATTTATTTCAACAGAAAGTAACTCGTGTTAGTTTTGTATGCAATTTATAACTCACAATACCATTGAATTTTGGATTTTGAGGTAAAACAAGACACTGGAGGGGACGTCGGTACATAGGAGACAGAATGTGTACAGATTGCAATTTATTTTAGCTGTAGCACAGCTGAATTACTGTGTCGGGTCGTCTTTCACAGAATAAAAATAGGCCCAAATGTCCTGGCGTCTGCAAATTATGTATAGGCATCTTCACACCATCTCTGACATTGGAGAAAAGCTGATATGAGGAATAACGGATAGTGACCGTTGTGAAAAGTTCCTCACCAGATTTCTTCATCAGAAACATTAATTGTGGTTGATATGGTGCGTCTGTCATTTACCTAGCCATGTTCTAACTCACTTTTGTATGTTACTGCATCATTGTTAATGGATAGAATGAGATCTAAATAATCACATTTGCGCAGAAATGCTTTTGCCTCTGATAAAATACCAAAAAACTAGTTTACTTCGAAAATCCTATATTAATAGAATTCTGTCAGTAAACAGGTTTCACCTTTGGATCTTTCCATATACATACATTGGTTTGAGCTACAAATAATTATGTATTAAGGTTACTTGGTGACTTAATTACATACAGTGGAAAGTTAGAAGACAATAGAAGAATAGTTAGAAGAAATCTGTTCTTCATGAAGACATAGATACAGAGCTTGAAGAACTTGTCTGCTTTCAACAAACTGATTTGGAGGGTATTATTGGTTGCTTGTTTGAGTTGGGTATGCGTAGTTCATCACAAAGTGAGTCCAGTAGCTTGACCTTTGCTTTATCCCATAAACAGTAGCCTGTTTGATATGTACAAATGAATCCTTAGCATGTTTTTTCTAGGGCTCTTTATATCACACATAAAATCAGAAAATGAAAATGAGGGTTGGAACATGATTCTTGATGCCAATCAGTGTGATTCTGGAACTCTCAGTCCATTGGTGACCCGCATTCACTTCATTTCCCACAACCTGTGGGAAGGTGGCTTTCATTGACCGGGTTGCTGTTTATTCAAAAGGACATGCTGGATGAATGGGTTACGGGCAAGAATCTTTCACCTCACAGCTTCTTCACAGAACTTAGCCTTAGCTTAAGAAACACGTTTCACCCTTGCACTTTTAAGTGACTTGGATAGTCAAACTTCTCATTAGAGAATGATACTTAGTGTACAATTCAAGGGGAAATAGAGATAGATTCATTGCTACAAAATTTTAATTGGTAAAATCAATGAAAACTGGCACTTTGAGGCAACAAGTCACAGAGAGGTACAGCATTGAAACAGCCCTTCAGCCCTTTGAGTGTATGCTTGTAATCTTTTGCTGCTGTAGCTGATCCACTTCAAGTTTTGACATGTGTGTTCAGTGATGCTCTTCTGCACACCACTGTTGTAACTTGTGGTTATTTGAGTTACTGTCACCTTCTTGTCAGCTTGAACCAGTCTGGGCCATTCTCCTCTGACCTTTCTCATGAACAAGGCATTTTCGGCCAAAGAACTGCCGCTAACTGGACGTTCATACTCTTGTAGTTTTGCACAATTTTGTACAATATACAAACATAAACCTTTGGTAAAAGTCTCCAGAGACTGTTGTGCATGAAATTCCCAGAAGATCAGCAGTTTTTGAGATATTCAAACCACCCCTTCTGGCACCAACAATAATTCCATGGTCAAAGTCACTTAGATTACATTTCCTTCCCCATCCTGATGTTTGGTCTGAAATATAACTGAACCTCTTGACCATGACTGCATGCTTTTATGCCTTGAGTCGCTGCCACATGATTGGCTGATTAGATATTTCAAAGTAAATTTATTATCAAAGTACATTAACAAGCATTTACATTTCAAGCAGGTGTACAGGTGTACCTAATAAAGTGGCCACTGAGTGTATACTGACCTTCAACCACCCATTTACACTAATGTAATTTCTTTATGGGGCAAGTAATCATTCTTGGATGCCTTGCTGAGATGGAACTCATAAACAAGAAGATTATTTCTGATGCTTTTTAAGTCATTTTATTTTTAGGACCACCTAAGAGTATTTGCATGTTGAAATATTCCTTTCAAGGTCATATGGTTTATTCTGCTCTTTATTACAATGATTTCAACATGAATTCATGTTTGTATGTATATCTTCTTTAGTACTGTTGCATTTATTACAGCTGAAATTTACTTCAAATTAAACAGTTCATTAGAAAGGAATGTAGTAGGATTTTAAAGTGTGGTCAGATTCATTTACTTATTAATAACAGTAATATGGCCCAAGTGAAATGCTACATCTGCCGGGAACATACACAGCTAATTATAGAAATCACGTCAGTTCACAGTGGCAGACAGCTGCTGGTTTGCTGCACTGTTTGTGAGAGCGCAGACCACTTGGTGAGCAGGCAGATCATCTCTGGAGAGGCTGTTAAACATGCCTGACTTTTCCGGACTCTTGCAGTTTTGCACAATTTTGTACAATTTGCAAATGTAAACCTTTGGAAAAAGTCTTGAAAAACATTGAATAATCACTCAGCATGTCACATTGCAGAGTAGTCCAGGGAAAAGCTGAGGTATGCTGTCATCGGACAGACTTCAGGCACCTCCTACCGTCACAGAATCCAATGATTTTTAGAAAAAAAATTCAAAAAAAATTTCACTTGCTGTTTGTCCTTATTATACTTTTTAGTTATTGAAACAAAGGTAAGCTCCCTGTTAATGCAAGTGTAGAATGCTGCCTGTTGTATATTTGATCGAATGTGATCAGCTAAGACTGGCCACTCTGTTACTGTCTGTATCTTATATTTCCTCACAAAGCCATTGGGCCCATTGAGTCTGTGCCAGTTCACTAACCAATCCCATTTCCCCACTAGTTTTCACTGTAATCTATTTCTACAACAGAGTCAGAATCAGGTATATTATCACTGACATATGTTGTGAGTGTTTTGTGGTTGCAGTACAGTGCAAGACATGTAGCAAAAATTACTGTAAGTTCGGAAAAAATAAATAGTGCAAAAGAGGTAGTGTTCGTGGATCATTCAGAAATCTGATGGCATAGGGAAAGAAGCTGTTCCTAAAATGTTGAGTGTGGATCTTCAGGCTCTTGTCTCCTGGTGGTAGTAATGAGAAGAGGGCATGTCCAGTATGGTGATGTTCCTTAATGATGGATGCCACCTCTGGAGAGGGTTGAGGCCACGAAACTGCTAAGCCAAGAACCCTCTGAAACCTCTTTTGATCCTGCACATTGTAGGCTCCATACCAGGCGGTGATGCAACCAGTCAGAATGGCTGTTTCACCATACATGCAAGAGTCCTCGGTGACATAACAAATCTCCCAAAACTCCGAATGAGGTACAGCTGCTGACATGCTTTTCTCATGATTCCATCAACGTATTCAGCCCAAGATAGATCCTCTGAGCTGTTGACCCCCCCCCCCTCCAGAACTTGAAACTTGAAGCTGCTCGCCTTGCCACCACTGACTCCTCAGTGAGGACTGGTGTGCATTCTCCTGGTTTCTCCTTCCTGAAATTCACATGCAATTTCTTGACTATGCTGACATTGAATGCAAAATTGTTATTGCACACCATTCAACTAGCTGATCTGTCTGTCTCACTCTTGTGTGCCTCCACATCACCGTCTGAGAGTCTAACAATAATAACGGTGTCATTTGGTGAATTTAGATGGCATTTGAACTGTAGTTAGTCATAAGTCATGAGTGCAGAGAGAGTAGAGTGGTGGGCTAAGCATGCACCCTGGATGTGTGCCTGTGTTGATTGTCGTCAAGAAGATGCTATTACTGATCTGCACTGACTGATCTCCCACCATCCACTTAGTAAGTGGTATTTTACAGTAGCTATATGAATAACTAGCATGCACTTCTTTGGGCTGTGGGAGGAAATTGAAGGACCCTTCAGAGTAAACATGCAGACTCCACGTAGACAGCACCAGCGATCAGGATGAAACTCAGGTGGCTGGAGCTGTGAAATAGCAGCTCTGATAACTGCACCACTCTGCTGTCCTAACTTGAGGAGGTTGATAATTAATACTTTGCTTTTGTTTGCTTGCTTTGTGGCTGCCTGTAAGCAAATAAATCTCAAGGTGTATAATTTATACATTCTTTGAAAATAAATATACTTGAATCTTGAATCTTTTAATCTTCAAGCTCGTGTAGACGATAAAACCACGAGATATAGGAGCAGAATTAGGCCATTTGGCCCATCGAGTCTGCTCCGTCATTTCATCATGGCTGATCCATTTCCCTCTTAGCCCCAATCTCCTGCTTTCTCCCCATTTCCCTTCATGCCCTGACTAATGAAGAATCTTATCAGTTTCTGCCTTAAATATACCCAATGTCTTGGCCTCCACAGTTGCCTGTGGCAACGAATTCCACAGATTGACCATTCTCTGGCTAAAGAAATTCCTCATCTCTGTTCTAACTGGACATCCCTCTATTCTGAGGCTGTGCCCTTCGCCATTATACTCCCCCAACATAGGAAACATCCTCTCCACGTCCATTCTATCGAGGCCTTGCAACACTCAAATGAGATTCCCCCCTAATTCTTCTGAATTCTATTGAGTACAGCTCAGAGCCATCAAACGCTCCTCATGTGATAAGCCTTTCAATCTCAGAATCATTTTTGTGAACCTCCTTTGAACTCTTTCCAACGTTGGCACATCCTTTCTTAGATAAGGGGCCCAAAACTGCTCTCAGTACTCCAAATGAGGCCTCACCAGTGCCTTATAAAGCCTCAACATTACATTCTTTCTTTTATGTTCTAGTCCTCTCGAAATGAATGCTAACATTGCATCTGCCTTCCTCACCACTAACTGAACCTGTAAATTAACTTTTAGAGAATCCTGCATGAGGACTCACAAGTCCTCAGGTTTTTGAATTTTTTTCTCCATTTAGAAAATAGGCTACACTTTTATTTCTTCTACCAGAGCGCATAACCATACATTTCCCGACACTGTATTCTATCTGCCATTTCTTTGCCCATTCTCTTAATCTGTCTAAGTCCTTTCTGTAGTTTCTCTACTTCCTCAACACACCTGCCCCTCCACTTATCTTCATATTGTCCGCAGACTTGGCCACAGAGCAATCAAATCCGTCATCCAAATCATTGACATATAACTCAAAAAGAAGTTGTCCCAACACAAACCCCTGTGGAACACCACTAGTCACCGACAGCCAACCAGAAAAGGGCCCCTTTATTCCCACTCTTTGCCTCCCAATCAGCCAATGCTCTATCCAGGCTAATATCTTTCCTGTAACACCATGGGCTCTTAACTTGTTAAGGAGCCTCATGTGGCACTTTGTCAAAGGCCTTCTGAAAAACAAAGTACACAACATTCACTGATTCTCCTTTGTCTATCCTGCTTGTTATTTCTTCAAAGAATTCCAACAGATTTACCAGGCAAGATTTCCCCTGAAGGAAACCATGCCGACTTTGGCCTATTTTATCATGTGCTTCCAAGTACCCTGAAGCCACATCCTTAATAATTGACTCCAACATCTTCCCAACCACAGAGATTAGACTAACTGCCTTATAATTTCCTTTCTTTTGCCTCTCTCCCTTCTTGAAAAGTGGAGTGACATTTGAAATTTTCCTGTCCTCCAGATGAAGCCTCCTTTTGTTCACTACCAACAGAAAGAAAAGGCTCACACATAAAATGCTGGAGAAACTCAGCAGGTCAGACAGCATCTATGGAGGGGAATAAATGGCCGATGCTGTGGCTCGGCCCGAAATGTCGACTGTTTATTCCCCTCCATAAACGCTGCCTGACCTGCTGGGTTTCTCCAGCTTTTTGTGTGTATTGCTTTGGATTTCCAGCATCTGCAGATTCTCTTGTGTTTAAGAAAAAAGCTCACTTTGGACTGAGAGATTGAAGACCTTCTGATGTCCTTGGTCTGTGTGTAAGCATAAGGTACTACCTGAAGAGGAGAAAGTTAAGGGACAAGAAAGTAGATGTACTAAGTAAATTCAGCATTACCATGGCTGAGTCCTCACCATCAAAGTCCTAGTGGTCACCATTAACCAACATCTTACCTGGATGAACCACATAAATACTGTGGTTAAAGAACAAATCAGAAATCTGGTATGCTGTGGAGAGTGATTCACCTCCTGACACCCCAGTGTTTTTCCACCATTTGCACTCAACAAGTTAGAGTGTGATGAAAAGTGTTCCACTTGCCTGAATGAATTCAGTGGGGATAAAACTGAAGAAGCTTCACATTTCCAGGACATAGCAGCCCACCTCATTCACCACCCTGAATATTCATTCCCTCCGCCACTGAAGCAGAGTGGCTGTGGCATGTGCCAGTTACAAGACACATTTCAGCGACTCACCCAGACAACTTTAACAGCATCTCCCAAAACCTGCACCCTTCATCACCAAGGACTCGGGCAGATGACAGCACTACCATCTACATCTTGGTAAGTTGGTTTATTATTGTTGCATGTTCTGAGGTACAGTGAAAACTTAGGTTTGCATTCCGTCCTTGCAGATCATTTTATTACAACAGTGCATTGAGATAGTATAAGGGAAAAACAAAAGCAGAATAAAATGTCACAGTTACAGAGCATGTGCAGTGCTGGCAGACAATATAGTGCAAGGCCATAATGAGGTGAGGTCAAGAGTCCATCTTATCACAATGGAGACTGGAGGCCATATACCATCTTGACTCAGAAATACAGTATGTTGACATTCCTTTATCTCATTAGGTCTAAATCCTGTAACCCCCATCTCAGAAGCACCATGAAGGACAGCAATAGTTCACCCCCATCCTTTCAAGGGCGTTTAGGCATAGGCCAGAAATGCCTAGGTCCTGAATAATCCGCAAGTTTAAAAAAAGACAAAGATTTATATTTGTTTCATACTTTTTAAAAACTATGGATTAGTTATTACCGAAATAGTCATGAAGGAGTTACATTCAATTTCTGTGGTGAATGTGTACAAATTATAGATTTATAATCAGGGATTCATATAAGTTACAATAGAAATCTTGTACAAGGTGAAAAGTGAATGTAATAATTAAGATGTATTAATTAAAGGTAATAGTTGGTACTGCAGAACTGAGCAAGTGATGTGCAGTATTTTTGATGATCTGCCTCTTCTGGGTGTACTTGTACTACTGGTTTAGTCAGTGGATCTTTTTACAGTTTGACTAATATGGTCATACTTAATTACCCTCCTTTTAATTGATAAGGTAGAATAATCTGAATTTCATGCTTTCATTTGGCAACAAAAGCTGTGATCGCTTGTGTAGGGAATATAAGGGCAGGGACAAGTTTGGTCAGTTCTCTGTTTTGCTTCCTGTGATGTTAAAGAAAAATCAGCATTATCAAAGTTCTAGCAAAGTTTGCCAAAATACTGTGTGTCTCTAGCATTTTGCTTTTATTATCAAGGTCTCACAAAAGGTTATCGGCCTGAAACACTGGCTGTTTCTTTTTCGACAGGTGCCGCCTAACATACTGAGTACAGTATTTCCAGAATCTGCTTTATATCTCAGGTTTCCAGCATCTGCAATTGTTTGCTTTTCAATTCTAGTTGAAACTCTGCCAAAGAGTAAAACCAAAATGAATGCATTTGAAGGGTTGGATTGATGCTGCAAACTGGGGAAATAATTATCCCAAGTTTACTTTGGTACTTCACTTTAGCTAACACACCATTTAGTAACTCTGTCCAAATTTTCCTGTCTCCCCTTCCCCCCCCCACCGCCCTTCAAAATTCCAAAGGGATCATTTCTGCTTGGACATTTTAGCTTTTTCATTACTACTGACACCCACTCTTGTTTCCCGTGGCACCTTTCTCCACAAATGCAGGAAATGCAAAATCTGGCTTTTACCCCTTCCTTTCCTGTCATCCAGGGCTACATAACAATGCTTTAAGGTGAAGCAGTGGTTCCTTGCTCCTATTAGGTAATGAGCTGCATTCAGCAGTCTTAAGTGGAGACAGAGATATATTTATTTAGCAATACAATGCAGAATAGGCCCTTCTGGCCCTTTGAGCCATGCCCAGCAACCCCCAACAAACCCGATTAGCCCTAACCAAATCAGAGACAATTTACAATGACCAATTAACCTACCCTGTACACCTTTGGAGTGTGGGCGGAAACTGGAGGACCCAGAGAAACCCATGCATTCCTTGGGGAGGATGTACAGACACTCCTCAGAATGGTGTCGGAATTGAACTCCAGACTTCGGTAAGCCCTGAGCTGTAATAGCATCGTGTTAACCACTACGCTACTGTAGCGCCGGAGGTAAAGTTGATGAAATTGATGAGCTCAGCAAGAGTGCCTGATGCAACACCAATGCAGTCGTCAATGCAGCATAGAAAGAGTTGGGGAGCATTACTAGGGAAGTGGTACTCCATCTCTCGCCCTTACTCTGCAACGTAACCTTGTTTTCCTTCCAACCTTGCCCGGTTTTAATGAAATGTCATTGACTTTAAAGCTGTTTTACTTGCTGCAGATGCAGCCTGATATGTTGAATATTTGATTTGGCTTCAGATGTCTTGCATCTATAGTATTTGAATTAAAAAGCAAAAAGTTACAGATGTTATAGCTGTGAAATAAACTCAGAAAACTCTAAGCATTGGGCAGCATCAATGGAGAATGAGACTGAGTTAACGTTTCAGAATGATGGCCTTTTGAATGCACTGGGAAAACAGGCTTGCTTTAGGTTGCATTGAAGGGGGAAAGGGTCAGGTGAGCAAAGAGAAATGTCTGTGATAGATGGGGGAGCAATAAAAATATAATTCACTCATATTAGTGTCAAATGAGAGAGGGTGATGTTGGTTTGCTAAAGATTGCAAACAAGTTCAGAGAGAGAGAAAATAAAAGAGGATGACAATGCATTATACCAAATACCACTTCCTGAGAATCTCTAATTAAAGGAAATGCTGAGGTGTTTTTCCCCCCCTCTCTCCATTTGGTCCTCTGAATGTTTCTAGTATTGTTTGCTTTTAGTAGTATTTTGGTTCTGTTTGTAATTCATCTTTACTTATTTCTGTAAATACTTGAGGCAGTAGAGTAAAATCTAGAGGTGCTGTTCAATGGTCTCTTGCTTCCAGCTGTTCCATCTCCTGCCCTATACAGTTGTCTGCTTAAAACATTCATCCCCACAGCACAGGCCAGTTGGAGAGCCAAAGGACTCATTTCACAACTGGATGGTAATTGTCTCTCGGTTAAACAGTACTTTCACATTTCTGTCATATTTTTTATAGCTAATTCTACGATGGGATTGTATAGGGCAAAAGGGAATGATTTCTACTATTGTAACTCTGGCAAATTCAATTAACTCCACTTCCATGCTCTTTACCCACAGCCCTGCAAATTTCTCCATTTTAAGTGTTTATTCATTTCTCTTTCAAAAGTTTAAAAAAAAGCAAAATGTAAACTGAATGGATTGTAAGTACCTAGCAGGTCAGGCAGCATCTGAGGATAGAGTTAACCTCAGGTCTTATCAGGAAGCCTTATGGAAGTTGCTCCTTTCACCCTTTCAAAACACATGGAAATAAAAATATTCCAAATGGCAAACACAATTTCAGTTAATGCTGCTATTATGGCAATTTGGAGTAAATTTTAATTAGTGTAGAATCCAATCCAGTGCAGTGGAATTAGCAAACATATGAGGCGGATATTTTGACTGTGGGGCAATTTTGTTTCACCTGTTAAGCCTGTCAGTAAGTAATTTTTAAAGACTAAGTACTGTAGATTGGAACATGTACAACAAAACCAGAAGACTTTAGAATCTTTGCTGATCAAGTAGAAAAGACAGCAACTTGCAGCAGTTCTGGAGCTTTGAGCAGGGGCCAATCAGTGCTTGGGTTTGATTGACAAGAACAAATTAAAGTAAGGCTGGAAAAGCAGAGTGGCCATTGTTGGAGTGGGCAGAGTTAGAGTGGAGATTTTGAGGCTTCAGCTCTTTGAGGATTCAGTGAGGGGAGGTTTCAGTCAGAGATGACAAAAAAAAGCTGTAGGTGGAGGTTCTCTCCCCTCCCCTTCTTTACACTTGCTCAGTTAGAACAGCAGAGATGCCAGGCAGGGTAGTGGAATGCTCCTCTTGCAGGATGTAGGAAAACAGGGAGACCTCCAGTGTCTCCCTGCCTTCCTGTGAGAAGTGCATCCAGCTGCAGCTTCTAACACTCCACATTAAGGAGTTGGAGCTGGAACTGGATAAACTCCAGATCATTCGGGAGGCTGAGGGAGTGATAGATAGGACATATAGGAAGGTAGTTACACTGAAGGTGCAGGACACAGGAAACTGGGTGACAGTCAGAAGGGGGAAAGGGTTTAACAGCCATTGCAGAGTAACCCTATGCCATCCCCCTCAACAACAGGTGCATCACTTTGAATACTGTCGGGGGGATGAACTAACAGGGGAAAGTCACAGCGGTCAGGTCTCTGGAACTGAATCTGACTTTGTGATTCAAAAGTGAAAGAGGGAGAAGAGGTGAGTTGTGGTGATAGGGGATTTTGTAGTTAGGGTGGGCAAGAACAAGATTCCTGGATGGTACGTTGCCTCCCGGATGCCAGGGTCCAGTATATTTTGGATCAAGTCTTCAGCATTCTTAAGTGGGAGGGTGAACAGCCAGAGGTCGTGGTCTGTGTAGGTACCAATGATATGGGTAGGACAAGTGACAAGGTTCTGCAAAGGAAGTTCCGGGAGTTAGATGCTAAGTTAAAGGGCAGGACCTCCGCAGTTGTGATCTCAGGATTGCTACCCATGCCACGTGCTAGTGAGGCCAGAAATGGGAAGTTTACACAGTTTAACACATGGCTAAGGAGTTGGGGTAGGAGGGAGGGCATAAGATCTTTGGATCATTGGGGTCTCTTCCAGGGAAGGTGAGATCTGTACAGACGTGATTGTTTACACCTAAACAGGAAGGTTTGCTAGTGCTGCACGATGGGATTTAAACTAGAGTTGTAGGGGGACGGGAACCAGAGTGCCAGAACAGTTCATGGAGAGGTTGTGGAGACAGATGTTGGTAAGACCTCCCGACAAAGTCAAGAATCAAAAGATTGAGCATGGTGTGGCTAGTATCCTGAGGTGCATGTATTTCAATTCAAAAAGTATCGTAGGAAAGGCAGTTGAGCTTCGGGTATAGACCAACACCTGGAAGTATGACATTGTAGCCATTAGTGAGACTTGATTATAGGAGGGGCAAGACTGGCGGCTCAATATTCCGGGGTTCCGTTGTTTTAGATGCAACAGAACTAAAGGAGTGGGCTGGCATTACTACTCAGGGAAGATATCATGGCAGTGCTTTGTCAGGCCAGACTGAAAAATTCATCTAGTGAGACATTATGGGTGGAGCTGAGAAATAAGAAAGGTATCCAAGCAACACACACAAAATGCTGGAGGAACTCATCAGACCAGGAGGCATCTAGAAAAAAAGTACAGTCGACATTTCGGGCTGAGACCCTTCGGCAGGACTGGAGAAAAAGAGCTGAGGAGTAGATTTAAAAGGTGGGGGAGGGGAGAGAGAAACACCAGGTGATAAGGGAAACGTGGAGAGGGAGGGATGAAGTAAAGAGCTGGGAAGTTGATTGGTGAAAGAGACAGAAGGCCATGGAAGAAAGAAAAGGGGGGAGGAGTGCCAGAGGGAGGCAATGGATGGGCAAGGAGATAAGGTGAGAGGGGAAAAAGGGGATGGGAAATGGTGGGGGTGGGGGAGTGGTGGCATTACTGGAAGTTCGAGAAATCGATGTTCATGCCAACAGGTTGGAGGCCACCCAAATGGAATATAAGGTGTTGTTCCTGCACCCTAAGTGTGGCCTCATCATGACAGTGGAGGGGGCCATAGATTGACATAGGAATGGGAAGTGGAATTAAAATGGATGGCCACTGGAAGATCCCGCTTTTTCTGGCAGATGACTCACAGGTACTTAACGAAGTCTCTCAATCTATGTTGGGTCTCGCCGATATTCAAGAGGCCACAGTAGGAGCACCGGACACCGAGCACTTACGCTCCATCCACCAGAAAAAGTGGGATCTCCCAGTGACCACCCATTTTAGTTCCACTTCCCATTCCCATATGTCAATCCATGGCCTCCTCTACTGTTGCGATGAGGCCACGTTTAGGTTGGAGGCACAACTCCTTATATTCCGTCTGGGTAGCCTCCAACCTGATGGCATGAGCATTGGTTTCTCGAACATCCAATAATGCCCCCCACTCCCCCTCTCCTTCACCATTTCCCATCTCCTTTTCCTTTTCTCACCTTATCTCCTGCCTGCCCATCCTTCTGGTGCTTCTCCCCCCCCCCCCCCCCTTTTCTTCCTTCCATGGCCTTCTGTTCTCTCCTTTTGGACTCTCTCTTCTCCAGCCCTGTATCTCTTTCACCAATCAACTTCCCAGCTCTTTACTTCATCCCTCCCCCTTCAGGTTTCACCTTTTACCTTGTGTTTCTCTCTCCACTCTCTGACCTTTTACATCTACTCCTCAGCTTTTTTTCTCCAGTCCTGCCAAAGGGTCTCTGCTCAAAATGTTGACTGTTTACTCTTTTCCATAGATGCTGCCTGGCCTGCTGAGTTCCTCCAGCGTTTTGTGTGTGTTGCTTAACTTTACACATATGGACTGGGACTGCCATGCTGTAAAAGGAACAGGTGGGATAGAGTTTGGCAAATGTGTTCAGGAAAGTTTCCTTCATCAGAATGTAAAGAGGAACACTTTGCATTCAGTAACCACAATGCCATTAGTTTCAAAGTAAATATGCAAAGAGATAGGTCTGGTCCATGGGTTGAGATTCTAAACTGGAGAAAGGCCAATTTTGATGGTATCAGAAATGACCTGGCAAGTGTGGATTGGGTCCAGCTGTTTTCTGGCAAAGGTGTACTTGGTAAGTGGGAGGCCTTCAGAAGCGAAATTTTGAGAATACAAAGCTTGTATGTGCCTGTCAGAATAAAACAAGTGTAGGGAACCTTGGTTTTCAAGAGATATTGAGGCCATGGTTCAGAGAAAGAGAATTGCATAACAGGTATAGGCAGGTAGGAACAAATGAGGTTCTTACAGAGTATAAGAAATGCAAGAGAATAGTTAAAGAAATCAGGAGGGCTAAAAGAAGGCATGTGGTTGCTTAGCAGACAAGGTGAAAGAGAATCCTAAGGGATTCTACAGATATTTTAAGAGCAAAATGATTGTAAGGGACACAGTTGGTCCACTGGAAGACCAAAATGGTAATCGAAAAGAGATGGGGGAAGATCTTAAATAAATATTTTGTGTCTGTATTTACTGGGGAAGCAGACATAGAGTCTATAGAAGCGAGGCGAAGAGGTATCAACTTCATGGATCCTATACAGATTAGAGGAGGAGGTGTTTGCTGTCTTGAGGCAAATCAGGGTGGATAAATCACCAGGACCTGACAAGGTGTTCCCTCGGACCCTTTGAGAGGCAAGTGCAGAAATTGCCAGGGCTCCTGCAAAGATATTTAAATCATCCTTAGTGACAGGTGAGGTACCAGGAGGACTGGAAGACAGCCAAAGTTGTGCCGCTGTTTAAAAAAGTTCTAAACAGAAACCAGGAAATTATAGACCTTTGTTGTACTTTGGTAGGATCAACCAGGGTGGGTCTTATACAGTGAGCGGTAGGACACTGAGGAGTGTGGTAGAACAAAGGGATCTGGGAATACAGGCCCATCATTTGTTGAAAGTGGTGTCACAGGTAGCTAGGGTTGCAAAGAATGCTTTGCTACACTGACCTTCATAAATCAAAGTATTGAATACAGGAGATGGGATGTTATGTTGAAGCTGTATAAACATTGGCAGGGCCTAATTTGCAGTATTGTGTGCTGTTTTGGTCACCTAGCTACAGGAAAGATGTGAAAAAAAGGTTGAAAGAGTACAGAGAAAAATTACAAGGATATTGCTGGGACTGGAGTACCTGAGTTATAAGGAACGATTGAATAGGTTAGGACTTTATTCCTTAGAACGTAGAAGATTGAGAGGAGATACGGTAAATGCGAACAGACTTTTTCCACTGAGATTGGATGGGACTGCAGCCTGAGGTCATGGGTTAAGGATGAAAGGTGAAAAGTTTAAGGGAATATGAGGGGAAACTTCTTCACTCAGAGGGTGGTGAGAGTGTGGAATGAGCTGCTAGCACAAGTGGTGCTTGCGAGCTCGATTTCAACGTTTAAATGATGTTTGGGTAGATACATGCATGGTGGGGGGTATGGAGGGTAGTGGTCCCAGTGCACATTGATCAGAGCAGGCAGTTTAAGTGGCTTCTGTATGGACTGGATGGGCCAAATGGCCTGTTTCTGTGTTCTACTTTTCTATGGCCTTGTGACCGTTAGTTTCTCAGCAGACCGAGTGGCATCTCTGGAGAAGGAACCCTAGCTGACGGTTCAGAGCTGTGACCTCCAACATTAGTTTCAAAAACCTTTGAGAGTCTAAGGCTATTTTTTTAATCTTTTATTTTTCAGATTTGTTGCACAAAATCTTATGAGGTTAGAGCGATTGGGGATAACACATGTGTTGAACAGTGCAGAAGGCAACTCATTCATGCACGTTAACACCAGTGCGGAGTTCTACGCAGGGTCAGGGATAACATACCATGGAATTAGAGCCAACGACACAGAAGCATTTGACCTGAGTGCATATTTTGAAGAAGCTGCTGACTTCATTGACAAGGCCTTGGCACAAAAGGATGGTGAGTCAAAGTGTGTAGCTAAACTGTTACTATAGATAACTTGCTATTTTATCTGTGAATTTGTCATCTCAACTGCACAACTTGTTGCCATATAAAGCATTAGGTTAATCTTTCTTTCAAAAGGAAAATCAAGCTTAGCTTAGTTTAGTTTCGATTAGAAAATCAAGCTTCCATGTAGGCTTACATCTAACTAATTGCTAATACAAGCCAGTTGTCCACCAAATTATTGATGTACTGTATGAAGTTACAACATATTGCCTCAAAAAATCCCTATCCATTATGGTAGCTAGGGAAAACTAAATAAATTAAATTTATTTAATTAAGTTATTTGTATAAAGAGTAGAATAAAAAGAAGTATCAGTTAAAAACCTGATTTCTTGAGGGAGGTAATCCCTCTTTACTGCCCAGCACGGGTTAATTGTGACTCCGGATGGTTCATTAGAGACAGAGAGTCATACAGCACGGAAAAAACGTCATTCAGCCCACATGGTGCATGCCAATCAGGATTTCCATCTGAATTAGTCCCCCTTACCTGCATTGGCCCATATGCCTCTATACCTTTCCTATCATGTCCCTTTCAAATGGTGTCATTGTACCTGCCCCAATCATTTCCTGTGGCAGCTCATTCCATATACTGGCCACTATCTTGTAAGATGTCCCTCAGGTTGCTACTAAATTGCCCCTCCCCGCCTTAAACTTATGTCCTCTAGTTCATGATTCCTGACCCTGGGAAAAAGATTGTGGTAACCCCTAACTTATATAGCCAAGCAAGCGACTTAGCTTAAGAACAATTAGAGATGGGCATTTTATGCTCTGGAACAACAATAAATTTGTTCTTCATGTGTACTAACTGATTCAGAATCAAAAGTACTTTCACTTCCCATCTTGCAAAAATCAAATTCCTTTGTTCTTCCTTGCAAATAATTTATTAATACTTGGCATTTTGGAGCAAGATTAATTGAGGGATTGAACTGAATTAAACAGAATGTAAAACAGTATGGTGGCACTGAAATATCATTCATCTGTGTTATGCATTGACAACAAGTTGATATATCTGCAGAGTTCCAGTCTCAAAATGCTCTGTAATTTATGGTAATAGGAATAATTGAGTAATAGGGAAAAGGAAATTGGGAATCTGAAAGCTATAGGTCATCAGCAATTTATAATAAATACCATTAGGAGATAATGGAGATTGATGTTAGCTATTTAATTCTGAACTGTAACCTTGTAATGATCTCCACTTTCTGATGACCTGTTCAGCATTTCCTCTGGAAAAGATTTGGAGGTTGATGAATTCTGAAATACTGATCACAGAATGGAAGGGACCATTATTCATCTCTGTATGCTAAATTTAACTTACCTGAAAGTTATTTGATCTAATTTGCAGATAAAATACAAATGATATTTGGCAAAGGTACAGTGCAACATTAAGAAATCAAAGAAGTTGAGGCCTATCAAGAGGCTTTGTTGATACATTAACACTGAACAACAATGCCATTCCCATAGTGCATTATAATGTGAGCTTATTTGTAGCACAAATATTTTCATGATGATATTGAAGTTCAGAGCCATATGGTACTTTTTGTTAAGGTGCAGTTTTGGGCTTGCAGGTAGGTTCTGGTAAGGCCACAAATAAAAACAGAAAACGCTGGAGATAATCAGCATTGTACAAGATCATGAACCTAAAACATGAGCCCTTTGTTTCTTACTCCACAGATCTACATGCTTGTTGAGTGTTTCCAGAAATTTCTATTTTAATTTCAGATATATGCCACCTGCAGATTTTTGCATTTTGTTAAGACTTGCATTTTGTAAGCCTGAATGTTGGTTCAATTGTCTAATATGCTTCAGAGGTCAATACTGTGAATTTGGGACCAATAAGCAAGGCAATAAAATAGAAAATATGCTGGAAGATATGTGCACAGCACTTCCAACCTAAGAGATTAGCAGCTGCACATTTTAATGCCTCATTTCTCCTTGTACTCTGACGGTTCTGGTTTGCAAACTCTGAACCCCTCATTCATCCCTGGAAATTCAGTCCTATCCATTCAAGTAGAGGAAAGAGAGAGAGTACCACTGTATACCACTGATTAAACGGAGAGCAATTATAAATATTTTTATAACTTTGTTTTTATGACTTGCATTTTACCAGAGAAATCTGTAAATTATTGTTTCAAGTAAGGTCAACAAACGAATACACCACAGATATTTCAGCTATCTGAATGAGACTTGCCTGTGATCTTTCCCTGTCAATGTTGAAGAAGTAATCTTACAAGTAAATATGCCTCAAATGATTAGATTAATGACTGGTCTCAATTAGGATGCAATGGGCCTATAAAGCCATTTATGTCATTGGAGAACATGTGAGGTTCAATATTTAATCTTCTAAGTGGTTTTGGAGCAGTGAGGTTATTTCTTTGCTTTTTCAGACCATTTTCTGTAGTTGCAGCGAGGTCACCATATTGGTAGCTTGGCTGAAGATGTTGAGTTTTAAAGGAAAGCACTGCCATTCTTTTGTGCAGATCCATTCTAAGTGAACTGGAAAGTGATTTGGATTTGAAAAGTTTAAGGCAAAAGGCCAGCTGGACTCATTTGGCAGGTAGTTTGGATATTATTCAAGCAATATTTTTGTTATTGATCACTGGTTAACTGCCAACACTTGGCACTTATTGGCATTACCATTGCCATCAATATTCTGGGGCCATCATTAACAATCAGCTGGATCAGTTACATAACCACTGTGGTTACAATTCTTGTGATGTGTGACGAGCTTCTTGACATCACAAGGCCTTTCTACCATCTACAACGTACGAGTAAAGAGTGTGATGGAGCCGTTGCTACTTACCTGGATGAGCGTAGTGCCAGAAAATCTCAGGAAGCTCAACATCATCAAGGGCAAAGCAGCCTACTTGACTAACACCTTATTAACCATATTAAGTATTCATTCCCTCCACCTCAGGCACAGAGTGACTGCAGAGCGTACCATCTTCAAAATGAACTCCGGTTACTCGCACAAAGTACTCTAAGGTACGTCTCAGACTCACCATCAGAATTGAGAAGGGCTGCAGGTTCCTGTGATCTCCTCACCTTCAGGATCCCTCCAAAACTGCACAGTATCCTGACTTGGAAGTACATCCCTGGTCCTTCCACTGCATTTAAATCCTGGAACGCCCAACCCAGCAATGTAGAGGGCATGCTTCGTTGTGAGCTGCAGCAGTTCAAGGAAGTTGCTTATATCCACTTTATCAAGTGCATTTAGGGATATGCAATAAATGCTGCTTTTGCTAGCAATATCCAGGTCCTGAAAATGAACTAAAAATATTGTTTCTTACTCAGTTGATTGGTTTTGTTTACCCTTGAATGAACAATACTCGTACCAAACTAATATATACTGTTGTATGGTAATGGGGGAGAGGAGAGAAAGTACTCATGGTGCATTTGGTAGTTATGTATTAAAAGCAGGTCTTTTATTCAGAGTCCTTTAACTTGTAGAATTTTGCAAGATCACACACCATTAAACATGGTTTGACTCTGAAGTTCATGGGATTTAAACCATACACCAAGCTTGCAGAAATGCCAATCTTGTTGCATTTTCATTTTGTGCTCAACGGACTTTTTAATAACTCAGCTCCGGCAAGAAAAGGCATGAATTGATATAAAAAATAAGGGTGACAGGAAAGATGTAGGACATTGAAAAGCAACTGAAAATGCACAAGAGCAGGTTCACCCTTCCAGCACAAACTGCACATGCTGGAATCTGAAGTAACACACAAAGTGCTGGGGGAACTCAGTATCTATGGGAGGAAATGGAATCCAGATGAAGGGTTTCATTCTGGAACATTGACTGCCTATTTCCCACTGTAGATGCTGCCTGACCCGTTCCATTCCTCCAGTGTTATGTTTGACTGGCAGATGCTGATTTGTTCGCTTGCAGGGCATCAGCAGCTAATTGTACACTGTTCTTCCTCCCCAGGGCGAGTGTTTGTGCATTGCCGTGAAGGATACAGTCGTTCGCCTACTCTTGTAATTGCTTATCTCATGCTGCGACACAAAATGGATGTCAAAACGGCTCTGATAACCATCCGTCAGAAAAGGGAGATTGGGCCAAATGATGGATTCTTGCGCCAACTCTGTCAATTAAATGAAAAACTAGTTAAGGAGGGTAAACTTTAGTCTTAGCCAGTTTGGAAGTAGCCAGTGCCTGATGAGAATTAATAGATACCTGAGATTTCAGTGTACCAAATGTGTGTTGAATTTAGGGCTGGGATAAAGTTTCATTGTTTCAATAATTTCTTCAGTGGGATTGACTTACTTTGAAGGAATTTAGGAAAAGGTCAAGATAGCAGCGACCCAGCATTATGTTTAACACATAATTCCATTGTCTCCAAATGTAGTAGGACCCTTGGATTCGGGTTGATGCGTGTTGGTCTTTGGGATCATAGTTTTGGATTGTAATGCAGGAAAATTAATTTATTGTGCTCAGTTACTGTACCAAGTTACAGTTAATGATGTGAATCTGTTAGAAATATCCCAGTGTTTTAGTGCCTAGGTCTTGCAGTTAGCTCAATTAGTTGGGCTTGATGCAGTTATCAACTGAGTACTATAAGCAAACAAATTTTCCTACGTTTCAGTGGCTTTGTAATGGTGTACTTTATTGACTATAGTGCACCTTATAAAGGATGGGAAAGGTGCTATATAAATGTAACTCTCTTTCTGTCGTTCACCTTACTTGGTTGCTGCAATGTTTGACATTATTGACAAGTTAGCACATTGTAGATCAGTGTCAAACTCCATTTAATCATCCCCAGAACTGCAGATGTTCCCTTTTCTTCCCTATTTTGGGGCGGACATGTTTTTGCTGTGTGAATTGATAAAAATCAAATTAATTATCCATACATCTTTATACAAGGATGCCATTAGATAATTACACTTGTCTGTAAATGAAAGGCAAAAAACCTAAGGGTCCCAGAATTCTGCTTTTCTTTCCAAATAATGTGTCTGACCCGCTAAGTGCTTCCAGCATTTTCTGTTCTTATTGCTATTTGCCTTTAGTTCCTCTGAGGGGGTGAAAACTAATTAATATTTTGACTAACCCTTCAGAATCCTTCCTCTCAAATGTTGCATACTTGCATGTGCCTAAGCACATGTTCCTCTGCATGGTAATAAAAACATTAATTTAATCAATACTGTGCAGGCAGTTTGTTCCCTTCGTCATGTTCTGTTAAAGTCCTTGAACTGAAATCATTGATCCTAATATCACTATAACAATCCTGTGAAAAATTAGGTCCAAACCAGGAGTATTTGTAATATCGCTAACCCGGACCCCATTTGATGGTTTGTGAAGTATGACACTTAAGTTTGTTGGAGAATCTAATCCCTTTAACTATGGTAAAGCTCCACCAATATCTCAATATGCTACTTTGTCAGTTTTGGAAAGGTTTGTTTCCAGCATAGAATATTGTAAGGGTTGGTTAGAAGGGATACTTAATGGTCCTGCTGAAGAAAATTGAAGAAAAGCTTTGGTCCTGGCCATAGTTAACTAATTTGAATTTGCAAGTTGTTGTAATTATTTCTGTGTCTTCAAAGTGTACATTATCAAGACTGTAGCAATACGATGCCTTTCATATTGTCAGTTGTTCAAATACTTTATCATATAAACAGTGTTTTAATATTACCGGCATCATCTGAATCTCGCATGACCTAAACTACCTTACAGTGGCATGCAAAAGTTTGGACACCCTTGGTCAAAATTTCTGTTACTGTGAATAGTTAAGTGAGTAGAAGATGAACTGATCTCCAAAAGTCATAAAGTTAAAGATGAAACATTCTTTTCAACGTTTTAAGCAAGATTAGTGTATTATTTTTGTTTTGTGCAATTTTAGAGTGAATGAAAGGAAAGGAGCACCATGCAGAAGTTTGGGCACCCCAAGAGATTTGAGCTCTTCGATAACTTCTACCAAGGTCTCAGACCTCAATTAGCTTGTTAGGGCTATGGTTTGTTCACAGTCATTGTTAGGAAAGGCCAGGTGATGCAAATTTCAAAACTTTATAAATACCCTGACTCCTCAAACCTTGTTCCAACAATCAGCAGCCATGGGCTCCTCTAAGCAGCTGCCTAGCACTCTGAAAATTAAAATAAATGATGCCCACAAAGCAGGAGAAGGCTATAAGAAGATAGCAAAGCGTTTTCAAGTAGCCGTTTCCTCAGCTTGTAATGTAATTAAGAAATGGCAGTTAACAGGAACGGTGGTGATCAAGTTGAGGTCTGGAAGACCAAGAAAACTTTCCGAGAGAACTGCTCGTAGGATTGCTAGAAAGGCAAATCAAAACCTCCGTTTGACTGCAAAAGACCTTCAGGAAGATTTAGCAGACTCTGGAGTGGTGGTGCACAGTTCTACTGTGCAGTGACACCTGCACAAATATGACCTTCATGGAAGAGTCATCAGAAGAAAACCTTTCCTGTGTCCTCACCACAAAATTCAGCATCAGAAGTTTGCAAAGGAACGTCTAAACAAGCCTGATACATTTTGGAAACAAGTCCTGTGGACTGATGAAGTTAAAATAGAACTTTTTGGCTGCAATGAGCAAAGATATGTTTGGAGAAAAAAGGGTGCAGAATTTCATGAAAAGAACACCTCTCCAACTGTTAAGCACGGGGGTGTATCGATCTTGCCTTGGGCTTGTGTTGCAGCCAGTAGCACGGGGAATATTTCACTGGTAGAGCGAAGAATGCATTCAATTAAATACCAGCAAATTCTGGAAGCAAACATCACACCGTAGGTAAAAAAAACTGAAGGTGAAAAGAGGATGGCTTCTACAACAGGATAATGATCCTAAGAAAGAGAGAAATTGCCCTTAAACTCACAAGAGAGCATAGGCCATCAACCTTTTGCTGTTGATGTTTCTGTAGCAGGCAATTTCTTTTTTACGAGGCCGATTTGCTAGCTCGATGCTCAACCCAGCATGGATGAAAAGCATGCACGGGAGCCGGCTGGATTCGAACTTGGGACCTTCCGCCCCAAAGTCCAGCGCTAATGGCACTACGCCACCAGCTAGCTTAATGATCCTAAACACACCTCAAAATCCACAATGGACTGCCTCAAGAGGCGCAAGCTGAAGGTTTTGCCATGGCCCTCACAGTCCCCTGAGCTAAACATCATTGAAAATCAGTGGATAGACCTCAAAAGAGCAGTACATGCAAGACAGCCCAAGAATCTCACAGAACTGGAAGCCTTTTGCAAAGAAGAATGGGTGAAAATCCCCCAAACAAGAATTGAAAGACTCTTAGCTGGCTACAGTAAGTGTTTACAAGCTGTGATACTTGCCAAAGGGGGTGTTACTAAGTACTGATTGCTTTGGGCCCTTTTCCTTTTTTGTTATTTTGAAACTGTAAAAGATGGAAATAAAAAAATTTTCTTGCTTAAAATATTGAAGAAATGTGTCATCTTTAACTTTATGCCTTTTGGAAATCAGGTCATCTTTTACTCGCTCAGCTATTCACAGTAACAGAAATTTTGACCAGGGGTGCTCAAACTTTTGCATGCCATTGTATCACCTCCTGCTTTGCAGATCATATCGAAAGCTCTACTGCTTGTCTGCTTCAGCCTCGTGCAAAACTGCTCAATGTACTTGGCTACCAGATGCACAGAGAAAATTAACTTCTATTGGGTTAACACGCTTGAAGTTCCAAAGGCATTTGGTATTGAAAACAAAGTAAGCTGTACATTTAACATTTGGTTGCTAAAATATATGTTTGCCCATTGACTAGGTGCATACACGTAATCCCTAGTACAGCAGTGATCTGCATAAAATAGAAACTTTTTTGAGTTACCTCCCATGTACTTCACGCTTTCTTGGCCAATGGCAGGTGGGTACTGGAAATTAACTATAATAAGCACAAGCTGGGGAATGGAAGACTCCGCTCGAACTGACTATCTAAAAACTCATGTTAGTTCATTCAAAATGTTGATTAAGGAGCACAGCAAGATGTAATTAGTTCATTAGGCTACCGATTGTGGCTGATGCATAATCAATTTGGGAGATAAACCTCCAGAACCCATGTAACTGCACGCCAGTATGCCCAATCATAGAAAGGAAATGAGAATAGTTTAGAAAATGATTTTACTTAGCTTCTGGTATTCATTATACTTAACTGTCATGTTTATATTTACATTGTGTAGTTACTATATTTAATTCATATGAGGCTCTTCTTGAACCTCATTATAGCTGAAAATCCCATACGTTGGATTTCCAGTACATTGAGTCAAGTGACCAAGCAGCAAATAGCGTAAGTCTGGTTTGGGATCTTTGTTTTGTCTTCCAAAGACAGGTGACTGTCATGTTTACAACATATTCCCCTTGTTGCCCAAGAAGAGAAAGATGATTGATTCTTGCTGCTTGCAGAAATGAAAAAAATCGAAGATAATCACTTATAATATAAGTACAAATGTAAATGTTCTGGAACTTGGTACCCAGTTTTCCTGGCAGGCAATTGAATGCTGCCTATCGTTTATCACTTTGCATTTATGGGTTTATTATGTATCTGAGATGATAGAGAAAAAATGAGTTAATGCTGCAGTAGTTAAAAATCTGGAGTAATCATACCCACAACTATGTAGGCACTATTGTATAGGAACTTTTTGTGATTGTTCCTAATATTCAGATTTGTTGCCCAGTATAACCACCATTCTCCACCATACCGCAAAACCCTCACTCTCTTGATGGGCTGAAATGATTGTAATAAAGTTACAATGAGAATTGTAGTACAATTCAGCCATCATTGTATTACTTAACTTACCACTGGAAGAGAACATTGATGATCAAAGGAAATGTTAACAGAGACTAATGACAGGATATTTTGCCAAGAGAAGTGGCAAATATTTAGAGTATGGGTAACAAATTTTCACTGTTTCTGAGTTTATATTATAAAGGTAGATTTTTTAGTGTTTGACAAAATTAGTTTATTTTGATTATCAAAAATCTTCACAAGATTCACCCCTTTCATCTCAATATATTCAGCAAGTTGTAATTAGAAGTTTACAACCCATGTTGTAGGAGAACGTGAGATGAACGTGGCAGAACATCAACATCAGCCAGTACACTGTTCTGCTCATTTCAGAATTTGGCATCAGAGTCGTTAAACAGGAAACTTACAGTAGGATTGCCATTTATTTCAGGGCTTTCACCAAGGCTAATGGCTTTTTTTTATCGCCCGGTGTCCTTGCAATGCCATAGTAAATGGATGCTATAAATCTGGCATGTTATGGTAGGTTTCTCACTGCAGAGGCTCTCTAGTCCAAATAGATTTATGTTTTCAAAACCTGCACATTACGGACCGTATCAGCTTGCTTTGAAGCAGTCCTGAACAAATTCATAGAACCTCCTCTTTTTTGTGTTTCCATTCATTTTCATTTTAGTTTTAGTTCTACAGTGTGACATCTGTACCGTTGGAGAAGATGGGACTGGATGTTTAAGCTTTGCATTTGATATACTGTGTGGGTACTCTGCAATCTGACCATTCAGAATTTCCTTAAATTAACTCTTTGGCTTGTCCTTCATTTTCTTTCATGTAAAATATATTATTTTGCTTATCAGTCTTTCTACCTGCACTTCAATTCTTCTGTAGTTTTACATCTCCATCATGCCACTGATGACACATTTTAAAGATATGAAAATTAAAAAAACTGCAGATGCAGACGATCTGAAATAAACTGAAAACATTGGAAACACTCAATAGGCCAGGCAGTATCTGTGGAAGGAGAGACGTACCTGAGACTTTGTTTCTCTTTCCATGGATGCCACTTGACCTGCTGAGTATTTCCATCAACAACTTCTCCTAGCTCCTTAGAACAAATGGAATTTGTTAGTATTAATTTGTTGAACTGATTTTTACAATGGACTTCTGAAGATATTTCTTAAATTCTTTTGGTTAAAACTGAAATATTCAATGACAGCTTAAAAGTTGCACTAATTACTTTTCAAATTTGACCTTAAATAATATCTTGTTCTTCTCAGTCACATGGAGAGAGAACAATTTGTGAAAAGTTGCTGGAGATTTTTTTAAAAAAGATGGTTTCCTAAAGTTGAAGTCTCTGAAGGGTGAACATACACACATGTGTGACGAGCACACTGTTAGACTTCATGTTCCAGTCTTGGAGTTCCTTAAACCATGGAGAAATCTTAGGTAATTAGGAGAGATCTTGGTAAATAAAAGGGGCCAATATTATTTATTCAAGTTCCGTTAGACGATCCCTGATTTTCAGTCCTACAATATGGTTATTCCTAAATTGTGAAATATGATGTTCTCCAGTATCTATGTGGCTATGTTTTCCACTTTAGCTGTTTTGCAAATGCCTACTGACATTTAGATGCATTACAAGAAATAGTTTGTCTTTCCTGTAATGTCAATACTGTAACATTAAACTGACAAATATACTAAAGCTATTCTAAAAGCAAGATTTTCTAGAGGTTCTAAAACTGTAAGTAGTTATAAGGGTTGATCAACTTTATGAGAAAGCAGTTGGATTAAAATCTATACAGTATATTTCATGTTTTACTGCAGTTGACCTTGTGAAGGTGGTTGTTAATTCTTAAAAGGCCAATCACTGTCTGCATATCACACCTATGATAGTACAGTTTGCTCAGATGAGTATGGAAAGCAGTCAATCACAATCAAAAGAGATAATAGCATAACTTACTGGGAATTACATATTTCTGTTAAAACAATTATAATATTAAGGAGAGAATATAATTTTATGAAGATTGCAGGTCAATTGCACATTAGGGGCAAAAATGTGTCTACTTGTATCATGATGTTTAGTGAAGACCAGATAACATTGCCCATGAATATATGAACATAATAAATATATATATATTAAAAACATAATATATATTACTTCGTTCCAGTATAAGGATACAAATTAGACACCTTGCTGCAGAAGGAGCTTAAATTCTAATTGAAATTCCCAACAGCATGCTATTGGGATGGTCTAATTATGGTCTGGTTTTGTCTTTCTCTTCCATAAAAATCATTCAAAATTACTGTAAATATTTTTAATGTCAAGAAATTCCTGCTCTTGTAATTTCAAGAGGGAGAAGCTCCTTAATTTGACAATTACCTTCATTATGACATGAATGAAGTTGCACCACTGGAGAAGAATTTGAGTATGCACTTACTTTAACTACAGATAATTTAATGGTTTGCTTCCTTTGCATTTTCTACACACATTGCATTATGGGTACTTTGACAGAGGATATTTCCGTGGGTGGAGAATGATGTGTTGTTCATTGTAGCAAAAAGTAGATTTGTATATTCTATTAAATGTAGGAAAATCACATTTGGTTCTTCACATTTAATATGTTTAGACTTGGAAATAGTTAACTTTCCAGGCATTTGCCCAGATGAAGATAGAGATGATAACTGGAATATTCAAATCAGTATTTGAAATTATTTCCATAGCATCAGATAAAACAACTTCTACAGAACTAGTTAGTCTTCATAACATTTAAGGTGGCTGTCTAGAATGGACACAACTCCCTTTCAACAATCCTGCATTGAGGAAGCAGTTTATTACGAAGTTAGAGAAAAGACTGATCACTTGTGTCAATTCTGCGGAGGGAGAGTCAAGCCCACAAGCATGCTCTGTCTTCCAGGTAGCTTTGTTTACTCCCCTCCTGAACACCAAGTCCAATTAATAATGAAACTTATAATTTTACATGAAGTAGCACATCTTCTTTAGGGCATGGTGTAGTTTAATTGCCAGTATTTTACATGAATGGTATAATTTTTCAGATTCATTTTCTTCCATAGTAGCTCAATTTACATTGATCTAGGCAGAAAATTATACTGAACCTCACAACTTAATTGACTGGTCTTCTGAACTTCAGTTTCTCTTAGAGACACAAGAGACTGTGGATAGTCCAGATGAAGGGTGTTGACCCGAGAGATCGACTGTCCATTTCCCTTAGTGGGTGCTGCTTGACCTCCATCACCTTGTGTGTTGTTTCAGTTTTTTTTCATTGTTTTACAAAGAATGGATGATCCAGTAAAAATGTGCTAACCTAAGTCCAGATTCTTTTCCCGTTCAGACTTGACCAGTGAAAAATTTATTCTATCTTTTTCACCGGAACTTCATTTTATACGGCGTATCCAGAGGATCTCTTGAGACACATCCAGCACACTTCAAGGGCTCTTCTGTTGGTGCCAATACTTAACTTGTACCTTTTTCATTAGCTTCAATTCCTTTTCCTTTGTGGAATCCTTCAAAGGCTGAGAGTCTTATACGTTGATTTTCGATAAATCTGAGAAAATCAAGAAAATAGTGCTTGGTTTAGGAGGAAGCAAGTTCAAGTGGCAGAGGTATAAAAAAATTAAACAATTCCCTTCCCTTATAACAATAGTTTGTAGAGCTATTTGGAATAATCTCATCACATGAAGTATTTGCACAAGCTTGAATTACATGCATAACCCCAACACATAGTTTCATAAATCCAAAGCACATGCATTGCACAAAAGAAATATTTTTAACAAGTATATTTTGGACAGAAATGCTAAATTATGTTATCTAAATCATGAAGGTTTTGATGTAAATGATTTGCCTGTGTAGATGATGAGAAGATCTTCAAACTGGAGGCTTCCCTACCTAAAGTATGGTGACATTTCAGTATGCATGACCTGTTTTAATTGTACTTTATAAATGCAAATAGGGTGAATTTGTAATGTCATTGAAGATGTAGGCAGAGGTCCAGCTCACTAGGTTTTAATAATAGTCCATTAGACTATTAGTCCTCTAACAAAGATGGCGCTAATGAGACATGACAATGCTTTGCAGGCAGCAAACAAAACAACTAACTATTCTATTAAATATACTTTTTTGGGGGACTCTGATCACTGCAATCTGCAGCCTGTAATTTTCCTTTGGAAGTTGGGCTTTTGAACGGTCTACGACCTGGTGTTTTTGCACTATCCTGAAAGATTCATTAAAATGGACTCTTGAGAGTGGAGGTATGGCCGTGGCGGCCACTGTTGGAGTGGATTTCGGGCCCGATCGAAGTGGCAGGGCCTGGGCCCGAGAGCGAAAAATGAATTGATATTTAGCCGATTTAAGCACAGTATCAGATTAAAAAGATCAAGGCGTCGAAGCCGAGGGTGAAGGATGAACTGGTGTTCAGCTCACCATTCCGTGAGGCTTTACTCGCCTCAGCACTGAACTGACTCTGCAGCTGTGATCAGTAGCCATCGACACTCGCCCCAGTGCTGAACTGGCTTTGCGGCTGTGGCCTGCAGTCATCGGGCTCCTGGATCTGCTGCAGCGCTAAACTCGCTCCATGTCTGTGGCCTCGCATTCGGGGACTCTGCAGTTCACGTTCTGTGTGTTAATTGCTTTTTTTTTATTGTTTGTACAACTTGTTCTTTTTCGCACGGTGGATGTTTGACAGTCTTTGTTGTGTGGATTCTATTGTGTTTTGTGGCTGCCTGCAAGAAGATGAATCTCAAGGTTGTATATGATATATATACTTTGATAATAAATGTACTTTGAACTTTGAATTTACATCCAAACCAGATGCCAGTCATTGAACTGAAGGAGCCAAGGAATAGCTGTGGTGGAGTAATTTTCAGTGACTATAATTGTTGAATATTGAGGTCTTCACTTCATGAGGTAGCTAAAGTACAAGGCCTCTATATCTGATCAGGAGTACTAAGGACCATGAAAGGTGGTGAAAGGATGAGGTTTCATGTCAACATGCTGCATTTTCGTCCTTCCATTGTGGGACTCTGCAAGCCAAGAAGGCTGATAGGAATGTATCTTCTACAGGCTTTTGTTATCTTATAAAAAGTGAGAGTTTCCATCTTGAATACAAGTGTCTTCTGTAAGCAGGAAGCATAGGCTATTTGTTGCAATATAAAAGTATATTTTAAAGAAACTAGGTTTATATGTTCCAGAGGCTTTACACTTAAGGAAATCCTGTATATATTTCAGAGTTCTGTATTTATTTCTGAATGTAAAAGAAATGTGTGTTTTGTCAAAAAACTGATATCTCTGGCAAATGTACTTGCCTTGACATCTGTATTTTGTTTCTGTTCTATGTAATGTTTTTCTGTTTAAAAATAAAAAGGCAAAATTCTGGCTATTTGTTTCTCAGGTTTTGAATTCAGTAATGGAGTGGGAGGGGAAATATTTACTTTACACTACGTCTATTGTCTGTATTTGTATGAAAGTTAGGTTGGTGAGGGGATTTCACCTTCCTTTTACTACAAGCAAGCACCATTTTTACACATACATCTGAATTGGGGAAAAAAGTGATAAATACAAAATATCTCTCAATCAAATTTCTATATTTGTGAAATAAATTAAGAAGTTCATGGGCTTCATTTTTGGACAAATCTATATAAGTAATTATAAGTTTTGAAATCCATTATCCTGATGGTAGTGATGGGTTCAGAGTGACAATTTCAAAGTAGTTTCAACTATCATTTTCTTTAAGGAAATTATACTTGGAAAAGCAGGGTTTTGATGAAAATTATTAAAACAATATTCATAAACAACAGGAATTCTGCAGATGCTGGAAATTCAAGCAACACACATAAAAGTTGCTGGTGAACGCAGCAGGCCAGGCAGCATCTCTAGGAAGAGGTGCAGTCGACGTTTCAGGCCGAGACCCTTCGTCAGGACTAACTGAAGGATGAGTGAGTAAGGGATTTGAAAGTTGGAGGGGGAGGGGGAGATCCAAAATGATAGGAGAAGACAGGAGGGGGAGGGATGGAGCCAAGAGCTGGACAGGTGATAGGCAAAAGGGATACGAGAGGATCATGGGACAGGAGGTCCGGGAAGAAAGACGGGGGGGAGGGGGACCCACTCTGCTCCGTCTAGCGGAACTAGTCCTTACTCTTAATAATTTCTCCTTTGGCTCCTCCCACTTCCTCCAAACTAAAGGTGTAGCTATGGGTACCCGTATGAGTCCTAGCTATGCCTGCCTTTTTGTTGGGTTTGTGGAACAATCTATGTTCCGTGCACCCGTATGGGTCCTAGCTATGCCTGTCTTTTTGTTGGCTTCGTGGAACAATCTATGTTCCGTGCCTATTCTGGTATCTGTCCCCCACTTTTCCTTCGCTACGTCGACGACTGCATTGGCGCTGCTTCCTGCACACATGCAGAGCTCGTTGACTTTATTAACTTTGCCTCCAACTTTCACCCTGCCCTCAAGTTTACCTGGTCCATTTCCGACACCTCCCTCCCCTTTCTAGATCTTTCTGTCTCTGTCTCTGGAGACAGCTTATCCACTGATGTCTACTATAAGCCTACTGACTCTCACAGCTATCCGGACTATTCCTCTTCTCACCTTGTCTCTTGCAAAAACGCCATCCCCTTCTCGCAATTCCTCCATCTCCGCCGCATCTGCTCCCAGGATGAGGCTTTTCATTCTAGGACGAGGGAGATGTCTTCCTTTTCTAAAGAAAGGGGCTTCCCTTCCTCCACTATCAGCTCTGCTCTTAAACGCATCTCCCCCATTTCACGTACATCTGCTCTCACTCCATCCTCCCGCCACCCCACTAGGAATAGGGCTGCCCTGGTCCTCACCTACCATCCCACCAGCCTCCGGGTCCAACATATTATTCTCCGTAACTTCCGCCACCTCCAACGGGATCCCACCACTAAGCACATCTTTCCCTCCCCCCACCTCTCTGCATTCCGCAGGGATCGCTCCCTACGCGACTCCCTTGTCCATTCGTACCCCCTATCCCTCCCCACTGATCTCCCTCCTGGCACTTATCCGTGTAAGCAGAACAAATGCTACACATGCCCTTACACTTCCTCCCTTACCACCATTCAGGGCCCCAAACAGTCCTTCCAGGTGAGGCAACACTTCACCTGTGAGTCGGCTGGGGTGATATACTGTGTCCGGTGCTCCCGATGTGGCCTTCTATGTATTGGCGAGACCCGACGCAGACTGGGAGACCGCTTTGCTGAACACCTACGCTCTGTCCACCAGAGAAAGCAGGATCTCCCAGTGGCCACACATTTTAATTCCACATCCCATTCCCATTCTGACATGTCTATCCACGGCCTCCTCTACTGTAAAGATGAAGCCACACTCAGGTTGGAGGAACAACACCTTATATTCCGTCTGGGTAGCCTCCAACCTGATGGCATGAACAGCGACTTCTCTAACTTCCGCTAATGCCCCACCTCCCCCTCGTACCCCATCTGTTACTCATTTTTATGCACACATTCTTTCTCTCACTCTCCTTTTTCTCCCTCTGTCCCTCTGAATATACCTCTTGCCCATCCTCTGGGTCCCCCCCCCTTGTCTTTCTTCCCCGACCTCCTGTCCCATGATCCTCTCATGTCCCCTTTTGCCAATCACCTGTCCAGCTTTTGGCTCCATCCCTCCCCCTCCTGTCTTCTCCTATCATTTCAGATCTCCCCCTCCACCTCCAACTTTCAAATCTCTTACTCACTCTTCCTTCAGTTAGTCCTGACGAAGGGTCTCGGCCCGAAACGTCAACTGTACCTCTTCCTAGAGATGCTGCCTGGCCTGCTGCATTCACCAGCAACTTTTATGTGTGTTGCTAAAACAACATTCATGTTCATATTTCAACAAAACCATTTCATTAAAAATACTGATGATGAGTGAAGTTAATTATGAGTATGAGTGAAACTCATACTTAATTACCCTTGAGAAAATGGTGCTATGCTATCTTCCTGAAGTTATTGCACTCCTGATGAAGGTACTCTCACAATCTGTTGGGTAGATAGTGTTCCAAGATTTCAATGCAGTGGAAATGAAGGATAGGCAATTTATTTTGATATCAATTTGATTATCACTGACCTATATTGTGAAATATTTAGCTTTGTGGCAGCAATGCAGTGCAAGACATAAAAATTAAGTTACAAAAGTAAGTAAGTAGTGTAAAAGATGAACAAAGAGGTAGCGTTCATATGTTACAGGACCACCCAGAAATCTGATGACAGAGCGGAAGAAGCTGTTCTTAAAATGTTGAACGTGGGTCTTCAGGCTCCTATGCTTCCTTTCCGATGGTAATAATGCTAAAAAGACATGCCCCGCATGGTAAGAGTCCTCGATGATGGATACTGCCTTCTTGAGGCACCGACGTCTTCGATTTTCTTGATGAAGTTGGCTGAGTCTACAACCCATTACAGTCTCTTGTGATCCTATGCATCAGAGCCTCCATATCAGACTGAGATGCAACCAGTGCCCTCCACTGCATCTATAGCAGTTTTTGTAGGAATCTTTGGTGACGTATCTAATTCCAAGGCAGGATGATGTGCAGTTTGGAGGGGAGCCTGTAGGTGGTGATGTTTCCATGTAGCTGACACCTTTGTCCTTGGGAGAGGTTGGAAGGTACTGTATGAATAGCTTGGGCAAATGACTGTCGTATATTTTGTGGGAGGATCTTCCACTATTGCTTTCTAAAATGATCTGTGACAAATAACCGGAAAAATACTGTTATTGTTTATATTTAAAAAGTACAAAAACAAAAAATTGTTAATAGTCATTTATATAGTTAATGTCACACATCAGATATAAATCTACCCAGTGAAATCTGGGTGAAAAACCTATCACAGCGCCATTCACACTGGGAACTTCACAGTGCAAAACAGTGGATGAGGTGAAGTTAAGATTCCTTAAGCAGTTCATCAAAAAAAGAATTATAATCTTTAAACTTTGGAAGTTATATATTTGTAACACCTTGCAAGTCTTTGAAAGACATATGGGTTAGGGTTCGTAAGTTGTGGGCATGTTATGTTGGCACTGAAGCATGGTGACATTTGCGGGCTGCCCCCAGCACATCTTCAGACTGTGTTGGTCATTGTCAGAAAAGATGCATTTCACTGTATATTTGACATACATGTCAAAATCATCTTTCCTTGTGTCTTCACACCTCTTCTACCTACACATTACTTTGCTATAGCTTTATTGCACTTTTGAATCAACATAATGGGATGAAAAATTAAATAAATGTTCCTTTGCCTGCTTAATAAGTAGAAAAGTTTCTAGACTTAGTGAAGATAACAAGAAAACTACAGTGTCCTAATTTACATCAGAACTGACCATTGTGTCATTCTGATCCAGTTACTGTGGTTGTCTGCACAGTGACGTATGCACTTCAAAAGTAATTAATGGGTTGCAAAGTTCTCAACCGTCCTGCCACATAGATTAGTTTATTGTGGGTAGACAGAAATTCATTGTTCACATAAAAACAGAAGAAATAGGAGCAGGAGTAGGCCATCTGGCCTGTCGAGCCTGTTTGACCATTCAATAAGATCATGGCTGATCTGGCTATGGACTCATCTCCACCTACCTGCCTTTTCCCTATAACCCTTAATTCCCCTGCTATGCAAAAAATCTATCCAGCCTTGTCTTAAATATTTTTTACTGAGCTAGCCTCCACTGCTTCATTGGGCAGAGAATTCCACAGATTCACCACGCTGGGAAAAGCAGTTCCTCCTCATCTCCGTCCTAAATCTACTCCACCGAATCTTCAGGCTATGTCCCCTAGTTCTACACTCACCTGTCAGTGGAAACAACTTTCCTGCCTCTATCTTATCTATCCCTTTCATAATTGTATATGGTTCTATAAGATCTCCTCTCATCCTTCTGAATTCCAGCCAGTACAGTCCCAGATGACTCAATCTCTCCTCATAGTGTAACCCCCTCATCTCTGGAATCAACCTGGTGAATCTCCTCTGCACTGCCTCCGAAGCCAGTATATCCTTCCTCAAGTAAGGAGACCAGAACTACATGCAGTACTCCAGGTGCAGCCTCACCAGCTCATAGACTAAACAGTATATAATAATAATAATAATAATAATAATAAATATGATGACAACAAGCTAAAGTTTTTCTTTAATATTTAAACAATGGTATTCTTGCCTTGATGCAGAAATCAGACATGATTGTCTTTTTCCGATAAAATTCTCAAGAAGCATCTTTACATTTCAGACTACATAGTAGAGATGTTCTCAGCTGTAACATTTAAACAAGGCTGGTGAATCTGAATCCATCTTGCCTTGAAGCTGACACATGGAGGTGAGTTCTGTCAGGCTTGGTTCAGGAAAAAATAATCTAGAAGCCATTTATTGAGAATAAGAACTGTTTTCTGCGTTGTCTGCACTCTCCCAATGATTTGAGAGCAGTCCACTCAATTATAACCCACAGCACTGAGGCTTCATATTTACCATAAGACATAGGAGCAGAATTAGGCTATTCAGCCCACCGAGTCTGCTCCACCATTCGATCATGGCTGATTTATTATCTCTCTCAACCCCATTCTCCTGTCTTCCCCCTGAACCTTTGATGCCTTTACTCATCAAGAGCATATTAACCTCCATTTTAAACATACCCAATGACTTGGCCTTCACAGCTGTCTGTGGAAGTAAATTCCACAGATTCATCACCCTCTGGCTGAAGAAATTTCTTTTCATCTCTGTTCTAAAGGGACATCCTCATATTCTGAGGCTTTGTGCTCTGGTCCTAGATGCTCTCATTATGCTCTAGACCTTACAATATTTTGTAGGTTTCAATGAGATCCTCATTCATTCTTCTAAAGTTCAGGCCCAAAGCCACCAAATGCTCCTCGTATGTTAACCCTTTCATTTATGGGATAATTTTTGTAAACCTCCTCTTGACGGTCTCCAAAGCCAACACATCTTTTCCTAGACATGGGGCCCAAAACTGCTCACAGCACTCCAAATGTAGACTAACCAATGCTTTATAAAGGATCTCAAGGATCTCAATGTCTTATAAAGTCTTTCCTAAAAAGAGATGACCTCTCCCAAATGATCTGAGCCATTGGAGTTATAGAATCAAAAAGGATGCTGACAATGAGTCTCAGCTGATTGAAAAAACAACATCTAGTTTAATTGTACCTGCCAGCACTGGATCGATTTGCATCACGTGTTGGCACGGATACCATGGAGCAGCAAAGTGTCTGCTGCTGTGCTATTCTATGTTCCATATTCAGAAACAACAGGAATTCTGCAGATGCTGGAAATTCAAGCAACACACATCAAAGTTGCTGGTGAACGCAGCAGGCCAGGCAGCATCTGTAGGAAGAGGTGCAGTCGACGTTTCAGGCCGAGACCTTTCGTTAGTCCTGACGAAGGGTCTCGGCCTGAAACGGCAGCATCTGTAGGAAGAGGTGCAGTCGACGTTTCAGGCCGAGACCTTTCGTTAGTCCTGACGAAGGGTCTCGGCCTGAAACGGCGACTGCACCTCTTCCTACAGATGCTGCCTGGCCTGCTGCGTTCACCAGCAACTTTGATGTGTGTTGCTTCCATATTCAGAGCTCTGAAGGACACAACACTTCAAATACAAATTCAAGTACTATTTTGAAGATTTTCCCTGTAGAAGTGGGATGCAGGGGATTCATTGCTACTTCTACGACCAGTCTATTGAAGAAGAGGGGGGTGAGGGGTCACTCCCTCCAACAAGCAATCAAGTCCTTGTCAAATGCAGCAGAAGAAAGCAGCAATTGGATTTGGATTTGGATTAAAAGGAGAGACAACAACTGGGCTGCAAGATGAAGACAGGAGGGTATGGAACTGAGGGGGGTGTATCTGGGACGCCAGGTAGCACCGTTGAGCCCTCTGGAGACGTTGTGGGCTTATCAGCGAAACCTCAAAGAAGGAGGGTGCCCACCTGATGACCCCGATGACGTACCTACCCTCCCTCCTTGTCACCACTCCAAGCCCACTGCCAACATCGAGAGTGCCAACTTACCATAGGGATTGAAGCATCAAGTCCTCGTAGCTCACTGATAGAGTCAGAGTCATATTACGTAGAAATAGATCTTTCAGCCCACTACGTCCATGTCGACCTTTGTGCCCATCAACACTGAACATCTCATTAGGGTTTCCTCTGGGTGAATTATTTTTTTTTCAATTCACCTCTAATCTTCCGACACAATAAACCTGTGCTGCCTGCTTGTGGCTATACATATGCTTATTTACTCCATTTGAACCCATCCTAATTTCACAAAACCTCAGTCTGATTTGTTCCAAAGAAAATGATCCCAGTTTCTCCAATATTTTCTCTCTACTGTAATTTTCTAAATTTGGCAAGATCTTCTAAATCTCTTTTTGTAAGTTCTCTAGTGCAATCACATCACCTGCACCTTAGTTTCTTTTCTATCTGACCCAACCCAAATCCAACATATATAGACAGATCCCTTTTGTCTCGGGCCAGGTAACCAGGACATGTAAATTCATTTCTAGGTCTAGATACTTTTGGCATCCCATGACACAAGGTATGTATTTTGAATATATTATTAGGCACCAGATGGCACTGCTGTCTACCTGATGAGCTGTTGGAAGTGATTTCATTTAATACTCTGTGTGTTCCCTGAATGTATGAAATCATTTTATTTCACAAAGAGAAAAGTTTCAAAAAGTTTATAATGCTGATGTGTCATTCACAAACACAATACAGCAAGAATGAATGGTAGAAAACAAAACAAGTGACAAAAGCAATATATCAATGGATAATCAACACCGATGTTCTTGAATGACTTCTCCCCTCCAGAACACATTTCCATCCTGCTCACAATTACAAGCTTGAATCCCTCCAGCATGATTTCCTCATAGAGTCCATCAAATTGTCCCAATTTAATTCATAATTGTCAACCTCTGAGATTATGGACTCTATACCTGCTCTATGCTCTTTTGGTTCCACATTTACTATTTCAATTGTATCCACAGCTTGTCCACTAACAGTTTCTCTCTCACATACCGGCGCTGTTACCCCTGCAGTCTCTTACAGTTACACCTACAGTCTCCTCTTCCTCATCCACTGTTCTGCTGGGTGCTGTGGCCCCCAGATTTGGGGTAGGCTTCAGAAACAGAATCAGGTTTGTTAGCTCTGACATATGTCATGAAATTTGTTGTTTTGTGGCAACAGTACAGGCAAGGCATAAAAAAGATGACTATAAGTTACAACAAAAATAAATTAATTGTGCAAAAAAGGAACGATGAGGTAGTGTTCATGGCTTCATGGATGGCAGCGGGGAAGATTTTTGTGAATTGTTGTATTAGTGATACACAATGCCATCAAATGTTTCAACTCTTCCACTGAGGTGGTGTTATCCTGATTTTCCCAGGATGCTGAACTGAATGTTGCCAGTTCGGGATTTATTATCTTTTCTCTCTAACCATTGTACCTCACCACTACTCCATCCTGAATGCTTCATTCGAAGTTTGAGGAGATTTAGTATGTCACCAAAGACTAGCAAATTTCTACAATTTTGTGCTGTAGACCTCATTCTGAGTGGTTGCATCAACCCACAGCATGGAGGCGCCAATACCCAGCATCGGGAAAAGCTGCGGAGGATTGTAGATTCAGCCAGATCCATCGGGAGCACTCGCCCTCTCACCATCGAGAACATCTTCAAAAAGCATCCATCATTAAGGATCTTCTCCATCCAGGCCATGCCCCCTCTTCTTTCCAGCCCTCAGGGAGGAGTTACAGGAGCCTGAAGATGCACACACCATGTTTTAGGAGCAGCTTCTTCCCACCTGCCATTAGATTTCTGAATAGTCCATGAATCATTAAACAGTACACCACTATTTTGCTCCCTTTTTGCATTAATTAATTAGTTTTTAAAATTGATTTCTTATTTTAGCATGATTTTTTAAAGTATTGCACTGTACTGCTGCAACAAAACAACAAATGTCATGACATACAGTATGTCTGAGATAGTAAATCTGATTCTGAGTGAAGCTAACTATTCATTACTTCAACTTCTAGTTTGACGTTGAGCTGAATATCTGAGTCCACCCGCTTTCATGGTTAAAATGTGACATTTCTTCACTGCTTCAGCATGTCTGCTGTCAAAAGGCTCCACTTTGCTACTGCTGCATCCACTTCAACGCATCCCTTTTTAGACCTCTCTCCTCTCCAAAATTGTGTCGTTCCTTTCCCAATACGCACAAAAATCCTGCTGAGAAACTCCCATTTCTTTTGCTCCACCACAGATCTTTATTCTATGGCTGTCCCACTTTGACTTGGCTACCAGTGGATATCCTTAATATTCCTACAGTTCCCTTCTTTTGCTTCACAGTCAACTTTACTCTAAACATACTACTGTGCAGAAGCTTGGACGTATTTCCACAGTGAAGGGAGAAATGCATGCTGTTATGGGATTGATTGATATTGCAGGCAAATACGAGCAAATTTCTTGAAGGCACTTGTTGGTCATCATATAGAGACTGGAAGAGGTGATGATATTTTGCCAATGGATAGATAAGAAAGAGAGGCAGCTCCATTAAGCTCATCTCAGGGCTTATATCATTAGTTTTATTGGATCCTTAGAGTTGTATGCAACATCCCAAAATAAGTGACTGAATACATTGCTTTCAGGTGCTGGGGAGCTTTATACGTAACAGAACCACAGCACAGAGCATATCCTGCTGCCGAGTTGGCTTAGTACTTAAGAGAAGTCTCATGTAAGTCCATAAAGCCTTATTACATTGAGATTCTCCATTGTATTTTGGCAGTCACTGATTCATAGGACCTGGCAGGGCATGAGTACTTTATCTGAGTGTGTATATTTTCAACATGAGTCTAGAAGATGAACATTGGAAACATTTAAACTTAGAGAATTTAGATACCAAGAATGATATGTTTCTTTCTCTGATAAACGAACTGGTGTCCAGCAAGCGTCACTGGATATCAATTAAGAACAGAAAACTGGCCAATGTCCCTTGCTGAGAGATGCTGAGGCAAACTGGAATATATGTTGTCTCAGCTGAGATCAATTAACACAGCACTGATTGGAAATGCAGTCCAGAACCTCCTGATCCTTGGGGTTAGCGGCACACTGATATAACCAAATTACTTATTTTGTTATCCTTTAGTGTTGAAAATGCACTGAGACATATTGCATATACCCCCATCTTTATTTATAACCTGTGTTTTATAACTTCTTTTGTAATTTTTAATAAATGTTCATCTCATGCAACCTATTTGGCAGCATATTCCAGTCTGTTACTGTTAGGAGAAGATTACTGGAGCATTCAAAACAATTCGTTTTAACCTTAAATCAAGGGGAGAAAAATCCTTTACAAAACTGCAAATAGTTCTTGCAAAAATGACAGTGTTGTGTGAACATTTACCACTGTGAAGCTGGTGTCTGATACTGCTGACAAAGTAAAATTGACAACCAGAATCTACATTGGTATTTCCTTCACATATTTCAGGGTCATTCTCAGATTTGAGGTTAGATAGGCTATGATCTCCTTAGATCTCGTGTGTAAATATTTAATATTATCAATAGACTCTTTGCTGAAATGTGAGTTAAATAGTGACATTTGACTTGCCTAAAACTACTTTGTCTTTCAGTCTATTTATGTTTATTTAAGATAGTCAGTGTAATTGAGGCTGAGTTTGTTCCATTATTGGTTTATCCAACAAAACAATGTATTAAGTTTAACTTTAATACTTTTTGTGTGCACTTTATCTTTAATAATGATTTGCAGATTTTAGTGCTACCATGAGAGATGATAAATAAGTAAAGCAATGGCTGGAAATGAGAGTTTTCTGTGGGATAACAGAACATAAATAGCCAACCCATTTAAATTCCATCCCTTCCTAACAGTAACTCATTGAATCACGGCCTTTTAACTCAGCAAACTGCAAGGCTCATTCATCCTGAGCTGGCTGCCTGCTGCAAGGTCGTTTTTAATTTATTTAGAGGTGAAAAAGAAAGGATCTGTACAAAGGACAGTGTGATATGGCAGCAAGAAGCAAGTAGCGGTATTTTGCTCCATCTTGCAATGTAGACACATCCAAATTAAGTTAACTATTTGTTAGATTTGTCCATTAGCAGAAGTCCAGCCTTCTATCAGTAACTCCACTGGTCGCAGCAAGTGGAGAGAATCTGTGGAAGGGAGGAGGAAATGAAACAATGAAGAGTGACTAATCAGAAAGTCTTGAGGAATTTGTAACTCGAACAAGCAAGCCAATGATCCAAACAGTACATCCACAGGGCATGTGGTATATGGTGATGCAGTTTAACTTGTCCCTGTTGTGAGAGAAAGAGCGATAGAGGTAGAGAGATAGAGAGAGTGAGTTACCTGACCCAAGCCTGATATAACCTAACTACATGTGTTGGGCTCATGTTTAGTGGAGTGCATACTCTGCTCTGCTAAAACATTTGGGTGTGAGTCAGGCAATGCCATTCCATCCCTCTTCAGTACATTACCTGGGATCCTCTGATCCTTATCATGGAGTAGTTCTTACAAACCAGCTGTACCATGAGCCGAAGAAGCCTTTGTCGAATGCAAGGGTGATTTAGATGCTTGGAGCACAGGCTGTGTTGAATGATTATCATTGCTCATACGTTAGCTGGCTCGTGTGTAGATGTTGCCCAGTGTGTAAACACTCACTGTCTTGCAGATATGTGGTTGGGCTCAGGCACAGAAGCCTACCTGGCTTATAGAGTCATAAAGGACTGAAACAGGCCCTTCAGCCCAACTGATCCATGCTAACCAAGAGGCCCCATTTGCTTGTGTTTAGCCCACATCCCTCTAAACCATTCCTGTCCATGTACCTGTTCAAATACCTTTAAATGTTGCCATTTCCTCTGGCAGCTCAATCCATGTACATACCATCCTCTGCATGGAAAGAGTTTGCCTCTCAGGTTCCTATTATACCTTTCCTCTTTCACCTCAAGTTTCTCACTTCCTCTTGCCTATTTTTCCAAACCCTGCACTGATCAGTAGCAATATATGCATAAGACATCTTGACCCTTTTTTTTCTACTATTGTCTCAGGGTCCGATCAGGTTTAATAAAAGTTATGAGTTCCTCGGTTCAGATTTGCCATAGTGGTGTTGGGTAAGGACCAGGTTTTAATTTTATACTCCAGCATGTGTCTAGTGTGAAATCAGAACTGAGCGAAACAGGGCAGAAACACTTTCCAAATTAATATCAAGTGAGCCCTGCTGAAATTGTACGGCCATCAAGCAGGAACAAAGTCAGGGTTGATATCAAAGCTCAAAGTTCGAAGTAAATTTATTTTCAAAGTACACGTATGTCACCATATACTATCCTGAGATTCATTTTCTTTCAGGCATACTCAGTACATACAAAGAAATGCAATAGAATCAATGAAAAACTACACACAAACAGATGGACAAACAACCAATGTGAAAAAGAAGACAAACTGTGCAAATACAATAATAATAATTATTATTATTTAATAAACAAACAAATAAATAAATAATACTGAGTACATGAGCTGTTTGAGTCCAGCAAGGTGAATCCATAGGTTGTGGAATCAGTTCAGTGTTGAGGTGAGTAAAGTTATCCACGCTGGTTCAGGGGCTTCACGGTTGAAGGGTAATAACTGTTCCTGAACCTGGCGATGTGGGACCTAAGGCTCCCATACCTTCTTCCTGATGGCAGCAGAGAGAGGAGAGCACGGCCTGGATGGTGGGAGTTCCTTGATGATGGATGCTGCTTTCTTGTGGCAACACTCCTTGTAGATATACTCTCTAATGGGGAGGGCTTTTCCTGTGATGGACTGGGTAGCATCCACTACTTTGAGTAGGCTTTTCCGTTATGGACATTAGTGTTTCCATACCAGGCCATGATGCACTGGTCAGGTCCCTCTAAAATGCACTGCCATCTTCCCACATGAAGTGAGGGAATGTGATTACTTCCCATTGAACCCCACAAGGACACCTGAGACAGTGACTTGCATGAAGTGGGTGAATAAACAATAATTGACAGCCCATCAGAGAGGTCCGTCAGCAGAACCACTTTTGTACAAGTTTCTAAAGTTCTTGTGCAGATGGAAGGGTTAATTACTGACTGATGCTAAGACTTTGACGTGCTATATTTTCACATGAAAATCTTGTTTTTTTTCCCTCTGCGGGACATTTAAATGCAATCATCAATTGGTTATTATTTCAAAACGTTTAGGAAGTTGTTAAGAGGAGATTTGAGGGCTTCGTCACTGTTTATTTAACGAAACGTCGCCTAGGAGAGGAAAAGGAAGCGGCAAGGCTTTGTTAAAAAAAATACCATGCCTAAAAGTCCCAGGAGATTGTCCGGCGACTCTGCTTATCAACGTAAAGAGTTTGACCGAGATTTACAGAGCGAGAGTCACGCTTGAAATAGAGACTGAAATTAAAGTACAATATCTCCGCATTCTTTGGGGTGAAATGTTTACCTCAGATGAACGACGCCACAGCATTGGCTGCCATTATCACAATAGAAAAAGTTTAAGGCATGATTACTTGATCCAAACAATTACACAATTGTTGTTTCAGATTATACTGCCCTTCTGTTTTGAACCCTGCAATTAGTTCACTATTAAGACCATAATTGTACTCTTATTAGCGTGCAAACGTTATTTTAATACATATGTGATAAACAATTGAACTGTCATTAAGGGGATCTTAAACATTAAGTCGAATAACATGATAAATTTAAAATACAGCACAACAAAAAATTCTGCTGTGCGTCACCCCATGATGAGAGGGGAGGAATGGCATTAAAACTTGCCAATCGCACTGTCGCATTCAGAGGCACACGAGAGATTCAGTTCAGCAACAATTGTGTGCAATGCATGATGTATAGAAACCCGATTCTGAACGTACAGGTCTGAGCGAGAAACCATATGTCTGTGAGTGATAGGATGAGTGATTAAGCAATCGTATATAAGAGAGGGAATAAGTGGGTGTGCATTTATGAGAATGTTTATGAGAGAATGAGCGAATGGAAGGACGTGTGTGTGTATGCAGGAAGGTGGGAGTTGGCTACGAGTTTGTCCACAGAAGCAAGTAAATACAATCTGCCTTTTCCCTGCTAAATGCAATCTCAGGTTCACTTGCCCCGGAACCTCCATCCATTAATATATAAAATTAAATCCCCACCCCAATCACCTTGTCATTGCACATATAATTAAGTGTAACTACAATTAACCGAATAATAAGCGCCAATTTCCTTGACTCGGGATAACGTTCACAACAATGTCTTCAAATGGGATCTGGGATTGTGGTTTGAACGATTCCTTAGGCTGTTTCTGCGCGTCCTTATTGTTTTAATGATGGGAGCTTTGGGAGGGGTTAGATTTGGAAATCCACGCCCGACTTTCATGTAAATGTTAAAGTTTGCAAATCTCCGCGCCGGGTCCCGCCTCTCAGTAAATGCCCGTCTGAAGATTGGTGTGAGAAAAGTCGACGTAACTCCTCTGCTCCGACGTTGAACACCGGTGGGGCTGCCTTATAAAAGAAGATGTTGAGGACTGTTTCTCCAGGTCAGGGTTTCATGCAGGATAATCATGGGGCTCCTTCAGCACCTCCAGCCCTGCCTGGTCGCCGCTTGCATCTCTACCCTATTACTCCGGGACAGTGTCAGTCTCCCTGAAGGCTGGGGGTCCCTGAAAAACGATGCAACCGAAATCATTCCCGAGTACTCGGAAATTTCCACCGAGATGAGGAATCACAGCGCCAATCAGGCGAAATACGGGGGCAGACGGCGATTCCACTCGTCGCCGATGCGGGGTAAGGATGCAATCTCTGAACTATTGAATCACTAAATATCTCTCGTTAGTTTCGTTGGTAAAAAGGGATGGCGGGAGATCTAGTTCGTCCTATGAAAGAAAGTTTCTTTGAAAATCCCAATCTGATTTTGTGTTTTGCATGTCTAATGCAGTTACTCGTCTTTTCATCTGATCTGCCTATCCCGAAAGCCTCCCCCTTTCTTCAGGAATCCTGTGCCCGTGGTGTCCTTCACCTGAAGCGTCGACGAGCATCGCAAGCCGTGTCTTATTAGTGATAACGCGTTGTGAACGTGTGCTGAGTCTGCTAAATGAAGTGTGTTCCAAATGTTCTGCTGTAAAAGGGCACATTACTACTCTGCATGGACTTTATTCGCATTCCGAGAATTTTATTGTATTCAGTTAGGTCATTATATATCTCCAATTTATTCTTTAGTCTTGACTCACTGTTTCCTGATAAGCTAAATGTCACGTCTCAATTTCAAGATGCTTTGTAGAATTAATTATTCTGAACTACGGTGATTTTTCGTGACTTGAACAGATTTAGGTCCTAAGTGTTCACCTGTTCTTTCAATTATACAGTTTGAATTTAATACCTCTTTTCTAGCGGTGCAACTGAGTAAAGAGCCAGGAAGGATAAGATGGAGAAGCATTGCACAAAATAATGGAATCACTTATGTAAACTAATATTATCCAGGTAGTCAAGAGGATTACACACGTGAAATTTGAAGGTGTTGCTAAGAGGGAAGACCTCCTACACAACCAAAGATATTGAAGCTTGCTTCTCAGTAGCAATTTCCACTTTGTCAAAAAGGGATCTTTAAAAATTTTATTGACTATCTGAAGCAGTTATTCTCAGCAAGTCTTTATGCAAATACACTTCACCATATTTGTTTAGGTAGCTTATGGATACCAGTATTTGTGTGGATTTCACTGGGGTGGGGTATGTCCATCACAAAGCAGTGCTCAATAGATTTGGTTTTTTTGTTCTAAGGTTGAACAAGCTCAAATTGTAATCTAATCTGTTTAATTATGCAACTAGATATCAGTCTAGTAAGGCAACAGGCATTGCACCATGCCAAATTCAGACCCTTCCCAATCATGTCAGATGCCATCTTTTGTGGCATTCCTCTGATGAAATGGTTGATGTAAACACAAATTATCACTAACTCTTTCTGACTCTCCACTGAATTGAATCTTCTAGAGAAGCCAGTGAAATCTCTTAAAATTCTTCCCCTCATGTCTCAGCAAGACATCACAGTGTGTTTTGTGAGGAAAGGGGTTTCCTGGCATCAGTTACAATGATTTCAGATGGAAATCCACATATAGATTTAGAGAAAATTTAAAAGATGCACAGATGTGATCAGGTCACCTGTCCACCTCTGCCCCTAGGTTCTTAAACAGAATGGTCAAGCTCTAGAGACATCAGAGGAGCAGTTGTCTTAGGAGAGAAGGAGTGGAAGAGGAGGAAATGAGAACACAAGAAAGGAAATAGAAACCCTTGTTATATCATATTTTTCATAACCTTGAGGCTTCCTAAAGCATGTTACAGTCAAAGAAGTATTTTTATATTAAAATCACCTGTGAAATGGAAGAGAAAAGGCAGTCAAATTTGTGCACAGCAAGCTTCCTCAAGCATCATGCGTCAGTCATAAATAGCTGTCTCTGTTATAATGTCAAATGAAGAATGTGCATTGGTCAGAATGCTGGGGATGACTCTCTTGCTCTTTAAAATTGTGATCTACTAAATCCAACTCTGTCTCTTCACCTCTCAATTTAACAGCTCTTAATTAAGGTGGCACTTCATACCAAGTGGTATTCTTCCTGCATTGCATTGAGGTGTGAGCCTGGACTTTTATGTTTCCTTCTCTGGAAGGAGTAACAGAAAGGTTCAGCTGGCTAGAAGATGTTTGGAAAAGACAAAAGATTTTTTTGTTTGGATACAACTGTACATTGGAACCATTGTTATTTACATTTTTCCCAGACTCTGTCTTCCCTGTTACTTGCTTCTGGGTATGTTTAACATTTCCAGTGCTTAGCTGGTTTTTCATCCGATTTAGCATTTTTTGAACAAAGAACTATTGAGGAACGTCAATTCTGTCAAAATATTAAACTTTTTTTAAAAAAACAAATGTGTTAAATTTTTTTATCATTTCAGTTCTGATGGAAGATCATTATTAACTTTCTCTCTAAAGATGGTGCAGAGCATTTCTAGTAATTTTATTGCTCACATTTTTAACATCTGCATTATTTTGTTTTTGTATACTTGTTATTAATGATTTGATCTATTCCTTTGCAATGCATGTAGTTGCCTGTGTTCTAATGCTAATTAGTCTGCTATGATCCTTTCTCTGTAGGTGCAATAGAGTTCAGTTGCAGAGAGCTGCGATCCACCAGGTACATATCAGATGGCACATGTCGTAGTGTGAAGCCAGTGAAGGAGCTGATTTGCTCTGGTCAGTGTATGCCAGCTCATCTCCTCCCTAACTCCATTGGCCGGGTCAGGTGGTGGAGCAGACATCAGAGCTCTGACTATCGGTGCGTACCAGCCCACACTCGCACCCAGCGTGTTCGACTCGAGTGCCAAAACCAGGAAACAAGGACCTACAAAATCCAAGTGGTGACTTCCTGCAAGTGCAAACGCTATTCCCGCCACCATAACCAGTCGGACAATAAGCAGTTTGGGAAAGATGCAGCTTTTAGGAGGAGAAAGAGCAAAAAGAAGGCAACACGGTCCAAAAGTAGAGGGATAAGCAACCACCATGATCATTCTGACTGATAGAACTTTATATCCAGTGTAATATTATGTTTCACTTTATGAAAGTTTATTATTGGACAGAAAGTCCATTATTGTTCCATTTTCTAAAGCACTTACTCTAAAGTGTGTATAGTTCAACATATAATCAAGATTCTTTTAAATAGATGGGAACACTGCACTCCCTACTTGGTCTGGGATTAAATATATCCAAATTTGATGAAATATCCTGACCAAAATGTATTATAGGATATCCCACACAAAAATAGCGGAGTTCCCAACTTCCTATTGTAAAACTAATTGTCCATGTTTTATAGGGAACTTGTAAATGCTTGTCTGATATTTCCTCCAGTAGACTCTATAATTACCCTTTAGGATGACTTTTATGTGTGATAATATTTAATGTGGCATACATATTGGATCTGCTAACAGACACAGAACAATTTTCAGTTGTGCTTCATTTGAGCTTGTAACTGTTCTGATCAAATACCAGGATAACCAAAGTAAATGGGGTCCCTTAAATTAATATCATGAACAGTTACTTGTTGATCAGTTAAAATGGAAAGAGGTAACAATGCAACCTTTAGCATTCCTAATCTGGAAAAATAATCAAAATGCAGAAAATATTCACCAGGTTGATCAATCTACAGTGGAGAGAGAAACAGGGTCAACATTTTGAGTTGTTCACAACCCTGATAAATTAAAGTTGTCAACTATTCTGAATGTTTTGAGCTTTTTCTGTTTTTGTTTCAGACTTCCAGCATCTGCAACTTTGTTATACTTTTCAGGTTAAAGTTATTTCAGTCTGTAAACAAGCCGCTTGAAGGGCAAAACATTTCTATCACTTAATGTTTTTACCTCAGTAATTTCACATTATCCATAATCAACAGAGGTTAATGCAAATTCTAATTACCTTCCACCTTGCAAAGGGACACTGACAAGTTTGTAGTAACAAACAGCCAAAAATCGACTTTTAATTTCAGAGGGAGCCCCTGAAGTGTGTGTTAGAGTCTCACTCCTATTTCCAGGTTTCCCTGCCATCTGTGTTAATTCATGAATGCAGACAAAACCTGCTGACCACAAAGGCTACACTCCAGGGTGAAGAGTGAATAAATCATCGAGGAGCCATCTGTAAATTATTACTCATTTTAAGTTTGATTGTATATATTAGATATTTAGTATCAAAAGATTTTCACTACAATTTTTTTTGGGGGGGAAATAATCCCTAGATCCTGAAGTAAATCATGTTACCTACTAATGTCAGGGGAGCTAGGTGGAGGTAAAGCAATCTTTGGCCCTCCTGTGGCAAACCACCTTTGCTCTCTGATCAGCACAGATTTATTTTGATTGTGATTTTCCCCTTCCCTCCCACATTTATTGCATTCTCTGTACTTTGCTTCTTGTATCTACTATCTGAAACAATAAATGTTAAATTGCTGTAAATATTGCAGATATTATACTGCTCAGTTTAATTTAATATCACAACAGGGCATGAATCCACATGAGGCTATTTTGTGAACTTCTGCTTGAAAGTTTTTTTTGTATGCAGTTCATTTGTTAAGTTTCCATGGTGTGATGAAATGGTACAGGAAACTATAGTAGCCTCCTAAATGGATTTTGAAATGTGGCGAAAGTGCATAGACACAAGTAATTGTTTTTTAATGATTGTATTTATTTTTCTCATTTAAATTATTTAAAGCACCATGTTTCATGTAGATGTATGAGAACTATTCTTGCCATGTAAAGTATTGTATTATTGCAGACTTTTAAATGTTGTCAAAATAAAGAAGATAAAGCATATACATGTTTCATGTGTCATTAGTATTATCAATTGCTTCAGGCAGATACATTGCCATTGTCTGGCAAAAAATGGTACATTAAGCAACACCTTCTGGCTCTTGACTACTGTCTATTCAATATCTGCATAATCTTGCCCAAAAATAGAATTTCTTAATAAAATAGTTATGAGGCATAATGTTGCTGGCATTTAATGTACCATGTAAGTCAGTTATATTTGCCTACTATAATATTATTAAATATTGCTTGGGGCCTAAATTGCTGGAGTTTAGAATAAGTGGGGGGTCTCATTGAAACCTACTGACTATTGAAAAGCCTAGCGTGGACTTGGAAAGGCTATCCCCAATAGTGGCAGAGTCTAGGACCAGAGGGCACAACCTCAGAATACAAGAATGTCCCTTTAGAACAGAGATGAGGAATTTCTATAGCTAGCCGGAGGTGAATCCGTGGAATTAATCGCCAGATGGCTGTGGAGGCCAAGTCATTGAGTATATTTAAAGCAGAGGTTGATAGATTCTTGATTAGTAAGGGCATCAAAGGTTACAGGGAGAAGGCAAGAAAATGGGGTTGAGATGGATAGTAAATCAGCCATGATTGAATGGCCCAGCAGACTTGATGGGCTGAATAGCCTAATTTTGCTTCTATTTCTCATAGTCTTATTATCACTGCCATATCACATGATATTTGTTATTTTGCACCAGTTCTGCGTACTTTTTTCTAAAACCTCTGAGATAGAGGACCAGAAGTTCTGGAAAGCTGTGCTGTCTGTGATCTACCAGTTGAACAGGACAGCACAGAGTGACCTGCAGATCTTTTTATATCTGGGCATGAGGATTTTAATGAGTCACCTCTTTTTCTGAGCCCTTTGATTATAGAGTGTATAGTGAACAATTTGGAAGAAGTCTGAGTATTGTTTGCTCATAATTAAAGGATCATTCACTGGATCAGAAGATGGTCTTGAGGGATGTCAAAGCAAAAACAAGGCATTCTAGCTCTTGACCTAATAGAGTTACTCATCTACATTCATCGCCTTTGACTGCAGCAGGAACAGATACTGTGTACTTTAATGGCATCCCTCTTACTGTCCCCTGCTGTATGAACATCTTTGTGAATAAGGTACCCTTTGATGTTCACTCTGTTTGACTCACACCAATGCACTGGGTTCTCAAGAGTTTCACTTTTCTCCAAGCCTGTGCATGCCCTTTTAAGTTCCTTCTATTTTTTTTTGGGGGGGGGGGGAGATGTAGTCAACATTTTTACATTCCACATCCCCCTATCAAATTCTGGTCTTCCTGTAGGCGGCTGTAGTCAGTGATTTTGCCCATGATACTGTAATTGGCCATATCAACAACAACGATGAGACAGAGTTCAGGAAAGAGATTGGAAACCTCACGTTATGGTGTCAGAGCAGCAACAAGGTGAAAGAGATAGCTGTTCATCTAAGGAAGTTGGGGAAGTGAACAGAAACTTGTCCTCATCTATGGAGCTGATTTAGAGATGACTAACAACTGTAGGTTCCTGGGTATACATATCACCAGCAACCTCACCAGGTCCCTTTGCACTGATGCAGAGATCATGAAAGCACATCAGCATATTCAGGTTCTTAGGCATATGAGGATTCAGCACAACCACAAGGATTCTCTCAAACTTTTACAGATGTGCTATCAAAAGTATCCTGACAGGTTGCATCTCAGTCTGGTATGGCAACTGCTCTCTGGCCTGACAGAACCAACAGAGAGTAGTAAACACTGGCCCCTCCATCACTGGCTTATCACTGTCTTCCATCCAGTCTAACTTCACCTGCTTTGCTCCAGGAAGGCCAACAGTATCGTCAAGGATGCCTGCTGCCCAGGTCATTCCCCTTTCTTTTTCCTACCTTCTGGGAGAAAATACAGGAGTTTGAAAGCAAAGATGTCTAATCTTAAAAATGGTTCTTCCCCAGTGTTATCAGACTTCAGAACCAATCACCTCTTTCACACCCTCTTCTGGATGATGCTGCCACATACTTACACTCTTAACTTTACCTCCCTCAGTTGTTTTGCTGTTGCCACTTTAATGTTCTTTTTTGCTCTACTCGGATTGCACTACAACCTTCAAACTATTCTGCTATTTTGTGCTCATCATTGTACGTATTGTTGTATTTAATATTTCTTTGAGTGCTATTTATTCCGTGAGCTTCAAGTGAACAAGGGATTTCATTGCACCCTGGTGTATATGACAATAAACTAATTTAATCTATCTGCCTTGCAATAGGCTGAGGCGCATCCCTGATCATCCCAGAGTGTGAGTTCCATTGTGGTGAATTGGCAGCTTTTCTGAGGGGAAGCCAGTATAGACATTGATCACTACAGATTCTTTAAATTTCAAAATTAGATTTTATTCATGACAAAAAATATACAAAGGAAGAAAGAATGCAGAAAACAGCTGCATTTGTGGTTGGAATTCAGTAATGCAAACTTTATAGAGAAAACAAGACACAAACAAGCATTGCACCATTGCCGCTCATGTGGGTCCCTGAGGTAATACACTCTGATTGTTCAAATGGCTTCCCCATCCAACTCTGCCACTCCATGTGTGCTAGTGGAAGTAGCCTAGACAGTGGTCTTATTCCAGAGACTCAGCATTGGCTGCACTGAGCTTCAGTGTGCCCCTCAGCATTTACTCCTACAGCCTGGACTGTGCCAGTTGGAAGCATTCCCTTACAGATATCTCGCTATGCTAGAAGGCCAACAAGTTTTGGACAGAGTAAAGGGTGTCCTTTATTGAGCTGATGACGTTCCAGAAGCACTTGATGTCTATTTCAGCATGTGTCTCTGAGAACAGCACATAGATCAGAGAGACCCCTGTTTTGCAACTGCGGCGATGAACTGGGACACAGATCCCTGCATCTATCTCCACAACTTCTTAGTAGATCTGCAATCTGAAAAGAGGTGGGTAATTGTTTCTTCTCCACTGCAGCTGTCCTAAGGGCTGTGTACATTGCAAGTGATATGTTGACTGTAGAGCCATATCACCCCCAAGATCTAACTGGAAGGACACCTCTCACCACCAGCCAAGTGAGGTCTTCGTTCTTGTTGGCCAGATCTGGCAATGGAGCATTCTGCCAGATAATTTAGACTGTTTGCTCAAGGAAAAAACCTACAGAGTCCTCTGTGTCCCTGTCCTGCAGTGTCTGCAGTACATTCTGCACTGACCACTTCCTGATGGACTTGTGGTCAAAGGTGTTTACTTGGAAGAACTCTTCCACAAAGGACAGATATTGTTCATTAAATGGGACAAGCCTAATGTCCTCAACATCAGGGACAGATAGAACATCAGCATGTAGTGACTCTTGGTGCTCACGTACTTTGGGTGCACACACCAACTGATACAGCCACATACGAAGGTGTTCATTAGGATGAAGGCAACATTGGGTATACTTTTGCTAACATTCTCTTGAGCCTTTCACATTGTGACCCATCAAATTCACTCCATTCTTGAACCCCCGATCAGTGCAGATGAATAAGTGGTTTAGTATTTGTCAAAGAAAGACCTGAATCTGTTCAGCACTCTTCACAAGCCTAGAACGTCCTAGTGCACCTTAAAGTCAAGTGAAGTCTTTTGATTGGTGTCACTTTAGTAATATAAGAATTGTAAGGGCCAAATTGGGCAGATAATGATCAGATAATCTGTTTTACAATTGTTGGTTATGGTATATTATTAACCAAAGTGTTAGGAAGTGTTGCCTTCAAAAAAGGATAACTGAGAGGATAGACGGGGACATGGATTAATGTTTCACCTGAAAGACTTAACCTTTGACAGTATAGTGCTGCCTCAGTCCCACAAATATGTGCCTAATCATTATGCTTAAATCACTTCAATGTAATTTGAACTCACAAACATTTGACGTTGAGGCAAGAACACTGTCTAATGAATTTTAATTGCTCTGATAGCAAAGTACCTAAGAATTCACCTAGCATATATTTTATGATGGTTCCTTAAGGTTGTTATAGCTGGGACTGGTAATGGGGACAAGGTCCCACTACCTATTAAATTCTTCCAATGGTGTGTGCCTCAATTAACCTCTGACAACCAAGTCCAGCTCCTGGCTTTCACGTGTGGCTTAGCTACTTAGCCTGGCTGAATCGTTTCTCCTGACAGGAGAACGGGCAAAGGTGGGTTACTGACACCTTAAGACCAGTCGCTTCTGGCAGATGGAGCTTGTCAGCTGTGGTTGGCAGCTCATCTTGAAGAAGGAAAACTTTGATCTCAAGCCTCTACTACCTTGCGGCTATACCTACTCATGGGGAAGGCTTTGGGAGTAAACCCCAAGGGAAAAATCCAAAGCTGAAGTTCCTAAGGCAGTCCTACGTTGAGTTCAACACTGGCTGGCAACTCCTGCAACGCTGCTGGTGTCAAACTGTATTGGTCTCTGCCATTCCTTTGGGTTCATCAGATAATGGAGAGGGCAATAGCTTGTTCTCCATGCTGTACTGCCCAGGCTTGAGTATCTAGATAGTTAGGACGCAACATCCTTGGTCGACCCTGACCGATGGAGGCTTATGCATATTGTGAACAATTAAACAATTAAAAGGAAGAGATGGAATATCTCCATTCTTACTTTTAGTAAAGACCATGAGTGCCAAAGCCCCAGCTATCCTAAATGTTTATAACTACCTTCAACCACAGTTTCAGGTGAATGATCCACTTCAATGTTCATCTGAGATCTGAAATAATATAGAAGCCAAATTTGACCGAATTTTATTTCCTACTCCACGTCACGAAAGGACTGCTTTCATGAAATATGGTAAAGTTTATTCAATCATCAACAGTCCGGCTTAATTTCCTTGAGTCAAATAGCAACATAAGTACAATGGGTAACAGAGCAGATCAGAGACACAGTATATGAGGAGAGTGACTTTTTTCACCTCCTGAGGAAGATATCCCCCAATGCTGTTGCAGATGGAGTTGTGGGAATTAGAGCTGACTGAGATAGTGTAAATTCCTGTCCAGGATGATGTGTAACTCAGACGAGGACTTGCAGGTGGTGGTATTCCTGTGTTCCTTCTTTCTTTGTCATTAATTTACTTTGAACTTGGAACTTCCTCATTCTTGGTGCTGGAGGTTTTAGGTGTATGCAGTATTATTGGAATTTCCTGGATGAGTAATTGCAGAGTACTATGTATATACTACACACTGCAGCCATAATGGACCAGTGTGAGGGGGAAATGAACGCTTAGGATAGAAGAATTGGGGTGGGTAGGGGTTACCAATCAAATGGGATGCTTTGCCTTGTAGAGGGTAGAAATGCTTTAGGTTGTTAGAAGGTAAGTCACTCTCCTCATATACTGTGTCTCTGATCTGCTCTGTTACCCATTGTACTTATGTTGCTATTTGACTCAAACTTCTTAACAGTAGTGAGACCTTGTTGATGATCCAATGCCACTGAATTCCCAGAGGTAATTGGTCAGACATTCCCTTCATGAAGATGATCATTGTTTGGCCCTGATGCAGACATGGACTAATTTATTTGTTTTAAAGTTACAAATGTAATTATTAAATAACCCTAATATCAAAGCTTCAGATGAGGCAGCTGCTGTTGGTTGGGCCTCACTCTAAGGAATTAATGCAACAATATCCTGGGGCCAAGATGATGGGCCTTCAACAGCTTTGCTTGTTTGTGTGAGCCACAGAGTCATAGAGAACTACAGCACGGAACCAGGCCCTTAGGCCTATCTAGTCCATGCCAACCTGTTTTTTGCTGCCTAGTCCCATCCACCACACCCGGATATGACCTTCTATGCCCCTCTAATCCATACACCAATCCAAATGTCTCTTAAATGTTGCGATTGAATCCTTATCCACCACCTCCGCTTGCAGCTTGTTCCACACTCACACCACTCTTGAAGTGAAACAGCTTCCACTCAGGTTCCTTTTAAATATTTCACCTTTCACCTTAAACCTATGACCTCTAGTTCTACTCTCACCCAACCTGAGGGGAAAAGCCTGTTTGTATTTACCCTATCTATGCCCCTCATAATTTTGTGTACCTTGATAAAGATCTCCTACTCTCCACAGAATAAAGTCCTAACACAGTCAACCTTTCCCTGTAACTCATCCTGTGGAAAGAAGTTCCTATGATTTGCATTGATTTCCATTTTAACTAGGGCTCTGTGATGTCCCATTGCTTCAATATCAAGGGTAGTCACTCTCACCTCACCTCTAGAGTTTGGTTCTTTTGTTCTTGTTTGTAATAGAATTGCTTCTCCGTGAATTGTCACCTTGTCATGGTGGAGAAGCTTGTGTGGTCCTGTGATCCCGAGAGCAATGCCGTCTGGAGCTATGCTCCTGGTAGGGTCACCCATGGTGGTAAGGTCGAGGGTGAGGTCCCTGACAAAGAACAATCTAACCAAGACCTCAACGGTGGAACAGGCGGACAAAGTTACTTCGAGCTCAACGGCTGTGAAGGCGGATGAAGGTTGCAACAAATCCATCAGCTCCAATTGTCATGGTTTCCATGCCATTGGAATCAGTTGGTTGATTTGTAAAGTATCGTGTGCTTCTTGGAGTACAACATCAAGTACACGTTAAACAAATACACGCACAGGCGTCTTCGCTCTGTGGGCCACTTCTTTAGAATGAAGACCATCATCCTCGACCTCGAGGGATAGTCATGACGACGATGAATAGAATTGGGTCGACACCTCGATGTGTGTAAAACCAAGATAGAACATTGGTGACATTTGCTTCAGGACAAGCTACATCTTCAGCCAAGCTGCTCCCGTACAGCTGCAAAACCAGTATCGACCTGACCTGATGGAAAACTACTCAAGGACGCCCTGTCCATAGAAGTCAGAACAAATCTAATTAAGCCACTTATGACCCAAACAGTCTACTATCAATTATTAGCAAAGGGATGCATCATCAAAACCAAATGGATCTTCATCGGCAGTAACCCGTTCACTGAGTTCAGAATCAGCTTTATTACCACTGACATGGATATCACTGGCGTGGAATTTGTTGTTTTGTGGCCGCAGTACAGAGCAGGATATAAAAAATATTACTATAAGTTACAATAAAATATAAATATGCAAAAGAGGAATATTGAGGTAGTGTTCATAAGCTGTTCAGAAAACTGATGGCAGAGGGGCGGAAGCTGTTCCTAAAACATTGAGTGTTTGTCTTCAGGCTCCTGTATCTCCTCTGATGGTAGTAATGAGAAGGGGCATGTCCTCTATGGTGAGGGCCCCTAATAATGGAAGGCACATTCTTCAGGCACAGCCTCTTGGAGATGTCCCCAATGGTGAAGGCTGACGTCCATGGTAGAGCTGGCTGAGTCTACAGTCCTCTGCAGCCACTTTCAACCCTGTGTATTGGAGCCTTCATACCAGACAGTCATGCAGCCAGAATGCTCTCCACGGTACATCTGTAGAAATTTGCGAGCGTCTTTTGTGATATACCAAATCTCCTTGCAAAGAGTACACAGCTCCAGTAATCGGTGCAGATTTCATCCAAATACAAACAAAAGTTGAAGTCTAGAGGCGAGGTGAGAGTGACTGTGTTTGTTTTTATTATTAGGATATGTGTGCATTGGAAATTGCTATTGCCTTTGAGCCAAATAGTTTGCTGGATTATTTCAGAAGGTCATTTGAGAGTCACATATATGCCAGATCAGGCAAAGAAAACAAAATCTCATTCCCTAAAGTGGCATTAGTGAAACAGATGGGATTTTATAAGATTCCTGTGGTTTCATGGTCCTTTTAGGTTTTGCTAAAAGGAATTTTGATAAATTTAACTTTAATTTCCCAGATTGCTGTGGTAAAATTTAACTTCATTTCACCGTATCTATAGAAGCAGTTCTGGCTTAGCCGTCTTGTCATACATCTACCATACCTCCACACTCTCTTTTGGCAAGACAGGAACCATCTACCATCAAGAATCCCATGGGGAAATGTCTGTGGTTATTGAAGACTAATCACCTCATTCCGAGTAAATGGCTTTCAAGGTTCCTCAGGGAAGTGTCCAAAGGTAAGAATTGGGACATTTTGTTGATGACTATGTTTACAACTCCACAGTTAATGTAGCAATCTATATTGTATGTAGCAAGAGATGAAACATATTCCAGAGTTAGTCGAATCAATGCTATACAAGTGAAGGTACTGAGCTCCTATTTATATTCAACTTCATTTCCTTTGCTTGATCCACCAGCACCAACTCCTGGGTCGTTATTGACCAGAAACCTGACTGGTCCAGCTACGGATATAGAATCTCTGGCTCGAACATGTCAAAGTCATATTTTTTGCTTGTCAAGTTTCTCACCTCCCAACTCCTCAACTTCCATCAAAAGAAACATGGGAAAGTGGGAACACAAAAATAAGCATGTGCTGCTTTTCTGTATTTGATCTTTGACCTAACTATGCTGAAGGATATTCTTCCATGTCCCTTATTGCCGTTAGTGTAAAAAAATCCATCCATTGCAAATTTAAAAAATAACAATTAGCATAAATTACTGTTTGCAGATAGATGTTTGTACTCAGCCTGTACTGTACGTGCTTCTCCAAATTCTCTCCTGAAAGGCCTGGCTTTGGTTTGAACACTATCTCTAGTTCCATTTTCTTCAAGCAGCAGAAATGGTTTCCCTTCATTTTCCTTGTAGTTTCCCTAATTACTTTAACACCATCACTTACACTTCTGAATTCCCTGGACAAATAATTTCTGCTCATATCTTTATATAGCTGCAACTATACCTGTTCTAATGCTGTAAGTTTTAACGTATTGCACTGTACCGCTGCTGCAAAAGAACAGATTTCACAACCTATGTCAGTGATGATAAACCTGACTCTGACTCTGATATCCTGCAAAGCAGATGACAACAAAACCTCAGCAAGTATATCCTGAGTCCCTGTTGGCCTATCAAAACCAGATGAGTAGTAGAATATACAGGGTTGTTGGAGAGTTGGTGGGAATGTGGGGAGAATAAAATGGCTTAGGTTAAGATTAGTGGAAAAATGCATGCTTAAAGATCAGTTCACACTCCGTGGGTTGAAGAGCCTTTATCCATGCTGTCTCTCTGTATAACTGAGCAACGATGAAGACGCTCTATACGACGCAGGGTTGTGCAACGATATGCCATCAATCACTGAAGCAATGAGCTGACTCTTGGCTGCCCTGTAGTCTGGTCCAGCCATTGGAAAATCTTCATGGGAAATAGCCATGTCTTAAGGCCATAGCACACCACAGAGCTGAAATCTTTAAAAACCTCAGGCTTATCACCATGTGAAGGAAAAACTGATGCCATGCTGATATAAAGTAAATCTTGTAAACAAATGTAATGATATGCCTTGTACTGTGAATGGTGAAATTTGAATGCTTCATCCCATATATTTGCAAATTTTATGATTAAGGTACAATATATTTTTGGAAAGAACTTTTGAAATCCTCTGATAGGATTAACCTTCACAATTCAGATATTTACTAATTCTCATCTCTTTCTCAGTTCCTTCATTTGTAGTAAAGAGTTGTTTAGCTCCAGGTTCCAACAAACAATATGTTAAACTTGCCTCTTTTGCTTTGGAGACATAGGAAGATCTGATATCTTTTTCTATCATTTTTGCAATTTCAAATATCCAGTGTTTATAATCTTTGTTTCATGTTAACCATACAGTGAATATAATAAGATGGATAAAAAGAAGAATAAATACTTTAACATCCTGATTTTAATTAAGCAATTAACAAAATAGAAATATTTACAGCAAAAATCATGACACTCCAAATGTTAGTCAATTGACACATAGATCTTAACTAGTTAGATAAAGGCATTTTTTGTTTTAAAAATGTAAGTTTAAATCTTTCACTTTTATTCTGTGCTATCAGTGTCATGTTGCTGACAGCATGATTTCCTCTGCTTTGTTTAATCTATTAAAATAAATGATAAAGAAGAGCTGATATAAATAAAAATGCCATTGCATTGACAGAAAACAGGACCTAATTTCTTCTATGGCACTATTTACTTAATGCTTTACATTAGAGTGATTGGTGACTTAATAACTGCTTTGGAAATATCTCCTTACATGATACCCAATATTGAAAACACATGTCTGGATAGGAGCTATGAATTACTATAGTTTTTCTATGTTATGGGATGTCATATTTTCCAAGGTTGGAAGGTGTGGAAAATTGGCTCTTCTTTGCAGAAACTACTTAATGTTCAAAGATTGAACAACAAATCACAAAAACATTCTCTACACTTGATAGGAGAAAAGCTAATCACTTCATCAACATACCAAAGCAAGACAGTAAATGAAATCCATGTTAGCCTGAGTAAAATCTGTAGAGGCTTGAAAAGTATCACAAAGACCTGCAGGTTCATATCAAGCTGTTGTGTTCTTTTATTTAGAAATAGATTTAGAATGAGCATTTTGAGGGCTCCAGTCAAACTGCATTTTATAGAATGCAAAGGTTATTCAATTGCACTTAAATTTGCTTCCTTTAATGAGATACTTGAGCTAATGCTCAAGGCTATCTTTAAAATGGAAGTGTATTTCTGAAATGTGTACTTCATATGCGTGCGATGGAATAGGATCAAGTCCAGAAGATAGGTCTTCAGTGGTGAACATTCCGGAGCAATGGAATCAATTTCCACCCCAGCATAAAATTTTCTTTGGCTCCAAGAGCCAAACATAGAATTACCCCGATTGGCTCTTAATGATGTATTGAGCTCCTCTCAAATTCAGCTCAGAGTTGAAGTCATTCCTCCTGGGTGCTGACTCTACTAATCTTCCTGACAATTGCATTTCTCTGTGACTGAAGCTACTATGAAGGAGGCAGCCTTATACAGCATATGCAAGCATCTCAACAACGAACAAATGTTCAGTCTGAGGCATTGCAGTTCATTTGTGAGAAGTACACTGGGAATAAAGATTAAGGGGAATTCAGTGTTGAGGTGACCTTTATGCCTTGGATCAGTATAGTAATGTTAGTAGATCAGTTTACTTTCTCTAATAGTTCACTCACTAATTGTATTTTGAAGAATCCCTGAAGCTTATGCGACATTTGTTTTTGGGAACTACAATTAAGAAATTTGTCTCAATTACAATTTTGACACTGTGGCTGACAGTGAGAAAGAGTGGTTTAGGCAGGCAAAGTGTATGGTAACCAAATTGGGGAGGGTGAACATGGCAAAGAAGTACACAATAAAGAGTCAAATACTTTTTTAAGTGTAAAGGAACAAAGGGACCTTTGGGTGCATGTCCTGAAATCCCTGATGTTGAAATAAATAAGGTGGTTAAGAATGCATACAGGATTCTTGCCTTTATTGACTGAGTTAAAGAATACAAAAGGCAGGAAGTTTTGCTAGAAATATGTAAAATGTTGGTATAGGACACAACTAGAATACTGTGTACTCTGAGATTTGTTAACACTAGAGAGAGTGCAAAGAAGATTTATAAAGATATTGTCAGGGCTGCAGAATTATAGTTATGAGCTGAGACCATCTAGGGAGTTGTTTATTTTTGTTTGAAACAAAGGAGTCTGAGGGGAGATTTAATTGTGGTAGATACAATTATGAAGGACTAAGGTAGTAAAATGAAAGCAGAGAGAGATCAGTAAACATGAGCAAAATTTTGAGTTAATTGGTTAAAGGATTAGATCACATAACTATAAGATATACTGTAGAAGCAGAGTTAGGCCATTCAGCCCATCAGGTCTGCTCTGCCATTTGATTGTGGCTGATTTATTTTCCCTCTCAACCCTATTCTTCTATTCCCTGTAAGCCCTGACACCCTGACTCATCAAGAACCTATCAATCTCACCTTTAAATATACTGAATGACTTGACCTCCACAGCTGAATGTGGCAATGAATTCCACAGATTCATAACCCTTTGGCTAAAGAAATTCTTCCTCATTCTGTTCGAAAGCAATGTCCTTCTATTCTGAGGCTGTGTCCTATGGTCCAAGACTCTCCCACTATTGGAAGCATCCTCTCCCCATCCATCCTCCAACCGCTGCTACTGTGTGATCCAGAATCTCCAGAGGGGAAGGCCCCGAATCCTTGGCTTGTTGCTTGGCGGCCGGGACCGAGGTCGAGGCGCTCAGCAGAGATGGTGCTCGGTGCTCGGTGTTGGAGGGCTGGTCGGAGGGTCAAAATTTTCGGACGCACTCAGAGTCGGCTGTGGTTGGGTGCTTCCAGGGTGCTGCATCGGCAAGTTTGCGGCGCTGGAGGTTCATGGCAGGGAGAGTTTTTCTTCCTTCTACCATCTGCGTGAGATGATAGGCTATCGAGACTTTGAGACTTTTTTTTACCATGCCCATGGTCTGCTCTTTATCAAATTACGGTATTGCTTTGCACTGTTGTAACCATATGTTATAATTATGTAGTTTTTATCAGTTTTAGTCTTGGTCTGTCTTGTGTTTCTGTGATATCATACTGGAGGAACATTGTATCTTTTTTAATGCATGCATTTCTAAATGACATTAAATGAGGACTGAGTGTCCTCATAATCTAATCTAGTCTAATTTAGGCCTCTCAATATTCGATGGGCTTAAATGAGATTCCCCCTCATTCTTATAAAATAACATACAGGTGTGGCAGATAATTGGAAAGTTGAAACTTCATTAAATGGATTGCTTCTGCATGCATATATCGCGCACATTGCTCCATTTTCTGCATGTGCCTTTAAGAGCCTCTTAAACTCATCCATTGTACCTGCCCCACCATCACTCCTGGCCGCACATTCCAGACACCCACCACCGTGGAAAATAAAAACTGAACCACACACCTCCTTTTAACCCATCCCCTCTGAACATAGCTGCATATGCTCTAGTATTTGACATTTCGGCCCAGGATAAAAGATACTGACTGTACATCAATGCCTCTCAACTTTCTAAACTTGTATCACATCTCCCATCAGTTTCTGCTGTTACCAAGTTTGTCTTACCTCCCTTTGTAGTGCATGCCCTCTGATCCGAGCAGCATTATGGTAAACTTCTTCGGCACCCTCTCCAAAGCCTCCACATCCTTACTGTAACCGACAACCAGAAATGAATGCAATCATCCAGGTGTAGCCTCACCAGCTATATAACCCTGGCCATTCTCTCTTCTCCCCTCTCCCATTGGGCAGAAGATACAAAAAGCATGGAAGTATGGACCAACGGACTGCTTCTGTTATAAGACTATTAACTAGTTCCCTCGAACAATACGATGGCCTTTTGACCTCACAATCTTCCTCATTATGACCTTGCACCTTATTGTATGCCTGCACTGCACTCTCTCTGTAAATGTAACACTTATTCTGCATTTTTGTTATTTTACCCTCGTCCCAACTCAATCATTGTGTAATGATTTGATCTGTGTGAAGAGTATGCAAGACCAGCTTTTCACTGTACCTTGGTACGTCTGACAATAATGAACTGATTCGGGTGGCATGGTGGGGTCGTGGTTAGCACGGTGCTACTGCAGCACCGACAGCCTGCTTTCAATCGAGCTGCTGTCTCTGGGGAGTTTGTGTGACCGTGTGGTGTTCCTCGGGTTCCTCCCACATTCCAAAGATGCATGAGTCAGTAGCTTAATTGGTTACTTGGGGTTAATTGGGCGGCACGAGCTCGTAGGGCTGGAAGGGCCTGTCACTATGCTGTATCTTTAAATAAATAAATAACTCACTGGCTCTTGAACTCATTGCCTCAACTAAGAAAGGCAGGCATGCTGTAAGCCTTCTCTATCACGCTGTTGACCTGTGTAGCCGCTTTTGGGGGCTATGGTCTTGGACCACAAGATCCCTCTGTGCATCACTGTTAAGGGTTATGCCATTAACCATGTACTTTCCATTCATATTTGATCTCCCAAAGTGCAACACTTCTTTTTTTTAAACTAAAATAAGCTTTATTCATAATAAAATAAATTTACAAGAATAAACACACAATAGCTTTTCATTCTTACATTCATAGACAATGCATCAAGTAGTCTTCAATTATATTGCTTAAAATCAATAGGACTGTTGCCACTCATCTGGCTCCCTGGGATGGTACCCTCCTGCAATAATTGAGAAGCTTCCTCACACAACCCGGCCCCTCCCTGTCCAGTAGTGGAAGAGCCCTATACTGTGATCCTCCCCTACCAGGCCCTCGCGGTCGCTACACCAAGCGTCATTCCTGCAGCCTGGAATGTGCCGGTCAGCAGCATTCCTCTACAGACATCTCAGTGTGCTGGGAGACCAACAAGTTTCGGGCAGACCAAAGGGCATGATCTTCCAGCAGCACATGGTGTCTATCTCTGTGTGTGCCCCTGGGAATAGCCGGTAGATCAGAGAGCCTTCTGTTATGCAGCTGCTTGGGAAGAACCGTGTCACAGCCCTTTGCATCTTCCTCCATACCTTCTTTGCAAATCCAAAACCTGCAAAGAAGTGAGTGACCACCTTCTCCCCACTCAACCCAACTGGGGGAGGGGGCCAGTGTGCCGTGGGAGTGTTGTTCTAGGGTAGGGAGGAAGTATCTGACTGAGAGGGCCCCTCTCACAGACAGCCAGCAAGATCTTGGTGCTTGTTGGTGAGATCTGGCAATGAGGCTCTGTCAGATGGTCTGAACAGAGGGAACCACCTATCGAGTCCTTCTTCTGCAGTGTCAGCACGATGTTCCGTGCTGACCACTGCCTGTTGGACTTGTGGTCAAAGTTGTTGGTCTGGAAGAAATCTTCCACAAAGGACAGATAGTGCGGCAAGCTCTCAAAGTGCAGCACTGCGCGCTTGCCCAGATTAAACTCCAAGTTAAAGTGAATGAAATAAGTCTTACAAAAACTTACAAAACATTAGTGAGATTAAATTTTGAATAATGTACACTTTTGATCACTTACTGTATTTCAGAAAAATACTACAGTTGGAGGTAATTCAGTGATTATTTATTGGGATGTTTGCAAGGATGGAAAGATCGCCTCATAAGCAAAAGAATAGGATAAACCTGAAGAATGAGTGACAATCTTATTGCTGAAATACACAAAAATCATTGTGGGGAGGGGGTAACAGAATAAAATTGACAAGCTAAATGCTGGAAGCTCATTTCCCCCCTTGGGAGAGCTTAGGATCAGCAGTCAATCTCAAAATGAAGTGACACCTATTTATGAAGTGACTGAGATGAGCAAGAATTTCTCCAAGGGTTGTGAATCTTTGGAATTCCTTCCCCAGAAAGCTGTGGAGGCTAAATCCTTAAATATATCAAATGCATTGAAAACTAACCACAGAGGGTATGAGGGTTGTATGGACATAAATTGGACAGGGCAAAGTCAGAACAGCAATGACCTACTGAATGGCTGAGCAGACTTGTGGGTCTGAATGGCCATAAGACCATAAGGCAAAGGAGCAGAATCAGGCTATTTGATCCATTGAGGCTAATCTACCAGAAATAGATTCCAGGCATGCAGCACAACGTGCCCCTAACTGTTCAGCTGATGCATCACCAGTTTTTGATGTACTGCTGTGGGGTCACAGGGTCAATTCTGGGATTATATACTGTCACTGATGTATAAAAAATTGTTGAAGCTTGTTGAAGTCTGAAAAGATATAAATCAGTTTATGAAGGGATGGAAAGCTCATCAGTAATGAGCAAGGGAAGCCCACGTGGAAATCGCCTATTGTAGTCCAGCAATTCCTACAAGAGGAGCTTGTCTTTAATTAACTTTACCCTTTCAAACGCAAACAATTCAGATTCAAAGTGGTGCTCTAAATTGTGCTGTTGTGAATGTTGTTTCATCCATCCTCGCCTCTCAGTCACCACCTTTCAAGGCAGAATAACCAAAAGGTTTTCTGTGACTAAATGCCAACAATTAATGGCATCGAAAACTCTAAAATTCCAGAAATGGCCCAAAAGTTCTTGTTTCTTATGGTCAAAAGCAATTGTTTTCAAACCTTGTTTTCAGCTGACCAAATGTTTCATCGACATGACCAAATAATCTGTCTAGTCTATTGACCAGCATTTAAAAGGAAACAAGTTGTAACCCATAATTTAAACAGTACTGCAACTACCCCAAGGGTAGCGATACCAGACGCCAACTTTGAAAAAAAAACGATGATTTGATTAAAGTCAACACGTGAAGGTTTTCAGGGTAGGTGGTCACTTGACTTACTGTGCCTGTGTTATTTCATTTAAGAGTCAGAATTCATAGAGTACTACAGCAGAGAAACAGGTCTTTTGGCCAAGCTAGTCTGTGCTCAACTATTAATCTGCCTAGTCCCGTCGAACTACACATGAACCATAGCCCTCTATGCGACTCCGATCGATGTATCTATCCAAATTTCTCTTAAAATTGCAATCAAACTTGCATCCACTACTTCCGCTGGCACCTTTGTGGTTCCTGTCCCACCTGGAAAATGGTGCCTCATATGCCAGGATGCTGATTATCAACTTCAGCTCAGTGTTTAATACAATCATCCCTCAGAACCTGGTGGGTAGACCATCCACGTTGGGCCCCAGCACCTCTCTCTGTAACTGGATCCTGGACTGCTGTCAGTCTGTGTTGGCAGGATCATCTCTAGCTCTACTCTAGAGCACCAGCTGAGGCATGACTGCCCTGTTCGATCCAGTTCAAACTGAATCATCAAGTTCACTGATGACACAACAGTGGTTGGCCTCATCAATACCGAAGACGAGACAGTGTACAGAGAGGAGGTAGAGCACTGGTAGAATGGTACAAGCACAACAACCTGATTTTCAATGAGGACACGACCAAAGAGATGATTGTGGAATTTAGGAAGGTGCATACATGGTTCCTCCGTGGAGAAAGTTAGGAGCTGCAAGTTTCTGAGAGTGCACATAATGGATGATCTCACCTGGTTCCCCCAAAACCACCTCTTTGGTCAAGAGAGCACAGCAGCGACTCCACTTCCTGTGGAGCCTGAGGTGAGTGAGGCTACTCACCCCATTCTAACCAACTTTTACAGGAGAGCAATTGAACATATCCTGACCAGCTATATCACTGTTGTAGGAGAACTACAAGGCATCTAACCACAAATCTCTGCAAAGGATTGCAAGGACTGCTGAGAGGATTATCAGGGTCCTTCTTCCACCCATGAGAGATATTTGTCAGGAGTGCTGTGTTTGCAGGGCCCTTAGCATTATCAATGATTCCTCCCATCTTTTTGACTCCTTACTATCAGGCAGGAGGTACCATAGCATTAGGACAAGGACTTTTAGGATGGGAAAGAGCTTCTTCCCCCAGGCCGTCAGATTACTGAACTTCCTGTCACCACCCAGGTCTCATCGCATTTGAAGCAACAGTGGTGTTACACTGTTTACTCTTTAGCTTGTGTCATTAATGCACCTTATTATTTGTTAATTTATTTGTGGTGATATTACTTTATGTGTTGTGTGTGAGTTATATGTACAATGTGTTGCACCTTGGTCTGGAGGAAGTTGTTTTGTTTGGTGGCATACGTGTGTACAGTTGAATGACAATAAAATGGAACTTGAATTCCAACTTCTCCACCCTTTGAGTGAAGAAGTTCCCTCTCAAGTTTCCCTAGATATTTCACCTTTCACTCTTAACCTATAACCTCTAGTTTTAGTCTCACCCAACCTCAGTGGAAAAAGCATTTTTCAAAAACCCCTTTTAGTCCAAGAACAGGGAGCTTACATCCACTTCATCAATGTCATTTTCATCTAAGGGATTCAGTACCTTCATAGTTCTTTTATACTTAACTCCAGTTTTTGGAGTTCCTTGGAACTTACTTGCTGAAGAAGTGATGGAGGCAGAAGCCTTAAATAGATTTGGAAACCTCTTGATTTTTAAGCTGTGAAGAAGGAGTTAACCTGAAATTCACTTATAGACACAGGACACAGGATAGAAATGGACTCCTTCTGAGCCTTAAATGTTATGATATTTTGATCCTGTGATATTCTGGAATGAGATGGATCCCCATAATTACGTATTCGCTCCCTGTAATTTCTTGAAATGGTGCAATATCACTAGCTTCTCTTTGTTTCTTTGGCTGCCACATTCTTAATAAAATTGCTAAAGGGGTAGAAAAATTTCCTCGTGGTTAGCATTTCAATAAATTCATTCGCTACATTCACTATTCTCTTAAAAAAAGGCCAAAGCCCCCCCAATCTCTATGGCATTCCTTTTCCAATCACAGTTGGCATGGATCATTATGGGGTAGACTTATGACCAGAATTACAGGAAACAAACAAACTAATGAAGGCAAAAACCATGTTCCCAGAGCTTCTAATTATTAGTTACCCTGCAACAGCATCCACAATTTCATGAGTCTGGCTCCAATGTGACCACAGAAATAATTGGCAAAATTGTGTAATTGCAGCTAAAGTCATAACTGCTCACAATACGCATACTGAAGATGCATTGCTTTTAGGGATTCAGGAGTCATGGGATTATGTGAATATTGGAGCCATTAATTCAAATGAGAACCAGTCTTCAGGGAAAAAATACTGTTCTAATGTAAGTTGCAAACAGTAATCAGTTTGAAATTAAAAAGACAAAACAGTGCTGTCTGCAGGGCACAAGGTACTCAAGAGATGTGGTTTGCAAACTCACATAACTGTGAGATGTTCCCATGGGCATCAGCCAACCATAAGAAGATGTTAATTGGTGAAATCAGGCAGCAGACACCAGTTATATTAATTTTTTTGCCTTTGTGAAAGAGTTTAAGAACACTTCCAGACCACACTTAATATATTTCTTAGCACATCAGACATAGTCATATGCATACTTGCTTGGTCTAATCATGAACGGGATATTTGTGCACTTAGAGAATAAGTTGACACAACACTAATTTTAAGTATTTGGATTCAATGCCATCAGAAGCTTTTAGACAATCTGTGTGAATTACTTTATCCCAGCAAAGGCGTTGGAACATTTAGAGGAGTCTTTTCAATTATAGTGTGCTCCCATTATGTAATTCTACAGAACTATTCATTAGATACAAAATATTGGTGTTGTAGCTATTGAAATTGTATTTAATCACCTATTGTTATCTTTGTTTCTAAGAGTATAAAACGTGTACTTTGAGCTTGGAAAGATTCAACAGAGAGGATCTGCCTGTTTTGGTGAATAAAGACCTTTGTAGCAGCCAGCTTCAGTGTTTCTCATGGCTTAGTTCACAGTTACAATTCCCACCTAATGCAAAATGACAGCCTAATTTCTTGTACAGTAATCTTTCAACAGCAGGTACTTCAAATAATGCTTAGTGTCATAAATGTCCAAACAGCAAGTGAGAACATAGAGATTGAAATGCTACGACCTGTCAGTTTGGCATAAACTATGAAGACCGATGATTAATATGATTCACGTTAATTATTCACCTGAAAGGCACTGGAAACAGGATAATTGGAATCTTAACTGACTCAATTGAGCAAGCTTGCAAGGGTAGATTCAAAGCCAGTAACATTTTTTCTTATATATAATCTAATTGAAAACCCTCTGCCATTTTAACTTAGATGAAGCAAGGGGTAGTGGTGAGTTTTTCACAAACCCAATTTATCAAGGATGTCAATGGGAATGAAAAGAAGTCTTAAAACGTTTGTTTTCGATTATCAGTATTTTCGGTCTCCTTGTAGAGTATAACATGATAAAAGAATTCAGTAAAATTTATTCAGGAAAGCTCTTCCTTCTAGTTAGGGTTTGCACATTTTGGGTGTTTACCTGTCTTTGTTTATGTGTTGCTTATCATTGATTCTATTGTTTCTTTGTATCTACTGTGAATGCCCACAAGAAAATGAATCTCCGAATCGTATATGGTGGCATACTGCACATGTGCTTTGATAATAACTTTACTTTAAACTTTAATAAATTTACTTTAAACTTTGAGCATTATTGAACATGGAGCTAGCCTAATTAGGAATGACTCAGAAGTTTTCAAGTGTCAAGTTTTAATTAGGGTTAGAGAATTTTAATACTAGTGCTGATCATCAGAATATCATAGACACATTGCTAAGGTCCAAACCTAATTTCTGGTGTGTGTGAGAACATACACCAGCCCTCATTGAGGGGTCATTGGTGGAGAGGATGAGCAACATTATGTTGCTGGGTGTCAACATTTCAGAGGATCTATCCTGGGCACAACACACCAGTGCAATCGTGAAGCGGGTATGCCAGCAGCTCTACTTTGTAATAGGTTTGAGGAGATTTGCTATATCACTAAGGACTCTTTACAAATTTCTACAGATGTACAGTGGAGAGCATTTTGATTGTTTGCATCACAGCTTGGTATGGCGTCTCCAGAGGGGCTGCAGAGGGTTGTAGAACTCAGCCAGCTCCATCATGGGCATAACCCTTCCTACCTTCGAGTATCTTGAAGAGCTGGTGGGTCAAGAAGGCATCATCCATCATTAAGGATCCTCACTATCTAGGACATGTCCTCTTCTCATTACTACCATCAAGGAGGAGGTACAGGTACAAACAAGAGAAAATCTGCAGATGCTGGAAATCCAAACAACACACACAAAATGCTGGAGGAACTCAACAGGCCAGGCAGTGTCTATGGAAAAGAGTACAGTTGATGTTTCGGGCCGAGACCCTTCATCAAGACTAATGAAGGGCTTAGGCCTGAAACATCGGTTGTACTCTTTTCCATAGATGCTGCCTGGCTGACCTGCTGAGTTAGTCCAGCATTTTGTGTGAGGAGGTACAGGTACCCTGAAAACCCACACTCAACAATGACTTAAGAATAACTTCTTCCCCTCTGTCATCAGATTTTTAAACAATCCATGAACTCATGAACACCAGCTCATTATTTCTTTTCTTATGCATTGTTTATTTTGCAACTTCAAGTCATTTTATGTCTTTGCACTGTACTGCTGATGCTAAACAACAAATTTCATAACAGATTAGACAGTGATGGTAAATCTGATTCTGGTGTACTGTTGAGTAAAGCTCTGTACCAAGTGACTGATGCAAACATTTCCCCTCTTTCATTTATCATGGAAACAGATGTCACTTAGTCCTTTACTGAGAAGACAAAAAACATTGTACTGCCAATTCTGCATCCATAATCATACCGCCAGTGCTTAAATATTCCCTCAGCACTGGTTCCAGTCATTGAGGAATTTGGTGGGTGAATAGTCCAGACAAAAAGACCATGAACTTCACTTCAGCTTTGAACTATTCAAAGACTCAAGTCTTGGATCATCTGAAATCACAACCAACCAAGAACCAAACAAAATACATAGATCTAATATCCACATGGACATAACTTTGGAATCTAATCCTGTTTCATAGGAAGATTGGCTTACAAACAAGCTCAACTTCAAAGCATTCTGAATATCAGTATTAAATATATAAGAGTTGAGAACAATAAAGAGAAATGACAGATGCATAAAAATATAAATTATTGTATATTTCAAGTGACTCAAAAATGGAAAAGTATATTAATGTAAATGAAATTAGATGGATCATCTTTTTTGATCACAGACAAGATAAGACTCTTGAGAATTCTTGCAATTAAGTCAAAAGCCATAGAGTGTATGTAGCAAAATGTAGGATGAAGCAATATTATTTTTGAAGTAATAATTAATTGTTAGAAGTTAATTGGAGCATTTAACAAATCAAACTTTAGTTGAATTTACTGTCATTGTGACAGGTTATCTCCTACAGGTGCATGTTTCTGGTATAAAGCACTAGAATAATAAATATTTTTAATGTTTACATTTTATATATACTGAAATTACATTTTGTGTTGGAGACACAAGAGCGACCTCAGATGCTGGAATCCGGAGCAAAAAGTTATCCAAGTAAAGTTCCATTTTGTCACTCAGATTGCAGAGTGCTTGGATTACGAAATGTATGCTCTAGCCAATTTTAGGATGAAGTGCTATTAAGGGTCTAAGAACCTTTTGTGTAATGAAATGAAACTGTGACCTGAAGCAAGAAGGGGAATGAGCACTTAATGACTGCCGACTTTCAAAATGGGTTAATGGGATGGTCATGCAAACGTACAAACTCCTTACAGACAGCGGCGGGAAATGAACCTGGGTCGCTGGCACTGTCGTGGCATTTTGCTAACTCCTGTGCTACTGCGCCACACCTTCTTACTGTTGCTTTGTCACCATGAATGTCAATGGTTGTGGAGGGAACAGTACTATATTTTTGGATGATGGAGTTCCACTTTTGTAAATAAACTTTAGTTGTCCTCAGAGAGCCCAAGTATATTGGCTCCACGGTTGGTTGGTGAATCGCCACTAGGAAAGTCGATAGGAATGTGAGAAATAGAAAATGAAATTAGTGAATGTTTGATGGTCGGCACAGACATGATGGGACAAAAAGCCATGCATTTCTATGGCTCTCTAACTCTGTACGTTTGCTAAAGCTCTCCAGCAATGCTCCAAAGGTGATTAAATTCATCCTGTGTTTGACTGATGTGGGAATTTGGTTTGGTTAACAATGGTAAATTAATCTGGAAAATACATGGCTGAGTTTCCAGAAATGGCCTGGGAAAGGGCACGTTGTGCTTAAATTAAAGTCAATTTTAAATAACATATTGCTGGGAAAAAAAAACAAAACACTGTGACTGAATTGTTAGGACAAAATTCTCCCCCTGCATAAGTAGCTGGGTGAATGTGAAGTAATTGCAGCATCTACTTAACAAAGTAGTGCCTGGAATGTCAAAGACCCATTTGCCATTCTCACAAGTGTTAACACATGATGGGAAATCCTGTAATCACAACTTTTTCAGGATGCATGAGTATCTGAAAAGGTTCTGAAAAAGTAGTGGGGAACTCATCACCCAAAGCTCATGACCAATAGTTTGATGTGATTCTAGACTCAAAAACTACAGAAAATTAAATAGCTGCTTTGCACTTTGGAGAAAGTGATTTAAACCCTGAAAGAGTTGAAGATGATATATGGGACGCAGATTATGTTGAAATCAGTTGTAAAAATAAAAGTCTTTCTAATAAAGCATTGATATTTATTTTTCAATTCATTTCTCAAGAATGTAGAATTAATCTGTCAATATTTTTTCAAAGGATTAAAAACTTTAGACTAATGCGGATGTTTCACTGTTTTTCATGAAGACACTTTCACTGACAAATATTCAAACATGTAGGGAGAGCATTTGTCATTGCCTGAACAAACAGATGAAGTAAGCGTCTGCCTAATAGTGAGATGCCCTGGAGAAATACAACTTCTAAGTATCTTTGGAATTCTATCGCAATTCATTCACTAGGCTTTTCTTGCTTGTTATCTACCTTACTTTAACTTTAAACTTAACACATACAGCTAGTTCACATACAAAAGAAAGGCATCCTGGCTTGAACAATAGAATCAGAATCAAGTTTATCAAGTCCTGACTAAGGGTCTTGGCCTGAAACGTCGACTGAACCTCTTCCTAGAGATGTTGCCTGGCCTGCTGCGTTCACCAGCAACTTTGATGTGTGTTGCTTGAATTTCCAGCATCTGCAGAATTCCTCGTGTTCAAGTTTATTATTATTGACATAGGATGTGAAATTTGTTGTTTTGTGGCAGCAGTACAGTGAAAAGACAAAAAATTACTATATATTACACAATAAATAAATATTATAAAAAGTGATAATGAAATACTATTCCTGGGCCATTCAGAAATCTGATAGTGGAGAGGAAGAAGCTGCTCTTAAATCATTGAGTGTGGGTCTTCAGGCTCCTGCACCTCCTCCTCGATGGTAGTAACAAGAGAGCATTTCCCAGATGGTGAGGACCCGTAATGATGGATGCCAGCATTTTGACGGACCATCTCTTGAAGATGTCCTTGATGACGTGCAGGGTTGTGCCGATGATGGGTCTGGTTGAGTCTACGATCTTCTGCAGCCTCTTCAGATCCCATGCATTGGAGGCTGCATACCAGGCTGTGATGCAACCAGTCAGAGTACTCTCCACCTTACATCTATAAAATATAATATCACCTTTATTAATTATTAAAAGTCAAACAGATGAAGTTAAATTTTACTGGTTAGATATGCCATATTTAAATATATTTACTGATTAAGTAATATGGTTAAATTACAGGAGAGGTACAGGAGGTACAGGAGACTGAAGATATGCACTTAATATATTAGGAACAGCATTCTCCCCTTCACCATCAGATTTCTGAATGGTCTGTGAGCCCATAAACACCATCTCGTTATTTGTCTTTTGCACATTTAACTACTTTTGGAACTTACAGCAATTTTTTATGTATTGCACTGTATGGCTGCCACAAAACAAATTTCTTTACATACGTCAGTGGTAATAAGCTTGATTCTGATTCTGATTCTGATCTAGGAGAGAGACAGTAATCATAATCAGAATCAGGTTTAATATCACTGACATATGTCATGAAATGTGTTGTTTACAGCAGCAGTACAGTAGCAGTAACTATAGTACAGTTGCTCATTTTCCCAACACTGGGACAGATTCCCATAATATTAGCCCCCTCTTTTCCACAGCATTGCTTCACTCATGCCTTTTCTTGCTTTGAATATTAAGGTTGTAGCTTTTAATTTAGCCCCCAACAACTGGAGTTCTCCAACAGGAGATCTTAACTCATCTCTTTTGCACTTTGCTGGTGCCACCATTTCTCCGCATCCCTCCCCCCACCTCACACACACACTCTCTTTCCAATGTACATACTTTCTCAGCTACTGCCTCTGTATTACTTGCAAATGGCTGATAATGAATTAAAATATATATCTTCAGATTTGAAGCACTTGTAAAATATAGTTTTCATCCTGCGTGAATAATGCACAGGAGAAGTGAAATTCTGGTTTCCTTTTTTTTTGAAGATTCAATTTTTTATTCCTCCACATGTGTACACCTGTTCATTAATGCAAATATCTACTCAGCCAATCATGTGGCAGCTACTCAATGCATAAATGCATGCAGACATGGTCAAGAGGTTCAGTTGTTGTTCAGACCAAACATCAGAATGTGAAAGAAGTGTGATCTAAGTGACTTTGACCGTGGAATGACTGTTTGTTCCAGACAGGGTGGTTTGAGTATCTCAGAAACTGCTGATCTCCTGGGCTTTTCATGTACAACAGTCTCTAGATTTTACAGAGAATAGAGCAAAAAACAAAAAAAAAAATCCAGTGAGTGGTAGTTCTGTGGGCGAGAACACCTTGTTAATGAGAGAGGTCAGAGGAGAATGGCCAAATTGGTTCAAGCTGACAAAGGTTCAAAGTTCATTTATTATCAAAGCATGTATCCATATACAACTCTGAAATTTTTCTTCTCCAGATAGTGATGAAACAAAGAAGGAACATCAAAGTAATTTGGAGAGAAACATCAATCCCAGCCCCATCCCCATACAAAAAAGAACTGCACCCTCGAGAAACAACTCCTCCCTGGCGTAAGAGAATCTTACAGAACACAACAGAACATCAACCCCCAAGCAACTTCCCCTTGCACAACAAAATGGAAAAGGAAGAGGCGATAAAAAACACAGGCTATAAAAACTATAAGCCTGAAAAAGTCCATAGTCCATAAGCACAAAAGTCCAATCCATAAATGGAGAACCACAATACCATCCTCCGATATCACTGACATTCATCGAAAGACAGGGACACCACATGAGGCAGTGAGGCCTACCCGCCTGCCGCAGCAAGTCACAGAGTGACGGGCCACTTACAGACTCTGTCTCGGTGCGAAACTCTCACTCAACTTCTGCATTTGCCTTGAAGTCTCAATCTTCCTTGATGCTTTGATTTCTGAGTAATAGATGCTTTAATCAGTGAAATGTTGAATGTTAGCTCACACTCCGTCTCGAAGTTTCTTCACATCGAGGCTGTCCGAGTACAAGCTCGCTTCCCGGAATCTTCCCGGAGACAGCAAAGCATTGGATCACTTAATCGATCTCCAAACTGTAAATTGCAGGCTTGAACAATCCCAGAAACACATTTAAGGTGAAACACAGACGTAAAAGAATTAAAAAAGGCATTTTTGCGGGCTATCTGGAAGATATTGACCGAGGGAGCGCTGCACGTTAGCTCCAACTTGCCAGGAAGGTGACAGTAACTCAAATAACCACACATTACAACAGTGGTGTAAAGAAGAGCATCTCTGTACATTCATTTTGTCGAACCTTGAAGTGGATAGGCTACAGCAGCAGAAGACCATGAATGTACATTTAGTGGTCACTTTATTAGGTACAGGAGGTAAAGTAGTCACTGAGTGTATATGCCAATATAGCAAGATAGACATCAAATAAGCATTGCAGAACAATTGGCATAACTGATGCATAGCAAGCATGCTCTTTGTACTACATTTGTGGCATGTATTTCTATTTCAGTTAGCACAGTGCTATTAGAGCTCAGGTGCTTGGAGTTCAATTCCGTCGTCATTCTGTAAGGAGTCTCTGTACGTGCTTCTCATGGAATGTATGGGTTTTGTCCACATCCTCTGGTTTCCTCACACAGTCCAAATGTGTACGGGTTATTTTAATTGGTCATTGTAAATTGTCCCATGATTAGGTTAGGGTTAATCGGGTTTGTCGGGGACGCTGGGCTGGTGTGGCTTGAAGGGCAGAAGGGCCTACTCTGCACTAAATAAAACAAAATAAAATATCCATGAATGGTGGATAAATATAGCAATCGTGATTGGCAATCTATTCTGTGCACCATTGATGCATAAAAGAACAAGTGGTTCAATTTTTATACTTTTGTTTTTCTCAGCATTTAATTTTGCCAAATGTCTTTACAGTACTTGAATCGGAAAAATAAAAAGAGTGCACTGAAGTTTGCATAAAATGTCAATTGCACTTATTCTCTATATTACTGCTTGTGATCAGAGAGACTGAATGCAATTCATTCATTGCTACCGAGCAAATATTGTTTATACCTCCCTTGGTTATTATTTTCATCCTTGTGAAGCTCCTCATGTCAAGCATTTTATACAGCATGTTCTGCCTAAAGTCAGTGATTAGTTGTCTTCTGCAAGGATCTGTTCTGGCACCACTGCTCCCTGTGATATTTATAAATGACTTGGATGAAGAAGTAGAAGAATGGGTTGGTAAATTAGCAGATAACCCAATGATTGGTGTTGCTGTGGATAGTGTAAAGGTTTGTCGTAGGTTAGGAGATGATATAGACAGGGCGCAGAGCTGGGCAGAGAAGTGGCAGATGGTGTTCAATCTGAAAAGTGCAAATTGATACACTTTGGAAGATTGAAGTTTAAGGTGGAGTACAAGGTCAATGGCAAGATTCTTAGCAGTGTGGAGGAACAGAGGGATCTTGGTGACTAAGTCCTAGATCCCTCAAAGTTGTTGCGTAACTTGATAAGATGGTTAGAAAGAAATACAGGATGTTGGCCTTCATTAGTCAGAGGATTGAGTTCAATAGCTGCATGGTAATGTTGTAGCTCTATAAAACTTGGAGAATTGTGTTGAGTTCTGGTCACCTCATTATAGGAAGGATGTGGATAATTTTGTGTGGGTTCAAAGGATATTTACCAGAATGCTGCCTGAAACCATGAGCATGTCTTATGAGGAAGGGGCTTCTCTCTTTCAAGCAAAGGAGAATGACTTGATAGAGGTGTATATGGTTATGAGGTATCAAAAGAGAGGACAGCCAACACCTTTTTCCCAGGGTGGTAATGGCCAATACCAGAGGATGTCCATTGAGGTGAGTGAAGGAAAGCCTAGGGGAGTTGTCAGAAGTAGATTTTTACACGGAGAGTCATAGGTGCCTGGAACACTCTGCTAAGGTTGGTGCTAGAGTCTGATACAATGGATGCAATTGAAATAGTCTTAGATAGACACATGAATTTTAGAAACATAGAGGGTTGTAGGCTGGGTATGAAGGGAGTGTTAGATTGATCGTAGAGGTGGGCACACAATGTGGGTTGTAAGATCTATACTGTTGTCACAACCATGGATTCGGCGGAGCAGTAGATACGGCAATTGTGCTCGTGAATATGCATATGTTGGCTAATTATTATTTCATTGTGATAGTATTTAACTCCATTTGTTCCATCATAGTGCTTGTCGAGACTTGGTCACAGCAACACTTCACTGCCTGCATTCCACCTTCCCTGAGAAATTCAACTGCTGAGCCAACTGAATCTGAAGACTAACGGTATTCGCTTAATTCTTAGTTGTTCTTTTCAGCCACAGTGTAGGCTTCGTTTTCCATTTGGGAGCTTTAGCTAATGGCCCTGTTTGGCCTAGTGTTTATTGTTTTCTTTTCCTTGAACACTGTTCGCATTAAAGTCTGTGAACCATTGACCTGCTTCAGTGTCTCTCACTCCGCACTTGGGCCATATCCGAACCTGGTAACAACTGTTCTATGTTCTTAATATCAGATGGAGTTGAGTACTCATGTAAAATATGTGGAAATGTATTTCTCTAACTAAAAGTTGGACTGCAAAATTCTTTGTTGTTTACATCGATAGCTCAATTAACATTACATTTGGCTTAATGGCTTTGGCTATGATTGCTTTTGTTACGGTGCAGATGTTTTTAATGTTTAAAATATTACTGATCTGTGAAATATGATGAAATGTAGCTGGGAAAGCAAATTGGACTTTCTTTAATTTTTCAGTAGCAGGGTGGCACTTCCTGTTGTACAGCAGTCCCCCACCCCACCCAGTACTGAACTAAGTACTGATTCGATTGTGTTTCTTTATATCTACTATGAATGCCCACAAGAAAATGAAGTTTAAGCTAATATATGGTAACATATGCGCACTTTGATTATAAATTTACTTTGAACTTGATCTTCGAAACATCATTTGAGGTTTTAAGCTCAAATTTCTGGACTGTAACTTGCAAATTAAGTAAATAGGTTACACTGTTGCAATATTAATGTTGGATTGAACAGCAAAATATGTTATATCTTTAATTTTGCATGTTATAACTTGCGTAAATGTTTGAAATGTAATCTGTCAAAAAGAAGAACAAACTGTGGAGTGTGTGGAGCTATTATTTTTATGTATTTTATTTGACAGAAATAATTTGCTGATCTCTTGCCTTCACAGTTGTCAGTGCTGGGGATTAACTTGTTAAAATTTTTGAATATGTTCATACATCAAGCACACCCATGTCTCATACAGCAAGGTCACATCCTATAGCATATTAATCTAGATTTTCCCAGGTGGCTTGGTACAAACAAATTTATGTGCTGGTAAAACTTACTGAAATTGTTGCAAAATTTCATTGTTTGATTGCCGATATTATTGGGAAAAAAAAGAAACCTAGAACATCAAATTAAACTTTCTGGTGCTATTTATATAGATACAAGGGAAACACACAGGGACTGGAAAAGCTGGATTCTGATTTTCATACCATTCCTGTAGTAGCTCTGTGCATTCCCTAAGCTTCGTTCAACAAGTCTTGACCCCATACAAGGGGCGTATTCAAGGGCTTTCTGACAATACACTCCTTTGCAGCATATATATCAAAGTACTTGACTATATTGGGAAAAAGCTTGGGCAATCAGCAGAACTAGTTAAAAGACAATTTACTAAGACTAGTATTGACATTCAGAGATAGTGAAGGATGCTCGATAACTGTGGCAAGTGAAACCAAGCAACACAAGGCTTTTCTCCCAGATGAGCTCAATGCCTTTTATGCTCGCTTCGACCATCAAAACATGGAGGCAACTTCATGGACTCCCACAGCTCCCGATGACCCCATGTTTTCAGTCTCTGAGGCTGACGTGAATGAATCCTTCAGGAGGGTGAACCCACAGAAAGCATCCAGCCCAGATGAGGTACCTGGCCAAGTACTAAAAACCCGTGCTGATCAACTGGCTCGAGTGTTCACCGATATCTTTAACCTCTCACTTCAGCAGTCTGAGGTAACCGTGGAAGGGCTGTGGGCAATTGTGGGAACTTATTCTGGTAAATTTATTTTTTGAGATGACTTTAATGCGCATGGTAGTCTGTTGGGCAGTAAGACTAGAGATGCTAGTAGGATCGCAGTCGAGAAGCTTCTGGAAGAAAATGATGCAGTTTGTTACATGATGGAAGAGAGATGAGGATGAATATTGCCAAAGTTGGGGTTTCTTGTCTGAACTTGATTCTACCTGCTTTACGCAGGCTTCATTTATACCGGTGCCTAAGCAGAACGTGGAAACCTGTCTCAATGACTACCATCCAATAGAACCTACATCCATAGTGATAAAATGTTTTGAGAAGTTGGTGAAGAAACATATCAATTCCTGCTTGAGAAGCAACTTGAAACCTCTCCAATTTTCCCAACAGCACAACACATTCACAGTATTTGCCTCTTCTTGGCTCTTCACTCAACCCTAGAACATCCAGACAGCAAAGATACATACATCAGGATGCCCTTTATTGACTACAGCTCAGCATTCAATGCCATCATCCATTCAAAACTAATCATTAAGCTTCAAGACCTTGGCCTCAATGTCTCCTTGTGCAATTGGATCCTCGATTTCCTCACTTGCAGACCCCAGTCAGTTTGGATTGGCAGCAACATCTCCTCCACAATCTCCCATCAGCATGGGTGCACCACAAGGCTGTGGCTTAGCCCCCTGCTCTACTCACTTCATACTTATGACTGCGAGGCTAAGCACAGTTCCAATGCCATATTTAAGTTTGCTGATGACACTATTGTCATTAGTTAAATCAAAAGTGGTGATGAATCAGCTTATAGGAGGAATATTGAAAATCTGGTTGAGTCGTACCACAACAACAATCTCTTACTCAATGTCAACAAGACAAAAGGAGCTGATGACTGACTTCAGGAGGAGGAAACTGGAGATCCATGTGCCAGTCCTCATCGGGGGATCAGAGGTGGAGATGAACAGCAACTTTAAAATCCTCAGTGGTATCACCTCAGAGGATCTGTCCTGGGCCCAGTATGTAACTGCAGTTATGGAGAAAGTATGCCAGTGCTTCTACTTTCTTAGATGTTTGTAAAGATTCAGGTTGACATCTAAAACTTTGACACACTTCAATGGATATGTGGTAGAGAGAATACTGATAGGCTGCATCACAGCCTGGTATGGAAACACCAATGCGCTTGAATGGAAAATCCTACAAAAAGTAATGGATAAGGCCCAGTCCATCACGGGTAAAGCCCTCCCCACCATTGAGCACATCTACATGGAGCGTTGTTGCAGAAAAGCAGTATCCATCATCAAGAACCCCTACCACCCAGGACACGTTCTCTTTTCACTGCTGCCATCAGGAAGAAGGAACAGGATCCTTAGGGCTCAGACCACCAGGTTCAGGAACAGTTATTACCCCTCAATCATCTGGCTCTTGAACCAGTGGGGATGACTTCATTCAACTTTACTCGCTTGATCACTGAACTGTTCCCACAACCTATAGACTCACTTTCAAGGACTCTTCCTCTCATGTTCTCAATATTTATTGACTATTTATTATTATTATTCCCTTTTTTATATTTTGTACTTGCACAGTTTGTCAGTTTGTCGTCTTTAGCACATTGTTATTTGCCTGTCCTGTTGGATGTGGTCTTTCTTTGATTCCATCGTGTTTCTTGGATTTACTGAGTATGCCCACAAGGAAACAAATCTAAGGTTGTATATGGTGACATATAGATACTTTGATAATAAAATTGCTTTGAACTTTGCATGAGATAGAGGATACCAAATCGATGGTTCACTAATTGACTTCAAACAGAAGTTCACTTAGGGAGCGATATAAACAAAATCAATTTTTACAATAGTTCGAAGTCAAAATCTATGCCAATCAGTCCCCTGACCCCAACACCATCAGCTCAGGTTTAATCAGCATGTTGACATTCTTTACTGTGCCAGGATACTTACATCTTTTTGGCTTGTAAGAAGTTTGAAATTGAGTTTATTGTCATAAGGACATGTATGTATGTACAGCTGTGATGAAAAACTTGCAGCAGCACCACAGGTAGATAGCATTAGACACACAACATTTACTTGCATTCTGGAAGCTCTGTATACTCATGACAAACTTGGAGCAGAGCTGATTTTGGGAATTGACCTCCTGACTTCAGTTACTCTTCTCAGCAACTTTCCCGGAAACTTCAAAGTTTCCAAGTTTCAACGTATACTTAATCTTAGAGTATGTATACAGTATACAACCTGAAATTCAGCCTCTTCACAAACGTCCATGAAACAAACAAACAAATCCCCATAGAATGATAGAAACATCAGAGCCCCAAAGACCACCCCCCCTCATTTTGCACAAGCAGCAGTAAAAGCATCAACCCCCACCTCCACATCCACCTGCACCAGCAGAAACACCAATCCCTCCCCCACAGCCCCCACCAGCAAGCAGCAGCAGCAGCAGCAGCATCAGAGTCCATTGATCCTGAGTCTATAAAACTGCAGTTCACAAAACAGCACTTCAGTATCGCAGACAGGCTCTCTCTCTCCATCGAAGGAGATGGAGCTTGCTACCGCAACAAGAGTGAAGACCAGCAACTTGCTGTTCCGATGTTACAATCTTCCATGTCGCTTCTCCAAGCCCCCCGTCATGAGGTCCAGGTCCAACAGGCTCTCTCTCTCCATCAAAAGACAGAAAGAGAGGGAAGGGGATTGCTCAAGTACAGAGGCCTTCCTCCGACTGCAGCTGGCGATTAGCAAGCACACCGCCTGCCGTCTTGGTGTTCCAGTCTTCGTGTTTTTGTCCCTCACGACGCTTCAGTCGGTGAAATCAGTGAGGGACCGGGCTGCCACTCCTGACCTCCCAGCCCCAATGGCACATGTCTTCTTGGAGACTGCGAAGTGCTAGACCGCACAGTCGGTCCGAAAACCCACCGCTTGCAAAGAACAGTAGCTTGAACTGTAGATTACGGTCTCTGACAGAACCACAACCACCTTGAAAAGAAAGACATAAGAGAAATAAGTGGTTTCATGGACAAACTGGAAGAAGTCACCTAGGTCTGCAGAATCCGTTGGCGCCATCGTTCCTTGCTCCTTCCACTAACTTGAACCAGACTTTGGGAGACTCCATCAGCTTAATAGTTCTATCTCCCAATGGCAGTGCCTATGTTACCGAAGGAATAGCGTAAAATCTGGCAAGGTTACCACTGTGTTCTGCCATGACTGCAGAAACACAGTACCTGTTTCCTAATATCTTCCAAATGAGTTCATTGAAGTTGACACTCATTCATTCCAAGTTCTCAGAGAACATGTGAGCAAAAGAAGATAACATTTTATGAAAGGTCACTGACCTGAAAAGTAACTCTGTTCCTTCTACTGACCCTGACCTGCTACCATTTCCAGAATATTCTATTACAATTTTTTTCTCTGGAGAACATGGCCCAGTTATAGAGGATATTTGCACAATTTTCTGAGAAGTGATTTATATTTAGAAATTGAGACAACACCCTAAGAATGATATATTTATTCACCTGATGTTCAAAGGTTTACGTCAAGATTGGTTTTGGATAGGGCACAGTACTACTTGGAAAATATATTGTTCTTGCTTCATCTCTAGCATTTGAGCAAGACACTGGTGAATTTTTGACTTCTGTACTCCACCTTTTTAATCAGGTTCTATCATCTACAACCGTTTGTTGTCTCCAACTATCTCCTCCCTGCCTCTGTTGCTATTTCCACTCTACCCTCATCTGTCTGCCTCTCACACCTCTTCACCTGGGCCTACCTATCACCAGCCAGCTCTTGCTCCACCCCTTTGCCTCACCTTTTAATACTGGACATCTCCCATCCATCTTTCAGTTTTCACCTGAAAGATTGACAATCTATTTCCCCACAAACGATGCTGCCTAATCCGTTGAGTTCCTCTAGCAGTTGTTGTTTGCTCCAGATTCCAGAGTCTGGTAACTCTGAATTTATGACTACCTGACTTTCAGGTGAACATGGCCTGCATTGGACCTGAATGAAATTTGCTTCAATGAACTGGTATCTCTGTTTGGTGGAAGGATACTTGTAAGCTATTGTGGACCTTAATCTTAGAACCTCGCACACCTTCAATTAGTCATCAACAGCACCAGTTAGAAGAGATGCTGTTGGTACCTAATCTTAATGGAGCAATCCTTTTGTCACCCAGTTGCAAAGAAAAACATGAATAAAGCATTTCCACTTCCTTCCGATATTATCACCAGGGCAATCCAAGGATATGCGTTATGGCAAAGAGATAATTACCCAATTTACTGCATGTCATGCCCAAAAACAATGGTAAGTATAATTGAAAGTTGGACTTACTGATCATTTGGGATAGTCAAAGTTCAGAGGTTGACGAGTTTGCCGGTCGAGACCCAGTGTCTGCGAGTCCGGTTCAGGGACTGGAGTTCGGAGACAAAATTTCTGCTAGTCTGTGAGCCTAGGGTCAAGGACTGGAAGCCCAGAGTGTCTGTGTGTGAGGGGGTGGGTGGGAGAGAGGCTTGTTTTGCTGTTCTTTCCTTGTTTTGTTCTATTATCATCATTGTTGCTGCTTGTGTTGTTCTGCTGAACATTGTGGGCACATTACAGTATGTGAATGTGGAGGTCTGCCTGAAAAGTCCTAGGAGTAGCAACTATGTAAGGTGACCTACAAATCTGTGTTTACAGGTGAATGATACACAGATTGTACGTCTTTCTGTCTTAATGGCAGATACCATGACACACTGCCAGGTTTCAGTCACACAGAATTTAAGAATTTGAAGGATCTACCCAGAGCAAATCAAGCTCACATGCACCACTTGCGCTGGTACTTTGTTCACATTCTCATGGCCCTCTGAGCGAAGAAGTTTCCCCTCATGTTCCCCTTAAACATTTCATTTTTCCCTCTTAACCCATGACCTCTAGTTGTAGCCCCAACCACCCTCAGTGGAAAAAGCCTGCTTGCATTTACCCCATTTATGTCCCTCATCATTTTGTGTACCTCTATCAAATCTCCCGTCAGTCTTCTACATTCTAAGGAATAAAATCTGAACCTGTTCAATCTTTCCCTATAACTCAGGTCCTCCAGTCCTGGCAACATCCTTGTAATTTTTTTTCTGTACTCTTTCAACCTTATTTACATCGTTTCTGCAGGTAGGTGACTAAAACTGCAAACAATACTCCAAATCAGGCCTCACTAACATATTATACAACTTCAACATAACATGTCATCTTCTGTACTCAATACTTTGACTTACGAAGGCCAACGTGCCAAAAGCTTTCTTTATGACCCTATCTACCTGTGCCACCACCTTCAATGAATTATGGGCCTGTATTCCCCAATTCCTTTGTTCTACCACACTCCTCAGTGCCCCACCACTCATTATGTAAGCCCTACCCTGGTTAGTCTTACGAGGTGCAACACCTCACACTTGCCTGCATTAAGTTCCATCTGCCATTTCTTAGCTCATTTTTCCATGTGGTCCACATCCCACTGTAAGCTCTGATAGTCTTCCTTGCTGTCCACTACACACCCTGCCATGAGTTCTGCAGGTCTGTACATCTGTATTTGTTCATTGCTGCTATATCTGGAGATGTTAAACCCTTATGCTTTCAGTTTAATCTTGTCAAGTTTATTTTGACTGGCACAGGTTTTCTGCATACTGTGATTAAATAATCACACCCCTTTTGAGCTTATCGCGGGTCCTTGTGTTTTGAGAATGACTTGTCTCGCTGTGTCACTCAGTCAAGCCACCGATGTGTTTTCAAAATTCCTATGAATAAACTTTTATTTCTGTCTCAACATGGGAATCAGTTATTTCTTCACACCTTGGTTCAGATGCCTGTCAGCGCACACCGTGACAGTAAGATCCCGCGCCATAAATGGACCCAGCAGAGGTTCAACAATAGCTTGGACATCAGTCAGCTGGAGACAAGGGTGCCTTCTATTCTTAATGTTTGTCCCAAGGCGACATTCCAAGTTTCCCAAGGCTGCCTCCCAAGTTTCTCGAGTCCACGTTCCAAACATCTGTGGTCTACAGTCAAGGTCATCAGGGTTTCCTGAGTCTTCCATGGTTGTCCAGGTTTCTGAGGACTCTTCCAGGCTTCTGGGGACTATTCCATGTTTCTGAGTTTGATTCCATGTTGTTAAGTTAAATGCAATTTTTCAAAGAAATATATGCAATCCTTCTGAGTTATATACCATGTTTCTGAGTTTACCAGTCCTGTCTCAAGAGCATCACATCTGTATCCAGTTTACCAGCCCTACCTGGAGAGCATCAGGTCCATGTCAATTTTACCAGGCCTATCTTAATTTCCCCAGGGCTCTCTGAGCCATCAGCTGCGAGCCTTAGGGAGGGAGGTATTGGCAAGTGTCTTGCAGGTCTGTGCATCTGTATTTGTTAATTGTTGTCTTATCTGGAGTCGTTAAGCCCTTGTGCTTTCAGTTTAATCTTGTTAAGTTTCTTTTGATTGACATTGATTTTCTGTATACTGTGATTATTTATAACAGACTCGGCATTAGCGCTTATTGTGGAGCTCCTGTGTTTCGATAATGATTTATCTTGCAGAGTCACTCAGTCAAGCTACCGATGTTCAGTTGGAAATGCTGTGAATGAAGTCTTGTTTCTGCCTCAACATAGGAGCCTGTCATTCCTCCGCATCTGGGTTCAGTCAATTGTCAGCACACTCCGTGACACCCACAATCTTGGTGTCATCCACAAATTTGCTGATCCAGTTAACCACATTATCATCCAGATCGTTGATATAGATGACAAACAACAATGGACCTAGCACTGATCCCTGTGGCACACCATTAGTCTCAGACCTCCAGTCAGAGAGGCAACCATCTTCTACCACTCCCTGGCTTCTCCCACAAAGCTAATGTCTAATCCAATTTACTACCTCATCCTGAATGCCAAGTGACTGAAACCTCCTGACCAGCCTCCCATGCTAGACCTTGTCAAATTCCATGTAGACAACATCCACTCACAACACGGTGGAGGAACTCAGCAGGTCGGGCAGCATCCGTAGAAACGAACAGTCAACATTTCAGGTTGAGACCCACACTGGAGGAACTCCAGCGTGTTGTGCATGTTGCTTTGACCCCAGCATCTGCAGAGAATTTTGTGTTTAAGACAACATCCACTGCTTTGCCCTTATCAACTTTCCTGGTGACTGCCTCAAAAAACTTTATAAGATTGGTTAGACACAACCTTCCATGCATGAAGCCATGTTGACTATCCATAATCAGTCCATGTCTACATTAATACTCATATATCCAGTCCCTTATAATACCTTCCAATAACTTTACCACTACTGATGTCAGGCTCACCGGCCTATAATTTCTTGATTTATGCTTAGGGCCTTTTTTAAACAGAAGAACAACATTAATTAACCTCCAATCCTCTGGTACCTCCCCTGAAGCTAAGGGGCCCAAATCTACTCACAGTACTCCAAGTGAGGCCTCACCAGTGCTTTTATAAAGTTCCTGACAACTGGAACTTCCACCATACTGATAGTGTCTTCCACAGTGAGGACTGAGGTACATTATTCAGTTTGTCCACCATGTCTTTGCCCCCACTACAATCTCTCCAGCATCATTTTCCAGCGGTCTAATATCCACTCGCACCTCTCTTTTACACTTTATGTATCTGAAGAAACTTTTGGTATCCTCTTTAATATTATTGGCTAGCTTACTTCCGTATTCCATCTTTACCTTCTTAGTGACTTTTTTAGTTGCCTTCTGTTGGTATTTGAAAGTGTCCCAATCCTCTAACTTCCCATTAATTTTTGCTCTATTATATACCCTCTATTTGGATTTATGTTGGCTTTGACTTCTCTTGTTACCCACTGTTGTGTCATTTTGCCTTTAGAATACATTCTCCTGCCTCCTGCACTTCTTTCTAATGATTTATTTCGCTTTTTACCAACAGAGCAACACCACCCTCTCTGCCTTCCTGCCTGACCTTTCGACACAATGTATATCCTTGGATACTAAGCTCCCAGCTATATAATCTTCTTTCGGCCATGGTTCAGTGCTGCCTACAACATCATATATGCCAATCTGTAACTGTGTTACCTTATGTAACCTTATTCCATATACTGCATGCATTCAAATATAACACCTTCAATCCTGTATTCATTCTTTTCAATTTTGTCTGCCTTTTAGGTTGCAACTCATCCTGTTGGCTGCAATTTTGCCCTACCATCTGCCTCTTCTTGTCTAGAGTCTCCTTACCTCTGTTTGTAAACCAACTACCTCATCTTTAGCACTATCACTCCAGTTCCCATCCACCTGCCAAGTTAGCTTAAACCCACCTGAACATCTCTAGCCAACCTGTCCACAAAGATATTGGAACCCCTCAGGTTCAGGTGTAACCTGTCCTTTTTGTACAGGTCACACCTTCTCCAGAAGAGGTCCCTGTGATCCATAAATCTGAACCCCTGCCTCCTGCACCAGTTCCTCAGCCACTCATTCACCTGCCAAAGCATTCTATTCTTACCCTCACTGGCACATGGCACAGGCAGCAATCCAGCTGAGGACCTTTTTCTCAGCTTTCTACCTAGCTCCCTAAAATCTCTCTTCAGGACCTCCTCGCTTTGTCTGCCTATGTCACTGGTGCCAATATGTACCAAGACTTGTGGCTGTTCACTCCCGCCCTTGAGAATGCCATGGACATGATCTAAGATGTCCCCGATCTTGGTACCAAGGAGGCAACATACCATCCAGGTGTCTCTATCGCGCCCACAGAACCTCAACTCTGTTCCTCTGATGAAAGGGTTCTCCCATCAATACTGCAGTCCTCTTCACCTCTCAGTTCTTCTGAGCCACAGCACCATACTCAGTGCCAGAGACCTGGTCACTATGGCTTCCTCCTGGTAGGTCATCCCCCCCTCAATAGTATCTAAAGTTGTGTACTTATTATTGAGGGAACGGCCACAGGTGTACTCCACACTGCTTGTGCATCTACCTTCCTACTCCTGACAGTCACCCAATTACATGTCTCCTGCAACCTAGGGGTGATTACCTCCCTGTAGCTCCTGTCTATCACCTCTTCATTCTCCCGTATGAGTCCAAGGTCATCAAGCTAGAGCCCCTGTTCCTTAATGCATTAATAGATTCTCACAGGAGCTGCAGCTCAGTGCACCTGGTGCAGATGTGGTTATCCAGGAGACTAGAGGACTCCCAGACCTCCCACATCCCACACAAAGTACAAAACACTGGCCCTGGAGTCATTCTCTCTAATCTACTATGCCCTAACAGATGAGGAATGAACAAATAGGACAGAGAGAGAGAGGGTGAGAGTGAGAGTGCGCGAGTGCAAGAGTGCGAGTGAGAGAGAGAGAGAGAGGAACTTACAAGACAATATATCTCACCCAAGCCTGATCTCGCCTAAGCCTGATGAGTCAAAGCCTCTCTAAAGACTGGTACACTCTGAATGAATGGCCACTCCGCTGGCTCTTGAATTGTTCTTATTGACCCTTTCTAATGAATCCCTCTTGCAGATTGGTTGCTGCTCAAGTCAGAAAAGCTGCCATGAGACTCTTCAAGCCTTCAAAATCTTGATCGTCTCCCTGATTAAAAAGTAGCTCTTTTCACGCACGCCTGGTGTGGATTTCATCCAGTTCCACCTCCAGATCCTTAACACAGTGTGTTAGAAGCTGCAGCTGGATGCACTTTTTGCAGGTGATGTCATTAGGGACACATCCCACAAGAGGAGCATTCAACTATCATGCCTGGCATCTCTACTGTTCTAACTGTGGAACTACGAAGAAGGAAACAACACATGAACTGGATAAGATGTTTACCTGCAGCTTTTTTGCTTTCTCTCACTGAAGCCTCAAAGAACTAAAGCTTCAAATAGCCACTGCCTGCTGCAATAATGACCGCTCTGCTTGCCCCGCTTTTATTTTTACTTTTTCTAGCCAGTCAATCCTGATTGTTGATTGGCTACTGTTTAAATGCCAAATTGCCACGAATCAAGGCCCTTTGTACTCAATCGGCAAACCTCAGTGAGCTACGTCTTCTCACACTCCTGATCTCTGATTGGCTGCTATTCTGGGAGGGAATGGCTAGTTGAGGAGAGCTTGTGAAACTGGAATTAATGCAGTGCACGTAAATGTGATGTTGGTAGGTTTTTGGCACTAGAGGGAACCTGGGCATGATTATGAGGTGTTGGACAGATCTTGGACAAAGGTCGCAGCAATCTCTTCATTTTAAGGCCAATAATTACAAAAGCTACCGGCAGGATGTTGATTATTTTTCAATCTTCCTGGAAATAAACTACCTCTATTTAGCCATCATTATTTGAAGGCTAAAGTTGCCTAATGCTGTGTAATAGACCTTTCTCCCTCGGAGGTTGCTTGACACATTGAATTCCTCCAGCAGAATGGTCTGTTGCTCCATATTCCAGCATTTGCATTCTGCTGGGTGTTGGAGATAACGCCTCACAAGTTGCCACAGACAAACGAAGTGGATTGAAATCCCACATCCACCCTATTGGACTCTCTTTGTTGGATTTGAAACTTCCCTTAATGTTAATACTGATGCCATAGCAGTTAATGTTAAGAAGTAATATTAATAAACACTAATATATGTACATTTATTTGCATATTAATTAATTTAACTGAACGTTACTGACAAATACAAAAACATAGGTGTAAAGAATTAGGTGCCATGCCGCAGCAATATAGCAAATGTGGGTATCAAATGTTTTCGCACATGTTGCCAAGATGCAGGAACTGTACTGCAGACTGAGTAATAGCCACTGGAGTCAAAAGCAATTCAACGCATATGAAAAATTTTGGGATACATCTGGGATACATGATGATGAACAACAGCAAGATAAATTGAGCTTATTTTATCATTAAATGTCGAAGTACCAGAGCTTGTTAACCTTACCATGGGAACGATTTAGGATCTGCTCCTGAGACAATCAGGAAAAATGAGCTGAGCCTCAATTCACCCATCGTTCAATATTAGTCTTAGTCACAGGAGAATCTCATTCCCATAGTGTGTGGGAGTCAACTGACTGTGCACAGTCAATGGCCTCCCACGCACGGTCGGGATCAGATATTCCTTTGGGCCAGTTCTCCTGACAAAATCACTATTTAATCTGCAATTTAAGAAAAATGCTGCGTTCTGCTGAGATAAAAACAAAAAGTAAATATTAAAGAAGACAGTCTTCATGGAAAAAATAGCTTGACAATAAGCTAAATCCAATAACGGAGAAGTGGGATTCTAATATATTCAATTTGACATTGAAGGTGAAATAGTTCTAAAGAGCTGAAATTTTATTTTGTCATTCTCTGGCTCTTCATTATTCTTTAAGTCCAGAAAATGGTGCACAAACAATGATCATCAAAGTTGCTGGTGAATGCAGCAGGCCAGGCAGCATCTCTAGGAAGAGATACAGTCGACGATTCAGGCTGAGACCCTTCGTCAGGACTGGCCAGGTCCAGCATCTGCAGAATTCCTCGTGTTTGCACAAACAATGACCTTAGAAGAGTGACACACTGGCAAGTTAATGAGCAGGCGGTAAAATTCTTGAAACAAATATGCAGAGATATTAACAAGAAGTTTTTGAACAAAGTAGAAACATTGACCAGAAAGATGATTCATGGGAAGAAGCTCTGTGAAATCAAGAAGGAAAAGAAGTATAATCTATCCTTTAACTGACAGGCACAAATGTAAGTGCTGCCCTCAGGATGGCGTCGGTGGGGAAGAGATGGTCACCCAGTTCCATGCTGTGTGGAGAAAGGTGCAAGAGTCCTTGTCTCGGTTCATTCCCAACAGCTGTGTAACAGGGGACTCTCTGATCTATGGGCAGTGTCCAGGGGCACACACCGAGACAGACATCAAGTGCTGCTGGAAAATCATCAGCTCAGTAAAAGAAACTTGGCGGTCTTCAAACACAATGAATTTGTCTGTAAGTGAATGCTGCAGACTGGTACATTCTGGCTGCAGGAGTACGTGCTGAGGGAATACATGCAGCCAATGCAAGGCTCTGAGGAGAAGGAGCACAGGCTAGGCTCCTCTCGCCCACTCATTTGGAGGGACTGTGTCAGAATGGGGAAGCCCCTCGAGCATTGAAATGGTGTACCACTTCAGGAGGCAACATTCATGGCAATGAGGCTATGGTTTTAAAAAATCAGTTAACATTATTGAATGTATTGACCATGGACATTAAAAATTTTTTGCACTAATTTTTGATTTCAAATGAAGTTTTTTTTTAAATTGACTGATAACTTACAATTAAAAGGTTGATATATCTCAAAGAATTTGCTGTGGACATTTTGGCTTGAAAATTAGATGAAACCAAAAATGGCTCAATTTGTCAGGCTGAGTAAGAAATAAAATTCATATTAATAATCAACCATGGAGTGGGCGCTGGCTTTGTCCAGTCAGCTGTTTATCCTGCAGTTGATATTTTCTGTTTGTTAGCTGTGTCTCATTTGGTAACACTCTTCTCGGCTGGGAAGCTGGAAGATCGAGTTCCATTGTAATGGTTTGGGTACAAAAATCAAAGCCAAGAATTCTGCACAGCACTGAAAGATTGAAGACACTTGCCTTTCAGCTGAGATGCTAAACTGAGCCCTGCTTGCTCTTTCAAGTGAAAGTAAAAGATCTCAAGGTACTATTACAAAGTAAAAACAAGGAGCTAACCTGGGGTTCCAGTCAATATTTAGTCCTGTCTCAATGTTAATACAAGAGATTATCTGGTCATTATCACATTGCTGCTTGTGTGTATTTGGTATTCACAAGCCGACAGCTGCATTTTCCACGTAACAACAGGGATCACACTTCAAAATGATTTCATTGGCTGTGTTTTGGGATACCTGAGACCTGAAAAGAGCTATAAAATACAAATCTGTTTCACTTCATAGAAATCAATAATTTTTACAGTGGATGCAATTCCATTCTACGTGACAAAAGATATTTTCATACATCTTTCTTCAGCAGTAACAACATTGGTAAAGTTTGCAACAGGATGGGTTTTAATAGTTCAGAGTCTGAAGGTACCCTGTGCAAAATGAAGAAACAAGTAAGATGAACTCGTAATCTTTCTTTCAGGAGTAAGAAGTTCCTTCCTTATCCATATGATGATATTGATTAATAGTTTACAAGTTATGTTTTAGAAAATCTGATTTAGCTCTCATATCAACGCCTTTAAATCTAGGGTGATGGTAAAATTAGAAGAGGTAGTATTAATTCAATTCAATTATTTTAAGAATTAAAATTAGAGTAGAGAATTGTGTGAGGGCTGAAAATGTAAATCCACCTGAAGTGTGATGTCATAATTAAAGTTTGCAACCTATGTGTTTAGGGAAAGGGTAACATTAAGTTATCCCTCCAAATTTTAGGGGAAGAACTTTTTTCCATTGGAACGTAGCATCTTCTTTAGCAACAAAGGATACATACTGGACAGGCTATTTGGCCTCAATGTTATGCCAATCTTTTTGCCAATTTATACTAAGTGTCCTCCTGTGTGTTATCCATATCCCTCCATTCCCTTCACATTCATGTGTCTATCTAAAAAGCCTCCTGAACTTCGCCAAATAGCCTACTTCCACTACGTTAAATTAGATTACATTTATTTATTGAACACATGTATATTGAAGCATACAGTGAAATGCATCATTTGCGTTAACTACCAACACTATCAGAGAGTGTGCTGGGGGCAGTCCACAAGTGTCGCCACATATTCTGGTGCCAACGTAGCATGCCCACGATGTTCAGCAGGAAAACATGCAGCCAACATACAAGCAATCCCTGGTAATCAATTTATGGCACCAACAACTTCCTGTGTAAAAAAAGCTTGACCCTCATTTTGTTTTTCATCCCCTCCCCAACAAGAAATGCATGTTTGTTGGTATGGAGTCCCAAGACTTTGGAGTCAATATGGGGTGATGCATTGAGCTGGTATGGGTAGATAATAATAATAGAACACTATTGCCCAGGTTGAAATGTTGTCAATAATGACACTCTGGAGCTGAGTGCTCGTATTTATCCATTTAAATGGGAGCAAGCCAGGGGTTCCATGTTTTAGGTGTCAAACATGGAAATATTGAATTTGTGGACATGCAGGATACCAAATCTGCCAGTTTACTTTGCCATAGTGTCCAACTAGAACTTCATTTTGCTATGACTCCCCAGCACTTCAGCCTCACAGAGACAGAATGCAGGATCCATGGCCAATGGGGATTGTGGGGAAGTGGATAATAAAGAGGAAGGTTATTTCCTTATTTTAATTCAATTTAATATTTTAATCATTCAAGTGTTTTCAGTGTTTTAGATAAATTAAATTTTTAACAATCTCTTAAAGTTGCTTCGTTCTCAAATATTTTCATACTTTTTTGAATAACAAATTCATCTGGTGGCATTTATAAAACTTCTCATCTTTCCATAGACCAAGGAGCAGAATTAGGCCATTTGGTTTATTGAGACTGCTCTGCCATTTCATCGTAGCTGATTTATTACCCCTCTCAACCCCATTCTCCTGCCTTCTCCCCACGACCTTTGACATCCTTACTAATCAAGAACCTATCAACCTCCGCTTTAAACATACCCAATAATTTTCCAGGCTGAAGAGTTGGAGTCAAGACTTTGCCTGATATAAAACGTAGTTGTTGATTGAGGACAATACCATAATGAGACTCATGGGTGAATGACTGTTCAAACCTTCACTCATAATGGATGACAGAACAGTCTTGGACAGTATAAATACCAATTTTTGCAGGGGAGACTTAAGAGAGAGAACATTAACAATAATATCTAATTAGGAACTTGAATTTATACAGCATTGCTCATATCCCAAAACACTTTAGTATCCGTGAAGTACTTTGGGAGTATGCACACTGCCTGAAGCAGTAATGTGATAATGAGCACATAATCTGTTTTGGAAATGTTGATTGAGTGATAAATATTAGCCATGACTTCAGGATGACTTCTGTGTTCTTCTTCAAAATAGTCCTGTGTGACCTTTGACATCCTCTTGAGAGAGCAGACAGAGCTTTCACTCAAATGAAACAAGGCACTTCTGACAGTTCAGCATTCCTTCAGACTCCTGGAATGTCAGCCTCAAATTTTGGGCTTGAGTTTCGGGAAAATGGGACTTAAACATGGAACTTTTCCAATCAGCGATGAGAATACTATTGATGAGGGCTAGCTGACAAACACTTTTTACAGATATCTGAAGTCATGTTGTGCAATGTTTTATTTTTGGATTCGTATGCTTGCCTCCCTCGTGTTTTGGAGCTCAGTGCTTTGAACGTTCAAACTTCAATGCCTGTCTAGACTTCTTTCCAGGTATTGCCAAAGACGCCTGCTGAATTCTTTAGGATGTAGAGTCAGATAAATAACCCTCAAAGATTGAACTATGCTTTGATTTGAGATAACTAAAAAACAAAGTAGATAGGAAGAGTATTCATTTTTGGTAAGCAGTTAATTTAATATTAAGTATTGGCAAGCAGAAACAAGTACTATTTGTCCTTGATAAGCAAAAGAAATTCTTTGCTACGTAAATCTTGGGAGGGGAGGAAAAAGTGAATGGATGTCTGCTAACGTGGGTGGATTGATTAGCAAATGTTTATTGTTCTAATATCAAATCTAATGTACAAAATACTTTGTACTATATTTCATTACTTTGGGTTTCAAGCAGTCATCTGGGGAATAAGTAGCACAATGACTTTCTCATTTTTATCATTATATTTAATCTATATTTTATAAAAATCAGGAAATATGGACTGTCCTCAAACGTAACCAGTATCACATTCATAAGGAGTGACAGACAGTTTACCTTTAAACAAATATGGCCTACTTTAATGAAAGTTAACTGGCGAATTCTCATTGAAAGATTTGAATACATGTATTCTGGATGTCACAAACCGATACCCATGCTTGGACTATTCCTGTACTGACATGATCCATTTTTGCTCTTCATGTTTTTGGAAAGCATAAACCTGTGTTGGAAAAATTGCTCCTCTCTTTCCCTGCAACTTTCCCATAACTCACCAGAATTACTGTGCCTTTGCAATCCTACCCGTTTGATCATCCATGTATGTGGTAGAATCTGGGGTGAAATGATGATAACGTGGGGGAATAAAAACCATGGATTAGTGTAAGTGGGTGGTTGATGCTAGCGTGGACTCAGTGGACCTGTACTGCGACCCTTCCCCAGAATCACTGACATCTATACTGTGATATTTCATTCCTCTTCCATTCGCCACACTTTGATAGACAAATACTGAGACTGTATTCCCAACCCCCAAACCACTTCCTCCTCACTACCTGTTTTGAGATTGACTAGTCTGGAACATCATCTAACTCACAGGCATTGGGGTTGCTGATCTCCAAAATCAGAAGGGCAGGGCTTGTAATTTCCTTTGTGTGCAACAATCAATGTTCATTCAACATCACTCTCTCCCTTGGCCGCTCTTACTGAAATATGAGTCAGACACTTTTTGCAAAGGGACTTGTGTTGCCATATGCACAATTGGCTGTTTTTTTGATGGGGGGGGTGATGTTCCTGTTGCCATTTGTGCAATATTTTTCGTGTGTGGGGGTTGATAATCATGCTGCTGTTTGCGTGTTTTTCTTTGAATGGGTTCCATGGTTTTCTTTCTTTCGTGGCTCTCTGGAGAAGACAAATCTGAGTTGTATGCTGCATACAACATATTTGATAATAACTGCATCTTTGAACCTTTGAATATATTTCTGTCCCAGTCTCTGTAAACTCCCCAAAAGAGGAACCCACTGCTTACAGGAAGGACACTGTAGACACCCCAAAAGGGAGAACCTACTCCAAGAAGAATCCAAAACTGAAGAGCTTGCAGATGGGTATCCTAACACTGATCCAAAAATGCCTCTGTAAAACACAAGTCAGAAGAGTGTGTTTCATGACTATCAAAAGTGCAAGAATACATAGAGAATAGAGGGGTCCATCTCTTAGCAAAGTTGCAGTTCCAAGGGAGGATTATTTTTCTTCATAGGTGGTATGCATTCTTGGACCAATGATCATCAGCAAATCAGTTACACAGCAACTGACAGAGCAAGCTCTGACTGCCATTGGGGCACAGTGCAAGGTCTTGGTGCAATAGGGAAGTTTTAGTCTGATCCCATCAGAGTTCCGCTAACTGTGAACCTGGACCCCAGAGTGAGCAGATGGCCATTTTCTGGAAACAGAGTGGTACCTCAGTAGACCTCACCATAGCCACTGGGGAGTAGTCACCTGCCTAATGGAAGGTGCTTTCCATTGATGGCCAGAGTCTGTGGATTTTTGCATGAAGAAAGAGAGATCTGAATCACATTGGACCTGCATTGTCAGCCCAGTCTTGGGAGATTCCAGTAGCATTGCAATGATTGAAAGTCTTGTCCTCCTGAAGGAAATCTAGAATTCTTTTTTCCCACAATTTTCTCACTCAGGTCCATATTCAAAGTTAATATTCTCAGACCTTCTGCTGAAAAGGAGTATTTATCCTGTGGTATCTCTCATTTGCAAAGCTCCATACTGTTGACACATTGCACTTATAGAGGTCCAAACCACAGAGTAAACAATTCACAACAGTTATTTCACTCTCAAATCCATTAATTCATCAAGAGAAAGGTGAATATATACACATTGGCAATACCATCTCACCAATGATTTCAATGAGAGATCTTATTTAAGCACCTTCTTGATGAGTTCAACAATCAGATCTCATTTCCCTTAGTTGCCCTGGAGCACACATCTGTGACTGCTTCTCAGAGGCAAACAGGCAAATAGAAATGCTGACCAGGAAGCTGAATATATAAATAAGTCTTATGACCTTGCCTCTAACTTTAATTAACCTCATGCAGTTACTAATTATTCTACAAGTGAAAGGATCAACATTTGGCCATTATACTTTCATGTGGCGTTAAAGAGATAATTGTAAGTGTCTTTAGGTGACTTCACATCAGCTGCAGTTTGTGAAATTGGCCGTGGCAACATATCAGTCAATTCAGTTACCTACTAGGCCTTTTTAATATCTCATTCTTTTTGATACCTGTATTCTGGTAATTTTAGAAGGGGCTGAGGGGTTGGACCTTCCTGAAGACTGATTGTACATACATCAAGTACAATACAGCAAAACTACAGGGTGAATGGAATCTAACATTTTAACCAATCATTACTAAGACTTCATTGTAGATTGACATCACGTTGAAGCTTTCATGTCATTCTTGCAATGGCTAGGTTTGGTTTGGTAAGCCTGATACAGAGATTTGAGGTCCTTGGAAAAAGGCTATACAAAGGGATAGAAAAAACCTTGTGTTTCTTTCAAAAAATATCTTTCAGTTTCCTTGTCTAGCGTGGTCCAACAGGAGAATGAAAGAACAGTGTACAATATTGGGGGTATGTTCTTTTATCAGTAACACTGTTGTTGTGTTGTCTCAGGTATCTAAGAGTAACTGTAAACAGAAGTGTGTGATGAGAGCCAACTAGATTGGTTCCTTGACGACATGGCTTCCCTTCTCCATGTCACCATACCATTGGGATCTTCAACTTTCACAGTTGAGTTTCTTGAGGCTATTCCTCTCTGTTATCCTACTTCTTATCCTCACCTTCCTCTTCCTGATTCTCCTACATTTCCTTCAGCAACCTTCTTTTTAAGGTGAAAAAGAAGAGATTTAATGGGAATCTGAGGGTTAATATTTTCCACCCAGTGAGGTGCCAGACGAAGTGGTTGCATCAGGTATATTAACAGTATCTAAACGGTATTTGGACAGGTACATGGATAGGAAAGGTGTAGAAGGATATGGGCCAAACACTGGCAGATGTGATTAGCTTAAATGGGCATATTAATTGGCATAGACCAGTTGGGCCAAAGGGCTTTTTTCCATGTTCTATAACTCTTTGACTCCTCTTATATCAAGCCCTCAGGTGAGGAGACTGGGCACCTGTTTGCTGTGTGGGACATCAAGCGACAGAGGAAAATGAAAGAAGATATCCTGCCTATAGGGTACTGAAGTGGAGAAGATTGCAAAGTCTATTTTGTTGGGGAAGCCATTAGTGGTTTCCACTAATCTTCTTGTGATGGCCTCAATAGAACAGAGAAACCAGGGCAACTTCTTTGGTATTCAGACTCTGAACACACACAACTAACTCTGATGGCTGGTCCCATTAACAGATGTCTGTTCTCACAACCTATGAACTCATTTTCAAGGACTCTTCATCTCATGTTCTTGATATTTATTGCTTATTTATTTCTTATTATTATGTTTTTTTTATCTTTTTGTACGTTGTCTTTTGCATATTGGTTAGTTGTCCATCTTGTGTGCAATCTTTCATTGATTCTATTATGTTTCTTTGTATTTACTATGAATGCCTGCAAGAAAATGAATCTTAGGAACTCTGAGCTGTGTTATTGCAAGTAGTTTCTAGGAGAATAGAGAACACTCCAAAAATGTACTCAAATCCCCATTGTAAATCGATAATCTTCACAAAACATTGGCATTTCTAGGTCCAACACTGGTCAAAATTGTGGAGGAGCTTCGGGGAAGACAGGAAGTTCTTTGAGTCTCTGTGATTTATGCAGAGGGAGGATTAGTAGAAGGGTTGTGCAAATGTTAGAAAATCCCTCCTCCAGAGCCATCAACCACGTCTGATCCTTACTGTAGCAGAAGCTGTATGGATCCCACGTCGGTTTCAAACTCCCACCACAGAGCTAGAATGGATGCAAATGATCGTTGACCCTGAGAAACTACCTTACTAATAAGGAAGTCGTCCTGTACTGTAAAATCTCTCCAGTGTGGCTCCTGAAAGGTAATATCCTTGGAATGAAGGAGTCATGAGAGCTTACAAGGTATGTGACATTGATCACGAGTGATAAATATAGAAAATATTTTAAACTGGTCAGGTAGCATTAATGAAGAGAGGTACTGATGAAGTCTGACACAAGCAGGAAACCTTGACTATCAGGAAGTACTGAAATCTGTGTTGAGGCCCTGACGGATGTAACATGCTTAGATGGAAGATAACATACGTTCCAGAGCACCTTTGTTCAGCCTGTAACGGTGCTCTGAGATTCCAGTTGCTTGACACTTTAATTTCCATTTCATGTTGAAGTGAGACTAAGGGTTCTTGATACCAAGCCAGCAGATGACATCAAGAAGTCCCAGTAAAACTGAAGTCAATAGACGTCAAGCAATTTACATAGAGGAAGATGGGTTTTGTTTTTTGAAGTTCAATCATCTTACATTCAGGAAGTCACTTCAGTGCCATATATATCTACATTATCAATGACCTTCGTTTCATCATGAAGTCAGGATGGGAATATTAGTTGAGGACGATGTTCAGTTCTATTAAGCAGATGAAGCAATATGCACACAGTTAACCTTATGTGACAAAAATTCTATGCACTGACATAGGGTCAGAAGGTGTTGAATCATTGTGGATAGAGCTTAGGAACAGCAAGGGTAAAAAGACACTAATGGGAGGTATATACTGACCCCCAAACAGAAATAAGGATGAGGTCTACAAATTACAATGAGAGATAGAAAATGCATGCCAAAAGGGCAATGTTACATTATTAATGGGGGATTTCAATATGCAGGTAGATTGGGAAAATCAGGTTGGTGCTGGATTCCAGGAGGGGGAGTTTCTAGAATGCCTACGAGATGGAGTAGCTTGTGGGTTGAGCCCAACAGGAGATCAGCTATTCTGGATTGGCTGTGATACAATGAACCAGAATTGATTAGAGAGCTTAAGATAAAAGAACTCTTAGGGGGAGTGATCATAATATGATAGAATTCACCGTGAAATTTGACGAGAAGCTAAAGACAGATGGATCAGTATGACCGTGGAGTAAAGGGACTTACAGAGGCATGAAAGAAGAACACACATCAAAGTTGGTGGTGAACGCAGCAGGCCAGGCAACATCTCTAGGGAGAGGTACAGTCGACGTTTCAGGCCGAGACCATTCGTCAGGACTAACTGAAGGAAGAGCTAGTAAGAGAATTGAAAGAAGAAATGAAAGGATTGGCTATTTTCTAAATAGAGAGAAAATACAAAACTCTGACGTGCTAAGGGACTTTGGAGTGCTTGTGCAGGATTCCCAAAAGATTAATTTGCAGGTTGAGCCTGTAGTGAGGAAGGCACATGCAATGTTATGATTTATTTCAAGAGGACTGGAATACAAAAACAAAAATGTAATGTTGAGACTTTATAAAGCACTGGTAAGGCCTCACTTGGAGTATTATGAGCAGTTTGGGACCCCTTATCTTTGAAAGGATGTGCTGAAACTGGAGAGGGTTCAAAAGAGATACACTAAAATGATTCCAGGATTGAATGTCTTGTCATATGAAGAGTATTTGATGGCTCTGGGCCTGTATTCACTAGAATTGAGAAGAATCGGGGTGAACTTAGTTGAAATCTATTGAATGGTGAAAAGCCTTGATAGAATGGATGTGGAGAGGATGTTTCCTATGGTGGACCAGAGGACACAGCCTCAGAATAGAGGGACATCCTTTTAGAATAGAGATGAAGAGGAACTTCTCTATCCAGAGAATGGTGATTCTGTGGAATTCATTGCCACAGGCAGCAGTGGAGGCCAAGCCTTTATGTATACTTAAGGCAGAAATTGACAGATTCTTGACTGGTCAGGGCATGAAGCCATATGGGCGGCGGGGGAAGGCTGAAGATTGGGGCTGAGAGGAAAAATGGATCAGCTGTGATGAAATGGAAGAGCAGACTCAATGGGCCAAATAGTCTAATTCTGCAGCTACATCTTATGGTCTTATGATCATTTCCAACAAGATAGAGGATGTGGAAATCTGAAAAACTGTAAATGCTGGAAATATAAAATAAAAACCAAAAATGCTGGAAACAGTCTTTCATCTGAAAAGTTAATTCTTTTTATCTTCTCACAGATGTGGCCTGACCCGCTGAGCATTTTCAGCATTGTGTGTTCTTATTCCGGAGCCTAGTAAGTTACCCTTCTCATTTACTGGCATACCAGCATGAGGTGCCTTGCCCTTAACATCCTGGGAGCCAGCATTGATCATTTTACCAGCTACACAAATGTGGTGGCCACAGGGGAACATGAGAGATAGAATATCCTGTAGTAAATGACTCACCTCTTAATACCACAAAGCCTTTCTATGACCTACAAAGTCCAAGACAACAGTGTAATAGAGTATTCTCTGATTGCCTGGTTGAGTAAAGATTCACCATCCCTCAAGCTCAACTCCATCCAGTTCTTCATCCACCACCCTAAACAAACATTCTCTATGCTGTTGGTGTCCAATTAACAGTAATAAGTACCATCTATAAAATCCAATTACTTATGCAGCTCCCAAATCGATGAACACTGCCAGCAAGATGGACTACAGCGGGGGTTCCCAACCTTTTTATGCCAATGGATCCTTACCATTAACCAAGGGGTCCATGAACACCAGGTTGGGACTCCTTGGACTAGAACAACTATTGCTTGGAAACAACCCTACTTGCAAGTCCTCTTCCAAATCAAATGCCATCCTAACTTGGAAATATTTCACTACTTTGTCATTGTTGCTGAGTCTAACCCTTGAACTCCCTACCTAACAGCATTGTAGGAGTGCTTCTGCTAGATTGGTTTAAGGAGGTTAACCAACACCAACTGCTAAAAAGCATAGAGGAATTGCAATGAATGCTAGGCCTACCAATGACGCTCAGGTCTAGAAATTTAATTTTTAAAAATCAAAGGTGAAAAATAGGAGAAGTTGATTTTTGATACAGTGGAGGCTCAAAAATCCCCAAGTGTTACTCCTTTAACTTTCTAGGCTGAATACATTATGTAAACTACAGTATAAAGGAGAGAGAAACTGGAAAAAGTTGTTTTGGTACTGTGGTATAGGGAGACTGAGATTCGATAAACAATCTATAAGTATAGTTCAGGAACACACTTTATGAATTAAAAGTCAAAGAAACCAGTTTTGACCTCCACTGTAATTTTGAAACATATCAAGTGACTTTCAGACTTGTGTGTGTTGCACTATCAGATATGTTAATTATCCAGCAGTGACACTAAACCCTTGCACCTCCTGTTAGTTTTTCCAACATTTCCATACCTTATAGAAGTTTGACTGAAAGTTACAAGGCATATACTCAGATTATCAATCAAATAATTTAATATACAGTCCTACTTGCTCTTTGCCACTGTTTTGAAATCACAGTTCATTCCCTGCTATTTGCAAGAACTCAGATTTATTGAACCCCTTCTCTTAAATATTCCATATCCCACAATCTGCAAGCTTTTTGAAAAATTATGTAAACATTACCTCTTGATTTATCCCCTTTTCTTTTGTGATCTTTTCTAACTTCTGTAACGTCTTTGGCTTGTGTTGTTTATAGTGTAAAAAGCATCCTTGAGAGCTTCACGGGAGTTCTGATTTCTCTTTCCCATTCCATGTTGTGAAGTTAATGGCTTATAAAATTATAAAATAAACACTTGGAATTCTTCCAAATTAGTGGGGAATTTAAAGATATGCGCAAGATTCTCTGCTAATGGATTTCTTGAGTTTTGTAGTTGCATTCAGCAATTCCATAAAAATCCCATTTCCAATCTTTTCCTCCCAAGTCCTGGAATCACCATGAATATTGCTTTTCATTGAGCCCTGTGTGGTTATGTCTCAGCTGAAGATTTCAAGCAAGCTGAAATATTAGCCCTTGGTATTAGAAACAGCTGACAGACTAATGGAAGAATTTTTTTCCTCCTAGTTTCAAATCAGGCCTATTGACAATGACGGAAAGGTTTCCCCAAGGCACAGCCTTCTCAACTTGCATATGTGCTGCTGTGGCAATGTGGATAACCTAATTAAGTTCATGGTGTTTTCATACACATAACTCAACCCTGCTATATCTGTTACCCACAATGCGATACAGCACATTAGCTACAACCAACATTAATTTGTACCTACTAACCTTTATCGCTAAAGTACTCATTTTTACAGGACTATTCTAACATCATCTGCAATATATTTGTCTTTTGTTCTTTATACTAATAGTCATTTTGTATTTGAGGTTTACCTATAACATACCGGAATTCTTAGCACTGTTGAATCTGTCACACCTATTTGCTGATTTACTTAAAGAATCATCACCAATAAACAAAAATTCATTCCTATTTGATAGAACTGAACCCAGTTGCATGGCGGTTGGCCTCTGAAACTCATTCTACTGATTTCAATAGAATCAATTTGTGCAGTGCTCTGATGCAATCATAAAGCATATTTGCCACTGTCAACTGCAATGAATATTCGCTTCCCAGGCCTCTTTCTCATGTTTTGCAAAGCTTGCTGCCAGAAAGCTTAAACTGGAGAGGAAGTTAGTCCTTCAGCAGGACAACGATCCAAAGCGCACTGCCAGTGCAACCATGGAGTGGCTTCAAATGAAGGAAATTGATGTCCTTGAGTGGCCCTGGCAGAATCCTGACCTTAACCCGATCGAAGACCTCTGGCAAGACCTCAAGATTGCTGTCCACCGCCGTTCCCCAACTAACCGGGCACAGCTTGAGTAATTTTGCAAGGAGGAATGGACAAATCTTGCTCCACCACATTGTGCAAAGCTAATAGAAACTTATTCAAAGAGACTACTGCTAGAGGTCGTTCAAATATATACTAAAGCAAAGGGGGGGGGGTGAATACTTTTGCATTGCTGATATTACAGCTTTTGAATTTTTAGTTTTTCATGTTTTACAATTTTCCCTGTTTTTTAGGCTCGATTGTGAAAAAAGGAACATGTGATTCACAAGTAAGATTACTCAGCTAAATTGATCAAAACTCCTGGTTGTAATACTCATTTATGTGAACAAGGGGTTGGGGGCTGAATACTTTTTCAAGGCGTTGTAGCTTTACAGCATTAATTGTGAACCATGAACATTAAGCTGAGACCTACTTAATCCAAGATGCTTTTATCTGGTGCTAAAAGGGTATCTGGGGAAATATATGTGGGTGAAGTTACCCAAGTGGTAGAAAACGAGTATAAATGTAGAGACCTGTTCAGGCTTATTAGGAGTGGTTGAAGAACTTCAGGAAGAATGATAGGAAGATGAGGAACTCAGGTCCTTTCCTCTTACTTCAATTTCTGGGATGGAAGACTCATTCATTCGCATCATTGGTATGTCTTTTCAGTTTATGAGAACTGTATCTGCGATTTGTAAATCCTTTATGTTTTAAAAATGGGTTGTAATTTAGAAATGTTTTATGGATAGAAATCATCTGTGAGTTTTAAATGTGTTTTAAGAACATTGTTTGGATTTAAACATGTATCACTGAAAATAAATGAACTTTGTTTTAAACTACTTTGTTAGCTGGAAGTATCTTCTCCTTAGTAGGGAGAGGGGACCCACCTCTCAAATATTGGGGAGTGACAGCTAAACTCATGTAAACTAGGTAAGTAATTTGGTATTTGAAGATTGGGTAGTTATTGTATAATCTCCCTTTAGTGAAAGTACTATCTGATGGGACTTAAGGTTTGAATTTAGGACTTCACAGTCAGCAAACCCAATACCTTCACACAACCAGGAATGAATTTCTAAGCTACTGAACAATAGGAATTTGTAAGTTCAGCTGAAGCTATCAATGTAGCAATTGTTTGCTTGCTTGTGTGTATAGGATGAGCTGACAAGTTGCTGGCCAATCATCAATATTTGTCGATACCTAGAAAATAGGCTCCATGTTGGATAGAAATAGTTCCATCCAACATAGCTGACAGCTACCTATTAACAGCACGATATCACAATGCTCTGAAATCCAGACCTCCACTAGTAATTGTAGTATCAAGCACCCTAAATCTCTCATATACATAGTGACCTGTTCCTGAAATCCGCAACTAACAAAAAGATGACAAGTCTGCAGTAATACGTCAAAAGCCAGACCAGATCTTTTCAATCATTGCAATTTCTTGGTTGTAAATTATTATAATTGGCCAAGGATAAATCTACTGATGTGCTGGATCCCAGCCTCCGCACCTTGTTTGAATGTAGTGTCCACACATCATTTCAAAGTAAAACACTTCTCTGAAATTTCTGAGTTAGGGATGGTAGGGATATTGGCGTGTGACACCCGTAGGACATACTGATCTGTCCAGGATCAGAATTAGAATCAGAATCAGAAACAAGATCAGGTTTGTTATCATTGAATGGCATGCAGTTTGCTGTTTTGTGGCAGCAGTACATTGCAATACATAAACTATGCTATAAAATACGATAAGAAACATACATATTTTAAAAATCAAATAAGTAGAGCAAAAAGAGAGCAAAAATAGCAAGGTAGTGTTCATGGGTTAATTTCCCGTTGAGAAATCTGACGGTGGAGGAGAAGAAGCTGTTCCTCAAACATTGAGTGTGTGCCCCAGGCTCCTGTACCTCCTCTTTGATGGCAGCAATGAGAAGAGCACATGCCCTGGGTGGTGGGGGTCCGCAATGATGGATAGTGCCTTTTTGAGGCATTACCTTTAGAAGATTTCTTCGACGCTGGGGAGGCGAGTGCCCGTGGTGGAACTGGCTGAGTTTGCAAACTTCTGCACCTTTTTCCAATCCTGTGCTGTGGCCCCACCATACCAGGTGGCGATGCAACCAGTTGGAATCTCTCCATGGTACCTCTATACAAATTTGGTAGAGTCTTTGGTGACATGCCACATGTCCTCCACAGGCATGCCTTCTTTGTAATTGCATCAATATGTTGGGGCCAGGACTTCTTCTTCAGGACAAAAAGTAACTATTTTGTCTTTCAACAGCAAAATGTAACATAGCACTATAGCTACAAGAAATATTAAATTGTGATCATAAACTCCAATCATTCAGTTTCACAAATGTATTCTAATATCTCTTACACGTTAAAGGTCAGCATGGAGGTCCATCTAAAATTATGGTGCAATTAATGGAAAGGAACACTCAAAAACTATTGACATTACGCTGCATGCAAAGCTCATGTCCGCAGTCCGAGCAGGTAATTATTGTTCTTGAATTTTGCTCTAGATTTGAATTGAATTGACTTTATTACATACATCCTTCAAGTACATGAGGAGTAAAAATCTTTATGTTATGTCTCCATTCAAATATGCAATGTGCAATTATAGTAATTTATAATAAATATTATGTACAACAGGATAGTCAATATAACATAGAAATACAGTTGCATTAGCATGAATTAATCAGTCTGATGGCCTGGTGGAAGAAGCTGTCCCGGAGCCTGTTGGTCCTGGCTTTTATGCTCCGATACCGTCTCCCGGATGGTAGTTGTGCTTGGGGTGACTCGGGTCTCCAATGATCCTTTGGGCCTTTTTTACTCACCTGTCTTTGTAAATATCCTGAATAGTGGGATGTTCACAACTACAGATGCACTGGGCTGTCCACACCACTCTCTGCAGAGTCCTGTGATTGAGGGAAGTACAGTTCCTATACCAGGCAGTGATGCAGCCAGTCAGGATGCTCTCAGTCATGCCCCTATAGAAAGTTCTTAGAATTTGGGGACCCATATCAAACTTCGTCAACCATCTGAGGTGAAAGAGGCGCTGTTGTGCCTTTTCACTACACAGCCAGTATGTACAGACCACGTGAGATCCTCGGTGATGTTTATGCCGAGGAACTTAAAGATTGACATGGTTTTTATCTACATTAAGAAGATGTTCTGTACAATTGTCTGGTGTGACAATATTAATGCTTTGTTGGAGGTTATCTTAAGGGCTAACCTTATCCAGTCTAGTGCTACGTGGACTAGATAAGAATCTGAACTTCAAAATTCAAACCAATCCATGATGTTATTTTTGATCTTGTAAGCTATTAGATAAAAGTTAAAACAATGGACAGCTAAACAGAGCAGTGAATTTATGAACTGCAGGGTAGCAAAGGATTTATATATAAGCCTTGAACATAATTTCAAGAAGTCAGAACAGGAGGTGGATGGACTGTAGCAATTATGCCAACTAGAAGGAAGAATCATCATAATGTAATCTTCTTTTGCATGTTTCCTTTTGCTTCCACTACCCAGTGAAGTACTGCTAGAAATTTGCAGCCTTGCTGTGGCGGGCCTGATGAAAATATCGCCAGGTTCCATAAACAATGTCTGATCCAAGGAGTTAGCTCAGAGTTAAGGCAGAAGTCTGAGTCCAGTGTTACCACACCAAGAAGTGTCCATTCTCCAGCATGAACACATATAAATACCAGCTTTCTTACTTGGTTTCTGTTCAGCTGAATGAAGAAATTTTGAATGAACACACCTTCAAAATAACGCATTGAAACAGAAGAACCCTTTTCATGAAAAGACATCTTTATTCTCTTCTGGGATTAATATCATACAAAGATTTAAATTTGCCAGAGGTGCTTTAGTGAGAAAATGTCACCCTGGCACTAACAAAGATTAATTGCTGCTTACGTTCCAATAGCAGTTTAACTCTATTTTGTTTTAACAACATGCTTAATTGCGTATCTTCCAAAGTGCTTTTGGATCCAAGTGCTGCAAATCCAGAGGCCTAAATTTATACATTTGACAAATGGTTTCTTTATTCAAGCTCATTGACAGATTTCAGCTCCAAGGAATAAGAGAACTAATCTCTATCAGGTGGCATTGTAATGGAATGTCCTTAGTTATGTTGGAATTGGGTCAGGGAGCTTCTCAAAGACAGGTATCTGCAGCAATATTACATTCCCTTGGCACAGCACAGAGCTAGCCTGGATTTTGAGTGAGGTTTCGATCTGAAACACCGACATTTCCCTCTTCCCTCCCCCCTACCCCAAATGCTCTTTGACCTACTGAGTTACTCTAACAGATTGTTTGTTGCTCCAGATTCCAGCATCTGTAGTCTCTTGTGCCTCTCATGAAATAGGACTTGATCACACAGCCTTATGTCTCAGGGGTGAGATTTCTACCAGAGGAGCACTGATGACATTTTCCTGGATGAACTTAAGTGTGTTTTTTTTTTCCTTTAAATAACTTGCAAAACTTGAATTTGAATTGAGCACTCTTCTCCCCCAGATGCATCATGCCTTTCCAACTTCTCTGACATTCTTTGAAACTGGTGAATCCAGCCAAAAATAATATCCCTTCTGTCTTTTTGACACTTCTGCTCAAAGTAACTTGAAAAAATATGTATGTATATTTATTTTGGAACTAGAACATGACCAGTAAACTCAGCTGTAATGCACTGAAATGATGCTGAAGGGCCATCTTAGAAACATACAGTATGGGAACAGGTCCTTTGACCCACCTGGTCAGTTCTAACCATTAACTTTACACTAATCCTACATTAAATCTAGTTTATTCTTCCCACCTCCTCATCAGCACCCTAACATTCTACCATGCACCGACACACTAGAGGTGATTTACAGTGACCAATTTAATCTACCAACCTGCATATCTTTGGGAAAATGGAGCATCCAGGGACACAAGCTCCACACAAGCAGATCCCAAGGTCAGGATTGAACCCAGTGCTGCGAAACAGCAGCTCTACTAGCCACTGTACCACCAAACTTCTTGAACCATTACTTTTCAGATTCACGATCCTAAATTTGAGATTGTTTAATGTCATTTCCTGTACAGAAGTGTAAAGAAGAATGAAAAAATTGTTACTCCAGATCCGATGCAGCACAAAAAATATAAAGAGCACAAAAATAATTTAAAAAACACAATAGATACATGTATAAATACATAAAATGCCTTATATACATAGATTGTATGTCCATAAAGTGACACCAGGCACAGGACTGTCTGTACATAAAGTAACTGACAGAAAATGATAAAGTAGTGGTGGTTGGGAGTGTAGAGGGGTGGTTAGTTGGTGGAGGTGTTGATCGGCCTTACTGCTTGGGGAATGGAACTGTTTTAGAGTCTGGTAATCCTGGCATGGATGCTACGTAGCCTCCTCCCTGGTGGGAGTGATGAGGCCACCTCAGAATTTATTTATTTATTTAATGATACAGTACGGAGGCCTTTCCAGCCCTTCAAACTGAGGCAACCCCGCAACCCACAACAACCCCAATTTAAACCTAACCTAATCATGGGACAATTGACGATGACCAATGAACCTACCCTTTGGACTGTGGGAGGAAACTGGAGCACCTGGGGAAAACCCAAGCATTCCATGGGGTGGACGTACAGACTCTTTACAGGGGATGTCGGAATTGAACTCTGAACTGCAATGCCCCGAGCTGTGATAGCCTCGCACTGACTGCCACGCTACCATGGTGACCCAGTCAGTCATATTAGTTCAGGACTGAAGTTGCATACATTCTAGAGTGGGTAAGCAAGGCAGATTGCTTTACTTGAAGAATGTTTTCGTGCCAATGAATTTTAAACTGATATCAGATTTTATTCAAGATATTTAAAACTTAGTACAAATTCTCAAATGGCCATGTTTGGTTAATGGAATACACATGGTGCTGAAAACATGGAGAAATTTCGCCATCCATGAGAGCATCATAAAACCACACAATAAATATATCTGTCAACATTATTATGGGTCAAAGTCATAAATCACTTGCACGTTCTTGTATGAATAAACTATGATAAATTCATGAAAATGAATGGAGGTTTGACAAGCTAAGATGTTGAACAAAGGTTGGGGATTGCTGTCACACTTAACATAGTTTCGATAAAGAAATCTTCATAGGTTTTTTTAAACATCCTTTGTTACATGAGTGTGTCATCAAAATCCAGGCATCAATGGTGGTGTAATACATGGTCATTCGGTATTAACCACACATGCTGCGACTGGGTTTCAAACTTGGATAAACTTGGACATTCATTAATAATAGTTAATAAAAAACAGATCTCAGTCTCATGATTACATTACTAGAAATACCTAGGAGAAAATTGCTTGAATGTGACTTCGATTCAATGCAGTTCTACTTACATTATCATTGTATTGAATTTTATTAATTTAAACTGTATCATATTCAGTCCTGTAGTGAAAAAGAATCAGTAAGTGATTTGCTACATTACTGGCTCCACAATACAATAAAATGTACTTATAATTAATTTAGATTAGAATATTGATGATCAAAGCCTTGGTATACCTCTTTAATGTAGGCTACAAAGTTACATGTTCGCTTGTTATGTGGTAGCAAATCTATTTATTTTAGTATTAGCTTCATGGTTAGTGCTTACTGCTTATCAAACATTAGTGAGAATTAGATCATCCAGTCATTAACACATCAGTGTCTGGGGGCGTTTGCTGTGCACAAGTGAATGGTGCTTCCAATCGGGACGACACTTTGATAGTATTAAATTTGTTGTGAAGCTTTATGAGATCTCATGAGATTATGAGAAGCAACATATAAATCTAAGTCCTGATGAAAGGTCTCGAGCCAAAACATTGACTGTTTATTAATTTCCATAATGCTGCCTGACCTGCTGAGTTCCTCCAGCATTTTGTGTGTGTTGCTTTATATAAATCTAAGTGCTTTTTTAATAAACTATCAAGATTTCTATTTTGTTCTGCTAAAACATGGAAACCCTAAAAGCCTATGAATAAGTACAAATAATGGAAAGGATTTCTGAAAAATGGAAATTGTTTTAATTAAAAAAATAAGATCCCCTCCTCTTGAAACAATACCAAATTTCACTGACTATTGAATAAAAGGACATCACTTTTACATAAGAATATAAGAAATAGGTGCAGGAGTAGGCCATCGAGCCTGTCCGCCATTCAATAAGATCACGGCTGATCTGGCCATGGACTCATCTCCACCTATCTGCCTTTTCCCCATAACTCTTAATTCCCTTACTATGCAAAAAACTCTTAATTCCCCAACTGGGCCCAAAGAGGCTCCATCTTCCTCTCACCCTAACCCTCCCCTCTCCACTGACACCACCAGCCTCCTCCCTCCCCCCTCTGATCCCACTTCTCATCCATGCCGGGTCTTTACCATCCCCTCTGACCTTCAACTGTCTGAGGCAGAGCGCTCTGTCCTCAGTAAGAGCCTCACCTTTGTCCCCCTTCGCCCATACCTCAGCGAGTTCCGCGTTCGCCATGACGCTGAACTCTTCTTCTGCCGGCTCTGTCTCCGAACCTACTTCTTCAGCAAGGACTCTCCCACCCCCACCGATGACCCCTTCTCCCGTCTTCAACCCTCCTCTTCTTCATGGACACCCCGCTCTGGTCTTCTGCCTGCTCTGGATCTCTTTATCGCTAACTGCTAACGGGACATCAACCGTCTCGACTTCACCGCACCTTGTTCCCATTCCAACCTTACTCCTTCCAAACGCTCTGCTCTCCACTCCCTCCGCACTAATCCTAACCTTACTATAAAACACGCTGATGGGGGGGGGGTGCAGTTGTAGTCTGGTGTACTGACCTCTACCTTGCCGAGGCTCAGCGACAACTCGCGGATACCTCCTCTTATTTACCCCTCAATCGTGACCCCACTAAAGAGCACCAGGCCATTGTCTCCCACACCATCACCGACTTTATCCGCTCAGGGGATCTCCCATCCACTGCTACCAACCTTATAGTTCCCACACCCCGCACTTCCCGTTTCTACCTCCTACCCAAGATCCACAAACCTACCTGTCCTGGTAGACCTATTGTCTCAGCTTGCTCCTGCCCCACCGAACCCATTTCTGCATACCTCGACATGATTTTATCCCCCCTTGTTCAATCCCTTCCTACCTATGGTCGTGACACTTCTCACGCTCTGAAACTTTTCGATGATTTTAAGTTCCCTGGCCCCCACCTCTTTATTTTCACCATGGATGTCTAGTCCCTATATACTTCCACCCCCATCAGGAAGGTCTCAAAGCTCTCTGCTACTTTTTGGATTTGAGACCTAATCAGTTCCCCTCTACCACCACTCTGCTCCGTCTAGTGGAATTAGTCCTTACTCTTAATAATTTCTCCTTTGGCTCCTCCCACTTCCTCCAAACTAAAGGTGTAGCCATGGGCACCCGTATGGGTCCGAGCTATGCCTGCCTTTTTGTTGGCTTTGTGGAACAATCTATGTTCCAAACCTGTTCTGGTATCTGTTCCCCACTTTTCCTTCGCTACATTGACGACTGCATTGGCGCTGCTTCCTGCACGCATGCTGAGCTCGTTGACTTCATTAACTTTGCCTCCAACTTTCGCCCTGCCCTCAAGTTTACCTGGTCCATTTCCGACACCTCCCTCCCCTTTCTGGATCTTTCTGTCTCTGTCTCTGGAGACAGCTTATCTACTGATGTCTACTATAAGCCTACTGACTCTCATAGCTATCTGGACTATTCCTCTTCTCACTCTGTCTCTTGCAAAACTGCCATCCCCTTCTTGCAATTCCTCCATCTCCGCCGCATCTGCTCTCAGGATGAGGCTTTTCATTCCAGGATGAGGGAGATGTCCTCCTTTTTTAAAGAAAGGGGCTTCCCTTCCTCCACCATCAACTCTGCTCTTAAACGCATCTCCCCCATTTCAGGCACATCTGCTCTCACTCCATCCTCCCACCACCCCAATAGGGACAGGGTTCCCCTTGTCCTCACCTACCATCCCACCAGCCTCTGGGTCCAACATATTATTCTCTGTAACTTCCGCCACCTCCAACGGGATCCCACCACTAAGCACATCTTTCCCTCCCCTCCCTTTCTGCTTTCTGCAGGGATCGCTCCCTACGCGACTCCCTTGTCCATTCGTCCACCCCATCTCTCCCCACCGGTCTCCCTCCTGGCACTTATCCTTGTAAGCGGAACAAGTGCTACACATGCCCTTACACTTCCTCCATCACCACCATTCAGGGCCCCAGACAGTCCTTCCAGGTGAGACGACACTTCACCGGTGAGTTGACTGGGGTGATATACTGCGTCCGGTGCTCCTGATGTGGCCTTCTATATATTGGCGAGACCCGACGCAGACTGGGAGACCGCTTTGCTGAACACCTACGCTCTGTCCACCAGAGAAAGCGGGATCTCCCAGCGGCCACACCTTTTAATTCCACATCCCATTCCCATTCTGATATGTCTTTCCACGGCCTCCTCTACCGTAAAGATGAAGCCACACTCAGGTTGGAGGAACAACATCTTATATTCCGTCTGGGTAGCCTCCAACCTGATGGCATGAACATTGACTTCTCAAACTTCTGCTAATGCCCCACCTCCCCCTCGTACCCCATCTGTTATTTATTTTTATACACACATTCTTTTTCTCTCTCTCCTTTTTCTCCCTCTGTTCCTCTCGCTATACCCCTTGCCCATCACTTGGGCTTTTTTCCCCCTCCCACTTTTCTTTCTCCCTAGGCCTCCTGTCCCATGATCCTCTCATATCCCTTTTGCGAACCACCTGTCCAGCTCTTGGCTCCATCCCTCCCCCTCCTGTCTTCTGCTACCATTTTGGATCTCCCCCTCTCCCTCCCACTTTCAAATCTCTTACTAGCTCTTCTTTCAGTTAGTCCTGACGAAGGGTTTCGGCCCTAAACGTCGACTGTACCTCTTCCTAGAGATGCTGCCTGGTCTGCTGCGTTCACCAGCAAATTTATGCGTGTTGCTTGAATTTCCAGCATTTGCAGATTTCCTTGTGTTTGCGTAATTCCCCTACTATCCATTTTTAAGTATGCCTTAAATGGAACTCTTCTCCTCTGTTTTATTTAATAGAAATCTCTTTTGACAAAAGTTCAAAAGTATTCCTATTTTTTTCATGTATGTTTATACCTATCAATATCTGATAATTACCCCTAAGTGCTCACTAATTTGCCCTGCACTCAAGTCTAGCAAACATGCACATGACTGGTATTTCAGATGTTATCTATACAAAATAGCAAGAACAGTTTATAGTTATCGTGTAAAAAAAACAGAAAAACTTTGGAAACACTCAACGGGTCAGCTAGTATCTGTAGAAAGAGAAACAGAGTTAATGTTTCAGGTCAAAAACCTTTCCTCAGAACTTCAAAGACCCTCTAAGTGTTTCCAGCAATTTCCGTGCTTGTTTTGAATTTCCAACGTCAGAAGTTTCTTTTTCATTTTCTTTTACAATTTCAATGAATTCTATTTATTTTAGTGTTATGCATTTCATGTACAAATCTTATGAAAAAAGTACCATTAATGAATTGCATCTGAAAAAATAAATAATATTTTCCATGAGATTCATTTGAAACTGATCAAAACATGACCATAGCAAATGGCAAAAAAAGACTAACATCATTGATAAAATATGTGTATAAATCCTCAGTGGAATTTTAGATCTTGGCAGAAACTATCGTAACAGAGTTTAAGCCTTTTAGAAGAAGCAGTGTTTCTGATCATAGATGAAACAAATTAATGAGATGGGATAAAGAATATTTCACCAACAAAGAAGAAAAGCTAAATAAATAACTTGAGCTGAAATTTGTGCATGGTGGTAGAAAGAGAATGATACTCAATCTATTAGATATAGCATTAGAAAATAAAGTTGGGTGCAATACATGATCTTAAATAACATACAACATTATTTATAGATTGGTACACTTGTTATTGATGGGTTTCAATAGGGTTAATTTGAAAAGTAAAATATTGATGTTCTTTATTATTGACTTACATCAGTAGTCAGGAACATTAGTCTAGTTATTGATTACAGTTCTGCCTTCAATGCTAATATCCCAAGCAATTGCCAAACTCCGGATCCTGGGAGTTAATTCCTCCCTCTGCAACTGGATCCTTGTCTTCCTGACCAACAGACCGCAAATAGGATCAGCGGCAACACCTCCGCCACGATTATTCTAAACACTGCTGCTCCACGGGCTTGTGTCCTCAGCCCCCTCCTCTACTCCCTGTCCACTCATGATAGGGTGGCCAGGTTCTGCGATACCTCCATCTACAAGTTTGTAGCTGATACCACCGTGGTGGGCCACATTTCAAATAAAGGTGAGTTGGAGTACAGGAAGGAGATAGGGAGCTTAGTGATGGTCATGGCAACAACATTTCCCTCAAGGTCAACAAAAGAGTTAGTCATTGACTTCAGAAAGAGAGGCTGTACACATGCTCCTGACTACATCTATGCTGTTGAGGTTGAGAAGGTTGACAGCCTCAAGTTCCTTGGTGTCAACGTCACCAATAGCTTGTCCTGGTCCAACTACGTTGATGTTACTGCCAAGAAAGCTAAATAATGCTTCTACTTCCTTAGGAGGATAAAGAAATTCAGCATGTCCCCATCAACTCTTACCAATATTTATCAATGCACCATAGAAAGCATTCTGTTTGGATATATATTTGCTTGGTATGGTAACTGCTCTGTATGTGACTGCAAGAAACTATAGGAAGTTGTAGACAGAGCTCAGCACATCACAGGACCCAGCCTCCCCTCTATGGTCTCTGTCTATACCTCTCACTGCCTCAGTAAAGCAGCCAACATAATCAAATACTCCATCCACTGAGGACATTTTCATTCTCTCCTCTCCTATTGGGCAGAAGATACAAAAGTCTGAAAACACATAACATCAGGCTCAAGGACAGCTTCTATTCCACTGATATCAGACTCTCGGACAAACCTCTTGTCTGATAAAATAGACATTTAGCCTCACTATTTACCTCATTATGACCTTGCACTTTATTGTTTAACTGCACTGCACTTTTTTGGTAGCTTCTGGTTAAGATGGCACGACTGAACGTTTACGACAGCTCTCTGGTAGTCAAAAAGCTAAGAAATCTGCCGAAAAGCATCACTAAAAAAACCCTTTTCTGAGGTAAATTGTTGCAGCGAACGGTGAAGGGCTGAGCAAAGGTGAGGTGAGTTTAGGGGATGAGCCGAGATGGTGTGCTGCAGGATTGATGTAGGTGGAGCTCCAGTGCCCAGGAGCGAGGTTGGATTGCTCTGGGTGCCAAAAGGAGGAGTCGGGGCCTGGGTAGAGATGTCCCAATGCCCGCTCAACTGGCCTGGGTGTGAGGTTGGATCGCTCTGGGTGCCGAGCTGATTTGAAGAGCTTGAGAGCAGTTTCATGCTGGGCGGTGAAATCTGGGCCTGGAACAAGTCGCTGGGCGGCATGGTCAAGGCATGGAGTCTTTTGTGGCAGCGTGCCCAGGTCCTAGTGCAAGGAGCCTTTTGTACCAGTGGTGCCTAGGTCCTAGTGCAAGGTACAATTCGTTGTTTAGAATATTGAAACACCAGCCCAGATCGGTGATAAGAGCCGATTTTGCTCGCTCTCCATGATCTTCACTCCACTCTCCAGTGCGTGGAGCCTTTCGCTGTTGGGTCAATTTAAACGCTGGCCCAGATAGATTGAGAAAACAGTGTGTTGGTTGAGACGAGGTCCGATTTCGCTTGGTCTCTCCGATGGTCATCTCCATGGTGCTGAGGCTACGAAGACTGCCCCAGCTGCTGTGCTCTGTGTCCACTAATATGATGAACTGATAAATGAGGCTTTGGGCCTACCCTGGGCTGCTCCAGGGTACGGATCTGAGGACTCATTTTTGTTTCAGAATGCTGGTGTTCACTTCAATTGTTTGCATGATATTTATTTATTTATTTATTTACTTACTTTTTTTTTCTTTCTCTTGAGCATTGGGCTTTTATTTTTTTTTCTTTAATTGGGTTCCTTTGGGTTTCTTGCTTTGTGGCTACCTGTGAGCAAGCAAATCTCAAGGTTGAATAATTCATACATTCTTTGATAATAAATGAATCTAGAATCTTTAGTCTTTTATGCTTTATTCTGCATAGTTATTGTTTTACTTTTTTCTAGCTCAATGAACTATGTAATTATTTGATCTGTATGACCAGTATGCAAAACAAGCTTTTCACTGTATCTTGGTACATGTGACAATACTAATAATAACTGACTCTCCAACATCAGAATCAAAGGATTCACAACTATTTTGGTTAACCTTATTTCATTTACTACAATTATGCAGTTGGTGAATTTACAGGCTTGGCAGTTGTCCCCTTTTAGTACTAGTAATTCTGTATGGAGAAAGTAGTACCTATTGCTGGGCTGGAAACTTGTTAACACCAGTTCTTGGTAAATTTGACAGCTGGTTATACAATATGGCAGCTTGCCTGTAATGATAAATTCTGATATATAGGGATCCTATACCTCATTCAGGCAGGAAATCCTTGCATTTGGGGCTGAATGCTCATTTCATGCTCCTGACTCAAAGTTTGCCAAAGTTGAAGGTGCTTGTCACTGCTTTTGCTTATTCTGGACTTAGTCTATATACCACCTAACCAGCTGTCCTTGTAGGGACCTTTGGGGGGCGCTGCATCAATTCCTCCCCTTTCCGCACTCCAGGATATGAGAAATAGTAATTCAAACTTTCAACAAATATATTTTATAAGTGAGAGCTTCTGGCACCAACCACTGCAGATTTTCACAGATAGGAACTACCTCTGTAATCCTCTGCACTAATTATTGCAACACTGTTGTAACACAGGTGAAGTGGAGATTCCAGACCAAACTTGAATCAATGAAGGATGCTCGACAGTTGTGGCAGTGCTTGAGTGCTATCACCGCCGACAAAGCTGAATCAAGCGACATGGGAGACAGCAGGAATTCGCTTCCAGATAAACTCAATGCCTTCTAAGCTCACTTTGACCATCAGAACATGGAGGAACCATCGCAAAACCCCACCCACATCTCCCAGTGATCCTTCGATCTCAGTATCCGAAGCTGACGTGCAGGCTGCCTTCATGAGGGTAAATCCATGGAAAGTATCCGGACGGGGTACCTGGCCACATACTAAAGACGTGTGCTGATGGACTGGTTGGTGTGTTCACTGAGATCTTTAACCTCTCGCTTCAGCAGTGTGTGATACCCAGCTGTTTCAAGCAGAATTCAATTATACTGGTGTCCAAGAAGAGTGTGGTGACCTGCCTCAATGACTATCGCCCAATTTCACTTACAGCCACAGTGATGAAGTGTTTTGAGAGGCAGGTGATGAAAAATATCAGCTGCTGTCTGAGTGGCAGCTTGGATCCACTCCAATTCGCCTACCAGAGCAACAGGTCCACAGCAGATGCCATCTCATTGGATCTTCACTCAACCCTGGAACATCTGGTCAGCAAAGATCTGGTCAGGATGCTCTTTATCGACTACAGCTCGACATTCCATATCATACCATCATCCCCTCAAAACTAAGCAATAGGCTCCCAGACCTTGGCCTCAATACCCTCTCGTGCAATTTGATCCTGGATTTCCCCACTTGCAGACCCCAGTCAGTTCAGATTGGCAACAACATCTCCTCCACAATCTCCATCAGCACAGGGCTCTGCTCACTTTACACCTATTTGTGTGTGGCTAAGCACAGGTCCAATGCCATATTCAAGTTTGCTGTTGACACTACTGTTGTGAGCCAAATCAAAGGTGGTGATGAATCAGCATACAGGAGGGAGATTGAATATTTAGCTGAGTGGTGTCATAACAACAACCTCTCACTTAATGTCAGAAAGATCAAGGAACTGATTGTAGACTTCAAGAGAGGGAAACCAGAGGTCCATGAGCCAGTCCTCAGAGGGGAATTAGAGCTGGAGAGGGTTAGCAAATTTAAATTCCTGGGTGTTACTATTTTGAAGGATCTGTCGTGGGCCCAGCACATAAGTATAATGGTGAAGAAAGCACAACAGTACTTCTACTTCCTCAGGAGTCGGCGGAGATTCGACATGACACCTAGAACTTTGGCAAACTCCAATACGTGTGCTAAGTTAAAGTGCAGGACCTAGAGGTTGTGATCTCAGGATTGCTACCCGTGCTATGTGCTAGTGAGGCCAGAACTAAGAAGGTTATACAGTTTAACATGTGGCTAAGGAGTTGGTGTAGGTGAGAGGGCATAAGATTTTTGGATCATTGGGCTCTCTTCCAGGGAAGGTGGGACTTGTACAGAAGGGATAGTTTGCACCTGAACTGGAGGGGGACTAATATCTTAGTGGGAAGGTTTGTAAATGCAGACTGGTGGGGTTTAAACTAGAGATGCAGGGGGATGGGAACCAGAGTGCCAGAACAGTTAGTGGAGAGGTTGTGGAGATAGATGTTGGTAAGGTCTCAGACAAAGTCAGGAATCAAAAGGTTGATCATGGTGTGAATAGAGTCCTGAGCTGTGTATATTTCAATACAAGAAGCATTGGAGGAAAGGTGGATGAGCTCAGGGCATAGATCAACACATGGTATTATGATGCTGTGGCCATTAATGAGCTGGTTGCAGGAGGGGCAGGACTGGCAGTTTAATGTTCTGTGATTCCATTGTTTTAGATGTGACAGAGCAGGAGGGATTAAAGGAGGAGGGGTGGCATTACTAGTCAGGGAAAATGTCATGGCAGTGCTCTGTCAAGACAGACTGGAGAACTTGACTAGTGAGGCTTTAGCTATATTACAGACCATGCAACAGTCCTAGTGATTTAGAGGAATAAATTTGTAAAGAGGTTGCAGACTGTTGCTAATAGGAAATGAGACAGGCAGGTGAAAGAAGTTTGTGTAGGGGGACACTTTGCATCCAGTAACCACAATGCCATTATTTTCAAAGTAAATATGCAAAGAGTCCGTGGGTTGAGTCGAAATTGGAGAAAGGCCAATTTTGATGGTATCAGAAATGATCTGGCAAGCGTGGATTGCAACGGGCTGTTTCCTAGCAATGGTGTACTTGGTAAGTGGGAGGCCTTCAAAAATGAAATTTAGAGAGTACAAAGCTTGTATAAACCTGTCAGAATAAAAGGTTAAGATAATAAGTGTAGGGAACCTTGGTTTTTCAAGAGACATTGAGGTCTTAGTTAAGAGAAAAAAGGAGGTGTATAGCAGGTATAGGCAAGTAGGAACAAATGAGTTGCTTATGGGGTAGAAGAAATGCAAGAGAACACTTAAGAAAGTAATCAGGAAGGACAAAGAGAAGGCATGAAGTTGCCCTAGCAGACAAGGTGAAGAAGAATCCTGAGGGATTCTACAGGTATGTTAAGAACAAAAGGATTACAGAGGACAAAATTTGTCCTCTGGAAGTCCAGAATAGTAATCCATGTATGGAGCCAAAGCAAATGGGGGAGATCTTACATGCAGTCTCAGGAGATGGATACAGAGTCTATGGAAGTGAGGCAAAGCGGCAACAACTTCAAGGTCCCTGTACGGATTACAAAGAAGGAGGTGGTTGCTACCCTGAAGCAAATCAGGGTGGATAGATCCCCAGGGCCTGACAAGGTGTTCCCTTGGACCCTACAGGAAGCAAGTGCAGAAATTGCTGGGGCCCTAGCAGAGATATTTAAAACACACTTAGTGACAGGAGAGGCACCAGAGGATTGGAGGATAGCCAATATTGTTCCACTGTTTAAAAAAAATGTCTAAATAGAAACCAGGAAGTTATAGGCTGGTGAGTCTGACATCAGTTGTGGGAAAGTTGTTGGGAGGTATTCTAGGGGACCAGATATATACTGTAAGCATTTGGATTGACAGGGACTGATTCAGGATAGTCAGCATGGCTTTGTGCATAGTAGGCCATGTCTAACCAATCTTATAGAGTTTTTCAAGGAAGTTACCAGGAAAGTGGATGAAGGCAAGGCAGTGGATGTTATCTACATGGACCTTAGCAAGGCATTTGACAAGGTCCCACATGGGAGGCTGGTTAAGAAGGTTCAGTTCTTGCGGCAGCAAATTGGATTAGATATTGGCTTTGTGGGAGAAGCCAGAAAGTGGTAGTAGAGAGTTGAACTTTGAGTTGACCTTTGACAGGAGCCCTGTGACTGATAGTTTTTTAAGCGTGGCGTACCAGACATTCAGCCATTCTTGTCTGGCACGTGGTGTCAGGATTAACCGGGTCACGTTATGAACGTTCCTGACTCAACCCTTGTATTTTTTACGAGGCCGAGTGGCTAGCTCGACACTCAACCCAGCACGGATGGAAAACATGCTCGGGGGTGGCCTGACCTGGATTCGAACTCGGGAACCTTCGCTCCGGAGTCCGGCACTGATCTCACTGTACCACCAGCCGGCCGTGACTGACATTGTGCCACAGGGATCAGTGCTGGGTCCTTTGTTGTTTGTTATCTATGTCAATGATCTGGATGATAATATGGTTAACTGGATCAGCAAATGTGCAGATGACACCAAGTTTGGGGGTGTAGTGAACAGTGAGAAAGGCTATCATGGCACATAGTGGGATCTGGACTAGCTGAAAAAATGGGCTGAAAAATGACTGATCGAATTTAATGCAGAAAGTGCGAGGTTTGCACTTTGGTATGTTCAGCCAGGGTGGGGCACTGAGGAGTATGGTAGAACAAAGAGGTTTGGGAATGCAGGTCCATAATTCATTGAAAGTGGCATCACAGGTAGATCGGATTGTAATAAAGCTTTTGGCAGATTGGCTTTCATAATTCAAAGTATTGAGTACAGAAGATGGGATGTTATTTTGAAGATGTGTAAGACATTGGTGAGGCTTAATTCAGAGTATCGTGTGCAGTTTTGGTCACCTACCTACAGGAAAGATGTAAACAAAGTTGAAAGAGTGTAGGAAAAATTTAAAAGGATATTGCCGGGTCTGGAGGACCTGAGTTACTGTATAAGGAAAGATTGAATAGGTTAGGACTGTATTCTTCAGAATGTAGAAGATTGAGATGAGATTTGATAGAGATATACACAATTATGAGGGGTATAGATAGGGTAAATGCAAACAGGCTTTTTCCACTGAGGTTGGGTGGGGCTACAGCCAGAGGTCATGGGTTAAGGGTGAAATGTGAGAAGTTTAAGGGGAACATGAGGGGAAACTTCTTCACTCAGAGCGTTGTGAGATTGTGGAATGAGCTGTCAGCACAAGTGGTGCATGCGAGCTTGATTTCAATGTCTAAGAGAAGTTTGGATAGTAGGAATATGGAGGGCTATGGTCTCTGACCAGGTCGATGGGAGTAGGCAGTTTAAGTGGTTTCAGCATGGACTAAATGGACCAAAGGGCCTGTTTCTGTGCTGTACTTCTCTATGACTCTATGTGTAGTGGAGAGTGTATTGACTGACTGCATCACGGCCTGGTATGGAAACACCAGTGCCTTGGAACGGGAAATCCTGCAAAAGATAATGGATTCGGCCCAGTACATCACAGGTAACACTCTCCCAGCCATTGAGCACAGCACATGTACATGAAACACTGTCATAGGAAAGCAGCATTCATGTCAGAATCCCCGCCACCCAGGCCATGCTTTTTTCTACCTGATGGCATCAGGTAGAAGATACAAAATCCTCAGGACTCGCCATACCAGATTCAAGAACAGTTACTGCCCCTCAACCATCAGGCTCTTGAGCCAAAGGGGATAACTGCACTCAGCTGCCCATCCATTGATATATTCCCACAACTAATTATCTCACCTTAAGGATTCTTTATCTCATTATCCCATGTTCTCATTCTTTATTGCTATTTATTTATATTTGCATTTGCACAGTTTGTTGTCTTCTGTACTCTGGTTGATCTTTCATTGATCCTGTTATAGCTACTATCCTTTAGATTTGCTGAGTATACCCACAGGAAAACGAATCTCAGGGTTGTATACGCTGACATATATGTACTTTGATAATAAATGTACTTTGAACTTTTGAGAATGGCTAGCTATTTGAAACAATCTCAAAAAGGTTTTCAGCATTTAAAGTACCTGGGTTAGTGTTACATATGACACAATAACACCACTTCCACCTTTCTCAGTTGCTACCCCCTCTTGAGATCCAGCTTTCTCCCAGTGATTTCCATACCTTCTCCATCGTGGCCACATTCAGACCACAGCTATGTGCCATTGATGGTATCAATGAACCAGTTAGATTGTCGAGCTCTCTGAGGCACTCACAGGTCTTCATTTTCATCCACAAAATGCCAGTGGCAGTGTCAAATATATCTGTTCTGGTGCAGAGACCACATAAACTACCCACTTTCAAATTGATGGCCCAACATCTTCACAAAGTCAAAGTCAAAGTCAAATTTATTGTCAAAGTATGCATATGTCACCATATGGCACCTTGAAATTCATTTTCTTGCAAGCATTTACAGTAAAATAAAGTAATACATTAGAATTTTTGTAAAAGCTATACATAAACAAAGACTGACAAATAACTAATGTGCATCTGAGGTAGCTTAAATATATGAGGGAGTATAAAAGTTATCTGCACATTTTCAGTGAACAAGGAAAAGCTTACAAATGTATTGTACATGTAAACTTCGTTCTATGTGCAACAAGAATGTTCGATCTGGCAACGTAAGCCATTCATGTTTTTTTTACTAAATTTCATCATCATTTACCTGCAGTAGCTAAGTCAATCAGTTGTTCCCTTTAATTAAATATATTTTAATTAAAATTGCTCTTTAAAAATTGTGTTTGAGTGATACAACTAAAATCAACCATGTCAATTATCTGTTTTTTTCCACTCAGTGGGAGGAAAAAGTTCACCCACCCAAAGATGGCAGGTTCCTATTACGTAACATATGGACATGTTGAGTCCCAATTGTGTTATTGGGATTCAACAGCAATTTTTACTTGGCAGTCATCATAAGAAGTGACAGGCCTGTAAGCTGACTCAAAAAAGAAGTGAATCAGAGCCAGGAAAGGCAAGTTAAGTTGAAAAAATAGATACACTTCACTCCTTGTAGGGTTATATGCAGATCTTACAAGAAAGTCCTTTGCCTTTCTCTGTTATGATCTTCTGCTGCCCCACAGCCCTTCCCAAACCGTGTGGGATGGTCTGGAGGTCAACGCTGTCATTTATCATATTTGGGACTAAAGTAAAAGAAAGAATAAATATAACAATATTTGATGTAATAGTTACTGAAAGCTATTAAACATGTTTAGAGTTCCCTTAATTGTGGAAAATAGCTTAATTCTCCAATTAAAAAAAAATATTTGTAGTTTGTAATTTGGCTTTGGACATCTCCCTTCCATGAGTCCAATTTTAAAAGGAAAACAGATATTAAATGAGGTAAAACAGACTGGAGTTAAAATTCATCTGCCGCCACAAATTTTAACAATGCAAGGTGCACTTCTCACACTTCCAAATTTTTGTTTCTTCCAAGCGATTGGAATGAAACTGAAGAAAACTATGCCTTTAGCATTTGTGTCCAATGATAAGATTTTACCTCTCTGTTTCCAAATAGATCTATGGGCAATTTTAAGAAAAACATATAATGTCTTCATTGCAGGATGCTGCTTGCAAGAACATAGAACATTGTACATACAACATAGGAACAGGTCCTTCAGTCCTCAGTGTCTGTGCTGAACATAATGCCAAATTAAGCTAAATCCCTTCTGTCTGCTGATGATTTATATCGTCCATCTTTGCATATTCATGTGCTTGTCTAAAAACTTCTGAAATGCCACTATTGTATTTGTTTCCATCACAACCTCTGGCAGCCTGTTAGGGATACACACCACTCTCTGAGTAAAGCACTTGCCCCACACTTTCAAACTTTCCCCATCTCACATTAAAGCTATATCCTCTGGTATTTGACATTTCTACCCTGGGAAAAAGATTCTGGCTATCTACCCTCTCATAATTTTATTAACATCTATTAGTTCTCTCTTTGACCTCTGATGCTCCAGGTTAAAACAACCTTGTCTAGCTGTAAGTAAGTCACTGTCTAGCTCTTTCTTTTAGCTCATACTTTATAATCCAGGCAGCATCCTGGTAAACCTCTTCTGTACCCTTTTCAAAGCCTCTACATCCTTCCTGTAATGGGATGACCAGAACTGCCCTGATGAAGAATGAAAGGGGAAAAAGGAAAGATGAATGAAAGCAAAAAATAACATTTAGTTGGACAATCTTGGGCATCATGCTGCTATATTACAAAAGGGAGGAATGATCTTGGAGGAAAAAAGTTTTTCCATTTAATCTGTGAACTGTTTGTAATCCAAAATTAGTTTGCAAGTTGAAGGTGCAGCTATGATCTAAGTTCCCAGGCAGCAGAAGGATCCTGTGACTGGCAGGAGCCAGCGAATCCACCTTTCCAGCCTCAATAATATGTATGGGCTGTACGTAAGTCACGTGTTTGTAACCTGGGGAGGAATGTTCTTGCTGCTTTTCCAGTCTTGGATGGTATGATAAATTGTAATTGTCTTTAAAATAAGCAATATTTAGTTTATGAAGAAGGATCTATTGCTTTCCCAGTGTATATGATGAATAAACTCTTTTCGGGCTCCAGCCAGGTACAGGTACCAATTATAATTGATGTTTTGATGACAAACTTTGCCATCTTCACGGTAGAGTTTGTCATCGAAACATCCATTATAATTGATACCTGTACTCAGCTGGAAGCCGAGAAGAGTTAATTCAGACTTAGTTTATGTTTGATTTTAGTCACCTTCAGCAAAAATAGTAATATGAAGAAAATTAAGACACGAGAGAGTACAGATGCTGGAAATCTTGAGCAACATACACAAGATGTTGGAGGACACATCAGGTCAGGCAGCATCTGTGAAGGGCAATGGGCAGTCGACGTTTCTGGCTGAGACTCTCCATAGGGTGCTGCCTGACCTACTGAGTTCCTCCAGGATTTTGTGAAGAAATTTAAGAGCTGATTTGATGGATGTGTTAAAACATTAAAGGATCTTGAAAAAACAAGTGAAGAGAGCCTGCTTCCAGTAGGAGAAGGGTTGTTAATTAAATCCAAAAGTGGCATGAGGAAGTAGGTTTTCACAAAGCAAGTTGTTGCGTTCTTAACGACACTGCTGAAGGGCAAAAGTATATTAACTAAATAATACTGAAATAAATAATACTGAATCTCAGGCTCAGCATGTAAGTACAATTACAAAGAATGCACCCCTACTTTCTTAGAAGTTTGCGAAGATTTGGCGTGACATCTAAGCATTGACGAACATCTACAAACGCACATACTGTATATGTGGTGAAGAATATATTGACTGGCTGCATCACATCCTGGTATGGAAGCAGCAATTCTCTTGAGTGGAAAATCCTACAAAAAGTAGTACATAAGGCCCAGTCCATCACAGGTAAAGCCCTCCCTACCACTGAGCACATTGACAAAGAGTGTTGTCACAGGAATGCAGCATCCATCATCAGGGACCCCCACCACACAGGACATGCTCCCTTCATGCTGCTGCCATCAGGAAGAAGGTACAGGAGCCTCAGGATTTACAGCATCAGGTTCAGGAACAGTTATTACCCCTCAACCATCAGGCTCTTGAACCCGAGGGAATAACTTCACTCATTTTTCTTGCCCCACCACTGAACTGTTCCCACAACCAATGGACTCATTTTCAAGGACTCTTCATCTCAAGTTCTTGATATTCATTTTTACTTTCTTTTGGTATGTACACAGTTTGTTGACTTTTTTCACATTGGTTGTATTTCCTGTTTTTGAGGCCGTTCATTGATTCTATTATGGTTATTGGATCTATTGAGTATGACACAAAGCTGGGTGGCAGTGTGAAATGTGAGGAGGATGTTATGAGAATGCAGGGTTACTTGGACTGGCTGGGTGAGTGGGCAGATGCATGGCAGATGCAGTTTAATGTGAGGTTATCCACTTTGGTGGTAAGAACAGGAAGGCAGATTATTATCTAAATGGAGTCAAGTTAGGAAAAGGGGAAGTACAACAAGATCTAGGTGTTCTTGTACATCGGTCACTGAAAGCAAGTATGCAAGTACAGCAGACAGTGAAGAAAGCTAATGGCATACTGGCCTTCATAACAAGGGGAATTGAGTATAAGAGCAAAGAGGTCCTCCTGCAGCTGTACAGGGCCCTGGTGAGACCACACCTGGAGTACTGTGTGCAGTTTTGGTCTCCAAATTTGAGGAAGGACATTCTTGCTATTGAGGGAGTGCAGCGTAGGTTCACAAAGTTAATTCCTGGGATGGTGGGACTGTCATATGTCAGAAGATTGGAGCGACTGGAATTGAGATTGTATACTCTGGAATTTAGAAGACTGAGAGGGGATCTTATTGAAACATATAAGATTATTAAGGGATTGGACACGCTGGAGACAGGAAGCATGTTCCCGCTGATGGGTGAGTCCAGAACCAGAAGCCACAGTTTAAGAATAAGGGGCAGGCCACTTAGAACGGAGTTGAGGAAAAACTTTTTCACCCAGAGAGTGGTGGATTATGGAATGCTCTGCCCCAGAAGGCTGTAGAGGCCAAGTCTGTGGATGCTTTCAAGAAAGAGATGGATAGAGCTCTTAAAGATAGCAGAATCAAAGGTTATGGGGATAAGGCAGGAACTGGATACTGATTGTGGATGATCAGCCACCGATGTTGTCCAAGGGAAGGGCACCAGGGCCGATACAGCTTGGCACTGGTGTCATCGCAGAGCAGTGTGTGTTTAAGTGCCTTGCTCAAGGACACAACACGCTGCCTCAGCTGAGGCTCGAACTAGCGACCTTCAGATCACTAGACCGACGCCTTAACCACTTGGCCACGTGCCAACAGCAGTTGTATATGGTGACATACTGTATATGTACATTGATAATAAATTAACTTTGAACTTTGAAGAAAAGAAAATGGGCATGAGGAAAGAATATGGGAATGGGATCAATTGTCCAAGATCTATGTCAGACACAGTAGGCCAAAAGACCTTCTTCTACATATTTTATTGATTGCCTATAAATACAAAAGACATACCCATATCTTTTGCAGTTTTGAGATTTGTAACAGAGAGCACATTCATGGATATGTTTAAGGACAGTGTTTTAAACATATTTCATCAATGTATCTGTAATCTATAATTAATGTTTTTTATTTATGCATGTGAGACCAGCAATGTTAGAAGACACTTGTGGCTAGGCCAGTTAAGTATAACATCTAACTGACAGGAAAAGGATACCTGAAAGAATTTTTAATGACTGATTTCATATCTGCACGGACTTGGGTTCAGTCAGGTAAACCATTTCCTCCAACTCAGAGATCTGTTAATCTTACTCTTACTCCCTGATAACCTGCACAAATATATTTGGTTGACGCCCAGTAATGGTCTGCAGTGTGGACGGTATGGGCACTCCGATTCAGACAACACATAAAACATAAATTGTGCCGGAATTATACAAGACAGTAAAAATAACTGTGTAAAACATGACATTAGTGCAAAAATACACAGTCAGCAATGTCCATGCTAGTGCAAGAGATGGTCCATGGTGTTCTGTTGCTGAGGTAGGATTAAAGATGTACAGATCAGTTCAAAAACCTGTTGCCTGTAGGATACCAGATGATCCTGAACCTATTGGGGTGAGAGTTCATACATCTGCACCTCCTACCCAATGGTAGCCGTGAGAAAAGGGCATAACCTAGATGGTAGGGATCCCTTATGATAGATGTTGCCTTCTTGGGATGGCACCTGGTATAGATGCCTTCAATGGCGGGGAAGGATGTACCATTGATGGACTAGTCTGCGTCTACCGCTCTCTGCAGCTTCCTCACCTTGCAAAAGCAGATAACTGTGAACTCTACATGTTGCTATTATTCAGAGTTTGCTATGTGTGAAATGGCTATACTTTTTCAGTTGTGACTCAAAGGTTTCAAGGGTACATTTAATGTCAGAGAAATGTATACAATCTACATCCTGAAATGCTTTTTCTTCACAACCATCCACGAAAACAGAGTGCCCCCAAAGAATGAATGACAATTAAATGTTAGAACCCCAGCTCCCCTCCCTCCCGCGTGTAAGCAGTAGCAAAGCAACAATCCCTCCCTCCCCACACCAGCAAAAAAAAAGCATCGACACCCACCACGGAGCACTCAAACATGCAGCAAAGCAATGTCAAAAACACAGACTTGCAGTACCCCAAAGACTACTTGTTCACCCTGTGTTTGACATACCACAGGCTCTCTCCCTCCCTAGTAAGGGAGAAAGAGATGTCTTCGTTTCACAGCGAGAGGGGAGACATAACAAACAACTTGCTGATTTATGATGTTAAAAGTCTGTTGCTTCGCTTTTTCTGAGTTCTGTGCCCAAAGATCTCGGGTCTCTGGACACACAGCCAGAGATCTTCCAACTCCCACGACACACCAATTTCCTGCCGGGACACCGACCTTCAGAATCAGAATCAGGTTTATTATCATCGGAATGTGACGTGAAATTTGTTAACCTCAATCTGCCCATCTCCAGAGCCACGAGATCCTGGACCTCTGAAGGCGAGCGAAGCTCTTAGGTCGCATCCTTGGTATGTCAAATAACAGACAGTCGTGAAACCCCAAGAGCGGGTCCCATTCCCGCAAAGAACCGTAGTCAGCATGTAACTCCAGGTCAAGGTCTTCAAAAGAGCCCTGAAAGGGAAAAATAGAGATATTAAAAATGTAAATAGAGCTGTTTCCAAAGATGTAAGCAAAGGAGTCGCCATTTAGCACCATTATAACTAAGCTTCGCCCTTTTCAGTTCATTTTAATGAGGACCTTATTGGAACACTTGTTAGATGCCCTGGAGTCTTAGTTGTGTAAGCTGCATGTATTTCTGCGTGATTTGCAGGTTGGGGAATCTCCATTAATTCAAATACCACCATTGCTGATTATTGCCTATTGGGAGCAGTTTGTCAGTGTGTGGTCCAACAACTTGGACAGACAACCATGAAGTTTTCATTGTTGTGGATTCGACATTATTTTATCCAGAGGGGAATGTGATTGCAGTTATTTTCCAGCACTCTGGAATTCTGGTTGAGGTCTTTGTATGCTGGCTAGGACATCTGGCTGGAAGTCTACAACCTGTGGTGTTCAACTGGGACCTGCACTGAGACCTCCACTGTTTGTGTTATATATTAATGACTTGGATGAAAATGTGGATGGGTGGGTTAGCAATTGTGCAGGGGATACAAAGATTGGTGGTGTTGTGGATAGTGTAAAAGATTGCCAAAGGACACAGTGGGATATAGATCAGTTGCAGATATAGGCGGAGGAATGGCAGATGGCGTTTATTCTAGCCAAGTGTGAGGCATTGCACTTTGAGAAATCAAATGCAAAGGAGCAGTACACAGTTAATCCAGGACTCAAAACACTGTTGATGTACTGCAGGACCATTGGGTCTTTGCATCTGAAGTAATGTGTACTATAAATTAAATCATGCACACTACTTTGCTTATATTGTGGAATTGCTTCATGGGTTCGAAGTCCATAGCTCCCTGAAAATGGTTGCACAGGTTGATAGGGTGCTGAAGAAGGCTTGCTTATTTTAATTAGTTGAGTTATTGAGTTCAAGGGTCAGAAAGTTACACTTTATTAAGTACACCTGCTCGTTAATGCAAATATCTAATCAGTCGATCACGTGGCAGCAACTCAGTGCATAAAAGCATGCAGACATGGTCAAGAAGCTAAATTGTTCTTCAGAACAAACATCAGAATGATCTAAGTGACTTTGATCATGGAATGATTGTTGGTGCCAGATGGGGTAGTTTGACTATCTCAGAAACTGCTGATCTCCCAGAATGTTCACATACAACAGTATCTGGAGTTGACAGAGAATGGTGCAAAAAACAAAGAAACATCCAGTGAGCAGCAGTTCTGTGGGCAAGAACACCGTGTTAATGAGAGAGACAAGAGGAGAATGACCAGACTGGTTCAAGCTGACAAGAAGGTGACAGTAACTCAAATAACCTCGTGTTACAACAGTGGTGTGCAGAAAAGCATCTCTGAACACGCAACCTGCTGAACCTTGAAGTGGATGGGCTACAGCAGCAGAAGACCACGAACATACACTCGATGGTCGCTTTATTAGGTACAGGAGGTATTTTCATTTCCCTACCTGGTTAGATCACATCAGCAGTAATGCATTCAATTCTAGTCACTGTAGGAAAGATTTGGAGAGGGTGCACAAGAGGTTTATTGGGATTTTATGGGCCTGAAAATCTGGTTACTGTGCTGTATCTCAAAATAAAAATAAAAAGCAAGTACTGCATGCTTATTGATGTCGTTCTGTGAATCCTTTGATAATTGCACATCAGGACTCACTTGGATGAATCATAGTAGGAGACTTTAATCAGGCTTGTTTGAAGAAATCTCTGCCCAATTTCCATCAGCATATAAACTGCAGTATCAAGGGGTCACTACACACTAGGCCACTGCTATACTACGATAAGGAATGCCTTCCGTTCCATGCCTAGACAGCATTTTGTGAAATCTGATCTCTTGGTTGTCCTCCTCCTACCTGCATACAAGCAGAGGCTAAAGAACAAAGTTCCAGAGATTAGAACAACAAAGATGTTGTCGCAGGAGGTGGAGGAGCATTCAATCTAAGGGAAGTTAAGGGATTGCTTCGAGTTAATTGACTTGGTGGTGCTCAAGGACTCATCTGTGGATCTGAATTAATACACCACGGTTGTCACGGACTTGTAAAAACAGTCGTATATGAGTGAGTTCCCACAAAATCATTTGGAATCTTCCCCAACTAGAGGCCCTGGAATCTGCAATCTGCTGAGGGCCAGATCAGAGGCACTCAAGTCTGGTGATCAAGTAAGATACATGAGGACCAGGTATGATCTTCAGAAAACCATCTCACATGCGAAGAGGCAACTCGAGACCAAACTAGAGTCATTGGGGGATGCTCAACAGATGTGGCAGGACTGGAATGCTATTACCTTTTACAAAGTGAAACCAAGCAACATAGGTGACAACAAGGTTTCATTCATAGAAGAGCTCAATGCCTTCTATGCTTGCTTTGACTCTCAAAACATGGAGGAACCTTCATGAACTCCCACAGCCCCTGATGACTCTGTGATTTCAGTATCAGAGGCCAACATGAGAGCATCCTTCAGGAGAGTGAAATCACAGAAGGCATCCGGCCCAAATGGGGTACCTGGCCAAGTACTAAAGACCTGTGCTGATCAACTGGCTGGAGTGTTCACCGATATCTTTAACCTCTCGCTTTGGCAGTTTGACATACCCACCTGCTTCAAGCAAGTTTCAGTTATACCGGTGCCTAAGAAAAGTGTAGTGACCTGCCTCAATGACTATTGTCCAGTGGCACTTAGATCCACTGTGATGAAGTTCTTTGAGAGGTTGATGACGAAACCTATCAACACCCGCCTGAGAAGCAACTTGGATCTACTCCAATTTGGCTACCGACACAATAGGTCCTCAGCAGATGCCATTTCATTGGCTCTTCACTCAACTATGAAAATCAGGACAGCAAAGTTGCATACATCAGGATACCCTTTATACCGACTACAGCTCAACGTTCAATATCATCATCTCCTCAGAACTAATCATTAAGCTTCAAGACCTTGCTCTCTTTTTGTTGCTGCCGTTGGGAAGAAGTTACAGGAGCCTCAGGACTCACACCATCAGATTCGGAAGCAGTTATTATACCTTAACCATCAAGCTGTTGAACCAGTGGGGATAACTTCACTCTACTTCACTTGTCCATCACTGAACTGTTCCCACAATGTATGGACTCACTTTCAAGGACTCATCTCATGTTCTTGATATTTATTGCTTATTTTTTATTATTATTATGATTTCCTTTTTCTTTTGTATTTGCACATTGGTTGTTTGTCCGTCCTGTTGGGTGTGGTCTTTCATTGATTCTATGATGTTTCTTGGATTTATTGAGCATGCCTGGCAAGAAAACAAATTTCAGGGTTGTATATGGTGACATATATGTTCTTTAATAACAAATTTACTTCCAACTTTGAGCGTTGACTCATATCAACTTGCCTTTGACTCTGCATTTTAATTTAATGCAAAGCATAAAAGACAATGCTGAAACTTGCTATTGACCTGTTGTCAAACGCTATTTGCAAATAACTCTTGTAACCCTTTACTCGTTAAAGGCATGAATCATATTTTTGGAATATTTCTCTTTGTCGTAGATTCTCTAACCAATGGAAGTTATTTCTCTAACCTTCCCGGTCTCCTTGGTATCTTTACAACTTCAATCAGACTATTCCATTACCTTCTAAATTGCTGTGAGTTACCAGCTTAGTTTGTCTAATCTTGTATTTTAATTATTGGAGTATATGTAACATTCTGGTTACTCCAATAATAGCTGCTCTTCTTCCAAAGTAAGTTATCTTTCAAACATTATGATGACCAAAAAAATGTACAAAACGTATCACTTGTCATCTTAACAAGGTCATACCATTGTTATATGGATTTACCCTCCAGATTCCCCAATGAATAAAAGAGTCATACAGCAAGAAATAGGCCCTTTGGTCCATTATGACAAATCCCTGAGGATGCAATGATCAGGACGGATATAGGATATTTGGATTTCCAAAAGTTTTGATTAACCTGAAAAGAAAATCTCTTGAGGGTAAAAATGTAAACACCAATAGAAAACTACTAGACCAGGACCCTGGACCTGTCTGTAAAAAGACTGCGAAGTACGCTGAAGTGGTGAATCAGACACTGAATGTCTACTTACTGTTCATAAGGGATTTCAGAGCAACACAGTGGCACAGCTATTAAAGCCGTTCCCTCACAGCTCCAGCAGCCTGGGTTTGACCCTGATCTCGGGGACTGTCTGTAATGAGTTTGCATGCTGTCTCCCTGTGATATTGTGGGTTTCTTCTGCGTATTCTAGTTTTTTCCTGATGGGGAATGGACATGGGGAGTCAAATTACTCCTGTAATGAGAAGTGGTGGGAGCTGATGGGAATGTGGTAGAATATAATAAAATTAATCTAAATGAACGCTTCATGGTTGGTATGGACTCATGTTACCTGAAGAACTTGTTTCTGTGATGGATGACTATCTATATCTGGAAATTGTAGGCTGATTAGTCTTCCTGTGGAAATGCTATCAGAAACGAGTTGTTCACCCTGGAAAGTAGTAGCTATGGCCTAAATGACATGATGTCAGTGGAGAGACTGGATACAGATGGCGAGTCAGCTAAGTGAATAGTGGGTGGTCAATCAAAACCTGATCATGCAGCTGAACCTCACACTGACACTGGTGAACAGTGAAGATCAAGTGGAGCAGTCATGAGCATGGCCAATGAACCCAAAAACATTACCTCTTCATTCGTCTTTTGCTCCATTTATTTTTTGTAACATATAGTATTTTTATGTCTGTACTCCTGTTAAAACAACAACAAATTTCATGACATTTGTCAGCGATAATAAACCTGATTCTAATTCTGTAATTGAAGGAAGAGTCCGTTCTGTCAGTGGAATTCAGATAAGGATGTTTGGCTAAGAATGACTATCTAGGCTATAATCGTATACAGCAATTGTCAGCTAAATGGGGATGTCTGAGGAAAATAGTTCAACTGATTTCAAAATAGAACCAAAGCAGTCCTGCTGAAGGGTTTTGGCCTGAAACGTCGACTGTACTTTTTTCCGTAGATGCTGCTTGGCCTGCAGTTCCTGCAGCATTTTGTGCGTGTTGCTCGGATTTCCAGCATCTACAGATTTTCTTTTGTTCAAAATAGAATTCTTGAGGTGATTTGTAATAGTACTGAGAACATTGTTAGTATTTAGTATTTACACACAACATGAACAAACATTTGTTTAAAGGATACTAGTCATTTACCTTGGAAATCCCACAGAGACGATACAGTTAGCTCTGCTTCCTCATAGCTTCAGGAACCCAGGTTCAATCATGGCCTCCAGTGCTGTCCATGACCTTGATCTCAGGTGCTGTCTGTGTGGAATATGTGTGTCCTTCCCATGATTGCAGGTATTCCTGTTTCTACTCACGTGACAAAGAGGTGCTGGTAGGTTAATTGGCTGCAGTAAATTATACCTGCATAGCTAGGTGAGAAAAATGATCAAAGGGGAAGCCTGACCAGTGGCTTTGATCTCCAACCTCTAGCTCATGGTCTTCTTTCATTTGTACCTCTGGACCTGGCCTTCCCTTCTGGACTTCACATTTTTAGAAAAGTGCAAGTCTCCTTCAGTAACACTTGAGATCTTGAACCTCTGGGCAGACAACAAATTTGCAGCAGGGTGTTAGGCATCAGATGGGGAGGATCCACAACTGGAAGAGTCATCGGTGTCCGCCTGTAACACCCATCTAATGCACCTATTGTGTGCACTAAATCTAAATCTATCAAGAACTCTTTAACCACAATATCTAAGCAGCTTTGTGAGTTTCTAAAGAATCTTCTTTTGGAAGACGTTTTCAGGTGTCAGCTTCACTTCTCAGGATTCTGTTGGTGGGACCTTTTCAACTATGAAACAATAGAGCCAAGCAACCAATAAAAGAATATTGTATTGTCACTCTGCATAGACTGAGAGCAGACTAGTCAGTCCTACCATAATGCCCAAAGTCTGGAAACACAATATTATGAATTAATACTTATGTCTATTGTTTACAGAGAACATAATATTTACCTCAAGCAGGATATATTTTATAAAACTGACAGATACTTTGTCATTGGGATCAGTTAAATGCTGAGGAGATTTACATTAATACTTTAATTTCCTTTGAAAGAATGCTGATACTTATCTTGGGTATGAGAAAGTTGGGTGGGCATAGCTGATATAAGACACAGCAAAGTCAGTACTTTGGAGCTTGGAAGCACATAGGTTTGATCTTGCAGGACTTACAATTTCCCCTCCCAGTTCTTAATGAAATGACATTCAGTTTACTTGTTCCAAGGTCCTTACAGTCTTCTTAACCATAATCCTGCAATACAGTTTAAAGCAGATTCTAGTGCATATTTCCAGTGATAAAGAATTAGAACATGTGAAAGCAATGAAAATGCAGCGCACCCCAGGCAAAATGGTCTTCACAGACATTCTTACACATCATTATTTTCAATTATTCTTTCTTTAACATGAATAAGCATGAGTGGTAGAGTAGGCTCAAGGTTTGAAATAATCCATACTTGGCAAGAGAAAGGTTACTTGTGAATGTCTCGCTTTAATTCCTTCCGTCTGAAGCATTAATTCTTTTAGAAAGAGAAACAGTGCAATCAGGGAGGTCTGTCTCACAGAGAAATGAGCTATTCTTACTATTCCGCTCATCATAGCATCTGCTGGGTAGCTTTACACTGATAGCCACTTGTAGATACTAAAGCAACTTACTTATGTACAGTAAATGCAAAGAATCCGAATCAGGTTTAATATCACTGACATATGTTGTGAAATTTGTTAACTTTAGCAGCAGTAAAATGCAATACATGATAAATTTACAAAAAAATACTGAATTACAGTAATGAATTATAGAAGGCGGAGCTTAGGAGGGTTAATGGTGCCTAACGGCGACTCCTTTGCTTGCATCTTCGGAAACAGCTCTTTTTCCATATTTAATATCTCTATTTTTCCCTTTCAGAGTTCTTTTGAAGACCCTGACCTGGAGTTAAACGCTGACTATGGTTTTTTGTGGGATTGGGGCCCGCTCTCGGGGTTCCATAACTGGCCATTGTTCCGCATGCCAAAGACTCGGCCTAAGAGGCCGGCTCGAATTCGGAAGCCTAGGATCTCGGAGCTCTGGAGACAGGCGGATCGAGGGTCGGTGTCATGGCAGGAAATCCGTGTGTCATTGAAGGAGTTGGGATATCTGTGGCTGTATGCCTTTCTTTCTTATTAGGGAGAGAGAGAACTTGTGGTATGTCAAATACAGGGTGAAACGCGAAGTCTGTGGGGTAACTGCAAGTCTATGCCTTTGCTGTTGCTTTGCTCACGCTTGAGTGCTCGGTGGTGGGTGCCGATGCTTTTTTTGCCAGTAGCGGGGTGGGGGATTGCTGCTTGCTGCCACTTACGCAAGGGAGGGGGGAGCTGGTGGGGGAATTTGGGGTTCTAATATTTAACTGTCGTTCATTCTTTGGGGCACTCCTCTGCTTTCATGGATGGTTGTGAAGAAAAAGCATTTCAGGATGTATATTGTATACATTTCTCTTACATTAAATTGTACCTTTGAACCTTTGAATAAACTCTTCTTGGTCTTCCAACCGGATACAAGTATTGACTATGACCAATGTTTCGATGAGAAACTCTGCCATCTTCTTCAGGGATGATGCCTAGGCATGTCTAGTCCAGTGAAATTTATACCTCCGTAGTCCGTCCCTACTGATTGGTTAGTCCTCATCCAATCAGGCGTCCGCTAGTTTTATTTCAATGGCTTCCTTTACCAGGTGGTCCCAAATGCCATTGGCATGGCACAGTAGTTCTGTGCCGAAGTCAATCCTATGGCTATTGGGAATGCAGTGTTCTGCTACTGCAGATTTTTCTGGGTAACCGAAACGGATATACCTCCTGTGCTCTTTGATGCAGGTTTCCACCGTGCATCCCATCTGGCCTTTTGGGACCACCTGGCAAAGGAATCCATTGAACTAAAACTATTGGGAAAAGAATTTTAATAAGGATGAAGGGCTTGCTCTAAGAACTGGAATTCAATTGTAAGCAAGGTGGGAGAGCAGAAACCTGATTGGATGAGCTCTAACCAATCAAGAGGGACGGACTACAGGGGTATAAATACCACTAGACTAGATATGCATCATCATTGAAGAAGATGGCAGAGTTTGTCATCAAAATGTCAGCTATAATTGATACCTATACCCGGCTGGAAGCCTGAGAAGGGTTTGTTTGTACGCGGGAAAGGTAGTGTCCATGGGTTCAATGTCTGTTTAGAAAATCGGATGGCAGAGGGGAGAACCTGTTCCTGAGTCACTGAGTGTGTGCCTTCAGGCTTCTGTACCTCCTTCCCGATGGTAACAATGATAAGGGGGCATGTCCTGGATGGTGGGGGTCTTTGATGATGGAAGCCACTTTTCTGGGCCACCGCTACTTGGATACTATGGAGGCTAGTACCCATGATGGAGCTGACTAATCTTACAACTCGCTACAGCTTACCACGATCCTGTGCAGTAGCAATCTTCCCCTCTGCCCCCCTCCATACCAGACAGTGATGCAGCCTGTCAGAATACTCTCCACGGTACATCTATAGAAGTTTTTGAGTGTTTTTGTTGACATACCAAATCGCTTCAAACTCCTAATGAAGTATAGTCACTGTCTTTCCTTTTTTATAGCTGCATCAATATGTTGGGACCAGGTTAGGTCCTCAGAGATCTTGACACCCAGTAACTCGAAACTGCTCACTCTCTCCACTTCTTATCCCTCTATGAGGATTGGTTTGTGCTCCCTCGTCTTACCCTTTCTGAAGTCCACAATTAACTCTTTGGTCTCACTGACATTGAGTGCAATGTTGTTGTAACACCACTCAATTAGCTGGTCTATCTCACTTCTGTACACTCTCTCATCAGCATCTGAGATTCTACTAACAATGGTTGTAGCATCAACAAATTTGCAGATGGCATTTGAGGTATGCCTAGTCACACAGTCATGAGTATGGGCAGAGTAGAGCAGTGGGCTAAGCACACACCCCTGAAGTGCACCAGTGATGTTCGTCAGCGAGGAGGAAATGTTCTCGCCAATCCGCACAGATTGTGGTTTTCCGGTTAAGAAGTCCAGGATCCAGTTGCAGAGGGAGGTGCAGAGGCCCAGGTTCTGTAGCTTATTGATCAGGACTGCAGGAATGATGGTGTTAAACACTGAGCTACAGTCAATGAACAACATCCTGACATAGGTATTAGTATTGTCCACGTGATCCAAGGCTGCATGGAGAGCCATTGAGATTACGCCGACAGTAGATCTATTGTGGTGATAGGCAAATTGTAGTGGTCTTAGGTCCTTGCTGAGGCAGGATTTGATTCTAGCCATGACCAACCTCTCAAAACAAAGATAACTTCTGAAAAATTAACTTCACCATCAGCACAATGGGTATTTTCTACTGACACACAACCAAGGACTGTCGACGTATCTATCAATTGACTTAGACAATACTTGAGTAAATGTAAATTTGGTCCTTCTGGATAATTGCCAGCTTTTCCGAAGAGAAGGACACGAACAAGCTATTTACTTCTTGCAGTGATTCAGAATCAGATTTATTATTACTAACACATGATATGAAATTTGTTGCCTTGCTGTAGAGTGCAAGGTCGTAAAAATCTATAAACTACAAAGCATAAATAGTGCTACAAGAAGAATAATGAGATAGTATTTATGGATTCATGGGCTGTTCATAAAAATCTGATGGTGGAAGATAGGAAGATGTTTCAAAATCATTGATTACAGGTCTTCAGGCTCCTGTACCTCCTTTCTGATAGTAGTAATGAGAAAGAGGGCATGTCCCAGATGGTTCCTGAATGATGGATACTGCATTCTTGAGGCACTGCCCCTTGAAGGTGTCCTCAATGGCAGGGAGGGTTGTGCACATGATAGGGTAGCTGGCTGAACCTACACCCTCTGCAGCCTCTAGTGATCCCATGCATGACAGACTCCATGCCAGGCTGATGTGTAACCAGTCAGAATGCTCTCCACTGTACATCTACAGAAATTTTCAAGAGTCTTTAGTGACAAAGCAAATCTCCTCAAACTCCTCATGAGGTATAGCCACTTGTGAATCTTCTTCCTGATTGCATCAATGTGCAGGGCCCAAGACAGATCCTCCAAGACATTGATGCCCAGGAACTTGAAACTGGCCACCCTTTCCAATGACGACCCCTCAAGTTCTCCTTTCTGAAGTCCACAATCAGTTCCTTGGTCTTGTTGAAGATGAGTACAAGATTATTGATGTAACACCAGTCAACCAACCAATCTATCTCACTTCAGTCAGCCTGCTCATATCACCATCTGAGATTCTAGCATCAGTGTTGGTGTCATCAGCATATTTATAGGTAACGTTTGACTTTTGCTTGGTCACGCAGTCATGAGTGCAGAGAGAGTAGAGCAGTAGCCTAAGCATGCACCCTTGAAATGCAACTGTGTTGATAGGCAGCGTGCAGGAGAAGTTATTACCTATCGGCACTGACTGTGGTCTCCAATAAGGAGCCTGCGGATCCATTTGCAGAGCAGCCCGGTTTTTCAAGTTTGGTTATTAGTACTGACACAATGATGATATTAAATGATGAGCTGTAATCGATAAATAGGAGCCTGACATATGTCGTGTGGTTGTCTCGGTGCTCCAAAGCAGATTAGAGAGCCAGTGATACAGTGTCTGCTGTAGACTTGTTGCACTGGTAGGTGAATTGCAGCAGGTCCAGGTCCTTGCTTAAGCAAGAGTTCATTCTAGCCATAACCATCCTCTCAAAGCATGTTATTATGGTAGATGTGAGTGTTGCTGGGTGCTAGTTATTGACGCAGCTCACCCTGATCTTCTTGAGCACCAGAATCACTGCTGCTCTTCTGAAGAAGGTGGGAACATCAGATCACAATAATGAGAGGTTGAAGAAGTCCTTGAATAATCCAGCTATATGACCACAAGATACAGGAGCATAATTAGGCTATTCAGCCCATCGAATCTGCTCTGACATTGCATCATGGCTGATCCTGGATCCCACTCGACTCCAGTCACCAGCTTTCTCACCATAAACTTCGAGGCCCTGACCGATCAGGAAGCTATCAATTTTTGCTTTAAATATACCCACAGACTTGGTCTCCACAGCTGTCTATTCCAGAGCATTCCACAGATTCACTACTCTGGCGAAAAAAATTCCTCTTTATCTCTGTTCTAAAGGGTCGCACTTCAGTTTTGAGGCTGTGCCCTCCAGTTCTGGATACCCCCACCATAGGAAACATCCTCTCCACATCCACCTTATCTAGTCCTTTCAACATTTGGTAGGTTTCAAAGAGATCCCCCTATATTCTTCTAAATTCCAGTGAGTGCAGGCACAAAGCTGCCAATCGCTCCTCATATGTTAATCCCTTCATTCCCAGAATCATCCTTGTGAACCTTCTCTGGACTCTCTCCAATGAGAACACATCCCTTCTCAGATAAGGAGCCCAAAACTGTTGACAATACTCCAAGTGTGATCTGACTATTGTCTTATAAGTCCTCAGCATTATCTCCTTGCTTTTATATTCTATTCCTCTTGAAATGAATGCCAACATTGCATTTGCCTTCTTTACCACAGACTCAACCTGTAAATTAACCCTCTGGGAGTGTTGCATATGGACTCCTAAGTCCCTTTGCACCTCTGATGTTTGAATTTTCTCCCCATTTCGATAATAGTCTGCACAATTGTTCCTTTTATCAAAATGCATTATCATACATTTCCCAACATTGTATTCTATCTGCCACTTTTTTGCCCATTCTTCCAATTTGTCTGTATCCTGCAGCAATCTCATTGCTTCCTCAGCACTACCTACCCCTCCACCTATCTTTGTATCCTCTGCAAAATTTGCCACAAAGCCATCAATTCCATTATCCAAATCATTGACAAACAGTGTGAAAAGTTGCGGACCCATTACTGATGCCTGAGGAGCACCACTAGTCACTGGCAGCTAACCAGAAAAAGGCCCCCTTTATTTCACTTGCTGCCTCCTCCTCAGCCATTCCTCTATCCATTACTACCTCACTAGCATCATTTTCCAGTGGTCCAATATCAACTCTCACCTTCATTTTACTCTTTATATAATCGAAAAAAAAACTTTTAGTATCCTGCTTTGTATTATTGGCTAGTTTTTCCTCATATTTCATTTTTTCCTTCTTATGCCTTTTCAGTTGCCTTTTGTTGGATTTTAAAACCTTCCCAATTATCCAACTTCCCACTCATTTTTGCTACATTATTGTCATGGTCCGGTCCGTGAAGTCCTCATTCCGGTTCACAGTCCGGTCCGGTCTGGTCTTCCAGCTGTCCCTTGTTTCGGTTGGGTTAATCACAAGCACCTGATTCCCATTTTGGGGCTTGGAACATAAGTAGCCTTGGGGTTGAGTGTGGGCTGCTGGTTTGTCTTGTCAAGATTCCCTGGGAGCAACCTGCCAGTGGAAGGCTAGAGCGGCCACTTGCCATCTTTCGGCCATGTTGGAGAACCATTGCTTCATGGAGCCTTGCTGTTGGTAGTTGGAGCTGTCTTTGCGGTATGGATTTGGCCATTTCCTGGGCCAGCTGAGTGGTCATCAGCCACTCTAGGCTAGGTAGGGATCCGGCTGTTTCTGTAGCCAGCCTAGGTTACTGGCTGTAACTGAGACTTGGAGCAACCCTGATGCAGAGATGAATCTGTCTGTCGTTCTTTGGTGTTTGCCTCTTCTTGTCCTTGACTCCGTGGCTTAAGTCAGGCTGTTCTGCTGTTGCCCTGTCGGGGGGACCTGTCCCACCTTGTTGTGGAGATAAAGTTGAGTCCTGGCTTGTCTAAGAATAAGTCCCGGTTCTATGTTAATGTGCAGTTTCCAGTCTGTCTCTGAGCTCCAGCCTCCAAGTTATCAGCCTGCAGCCTCAAGCCCCAAGACCCCAGCCTGCAGCCTCGTCCTGTCCTGTAGCCATGTCATGTCGTTGCCTAGTTCTGGGGTCTGGGTCTGAGCCCGAGGCAAGACCCAGGTTCTGGGTCCTTGTCCAGACTCTGGCTCGGAGTCCAAGCCCAGGCTCCTAGTTCATAGTTCCTTGTCTGGGTTCCCTGTTTCTTGTCCATGTCCTAGCCCAGGTCCTGCATCCTAGTCCTGTTCCTAGTACTTCAATGTCTGTGTCTTGTTTTTGGGTCCGTTCCCTATGCCCCCTCCCCCTTTGTGACAACCATATGCCCTTTCCTTGGCTTTTATGCAGTACTTAACTTCCCTTGTCAGCCACAGTTGCCTACCTCTGGCACTTGAGAACTTCTTCTGTGGGACATATCTATCCTGCACCTTGTGAACTATTCTCAGAAACTTCAGCCACCTTTGTTCTGCCATCATCCCCACCAGTATCCCCCTCCAATCCACCTGGGCAAGCTCCTCTCTCATGCCTCTGTAATTCCCTTTATTCCATTGTGTTACTGATACATCTGACTTGTGCTTCTCCCTCTCCAATTGCAGTATGAATTCAATCATATTATGATCACTGCCTCCTTTACCTTAAGCTCCTTAATAAAATCTGGATTATTACACAGCACCCAATCTAAGGTAGCCTTTCCTCGAGTAGACTCAAGTACAAGCTGCTCTAAAAAGCCATCTCATAGGCATTCAACAAATTCTCTCTTGTGAGCTGACACTAATCTGATTTTCCCAGGTCCCCTTGCAAATTGTAGTCCCCATTGTGATTGTGACATTACCCTTATCACAAGCCCTTGCCATCTCCTTTTGCAATCTCAACCGCACATATTAGCTACTATTTGGAGGCCTATAAATGATTCCCAAAATGGTTTTTTTACCCTTGCAGTTTTTAACTCCACCCACAAAGATTCAAAATTCTCTGACCCCATGTCACCTTTCTAAATATGTAATTCCATCTCTTACCAAGAGAGCGCCATACCTCCGCCTATGCCAGCGGTCCCCAACCACCGGGCCGCAAAGCATATGCTTATCGGGCCGCGAGGAAACCCTTCCTCATTCCCTGTCACAGCCACTGTTGAGCTTGAACACACACGAGGTTATTACCCACGCGTCATCCATGTCAGTGCGAGAAGGAGATCAACTCCTCGAGTTTGCAAATGACGGCGGGCTGAAAAGTATGTTTGACATAACATCTCTGCCGGCATTCTGGATCAAAGTCAAGGCTAAATATCCTGAGGTAGCCACGAAAGCACTGAAAACGTTGCTTCCGTTTCCAACGTATCTCTGCAATGAATGCAATGAAAACTAAATTGCGGAATAGACTGGACATAAGGAACCCCCTTCGAGTATCGCTGTCTCCCATCAACCCTCGATTGGACTATCTTGTTGCAGGGGAACAAGTCCAGGGCTCCCACTGATTCAGCGATATTGGTGTGTTGCAATGATTTTATATGTTCATACGAGGAAAATATGCGCTGTGTGTTTAATATCCAAACGATACTTAAAATGTTATGATGCTATTGACTTATAAGTGACTTATATAACCATATAACAATTACAGCATGGAAACGGGCCATCTCTGCCCTTCTAGTCCATGCAGAACGCTACTCTCAACTAGTCCCATCAACTTGCACTCAGCCCATAACCCTCCATTCCTTTCCTGTCCATATACCTATCCAATTTTTCTTTAAATGATAATATCGAACCTGCCTCTACCACTTCTACTGGAAATTCGTTCAACAGTTACTTCAAGCTCCCCTGTCCTTCCCTGATAATTGACTTATCACTATATTCATGCGAGGAAAATATGCGCTGTGTGTTTAATATTAAATTCGTTAGATAAACACTTTTAGAAACAAAATTGTGTGTATTAGCCACTTATCACCTATATTCTGGTCGTGATTAACAACAAACACCCCCCCCCCCCGGAACAGAATCGCCAAAAATGATTTGCAGAATGAAAAATCAGTCCATACACGCATGTGCACACAGGTGCCCATGCAAGGTTTCATGGTCATTGTAGTCTTTCTCGGGGTTAACACAACGTATTTGACTGCTACTCTTGTCCGTTGGCAACCCTACCCACTCCCCCCCCCCCAGTCGGCCGGTCCGCAAGAGTATTGTCAATAATAAAGTGGTCCGCAGTGCAAAAAAGGTTGGGGACCCCTGGCCTATGCCTTCCTGCTTGTGCTTTTGATGCAGAGTATATCCTTGGATGTTAAGCTCCCAACTATGATCTTTTTTCAGCCATAGCTCAATGATGCCCACAACATCATACTGGCGAATCTCTAATTGCACCATGAGTTCATCCACCTTATACTGAATAACACATGCATTTAAATACAGCACCTTCAGTCCTGCATTCTTTGCCTTTTTGAATTTTGCCACTGTGGTACAATTTAACTCTTTGCTCTGTCTGCATTTGTACTCAATCATCGGCTTGACCTTCCTTACATTCATATTATACCCATCATCTGCTTGTAAAACTGCTGGCTCATCCTCAGCTCTATCATACTGGTTCCCATCCCCCTGCCATATTAGTTTAAACCACTCCCAACAACTCTAGTAAACCTGTCCGCAAGAATACTGGTCCCCCTTGGATTCATGTGCAACCCGCCCCTTTTGTACAGGTCACACCTGTCCCAGAAGAGGTCCTAATGAACTAGAAATCTGAATCTCTGCCCCCTGCTCCAATTTTCAGCCATGCATTTATCTGCCACCTCATTCTGTTCCTATCCTCACTGTAGTGGGGCACAGACAGCAATCACGAGATTACTACCCTTGAGGTCCTGCTTCTCAACTTCTTTCCTAATTCCCTGTATTCTGTTTTCAGGACCTCCTTTTTCCTACCTATGTCGCTGGTACCAATATATACCACGACTTCTGGCTGCTCACCTTCCCTTTTCAGGATATCGTGGATGCGCTCAGAAACATTTCGAACCCTTGCTCCTGGGAGACAAACTACCATCCATGTTTCTTTTTCACGTCCACAGAATTGTCCATCTATCCCCCGAACTATAGAGCCCCTATTACTGCTGCCATCCTCTTCAGATCCCTACCCTTCTGAGCCACAGGGCCAGAAACAGTGCCAGAGGCACGGCTGCTGCTGCTTCCCCCAGGGAGGCCATTCCATCCCCCCCCCCCCACAACAGTACTCAAAATGGAGTACTTATTGTTGAGGGGTTTGGCCACAGGGGTACTCTCCACTATCTGATGCTTTCCCTTCGCTCTTTTGACAGCACCAATTTATTGGTCTCCTGTAGCCTTGAGGTGACTACCTCCCTGTAGCTCCTGACTATCACCTCCTCATTTTCCCTAACAAGCCGAAGGTAATTGAGCTGCAGCTCTAGTTCCCTAACAGCCAAAGCCTGTTGAGCCAAAGCCTTACCACTCTGACAATCAGAGCTGCCTGGCCTGCTGCGTTCACCAGCAACTTTGATGTGTGTTGCCACTCTGACAATGACCGCTCCACTATACAATACCTTTCGTTTATGGAGACCGGGTTTTTCAAGCTCCGCTCCGGATCTGTGCAGGAATGCTTCTACTGCTGTCCAGTCAAAGACTCCCACTGAAAACTGAGAAACCATGGCAACCATTGTTTACCAAGTCTGTCGTTTACCTGCTTTTGCCAATCAAACCCAATTTGAGGTTATATATACTCATTCTCTAAACATCTCAGACCGCTGCAGTAAAAATGCTGAGGAGGGTTTCACACATTAAAAAAAATGTTAATTTATCCTGTGTGATGATAGAGCATAGAACAATGCAGCACAAGAGCAGGACCCTTGACCCATTATGCTAACTAAGCTAACAACAGCTAATTAAAATTGTCCTAATTAAAGTAATTCTAGTTAAACTAATACACGCACAATGTTCATACACTATCTCCCGATTCAGAATCAGGTTTAATATCACTGACATACATTGTGAAATTTGTTGTTCTGTGGCAGCAGTACAGTGCAATGCACAAAAAAAACTAAAATCACATTAAGAAATATATATATATATATATATATATATATATATTCCCATATACTGTATATATAAAATTATGTGTTGAATTCTGATGGCGGAGGGGAAGAAGCTGTTCCAAAAACACTGAGTTTCTGCCTTTAGTCTCCTGTACCTCCTCCCTCCTCCCTGATGATAGCAATGAGAAGAGGGCATGTCGTCGGTCATGGGGGCCCTTAATGATGGATGCCATCTTTCTGAGGCATCAGTTTTTGAGATGTCCTCGATGCTGGGGAGGCTAGTACCTATGATGGAAATGGCTGAGTTTGCAACTGAGTTCTCTGCATATTCATGTACTTATCTAAAAGCCTTTTAAATGCCTCTGTCATATCTACCTCCCCCACCACCCCTGACAACACATTCCAGACACTCACCACTCACTGTGGACAAGAATATACCCTGTCCGTCTCCTTTGGCTACCCTGCTCACTCATTAGTAGTGTAGGATTTCTAGTCTTTGGGATAATTCACAATTGGTTACGTAAAGACACATCATGTTTTGGCCCTTAACGCTCTCTGGCAAAGTTGCAGCTGTCGTGAATCCACTCCACTATAATGAACATTACATTTAATCTGGCAGTTTAGTGATATAGGATATCAATGAGGGATAAGAAGTAAAGGCTGATTAAATACAGGCAGACTGGTAATTCTGTCAGCAAAACTGCAACTCCAGCCCTGACACGTTATTGGTGTAAGGATATGGAGAAGTACTGTATTAGTGCCTGCATCCTCTATAAACACAGGTTAGTGGCAGTGGTAACACCTGGCACTTACTTTTTTCACATTTCCAGTTGGAAGTCACCAGGCAGTCCGTGAGTTAAATGATTTGTTTCTGAAAACTTATGATTTATAAAACATGTCTCGTTTCCTCACTGCATTTCTAGGATGAGATAATTAGAGGAAGCTGGAAGGTACAGATGAAAGAATGCTTTGTTCTTTTTTCACTATTTATGTTAATGTTTTCACCTAGCGAGAAGCACACCTCCAGATACTTAAAGATCAAAGGAATGTTGAAAAAGGAGAATCCTTGCAGGTGTTGTCAAAGATATTTCACATTCTTCCTGGCTATCAAACAAGCACTGTCTGTCTTCAAATCCCTCAGGCACACTGTTGTTTCACTGTGTTATTCTATGCTTGTTAACCACTCCCTTAAGTGGAAGCACTTGAAGAAAGCAATTAAACTAAAGTTATAATGTTCATAACAGTCATTCTTAAACTCTGCTTCCTTTAATATACACCAAGACTACATGTACATCCCTGAAACATTAATTTTTAAAATATTCCAAAAGCAAAATATTGCAGATGATGGAAATCTGAAATTGAGCATGCTGGAAATACTCTGCAGGTCAGGCAGCATCTGGAGACTGAAATAAAAAGTCTGATAACCTTTCACCAGAACATTAACAGACCTTTCAAGAGGATAATGAAGTAAAGAAACATTTCAGAGCTGAATTTTGTTTTAATAGAGGGAAGGACTTTGAAAAATACAGGTGTAACAAAGCTGTGCCTTGAGGTGATCAAACTTCACTGAATATACAAAACAATAGTCACTTCAAAATATTAAAATCTGAACAGCATTTCTAAATGACCCTTCTCTACAGCACAAATCTGCACATCTACTTGTACACTGAGCTGCATACTCAAAGTGGCTCCAATACCTAATGCAGCACCATATACAGTAACTGAGAGCACAATCAATTGTTTTCCTCATTGCATTTCTTCCTTTCATTCTTTCTTTCTTTATTTATTTCTGTCTTTTGTTCTTTCTCTCTCTCCCCCTCTCCCTCCCTCTCTTTCTCTTTCTTCCTTCCTCCCTCCCTCCCTCCCTCCCTTCCTTCCTCTCGTCCTCAATTTCTCTCTTTCTTTCTTTCTCTGTTTCTTTCTTTCCTTTTCTTTCTCTCTTTCATTCCCCCTTTGTATCTGCCTCTTTCTTTCTTTCTCTCTATCTCTCTCAATTTCATGTTTAGCATACACCTGGTTCCTAAACTGATAGTTGTCAGTCATTTTTAAATCAAGTATTTGAGAAATCAAAGTTTCTCAGAAGGTATTTGATAAGGTACCTCACATGAGGCTGCTTAACACGTGGTGTTACGGGACATATACTGACATGAATAGAGGAATAGCTGACAGGCAGCAGGCAGCGAGTGGGAATAAAGGGGTCTTTTCTGGTTGGCTGCCTGTGACTAGTGGTGTTTCACAGGGGTCAGTAATGGGACCGGTACTTTTCACATTGTTTGTCAATGATATAGTTTGTGGAATTGATGGCTTTGTGGCAAGGTTTACGATGATATGAAGATAGGTGGAGAGGCAGACAGTGCTGAGGAAGAAATGTGATTGCAGAAGGACTTGGACAAATTGGAAGTACGGGGAAAAATGTGGCAGATGGAATACAGTGTTGGGAAATGTATGACAATGCATTTTGGTAAAAGGAATAATAGTGCAGACTATTATCTAAATGGGGAGAAAATTCAAACATCCGAGGTGCAAAGGGACTTAGGAGTCCTTGTGCAAGATTCCCAGAAGGCTGCGCAGGATGGGTCTGTGGTCTTCTTCTTCATGTGCCTTGCGTGGTAAAGAATGCAAATGTAAAGCTGGCATTTATTTCAAGGGCAATAGAATATAAAGACAAGGAGATAATGCTGAAGCTTTATAAGACACTAGTCAGGCCACACTTGGAATATTGTCAACAGTTTTGGGCCCCTTATCTCAGACAGGATATATCAGCAATGGAGGGAGTCCAGAGGAGGTTCACGAGGATGATTCCAGGAATGAAGGAGTTAACATTTGGCTGTTTTGGGCCTATACTCACTATAATTTAGAAGAATGTGTGGGGATCTCATTGAAACCTACCCAATGTTGAAAGGACTAGATAAGGTGGATGTGGAGAGGATGTTTCCTCTGGTGTGGGTATCCAAAATTAAGGGGTGACCTTTTAGGACAGAAGTAAGGAGGAATTTTTTAGCCAAAGAGTGGTGAATCTCTGGAATGCTTTGTCACAGATTGCGGTGGAGGCCAAGTCACAGGGCATATTCAAAACGGAAGTTGATAGATCCTTGATTGGTCAGGGCATCGAGTGATCTGGTGAGAGGGCAGGTGTATGGGGCTGAATAGGATCTGTGATCAGCCATGATGAGATGGAAGAGTGGGTTGAATGGCCTATTTCTGCCCCTATGACTTATGGTCTTATGGCCTAAAATTCTTTTGCTTTTTTAAAACTAATACCTACATTAATATGCTTCATATTAGAAAATGTTGCCAAAATAACTTTAGAAATAGCACAGTGTATTTTAGGTTAATTTGTCTGCAATAGTCCAACATACTGTAATTGATGTAAGTGGAGTTGACAACATTTTGAAAATAACCAGTAGAATAAATGAAGGGATACAATATTTCAGCTGGAGAAGTTTGGGATAACAGGAGCTACCAAAATCAGAGCCTGAAAGTCATATTTCTCATGACATAGAAGGGGGCTATTCATCTTGTAGAATCTATGCTGGCTCTCAGAGCAAACCCATCAGTCCTGTTCCTATTCACTTCCTGGTGATCTACGCTCTCTCGCATACCCCTCAACTTCACTCTGCTTGTCCTATCACCCACTTACACGAGGGGAAACTTACAGTAGACAATTAACTTGCTGAGCAATACACCTTTAGAATGTGGAAGGAAAATGAAGCACCAGGGAAAAACTCGCATGTTGCTAGGAGAGCATGGAAACTCCACGTAGACAGCACTAGAAGTCAGGATCAACCCTGCACAATTGGTTCTGTGAGGCAGCAGTTACACCCCCTATCTCATATGTTATAATATGTCACCAAAGACTCAAACAAGTTTCTGCAGATGTACGACGGAGAGCATTTGAACTGGTTGCATCACTGTCTGGTATGGAGGGGCCACTGCACAAGATCGGGAAAAGCTGCAGTGTGTTGTAAACTCAGCCAGCTCCATCATAGACACTAGCCTCCCCAGCATCGAGAACATCTTCAAAAGGTGATGCCTCAAAAAGTCAGCATTCATTATTAAGGGCCCAAAACATGCTCTCTTCTTATTACTACCTTCAGAGAGGAGGTACAGGAGCATGAAGACACACACCCAATATTTTAGGAACAGTTTCTTCCCTCCACCATCAGATTTATGAGTAGACAATGAACCAACCCATGAACACTACTACTCTATTTTTACTCTCTTTTTGCACTACTTACTTAATTTATTTTTTATATTTCTTTTGTAATTTATAGTAATCTTTATCTATTGCAATGTATTGCTGTTGCAAAACAACTAACTTCATGATATTTGTCAGTGATGTTAAACCTGATTCTGATTATGTTCACTGCCAATGCACTGGAAAGGTCTTATGACAAGGGAGATGGAATCCAAGGCTATAGGAGTGAAAAGCTGTTTTCTGTTTTTCAGTTCACATTCAGTTCAATGGAACCAGATTTCACAGCTACAGTTCAACACACATGTTACTGGTTCATGTACCTGAGACATACAACAGAAGATGGATTACAACCCTGAATCACTAGAGGCAAAGATCAGGAGGCATAAATACGAATTGTTTCACAAAGGATTCAGAAGAAAGGATCAAGAAACATCAAGTTATATAAGAAAACATGAAATGAGATAATGCAATGAAACGAACATTGCCAAGTCATGCAAACTCCCCAATTGTTTAAGTCTCTTAGGGAGACAAGAGTGAATAACCAGTGATACATGCGAACACATTACAATTTCTCTTTGAGTCACACTGTCAGTAGGATCCAGACCATTTAACCCTGGGTGGTTTCATTTAAAGGATCTTCCCATAGTCCGAGAAGGATGACACCATGAAATATTTCTGACCATTTTTGTAACCTAATATAAATATTCATTCAGTAGCTTTATTAAGGAAGGGAATCAACACCATTAAATGCTTTTGATGGCGGTCCGTTCTACATACTTACTAAAAAAAACTTCTCTATTCTCAGTCACACTTGGAGTAGGCACATTTGTTCTTGTGACCTCTAGCTCTCAAAGTTGAAATGCAATTAAGTAGTGATGTAATGGCTCATGGGAGAAGTGAGATTGACTCACCCAATGAAAGTCAACATGATATTCTTGTCCGTTGATTATGTTAAATTGTGGTGAATATAAATTGAGTTATTAGTTTTTTTGTGTTTGGAATTCAACAAAGTGAACTGGGAATTCAGTTTTTAAGCTGAGGAGCTTTTACAAGTTGTATATCTTCAGGCTCTGATTAAGAATCTCTAGAGTTTTGGTTAAATTCTTGATAGATACATATTTTGATGAAAATGAAAAGCCACCAAAGCTAAATTAAAATCATGGGTCAGCTAACAGGTCTTTTCCTTTTGCTTTTGTTTTTCCGTAACTGAGATTTACATTTACTGGTACATGAGCCCACCCAGAGTTCTCTTTCAAATTAGTCTGTCATCATCTCTGTCCTACTGATGTAACAAGTCAGCCTTTCCTTTCCATCCGGGAATAATTTGAAAAAATCTGTGCAGTGTATTTGATTCTGTTGTTGCAATGTAAACTTTCCTAAATGTTTACTTTGGAAGCCTCACAAGAAATTTTATTGCACTCCTTTTATTTACTTTATCTCTCCAATGCTCCCCATGCAGAATATATCAACTGAGGAACTGGCAAGCAATCCTAGAATGAAATTATTCAGGGGTGAATTTTGACATTTTATGAGTATCTCCTAAATTTCAGAAAAACAATTCATCCAACCTCCTCCCCCTGTAATTTGTATCTTTGGAATAAAAATCAGGCTTGTCACCTGCAGCTTGCATTTCCTTTCACTAAAGTACACTTCTCACATCCTTTGGTTTCTTGATAAGTCATATTAAACAGTACTTTGAGCTACCGATCACCTTGCAATATGGTTGCACCCTTCCCATTTCTAACATCTGCCCCCCCGCCCCAATACTTGGTGATTGCAATTATTGGGCTACCAGGAATTAAAGAAAAGCAAAAAAAATTGAAGATGCCGGAAATCTGAAGCAAAAACAGAAAGTGCTGGCATTACACATGGTGGCACAATGGTAGAGCAAATAATCTTGCTGCGTTAAAGCTCCAATGACCTGGGTTTGAACTTAACTTCCAGAGCTACCAGTGTGCAGTTTGGGTTTCACCACGGTGTTCTGGGTTTCACCAGAGGTCTGCTGGTTGATAGGTTCATTGGTAGCTATAAATCACCCCTTGTGTAAATGGCTTGCAGGGGAATCACTGCAGAGTTGAAAGGCACAGGAAAGACAATAGATCATTTGAGGAATGGGACTTGTGAGAATGTTCTCAAAGCTGGCATGGAATGGGGTAGCTGATTAGAATCCTTCTAGGCTTTGAAAACATTTGAAATATGAGAATAAATACTCAACAGGATAGGCAGTATGGGTGGTGGAGGGGTTGGTTGGTGAAACAAAGTTTGCTTTACAAGTACAAGTTTGATTTTGTACTTCTTTTCATTTTTCTCCAGTAACACCAGTCAGAATTTGTAAAGACTTGTGTTTGCCTCTTCAATTTTGGAGATTGCTGGGCACCTGATAGAGATAATTAAATCTTCTCTGGCCGCATGTCACACGTGAAATGACAGGAAGACAGCAAATGTTAACTTTATTCAAATACATAGAACAGAAGGGCAAAAGAACAGGCCCTCCAGCCCATGATATTTGTGCCCACCATGATGCCAGTTTAAGCTAATCCCATCCGCCTATATAGAGTCTATATTCCTTCTTTCCTCACCTGTTTATGTGCCTGTGTAAATGCCTCTTAAATGTTATTGTGATATCTGCTTCCATCACCTCCCCAGCAGCGTTCCAGGCATCTACCACTCGTTGTGTAAAAAAATCTTGCCATGCAAATCTCCCTTAAACTTTTCCCTCGCACCTTAAAGCTATGCCCTCTAGTATTTGACATTCCCATGCTGGGAAAAAAGGACTCTGACTCTATTCTATCTATGCCTCGAATAACTTTACATATTTTTATTAGGTCATTCCTCAGCCTCTGACACTCTGGAGAAAACAACCCAACCTCTCCTTAGACACAATACACTCTAACCCAGGCAACATTGTGGTGAACCTCTTCTGTATCCTCTCTGATGCCTCTACATCCTTCCTATAATGTGGCAACACAATACTCCAAATGTGGCCTAACCAAAGCTTTATACTGCTGCAATATATCTTCCCAGCTTTTATATACAATGCCCTTCCTGATGAAGGCAAGTATTCTGTATGCCTGCTTTACTGCACTAACCACTGAGGTTGCCACTTTCAGGGAACTGTGGGCTTGCACCAAGATCCCTCTGAATGCCAATGCTCCTTCAAGCCTGCCATTTACTTCATATTTTCCTCTTACATTTGACCTCCCAAAGCACTACACTCCATTCTATCTGGATAAAACTTTATTTTCCATTTTTCTGTACATATTTCAAACTCACCTATATCCTGCTGTTTCCTTTGACAACCTTCTTCATTATCTACAACTCTGCCAGCTGTTTGACTAAGACAGGTTACAAAACATAATGGTACAGCACAGTGTGGGCCCTTTGGCCCACAAACAATCTGATCCTTTGGGTTACAAGGCTGTTCATCTGACATCAGCGATTAGGAAATTATTGGGAAAAAGTCTAAGGGACAGAATTAATCTACACTTGGTAAAGAGGGATTAATCAGCGATAGTCAGCACAGTCTTGTTGGAAGATCCTATATGACTAATTTGAGTTACTGAAACTGGAGCCAGCTACATTGTTGAGGACAGTCCAGTTGGTGTGGTTCTATTTCCTGGCCTCTATGTCGCAATTAATTTTATACACTTAGAAGGCTGAAATTGTTAAATTTTGTGCTGACTCCTGTGGGCTGCAGCATGCAAAGTTGGAAAACCAGATGCTGTTTGGCTCTGTTAGAGCAATGTAAGAGCCCAAAGACAGAGAACATTTTGGGAGAGGGATGGAAAATTAAAATTATGGGCAGATGGAAACTTAGGGTCGCCCTTCCAGATTTTGCAAGGGTGTTACCAAATCTGCATTGAATTCTCCAACCCACAGATCACATCATGAATATCAAATATAGCACACTAACTTGAAAGACAAGTGGATTGATGTTTCACTGAGTCATAGCTGGACAGGTGTTGCATCCTTGCAGCTGCTTAGGAACGTGCCTTAACCAGAGTTTCGCAGAGAGTTTAAAGTTTTTGAAATGCTGAAATTGGGAGTACAAAAGGAGGAGAAGATGTGGCCTGGACATTCTCTTCTCTGCCCTTCTATTGCGCAGGAGACAGAACAGTCTGGAAGCACAAGTTGTTGTTATTGACTCATGGCAACCCTATGGATAGTGTTGTCCATAGGGTTTTGGTGGTAAGATACAGAAGTCCTTTCTTCCGCACAGATGCTGTTGCTGCCCAGTTTTGGACCTGGCCAGATTCGAGCTCAAGACTATCCACCTTGAAGTCCAGTGGTGATACCACTACACCACCAGCTGGCCCTGAAAGCACATACTGCCAGGCTAAAGGATAACTTCTATCCCACTCATCTAAGGTTACTGAGTGGGCCTCTTGTATGACCTCACATTCTACCTTGTCATGGCCTTGCACCTTATTGTCTGCCTGCACTTTCTCTGTAACTGTAACACTTTATTCTGCATTCTGTTATTGCATTTTCCTTGTAGTACTTCAATGTACTGATGTGATGGAATTAACTGTGTAGATGACAAATCAAAGTTTTTTCCTTGCATCATGGTACATGTGACAATAATAAACTGATGACAATTTATCAATCATGTTGAAAGTAATGGAAATCATGAAGGATGATCCATTGAGTTGGAGGTTGGTGAGATACAATGTGAAGACAAGGGGAGCCCAATCATTGTTGTAGGTGGGAGGAGAGAGGAGGAGAGTAGAATATTCTTTTTCAATTTAAGTAAAAATTAGTGCATCAAAATCTGCTGGTTGATGGTTCTGGTTGGAATAGCCAGTTATTATCCATTTAAATTTCAGTAAGTCTTCGATTTTCCACACATGAGCTATCAAGGATGAAATTCTGGGACATGCTGAATAACAGAAGGTGTCAAATCTATCACCACACTCCTGTGCTGGAGAACACATGGAGTCCATCAATGGAACCTAATCCTACTGGGGTTCCTTAGCATTTTAGATAGATAGATAGATATACTTTATTGATCCTGATGGAAATTGGGTTTTGTTACAGCGGCATCAACCAAGAATAGAGCATAAATATAGCAATACAAAAACCACAAACAATCAAACAACAAAATGCAAACTATGCCAGATGGAAAAGAAGTCCAGGACCAGCCTATTGGCTCAGGGTGTCTGACCCTCCATGGGAGGAGTTGTAAAGTTCGATGGCCACAGGCAGGAAAGTGATTTACAAAAATCACAAGAATTGTCCTAGAATACTGTTTAATGCAACAATTAATTGATATCTCATTGTGCCTTAATGGTATAATATTGCTAGAAGATGCCATTAAAATGTCACTAGTAGTTTTCTAAATGGGAATCAAGTCTAAAAGAACAAAGAGGTGAAATATTTGTAATTTCTAAATGACTAAAATTTATTATAACAGTTTTATTCAACTGGATTGAATTATTCTAGTAAAGACTCTAAGGGCTCCTTTGTCCTGTAATATCCATAGCTTCTGGGCTACAGGTTAACTGAGATTTTTCACTGAGTAGTTCAATAATTAAAGAAGGTGGAATTAATGTTTTGGTGAGACCTCAGTAATGGCATAACACATTTATTACTTGCTTAAGATTAAAGAGTTCTACATTTGCCTGTTCTCCACAATAAAGAAATATTAATCTCATTCATAAAGCAGCAAATCATGGGACATTAAAAGTCAACTACTGTTTCAGCCACCACCTACCTAAACCATTCCACGCCCCCCCCAACCTTCATGTAAAAATTCTATGCTTGCAACAATTTGCGTTAATCAGTAAGGGTGCTAAAAGGAAACTAAGATGTTTTATAGAGGCAAAGTAATAGAGGCAGGTATAATTACCATGCTTAAAAGGTATTTGGACAGGTTCTTGGATGGGAAATGTACCATACACAGCCATTTAACTTTGGTTTTGTAAAGAGGATTCCAGTGATATTAACAATAAATACAAAGTACACCATAGGATAGAGATAAATTATGAGAAGCAAAGATAAGGTGAATGGTAACACTCTTAGGAGAGGCCAAAGCTAGGGACCATAGGTTCAGGGTGAATGGGGAAAGACTCCAAATAGGGCTGAGGGCAACTTTTTCATGCAGAGGGTGGTGAGTATATGGTAATCCATTGAGGCAGGTACAATAGTGTCATTTAAGAAGCACTTGGCTAATACATGAAGGGGTTGTCAGGTCTGCACAGTCAGGCACCTCTCAGTCTCCAGCCAGGTAACAGGAGTCACTTGCCACTCGTTCCCAACTCATCACCCGCAGCCTATTTAAACCCAGTTCTCAACCACAGTCAGCGTTCACACACTGAACCAGCCAAGGCTCAACCAGTTGCTCCTAGATCTTCAGTTACCTTGTTGTTATTGGCAAATGTTACGCCACTATTCAAAAAAGAATGTTGGTTAAAGGCAGGTAACTATAGGCCATTTAGTTTAACACTGTAGTTGGGAAAACGCTTGAAGCTATCATTAAAGAAGAAATAGCGAGGTATCTGGAAAGAAATGGATCCATCAGGCAGATGCAGCATGGATTCAGCAAAGGCAGATTCCGTTTGACAAACTTTCTGGAGTTCTTTGAGGATATAACAAGCACAATGGATAGAGGAGAACAGATAGACATTATTTACCTGGATTTCCAGAAGGCATTTGATAAGGTGCCACATAAAAGTTTTATCCATAAGATAAGGATGCATAGGGTTGGGGGTAATGTATTAGCAAAGATAGAGGGTTGGTCAGTGGTAAGTGGTGTGCCACAGGGATCGATGCTGGGCCCACAAGTGTTTGCGATATACATTAACAAACCGGAAGAGGGGGCCAAGGGTACTACATCTAAGTTTGCTGATGACACTAAATTGAGTGGAAAAGTAAATTGGACAGAAGATACGGAGAGTCGGCAGAGAGATATAGATAGGTTAAGTGAGTGGGCAAGGGTCTGGTAGATGGAGTACAATGTTGGTAAATGTGAGGTCATCCACTTTGGAAGGAAACATGGAAGATCAGATTATTATTTAAATGGTAAAAGATTGCAGCATGTTGCTGTCCAGAGGACTTGGGAGTGCTTGTGCATGAATCACAAAAGGTTGGTTTGCAGGTACTGCAGGCTACCAAGAAGGCAAATGGAATGTTGGCCTTCATTGCTAGAGGGATTGAATTTAAGAGCAGGGAGGTTATGCTGCAACTGTATGGGGTATTGGTGAGGCTGCGTCTGGAGCACTGCATGCAGTTCTGGTCTCCTTACTTGAGGAAGGATATACTGGCTTTGGAGACAGTGCAGAGGATATTCACCAGGTTGATTCCAGAGATGAGGGGGTTAGACTATGAGGAGAGATTGAGTTGCCTGGGACTGTACTCGCTGGAATTCAGAAAGATGAGAGGAGATCTTATAGAAACATATAAGCATATTTTTGCATAGTAGGGGAATTAAGGGTTATGGGGAAAAGGCAGGTAAGTAGAGATAAGTCCATGGCCAGATCAGCCATGATCTTATTGAATGGCGGAGTAGGCTCGATGGGCCAGATGGCCTACTCCTGCTCCTGTTTCTCATGTTCTTATGTTCTTATAAAATGATTAAAGGGAAAGATAAGATAGGGGCAGGGAAGTTGTTTCCACTGGTAGATGAGACTAGAACTAGGGGACATAGCCTCAAGATTCGAGGGAGTAAATTTAGAACTGAAATGAGGAGGAACTGTTTTTCCTAAAGAGTGGTGAATCTGTGGAATTCTCTGCCCAATGAAGCAGTGGAGGCTACCTCAGTAAATATACTTAAGACAAAGCTAGATTTATTTTTGTATAGTAGGGGAATTAAGGGTTATGGGGAAAAGGCAGGTAGGTAGAGATGAGTCCATGGCCAGATCAGCCATGATCTTATTGAATGGTGCAGCAGGCTTGATGGGCCAGATGGCCTACTCCTGCTCCTATTTCTTATGTTCTTATGTTCTCATGTTGTCTGTCTTGTTTTGTGGCCCCCTTGTGACCTGTTATTTTCGCAGTCTATTATTAAAGCTATCATTCATCACTGAATTCAACTCCACTGCTCTGCTTTTGGGTCAAGCCTCCTCTCTGTTTCCTGACAGGATGGGTGAACCAGTGATTGACGTAGCAGAGTTTGCTCACCTAAAGGAAATCATCTGCCGACACGGGTACACAATCCAGAAACAGCAGGAACTGATTGACCATCTGCTTGCTACTCTCAATCAACTCTGTCTCCATTGCCAGTCAACCTCCTCCCTCAGAGCCCCAGATTCCAGTGCCTGAACACTTTGATGGATCTCCAACCCAATGTCGCAACTTCCTGTCCCAGTGCGTTTAACACTTTGAGCTCCAGCCATCTCTGTATTCTTCACACTGAGCCAAGGTGGCCTTATCATCTCTCTCTTGATTGGGCGAGCTCTGATCTGGGCCACTGCCAATTGGAACAATAAAACCACCATTTTCAATAAATATGAGGAATTCACCTCTAAAATGTGCCAGATTTTCTACCATCCAGGAATTGGAAGAGGGCAGTGGATCAGTTACTTCTCCTGCTTCACGGTGCTGGATGACACCGTGGAATTCAGGACCCTTGTGGTGGAGCGCGGTTAGAATGCAGAACTGCTGCTGGCCCATTACCGTCACGGCCTCTCAGAGTGCTTGAGAGTTGAGCTGTCTGCCCATGGGATGCCCATCTATATTTACTAAGGAAGCTGGCATGAAATCTATGGAATTGAGGGAATCAAGTAGTGAGATCATGGAAACTGTACAGATTGAAAAGGAGGAGGTGCTTGCTGTCTTGAGGAAAATTAAAGTGGATAAATCCCCGGGACCTGACAGAGTGTTCCCTCGGACCTTGAAGGAGACTAGTGTTGAAATTGCGGGGGCCCCGGCTGAAATATTTAAAATGTCGCTGTCTACGGGTGAAGTGCCAGAGGATTGGAGAGTGGCTCATGTTGTTCCGTTGTTTAAAGAAGGATCGAAAAGTAATCCGGGAAATTATAGGCCGGTGAGTTTAACGTCAGTAGTAGGTAAGTTATTGGAGGGAGTACTAAGAGTCAGAATCTACAAGCATTTGGATAGACAGGGGCTTATTAGGGAGAGTCAACATGGCTTTGTGCGTGGTAGGTCATGTTTGACCAATCTGTTGGAGTTTTTCGAGGAGGTTACCAGGAAAGTGGATGAAGGAAAGGCAGTGGATATTGTCTACATGGACTTCAGTAAGGCCTTTGACAAGGTCCCGCATGGGAGGTTAGTTAGGAAAATTCAGTCGCTAGGTATACGTGGAGAGGTGGTAAATTGGATTAGACATTGGCTCGATGGAAGGAGCCAGAGAGTGGTGGTAGAGAATTGCTTCTCTGAGTGGAGGCCTGTGACTAGTGGCGTGCCACAGGGATCAGTGCTGGGTCCATTGTTATTTGTCATCTATATCAATGATCTGGATGATAATGTGGTAAATTGGATCAGCAAGTTTGCTGATGATACAAAGATTGGAGGTGTAGTAGACAGTGAGGAAGGTTTTCAGAGCCTGCAGAGGGACTTGGACCATCTGGAAAAATGGGCTGAAAAATGGCAGATGGAGTTTAATACTGACAAGTGTGAGGTATTGAACGTTGGAAGGACAAACCAACGTAGAACATACAGGGTTAATGGTAAGGCACTGAGGAGTGCAGTAGAACAGAGGGATCTGGGAATACAGATACAAAATTCCCTAAAAGTGTCGTCACAGGTAGATAGGGTCGTAAAGAGAGCTTTTGGTACATTGGCCTTTATTAATCAAAGTATTGAGTATAAGAGCTGGAATGTTATGATGAGGTTGTATAAGGCATTGGTGAGGCCGAATCTGGAGTACTGTGTTCAGTTTTGGTCACCAAATTACAGGAAGGATATAAATAAGGTTGAAAGAGTGCAGAAAAGGTTTACAAGGATGTTGCTGGGACTTGAGAAACTCAGTTACAGAGAAAGGTTGAATAGGTTAGGACTTTATTCCCTGGAGCGTAGAAGAATGAGGGGAGATTTGATAGAGGTATATAAAATTATGATGGGTATAGATAGAGTGAATGCAAGCAGGCTTTTTCCACTGAGGCAAGGGGAGAAAAAAACCAGAGGACATGGGTTTAGGGTGAGGGGGGAAAAGTTTAAAGGGAACATTAGGGGGCGCTTCTTCACACAGAGAGTGGTGGGAGTATGGAATGAGCTGCCAGACGAGATGGTAAATGCGGGTTCTTTTTTAACATTTAAGAATAAATTGGACAGATACATGGATGGGAGGTGTATGGAGGGATATGGTCCGTGTGCAGGTCAGTGGGACTAGGCAGAAAATGGTTCGGGACAGCCAAGAAGGGCCAAAAGGCCTGTTTCTGTGCTGTAGTTTCTATGGTTTAACCACAATTCGGCCCTCCGAATTGACAGGTGTCTTAGGGAATGACCCTCCAGACCATCAGCCAGAACCCCAATTCCATTCCCAAAACCATTTCAGGCTGCAGGACCCTCATTAGAAATGCCTCCAGAAAACATGCAGTTAGGCCTTAACCCCCCACAGCCACCCCCCCCCTCCCCAAGAGTGTAGGCATCTGTGGATAAACAATTTGTGAACTTACTGTGGAGCAGCCACTTCAAATTCCCACTGTGTCTGGGAAATGGCACCACCATGTAGAGATGAGGGCCGTTGTGTGCCAACGATAGGAGGGGAGGTCCTGTCAGGCCTGCACAGGCAGGCAATTCCCAGTCTCCACCCAGCTAACAGGAGTCACTGACCAATCATTTCCAACTCATTACCTGCAGCCTATTTAAACCCAGTTCTCATCCACAGTCCTCGTTCACCCCTCGAACCAGCCAGGCTCAACCAGTTGTTCCTAGCCTTTGGTTACCTTGTTGCCTTGTTGTATTAAGTATCTGTTCTGTTGCGTCTGTGCACAACTACATACCAATTAAATAAAAGCATGCACGCTGGAGATGGTTTTAACAGGTATATTCACATTGCAGCGAGAGAGAGGGGGAGAGAGAGAGAGAGAACAATGTACATGCGTAAACAACAGCACATGCGCAGACAACAGAACAATACCTAGTGCTGGGGGGGTGGGAGGTTATTGCTGTAAAAGAAACAGATCCATATATTGCACTTTCTCCCCCGTTAGATTTATGCAACATAAGCTGTTAAGGTACAAAACATTCAATTTCCCTTTCATAACCTGCATTCCAAATAAACATTCTTTCACAATACAGTCCATAACTAACCTCACAGTTCTAAAGGTTCAGTCTTTTGGGTGGCAATTGTTTCTTTCAGGACAGTGCTTGTGGACCTGTGGAATAGTGTTAGGTGTGGTAGGCGTCTTGTCAACGATAATGTTCTCGTTGCACCTCTGGACCTGTGGAGTGGCATCAGATTTGGTAGGGGTCATTTCTAAGACAACGTTTTAGGTTTCTGGTGTCATGTTGCTGTCAGTGACATCATCACTGACAGGTAAGTCCGGTGACTGTAATGTGTCCATCTTGTTGGATGCAGTCGACTCAGGAGTGTTCTTAAGTTCAGCATCCAGTAACTTTTCCACATTACATCTCCTTGCCTGATCTACAACATCCACTGTGTACATTAGTGATCCAGTTCTTGTAGTTATCCTACCGGATGTCCACCTGTCTTCTTGGTAATCACGTGCTAGGACTTCCTGTCCAATCTCGAAGCTCCTTGCTGCTTCACTTGGCGACTGGCTGAACTGTTTATTCTGTACTTCCCTCCTGAGGTCTGGTTTCAGGATGTCTATGTGAGGTCTCAGATTCCTGTTCACGTACAACATTGCAGGTGTTTGATTTGTCATTGCATGAACAGAGATCCAATACACAAAAAGGAAGTTGTCCACTTTGTGCTGTAGAGAAATATCCTCCTTGTCTACCACATTAATGGACTTCTTGAGGGTTTGGATAAACCTTTCAGCTAACTCATTTGTTGCTGAGTGCTGAGGAGCTGACTTGAAATGTCTGATGCCATTTTTCTTCATGAACAGTTAGAATTCTTCTGACATGTATTGTGTTCTGTTTTCACTCACAATTCATTCTGGTAAGATATCTCTGGCAAAGATAGCCTTCAAGGTAGAGAAAGCCCTTGCTAACGTAATAGGCTTCATTGGTATGAGCTCCGGCCACTTCGAATGAGCATCCACAGCAATCAGAAACATGGAGTCCATGAATGGCCCAGCAAGGTCAATATGTACTCTTTGCCATGGTGATGGCGACCACTCCCACGGGTGTAATGATGCCCGAGAGGGTGCATTTTGATCTTCTTGACATCCTGAACAACTTTTGGCCAAGTCTCCAATCTGTTTATCTATTCCTGGCCACCACACATGGCTCTTCATCTTGACTATACCCAGCTGTCCTTCATGCAGATTCTCTAACACTCTGGTGTGCAGTTTAGAGGGAACCACAACATGAGATCCACACATCAGCGTTCTTTGACCAATTGACAGTTGGTCTTGTCTCGCTGAGAACTCTGGAACCATAGGGTTAGCATGAGCTGGCCATCCTTGCATGGTGATTTCATAGAATTTTGAGAATGTTGGATCATTCCTTGTTTCCCTTTGTGTTTCAGAATTTGTTAAAAGCAACTGGTCCACCAATGTGGTGTAGATCACGTCTGCTGGGTCTCAGTATGAAGACTTTTCTTCTTCAGTTGCCACAGTGGAATACGTGACAAGCCACCAGCATTGCTGTGTTGTTTGGTACACTTGAACACTATGTCATAAGAGTGAGCTCCCAGGAATAGTGTCCAACGTTGTAACCGGATCGCAGTCATTACTGGAATTCCCTTCCTGGCATTGAAAATAGACACAAAGGGCTGGTGGTCTGTCACTAGCATAAACTTTTATCTGTAGAGGTAGTAGTGGAACTTCTTTATCCCCTATACTAGACTAAGAGACTCTCAGTCAATCTGTGCATAGTTGCGTTCTGTGCTCGTCAGGGATCTTGAGGCAAACACTATCAGGCGTTCAGATCCATCCTTCATAACATGATGAAATGGCTCCAGTGCCATTAGGGGATATATTGCACACCAGTCTGATGGGCAGTGATGGGTCATAATGGGTGAGCAGTTCATCAGATGTTATTAGTCTCTTTGTTTCCTTGAATGATCTTTCACATCTTTCTGACCAATTCCACTTTTCTCCTGTATGCAACAGAGCATGCAGTGGGTGCAGTACTGTGGCAATATATGGGAGAAACTAGTTGTAGTTGCTTACAAGGCCCAAGTATGAACTGAGTTGTTAAACATTTTCTGGTTTGTGTGCCTGTATCATTGCTTCAGTCTTCTCTTGTGACTTATGTAAGCCATGTTTGTCATGGTCTGATCCGTGAAGTCTGGATTCCGGTTCATGGTCTGGGCCATGTTCCTTATTCCAGGTTTTCTGGTTTTCCCTTTTTCTGTTAGGTGCTCTAATTGAGGCAGCTGATTCACATTTTGGGCTGGCTACATAAATAGCTCCTTGGTTCAGCTTCAGTTGCTGGATGGTTCCCTTTCCTTCACCTTCCTCCTTCAATCTCTGCTTGAAGCCTTGTGTGCAACCTCTGCCTGAAGCCTTGGCCTGAAGACTTGCCTGCAACCTTGCCTGTGTCCTCGTCTGTATCACTGTCAGGTTCTACTGCTGGAGCAAGACTGGAGCCTTGCTGTGTCTAGATAAGGAACTGTCTACCATTGTTTTGAACTGTCTCTGTGTCCATGCCTTTGCTAGGTAGGTCTGGCCATTTGCTGCTACCTAGTATTAGGAACCATCTTGTTGTGTTCAGCATTCTGTGTAGAGCCCCAGTTCCAAGTCCTGGTCCCAAGGAGGGGTCCTGGCTCTGTGTTCCATGTCCCTGTTTTCCTGTCTCCCAAGACCATGTCATGTCTTTGCCTAGTTCCAGAGTCCGAGCCCGAGTCAAGACCCAGGTCTGGGTCCTTGTCCAGTCTCTGGCTTGGAGTCCGAACCCAAGCCTTGTCATGCACTCGCCTTGAAGAACCCGAGCCTTGTCATGTCCTTGCCTAGTTCTGGGGTCCGAGCCCGAGTCAAGACCAAGGTTCTGGGTCCTTGTCCAGTCTCCAGCTTGGAGTCTAAGCCCAGGCTCCTAGGTCCCAGTTCCTTGTCCTGGTCCTGCTTGCCTAGCCAATGTCCTAGGCCAAGTCTGTGTTCTTGTCCCAGCTCTCTAGTCAAGTCCTGTTCCTAGTACTTCAGTGTCTGTGTCTTGCATTTGGGTCTGCCATCAGTGCCCCCATTATGACAATGCTTGTCAATAACATGTTCACAATATGAGATTTCATTCTTGAAAAGCTCTCATTTCTCTCTTTGTGCCCAAACCATACTCACTCATCCTGGTAAGCACTTTACCAAGGTTCTTCATCATTTTTGTCAGTCACAATGATGTGATCAAGGTAACATTGTGTTCCTGGGGTATCTTGGAGTACTCCGTCCATTGTTCTTTGCCAAATTGCTGGAACTGATGTGATGCCAAAGACGAGAAGATTATTCTGGAACAGACCCTTGTTAGTGTTGATTGTGAGGAACTTCCTGCTTGACTCCTCAATCTCCATTTGCAGATAAGCTTGCAACAAGTCAATCTTTGAAAACCTCTCCCCACCTGCCAAAGATGCAAAAGTGTCTTCTATTCATGGCAGGGGATACTGCACAGTACACAGCAATGGGTTGATGCTCACGTTGAAATCCCCACATATGCGAACAGTTCCGGCCTTCCCTTTCTTGATCAGCAGGACAATGGGAGTGGCCCAATCACTCCACTCAACCTTGGAGAGAATTCCAGATGCCTCCAAGCTCTCCAGTTCAGCATCCACTTTAGGACTTAGTGTGTAAGGGACTGGATGCGTTTTGTGAAATCTTGGTGTTGCTGTTTCATCCAGTTCAATTCTAGCCTTCATGACTTTGATATACCAATTCCCTTTTCAAATACTCTTTCATTAGTATTAAGCAGCTGTACAGTCTCTGGATAATTCTACTATTTGGGCTGTTGTTGCCTGGTGACGTCACATTGAGAGCTTTGATTGAGTGCCAGTCTAGTTAGATTTTTCTCAACCATTCATGTCTGAAAAGCGCTGACCCTCCACTTTTCAATATATAAAGCTCTACCTGTTGTGTTTGGCCTCCAGATGTCATATTTACTTTCAGTTTTCCTCTGGGAGAAACTTTTTTGCCTGTGTAAGTCTTTAGCATCACTGAGCTCTCCTCTAATGGTATCTTAGAAAACAATCTGTTGTAGTCAGCCTCTGGAATTATGGACAAAGCTGACCCTGTATCCAACTCCATTTTCAGTTTTACACCAGACACATCTATTGTGATCCAGATAATTTTGTGATCTGCTTTAGTTAGACTATGCAGTTTTGGGCATGCAGTTCACCTTCGTCAGACTCAATGTTGTCTGATTCTGTTTTATGTTGGGTAACTTTATACACTTGTTTAGTTTTGAGTTTGAAACTTTTCACTCGGTTGGGCTTTTTGTCTGCCTTGCGCACTCTCTCAATATGACTTTGTCTGTATCACTTTCTACAGACTTTTTCTTAGAACCAATAGTCATTTGCTTCATGGGAGGATGCTTTACCACATCAATAACATTTTTGGCTTTTTGCAACATTCAGGGACATTTTGTGCATTTCACATTCTAACCTCCTTTTCTGTAGTTCTGCTGTATCCCTTGCTGCAGTCTCTAACAATATTGCAATGGTCAATGCTCATTCCAAGGTTAGGTCTGTTTTGGACAGTAGCCTCAAGTGCTTTGACTATGCATGTCACATGCATCAGAAAGTCTAAGTCTAAAGTCACAGTATTGGGGAAAGTTTGCACAGTTCAGAAAGGCTTTCATCTTTTGACTGGTTCCTTTTGTTAAATCTTTCAGCTATTACTAGCGGCTTAGGGCTCAAGTGATTTTGTAAAATTGACAATTTTGTCAAACGCCTTGCTTGCTGACTTTGCAGGGGTTACTAAGTTATGTAAGAGACAGTATGTTCTTGGACCCATTAAGCTACGAAGTGTAAAGGTTTTCTTTTGCTCCTCCATGTTGTTCGCGTTACAATACAGTTCAACCCTCTCGATATAGGACTGTCAGCCTTCATTAGCACTATCAAATTCATTAACTTTCCCAATTGAAGCCAACTGAAGTTATTTTCACTTTAAATTCAGCGCATCTTTCACTGTTACTCATGCATTTCATTGCCAGTGTCCATGACAGCTTTATCATGCTGTTTAACTCGTGCTGCTTTGTCCTGTAACTGTCAGTGTAGTTCATGATATTCTCTGACATTCAGGTTCGTACTCTTTACTAACTTGTGTCTGTGCACAACTACCAATCTTTTAAATAAAAGCTCGCATGTGGGAGATAGTTTTTACTGGTGTATTCACATTGCAATGAAAGAGAGAAAACAATGTGCATGCATTAGACAACAGCGCATGCACAGACAACAAAACAATACCTAGTGCTAAGGGGTGTCATTGCTCTAAAAGAAATAGATCCATACATTACATGTTCACTCTTGTTTTGTGGCCCCTCATGGCTTGTTATTTTGTAGTTTATTATTACATGCAAAATATCAAAATAATATTGCTGAATCATCTCCGATGCTCTGTCTTTCAGTCAAGCCTCCTCTACACTTCCTGACGGGGAGGAGATTATCGGGTTATGGGGATGGATGTAGGAAATAGAGAAGAGATGGATGGGGATGAACACATTGGGCTGAGGGGCCTGTATCTGTGCTGTATTGCTCTATGATTGTATAAATGAGTCCAGCATGCTAATTATAGAAATTCTGGTGTAACAGGACAAATTGCATAGTGATTGTGAGCATGGAAGTCAAAAATAGGACAATGTAAAGAAGTATTCATCCATGCAGCAACCAACACCAAGTACAAAGTTCCATAGATCTATTTTCATCTATGCCCAAGGCTTTGCTCATATGTTCTAATGTCCCCCTCTTGAGTTCAGTGAGAACATTAACGTGGTTACTTTTCTCTTAAGCATTCAGTGTATAACTGCAAGTTGTTAAAAGTGATGGTGCCTAGAGCACTGGATTAATATGGTAAATGGCTGGAGGCTGCATTGTGAAGTCAAAATGAAGGGTAAATTAAATTAGCTAGGCTAAAATTACCCCTCTGATCAATCATTCATGGTCTGAAGATGTACCTCACTGTGCACAGTCTTGGTCCCATTACCTAAAAAAGTATATAGCAGCATTGGAGGCAGCCCAAAGGGTAAAAGGGAATATGAGGCCATGTTCATGGACCATTTAGAAATCTGTTGGAGGGGAAGAAGTTGTTTCTAAATCACAGAGTTGGGCATCAGGCTCCTGTACCTCCATCCTGATGGTAGCAATGAGAAGCCTTTGATAAGAGGTCAGTGTGCAATTTAAGCATGAGGGGGATGTGGTGGTGTCGGTAAATGGCTAGCATAAATTAAAATAAAATTTGGTTGACTGCCAGGAAACAGAGTGGCGACAAATAGCTCTCTCTCAGGACGCCAACTGCAGCTGTTTGGATACCACGGGGGTCAGGACTAGGGTCCCAGCCATTCACAACACACATCAATAATTTAGATGAGAGAACTAAACAGGGGCAACCATTGGTAATGGAACTTCACCATTAAAGAATTCACAAATCACCAACTAAAATGTTGAGATACAGAATAAAATTTATTTTCACAATCTGTCAAAGGTAAATGAACACAACATTAATTTTTTCTCAACTAGCATTTCCTGACATATGCACCGATTACATGGATTCACATTATGGAAAATTACAATTTGGAACTGTTTTCAGGAAAGGTAAAGCCCCAGCTTGTAACATGGGTGTCAACTCTGTAGCATGTCTACTTTTGCTAAGGATATGATAGGTTGCGAACTGTGGAGAGATTACAAAGAATCGCCAGTCAATTTGGTTAAATTGAGGAAGTAGGCAAAAGTTTGTTAATGTGCAAAAATGAAGTGTTCCACATTGGAAGAACAGAAGGCAGAGTGTAAGTTAAATGGTGATAAATTGGGAAATGTTGATGTGTAAGAGATCCTTGTGTATCAGTCACTGAAAGCTAAAATGCAGATGCTGCAAGTAGTTAAGAAAGCAAGTGGTAAGTTATGAGAGATTTTGAGTACAAGAAGCAAGGATGTCTTTCTACAATTACACAGGGCCTGGGGGAGATCACATCTGGAGAATTGTGTAATAAGAATGTAGTTTTGGTCTAGTTACTGAAAAAAATGTACTTACCATAGAGAAAGTGCAACAGCGGTTTGCCAGATTGACTTCTGGGATGATGGGATTGACGTATGAAGAGAGATTATGTTGACTAGCTTTGTATTCACTGGGGTCCAGAAGAATATGAGGTAATGTCACTGAACATACAAAATTCTGACAGACTTGACAGGTTGGAAGTGTGGAGGATGTTTCCCCTGGCTGGGAGGACAGGTGGGAATGTTTGAAACCGGGAATGGTAGTCTTAGGATAAAGAATACGACATTTAGGACTGAGAGGAGGGGAACCTCATTCACTTAGAGGGTGATGAGCTTGTGGAATATTCCATCATAGATGGCCACGTTGCTAACTACATTTAAGAAGGAGATGGATAAGTTTTTACTCACGAAAGGCGTCAAGGTGTAAGATGGAGGATCAGCTGTGATTATATTGAATGGCGGGTAACCATGCATGATCAGACTTGTTTATTTATGTTTTTTATGAACTCTGTCACTCTGTACTGTTTCATACCTGATATCTCGATTCCCAGAATTCAGGAATAAAATTGTTCTACTGGTATGGATGTTTCAGCATAAATTCTGAGTCAACCTTACTTTAATAAATTATATTCTGAGCATACACTTTGACTCTGTAACTGTGATTCTTACGTAAAACAAACTTGTGTTACATTGAATTTTATTGCAGTATCCTATAACCTGCAAACATTAATTCCACTCATTCGAAATAATAAAACAAACACCCCTATTTCCACTTTATTTAAGTATTTGATTATTTAATGACTTTAGGGTATACCTAACTCTTATCTTCTCCTTCAAAATATCTTGTAAATGTGTGCAAATTCCTAGTTTCACTATTAAGGTCTATAAACCATGGCTGAAATGATAAATCATGTTTACAGGAAGAAATCCTCATCTCTTTGGGGAAAGTGCATTACAGAAATGACTTTGCCAGGGTGAGCACAAACTGAGTCAAGTTTTAGAGATGTGATCTGAGAGTGTCAGCTCCAATCAATCAGAGGTAAAAGTGGACAATTGTTCTTTATTAGCATTCTTAAATGAGTTACCTTTTGACCTTGATAACTGAAAAGGAAAATTAGATCATTTCAATATTTTGGAATATACTTCAGAATTTAGCCAGCCAGTGGTGTAGTGGTATCAGCATTGGACTTCGAGGCGAGTGATCCCAGGTTCGAATCCAGCCAGCTCCTTGCACGTTTTCCATCTGTGCTGGGTTGAGCATCGAGCTAGCAGCTCAAACTCATTTAAAAAACAGACAAATGCTAAAGAAATTGCAAGGTTGCTGCCCGATGTGCCGTAAGACATAGAGAGGAGCAACATTAGTTCTCAAATTAATAGTTATGCAACTTTCCATTTCATGGTTTGTGTGCAATTTATTTTGGTTCAAAAATTTCCACTATTGTTCACTTGAGATGTTAAACTCTCCTGTATATGTAGTCCATAACTTTTTTGCATTAATATAATCATCCAACAGTATGTCAACAGAAACTGTTTCTTTCTGTGACATGTACTACATTTTCCTCAACTTGCATTGGTGTTATTTTGTTTATTGTGCTGTGTAAATTATGTATAACTTATAATCATTTAAACTTATGTTTGTTATGTTTTTAATGTACTGTGCTGGTGCTGCTACAAAATGCTAATTTTCATGGCATTTGTATCCTGAGTATATACGTCCAAGCCAATAAACTTGGATTTGACAATACATATCTGAAACCCATCAGGAAGGCCTCAAAACTCTCCACTTCTTTCTTGACAAAAGAACCAACTAGTCCCCCTCTATCACCACCCTCCTCCATTTAGATTAGATTAGATTCAACTTTATTGTCATTGTGCTGAGTACAGATACAAAGCCAATGAAATGCATTTAGCATCTGACCAGAAATGCAAAGAATAGTGTTATTTACAAAATAACTGTGAATAAAAAAAGTGCTACAGCACACAAATATAAAAGTACTGAGACAGTACAATACAGATGCAATACTACTTAGCGCTGTGATGAGAGGTTCAGCAGTGTCACAGCCACTGGCAGAACTGGGCCTCACCTTCAATAATTTTTTCTTCAGCTCCTCCCACTTTCTCTAAACTCGAGGGATAGCCGTGGGCACTCACAGGGGGCCAGCTATGCCTGCCTCTGCATTAGCTATGTATAACAGTCTATGTTCAAAGCCTTCCTCAGTTATACTCCCCAACTCTTTGTCGGCTACATTGATGTAGCTTCATGCACCCATGCTGAACTCATCAGTTTCATTAACTTTTCCTTTAACTTCCATCTCGCCCTTAAATTCACTTAGGCCATCTCTGACACCTCCCTCCACTTTCTCAATTTCTCTATCTCCATCTCTGGAGATAAACCATTAACCAACATCTTTTATAAACCTACTGAATCCCATGGTTATCTTGACTGTACCTCTTCTCACCCTATCTCTTGTAAAAATGCTATTTGCTTTTCTCAGTTTCTTCCTTCACCTCCGCCGCAGCTGTCCCCAGGACACGACTTTCCATTCCAGGACATCATTGTTGTACTCCTTCTTTAAAGAATAGGGTTTCCCTCCCTCTACTATTGATGGTGTCCTCACCCGCATCTCCTCCATTTCCCGTACATCCACAGTCTGCCCATCTTCCCGCGGCTGTAATAGTGATAGACTCGCTTTTGTCCTTACCTACCACCCCATGAGTCTCTGCAATACATTACCCTCTGCAACTTCTGCTATCTCTAAAGAGAACCTACCACCAAACACAACTTTACCTGCTCCCCTCTCTCTTTCTGCTTCCTCTGTGATTCCTTTGTTCATTTGTCCCTCCCCACGAATTTGCTTCCCGGCACTTAACCCTGCAAGCGGTCTAAGTGCTACACCTGCCCTTTCACCTCCTCCCTCACCTCCATTCAGGACCCCAAACAGTCCTTCCAGGTGAGACAACACTCCACCTGAGAATCTGCTCAGGTTGCCTATTGTGTCCCTGCTCCTGATGCAGACTCCTCTACATTGGTAAGATCCATTGTAAATTGGGGGACAGCTTCATCGAGCACCTCTACACCATCCACCGCAAGCAGGACTTCCCGGTGGCCAAACATTTTAATTCCGATTCCGATTCCCATTCCCATTCAAATGTGTCAATCCATAGCCTCCTTCAATGCCAAAATGAGGCCACTCTCAGGGTGGAGGAGCAACACCTTATATTCCATTTGGGTACACTCCAACCTGATGGCATGAATATTGATTTCTCCTTCCAGTGAACAAATTTTCTCACCCACCCCCATTCTCCATTCCTCAGTCTGATCTTTCACTTCTTCTCTCCTGCCTAGTACTTCCCCCGGGACCCCTCCTCCTTCCCTTTTACCTGTTGTCCACTGTCCTCTCCGATCAGAAGCTTTCTTCTCCAGCCCTTGACCTTTCCAACCCACCTGGCTTCACCTGTCATCTTCCAGCTATCCTCTTTCCCCTTCCCCCACCTTTTTATTCTAGCTTTCTCCCCCTTCCTTCTCAGTCCTGAAGAAGAGTCTTGGCCTGAAATGTCATCTGTTTACTCTTTTCTGTAGATGTTGCCTGGCCTGCTGAGTTCCTCCGGCACTTTGTGTGTGTTCATTGTGCGTAACTTGCTTCCATTTGTGTATTGACTATTGAGATATAGCTTTCTTTCAACAGAATTAGGTACCTTAAGCAGTGAGTCGTACCTGGTTGATTCTCCTCTGTTGGTTTAATGAGTAAAGATGAATTTCTTCCCCATTGATTTTAACAAGCCATCTGAACACCCATGTCTTTTCCTTAATCATTTTGGGATGTGGCCATCACTAGTTAGGCCAGCGTTTATTCCTAAATGGCCTTGGGAAGGTGGTGATGAGCTGTCATCTTGAATTGCTGTGGTTCATCTGTTGAAGGTCCCTCGGTGCTGCTGGGTGGGGAGAACTAGGACTTAAAGCCTTGAGAATCTGTTTCAAGTTGCACTCAGGGCTATGACCATTTTGGTTAAGGGTAGGGATGTGTGATTGTGCAATCAATCCTTAATAAGTAAATGTCAATTTCAGGTATGTAGCTCTTTACCCACTCTGCTTGGACCCCACCACTTGAGTATCCTGCTCTGTTGACCCTTACATTCCTCTATGGTGGGTAAACTGTATGACAAATTTAAAAAAAACTACAATAAATAGACAAGCAGCTAATTGTGACAGCACCATTTACTGCCTACTGTGAAAATCCTGCAGTAATCTGATAATGTCTCAACGTTATTTTAGCACCCACTTCATGCAGACAGTGTGGGAATGAAGTGGACAAGGCAGTTCCCTCAGAAAGAATGCAGAAGTTTAATTATTTTGATTCCATCCCATGAGAAAAGGTTTCGTCTCTGGCCGTGAGTTGGTGTGGTTTCTAGGTAGCCAGTATTCCCGGAACGCTGGCTATTTAGTCTAATTTCTGCTTTGCCAGAGGGGATTCTGGTATATTCTTATGATGAGATATGTGGAATGCTATACATCTTCCTGATGGATGTCATTCATAGACCTTATCAGTGGGCCCACCACCACTTCAAGCAGTTTAATTAATAACTGTCAGTTTGCAGCAATTTATCATTGAAGAAACAGAAGGGGGGAAACCTGAATAGCTATAAGGTTAATGAGTTTGAAAAATTAACCATGAGATTTTGTTTCTGCCATTCAGATTCTCTTTATGAACTTAAAAAGAAAATTAACCTTGGCTCACGTTCTTACTTGTAGAGAGAGGGAATAGCAATTAGGCTGTGCATCTGGACAGCAAAATATTGAGTTCATTTCATTTTGTAATTCAAAGATTAAAAGTTTGCTGATTATTTATTTCCGTAAGTCTAGAAAGAGGAGTAATTAAGTAAACTACGGTTACCATTAGTTATTAGTGGCATTTTGTGTGAACTCATGGGTGTCAAGCATAAGAACTAAAATCTGTGAAGGCTGACCGTGAGCTAATATTACCAGCTGAACTTTGAGCTGTTCCTCACTCACTCATGATTGAGTGTACAGACAGCTCTTGAATTCAACAACAAATGCAATGTGTTCAATTTGGACACAAATTATAACAGTCTATTGTATAAGCCAATAAGAAATAACTTCAACTGACTATTAAACTATTTCCAAAATCAACTCAGATATTCTCATTATGAAAATGAACTGTTAATATTTTAGATGTTAAAGCTAAAGTCATGAGTAAAGAAGCAAGGGAAAACATAATAAAAATAATGTCAACCACCCTAAGCTCCTAGCAGAAAGACTCAATATAGTAAAAAATAATGATAATGTCACAACTTTATCCTCTATAACCTTGGGGGTGGGACGGTAGTATAGTGGTTAGTGTAACTCTATCACAGCACCAATGAGGCAGGTTCAATTCCCTCTGCTGCCTGTAAGAAGTTCGTACGTTCTCCCCATGGCTGTGTGGCTTTCCTCTGGGTGCTCTGGTTTCCTCCCACATTCCAAAGACATACGGGTTAGTCTGTTAATTGGTCACATGGGTGTAATTGGGCAGCACAGGTTCGTTCGGTCGGAAGGATCTGTTACCATGCTGTATCTCTAAAGAAAGTAAAAATAAATAAGTTCATTAAGTTATTACTTGTTATATAAGCCACATTAAGCCAACATCACTAGAACCTCTGGCAACTGGTCTGCCTCATCTTCTTCCTCTGGGTCCTTGTGACCTAAAGTATCTAATCAAAGGGTTTAACCATCCATTTCTATTCCCATCATGCTCAAGTAGCACGGTGCCTCAATTATCTTCTTCAGATTTATTTCTCTGCTTCACCTTCTGTGTCTCTGACCAATTCAACCACCTCTATTTTACTAATGGATAGTTCTTTGTTTATAAAACCATTTTCTGGAACTTCATCCTTTTGCATCTGTCTCAATAGTTCCCACTCCACTTTCAATGCCCCTTTGTATTCCTTTATTTAACCATGCTTTTACTTCATTCTCCAATACGCTCCTTCAGCTCAACAAACACCTTTTATCTATTGCAACACACAATGCTCAGTCATGTCAAAGGTTCAAAGTTCAAAGTAAATTGAGATTCATTTTCTTACAGGTATTCACAGTAAATACAAAGAAGCACAATAGAATCAATGAAAAACTGCACACAACAAATACAATCAATGAGCAAAAGACCACAAATTGTGCAAATACAAAGAAAAAAATAATAAATAAATAAGTAATAAATATAGAAACGAGACCATGAATGACTCCATTTCGAAGCATCGAGGAAGATTGAAGCATTGAAGTGAATGTGAAGGAGGTCCGCAGTGTCTCTCCATGGAAGACATGGGGTTGATAGTGGTCGGTAGCCGGGTTGGCAGCGTTCGGACCCGACGTGGCGGTCACTCTTTCCAGAGGGTCCAAGTTCATGCGGCTGCTCTCCTCAGTGCTGATGGGAGGATATTTTCAAAATTTTGAGATCTATGTGATTATCAGACTTAATTTATATTGGCCTCTTTCAGTTTTTCATTCTTGTTGCTGATTGGCAGGTGTGCGATATGTTAATTTCTGTGCAAGGGAGAAGCTGAGGACTTGGGGTCTGCTGTCCTTGGTGCTTTTCTGTGTGGGCGATCTGTTATTTTTTTGTGTATGAGAGAGATGGGGTTGGGGGCTTGATGCTATTGTCACTGTTCTTTACTGAGAGGGAAGGGGTTGGGGGTTTGATGTTACTGTTGCTGTTTTCTTTTGTGAGGGAGGAAATTGTGGGTTTAGTGTTTTTGATGTCCACCTGCCATTTTCCATTTGGGTGATCTGTTAATTTTTGTTGTGCAATGGAAGGGGTGAAAATTTGGTGTTTACGAGTTTTGTTTCTTTTTCTTTTACATGTGGTGGGGGAGGGTGGATGTCCTTTCTTTCAACAACACCCATGGCTTCTCTGTATTTCATGGCTATCTGGAGAAGATGAATATCAGAGCTGTGTTGTACATGCATACTTTGACAATTAAATGAACCGTTGAACCTTAGAACATCAGTTGTGGAATCTTTGAAAGTGAGTTCATAGGTTGTGGAATCAGTTCAGTGTTGGGTTGAGTGAAGTTATCCACTCTAGTTCAAGAGCCTAATGGTTGAGGAGTACTAACCATTTCTGAGCCTGGTGGTGTGGGACCTGAAGCTCCTGTACCTCCTTCCTGATGGCACCAGCAAGAAGAGAGCATAGTCTGGATGGTGGAGGTCTTTGATGATGGATTCTGCTTTCTTGCGATAGTGCTTCTTGTAGATCTGCTCAATGGTGGGGAAGGCTTTACCTGTGATAGGTTCGGGCTATATCCACTACTTTCTGTGGTTTTTCTGTTCAAGGGCATTAGTGTTTCCATGCCAGTCTGTGATGCAACCAGTCAGTATACTCTCCACCGCACATCTGTAGAAGCTTGTCAAAGTTTTAAATGACATGCCGAATCTTCTCAAACCTCTAAGGAAGTAGAGGCGCTGCTGTGCTTTCTTTGGAATGGCATTTATGAGCTGGATCCAGGACAGGTCCTCTGAAGTAATAACATTGAGGAATTTAAAGTTGTTGACCCCCTTCACTTCTGATCCCCAGATGTTGTACAATACTGTGCAAAAGTCTTCGACACATACGTGCCTAAAATTTTTGCACAGCACTGTAGTAACTTTATGTATTGCACTGTACTGTTGCTGCAAGAAGAAACAAATTTCATGACATAGTGGACTAAGAGTGGGAAGGATGCATGGAGAAGGGAATCATGGTGGGAAAAGGGGAAGGGAAAGGAGAAGGAGCTGGAAAGAGCAGAGAGACATTTGGAATCAAATTACCTTGCCCGGTGTCTTAGGACTGGGTGTATCTGCACCCGTATCACCCCCAGCCACTGGCACTCCTCCTCTGCCACCTGTCCCACACCCCTCCCGCAGTATTGCACCTTTGCCATTAACAACGTCCTTTGCTCCTGCCAGATTTACACATTTATTCTCTGCTCCACATTGACAAATACAGTACTGTGCAAAAATCTTAGGCACCTTAGCTATATATGTTCCTAAGACTTTTGCATGGTATTATATATAACAAACACAACGGATATATAAACTGCTGCAGGACTTCACCTGGAGTCAGACTTACAGAACAGTACGGCATAGAAACAGCCATTTGGCCCAACTTGTCCATACCAATCCAATGGGCACCCTTCCATTACTAATCCTATCTCCCAGCATAGCCATCTATGACTAACCAATTTAAGTGCTCATCTAGACACTTGTTAAATGCTGTCAGCTTTTTGTGCATTATAATTTCACAATGTTTTATTCATCAAATGGAAATATTGCAGGAATACTTCCTGGTGTTCTTGCCACTTGAACGTCAGTATTAAAACAAACAGTATGTTGTAAAAACATAATTGCTTAGCAGAAAGGTGTCAGCCATGGCTGTTCTGGATAGTGTACGAATCCTGTTCAATATGAAGTAATATGCGCAGCAACTGTTCATCCAAGTGAGCTTTGTTATTTCAGATCAGCCTAATAATTAAACACAACAACTCTGACGACATTACTCACTGCTCAATCAGTGGGCATCCTTCCATTAATAATCCCATCTCCCAGCACTTGGTCCATAGCTACAGCATCTATGACTATGACTGTGCAGTGAAATTATCCTCAGCATTGCACTCCCATGCTATACCTGAGGGTGTCGAAACTTAGGCTTTGAAAATCCTTAGGACATTTAGACTGGCAAACTGTGTCCCTGTGGAAAGAGCATACGCATTCATTGTTGAAAAAAAACATAAATTCCACATAAAATTAATTGCATTGAGTTTTGGAATGAATGATTTTACAAAATTCCTAAATGTAATTATAACACAGATCAAGCTTTCATGAGCAGAGCTCATTTTCTGTAAGATCACTGGCACTAGCACTACTACCACTACTACGTCGACTCAGGCCTAGGGGGCCGGCGTCGGACATGATAATGGACTCTCCACTTCTCCCTCTCCCTCATCAGTGTGTTCAGTTCATCTACATTAGCCACGCCGCTGTCTCCTAGAAGCGTGTTGATCATAGTCTTGGGAGGGCGCCCAAGGTTCATCCTCCCATGCTTGGGCTCCCATATGATGACTAGGCTGGCAGGTAGCTCGGGGTGGCGTAGACAGTGCCCTGCTAGTTGCAGTCTTCTCGCCTCGATTTTAGTGGTGAGCATCGGTAGGTCGTCATAGAGCTCAACGTTCATCATGTGCTGTTGCCAACTCACGTCAAGAGCCATCCGGAGCATTCGTGTATAGCAACCAGCTAGAGACTTTCACATAGTCTTGGTGAGTGTCCATGTCTCGCATCTGCATCACTGGCAATACTATGAAAACATGCACAAGAAAAGGAGATTTTTAGAAGGGCAAGATGAAAATTATTTCTAGCTCCTTCTTCAACAGAGGCACGTTGAAAGAAAATGGGAAAGTATTGAAAACCAAACAAGAGAAAATCTGCAAGTGCTGGAAATCCAAACAACACACAAAAAAATTCAGCAGGCCAAGCAAGATCCATGGAAAAGAGTAAACAGTCGAAGTTTCAAGCTAAGATCCTTCATCGGGACTGGAGTCTTTTTGGGCCGATACTTTGAGCTTACTGTTATCTTTTGGGCCATGTACATTGCATTCATTATTTTTGATTGTATTTTAAATATTTCTGATTATTGTTATTCATTTAGGCTTGCTGTTTTCATGATAAATTCTAAGAAAAAGATTTTCAAGTAAATACATTAACATTTTCTCAAACTTCAATGAATTTATATAGTAAGCATGGTTTTTATGAAACTATTATACCTATGAATGCATATTCATGTAAATTCTGAGAAGTTGCACCTGATTAAGGACATATTCCTGATTTTATTATGATGAGAAGAATGTTTTATTTTACAAAGTAAGCTCTTATGGCCTGGAATGCATTGCCTGAATGTTTGAGGTAGCAGTACTGTCAAATGGGAAGTAGATAAATATGTTAATGATATAAGGTTGGAACTCTGAGAAAGAGTGGTCGGGGGACTGATTTGGTAGCCCTATCAAAGTACCAAAAGTGATACACTGGGCCAAATGTCATCCTCTTGAACTAAAAGTTTATGCCAAAACTGTCTCAACATTCATTTTCCATCATTAGCACCGAAGGCGCTATAAAAAACATTTTTATTATTCCCTGTTCTGAGATTCTTTCCATTACTGCCTCAAGAATGTACTTAGGAACCAACTGACACCACTATGGACCATGATTTGCACTAACAGGGGATGAATGTTTCAGCAAATATATCTTGTGTACACGCACACACATTTTCTGAAAGTGGATACTCCCACGTGTTGTCTAACAAGTCATTATCTGCCCAGACTTTACAATGTGTGCAGGGGGAATGAGACATTACTCTGTTTGCAATGGGAGTGACCCAGGGTAGAGGAGCAAGGGCACTCCCTTTGGTCCCAGAGTTAGCTATATATAGGCCTTTTAATCAAACTGCTAATACTTTTTGCTCTGATTAATTTTCTTCATGTTTTAATGAGTTAATGTCTTAATGCAAGTAGGAGGGTGTTTCAGATTTAAACTGGAACAATAAACAGAAACAGTATCACAAATGATCATGTTAATAAAATTGTTATGAAGTACTCAAGTTTTATATTTTTGTGTAGAAATTCTGGTGCATCCATATCTCTTGTGAGGCTGATTGAGTTTGGGATATGTGAGTGAGCCTTGGAAGCCTGTAATTAATGAAGGAAAATACAAGGATTGCGAGCAGAAACTGATTATTTTGTATGTGTGTGTTCATGTCTTTATGTGTGTCTGTGTGTTTCTCTGCATGTCTGTGTCTGTTTTTTCTGTGACTGTGTGTGTGTGTGAAAGCTGAGTTTATTGTCATCTTCTCAAGTACATATATACAGTATATGCACTGGTGCAATGAAAAATTTAACTGCAGAAGCATCACAGCTTCATGTAATTTGCATTCAGAAGAAAAACAAAGTGGGAATAGATTAAACACATTTCTTGCAAGGAAGAACATAATTAGACAAAAAATCAATGCAAATTGATCAAAGTGATCTCTTCCCCCCTCCTTGACCTGAAACATTAACTGGTTTCTCTTTCCACAGATTCTGCAAGACTGGCTGAGTTCTTCCAGCATTTCCATTCCTCTTGTCCCATAGTGGCCAATCTCAGAATAACATGGTTCATGTATTCCTGCAATTCATAGGAAATGATGTCATCCTGGATGCCCCATCATGGAAATTACCTAAGGGGCTTAAAGTTGGCACACAACAAGAAGTGCTGGTGGAATTTTTGGTGTTATGGAAAAACAGTTTTTAATTTCATAACCTTTAATAGTGGACCAAGGAATTATGGACACATATATTAATATCTCCCAAAACCACTTCAAACAAGATGCATTTTCCCCAAAAGAAATCCAAGGATAAATATTACTAACTCACATTGCCTGCGTGATGCCTAGTTGTGCCACAGTCTATAAAAATGTGCCAGAATATTAAACAATAATTAGATGCATTAGAGGAACATCAACAGAAGAAGACAAAATAATGATTAAAGGCTTATTTGATTTAAAAATGCAAGCTCTATAGATTACTTTTTAACTATTAACTCTAAAGTTACATGCTTCAATTTGTCTGCTGTTTTGGATTATTTCATGAAATTTTACTCTTTAGTTTCCAAGAAGTCAATCAACTAAAACAAATTCTTAATTGACCTATTTTTTAAAATTCCCACAGACCCTAATGAAGGGAAGTTTAGGTGTCAAGCTTCACTCCTAAAGTTTGGAAATGGCCATGGTGGTGGAGGGCTGGGAGACATTTGCTTGCACACTGACGTCATTAGAGCCCACAAAGACTAGTCATGTGTTCTCTTCTGTATGACAATGGTAGACTGGTGTTTACTACTGCATCAGCCTACTGAACTCACTCTAGGGTTCAACAGGCTCATTGTCCATTGCCGGATGGTGCATATTCAAACACAACTGGTCAGTGAGTTGTGGGTAGACCTCTCCGAGGACAACTTTGCCCCTTGTCAAGCATATTAGTCAATTCTAATTTTAGTTTCCTTTGCCACACTCATTCTATTATGTATACAGTACTTAGTACTTGGAATACAGTACTTGTCTTCTTCTACTTCTCCCACTAATGCACCTGAAATCCATGTATTTAACATTCGAAGGAACTAGTAACACCATCCTAGGCAGCTATTGTTCAACAGAGGTCATAATTCATTCCAAATCAGACTTTCATCCACCCTGCCCTTCTACTATCTTTGTCTTACTAAACTACATAGGCAGCCCTTGCTTTGCAAAATTTCTTCCTACGTTCCTTTCAATTCCTTTTACCTACCCTCATCCCTGTGACCTTCACTCTGTTTTACTTTAATAATCTAGTCCATCCTTACATAAACAGTCTCCAGTTCATACCTCGCAAGCACGAGGAAATCTGCAGATGCTGGAATTTCAAACAACACACATCAAAGTTGCTGGTGAACGCAGCAGGCCAGGCAGCATCTCTAGGAAGAGGTACAGTCGATGTGAAGGGTCTCAGCCCAAAACGTCAACTGTACCTCTTCCTAGAGATGCTGCCTGGCCTGCTGCGTTCACCAGCAACTTTTTTGTGTGTTGCTTCCAGTTCATACCTTGCTCTTTGTTGCTATCAATGGGCCTTTTTTACTCAGTGCCTTTTAGAAGTTCCTCTCCTGATGTCCTAACCTATCCTTTCTACTTTAAAAAATCTTAGTGTTTGACTGGGCTATTTTCATCCCATCTTCAGTTTTTAAAAAAAATTTCAGTGTTAAATTCATCCTGCTTTTGGCTTTTTTGGGAATTCTTGAGATCCTCTGTTGGTGGGGCCGACCATGGATGTTGCATCCCAGCTGTCTACGTAATAAGCAAGCCAGGGCAGTACAATATGGAGAGCAAGCTGTTTCCCACGCAGCGGGCTACCCTCTCCCTGCAGCTGATGAATCCAAAAGAACGGCAGAGACTGATGCAGTTTGGTACCAGTGGTGTCACAAAAGTTGCCAGCCAACTTTGAAATTGGCGTTGCAAGAGTTGCCAGTCAGCATTAACTCAATGTAGGATTGCCTTAGGAATCCAGCTCCAGATCTTTCCTCAGGGTTTACTCCCGAAGTCTTCCCCATGAGTGTGTATAGCTGCAAGGCAGCAGAGATTTCAGATCACAGCTCTTCTTCTCCTAGATGAGCTGCCAACCACAGCTGACGAGCCCTATCTGCCCGAAGCGACTGGTTTTAAGGCAGCAGTAACCTGCCTTTGCTCCTTCTCCTGTCGTTGAGGCAGTTCCGTCAGGCTTAGTAGCTAAGCCACATGTGAAGGCCAGCAGCTGGACTTGGTTATCAGAGGCTGTTTGAGACGCACACCAGTGGGAGCATTTAATGAGTATTCCCACTACCTCTTCCGGCTATGACAACCTTAAGGAAGCTTTTTGGAATTAAGTTCAGTGGAATAACAAGACAATGGCATACAGTTGATGTAATTAGAATCTAAGCATGAGAAAAGCTGGAACTGGTAACAACATGATTCTAGCTTGTCGGCCTGTGGGAAGGTGCATTGCAGTATTACTACGGACAAAGATACTGGCTTCGGAGTGTTAAGACAAAATTTTAACCAAGAACCATAGACTCTCAAAAAATATGCTGTTCATTGGTGCTTAGAGTATGTTAGAGGTGGGGTGGGAAGCATTCTGATCCAATTTTTACTTTTTTAACATGAGGATATAGTTTATCCTCTAATTTTGGAATTTACATCAGCAGATTCACACAAAACACTGGAGGAGCTTGGCAGGTTAGGCGGCATCTGTGGAGGGAAATAGACGGTTTCAGGTTGAGGCCCTGGTTCTGGACACTGAAGGGACTCGATCCAAAAATGATGACTGTCCATTTCCCTCCATAGATGCTGTCTAACCTGTTGAGTCCCTCCAACAAATTGATTGTTGCTTTGTATTCCAGCATCTGCTCACTCATATGTCTCCATTGAAATATTCACATTAGTATCACACCTTACCTGAGGTCATTGAAATCAGTAGAAAGATAGGTGGGCTTCAAAATGAGCAATTTAGTTACTGCAGTACAACTTGTCAAATTTCTGGAGGCCTGAGCTATTGATCCACACATGATTTTGAGCTCTGCCGCAGCAGATGGGCAAGGTTATTTCATGTAATTAAATAAGTCTGGAATTAAAAGCTGACACCTTTCATGACCACCATGAAACTACTATATGCATATTTGTGGATGACACCAAGATTGGGGGTATAGTGGACAGTGAGGAACGCTATCATGGCTTGCAGTGAGATTTGGACCAGCTGGAAAAATGAGCTGAAAAATTGTCAGATGGAATTTAATGCAGACAAATACAAGGTGTTGCACTTCAGTAGGACGAACCAAGGTAGGTCTTACATAGTGAACGGTAAGGCACTGAGGAGTGTGGTAGAACAAAGGGGTCTGGAAATACAGATCCATAAATCATTGAAAGTGATATCACAGGTAGTTAGGGTTGTAAAGAAAGCTTTTGGCACATTGGCCTTCATAAATCAAAGTATTGAATACAGGAGATGGGATGCTAGTTGAAATTGTATAAGACATTGGTGCATCCTAATTTCGAGTACTGTGTCCAGTTTTGGTCACCTGCCTGCAGGAAAGATGTAAATAGGGTTGAAAAAGCACAGAGAAAATTTACGAGGATGCTGCTAGGACTGGAAGAACTGAGTTATAAAGAAAGATTGAATAGGTTAGGACTTTATTCCTTCACAACATGCTGGAGGAACTCAGCTGGTCGGGCGGCATCAGTGAAAAAGATCGATTGACGTTTCGGGCCGGAACCCTTCGTCAGGACTGTAGGGGAAAGGGGCAGAGGCCCTATAAAGAGGTGGGGGCAGGGTGGGAAGGAGAAGGCTGGTGGGTCCAGGTGAAAAACCAGTAAGGGGAAAGATAGAGGGGTGGGGGAGGGGAAGCAGGGAGGTGATAGGCAGGAAAGGTGAAGAAGGAATAGGGGAAAACACAATGGGTAGTAGAAGGAGGTGGGACCATGAGGGAGGTGATAGGCAGCTGGGGGAGGGGGCAGAGTGTCATAGGGATAGAGGAAGGGAGGGGGAGGGAATTACCGGAAGTTGGAGAATTCTATGTTCATACCAAGTGGCTGGAGACTACCTATCCCTATGTCACTCTGCCCCCTCCCCCAGCTGCCTATCACCTCCCTCATGGTTCCGCCTCCTTCTACTACACATTGTGTTTTCCCCTATTCCTTCTTCACCTTTCCTGCCTATCCCCTCCCTGCTTCCCCTCCCCCACCCCTTTATCTTTCCCCTTACTGGTTTTTCACCTGGAACCTACCAGCCTTCTCCTTCCCACCCTCCCCCCACCTTCTTTATAGGGCCTCTGCCCCTTCCCTCTACAGTCCTGACGAAGGGTTCTGGCCCGAAACGTCGATCGATCTTTTCCACGGATGCTGCTTGACCTGCTGAGTTCCTCCAGCGTGTTGTGAGTGTTGCTTTGACCCCAGCATCTGCAGATTATTTTGTGTTTACGACTTTATTCCTTGGAGCATAGAAGATTGAGGGGAGATTTGACAGAAATATACAAAATGATGAAGGATATAGATAGGGTAAATGCAAGCAGGCTTTTCCACTGAGGTTGGGTGGGACTACAACCAGAGGTCATGGGTTAAGGGTGAAAAATGAAATGTTTAAGAGGAACATGAGGGGAAACTTCTTCACTCAGAGGATCGTGAGAGTGTGGAATGAACAGCCAGTGCAAGTGGTGCATGCGAGCTCCATTTCAATGTTTGAGAGAAGTTTGGATCGGTAAATGATAGGAGGGCTATGGTCCTGATGCAGGTCGATGGGACTAGGCAGTTTAAATGGTTTGGCACATACTAGATGAGCTGAAGGGCCAACTTCTGTGCTGTACTTTTCTATGACTCTACGACTCGACGACATTGGTGTAATAGTCCCTCCAGTTCATTTGTATCCTGAAGCAAAGGAAATAAGTTTATCCCAATCTCTATGTGATCCCATTTCTTTACCCCAACTGCCCTATGGAATGGCTTGGCAAACCACTTACACAGGATATGACAGGAATTTTCATCAACAATGAGAGAATCTGGAACCAGATGCCACAGGAGGTGGTGAAGGCAGGTACTCTCACAAGCTTTAAGAAACATCTTGGCAAGCAGATGAATCACAAAGGAGGAGGCGGCTGTAGAACATGAGACATGGTGGCTGAAAGAGCCTGTCTGATTACAGTACAAAGTTATGGCTCAAAGCCTGAGGCAATTTGGGATGGATAATAAATGCTGGATGACCCAGCATTGCCATGAACAAATGAGTAGGTGAGATAAAAAGCACTGGGTTCATGTCCCCTTGCTCATATCATCAGCTGGGTCCATCACAGCAGCAAGTGGAATCAGCTGCCTCAAACATCATTCACCTCATATTGAACCCCAAATGTCAACAGCTACTCGGAACCTTAGGAGCAGTATTAGCCATTAATGTAAAGTATGAACAAGCAAATAAAAAGCCCAGAAGTTGGAGGCAGAGTTAAGATGGGGCCAAACGGCAACTCCTTTGCTTGCATCTTCGGAAACTGCTCTATTTCCATCTTTAACATCTTTATTTTTCCCCTTCAGGGTTCTTTTGAAGACCATGGCTTGGAGTTACATGCAGACTTTGGCTCTTTGTGGGAATGGGACCCATTCTCGGGGTTTCAGGACCGGCCGTTGTTGCTTGGCACGCCAAGGGTTCAGCCTGAGAGTCCGGATCGTGTTCGGAAGCCTAAGACCTCGGGGCTCTGGAGACGGGCGGGTCGAGGGTCGGTGTCACAGCAGGAGATCTGTGTATCGTCGGGGAGGCCGGAAAATCTTTCGCTGTGGGCCCAAAGACCCAAGATCTTTGCAATCTTCAGGCACAGAGCTCGAAAAAAGCGATGAAATGGACTTTTTAACATCGTAAACCAACGGGTTGTTGTTATGTCTCCCGCTCGCTGTGAAAATGGGGGCGTCTCCCTCTCCCTTATTAGGGAGAGGGAGAACCTGTAGGTTGTCGAATGTCGGATGAAATATGATAGTCGTTGGGGTAACTGCAAGTCGGTGCCTTTGCTATCACTTAGCTGACGCTTGTGCTCGGTAGTGGGTGCATTTTTTTCTGCTGGGGGTGTCGCTGCCTTGCTGCCACTTACATGCGGGAGGGGGAGCTGGGGGGGACTTTAGAGTTCTCACGTTTAACTGTCGTTCATTCTTTGGAGCACTTCTCTGTTTTCGTGGATGTTTGCAAAGAAAAAGCATTTTAGTATGTATATTGTATACATTTCCCTGACATTAAATTGGACCTTTGAACCTTTGAACCTTTGTTATACTGTTATATTGGCTAATCTCATGGACAATGCAGTCAGAAATTCCAAGCAAATGCAGAGGTTGACTCACATGAGATTTTAAAATCTAAGTGACCCATTTCTGAGCACTGTGTGGTTTTTGCAGTTTGGAGACCTTGAAATGTTGATTCTAATCAACATTCGCCTGCTTTCAACCAACGTCTCCAAGACTCTCTGTTTCAATAGTTTATGCCAATTTAGTACTGCTGAGTGCTGATTACAATCAACTTCATGACGCCATCTGACTTAAGAAAGGAAGTTTTATTAGAAGCAAACAGAACTTAAACAAGAAACACATTTTCAGTATTTAAGCTTAAGCCATTAAAAATAGCATTAGAGACAGGAATTTACCAATTGCATGCTAGATGTTTACATGAATCAATTAATTTGAATACATTTAAAGACCATGAAGAGAAAAACGCATTCATTTTATTACATCCCTCTATAATATTAATTCTTCCATCACAGTTTATTTTTATATTAGGTATTGATCCTAGTGGCTTGCAATCTAATTATTCTGAGGAAAAGGTTTGAGATCTTGGCGTTGGCTGAAGAGATTAGTGAGATGGTTACAGTGAATGTCATGGTGAATAACTCTGAACTTTTGCCCTTGAGTTTCCAGAATGATTTAATATGCAACTGTAAGTTCACAAACTATTACCATCAATATTTTGTCAATGGTGAAAAATGCAATGCTCATATTCTTGTGTTAAGTGGATATGTGAGTTGTTTTTGTTTGTACTCCTTGTGTTTGTCTGAAAGAAGTAAGTGAGATTAAAATCTATTTCAGATCAGTTGTGTTTGGTTACACTATGATAGAAAAATGAATTGGGTTGCGAGTTGAAGACATTGCTTAAATAGCAAAATCATGGCAGATGATTTTTCAACAAAAGATCATGACTGAGAACGATGTTATCACATAGTACTCACAAGTAACCTGCTCCCTATTGCTAGTTTGAAATTTGAATTGAATTGATTTGACCTTATTACTTACATCCTTCATACACGAGGAGTAAAAATCTTTACGTTATGTCTCTGTCTAAATGTGCAATGTGTAATTTATAGTAATTTGTAATAAATAGTATATACAACAAGACAGTCAATATAACAATTGTATTAGTGTGAATTAATCAGTCTGATGGCCTGGTGGAAGAAGCTGTCCTGGAGCCTGTTAGTCCTGGCTTTTATACTGTAGTACAGTTTCCCGGATGGTAGTAGCTGGAACAATTTGTGGTTGGGATAACTTGGGTCCCCAATGATCTTTCAGGCCCTTTTTACACACCTGTCTCTGTAAAAGTCCTGAATATTGGGAAGTTCATATCTACAGATGCACTGGGCTGTCCACACCACTCTCTGCAGAGTCCTGTGATTGAGGGAAGTACAGTTCCCATACCAGGCAGTGATGCAGCCAGTCAGGATGCTCTCAATTGTGCCCCAATAGTAAGTTTTCAGGATTTGGGGGCCCATACCAAACTTCCTCAACCCTCTGAGGTGAAAGAGGGGCTGTACCTTTTCACCACACAACCGATATGTACAGACCACGTGAGATTTCTGGTGATGTTTATGCCATATAGCCATATATAACTATATAACAATTACAGCACGGAAAGAGGCCATCTCAGCCTTTCTGGTCCATGCCGAACTTTTACTCTCACCTAGCCCCACCGACCTGCACTCAGCCCATAACCCTCCATTCCTTTCCTGTCCATATAGCTATCCAATTTAACTTTAAGTGACAACATCGAACCTGCCTCAACCACTTCTGCTGGAAGCTCGTTCCACACAGCTACCACTCTCTGAGTAAAGAAGTTCTCCCTCATGTTACCCCTAAACTTTTGCCCTTTAACTCTCAACTCATGTCCTCTTGTTTGAATCTCCCCCACTCTCAATGGAAAAAGCCTATCCACGTCAACTCTATCTATCCCCCTCATAATTTTAAATACCTCTATCAAGTACCCCCTCAACCTTCTACGCTCCAAAGAATAAAGACCCAACTTGTTCAACCTTTTTCTGTTACTTAGGAGATGAAACCCAGGTAACATTCTAGTAAATCTTCTCTGTACTCTTTCAATTTTGTTGACATCTTTCCTATAATTCGGTGACCAGAACTGTACACAATACTCCAAATTTGACCTCACCAATGCCTTGTACAATTTCAACATTACATCCCAACTCCTATATTCAATGCTCTGATTTATAAAGGCCAGCATACCAAAAGCTTTCTTCATCACCCTATCCACATGAGATTCCACCTTCAGGGAACTATGCACCATTATTCCTAGATCCCTCTGTTCTACAGCATTCTTCAATGCCCTACCATTTACTATGTATGTCCTATTTTGATTAGTCCTACCAAAATGTAGCACCTCACATTTATCAGTATTAAACTCCATCTGCCATCTTTCAGCCCACTCTTCTAACTGGCCTAAATCTCTCTGCAAGCTTTGAAAACCTATTTCATTATCCACAACTCCACCTATCTTAGTATCATCTGCATACTTACTAATCCAATTTACCACCCCATCATCCAGATCATTAATATATATGACAAACAACTTTGGACCCAGTACAGATCCCTGAGGCACACCACTAATCACCGGCCTCCAATCTGACACAAGTTATCCACCACTACTCTCTGGCGTCTCCCATCCAGCCACTACTGAATCCATTTTACTACTTCGATATTAATACATAATGATTGAACCTTCCTAACTAACCTTCCATGTGGAACCTTGTCAAAGGCCTTACTGAAGTCCATATAGACAACATCCACCGCTTTACCCTCATCAATTTTCCTAGTAACCTCTTCAAAAAATTCAATAAGATTTGTCAAACATAACTTTCCACGCAGAAATCCATATTGACTGTTCCGAATCAGACACTATCTATCCAGATAATTATATATACCATCTCTAAGAATATTTTCCATCAATCTACCCACCACTGACGTCAAACTCACAGGCCGATAATTGCTAGGTTAGCTGTTAGAACCCTTTTTAAACAATGGAACAACATGAGCAATACGCCAATCCGCCGGCGCCATCCCCATTTCTAATGACATTTGAAATATTTCTGTCAGAGTCCCTGCTATTTCCACACTAACTTCCCTCAAGGTCCTAGGGAATATCCTGTCAGAACCTGGAGACTTATCCACTTTTATATTCCTTAAAAGTGCCAGTACTTCCTCTTCTTTAATCATCATACCTTCCATAACTACCCTACTTGTTTCCCTTACTTTGCACAATTCAATATCCTTCTCCTTGGTGAATACTGAAGAAAATGCTAAGGAAATTAAAGCTGTTCATCCTCTCAACCCCAGATCCATTGATGTCAATAGGGTCTAGCCCGCCTCCATTCCTGCTGTAGTCCACAACCAGCTCCTTTGTTTTTGCGACATTGAAATTTGCCAGAATCTATCTGCAATGAACATGAGCAAGTGACTAAATTCCAGAGAGATGATGGGAGTGAGTTCCCTCAGCAGCATTTGATTAAGTCTGGCAGCTAGGAGCCTTGATAAAATTGAAATCAATGGGAATTAGGAGGAAAGATCTCCGGTAGTTGCCTGAATACTTCTCACAAGATAAGGTTGTGTTTGTTGGAGGTCAATCATTTTGTTCCATGTCATCACTAGTTAAGCATCTCAGGACAGTGTCCTGTCCTTAATTATCTGTGGCCTTAAATGAGCTTTCGATCAGAAGTTCTGGAATGGTGATATTTACTGATCATTCCAGAATGTTCAACTTCATTTGTATCTCGTAAAGCAACCATGATGTAAACAACAATCAGGTATGTGCTAGTTAAGTAGTAAGTAACATTCACATTGGGCTGGAATCAATGACCATATATAACAAGAAAGCATCCAATTACCTATGCTTGAGATTCTACAGAAATGTCTTCAACATTGTCCTGTGTATGGGGGGAGGGGGGCAGCAGGAGGTCATCATTAACCACAAACTAAATGGAGCACAGTATTTTGATCATAGTTATGTGATTCATATCCTAACATCCCATAGCCTTTTCACCACTAACAAGGTACAAGACAGGACTACAGTGAAGTGTTCTGCACTAGACTGAATATGCATAGCTTCAATAACATTGAGAGGCTCCGTGCCATCTGTGATAATATGGACCATATGGATAGTAATCCTTCCATGAGGCAAAACATTCATTCATGCCCTAATCTACTGGCACGAAGTGGCTGCACTGTATGCTTTCTGCCAGATGCATCGTAGTTACTCGTTAAAGTTACATAAACAGTATTGTTCAAACCCAAAAAGAGCAAGGATACCTGATACACCAAAGGCAAGTTTTCCTTGAAGTCACGCACAATCCTGATGGAAAATATATCACTTTTTCTGTGTCTAAATTCTGAAATTCCTGATTCCACAGTGCAGTGGGAGAACCTCAACCAAAAGGGTACAGATGTTGATAAAGGTGGCTCATCAAAATTATCTTCAGTGGCCTTCCAGGAATACTACATCCCTGATATGAATGAAAAAATGATTCTGTACTTACGTATTATTGCATTTTGAGTTATGCATTAGGAATTTGTCTGAAACAGGTTGCTAAATGTATGTTTGTAATTGACAACATGTTGCCACAGTGAACTATAGAAAATTCCGTCTCCATGTATAACTGATGAGAACTTGATTCCTGTAAAAGTTAAAAAGATTAAAACTTCCTGGGGGGGGGGCTGTGGGGGACAGTAACGTGATTCACCCCAAACCATCCCAATATCAACTTGCAGCAAAGTAAATTATTATGTTCTTTATAATGGGGGCAGACCAGCACAACATCCAAGCAACCACAGACTGGTAGGGCACAATGCTTGCCTCTGTTACCCAACTTCCACTCAAATTTTGCCCCAAAACACTGCTATAAAGAGGTTTTGGCATGGTGAAAAGTTCCCATACTTCTTTGCTTCCAATCCATTTCATGTGAGTGATTAATACAGAAGGCCAGAGATTTGTGATTCAAAATGCATGATACTTTGCGTGTCCTATGCGATAGAATATTCTTTACTTCTGGCCTTGAATGAAACTGGTGTAAGCCACCACTTAGCCCTTTAAGATTTGTCTTCGTTGTGAAAAGCTGGACTGTGGAATAGCTGAACCCATTTTTCCATGAGCAATTCTCCATGCTAGGTTCCAATGGTGTGGAGATATGGGCTACCAGTGATAGATGCCATCTACTTCCAGACGGGAATGATGTAAACACCCAGATTGATCAATGCTCCTAATTTAGTAAATTCTCAAACATTTCCTACGTGCCCTACATGGCGGAGGCAAAAACCTAAAGTTTCTACACAAAGAAACAGTTCGGGTTAAAGTCAACATTTCCCGATCTTTCACCTCCAATTTTTGTCAGAATAGTTGGAACCCTGAAGTGCAGTTATTCAGCTAGCTTTCACAACAAGTAAAAACTAGATCTGCAGCATATCTGTTCAACTATGCGAATTTGGTCAGAAAAATAATTAAGGATGATAAAAATTAAAAATATATTGAAAGATTTTGTTTTTGCATAGCTATAAATTTTACTGTGTAAAGGGCTTATCATAGAAACTGCTTTGAATATGTTCTAACTTATTCGATGCCTGTAGCTACTGCTTTTGGAAAAGTGACATTTGAAATGCTTCACTGTTAACATGTCTAGAGCAAAAGAACATCGATGTCTAGAGGATTATTCAGTTCAAAGAAATTGAAAGGTATTAGAAATGAGGATGGGAAATCATAAAAAATGACTGTTCAATGAGCTCTGGTGTATTGTCTTTTCATGCAGATGTCAAACTAGTGAAAACATATACCATCACTTAGCAGACAGCATCACAAAGCAAGGACTATACTGATTCACTTGGAACGGAAGGACACACCCAGCTTTAAACTGTATTTGCTTCTAAAAGGGATGTTATTACTTAATGGGTTTGAGAGGTAATGATAAAAAAAGTTTAATATATGTAAACATCTCACCATTATTAAGCAATGAATACACCATTCACATGGGTGGCCTTTTTTCATAACAGATTGTCAACTGTGGAATGAAATAACTCGCAAATTGTGTTGAGAGTGAAATGTATATTTTCAGTGAAGTAGGGAGAAATTTAAAAAATATGAAAATATCATTGTGACCACCCCTGTTCAAGGAAGTTACATTGGATTAACAGGAGCCTAGATATTTTGGCATGAAGTTAATGTACAATCATTTAATAAAATCAGATTAAATGTTTGTATTTGAACAGGCACATTGGCCATAATTTGATTTGGCAGGATGTCTAACATCTGCCACTAGTTATCTTGCCCTTGCAGGTTGAGGACTTAAAATTTTTGTGTGGCAGGCTGCTGAATGTGTTTGCATAAGGGAAAATGGTCATGTGAACTGAGTGAACAGGGAGAGCCAATGTACTTCCTACTCCATTAGATTACAGGATTGCAAGATTAACAGTGGAAGGATTGAGAAGCAAGCATAAAATAGGGGGACACACATCAAAGTTGCTGGTGAACGCAGCAGGCCAGGCAGCATCTCTAGGAAGAGGTACAGTCGACGTTTCAGGCCGAGACCCTTCGTCAGGATAAAACAGAGGGAGTGAGTTCAATGTAAAATTAAGTAAACCTAAAGTATTAAAGAGAGGGAAAGGAAGACTGAAATCAGATTACAAGAAGAGAGGTGGAAAGATAGAGTAAAATTAGAGGTGCAAATTCAAGTTCAAGTTCAACTTTATAATCAAGGGCATAGATACCTAAGACATACAGTAAATGCCATGAAAATTACCTCCTTGCAGCAGCAACACAGTATATTACAAACATAAGTTTAAAATAACATAATTATACATATATAGAGAGAAGACTTGGTGCAGAGGGCAGGGTTTCAGATTTTTGGATCATTGGGATCTATTCTGGAGAAGGTATGACCTGTACAAAAAGGACAGGTTACACCTGAACCCAAGGGGGAACCAACATCCTTGAAGGCAGGTTTGCTAGAGCTGCTGGGGAAGGTTTAAACTAAATTGGCAGGGAGATTGGAATTTCAGTGATAGGGCTAAGGATGGGGCACTATTGGTAAAAAAAAAATGAAATCAAATCCTTAGAAAGAGGTGACATGGGATCAAGAGATGTAGAATCCTTGTGGGTAGATTTAAGAAACTGCAAGTATAAAAAGACCTTGATGGGAGTTATACATAGGCCTCCAAACAGTAGCCAGGATGTGGGCTACAAATTACAATGGGAGATTAAAAAAAGGCATGTAAAAAGAAACAATGTTGCAGCAGTCATGGGGGATTTCAATACGCAAGTACTGTAGTTTGGGAAAATCCGGTTGGTGCTGGATTCCATGAGAAGGAATTTGTAGAAGGCCTTCGAGTTGGCTTTTTGGAGCAGCTTGTGGTTAAACTCACTAGTGAAACAGCAATCCTGGATTGGGTGTTATATAATGACACAAATTTGATTAGGAAGCTTAAGGTAAAGGAACCCTTAGGAGAGAGTGACCATAATACGATAGAATTCACCCTGCAGTTTGTGAAAGAGCAGCTAAAATCAGATGTATGTGTATTACAGTGGAGTAAAGGGAATTACAGAGGCATGAGAGAGGGGCTGGCTAAAGTTGATTGGAAGAGGGCCCTATACTTTATACTTTATTGTCGCCAAACAATTGATACTAGAGCGTAAAATCATCACAGCGATATTTGATTCTGCGCTTCGCGCTCCCTGGAGTACAAATCGATAGTAAATATTAAAAATTTAAATTATAAATCATAAATAGAAAATAGAAAAAGGAAAGTAAGGTAGTGCAAAAAAGGACCAAGAGGCAGGTCCGGATATTTGAAGGGTACGGTCCAGATCCGGGTCAGGATCCGTTCAGCAGTCTTATCACAGTTGCAAAGAAGCTGTTCCCAAATCTGGCTGTATGTGTATTCAAGGTAGTAATGGGGGACAAAGAAATGGAGAAGGAACTTATTAAGTATTTTGCCCCAGTCTTCACTGTAGAAGGCACTAGCAGAATGCCAGAAATGAGGTGTGTCAGGGGGCAGAAATGAGTGCTGTTGCTATGACTAAGGAGAAGGTGCTTGGGAAGCTGAAAAGTCTGAAGGAAGCTAAATCACCTGGACCAGATGGACTACACCCCAGGGTTCTGAAAGAGGTAGCTGAAGAAATTGTAGATACTTTAGTAATGATATCTTAAGAATCTCTAGATTCTGGAATAATTCCTGAGAACTGGAAAATTGCAAATGTCACTCTGCTCCTTAAGAAGGGAGGGAGATGGAAGAAAGGCAATTATAGGCCAGTTAGCCTGGCCTCAGTGGTTATGAAGATGTTGAAGTCCATTATTAAGGATGAGGTTTCAGGGTACTTGGAGGCTCATGAGAAAATGGGCCAAAGTCAGCATGGTTTTTCAAAGCGTTAATCTTGCCTGACAAATCTGTTGAAGTTCCTTGAGGAAATAACTGGCAGGATAGACAAAGGCGGGTCAGTGGATGTCATTTATTTGGATATTCAGAGGGTCTTTGACAACATGCTGGACATGAGGCTACTTAATAAAATGAGAGCCCATGGTATTATGAGAAAGGTGCTAGAATGGATAGAAGATTGGCTGACTGGCAGGAGGTAAAAGAGTGGGAATAAAAGGGCCCTTTTTTGGTTGGCTGCCGACGATTAGTGGTGTCCTGCAGGGTCAGTATTGGGACTGTATTTTTTTCATGCTGTATATCAATGATTTGGATCAAGAAATTGATGGTATTGTGGCCAGGTTTGCCGATTATTCGAAGTTAGGTGGAGGGGAAGGTACTGCTGAGGAAGCAGAGTTTCTGCAGAAGGAATTGGACAGCTTGGGGGAATGGGCAAAGAAGTGACAAATGGAATATAATGAAGGGAAGTGGATGGTCAGGCACTTGGGCAGAAGGAATAAAGGCACAGGCTATTTTGTAAATGGGGATAAAATTCAAAAATCAGAGGTGCAGAGGGACTTGGAAGTCCTTGTGCAGCATTTCCTGAAGGTTACTTTACAGGTAGAGTCGGTGGCAAAAAGACGCAAATGCAATGCCAGCATTCATTTTGAGAGACTAGAATACAAAAGCAAGGATGTAATGCTGAGGCTTTATAAGGCATTGGTCAGACCACACTTGGAATATTGTAAGCAGTTTTGGGCGCCTTATCCAACAAAAGATGTGCTGGCATTGGAGAGGGTCCAGAGGAGGTTCACAAGAATGATCCCAGGAATGAAAAGTTTAACATATGAGAATTGATTTTTGGCTTTGGGTCTTTACTCACTGGAGTTCAGAAGAATGAGGGGGGATCTCACTGAACCTATCTAATATTAAAAAGCTGAGATAGAGTGGATGTGAAGAGGATGTGTCCTATAGTGGATGAGTCTAGGACCAGAGGGAACAGCCTCAGAATAGAGGGATGTCCATTTAGGACAGAGATGAGGAAATTTTTTTTTTTAGCCAGAAGGAGGTGAAACTGGACATCTTTACCACAGATTGTTGTGCAGGCTGAGTCATTGGGTATATTTAAGGCGGAGGTTGATAAGTTTTGATTAATCAGGCCATCAAAGTTAATGGTGCGAAGGCAAGAGAATGAGGTTGAGAGGGATAGTAAATTAGCTATGATGGAATGGCAGAGCAGATTCAATAGTGCAAATGGCTTAAAATCTGAAGGTCCATGGGCCAGTCCTCATCGGGGGATCTGCAGTGGAGAGGATTAGCAACTTTAAATTCCTCTGTGTTACCATTTCAGAGGACCTGTCCTGGGCCTAGCACATAAGTGTAATTATGCAGAAAGCACGGCCGTGCCTCTACTTCCTTAGAAATTTGTGAAGATTCGGCATGACATTAATAACTTTGACTAACTTCTATAGATGTGTAGTGGAGAGTATATTGACTGGCTGCATCACAGTCTGGTATGGAAACACCAATGCCCTTGAATGGAAAATCCGACAGAAAGTAGTGAATACAGCACAGTTCATCACAGGGAAAGCCATCTCCACCATTGAGCATATCTACGTGAAGTGTTATCACAGAGAACCAGCAGCCAATCCGGACGTTGGAAGTGTGAAGAGGAGGGCACTTAAACCAGGTCAACTGCCTGAGGATAAAAAGTAGGAGCAGGTCGCTTTCACTGGCGACCAGTCACCGTATGGGAATGATTAATAAGAGCAAATTAAAGGAAGGCAGGGCAAGCGCAGTGACCGTCGCCTCATGTGAACATAGTCAGAGTGGGGATCTTAAGGCTTTAGCTCTTCGAGGCTTCACAGATAGAAAGCAAAGGAAAGAAGAGCTCAAGTTTTTTCCTTCTCTTCTTTACATCTGCTCAGCCAGGATAGTAGGGATGATAGGCAGGATAGTGAAATGCTCCTCTTGCGGGGTATATGAAGACAGTAAGACCTCCAGTGTCCCTGATGACTACAACTGTGAGAAGAGTATCCAGCTGCAGCTTCTAGCAATCCGCATTAAGAAGCTGGAGCTGGAACCAGATGAACTCTGGATCGTTTGAGAGGCTGAGGGAGTCATAGGTAGAACGTATAGAGAGGTAGCTACACCCAAGGTGCAGGACACAGGAAACTGGGTGACAGTCAAGAAGGGGAAAGGGATTAAGGAGTCAGTGCAGAGTAACCCTGTGGCCATCCCCCTCAACAACAAGTATAACACTTGGATACTGTCAGGGGGGAGGGGTGCGTGGGGTGACCTAACAGAAAAAAGTCATCTCTGTGACTCAGAAGGGAAGTGGGGAAGGGGAAAAGAAGAGGTATGCTGTAGTGATAGGGGATTCATTGGTTAGGGGAATGGGCAGGAGGTTCTGTGGGCAAGAACAAGATTCCTGGATAACATGTTGCCTCCCAGATGCCAGGGTCTGGAATATTCTTAGGTGGGAGGACGAACAGCCAGAAGTCATGGTCCATGTTGGTACCAATAACATGGGTAAGATGAGTGATGAGGTTCTGCATGGGGAGTTCAGGGAGTTTGGTGCTAAGTTAAAGGGCAGGACCTCCAGGGTTGTGATCTCAGGATTGCTATCCATGCCACGTACTAGTGAGGCCCGAACTAGGAAGATTATACAGTTTACCACGTGGCTAAGGAGTTGGTGTAGGTGGAAGGGCAAAAGGTTTTTGGATCACTGGGCTCTCTTTCAGGTAAGGTAGGATCTGTACAGAAGGGACAGTTTGCACCTGAACTGGAGGTGACAAATATCCTAGTTGGAAGATTTGTTTATGCTACACGGTCGGGTTTAAACAAGAGTTGCAGGGGGATGGGAACCAGAGTGCCAGAACAGTTAGTGGAGAGGTTATGTAGTCAAGTATTGGTAAGACCTCAGACAAAGTTAGGAATCAGAAGGTTGAGCATGGTGCGACTAGAGTCCTGAGCTGCCTATACTTAAGTGCAAGATGTATCATAGGAAAGGCGGATAATAGTGCTGAAGATGAGGTAGCTAATTTACAAACAAAAGCAATGTGTAGTGAGGAGAGGCTGTTGATAGAGCAAATGTTGCAATGTAAAAGGTGGACAAAATCGAAAAGGGTGAATATAGGACAGAAGGTGTTGCATGTGAATGCGTGTAGTATATGGAATAAGGTAGATGAACTTGCTGCAAAGTTACAGTTTGGCAGGTACAGTAGGCATCACAGAATCATGGCTGAAAGAAGATTACAGCTGGGAGCTTAATGTCCAAGGATACACGTTGTATTGAAAGGTCAAGCAGGAAAGCAGAGGGGGGCGGCGTTGCTCTGTTGGTAAAAAAAATGACATCAAACCATTAGAAGGAGGTTTCAATAGGTACATTTAATGTCAGAGAAATGTATACAATATACATCCTGAAATTCATCAGGTTGGAAGGTGTTGCAAAAAATTTGCATGGGTAAAATGACCCTAATAGGAGTTGTATACAGACCCCCAAACAGTAGTAAGGATGTTGCCTACAAGTTACAATGGGAGGTAGAAAACGCATGGCAAAAGGGCAATGTTACTATAGTTATGGATGATTTCAATATGCAGGTAGATTGGGATAGTTTCTAGAATGTCTATGATATGGCTTTTTAGAGCAGCTCATGGTTGAGCCCACTAGAGAATCAGCTATTCTGGATTGTGCGTTGTGCAATGAACTGGAATTGATTAAAGACCTTAAGGTAAAAGAACCCTCGGGACATGTGATCATAATATGATTGAATTCACCCTGAAATTTGAGAAGTAGAAGTTAAAGTCAGATGTAGCAGTATTACAGTGAAGTAAAGGATTGTAGGAACACACATCAAAGTTGCTGGTGAACGCAGCAGGCCAGGCAGCATCTCTAGGAAGAGGTGCAGTCGACGTTTCGGGCCGAGACCCTTCGTCAGGACTAACTGAAGGAAGAGTGAGTAAGGGATTTGAAAGTGGGAGGGGGAGGGGGAGATCCAAAATGATAGGAGAAGACAGGAGGGGGAGGGATGGAGCCAAGAGCTGGACAGGTGATTGGCAAAAGGGATATGAGAGGATCATGAGACAGGAGGCCTAGGGAGAAGGAAAAGGAGGAGGGGGGAGGGGGGACTCTCCCTCCTGTCTTCTCCTATCATAATGGCCTAATTCTGCTCCTATACCTTATGATCTTATGGTCTTATGAAAGTAGAATCCATCATCAGGGACTCCCACCACCCAGGCCATGCTCTCTTCTCACTGCCGCCATCAGGAAGAAGATGTAGGAGCCTCTGGAGTCACACCACCAGGTTCAGGAACAGTTGTTACCCCTCAACCAGTAGGCTCTTGAAGCAGTGTGGATAAATTTATTTAACTTCACTTGCCCCATCATCGAAATGTTCCCACAACCTATGGACTCACTTTCAAGGACTCCATCTCAGGTTCTTCACATTTATTGCTTATTTATTTTTAATATGATTGTCTTTCTTTCTGTATTTGCTCTGTTTGGTGTCTTTTGCACTTGTTGTCCACCCTGTTGATGCAGTCTTCCATGGTTATTGGATTTATTGAATATGCCTTTCAAGAAAATGCATCTCAGGGTTGTATAGGGTGACATATATGTACCTTAGTGGGCACGTGGCCAAGTGGTTAAGGCATTGGACTAGCGACCTGAAGGTCGTGAGTTCGAGCCCCAGCTGAGGGAACGTGTTGTGTCCTTGAGCAAGGCACTTAATTACACAGTGCTCTGCGACGGCACTGGTGCTAAGCTGTATGGGTCCTAATGCCCTTCCCTTGGACAACATTGGTGTCGTGGAGAGGGGAGACTTGCAGCATGGGCAACTGCTGGTCTTCCATACAACCTTGCCCAGGCCTGTGCCCTGGAAAGTGAAGACTTTCCAGGCGCAGATCCATGGTCTCGCAAGACTAACTGATGCTTTTTTATGTACCTTGATAATAAACTTCACTTGGAACTTTGAGGTTTTATGTTTTTATGATTTACTAGACAAAATAAACAAAAATAAATAGAACAACATTGGTGCAATTTGAGGGAAATATATGGCTCTTCAGGTCAGTTCAAGAACTGTGCGGAAGGCGCTGTTGTTAAACCTTGAGGTGTGATTCTTCATCCTCCTGTACCTCCGGTCCGATAGCAGCAATGAGAAGAGGGCATGGCAGGAGTCCTTAATGATGGAAGTCACCTTCCTGAGACGTTGCCTGTTGTAGATGTCCTTAATGGTGTGAAGAGCTGTATCTGTGTTGGAACTGGCTGCGTCCACCACTTTCCATAACCTCTTGCATCCCTGCGTATTGGAGTTTCCACACCAGGCCAGAGTGTAACCAGTCAGAATGACTTTCACCCATGCAAATTATTCAACATAGGGACTGAGATTGCGCACTTGAAATATTTCACTGCAAGGAGGTTGACACAGTAGATAGTGCATCAGACTGTTGAAGGAGAATTTACAGTGAAGTTAATAAGGGGTGGCTTTTGGTGATGAGTTGTGTCAGAAGCAGCAACTTCATACCATTCACTTCATTTTAATGATCTTGTCGGAAGTGACATATCACAAGGCTAACAGGAGGCCCGGAACTTGGAGGAGCATGTGTGGATTTGTAAGCTGAACCACACACCTGCCCTGGCCTGAATTTATTATATCATTTACACATAAATGATAGTGAATGCGTATAACCACAACATTATTTTGACAGCAAATGATAACCTGTTAACATTTTTTCTTTAGAGGGGGATTAAGTGTCACGTCATTTAAGTCAGTGATAATAAATCTGATTCTGAAGTCAGCAAGACAGTAAAGAAAGGAATTCCAAGTAAACGGGTGGATGTTCAGATACTGTTTGCTCATGGCAGAATTTGTTTGCCAATATTTTAGATATTCTGGCAATCACTGAGTAAGCTTGAACTAATAATATTTCTATTCTTGCAAACCACAGAATTTTGTAAGAATGTTCTTAATTTTTGAACTACTTCTATAGAACTGAATGTCTTGTCCATAAGACCATAAGACACGGGAGCAGAATTAGGCCACTCAGCCCATTGAGTCTGCAAGATCGTCTACCTCATTCCATATAATGTGTGCATTGAAATAAAACACCTTTAGTCTTTTCATCAATCTTTTCGATTTTGCCCCCATGTTACACTTTAACTTATACCACTGACTGCAGATTTTCCCTGTCATCTGCCTGTCCTTCCTCACAATCTCACTGCACAATGCATCGACCTGTTAACCAACTGCCCCATCCTCAGCCCTATCATTCTGGTTTCTATCCCTCTGCGAAATTCGTTTAAACCCTTCCCAACAGCTCTAGCAAACCTGCCCACGAGGATATTGGTCTCCCTTGGGTTCAGGTGTAACTCGTCCTTTTTGTACAGGTCATACCTTCCCCAGAAGAGATCCCAGTGATCCAGAAATCTGAAACCTTTCTCCCTGTACCAATTCCTCAGCCACTCATTCATCTCTGCTATCATCCTATTCCTTTCCTAACTAGCAGTAGTACTGGGAGTAATCCACAGATTACTACCTTGGAGGTCTTGCTCTTCAGACTCTTCCCTAACTCCCTATACTCACTGTGCAGGACCTCTTCCCCTTTTCTACTTGGTGCCAATATGCCCCATGACCTCTAGCTGCTCACTCTCCCTCTCAAGAATCTTCTGCAGTCATTCCAAGACATCCCTAGCACCCAGCAGGCAACACACCACCCTGTCTTGCCTTTTGCAGCCATTGAATCTGCTGTGAATCCCCCTAGCTATTGATTTTCCTATCACTATCACTCTGCCTGACTTTACCCTTCCCAGCTGAGCCTCAGGGCTGGCCACAGTGCCACTGCCCTGGCTGCTGCTGCTGTGCCTGATTGGTCATTCCTCCCCCAGCAGTATCCAGAAGAGTATACTTGTTGCTAAGGGAAACGGCCACAGGGGAACCCTGCACTGACTGCTTACTCTCCTTACTTCTCCTGGTGGTCACCCATCTCCCACCTGAAGCCTGCACTCTGGGTGTGACCACCTCAATAAAAGTCTCATCTGTGAGGTTTCCATCCTCCCGGATGGTCCTGAGTACATTCAGCCTCAGCTCCAGTTCCTTGACCTTGACAGCCAGGAGCTGAAGTTAGGTGCACTTCCTGCAGATCTAGTCATCAAAGAGACCACTAGATACCCTGAAATCCCACATTTCACAGGAGGTGTATTCCACTGCCTGAACTACCATCCTGCCTACACTTTATCCCTCTAACTTCTCAAGCTTAAGTTCTGGCCTGCTCCTGTTCTCACCTAAGCCTGTTGAGACAAAGCCTGACCATTCTAACACTGGCCCACTCCAGCAATGGCCACTCCCACAATGGCTGCTCCACTTACACTTCACTTCTTTTTATCGGCCCCTGCCAAGTGCCTAAGAAATCATTATGATTGCTGTCAAACAAAGATTTAGTGTTAATTTTTCCAGCTGACAAGTTCCCCAGTGGGACATTTCTGCGGAACAATCCTTAGGGATATATAAAAAGAGTTATTGTGAGGTACAGCATGGAAGCATGAGCTTTGGTCCATCGGGTCCATGCTATCCACAAATCATCAATCTTTACACAAACCCTATTAAAAAATTCCCACAAACTATTTTCTATTACCAGATCCTACATTTCATCTACACACCAGGGTCAATTTATAGAGACCAGTTAACCTATCAAACTGCATGTCTTTGGCATGTGAAAGGAACCGAACTGTGGAGGGAGAGAGAGCAATTAAAGAGTTCTTTCAGCAGAGCTAATACAGGTTTGATTTCAGGAGGGTGTTACGATGAGGAAGGGTTCGGGGGAGATTAATGCTTTAATTTGGAATTGTGGAGGATGAGATTTTATTTATGGAGGATGCAGGAATTCTCCTAATCCTCCAGATCTCCAAAAAAAAGTACTTGCCAATGGGCTTACCTGCCAAAGGTTCTGCTGAGACGACAATTAAAATTTTACGAGGCCAAATAGGCTGTTGGGCCCCATTTATCCATTTAAATGGTTACTCCACCAGCTTCAGCGTTTGCTCTTGCTGTCTGCACAGAGTAGCAGGTTAAAATTGAAGGCAGAGGAATAGCGCAGGATGTACACGCGGCTAATTTAATATTTATCAAATATTACTTTTTTCTAAAAATAATCATTTCACAAAGATGGAGCCGAGGGATGATAAATGAGGCTGATCTCCAGCTCCTGTGTTCCCAGAAGGTTTCATATCAGCCTAACGGTGCCCAGAGGCTGGGTTTCTTTGCTCCTGACCTCTAGTGCTGTCTTGAGAGGAGTTTGTACACTGCCTGTGACTATGTAGAGTCCCCTGATTCTCCAGCTTGCTCCCAAATCCCAAAGATATTCGGGTCGGTAGTTGATTACTGTAAATTACCTCTTAGTGCAAACAAGTGGTAAAAGAGCTGCTCATAGACATGTGGGGTGAATAAGTTGCAGGGAACATAAGGATACAAGGAAGGGGATGGATGAGATAATCCTGTTGGGAGCCAGTATAGTTTTAAAGGACCAAGTGTCTCTGCCCATGCTGTGAAAGTACCTTTAGACTATCTGAGGTGAGCAAATCTCTCTTTCATTATCTTAAAACTTTTCTTCCCACCTCCTTATTTTATTATTGTGATTTGCACCTCAGTCACTGGGAAGTTTACAAAATAATATTCAACTGTGTGCAGAGTTAATGATTTTCCCTGGTATTATGAGGTAGACAGAGGAAATACTTCGAGTTCTCAAATCTACCTTGATGAAGTGCAACATCCCTGCTGGCTCGTGGGAAATCGCTGGCCTGTGACTGCTTAAAATGCAGATGGAGCTTTAGAATGGCGTTAAGAACCTCAGGTCCACTTGTCAGGTGCACACAGAAGACTAATGCAAATGGTAGGAGTGTGCCACCTCGCAACCACCTACCTGCTCTGCCAACACCTTACCCCACCTCCCACGTCCATTAGGATATCCTGTCCATCAGTTGAAGACAGTCTGCAGTCCCCACGTTGACTTCATCTGTCGCTTCAGAATCCATAGAAGAGGCAAAGTTTTCACGCTCCAATTTGCACACTGTAACCCCGGTTCTCTAACACTGAGACCCCAGTTCCCAGGTTCCCTTTAACACACTAGTGCCCAGTTGCCACTGTGTCTTCAGTACTGGGATCCTGGTTCCTGTGCTCCCTTTAAAATACTAGGGCCCCAGCTCCCATGGTCTCTTCAACACGCCAAGGCCCAATTTTCTCCATCCACTTAACACGCCACAATCCCTGTTCCCTCATTCCCTTTAACAACAGAATCCCAGTCTGCTTACTTCTGTTAGCACACCGAGCTCTGGAACTCTCTCTCACTTAAACACACTCTCTTTCATGCACCAGGACACGAGCTTCCTTGGTCTATTTAAATCGGAGGTGGAATTGGTTTATTATTGACAGGTTAGCGAGATACAGTGAAAAGCTTGACTTGCATACCATTTATACAGATCAATTCATTACATAGTGCACCAAAGTAGTACAAGATAAAATAATAACAGAATGCAGAATAAAGTGCAACAGATACAGAGAAAACAATAAGGTGAAAGAAGATAATGAGATACATTGTGAGGTGTATCGGAAGGAATATTATTCTACTGTGCATTAAAGTGCATTAAATGTGTGCTGGAGTTAACGACATCCAATAGTCCAGAATAACTGGTAGTCTGGCATTGCCAGAGTCCCAAGCATGCCATATTGATGGGTTTTTATTGTAATTAGATTGAATAGCAGTTAATTGAGCAGATTCTTTAGGTGTGGCTCACTAATGAAGGCATGTATTGGCAACAACAGTCCAGTGTAAGGAGGAGTGCACCACTTCTCAAATACTCACCATCTTGCCCATCCCAGTACCTCCTGTCCCACCTGGACAAAGTACACTTGTCCCACGATGAGACAGTTCAGAAAGCCACTGGACTGGACTGAAAACAAGTCATCCTTGATTCAGAGGGCCTGCCCACGAAGAAGGTGGTGGTTTTTCTCATTTGGTTTTGTTGTTGGGCAGTCGGCCAAATTTAAATCGCTAACTTGGGGGTCTTGAAGAATAAATCCTAATTGGCTCACTGGGATATTTATTTTGTATATCTTGAGGTCTGCTTTTCTGGCTTTCTTTAAAGTGGATTCACCCATCAAATTCCAACGGAATGAAATACAACTGTTGGTTTTCATTTCACTTTTAATATAGAAATTCTATTTTGTCAGCTGCTGCTTTAATTTCCTGCCATTTCTACAAAATCGTTTGAGTTCATTCCCAGTTCCTTTCGTGTTTATAAAGCCAGCTGTATTGCCTTTTTACCTGTCAACTCCTGTGTGGTCAATATAAGCAGTGGCTGTGCTGGTACAGGTGTGCAATGATTGCTCTTTACTAGTTGAGTGGTTTTACGCTGCATTTCCTGAATTGCAATGTGCAGCAGGAACTGGGATGTTTTCACAGCAACAGACAAAACAAACCCATTGCTCAAGGGGGTTAAGGATGATCCGTGCTAACGGAAATGTGAAATTAACTGGGCTATAATTTGCTGTCACAACCAATCAAGTGGTGTCTCCCGTTAGCTGTTAGACTTGTTCTTGCAGCTTTAGATTTTGATTTCTTTTTGTTGTGGTGGTTAAGTACTGAAGGTATGAGCTGCTTTTATTGTTGTATTAAGAAACCACACAGGAGGACTTGTGTTCATTGGGACAAACAGGTAACTCCTTAAGCAATTAAAGTGAAGGACTATGAAGTTTACAACATAAGATTTAAGAAGAAAGGATGGATGAGAGTGGATGGATTCAAAGTGAAGTCCGACACAGAAGGTGTCGTAGATGCTGCCTGACCTGCTGAGTTCCTCCAGCATTTTGTGCATGCTTCTCACTGACTTCATGTGTTGATCATTAATGTTTTTTGCCCCTTACTTCTATAAGGCCATAAGATCACAAGACACAGGAGTCAAGACACAAGACAACAATAACGAGGCGGCCTATAGGGAAGAAGTCATCTCTCTGACACAGTGGTGTCAAGAAAATAACCTCTTCCTCAATGTTGCAAAAACAAAGGAGCTGGTTGTGGATTACAGGAGAAATGGAGACGGGCTACCCCCCATATTGACATCAATGGATCTGGGGTTGAGAGGGTAAACAGGGCCCTTGACTCACCCACTATAGGAAACATACTCTCCACATCCACTCTGTCTAGACCTATCAATATTCAATAGGTTTCAATGAAATCCCCGCTCATTCTTCTAAACTCTAATGAGTACAGTCCCAGAGCCATCAGATGCTCCTCATACATTAACCATTTCATTCCAGGAATCATTCTTGTGAACCTCCTCTGGAATTTTTCCAATGCCAACACATCTTTTTTAAGAAAAGAGGATCAAAACTACTTACAGTACTCCCAGTGTAGTCTGACCAATGCATTATAAAACTTCAGCATCACATCATTGCTCTTATATTCTAATCCTCTCCAAATGAATGCTAACAATGTATTTGCCTTCCTTACCACCGACTCAGTCTGTAAGTTAACTTCTAGAAAATCCTGCAAGAGAACCCCCAAATCCCCTTGCACCTCCAATTTTGAATTTTTTCATGTTTAGAAAATAGTCTATGCCTTTTTTCCTTCTACCAAAGTGCATGACCACACACTTCCTTACACTATATCTGTCATTTCTTTGCCCATTCTCCGATTCTAAGTCTTTCTGCAGACTCCTTGCTTCCTCAACACTACCTTCCCCTCCACCTATTTTGTATCATCTGCAAATGTGGCCATAAAGCCATCAATTCCATAGTCCAAATCATTGACATATAATGTAAAAAGAAGTGGTCCCAAAACCAACCCCTGTGGAGCACCACTTGTCACCAGCAACCAACCAGAAAAGCCATTCTCTATTCCCATTCTCTACGTCCTGCAGGTCAGCCAATCTTTTATCCATGCTAGTATCTTTCCTGTAATACCATGGGCCCTTATCTTGTTAAGCAGCCTCATATGTGACACATTGTCAAAGGCCTTCTGAAAATCCAAGTAAACAACATCCATTGACTCTCCTTTGTTTATCCTGCCTGTTACTTCCTCAAAGAATTCCAACAGGTTTCTCAGGCAAGAATCCCCCTGAAGGAAACCAGACTGACTTTAGCCTGCTTTATCAAGCACCTCCAAATACCCTGGAAGCTCATCCTTAATAATACACTTCAACATCTTCCCAACCAGTTTAACTGGCCTATAATTTCCTTTCTTCTACCTCCCTCTGTTCTTAAAGAGTGGAGTCATGTTTACAATTTTCCAGTTCTCTGGAACTATTCCAGAATCCAGTGACTCTTGAAAGATCATTACCAATGCCTCCACAATCTCTTCAGCCTCCTCTTTCAGAACCCTGGAGTATAGTCTATCTGGTCCATGTGACTTATCTATCTTCAGACCTTTCAGCTTCCCACACAACTTCTCCTTAGTAATAGCAACTACACTCACCCACTCCCTGACACCCGCTAATTTCTGGCATACTGCTAGTGTTTTCCACAATGAAGACTGACACAAAATACTTATTCAGTTCATCCTCCATTTCTTTGTACCCCATTACTACCTCTCCAGCATCATTTTCCAACAGGCAAAAATGCACTCTTGCCTCTCTTTTACTCTTCATATATCTGAAAAGATAACTTTTAGTATCATCTTTGATACTTTTGGCTAGCTTACCTTCATAGTTCATCTTTTCTCTCATTATGGTTTTTTTTAGTTGCCTTCTATTGATTTTTAAAAGCTTCCCAATCCTCTAACTTCCCATTAATTTTCGTTATATTATATGGCCTCTCTTTTGCTTTTTTGATGTTTTTGACTTCCCCTGGCATCCTCCCTTTAGAATACTTCTTCATCTTTGGGACGTATCCATTTTGCCCTTCTAAATTGCACAGAGAAACTCCAACCATTGCTTTTCTGCCATTCTCCCTGCTGCCATCCCCTTCCAAGCAACTTTGGCCAACTCCTCTCTCACACCTCTATAATTCCCTTTACTCCACTGTAATACTGATACATCTGACTTTATCTTTTCCCTCTCAAACTGCAGGGTGAATTCTATCATATTATAATCACTGCCTCCCAAGGGTTCCTTTGCCTTAAGCTCCCTAATCAAATCTGATTTATGACAAACACCCACTCCAGAATTGCCATTCCCCTAGTAGGCTCATCCACAAGCTGCTTTAAAAAGCCATCTCATGGGCATTCTATATATTCCCTGTATAGGGATCTAGCATCAACCAGATTTTCTCAATCGATCTGCATATTAAAATCCCACATGACTATCGTAACATTACCCTTCTAACATGCCTCTTCTATTTCCCATTGAAATTTATTTCGCACATCCCAGCTACTGTTTGGGGGTTTATATATAACTACCATCAAGGTCTTTTTACCCTTGCATTTCTTAACTCTACTCACAAGGATTCTACATCTTCCAGTCCTATGTCACCTCTTTCTAAGAATTTGATTTCATTTTTTAACAACCGAGCCACCCTAGCCCCCTCTGACTACCTGCCTGTCCTTTCAATACAAGATGTATCCTTGGATGCTAAGCTCCCAACTATGATCTTCTTTCAGCCATGTCTCAGTGATGCCCACAACCTTGTAACTGCCAATCTTTAAATTCACAACAAGATCATCAACCTTATTCCATATACTGCATGAATTCAAATATAACACCTTCAGTCCTGTCTTCATCACCCTTTTCGATTTTGCCCCAATGTTACACTTCACCTCATCTAACTGACTAAAAATCTTGCCCTATCATCTGCCTGTCCTTCCTCGCAGTCTCACTACATAACAAATTGACTTGTATAACAATTATCCCATCCTTAGCCCTATCACTCTGGTTCCTATCCCCCTGCCAATTTAGCTTTAACTCCCCCCAACAATGAAGTATGATAAAGAACTTCACACAAAATATTATTTCTGCAGATGAGGGATGGTGTTGCAAGAGGCTGGAGAACACCAAAAGATTGGGTTCAAGAAATGAGACAACAAGGACACCAAATATTTCTGTGAAAATATAAAATCTGACACTTAAGGATAAAGGAATAAGACTCCATAATTATGATTACTCATTTTCACTGCTGGAGAGATTAACTAGCAGCAAGTAATATTTCACATTCCTTACAGAGACAAGATTTCTGAGTTAAGTCTAGTTCTTAACTACTTGGCAAATATTACAACCGCAACATTCTAACACATCAAGAAGAGGAGGCTTTAGGAATGACACACATCCCACACCAGCTCTCCATAGCTCCCGCCACCACAACCTTAGCAACAAAACTGACTTATAGTCACAAGAGATTCTGCAAATACTGAAAATCTTGAACAACCACACAAAATGCTGGAGGAACTCAACAGGTCAAGAAGGGTCTCGGCCTGAGATGTCGACTGTTTATTTCACTCCATAGATGCTGCCTGACCTGCTGAGTTCCTCCAGAAGCTTGTGTGTGTTTCTCACTGACTTAATGTGTTGGTTATTGAAATACTTTACCCCCTACTTCTATGAAAAAAACTTCACACAGAATATTATTTCTGTCAGTGAAGGATGAAAACCGACTGCAAGTAGCTAGGCGAAGGAGGATCAGGGGAAACATGCAGGTGGCGACATGATAAACAGCTGTTACGACAACACGTTCTCTGCAAATATGGTTCTTTCCTTGCTGTTGAAATCAATGGTGTGGTAACTCAGGTAGTTCTTACAATGATTGTTAAAAGTTACCTGTTGAATTTTTGATTGTAACATTGTTGTAAATAATAGTCATAAAGTCACAGAGAGATACAACACAGAAACAGGCCCTTCAGCCCATTGAAGTCATGGTGAACATTCACAACCCAAAGACACTGATCATACAATATTTTAATTACTTATTTGGAAATACAGGTTGGAATAGGCCCTTCTGGCTCAACGAGCCGCAGTGCACAGCAACCCATGTACTTAACACTAGCCTAATCACAGGGCAGTTTGCAATGACCAATTAACCTAATGACCAGCACGTTTTTGGACTGTGGGAGGAAACCGGAGCACCCAGGCGGTCACTGGAAGAATGTACAAACTCTTTATAGATGGCACCAGAATTGAACTCCAAACTCCGACTGGCCAAGCTGTCAAGGCATCACACTAACCACTACCCTACCATGGCACCCACTTGATATTCCTCCCACTTTTTCAGCATCTCCCAAAGATTCTACCACTCACCTTCACGCTCAGGGCAATTTATAGTGGCCAATAAACCTACCAACTTGTAAGTCTTTGTGATGTAGGAGGAAACTGGAGTACCTGAAAGAAACTCACGTGGTCACAGGGAGAACATGCAGACAGCAGCTAAGGTCAGAATTGAACGAAGATCTGATGCTGTGAGGCAAACATTTTAACTGCTGTGCCGGGGTGGTAGCGGAAGCAGATGGTAGCATTCAAGGGGCTATTAGATAGGCAGGGATCGAAGGAATATGGATCCAGGCCAAAAGGATTAGTTTAATTTGGCATAATTCTTGGCACAGACATAGTGGATCTGTTCCTGCTGAGGGAGGACTGTGGCCAAAATGGTCATAGACATCCTGTTGTTACCCCCATCAAGCTCATCCCTTAGAGTGTGGTAAAGATGCTTGGCAACAGTGAGTCTCAGTGCATTTACAGCATTTTAAAAGGATAGCCAGATATTTCTGACTCAATAAGGAGAGGAACTGGAGCTTTGGCACCAAGGGATATTGAATGTGTGCCCCAAAGAGAGAATCAAATTAGCTATGTAACTTAGTGTAGAGTGGCAATGTGGTTAAACTCATGAATTAGCAGCTGGAGACAGGTTTAAATTCCATGGTGACAGCCAGAGGAAGTTACATTTAAGCAAAAAAAAATCTGTAATTTAAAAAACTACTATCAATGATGGTGATCATGAGGGCTTTTGTCCCAAAGGGAAAAGCTGTCCTTGCAAGGTAAGGCCTAAACGTAACCTCGGCCCCACATTGTTCTCTCTTAATTATTCTTCAAACTGGCTGAGAAAGCCACTAAGTTCAACGACAAATTGGTGATGGACAATCGTCAATGGCTGTGTACGTGATATCCACATCGCATGGTTAAATAAAGAAAAAAGTGGCTATTATCTTTCCCTCATTTCTATCTGATAAGATTCTTGTGCAAATGTTAGCTTTTCCATTTTTAACTTTCAACATTCCAGTCACCACTATCATCCTGCAATAGGGTTCAAAGCCCAAATGGTTCAACATTCTCGAATGCTGCTGGTTGTCTTCACAATTGTTTTTTTCAAGTGGAAAAATGTGGTTATTTGTGATCGTTAGGGCCTCTGGCAAGGATGAGAACTTTGATTCCTTTCACTTGCTAACACAGTGTCCCAGATGAAGAAATTGACACACCTTTGTCATCAGATCAAGAGATAAATTGTTTTTTTGAGCTGGAATCGTAAAAGATTATTTAAGCTGTAAGCATCAAAACTCACTGCCTGTGGGTTTGATTCTAATTTTCCTAATCCCAGAATTCATTCATATAACTAACATCTGGTGTAATCTCATTGATTCAGTCCTTTCAAAAAAGTTTTCCACTTACAATGGGAAAGCAAGTGAAAGCCCACATAAATGGTCACTAAATAATCCTTAAACAGGCTTTCAGGCATATGACCTGGAGATGCAGACAAAACTTACACATAGTTTATATTCCTCTACATCAAAAATTATTGTAATGTACAATGCTGCTGCTGCAAAAAGCTAACTTTCATGACATTTATGCTCCGGTATGAGGTAAACCTGTACACCTGCTTGTTAATGTAAATACAGTGCCTATAAAAAGTATTCAACCCCTCCCCCTTTGGAAGTTTTCATGTTTTATTGTTTTACAACATCGAAACACAGTGGATTTAATTTGCCTTTTTTGGGCACTGATCAACAGAAAAATACTTTCGTGTCAAAGTGAAAACAGATCTGTATTGCGTGATCTAAATGAATCACAAATATAAAACACAAAATAATTGATTGCATAAGTATTACCCCTCTTTAATATGACACACCAAATCATCACTGGTGCAGCCAATTGGCTTTAGAAGTCACATAATTAGTTAAATGGAGATCACCATGTGCAGTCAGGTGTTTCAATTGATTGTCGTAAAAATACATCTGTATCTGGAAGGTCCAACTGCTGGTGAGTTAGAATCCTGGCAAAAACTACACCACAAAGACAAAAGGACACAGCAAACATCTCCATTTAAAGGTTATTGAAAAGCACAAGTCAGCAGATGGATACAAGAAAATTTCCAAGTCACTGAATATCCCTCAGATTATTCAAGTTAAGTCAATCATCAAGAAATGGAAAGAATATGGCACAGCTGTAAACCTGCCTAGAGCAGGCTGTCCTCAAAAAACTGAGTGACTGTGCAGGAAGGGGACTAGTGAGGGAGGCCACCAAGAGACCTATGACAACTTTGGAGGAGTTACAAGCTTCAGTGGCTGAGATGGGAGAGACTGCGCAAATAACAGCTGTTGCCTGGGTGCTTCACCAGTTGCAGCTTTGTGGTAGAGTGGCAAAGAGAAAGCCACTGTTGAAAAAAAACCTCACATGAAATCTCTGCAAGAGTTTGCCAGAAGGGATGTAGGTGACTCTGAAGTTAGCTGGAAGAAGGTTCTATGGTCTGATGAAACCAAAATTGAGCTTTTTGGCCATCAGACTAAATGCTGTTTGGCATAAGCCAAACACCACAGATCATCAAAAACACCCCATCCCTACCATGAAGCATGGTGGTGGCTGCATCATGCTGTGGGGATGCTTCACTGCAGCAGGACTGAAACGTCGACTGCGCCTCTTCCTACAGATGCTGCCTGGCCTGCTGCGTTCACCAGCAACTTTGATGTGTGTTGTTTCATTAATGAGAGAGGTCAGAGGAGAATGGCTAGATGGGTTCAAGCTGACAGTAACTCAAATAACCAAGTCTTACAACAGCAGCGTCCAGAAAAACATCTCTGAATGCACAATACGTCAAATCTTGAAGTGGAAGCACTACAGCAGCAGAAGACCACAATCATTCATTCAGTGCCCACTTTATTAGTTGAATAAAGCTGAACAACTTGAACAATAAAACTACCTTTGACATATCGTTCCGTTTTTTTCCCCATCCTTGGCAAAGTCATGTTAATTCGCACTCCCGTAGAAACATCAATTTCTATTTACAGGTATTTATGTGACAGTTTGTATACACCTACTAATGATATTTGAATGTCTTACTGTACATAGATGTAACACCAAGACTTAAAAAAATGTTTAATTAACTTTTAGTACATAGTGATCTCAACTTTTACACTTTAACTCCTCTGTGATGTATCACTTTTCGCAGTGGCAATTTAATCCCTCTGCAATATTATAGCATATAGTAAAATGGAATTGCTTTGCAAGATACAAGACAGCTGCTTCCTGACTACCCAAGCAATTTTGTCACTGCCTGAAATCTGGTAATTAACAGGTGCCCATTTCCTGTTATAATTACTTATATATAATAATAGTCAGAATATTACTGTTTACTCCATTTCGTTTAGACAGACAAACTAGCATTTTATTTCAATCGATGAGGCTTTCTAAAAGGATTGGAGGATAGTACCTCCTTATCATCGGGGTTTTATTTAAGCAAATAAATCTGTAAATTCCACTTTAATTAAAGCATGATAAGCATCTGGCTTCCCTTGCTATTAATTGAGCACCCGGTTGTAAATTCCTTTTAAAATGAATATTTTCTTTTCCACGGGGCACTTTAATAGCTGTACATGCCAAATAACACACAGCTGCATCTTATATTCCATCTGACAGAGGAAATATTATTTTTAAACTCTCCCCTCACCCTTCTACTACCCCTCCCCAACAACCGCTACAACTTTACACTGAATCATATTCGAAGCAAAAATTAACAGGCTTTGGAAACGTTTAACCATTTCTGTGGCACAAGAAAATTAATGCATAAAATCATGAACTGCACCAAACAATCACAAACCATTCCCTTACTTTCAGAAGTCTAGACAAGTCGAGTAAGGAATTCAGGATATGTAGAAGAAATAAATGTGTGTAACCCATGAGACACTTTAAATAGCTTTAAGTTCACTGCGTTGTAGAAATTAGAAATCAGTGCAGAAGATATTTTCTTGGGTTTGGTGTGGTTTGAAAAATAGGACAGGATAGTGCCAATTGAAGGCAGGAATTATCACAGATTTTCTCTTTTTACTTAAAGTAGAGAGATCTGTTGAAATTTCCCCCCACTGTTAATCCAGAATAGAAGTACACTTCACTCCAGGTGACAGTGAGACCATTGACCATGCCATTTGCAAATGAAAGCTATCTGATTCTGGAAGTTTTGCAAATCCAGTGGAAATTATATTGCACAATATTATCACACAAGACCAGCTATTCAAACTTCAGTTTAGAATAAAATTTAAGTGTATAATTGGATCATTGCACCCATGTAATCTTTCTGGAAGATGGTAGCTATGGACACAACTTGGGATATCATGAAAACTAACCTCCCCTCCATAGACTCAACCTATACTTGTCACTGCCTCGATAAAGCAGTCAACATAATCAAAAACCCCTCCTGCCTCTGACATTTGCTATTTTCTCTCCTCTCTTCAGATAGACAATACAAAAGGCTGAAAGCTCATATCACCAGGCTGAAGGACAGCTTCTGTCCCACTGTAATAAGACTATTGAATGGATCTCTTGTATGGCGAGACGGACTCCTGACTTAACAAGCTACATTGTTATGACTCTTGCACCTTATTGTCCGCTTGCATCGCACTTTCTCTACAACTGTAACACTATATTCTGCGTTCTATTACAGTATTGCTCTTCCTTTATACTACATCAATGTACTGATGATCTATGGATGATCTATATGGATGACATGCAAAGCAAACTTTATAACTGCACCTCGGTTCGTGACAATAATAAACCAATTACAAATTGCCAATCTCCATTAACCAAGGTGAAACCTAGTTTTCTTAGATGTCTGCAGAAAGTACAAAGAGGAAGGGAAAGTTCTGCCTTTAATTAGTCTGCTACCTCAGGGCATCCCAAAGTGCTTTACAGTCAATGAGTGAATTATAGTTACTCTTGGAATGTTGGATGCACATCACCTACTGATAACCTTCTGTCTCAAAGGTGAGAGTGCTACCATTAAGCCACAAGTGGTGTCTAAAATGGAGAGAAAACCAATGTGAACCATTAATGATTCTATCTGGAAAGTCAAGGAGCAGAGATCATTACTTTTGGATGAGGAGTGACATGTTCAACACTGAAATCAGCAGGAAGTCTATGCATGCTCAACTTATGAGAATATTCAAGGCCGAAATAGATTTTTGGGCGCATGTATGAGAGAAAGGGGAAGAGTGGGGAAAAGCAGACAGGGTTCAGATATTCAGACAGGATCTCACTGGACGCTGCAGTGCTAAAAGGAGTAGGACATGTCCTGTTCCTACCCTAATTCTTTATGTCAATTAAGTGATTGATTGGAAGCAAAGATTTTTGTCTTTGAGAGGGCTGCTCCCAATCATATCTTCTGCTTACGTTTCTGATGGAATAGGTGAATGTGTTTATCTGAATAACAGCATTCAAAATATCACAACTGAAGTACCTTCCATGTAAAAAAAATACATATTTATTTTGAGAAAAGAATCTGAAAATGTTAGGCTGGTGAAAAGACAATAAACTGAAATGTTAACTTAGTTTATCTTGGCTTTGTTACTGAATATTTCCAGTATTTTCTATTTTTTTTTATCTGCAGTATTTTCCTTTTGCATCATTGATATAATATGTTGCATTTGTGATTTTGACTTCTGAAGGCAAGTTATTCCAATCGAGATTGCAGTGATAATGAAGCGTAGCAAGATTTCAATATATACAGTATACTGTATATAAAAAGTTAATCCAGAGACCAAAAGTGCATTCTAGATCCTTTCATGTGTTCTCGTTAATTCCTTTATAGAAAATTACAAACTTGAGTACAAATTTCTGTTTAGGCCGACATGACAGAGTGCATTCAAACTGTATCGTAGGTTTTAGTTAAAATACATTCTTATCTGTTGACATTTAAATTAATATTGCTGCAGATTCCAATAGTGTTAACTGCAATTAATGTCACCAGCTACCTGTTTGAAGTTACATTCCTGGCATACCACTTATTGTCTGTGAAACTCCGATGAAGGAACTTTGAAAATACTGGGTGTAACCAGTACCCCACCTTTTTTTGCAAAAAATACTTGACATTTTTTTCATCTTTTTGTTTCTGTTGTGGTTGGTTTCGCACAATACTGGACCATCTGACAGATTTTACAGTTTTGAAATTGGATCCATTTGCGGTCTCATTGAGGGAGAATGTCACTGGAGTATTTTGAGAGGCACTGATACTAAAACAATTACAATGGTGCCGCGTTGCCATCAATTTCCTGTAAGTGATACAGTTTATAACCCAGCAGGAAGAGTTTTACATGGACCATGAATTTATCACAGTTATAACAACTTAATAGTTCAATATACTTTGTTGAAGACTGTGACTGCAAGAGTTTTCAAACCACCACGTACTCAGTGATATTATGCCTAATGCTATCAAACAGTTTAAGTTTAAAACTATATTTGAAAATGTTCATGGAAGCAAGTGATTCATAGCTCGTATTTATTATATTGAAAGATTCCAGGCATTACTTCCTCTATGCTTGGAAAGTGGATTGTGTAGATTTTCAGATACAATGACAATGTTTAAAAGTTACTTGGATAGGAAAGACATAGAGGGATATGGGCCTAGTGCTGGCAAGTGGGATTATTGAGATGGGTGTCATGTTCCCATGGATCTGGTGGGCAAAAAGAGTAATTTCTTTGTTGTCTCTATGCCTTGAATTTGTCTGTATCACAACCACGGACTCTGCCATGGGGTCAGCATACCCTTGCAGGTGGGCTGTGGCAATCATGTTCTAGCCAATTAGTGTTTCATTGTGGTGGTACTTACTTCCCTTCCTCTCGTTCCATCTTGTTGAGTCTTGACCAAAAGCAGAGCAATGTCAACGCTCCCTGCTTACTGTTGTCCTGGTTCCGGGAAAGAAGACCACCATTTAGACCAAGGCTTCCCAACTTGGGGTCCACCAACCTCTTGCTTAATGGTATTGGTCCATGGCATAAAAAAGGTTGGGAACCCTTGGCTTAGACAGATACTGTTAAGGAGCGTAATTTCTTTAGTATTAAGCTAGTACTGGCAAGCCACTGTATTGGTGTTTGCTTTTGTTTGAAAGTTCTAGTTAAGGGCCCTGTTTTACCCTTATTTGTGCACAGTTCCTATGAAAAGTCAGTGAGCTATTGATCACCTTCAGCATCCCTCTCTCTCAGCACCTGGGCCATAACACACATTCTTGTTAGTCATACAGCAGAGAGACAGGTGTTTTGGCCAAACTTGTCCATGCTGACCGTGTTGCACAGTGAGCTAGTCCCATTTGTCTGCATTTGGCCCCTAGCCCACTAAGCTGCTTCCATCCTTGATTTTAAACTTTGCTAATGTGCCTGTCTCAATCACCATTTCTGGTAGCTCATTTCAAATACACACCACTCTTTGTATGAACAAGTTGCCCCGGTGTTTCTTTTAAATCTCTCACCTATACCCTCTTGATTTTTTAGCACCCCCTCCCTGGAAAAAGATCTATATGCTTTCATACTCTCTATGCTCTCATGACCTTGTATACCTCTAGCAGGTCAATATTGAGGACTTACAGTAAATTTTTCAATTTACGGTTTTCCTTCTGAAACCTCTGTAGGTTAGAAGTACTAATGTATGTGGAGCTCAAATAAGTGCAGTGACATCCAGCAGTCTGCAGCTTATTCTGGGAGGTCTTAACAACATTTGTGTAGTCTTCCATCAAGAGAACCTTGCAGAGCATGCCCCAGGTCATGGAGTCTAACGCAATAATCCACCGTTTGCAGAGTCTCCTTCAGAGGACACATTTAAGCACATTTCCTCTATCACCCATCTGTTTTCCCAATGCATAACCCTTATTGATCCAATTGCCTTAATCCTGATTTTCCCTCAGTCAATAACCAGAGAATATTCACCTTCTCACTTTGTGTCCCTTCCACCTCTCCATGATGACCACCAACAAACTTTTATATTAAAATCCCTAAACCCTACTATATAATTCCCCTGATCCTTCTCCCAACCTCCCCTACTGATTCCTTTTCTGAGGCCAAACCACCTGATGTAATGCTAATTAAGTTGCACTTATTAATGTGCTAATGACTTTTCTTGAGGTGGGCCTTCAGAAAAAGTTATGTGAAAGTATGAAGCAGTTTCCCTGAGCTGAGCAATGACTTGGCCTCCACAGCCTCTGTGGCATTTGGGCGGGGGATCCAAGCCTTGAGCTAAGTTTATTCTCTTACAGCTTAATCAAGGAGGAAAACCTATAATGGTACTTTTGGGAATTAACATCTTTTAGTTTAGATAACATTTTCAAATTTTAATATTTATCAAAAAATTAGGTTTCTCATGCATGTATGTATTCTAATGAAACTTAATATAAGTATTGCTTAAAAATTCTACCCAGACGTTAAAATGCAACCAAGACAATAATGGTGGACTAAAAGGCAAGATTAATTCTGCTGATTACTGGTTGGGGCGGGCAACACAGTAATATTAGCAGTTAATGCATTGCTTTATAGTGCCTGTGATCATTGATAAGGGTTCAATACTTGCTGCTGACTGTAAGGAGTTTGTATGTTCTCCCCGTGACCACGTGGGTTTCCTCCCACATTCCAAAGACATACAGGATATGGGCATGCTATGTTGCTGCCAGAAACATGGCAACACTAGTGGGCTGCCCAGCACAATGAAGTATCCCAGCGTATGCTTTGGCGTTTCCATGTACATGTGATTAAAAAAAACCTTTCTCTTCACCATTTACACCTTGGACTTCAACTACTGCACAGAGTCTTGTCATCTTCAGAAGTTTTCTGATGACTCTGCCATAGTTGGATGCATCAGCAAGGGAGATGAGGCTGAGTACAGGGCTACGGTAGGAAAGTCTCATGGTGTGAGCAGAATTATCTGCAGCTATGTGAAAAAGACTAAGGAGCTGGTGGTAGACCCAAGGAGAGCTAAGGTAACGGTGACCCCTGCTTCCATCCAGGGGGTCAGTGTGGACATGGTGGAGGATTACAAATACCTGGGTCGGTGGTGGCCAGTGCAATCATGTTTGCTGTTGTGTGCTGGGGCAGCAGGCTGAGGGTAGCAGACACCAACAGAATCAACAAACTCATTCGTAAGGCCAGTGATGTTGTGGGGATGGAATTGGACTCTCTGACGGTGGTGTCTGAAAAGAGGATGCTGTCCAAGTTGCATGCCGTCTTGGACAATGTCTCCCATCAACTACATAATGTACCGGGTGGGCACAGCAGTACATTCAGCCAGAGACTCATTCCACCGAGATGCAACACAGAGCGTCATAGGAAGTCATTCCTGCCTGTGGCCATCAAACTTTACAACTCCTCCCTTGGAGGGTCAGACACCCTGAGCCAATAGGCAGGTCCTGGACTTATTTCCTGGCATAATTTACATATTACTAGTTAACTATTTATGGTTTTATTACTATTTATTATTTATGGTGCAACTGTAACGAAAACCAATTTCCCCTGGGATCAATAAAGCATGACTATGACTGACTATGACTATGACTAATCTTTAGAGAGCTCTAATCTTTTGAAACAAGTCTGTCTGTATCTTTATCAGCTAGTGGGTACTTGAAAAGATCTTGAAAGGATCTTTGTTATCTCAGTGGTACTCTACATGTAGCACAGACACATAAAACCACCCAAGGGCTGGTACAACTATTCGTCGTAACTATCCACAGATCTCCTGCTACAAACTCCCAGTAAAAAGAGACTGCACATCAATAATTCACATCCAGTTTTTTTATACTACTGGTGAAAACAAGCTCCTCGTTTATCCGAATAATGGCGCGTGTGTTGGTCTGATTGGCAGTAATGAACACTATAAGTCTTAAAGAATGCAAGTTATTTACCAGTCCAAAGAATAATGGCAGGTTCACATTAGTAATTCTGATATTAGAACAAACTATTGAATTCCCTAAGAATGATTCCATTATACTAGTTCAAAAGAAGATTTTGAAAAATGAATTTTGGCAGTAATATTAGCTTCACTTCAACTGTTATACTTAATGGTGTTTACGCAGTGAAAAGTATGGATCAAGAGAGCATTGTTCATTCCTCTGAAGTGCTCCCATTTAGAAGTTTCTTTTATGATCTTCAGAGTTATGTAGCTCCGCTGTTCCTGTCAACCAGAAGTCAGTGTAAAAGGATATCTATAGCAGAAGAGGGTAGCGCATGAGGTTTGAATCTCAACTTAATGTTGGAACTTGGCCCGTTCTACTGTGGACATGTTATGAGATGAAGCAATCGCGTCTTCCCAATGCAAGTAGCCAAACAGAAAGAGCACCATCGAACTAGTTTTGCTTACTATGGACTCTGCAGTCATCCATTATTTACAAAAGAGGATGGGTGTTCTAGGAATTTCAGAATCAAAGAAATTTATGGCATTAAAAGAGGCCATTTATTTTATCCATGTTAGTCAACAATGAGGTATTAATAGTTGGAGCTATTGATCTGGTTCCCTCTTCCCTACTCTGAGGCCCAGCCTGTATCCACTCAGTAGTCCCTTTATTAGGTACCTAATAAAGTGGCTACAGAGTGTATGTCTGTGCTTTTCTGCTGCTGTAGCCCATCTACTTCAAGTTGTGACAAGTTGTGCATTCATAGATTCTCTTCTGCACACCACTGTTGTAACGTGTGGTTATTTGAGTTACTGTCACCTTCCTGTCAGCTTGAACCAGTCTGGCCACTCTCCTCTGAACAAGGTGTTTTCGCCCACAGAACTGCTGCTCACTGATTTTTTTTTTGTTTTTCACACCATTCCCTGTAAACTCCACAGACTGTGTGTGAAAATCCCAGGAAATCAGCAGTTTCTGAGATACTCAAACCATCCCATCTGGCACCAACAAAGGTCAAAGTCACTTGGATCACATTTCTTCCCCATTCTCATGTTTGAACCTCTTGACTATGTCTACATGCTTTTCTACATTGAGTTGCTGCCATATGACTGGCTGATTCAAGCAGGAGAACAGGTGTACCTAATAAAGTGCCCACTTTATCCAGGTATTTTTTATTGAAGATGTATGCCTCTATCACCATTTAAGGTAACAAGTCTCAAGCCTACTACTCTTTTTTTTTCCAAACTCCTCTTTAATCATTTGACCGAAAATCCAGTTCCTTGAGCTATGTTTAAACCTCTCTGCCAAGTAAAATGGCTTCTTCCCATTCGCCCACACAAGCTTCTCATAGTCTGCTCCTCAAATAAACCTCTCCTCAGTGGCCTTTTTCTAGTAACATCTCAGCCTAGACAATCTCTCCTCTATATCATAACTCCACAGCTTTGGAAACACCTTTACAAATCTTCACCTCATTCTCCCCTCGAAATTTGACAATCATAATAGTCCATAACTATGGTCCACCATAAGCTTCCTGTTATCTTATTCAATGGGACACCATAGCAGTGGAGCTGTCTCGTAGCCACAGCAAACTGGGCTGAATTCTGGACTTGGGTACTGCCGACATGGAGTTTACACTTTCTCCCTGTGGCTGCACTTGCTGCCCCTGGGTTCTCCAGTTATTTTTCCTGAATCCCAAAGATAATTTTGCTACCCTAAATTACCCCAAGTGTAGATGGGCAGTAATAAATCAGAGAGAGTTAAACCATAAGACTATAAGATATAGGAGCAGAATTATGCTATTTAGCCCCTCAAGTCTGCTCTACCATTCAATTACACATGAGATCCCACCACTCCCCCACACCCTCCCTTCAGAACTCTGACTATAAGCCCAGGCACATTATCTATCAAACAAGGCCTCATACACTAGGCCTTTTCTTCCTGGGTTGATGGGAATGTGTGAGAGAGTGGGTTACAGGGAAATAAGCAGAGAAGTGGGATAATGGGATTGCTCTGAGAGCCAGACAGGACTGTGAACCATGGCATATAAGTGCAGGAAATACCAGAGAGCTACAATAGTGAATGCTGAAGGCTCAGCACTTCAGGAACCTGGGTTCAATCCTGATCTTGGAGTGCTGTCTGAGTGGGTTTTCCTCAGGTGTTCTGGTTTCCTCCCACACTCCAAAACGTGTCGCTGGGTTAACTAGTTGCTGAACATTTTTTCTCAGTGTACAAAATGACAAAAATGTTGATGTACATGGGAGAGAGAATAATTTGCAGGGATACAGGAGAGAATGAAAATGACTCCAAAAGGTTCATGGCTGATCTTTTACCTCAGCAATATTTTCCTGCTCTGACTCCGCATTCCTTGATTCCTAAATCAAACTAAAAATATTCTTTCTCAACAGAAGGTGCTTGTCTTGTTGAGTATATTGCAGTTGGAAATGTTTGTAAATGTGTTCCTTAGATCTGGACACCTTGGTTCCTAGGAGCACATTTTCTATCATGAAACATAGCTTTGCTCTGAAGATGAACTGTCGACCTACCACTAAAACTGCATGGAAAAATAAATTACACTCCAGAGCAGTGAAATGAATCAACAGAGGACTGTGAAAGCACTCTGAATCATTCCAGATAGGATTTCTTTGATAAAATCTGAGTTGTTTCGGTTGGAGATGCAAGGTTTCCACTCATCCAGGGAGTGATTCCCAAGTCTTCCTCTCATTGAGTGTGATAGCCAATAGTCCTGTTATGCTCAGATATCTATGGACATGAACTGCAAGATCCTTCAGACCCTCTCTACATCTTCGTATTCTACATTTTACTGTGTCTTCCCTCATTTACCTTCCTAAGTGCACGACCTTCCCAGACTGAATGCTATATGCCATATTTGTGGCCATCTAACCAGTCCACTGATATCTTTCTGTGGCCTACATCATTCTCCTCCTCACAAATGACAACAGAGCTAACTTAGATATCATCAGCAAATTCTTATTTAAGGAGTATCGAAGGGTCAAACAGTAACAACGTAATATTAAGTCAACTGAAATATTTCAATGATAATAATCAGCAAACAGGAAGTATGAATCTTAAAATTCTTTCTGATGATGTAAGACATGCAAAATGTGTTTACTGAACACAGGGCTATGTAGGAGGGAAGAGTTAGCTTGATCTTAGAAACAAGAGAAAATCTGCAGATGCTGGAAATCTGAGCAACACACACAAAATGCCGGAGGAACTCAGCAGGCCAGCAGCATCTAGTAAAAAAGAGTACTTTTGATATTTCAGGCCGAAACCCTTCAGCAGGACTGGAGAAAAAAAGCTGAGGAGTAGATTTAAAAGCTGGGGGGAGGGGAGTAGGTTGGCACAACATCGTGGGCTGAAGGGGCTGTACTGTGCTGTACTGTTCTATGTGCTTATGTTCTAACATCTACAATGGTCACACAGAACAAATATTTTTTTTAATGGGGTAAATACTTCAGTTAACATGATGGACACAATAAGATTATACAGATATGTGTAAATACTGGAGAATAATTTATAGAAATACTTATTTATAGAAAGGTTCATTATTGTAAGGAGCTAAGAATAACAAATGATTTTTTTATACAAAAAGCATTGGAAACTATGGCTTTGAATATTCAACAATAAAATGCAGGCTTAATTTATATGTTTTTTCTTTACATGTCCTTTAGTTTTCAGCAGGGAGATTTGTGTAGTATTAGACCTTTGAAAAGCTGGTGCTAAAATGTAGTAACAGCATGACCCCTCACCAATCATTTGTCATTGTGCAAAGAGACAGCTTTGATGGAAGCACTGATAACCCGGATCTAAAGAAAGGACACAGTTAACAATTTAATTACCAGCTTTTACAGCTAAACGTGCCTGATGACAGCCAAATCCTCTGCCTGCTTCAACAACAGATCTTATCTTCGACCTCCCATATCAGCAACATTCTCCAATGCTATCACGTCACAGCCTGGTCCTGATTTTAGCCTTTAACCTCTTCTGTTGTTTCTTTTGTGTGTGGAATTACAAAACTCCTGGGGGAAAAAACATACTAAAATACGGGTTTGCAGAATAGAAACCCAGACACTATAAACATCAGATACCTAAAATTCCCTGCAATCTTTGCTGGTTCCTGGTTCTTTATTTCTAAGCACATCTGTGAGTTCTGAGGAGCAGTGTTTCTATTTCAAAAATCCTGGTGGGGCTGTTGTTGCCAAGAATTGACATTGTCCTTCAAATTTGATAGCTTTCTACGTCAGCATGTGTGTGATGCTTTGTGGGTTTTCTCCAGGTTCTCCAGTTAGCTCCCACAGTCCAAAGACGTACTGGGTAGGCCAATTGGTCACTGTAAATTGTCCTGTGATTAGGTTAGGCTCAATCAGAGTTGTTGGAGACTTTCGGAGCAGTGTGGGCCTGCTCTGCACTTTATCACTACATAAATAAATATCACTTGGATACAAACAGACACATAAACACAAGTTAAACTCCCAGTGCCAATTCACGTAAAGTAACTGCCTCATGGTACAAAGGGTCCATGTTGTCTGCGAAATTGATCATGGCTAGAATGGCAGTGAAGCAGGTCATTAACCTTGATGAAGTAAAGGGAATATTGGCAATGATTTATGTTCTGAAAGAACTGACATGGAGGAAGTGTGAGGACCAGAGTTGTAGGTGATTTCACAACACCCTCATCCCCACCCACCACCACATCAACTCCACAGACAAATGAAATGAGGAGCAGAATACATTTGCAGCTATTTGCTCTTCTGAAGTGATTCATACATTGGTATAAATGTACACCCACTGGCCACTTTATTAGATACACCAGTACACCTCATTAATAAGCATAAGATAATCAGACTTAGGAGAAGAATTAGACCATTAGCCCACTCCTCCATTTCATCACTCCTCCAAATCCCACTCATGCCCATACGCCTGCTCTCTCACCATATCCCTTGATGCCCTGACCAATCAGGAATATATCAACTTCCACTTTGAATATACGCATGGACTTGGCCTCCACCACAGTCTGTGACAGAGCGTTCCACAGGTTCACCACTCTTTGGCTAAAAAAAAATTCCCCCTTACTTCTGTTCTAAAAGGTCGCCTCAGAATTTTGAGGCTGTGCCCTCTAGTTCTGGATATCCCCTCCATAGGAAACATCCTCTCCACGTCCACCTCATCTAGTCCTTTCAACATTCAGTAGGTTTCAATTAAATCCCTATGCATTTTTCTGAATTCCAGTAAGTATAGGCCCAAAGCTGTCAAAGGTTCCTCATATGTTAACCCCTTCATTCCCAGAATCATCATCATGAACCTCCTCCAGACTCTCTCCAATGACAACACATCCTTTCTGAGATGAGGGGCCCCAAACTGTTGACAATACTCTAGTGTCTTATAAAGGCTTAGCATTATCTTCTTGCTTTTATATTCTATTCCCTTTGAAATAAATGCCAACATTGCATTTGCCTTCTTTACCACAGATTCAACCTGTAAATTAATCTTCTGGGAGTTCTTGCATGAGGACTCCTAAGTCTCTTTGCATCTCTGATGTTTGAATTTTCTCCCCATTTAGATAATATCTGCACTATTGTTCCTTTTACCAAAATACATTGTCATAAATTTCCCAACGCTGTATTCATCTGCCATTTTTTGCCCATTCTTCTAATTTTTTTAAGTCCTTCAGCATATTGCTTCCTCAGCACTACCTACCCCTCCTCCTATCTTCATATCATCCACAATCTTTGCCATGAAGCCATCAATTCCATTATCTAAATCTTTGACAAACAATGTGAAAAGTAGCGGTCCTAATACTGACGCCTGAAGAACACCACTAGTCACCGGCAGCCTACCAAAAATGGTCACCTTTATTCCCACTTGCTGCCTCCTGCCTGTCAGCCATTCCTCTATGCATGACAGTATATTTCCCGTAAAACCATAGAATTTTGTCTTGTTAAGCAGCCTCATGTGAAGCACTTTATCAAATGCCTTCTGAAAATCTACGTAAATGACATCCACTGCCTCTCCTTTGTCCACCCTGTTTGTCACTTCCTCGGAGAACACTAACAGATTCGTCAGGCAAGATTTCCCTTTACAGAAACCATGCTGACTTCGTTCTTATTTTATCATTAGTCTCCAAGCATCCCGAAACCTAGTATTTAATAATGGACTCCAACACTTTCCCAACCACTGGGCTTAGACTGAGTTCTTTTCATTTGTATTCCTCTCTTCTTAAAAAGTGGAGTGACATTTGCAATTTTCCAGTCCTCTGGGGCCATGCCAGCATCAAGTGATTCTTGAAAGATCATAATCAATGCATCCGTTGTCTCTTCAGCAATCTCTTTCAGGACTCTGGGATGTGGTCCTTCTGATCCAGGTGATTATCCACCTTAACACCTTTCAGTCTGCCTAACTCTTTTTCATTTGTAGTAGCAATGGCACTCACTCCTGCTCCCTGACACTCACGGACCTCTGGGAAAAATCTATATATACAAATATCTAATCAGCCAATCATATGGCAGCAACTCAATGTATAAAAGCATGCAGACATGGACAAGAGGTTCTGTTGTTGTTCAGGCCAAACATCAGAATGGAGAAGAAATGTGATGAAGGTGACTTGGACCATGGAATAATTGTTGGTGCCAATTGGGTTGGTTTGAGAATCTCAGAAAATACTGATCTCCTGGGATTTTCATGCACAACAGTTTCTAGAGTTTACAGAGAATGGTGTGAAAAACATCCAGTGAACAGCAGTTATGTTGGCAAAAGCATCCAGTGAACAGCAGTTCTATGGTGAGAACATCTTGTTTTCAAAGGAGAATAGCCAGACTGGTTCAAGCTGACAGGAAGTTGACAGTAACTCAAATAACCACACGTTACAACAGTAGTGTGCAGAAGAATATCTCTGACCACACAAAACATCAAACCTTGAAGGGGATGGACTAGAGAAGCAAAAGACCACAAACATGTATTCAGTAATTACTTTATTAGGTTCAGGAGGTACCTAATAATGTGGCCACTGAGTGTAAGTAGTCATTTATCTATACATGTGAAAAAATCCTCTTTGGAAAGGAAAATAGGAATTGATCTTTCCCATTTCCTCCTCCTTGGCATCTTTAGCTTTGTTATTATAGTTTTCTCAGAACACAGAAAACCTTTTTTATTGATGATACTGCTAACATTGCAACAATATCCAACTGTTTCGGGTTGCAATGATGCCATCACCTTCTGCAAAACAATAAAATTAAGTCTTTAGTTCTGGAGCTACAGTTCCAGATAAGCAGCTAACTCAACCTGGATTATATTACTACAACTGGATTATGTTACTAAAAATAATTAAGGAACTGCGTGTAGCCTGCAAAACAAGTTTTTTAATATTGAACAGACAATGTAAGGGTTCAGAGGAGGTTCAAGAGAATGATTGGGAAATTAAATGGGTGAAAAAGGGTAAAAAGTATGAAGAGTGTGTAATTGCTCTTGGAGTTTTGAACAATGGGGGAGAATCTCATTGAAACTTATTGAATATTGAAAGGCCTAGATTGAGTTGATGTGGAGAAGATACTTCCTTTAGTGGGGGAGTCTAGGACCAGAGGGCGCAGCCTCAGCATACCAGGGTGTTCCTTCAGAACAGAGATGAAAAGGAATTCTGTTAGCAAAAGGGTAATAAATCTGAGGAATTCATTTCTACAGTTGGCTGTGGGGCCCAATCACCTGATGTATTTAAAGTGGAGGTTGAATGATTCTTGTTTAGTAAGGGCATCAAAGATTATGGGGAGAAGGCAAGAGAATGGTAAGACCATTCCCGGAGAATATAAGACCATAAGATATAGCAGCAGAATTAAGCCATTTAGCCTGTCGAATCTGCTCTGTCATTCCATCATGACTGATTTATTATCCTGCCATATTCTCCTGCCTTCGCCCTGTAGTCTTTGACACCCTGAATAATCAGGAACCCATCAATCTCCACTTTAAATATACATAATGAATGACTTGGCCTTCACAGTAGTCTATGGCAATGAATTTAACAGATTCACCACCCTCTGGCTGACGAAATTCCTCCTCATCTCCGTTCTAAGTGGACATTCCTCTATCCTGAGGCTGTGCCCTCTCGTCCAAGACTCACTCACTATTGGAAACATCCTCTCCACATCCACTCTATCCAGGCGTTTCAATATTCAATAGGTTTCAATAAGATCTCTCCTCATTCTTCTAAACTCCAGTGAGTACAGGACCACAGTCGTCAAATATTCCTCATTCATTAACCCTTTTGTTCCCAGAATTATTCTCATCAACCTCTTCTGGACCCTCTCCAATGCCAGTACATCTTTTCTTAGGTCCAAAATACTCCAAGTTTGGTATGGCCAATGCCTTATAAAGCCTCAGCATTACATTCTTGCTCTTACAGTACTGTGCAAAAGTCTTAGTCATGTATATATAGCAAGAGTGCCTAAGACTTTTGCACAGTAGTGTATTTTTCAATGTGAGGTGAAGAGCAAGTATGTAAATCTGGAGAAAGCAAAGGATGTTGGGAATGGTGAGGATGGAGCGCCACAAGAGGGGTGTGGGACAGGTAGCAGAGAAGGAATGCCAAAGGCAGGGGGATGTGGCTCAGGAGATATCAGGCAAGGACATTTGATTCTAAACAATTGGTTTATTGATCATTACAGAATGTCTCTCTGGTGCTTCCTGCTCCCTGCCCTCTCCCTTCCCCCTTTCCCCACCATGATTCCCCTCTCCCTGCTCCCTTCCCACTCTCAGTCCGCAATAGAGACCCATATCAGAATCAGATTTATCATCACTCACATATGTCATGAAAATTGACTTTTTTTTGCGGCAGCAGTACAGTGTAATACATAAAATTACTACAGTACTGTGCTAAAGTCTTATGCACCCTAGCTATATATATACATATATATATATATGCCTAAGACTTTTGCACAATATTGTATATTCTAGTCTTCTTGAAATGAATGATAACATTGCATTTGCCTTCTTTACCACTGGTTCAACCTGCAAGTTACCCTTTAGGGAATCCTGCACAAGGACTCCCAAATCCCTTTGCAAGTTTCATTTTGGAATTTTCTCCCCATTTGGAAAGTAGTCTATGCCTTTATTCCTTCTATCAAAGTGCATGACTATACACTTTCCAACGTTATATTCCATCTGCCACTTCTTTGTCCTTTCTCCTAATTGGTCTAAGTCCTTCAGCAGACACCCTGCTTCTTCACCACCACCTGCCCCTCTACCTATCTTCATATTGTCTGCACACTTGGCTACAAGGTCATCAATTCCATCATCCAAATCATTGACATATAATGTAAAAAGAAGTAGTCCCAATACCAATCCCTGTGGAACACCACTAGTCACTGGCAGTCAATCAGAAAAGACCCCCTTTATTCCCACTCTTTGCCTCCTGCCAGTCATCCAATCTTCCAAGCATGCTAGCTTCTTTCCTGTAATATCATGGGCTCTTATCTTATTAAGCAGCCTCATGTGTGGAATCTTTGTCAAAAACATTCTGAAAATCCAAGTAAACAACATCCACTGACTCTACTTTGTCTGTTTTGCCTGTTATTTCCTTTAAGAATTGCAACAGATTTGTCAGGCAAGATTTCTCCTTAAGAAAACCATGTTGAACTTGGCCTATTTTAGCATGTGTCTCCAAGTACCCTGAAACCTCATCCTTAATAATAGACTCCAACATCTTCCCAACCACTGATGTCAGGCTAACTGGCCTATAATTTACTTTTTTCTGCCTCCTTCTTAAAGAGTGGAGTGACATTTGCAATTTTCCAGTTCTCAGGAACCATTCCAGAATCTAGTGATTCTTAAAATATCATTACTAAAGTGTCTACAATATCTTCAGCTATCTCTTTCAGAACCCTGGGGTGTAGTCTATTTGGTCCAGGTGACTTATCTAGCTTTGGACCTTTCAGCTTCCTAAGTACCTTCTCCTAAGTAAGAGCAATGACACTCAATTCTGCCCCCTGACACTCTTGAACTTCTGGCATACCGCTGGTTTCTTCCACAGTTGAAGACTGGTGCAAAATACTTGTAAAGTTCACCCGCCACTTCTTTGTCCTCAATACTACCTCTGCAGTGTCATTTTCTAGCACTCCGATATCCACTCTTGCCTCTATATACTGTATTTGAAAAAATCTTTTGGTATCCTCATTTATTTTATTAGCTAGCTTACCTTCATATTTCATCTTATCACTCCTTATGGCTTTTTAGTTGCCTTCTGTTGGTTTTAAAAGCTTCCCAATCCTCTAACATCCCACTACTTTTTGCTATATTATATGCCCTCTCTTTTGATTTTAAGCTGTCTTATGTACAAGAAACTATGGCAAAAATTCTTCCCTTGAAGTTTCAGATATTTTTAATTAAAAATGGAATTTGTTGTTGTCATAATGTATCTGAACCACTTCAAATTTGGAATCTTCCTGTAGACTTTTGTTGGAAAACTGTTTTGTTGCTGTAGGCCTGAAAGGTGCTTTCAGGTTTTCCCTCAATTTTCTTTGAAAGATGGTGTTTGTTGCCAAGTTACACTTCCACTATTGTGAGTTTGGACAGGAATGCTAAATAGGATATTTGATGTCTGTAAGTATGCTTCCCAGCTTTAATATTGAGGTACTTCGATTCTGTTCTGTGGTTCAACCAGTCACTGAAATAGGAAAGCTTAAAGCCATGAAGAAATTTAAGCACAAGGACAATGCTTAAAAAATTATGAAAACCAGTGAAGGTTGGAATGATGGCTGAGTGGGGTTATTAAGCAGTAGAGCTTTGAATCAACAAAGGGTGAAAGATGAGAGAGGTGGGATCATCAAATCTGAAAATGACACATGTATGCATACAGGGTTCAGGAGAAGATGGGTGGGGTTAGGAGAAGAGGTAGATGATACATGAGAGGTGGAGCTATATTGATGTTGATGAAAAGGATTTGCAATCAATTGGCAGTGAATAGAAAATCAATGTTGCTAACAAGAAAGCTGTAATAAAGAATAGTCTAAAGTTATTGACATCAAAAAGAATCAAAATTGTCCAGGAGGGATTAATACACACAAAATGCTGGAGGAACTCAGCAAGCCAGGCAGCATCTAGGAAAAGAGTACAGTCGACGTTTCGGGCTGAGACCCTTTGACAGGGCTGGAGAAAAAAAGCTGAGGAGTAGATTTAAATGGTGGGGGAGGGGAGAGAGAAACACCAGGTGATAAGGGAAACCTGGAGGGGGAGGGGATGAAGTAAAGAGCTGGGAAATTGATTGGTGAAAGAGATAGAAAGCCATGGAAGAAAGAAAAGGGGGGAGGAACACCAGAGGGAGGCAATGGATGGGCAAGGAAAAAGGGTGAGAAAGGGAAAAGGGAATGGGAAATGGTGAAGCTGGGGGGCAGGGAGTGGGGCATTACCGGAGGTTTGAGAAGTCACTGTTCATGCCATCAGATTGGAGGCCACCCAGACTGAATATAAGTTGTTGTTCCTTCAACCTGAGTGTGGCCTCATCACGACAGTGGAGGAGGCCATGGATGGACATATTGGAATGGGAATGGGAAGTGGAATTAAAATGGGTGGCCACTGGGAGATCCCACTTCTTCTGGCAGACGGAGCATAGATGCTCGGCGAAGTGTTCTCCCAATCTACATCGGGTCTCACCGATGTATAGAAAGGCACACTGGGAGCACTGGACTCAGTAGATGACCCCAACAGATTCACAAGTGAAGTGTCGCCTCACCTGGAAGGACTGCTTAGGGCTCTGAATGGTAGTGAGGGAGGAGGTGTATGGGCAGGTGTAGCACTTGTTCTGCTTTCAAGGAAAAGTGCCAGGAGGGAGATCAGTGAAGAGGGATAAGGGAGTCACGTAGGGAGCAATCCCTGCAGAAAGCAGAAAGTTGGGGGTGCGGGTAGTGGAAGATGTGTTTGGTGATGGGATCCTGTTGGAGGTGGCAGAAGTTTCGGAGAGTTATGTGCTGGACACAGAGTCTGGTGGGATGGTAGGTGAGAACAAGAGGAACCTTATCCCGGGTGGGGTGGTGGAAAGATGGGGTGAGGGCAGACGTGCATGACATGGAAGAGATGCGGCTGAGGGCAGTGTTGATGGTAGAAGGGAAGCCTCTTTCTTTGAAAAAGAGGGACATCTTCTTCATTCCAGAATGAAAAGCCTCATACTGAGAGCAGATACGGTGGAGATGGAGTAATTGAGAGAAGGAGATGGCATTTTCACAAGTAACAGTGTAGGGTGAGGTATAGTCCAAGCAGCTGCGAGAGTCCATGAGTTTATAATAAACATAGGTGGATAAGCTGTCTCCGGAGATAGAAACAGTGAGATCGAGAAAGGGGAGGGAAGTATTGGAAATGGACCAGGTAAATTTGAGGGCAGGGTGGAAGATGGAGGCAAAGTTGATGAAGTCGACAAGTTCAGCATGGGTACAGAAAGCAGCACTAAAGCAGTCGTCGGTGTAGCATAGGAAGAGTGTGGGACGCTCACCAGTGTAAGCTTGGAGCATAGACTGTTCCACGTGGATCATGATGTTCAGACTTTTGCACCTATACTAGCAGAGGAAAAATATTGGTGGAAAATTGCATTTCAAGGAGAACAGAAATGGATAGATGGAAGCTAATGAACCCTTTCACATACTTTCTGCTTTTGGAAAATTTTTTGATGCCACCTGAAGAAGCTGGGAATCCCATTGCATTCCATTTCATGCCTTGCCAACTGAACAAGTTCATTTGAGTAATAAAGAAGGACTTGTTCCAAAGTCATTTCAGTTTAAACCAATCAGTAAGGTGAGAGCATATATGATTTTGATTAACTTTATTTATTTATTTTTATTCAGAGGTACATCGTAGAACATGCCCTTTCAGTTCAAAGAGCCACAGCGCCCAGTAACACATCTATTTACCCCTAGCCTAATCACGGGACAATTTACAATGACCAGTTATTTCTTAACCAGTACGTCTTGGAGATGTCAGGGGTAAGTTTTTGCTGAGATGTCAGAGGTAAGTTTTTTACGCAGAGCATGGTGAGTGCGTGGAATGGGCTGCCAGTGATGACGGTGGAGGTGGATACGATAGGGTCTTTTGAGAGACTCCTGGATAGGTACATGGAACTCTGAAAAATAGAGGGCTATGGGTAACCCTAGGTAATTTCTAAGGTAAGGACATGTTCGGCACAGCTTTGTGGGCCAAAGGGCCTGTATTGTGCTGCAGGTTTTCGATGTTTCGATGTCTTTGGATTGTGGGAAGAAATTGGAACATCCGGTGGGAAGCCCACGCGGTCAAAGGGAAAACATGGGTAAAGTTTGATAAAGTTTATCAAATGTATTATTTTTATGCTGCAAAGGATTTAAGACAAACTATCTCTGTAATTTCCAGATGTAGAATATGAAAGTCCCTGAGGTTGGAAGTTCAATTGCACCCCTGAGATCATTTTGGCAGTGTTGTGCTGAGAACCTACAACCAATGTCAGTATTTTCTGAAGCCAAAGTCGGGGCTGTGATAAGGCCAAAGGTTGAGAGGGCTGAAGGTCATCAGCCGAATCAAGACCTGGAGATCAGAGTGGCAAGTAGGTAAGAAACCATGGAGTGGATAGCAGAGTCTCTATTGTAGGCTTTAATAATCAAGAACTTTTCATTATGGCATAGAAAAATGCTATTCAGCTCCTTAGGTGCATGTTAACTCTCAATGTAGTTGCCAATCTCACACATGCCCATTAACACCTGCTTGAGATTTCACTGGCCACTGACGCTTGAAGCAATTGCATTGGCCAATTAACCTTAACAAGCAGCACATGTTGGAGAAAACCAAATAAACTGTGGAAACCCTCACAATCATAGTTGATTATGGGCCCCTGCAGTTTGGGATGGGGTGAGAACGGTGGATTGAGTCCAAGGTCAACAAATCAGATCAAGTGTTTTGTTCCCAGTGTTAAGTAGAGAAGGGACGCTAAAGAGTCAAACGTAAGTCTGGGATATTGTTAAAATCCAGTACCAGGTTGCATTGTGAAGATCAGGAGTCCCAAGCATTCCCAATGATGGGCCATGATCTAGTTTCTCTTGCAATGCTCCAGGAGGGAACAATGACATCCAGAAATGGTTGTAATCACATTTCACTCAGGAAAGAAGGATTACTTTTCCAGGTACATTCAAATAAACAAAACAATTCCATACATCTATAGTTTTAATTCCAGCTAGTTTGCTCCTCCTGAGTATCTCACATGGTTCTCTTCTGGCAAGAGATTGAGTGACTTGTGATACTGGATTCATCTCCATCTCATGAAGCACTCCAGTCATGAAGGTCCCCATCTTACAGTCCAACCAAGGAGGACTTATTCATGTTAATTGAATATAGAGACTAAAGAAGTGATTTCCAAAAATCTGAAGTACTGAAGAGGATGTTTGAATTTTTGAACAGCTCAACTGAGAAGGAATATCAGTAAATTGAGAACATCCTCTATGGACAAAGGCTAAACAAGTAAATATACACTGCCTATAAAAAGTACTCACCACCCCACCCCCCACACCCCCGGAAGTTTTCATGTTTTATTGTTTTACAACATTGAATCACAGTGAATTTAATTTGGCTTTTTTGACACACATCAACAGAAAAATACTCTTTTGTGACAAAATGAAAACTGATCTTCATAAAGTGATCTAAATTAATTACAAATAGAAAACAAGTAATTGATTACATAAGTATTCACCTTAGTTCAAGTCAGTATTTAGTAGATGCACCCTTGGCAGTAATTACAGCCTTGAGCCTGTGTGGATAGGTCTCTATCAGCTTTGTACATCTGGACGCTGCAAATTTTCTCCATTCTTCTTTACAAAACTGCTCAAGCTCTGTCAGATTGCATGAGGATCATAAGTGAACAGCCCTTTTCAAGTCCACCCACAGAATTCTCAATTGGATTGCAGTCTGGACTCTGACTTGGCCACTCCAGGACATTAACTGTTGTTTTTAAGCCATTCTTGTGTAGCTTTGTCTTTATGCTTGGGGCCATTGTCTTGCTGGAAAACAAATCTTCTCCCAGGTCACAAGTTCTCTTGCAGACTGCATCAGGTTTTCCTCCAGGATTTCCCTGTATTTTGCTGCATCCATTTTACCCTCTACCTTCACAAGCCTTACAGGATTTGCTGCAGTGAAGCATTCCCACAGCATGATGCATCCACCAGCATGCTCCATGGAAGGATGATGTGTTTTTGATGATGCGTGGTGTGTTTTTGACGGTATGTGGTGTCTGGCTTATGACAAACATAGAGTTTTGTCTGATGGCCAAAAAGCTCAATTTTGGTTTCATCGGACCATAGAACCTTCTTTCAGATGACTTCAGTGTCTCCCACATGTCTTCCGGCAAACTCTAGCTGAGATTTCATGTGAGTCTTTTTCAACATTAGCTTTCTTTTTGCCACTCTCTCATAAAGCTGTGACTGGTGAAGCACCTAGGTAAAAGTTGTTGTATACGCAGTTTCTCCCATCTCAGCCACTGAAGCTTGTAACTCCTCCAGAGTTGTCATAGGTCTCTTGGTGGCTCCCTCACTTGTCCCCTTCTTGCACAGTCACTCAGTTTTTGAGGACGGCCTGCTCTGGGCAGATTTACAGCTGTGCCATATTCTTTCCATTCCTTGATGATTGACCTAACAGTACTCCAAGGGATATTCAGTCACTTGGAAATTTTCTTGTATCCATCTCCTGACCTGTGCTTTTCAATAACCTTTTTGAGGAGTTGCTTAGAGTGTTCTTTTGTCTTCATGGTGTAGTTTTTGCCAGGGTACAGACTCGCCAGCAGTTGGACCTTCCAGATACAGGTGTATTTTTACTATAATCAATTGAAACACCTGACTGCACAAGGTGATCTCTATTTAACTAATAACGTAACTTCTAAAACCGATTTGCTGCACCAGTGATGATTTGGCATGTCATATTAAAGGGGGTGAATACTTATACAATCAATTATGTTGTGTTTTATATTTGTAATTAATCTAGATCACTTTGGAGAGATCTGTTTTCACTTGGACGTGAAAGAGCCTTTTCCTGTCGATCGGTGTCAAAACAGTGAAATTAAATCCACTGTGATTCAATGTTGTAAAACAATAAAGCATGAAAACTTCCGGGGGGGGGGGTGGGTGAATACTTTTAATAGGCACTCTACATGACCCTCCATTCTGACTGTAAACATAAGAGATAAGTCCCCTACACAACGCTGGTCCAGTCACGTACAGTTAACATATAAGCATATTTTATGAAAGTTTCCAGTTCCCCGATTCATCCCAGCGCCTTTGTATTCTTTTGTAATAAAGTCGTTTCAAATTTCATGTGTATTCATGGGAAAAGCAAAGTTTTCAAATTGTCACGCAATCCAATTTTCACATCACTCAAATGCTTTTCAGTTAATGGAAAACATAACACTAAAGAGCATGGGTTAAGGGTGAGAGGTAAAAGGTTTAGAGGTGATCTGAGAAGGATTTTTTCTCCCAAAGGATGGCTGGAATCTTGGACGCACTTCCTGAGAGTGTAGTGCAGGCAGGTACTCTCATAGCATTAAAGTTGTATCTGGCTGAACATCTGAATTGCCAAGGCATAGAAGACAACGGACAAATGGGGTTGGTACAAATGTGTAATTGATAGTTAGCAAGGATGTGGTAGGCCGAAGAGCCTGTTTCTGGCTTTATGTCTCTACATCTCTATAAGTCTACAATAACTTAAAAAAAAATAAAACAAGTGTTAGTATGTGGCAGCAACACTAAACTAATTAGCAAGCTTGCACTGTTAAAAAAACACACCACTGTGCAATTCGGTATTGGACTTCCGAACCAACAGACCTCAGATAGTCAGAATGAAGCACCGCTCCTCCCTCCCCATCATCCTATTATCATGGATGGCAATGATGCTTCACTCTCAAATGAGATCAATGCCTTTATTCGTGCTTTGAAAGGGAGAATAAAACTATGCCTGTGCAAATCCCTGCAGCATCTGAAAACCTATGCCTACCAACTGGCAGGAGTGTTCAAGGACACCTTCAATCTCACTGCTGCAGTTGGACGTTCCCACCTGCTTCAAAAGGATGACACTCATACTAGTGCCCAAGAAGAGCACGGTGAGCAGCCTCAGTGACTATCAAACCAGTTGTGCTCACATGTACTATGATGAAGTGCTTTGAGAGGTTGGTCATGGCCAGAATCATCTCCTGCCTAAGCAAGGAACTGGACCCTCTGTAATTTGCCTATCACCACAGTAGGTCTACAGTGGATGCATTCTCACTGGTTTTCCACTCGGCCTTGGATCATCTGGACAATAAAAATACCTATGTCAGATTGCTGTTTGATGATTACAGCTCATTGTTCAACACAATTGTACCCTCAGTACTAATCAACAAACTCCAAAACCTGGGCCTCGGTACCTTCCTCTGCGACTGGATCCTTGACTTCCACATCAAGGATCAGTGTGGATCAGAAATAACATCTCCTCACTTCCACAAGGATGTGCGCTTACTGCTGTAACTCTGTACACCCACAACTGTGTGGCTAGGCACAGCTCAAACACCATCTATAAACTTGTCAATGACGCAACTTACGTTGGCAGAATTTCAGGTGTACGGGAGCAAGCTGTATCAGCTAGTTGAGTGGTGGCCTAACAACATCCTTGCACTTAACATCATTAAGACCAAGGAATTGACTGTGGACATCGGATATGCCCTCTTCTCAATACTACTATCAAGGGGGAGGTACAGGACCCTGAAGACACCCACTCAATGTTTCAGGACAGCTTCTTCCCCTCCACCAACAGACTTCTGAATGGACATGAACGCTACGTACACTGTCTCAATGTTTCTCTTGCTCTCTTTTTGCACTATTTTTAAAAAATATTTCTTATTAAAATTAGATATTTTTATTATGTAGTGCTATGTACTGTTGCCTCAAAACAACAATTTTCACAACATATGCCAGTGATATTAAACCTGATTCTGATTTATCCTCAACACGGGTACCCCCCAGGACTGTGTGCTGAGCCTATTGCCATATATACTGCTCAAATAAGCTGGCTGGTGGCACAGCGAGATCAGCGCCGGACTCCGGAGCGAAGGTTCCCGAGTTCGAATCCAGTCGGGCTGCTCCCGGACACGCTTTCCATCTGTGCCGGGTTGAGTGTCGAGCTAGCAACTCGGCCTCGTAAAAAAAACTGCGTTGTGAGAAGGACGTGGGGGACCACTCACAGAATCTTTCCTCCAAGACAACCACTTGAAAAAGTGGTCGCTGAGGCTCTGGCAGAGTATGGCACACACACAAAAAAACTGCTCAAATATGACTGCATGGCTAAACACCTGAGAAATCAGTTTCACTGATGACACGACAGTGGTGGGGCTCAACACCAAAAACAACGGGCTACAGAGAGGAGGTGGAAGAACTCGAAGTCTGGTGTCAGGCAAATAATCTCTTCCTCAATGTCAGCAAGACAAAGGAGATGGTTATTGAGACAGCAGTGGGAACTGTAAGTAGTTTGAAACCCCTGGAAGTGCACATCTCACACAACCGCTCAAGGTCTCAGAACACATTCCACACAATCAGAAAAGCTCACAAGCGCCTCTCCTTCCAGATCTTTTGTTTTGCTGACATTGAGTGAAAGTTTCTTGTCTTGACACCATGCCACTAAACTGTCTCGGTCCTTCCTGTACTCTGTCTTGTCGTTATCTGAGGTCTCACCACTGTTTAAAAGAAGAAATGAGTGTGTGGCTGATATTTAATCCTCAATTTATCGCTAAAAATCAGATTACTGTCATCCAATATCTGATTGGTCAGAAGCCCTGATGGTTTGGAATAGAATTCCTTCATTAGTCTGGAATGTGAACCAGGGATCCAGAGTGCAAGCAGAGCGTACAACCAGTTTGGATTGAGGAATACAGCTGATCAGGGAGGTTCGTAGGATTATGGCTGGAGCAGGGAATGGAGAGCTTGTAATTTCAATTTGCTCATCAGATTATAAGAAAATTTTCTTACACTAGACCCAGCTGGTGGCGTAGTGGCATTAGTGCTGGACTTCGGGACGGAAGGTCCTGAGTTCAAATCCAGCCGGCTCCCCTGCACACTTTCCATCCGTGCTGGGTTACGAGCTGGTGATCTCTTTGGAAACTCACTCGGCAGAAGGCAATGGCAAACCACTGCTGTAACTTGCCTCGTACACGGTTCCCCAGTACGTCAGAGAGGCGTGGAGGGAAATCGTCCGCTAACCGGAGAAACCCCGGATGCGACATACCTTTCCTTTTTTTACTATGACCATAAGACCATAAGCCATTAGAGGAAAATTAGGTCATTCGGCCCATTGAGTCTGCTCTGCTATTCCATCATAGCTGAGTTATTTTCCATCTCAACGCTATTCTCCTGCCTTCATCCCATAATTTTTGAAGCCTTTACTAATCAAGAACCTATCAACTTCTGCTTAAAATATTCCCAATGACCTGGCCTCCACTGCCACATGTGACAATGAATTCCACAGATTTGCCATCCTCTAGCTAAAGAACTTCCTCCTCGTCTCTGTTCTGAAGAGCTATCCTGTTCTCAGGCTGTGCCCTCTGATCTTAGACTCAACCACTATTGGAACTATCCTCTCCATATCCACTCTGTCTAGGCCTTTCAATATTCTGTGGGTTTCAATGAGATCCACCCTTATTTGCCTAAACTCCAATGAGTACTGGGCCAGAGCCATCAAATGTTCCTCATACATTAACCCTTTTATTCTCATAAACCTCCTCTGAACCTTCCCTGTGGAACAAGTAAAATAAAAGTTTATTTGAGAATTAATAAAAGTAACATCCAATAGTGCAGAAAATCTGCTAAGCTGGAACCACCAAAGTCCTGAAGGGTTTTCCTGTGTTTGTTCATTGTTCGTTTGGCTGATTGTGGGAACTGCCTGTATGCACATTCCTTGCTGTGTTATTTGTATTATAACAGTAATTTGACTTCAAAAGTACTTGACTAACCATAAACTTGGGGTCACTGAAAGGGATATGAAAGAGTGATTTAAAGTCAAGTTTTTCCCTTTTATGCTATTTTTCAACCTTTGTTTCCATCAATTACCGGCACACTCCTGGAGACTCACTGCAAATATTGACGCACTCACAGAGGCTCCTGTCCTCTCTCCAAACAGCAACCATTAGCTTCCCAAAGAAAACACAACAGAGGATAGTTTTATTACCCGGCAACAGAAATAACAGCTTACCAAGCCAATGCACACAAAAATTAAGAGTATGAGAACAGTGCTGGTATTACTTCACTCTCTCAAGACTAATGTTTAATGTTTCTCTGTTTAGGACCCAGACCCTCTTACTGCTGTGAACATTATCAACACAGAGGAAAAAACTGATCTACCTTTATATACGGATGTGTCTCCGTTTCATGGCTGCAATTAATGGAGGTATCAGCTGGATGTCTGTAAAAGCATCAACTTTCATGTCATTCCTCAGTGTTTGGGAAAAATTATTTCACTTTGGTAACACTTCTAGTATTAGCCACATTTCAGAAAAAAATAAAGACTGCAATATAAATGATGTCTGGCACAGTTACAGCCTAAACAAGCATATTAGTCTTTGAGTAAGACATCAACTAGTCTTTGTTACCTCTGTCTTGAAGCGTGGCGCCTCTGGTTTTCAAATTCACATCTTAAATTAACCCCTCTTTCTCAATGTCATTGGGAATTAAATCTGTAATTTACTCGTTCTGCTATGACAGCAATTTTCTCTACTTACTGGCACATATTTTTGAACAACTGATGCCCTTTTACACTAATCATGTTGTGTTTCAAGCTGATTCATTCTCAGTGGTGTAATGTAGTTTAAAATAAACCTCATTATGTGAGGACTTGCAGGGGTTTCTCAATAGTTCATGGTTGTAGATTTCCTGCAATTTTCTTCTGTCTGCTCAAGTCACTAAGTTATTTCGGCTACTATCGAAATGTCACATTGTGATTGAATGCTGAGTATGGATTTGACAACTTCCTTGTCAAATATTTAAAGAAAATTGTTACTTCTGACTGTGTCAACTTCTCTCAAAGCCTCTGGTAAAATAGTATTGGCTTTGATTGTAATACAGGTAGAATGCAAATAATCCTTCCTGTACTGATTCTTTTGTAGACTAAGGTAATGAACTAAAACACACTGTGGGCAAGACCATATTCAGCTGTGTCAGTGTGTATTTATCCATTGTGAGTATCCTGATTGCAGTGCAGATTCCACAGATTGGAATGAATAATGGAAGTGATATTCTGTGTGTGTCTATTCATGGAAAAATGAAGAGAGCAGCACTGACATATGCACAACTTTTTTCAATTTCACTAAAGTCTTTGACTAGCTGACCAGTGGTGTAGTGACATCAGCACTGGACTTCAAGGTGAGTGCTCCTGAGTTCGACTCCGACTGGATCCTTACACGCTTTCCATCAGTGCGGGGTTGAGTGTCGAGCTAGTAACTCAGCCTCTTAAAACAACAACTGCTACAGAAAAAGCAAAAATGCCGCACCATGTGCAGCAAGGCGTTGAAAGGAACAACAAAAAAGTCCTTGAATCCATAAATTGACTGGGATTGAGGCACACCCTCTTCAAATTCAGCTGCCCATAGAAATTAGTTTCCATTTTGCATTTGCTTCCTGGCAGCAGGATATCAACCAATGGGTCTGCAACAAAGCCAAATTCAGTGAAACTAGTGTCAATCGAGGCTCTCTTATTACTCTGGCATGTTCAAAGCTCAAAGTAAATTTATTACCGTACAGTACGTATATGCCACCATATGTTATCATGAAATTCTTGTTCTTGGTTAAAGCAGACATCAGTGATGAAATTCACCATCGCCTTCAATGAAACATTGTATCATTTCTTAATGCATGTATGCATTTCTAAATGACAATAAAAGAGGACTGAGTGTTCTCATAATCTAAACCTAATTTAAATATGTGCTTTAAATTAATTCAAGAAAACAGTTCCTGAAGATTAAGACCTCAGAAATGCCACAGAACTAGGTCTATTGAGATGCAGTTATCAGTTTCCATCTACATGGTTCTGAAATATGGACTACTTCAGCTTGTATTTCAAGGCACTCATACTGACTCCCAGGAAAGACAGGAGAACCATCATTAGTGTTCTCTCCCAGGCCACTATCCCAGTTACTGAGACTCTAAATACACTCAATTGATTGCACTTGGCTAGGCCATGTTGTTTGGATCCCCAAAACAGATATTGTTTTGAACCCTGCTTAGGAAGAGATTTCCAGGTGGACAGAGGAAATCATTCAAGGATGTGCTCAAGGTCTCCCTGAGAAAAATTCCCACTGGCTCCTGGGCTATTATCATTCAAAGTGAAGGAGAATTCAGATGGCACTGAGAAACTCAATCAAATGTTCCGAGGACACACAGATACACTAAGGATGGAGTGTATCACTCATAAATAGCCCATGCACCCACCTGCTGCCGCTTCTGTGAAAGAAACTCTGTTTCCAACTTTGGACTCATTGGTCACCTCAGAGCACACAAAACCAGAGTGGAAGTTAGCCATGCCAAACCCTAAGAGACAGCCTGGGATGATGTCTTCTGCTGGGCACACATGCAGATAGACGCTGTGCTGATGTGACAGTTTGGATGCCATTGTGGGCGTGCCTCCCAGAACCAAGGCAGGTGCAGCTTCCCTCAGTTGATCAAAACTACAAAAGGTTGAAGTCCAGCATCACATGGACACCAGAAATGGTGGAGCTCAGTAAGTGAGAATGGGATTTTTACAACTGTATTGAGCTCTGGTCTTAGGCAGTCCAGAGGAACTATGAACCTGACAATTAATGCATGATTGTGCATTAATTTTGATCACTTTGAGCAAATGTAAAGTGGTAATCTGTCTTTCCCAAGCAGATTTCATACTCACAGCTACACATGCTCCAGTATCTATTGCAACACGCACAAGATGCAGGAAGAACCCAGCAAGTCAGGCATTATCTATAGAGAGGAATGTACAGGACTGAAGAAGGTTCTTGGCCCAAAATGCTGACTGCTTATTGGCCTGCCTTACTTGCTGAGTTCCACCAGTATTTTGTGCGCATTACTCAAGATTTCCATCATCTGCAGAACCCCTTGTGTTTGTGTCTAGCATTTAATGGTTGGATGTAGCTTCATTAATTTTAACCTACCACCCATACCCAATCCCATACATTTTTCCAATTGTTAATCCTGCCCCTATTCTTGATCAACATCTAAAGCCTTGCAGAAACATACGAGAGAGTCGATCTTGGAAGAAGACAGAATTCTGCTTGTGAAATCCTCATGGTCATCATATCATGATCTGCCAAAATTTATTGTAAAGGTAATTTGTGCTTTGAATGAGAATCTCTCTGGTAAGGATGCAAATATTTTCTATCCTTCATTGTTCTGAGACGCCAGTGGTGTTGCTTCGATGCAGGTTAGCAAATCATAGATAAGGTCTGAGAAGGAAAGGCAATAGATACCTGCCTATGATTTAGAAGATTAACTGAAAGGGAAGTGTTTTTTTGTCTATGAAAGCCATGACTGCAAAAACACTGGGAATTTTTAAATGGTAATAGATTACATGTACAAAGAATGCTTTGAGTTGGATTGGCAGCAAAAATTGGATTGGCAGCAAAAATTGGATACCTAAGAAACCACAACAGTGTCTGTTCCTGTTATGACAAGCCCGAACCCAGTCAAGAGGTGGGAATGTGCTAATTAGGATTATAAAGCTTGTCATTCAGTGACATCTTTGAGGCTTGCACTATGTCAAACAGATTAATTCAGCAATTAGTGCTGGATTGCTGGTTAGAAATTAATCCCAGATCAATAAAATCTAAATCAGCCCAACATGGATTAAATACTGCTTTTTAGTGCAATATGAGATTTTTATTTTAATATGATAGCTTATAATATAACGTGATTGAAAATACTGGACAATTAATTACTAATTTCTACAGCAGTACGCTGCCAAAAGGCTGAGGCAATTTTCATATATCAATTGATTTATGTCTCTCTTTTCAGTTAGAAGATAACTGTATCAAATGTTTGCAGATGTTGACAAGGTTGTATCCTAAAGCAAACTTCATCTGTGCAACAAATGGAGAGCGAGATGTCTCCCAGTGGAGGTTGGTTGTAGGAGATTCGTAGCCCATTCTTTAGTTAGAGCCTTCAGCATTTTGGGCATCGAGGGAGAGAGGAAGAGGAGAGCCATCCGCAGTACCACCGATGCGGCAGAGAGGGTCTCAGGATGGCTGTGGCTCAAAAGAGGGGAGCCATGGAGTCATAAGTCGCTAGCCATCTGGACACAAGCTGGGGTCTGATCAGCCCCGGCTGGGTCACCTGGAGGAGGTTGTATGATGTTGAAAGACCCGAAACACCCGATGATTCCAGAAACATCACTGAAGATGTGTCCAGAAGCATCAATAGATGTATGTACACAGCTTCTACTTATTTCCCAGGATTTAAACATTTCATTTTCATTTTGATAAACTTCTATAAGTGGAATTCATTTCTTATCATTCTTTTACTATATTTTGCATTGACCAGTCCTCCTGATAATGTACTCAAAAGCATCGTGATTAAGTTACTGGACTAGTATGCTTTTATTGGTCACTAGTAACCAGGTCTACCGGGCTGGAAGATCTGGCCATAAATCATAGGGATGATTTCAGATTTATTTCATGACAGTTAGCAAATCATGGGGATGATTTATGATTCTTTGACATGAGCTGAATTTCATCATGACTTTGGGGGATGTCATTAAATTAATCTGTAATTAATATTAAAATGATACCCATTGATTTAAAAAAAATGTGGATTGCTGGTATAAAATGGACACGAGCAGACAGTCCACTTTTTATGACCAGTTTAAAAGAACTAAGTGAGAATCCAATGCACAGGACCGCAGAAGGCTGTAGAATCAGTCACCACTGACAACATCTTCAAGAGCCAATGTTTTAAGAAGGCAGCATCTATCATTAAGGGCCCTCACTAATTAGGGCATACCTTCTTATCATTACAACCATCAGGGAGGACATGCAGGAGTCTGAAGAGTCACATTCAATAACTTAGGAACAGTTTCTTTCCTCACGACTATCAGATTAGTGAATGGTCCGTGAATCCATGAACACTAGATCATTATTCCTTTTTTGCGCTATTAATTTATTTTTGTAATTTATAGCTATTAATGTCTTTGTACTGTACTGCAGCCACAAAACAACAGATTTCATGTCATATGGCAGTGATAATAAGTCTGATTCTGATATTGCCTGGCCTCTCGTTACCAACTATGAGGAGAAAATTCAGAAATCAGAAATGCAAAGGGACTTGGGAGTCCTTGTGCAGGATTCCCTAAAGGTTAGCTTGCAGTTTGAATTGGTGGTAAGGAATACTAGCATTCATTTCAAGAGGACCAGAATGTAAAAACGAGGATGTAATGTTGAGGCTTTGTAAGGCATTGGTCAGGCCCTACTTGGAGTATTGTGAGCAAATTTGGGTTCCTTATCTATGAAAAGATGTGCTGGCATTGGAGAGGGTTCAGTGAAGGTTCACGAGAATGATCCTGGGAATGAAAAGACTAGCATATGAAGAATATTTGATGGCTCTGGGCCTGTACTCACTGGAGTTTAGAAAAATGAGGGCAGATCTCATTGAAACCTATCGAATATTGAAAGGCCTAGATAGAGTGGATATAGGGAGGATGTTTCCTTTAGTCGGGGAATCTAGGACCAGGGGACAGTGTCAGAGTAGAAGGACATCCTCTTAGAACAGAGATGAAGAGGAATTTCTTTAGTCAGAGGGTGGTGAATTTGTAGAATTCATTGCCACAGATTACTGTGGAGGCCAAGTCACCGGGTATATTTAAAGTAAAGATTGATTGATAGGTTCTTGATTAACAAAGATGTCAAATGTTACGGGGAGAAGGCAGGAGAACAGGGTTGAGATGGATAATAAATCAGCCATGATGGAGCGGTAGAACAGATTCAATGGGCCGAATGGCCTGGATCTGCTCCTATTTCTTATGATCTCATGGTCTAAGTACTGGAAGGAAACCTGCCATCCCAACAACCATATGTACCTGCAAACTCAATTTGATTTAGCAAACCATTTAGTAAAGGGCCACTTATCAACAAATGATAGATATCAGTCTAACCTATTGCATTGACCCAGCTGAGTGAATCTTATTTAGATTACATAGGTGTAGAGCTGAGATGAAATTCATTCAGGCAGCGAATTATAACTGATCAAATGTACATCGGGTGCAATCTGCAACTCCTTTGTTTGTTTGGGATGGTGGGCAGGTGAGGTGAAGATGTATTGGGTTTTATTGACACTAAAAACATCTGGAAACTGGGTAAGTGAACAATGCCCATAAACACCTTATGGATGGATTGCAAGGGGACAGCTGGTTTCTCAACTGCGGGGACAGAGTTCAATTGCACCAAAGCAGCTAATCTATTTAAATTTACTAACTTTCAATTGCACCAAAGCAGCTAATCTATTTAAATTTACTAACTTTCATGAAATTAATCTGGAATCTAGAAAGCTATTATCAATAATGGTGACCAGTTTGCTGTCAAAACAGTGGTGTACTTTGTGTTGGGAAATCTGACCAACCTGTCCTGCAAGTGACACCAAACCCACAGCAAGCACAAATCTTTCCAATGGCCAAGAAACACCTTCAGTTTACCTGCGGGGCGCTGTAGCTTTGTGGTTAAGCAACCAGAGTAGCAAACAAACGATCGGGTCATTAAGCTTGAGTTTGAATCCCAACTCATGAGCTGAGGATGTTAAAATCAATTAATTTAATAAAATGGAATTTTAGAAAGAAACAAGTTTTGGTAATAATAACAATGACATTAAAGAAATGTTGTAAAAACTCATCTGGTTCACCACTGGCTTTGTCCAGTCCAGCCTGTACATATTTCCAATATTATAGTCACAAGAGGCAATCAATGGCAGCCTTGACATTAATGTCTACACCTTTTTTAACAAGTAAATATGTTTATAAAAGGGATATGTGTTGATGGGCAAGGGACTGCTCGCTTTGTCCTGGATGTACAAGCCTTGTTGGTGCGTGTGGGGAGAATACTGTAGAACTTGGACCAAGTGGTGAGCTTCATGGATGGCATACACAAGGCAGTTTCTGGCAACATGTCCTCCTGGGTGTCCCACTGCTGCAAAGTCATCTGAAGTAGGATTGGTATTAAAATTCAGGCAAGGCTGCCTGTGATATCAGGGGCTTGTGGGTGTCGTTGGACAAGTGAACTTTTTAGTGACGGCAGAGAGCAGAGCACAATCCAGCTGCTGAGTTCGTTCTCAGCACTCTGCTAGTGAAATGTTCACTATGCAAACACCTAATCAGATTCCCCTCCCCATCACCCATGTTTGGAGTATCTTTTATTTTCTCAACCTGTACATTCATTTCTGTCACACGTTGAGCCCAGCTGAAAGGAAGCAGGAGACTGGTTTTCCACTACAACTGAACCGGGGTTTGTTTTCAGTTACAAAGGAGTCCAGGTGTCGCATAAGTAGTTAATTCCTGTTTGAAACAAATCTATTCAGCAGACAATGGTTGAGATATATTAAAAAAATGTTAGCAATTCCCAGGGAGTTAGGAAGTGCCTGTAGAGAGAGAAACAGAGTTACCATTTCTGGTCAATAACTTTTCATCAGGCATGGGAAAGTTGAAGGTAAAGTAAGAAGAGAGGGAGTGGGGAGAAGACAAAGAAAGCTCTGTGATAACATAGAAGGTATGAGATATTAGATGACAAAAGGCCAGGGTGAAAAGGATGCCAAAGGGATTAGTGGGTGAAGCTGCAATGTGTCTAATTAGAAGATGTGGTGCTGTACCTTAATCACAAGCCAAACTTCAGTGGAACAGCTTAGAACCAAAAGATAGACAGGTCAAAATCGAAGTTGGATGAAGAACTAAAGTGACAGGAACTTAAGAGTTTGGGATCGGTCTTGAGGAGTTATTGCACAAAGTGTTTACCCAATGTATGTTTGGTTTTCCCGTTGCAGAAGGGACCATGTTGTTGGTAATATGATGTTGTGGTACTCTTGATGAGAAGAAGTACAAGTCACTCACTGCTGGCATAAGTGTTTAGGGGCCTGGTCTGTGGGCTGGGAGGAGGGAAAAGATTCATTGTTACATTTACAGCAGTCTATCGGAAGGTGGCTAGAGAAAGGGAATGGCTATTGATAGAGATGGAAAAGTAAACCAAAGTTTCCCAAAGGGGATGCTCCTGTATTAAGGGAAAGGGAAGAGATGTCTGATCATGCTATCACATTGGGGATGTTGGAAATTACAGAGTATAGTTTGTTGAATGTGAAGGCTGCTGGAGTGGATAGTGAGGTCAGAGGAAATTTATCTGTTATGGATAGACGATGATCAGGTAAAGCTAAATCTGTTCAAAATGGAATGAACATAGCTAAGGCCTTCTGTGGTGGAGCGGAAGCAAGGTTAAGGAAAAAAGAAAACAAATTGAAAGATGGCACCTTCGAAAGGGATGCAGTAGAAGACAATAAACTGGGAGTTCAGCGAGAAAGCAGGTTGCGAGGAGATGCAGTTAACATTATTGTGGGGTTTGTGAGCTTGTCACACAAAATGGCATGATAAAGACCGAGAAGTTAAGGAAGGGAATGGAAGAGTCAGAGTTGGACCTCGGTTCAAGTGAGAGCAAGGTGGAAATTGGCAGCAAAGGTGATTAAACTAAAGAAGAGGGAACAGCACCAATGCAGCAATATCAGAAAAAGAGGTGGGTGAGAGGAAATAAATAGGAATCAAACAAAGTGTTTTTCACAGAGCCATTAAGAGATGAGCATAGCTTAGTTCTATACGGGTTCCCATAGCGACACCTAATGGAGGCTGAAAAATAGTGGACTCTCTACTTCTGGCATCATCATTCTGTTGAGAAAAGCAGCCTTATTTTGGACTGGGATCTATTGACCTTCAGACTAATTAGAAATAGAAATACTATCAGGCTCCAGTGTTAAACATGGTTGAACTTTGAAAGCCTCTTCCACCGCACCACAGCTTGTGTTGGCTCAGGAAATTATCTCCCGATTTCATTCAGTATTTTGTCTTCCTTTCCCTGGGTATAAAGGCATATTGAGTTTGAGCTACACGGATACAAACGGATCCAGATGAGAGATGTACAGTCCCAACAGCCACATGAGATGTTGAAAATGCAGTTCTGAAATCAAAAGAGAAACCTAGGCAGCTACCAGTAGACTTTGCATTTATAGAAATGTCTGTTTACTTCTTGAATCTTTTGTAATCTACTCCTTAAATCTTTTGTAATCTATTTCTTATTAACCCCCACCCCTGTTCCTTAGCTCTCTGCATTATACACGCGCGCGCACGCACACACACACACACACACACACACACACACACACACACAGTTCCAGCATCATCCTTTTTGGCATACGAATTTATCTCAAATCCAATGGTAATTTAACCACAGGGCAAATTACTTTGCCCTGTTCGGCCTGTCTCTGAATTTGGTCTATTTCCTGGAATTGTGCTAGAGGTAAAAAGAGCACACGCCCCTGGCTTTCAGAACATCTCAGTCCTGAGATATTCACATTGAAGCATTGCCACAGACATGTCAGCTTAGACATACTCAGGATAACTTGGCCATCTGGAAACAGTGCTGTTTTTTGTGTGCTCTATAGAGGTATCTAAGCCTCCATAAATCTCAGGAGTAAACCAGTCTCAAGGAGCTTCCTACACTTTGACAGCCCTCACCTAAATAGCTCACCTGACAAAGCTCCATGCAGACACACTGCCAGGCTCTCATTCTGCAGCATGAAGAAACAATGTTTGTTGTTCTGTGATCTTTCAAAACAGTGCCTAATGGTATTCAACTGATCTTAAACGTCCATTTTCATCTGTTGTCTGCTCTGCTTGGCATTTCTGAATTCTCTTATAAGTGATTCTTTTAGCCACATATAGAAATGAGTAAACATGTTTTTCTTTCATTCTGAAGGCAATTCATTTGCTTTGTTGGAGTTAATTCTTGGAAACTGTCTTTCTGCGTTTGCACCAGTGATCTTTATGATTACACCCATCTTCCAATTCCGTTGATTCGTAAGAAAGAACCAGTGTTGAAGAGCAAAGGAGGACACAAAAATACTTCTATTGTGAAAATGTTGTTTGCTTTTAATTTAAAATATTCTTTTTTAATTTCCTGCATTGGGGAGCACCTCTTATTTTAGTTCAATTTGAATCTTCATGCGAAGCAATAAAAACATTTGGAAAGTAATTTTAATGTTACACTTCCCTTTTTCTGCACTTCTTCGTGAATTTGCACAGACATGAAAATATGAAACTCTCTGCCAGTACCATTTAGCCACCAGTTAAGAAATACGTGAAAGGAACCAGTGAGACTCCCTGTCCAAATTTCCATTTGGCTGTCAGTTGGATAAGTTTGCCAGATCTAAGTGGGGGGACTGCAAGAGGCTTCATCTCACAACCTCTCAACTCAAACATGTCTATTTCCAGATTCCTATTGTCAATTGCTCTCCAGACACTGAACATACTTATACCATTTGGGTTGTTGAGTGGGTGGGTTCAGCAGCCAGTGAGGTTTAGAGGAAATGATAAATATACTATACACAATAGCACATTGGACACCTACTTTCTTTCCAGTGATGTCTAAGCATATTGTAATCAGGCTCAAGTTTATTATCACTAATTTATATTAGATGAAATTTGCTGTTTTGTGGTAGATGTACAGTGCAAAGACATAAAATTACTATAAATTACAAAATTAAATAGTGCAAAAAAAAAGAATCAAGAGTCCATGAATGGTATGTAAATCTGATGGTGGATGAAAAGAGTGTTTGGACTTCAGGCTCTTGTACATCCTCCCGCTGGTGGCAATACAAAGCGGGTATGTCTTGGATGGCGAGGATTCTGAGTGATGCATGCTGCCCCTTGAAGACGTTTCTGCTGGTGGGGAGGATTGTGCCTGTGAAGGAGCTAACTGAGTCTATAGTCCTCTGTAACCTTTTGCGATCCTGTGCATTGAAACTTTCATGCCAGGCTTTAATACAACCAGTCCGAATGCTCTTCACTGTATATCAATGGAATTTTACAAGAGCAAATCTCCTCAAACTCCCAATGAAGCAGAGCAGCCGGTGTGCATTGCACCAATGTGTTGGGTCCAGGATTGATTCTTCAAAATGTTGCCAGGTCATTATTCTCAATATATGAATAAGTTTATTGCTGGATTGCAGAATTTAGGGGGGTGATCTGCATGGATCTTGTCTCACCAGGACAGTTGGGAACCAAGATGAACATCTCCAGAATTAGGAGCAATAGGTGGAAAAATATGCAGGTACTCACGAACCTACAGCTTCACAGAAGCAAGGTACTTAGTAGTCAGGTGTTGCTCAGAGGAAGATAGACTCCCCATTGAGCTGTAGTTTGAGGATGATGCATGGTCTCAGTCCAAAACATCGACTTACACCCTTTGCCTCCATAGATGCTGCTTGAGCTGCTGAGTCTTTCCATTGTTCTGCTTGTTTTGCTCCATGCAAACTGGCTGCTTCATCATACGCTTACATGGGGTGGAACTTCCAACAATATGCCTAGTTAGGATTGGCAATCGACAGCCAATTGCACACTTGGACAGGGTGTTTCATGGGCTCCCTTGACCTATTCAATTGGCAGTTTCCATGTTAGTGCCGGTTCATGACAGAAGTGTTGAAAAAGGGAGGGGTAATATTAAAATTATTCCCCTAAAGAATTGGATTACCTTATATATAAGAAATACAATTAATATAATGTGTTTCCTTAAGGCTGTCGTAGCCAGGGGTAGGTAGTGGAGATAAGCTCCCACTACCTATTAAATGCTCCCAATGGTGTGCATCTCAAATAGTCTCTGACAACCAAGTCCAGTCTTCGCGTGTGGCTTGGCTACTAAACCCGGCAGAACTGTTTCTACTGACAGGAGAAGGGACAAGGGCGGGTTACTGGTGCCTTAAAACCAGTCGCTTCGGGCAGATGGGGCTCGTCAGCCGTGGTTGGCAGCTCATCGAGGAGAAGGTAAACACTGATCACAAACCTCTGCTGCCTTGCGGCTATACCCACTCATAAGGAAGGCTTTGGGAGTAAACCCCGAAGGAAAAATCCAGAGCTGGAGTCCCTAAGGCAGTCCTGCGTTGAGTTCAATGCCGACTGGCAACTCCTGCCATCTGCTGGTACCAAACAGTGTCAGTCTCTGCTGTTCCTATGGATTCATCAGCTGCATGGAGAGGGGGAGCCTGCTGCATGGGCAACAGCTTGGTGTGTATGTTATACTGCTCTGCCTTGCATTCAGGTTTGCGTATGACAGCTGGGACATAACACCCATGGAAAACCCCAACCAATGGAGGCTCTCATATGATGTGCCCCCCAAACATCCATATACTCTCCACGTATCCATCATCAAGGACCCCCACCATTCAGGCCATACTCTCTTTGGAGTTTAATTCTGGCATCATCCTTAAGGAGTCTGTATGTCCTCCCCATGGAATGCTCAAGAATGTACAGGGCCTCGGGATCCACACCACCAGGTTCAAGAACGGTTATTACCCCATCAGGCTCTCAAACCAGAGAGGATAACTTTGCTCACCCCAACACAGAATTGTTCCCTCAACCTATGGACTCACTTTCAAGGACTCTTCATCTCATGTTTTCAATATTTATTTATTATTTAGATTTCTTTCTTTTTGTAGTTGCACAGTTTGTTGTCTTTTGCACATTGGTTGTTTGTCTGTCTTGTGTGCAGTCTTTCATTGATTCTATATTTACTGTGAATGCCCGTAAGAAAATGAATCTCAGGATTGTATATACAACATATATGTTCTTTGATAATAAATCTACTTTGAACTTTGAACATATCTAGAACACTAGTTTTCCAGGGGTTTCATGGTCTCATGTTAGGAGGTGCAAATATCTTCAGCCAATTGGAAAAGCAGTTGCTGGGTAATAGGTCAAGTTGCTGTTGAAGTCATCACTCCCTTTACTTCCACAACTCTGCAGAGGCATTTACAAGATGGCTGCTCACAAAGTCTTCCGATTTCTTTGACAGGATGAGAGAATTTGTTAGATTTTTCTGGAGCAATAAATTTCTGGTAGGTTAATTAGCTGCCTTAAATTGCCCTAATTGGCAAGAGAAATGAATAGAGATAATGGATATGTGACCAGATACTAAATAAGTTGGGGAATGGGACTGATGGTATGTTCTAAGATATTGTATAGAGTTGATGGACTGAATGGTTTCCTTCTATTTCATAAAGAAATATGAAATAGGAAAATTCAAGAAAAGATTTTCACGAAATCAGCTATTATTCTTTTTAGCTTGTAGTGAGAAAAGCCCAATGATACTCAGCTTCTCTTCACAGAACAACTCCTTAAATGAGATCAAAGGATCATGCTAGCAAAGGCAAGCTTTTCGGTTCTTCATTTCCATACTGGCCATGACAGCATTCAGCTGGATTAATCTCTCCTCCACTTCTCAGGGCTTTAATATTGCAGTTTACAGCTCTTCGAGTGTTATTCAGATACATATAAATGCCTCACAGCATCCAGCATCGTTCCATCAATGAGTCCCGGATCCCTGTCATTGCTTGACTAAATAAAAGCATTTCCTCACTACCCTCTAATTCTCCTCCCAATTACCACAAATCTATGTCCTTTCATTATTGAACTCTTAGCTAAGTATGCCCTTCCTTTCACCCTGTCTAGGCCTCTCATAATTTATACACTTCCATTAAATCTCCCATAATTTATCTACTTCTATTAAATCTATCAATTCTCATTGTTCCAAAGAAAACAATCCCGGTTTAACCAATCAGTCACAACTAAAATTCTGTAGCCTTAGCCACAGCCAGAAAAATCTCCTCTAAACCCTCAGTGGTGCTGTAATTTGGCAACTATATTCTGTGGGCTAAACACATCTTGCAAGACCACTTTACAGATGTATTTTATGTCTTGGCTGATAAATATTCTTGGATGCATTTTTACTCACTTTTTCCACCTACCTTTCTACTTTTGGGGGGTGGGGGGGCTGGTCTGCAGGCATGTACTCTAAGATCATTCTCTTCTTCCCACCGTTTAGTACTCTATCATTTATTATACCTTGTTTCCCTTCCTGAAATGCATTACCTCATATTTCTCTAGGTTGAATTCCATTTGCCACTTTCCTACCAATGCAATTAGCCCCTTGATGTGTTCCAGCAGCCTAAAATTTTCTTATGCATTAACACACTGCTGTCAAGTATAAACTTATTCATTATGGTTCATAATTTTTTCCAAATTACATGGTTCATGAAAAGTAAGCCTCACTTTCTACCACTTTTCGTCAAATTTGCCACTTTCCATTGGATCCCATGGTTTTCTGCTTTCCTGATAAGTCATCCATATACGACTTCATCAAATGCCATGCTAACATCTATGTAGATGACATCAAATATACCACCCTCATCAACCCACACATTCCCATCCACATTAGTCAGACATGTTCTTCCCATAACAAATCCACACCAACAGCGCTTAATTAATTTGTGCCTCTCTAGATATTGATTTTTTACAGAAGTATTTCTCCAATAATTTCCCTACCTCCGGTGATAGCCTAATAGTGGCCTTGAATAAATTAGTTGACATTTAACTCCATTTTTAGACAAATTTACCTCATTACCTGCCTTCTGATTCTTGCAAAACATATCACCAGGTGCGGACATGGGTGCGGAGTGAGAGACACTGAAGCAGGTCGATAGATCACAGACTTTAATGTGAGCAGTGTTAAAGGGAAAAAAAACAATAAACACTAGGCTAAACAGGGCCATTAAAACTCCCAAATGGAAAACAAAGCCTACACTGCGGCTGGAAAGACCAACTAAGAATTCAAAGAATACTGCAAGTCTTCAGATTCAGTTGACACAACAGTCCAATTTCTCAGGCAAGGCGGAATGCAGGCAGTGAACTGTTGCTGTGTCCTGTCCAAGTCTTCGACAAGCACTACGATGACAAGTATGGAGTTAAATACTATCACGATTAAATAATAATTAGCTGACACGTGCATATTCACAAGCGCAATTGCCATATCTACTGCACTGCCGAATCCGTGGTTGTGACAGGGCGCAGCCCCTGAGGTGCCACAGGCCTGTGTCCACTGGAAGTCCCGGATCAGAGCCTTGTCCAAGATGTCCTTCGCCGGGATCCAAGTATGTTCTTCTGGGCCATACCCTTCCCAGTCCACAAGGTACTGGACCTTACCACATACCTGGCGAGATGCTAGGAGGCGCTGCACAGTATAGAAAAGGGAACCATCTACCAGGTGGGGAGGAGGGGGAGGTGGGGTGGCTGGGGCCAGGGGAGAGGTAGTAACCGGCTTCAGCTGGGAAACGTGGAATGCTGGGTGGATCTTCAGTGATGCTGTTAGACGCAATCTATAGGACACCTTGTTGACAGCCTCTTCCACTACAAACGGTCCCACGTAGCGCGGTGCCAATTTACGGTTCTCAACTTTCAGGGAAAGATCCCTTGATGCCAACCAGACCTTCTCTCCTGGATTGAATGGCCTTACCGGTCGACGGGCCGATCAGCCTGCCGGGAATGTTGTTTCTGGGAGCGCAGCAGAGAAGCCCTGGCTCGTCTCCAGGTGTGCTTATGGCGCTGGATCAGCTGTTCAGCAGCAGGGACTCCTACGTCGATCTCCTGATCAGGAAAGAACAGGAGCTGGAATCCCTTCTGGCATTCAAAGGGAGACTTAGCGGTGGAGGATGACTGGAGGTCTTTGTGGGCGATCTCTACACAAGCCAATTGGGAGCTCCAGGACGTGGGGTTGGAAGAGGCAAGACAGCACAGGGTTGTCTCCAACTCCTGGTTCGCTCTCTCAGTCTGGCCATTAGATTGGGTGTGGAAGCCAGATGAGAGGCTGGCCGTGGCTCCTACAGGGGAGCAGAAAGCGGGAAGTGAACTGTGGTCCACGATCGGACACTATGTCTTGAGGAAACCCATGGAGACTGAACACATGTTGAACCACGAGCATGGTAGTCTCACAAGCCGATGGGAGCTTGGGGAGGGCAATGAAGTGGGCAGCCTTGGAAAATCGATCCACAATGACCAAAATGGTGGTATTTCCACTAGACAGGGGCAACCCAGTGGTGAAATCTACTGGGAGGTGGGACCAGGGGCGGTGGGGCACAGGCAGTGGACATAACAGACCCGCAGGACGCTGGTGTGATGTCCTGTTCCGAGCGCAGGTGGGACAGGCAGATACAAAGTCGTGGACATCCTGGGACATAGATGGCCACCAAAATTGTCTCTTTATAAACTCCTGAGTCTGTTGAATTCCCGGATATCCAGCCAGAAGAGAGGAGTGACCCCATTCCAACACTTTGGAATGCACCGCAGCAGGGACAAACAGCCGGTTGGGAGGAACCCCATCTGGGCCTGGATCTGATTGTTGGGTGGCCCTCACCCCGACCTCTATTCCCAGATCCCCGGAGCAGCGATACACGCGCGAGGTAGAATGGGCTCTGGATCGGCATTGTCCTCAGATCCGTCGAACTGTCGGGAGAGAGCATCGGCCTTTGTGTTCTTGCTGCCGGGATGAAAAGTGAGGATGAAATTGAACCGTCTGAAAAAGAGAGTCCACCGGGCTTGACGAGAGTTGAGTCTCTTAGCATCCTGAATATAGGAGAGGTTCTTGTGATCTGTCCAGACCAAGAATGGATGCTCTGCCCCCTCCAGACAGTGTCATCATTCCTCCAGGGCCTCCTTGACAGCCAGAAGCTCCCGGTTTCCAACGTCATAAATCCTCTTGGCCAGAGTCAAGCGACGGGAAAGAAAGGCACAAAGGTGCAGCCGGCTATCCGCAGATGAGTGCTGAGAGAGGACAGCTCCAATGCTGACATCGGATGCATCCACCTTGACAATGAATGGCTGAGATGGGTCTGGGTGTTGCAGCAGCGGGGCAGTGGTGAAACGTCGCTTTAGCTCTGGAAATGCTTGGTTGGCATCGTCCGTCCAATGGAATCCTGCCAAGGTCTTCTTGGTGAGTGCATTAATTGGAGCCATGACAGATCTGAAATTCCGGATGAAGGGGCGATAAAAGTTCGCAAACCCTATGAAGTGCCATACCTGTTTGACTGTAGACGGTTTGGGCCAGTCTGCAACTGCCTGAACCTTACTAGGGTCCATTTGAACACTGGATGGGGTAAGTATATAGCTCAGAAATGACACCTGGTCTTTATGGAATTCACATTTTTCAGGCTTGGCGTACAGGTCATTTTCAAGAAGGTGTCTGAGCATTCTCTGGGCATGCTGGATGTGCTCCTGATGAGATCAGGAATAGATATTGATGTCATCTAAATACACAAACACAAACTGGTTCAACGTGTCCCCGAGCACGTCGTTAACCAAGGCCTGGAATACAGTGGGGGTGTTGGCCTGATCAAAAGGCATCACCAGGTATTCATAGTGGCCATTAGAGGTGTTGAATCAATTAATAAGCTTGCTTGAAGTGCTCATTTGTTACGCAGACCTTGAGTCACCGGACCACAAAGCTGGGAACCCGGGTTCTTGTGACTTGAAATGCTTGGTATGGATACCAGAGAAACTCAATGTAGACTAGAGAGGCTCGGAATGTAGACTTGGGACTCTCGGAATGTAGAGTCAGGATATGCACTCAGAATAAGGGACTGTCTCCCCAAGCCACCAATGTCAAAATGTCACTGTTCAAACTTTGCTGAGTCCATTACTTGGCAAGATCCTTCTGTCACGCTGGAGACAGAAACAAGAGCTCATACATAGAAATCCCAATGGAACATTATTGCCTCAACAAATCACTCTGACCAATGAACCTCATGGCCAAGGTCAGCTGCTCTCTCTCCGTTGGGTCCATCTTTGGGTGGCCGAGACTTGCCGTTACCAGGTTCGGACATGGCCCAAGTGCGGAATAAGAGACACTGAAGCAAGTCGATAGATCACTGACTTTAATGCGAACAGTGTTAAAGGGAAAGAAAACAATAAACGCTAGGCCAAACAGGGCCATTAACTAAAACTCCCAGATGGAAAAGAAGCCTACACTGCAGCTGAAAAGAACAACTAATTCAGATTCAGTTGACAAAACAGTCCAATTTCTCAGGCAAGGCAGAATGCAGGCAGCGAAGTGTTGCTGTGTCCTGTCCAACTCTTGAGAAGCACGACATCAAGTATGGAGTTAAATACTATCACGATTAAATAATAATTAGCCGACACATGCATATTCACAAGCGCAATTGCCGTAATGACTGCACTGCTGTTTGTTGTCCACTTTTGTTTTTCATATGTATGAAATAGCCCAAGTTGTTCCTTGATGTTAGCTGCCAATCCATTTCTAAGCACCCACTCCCAAGCCTTATTTTATTTATTTATTTAGTGATACAGTGCGGAATTCCAGCCCTTCAAGCTTCACTGCCCGAGCAAACCCCCGGCAACCCCGATTTAACCCTAACCTAAACATGAGACAGTTTACAATGATCAATTAACCTACCCGGTATGTCTTTGGACCTTGGGAGGAAACCAGAGCAACCAGGGAAAACCCATGCATTCCACAGGGGGACGTACAGGGAATCCTTACAGAGGATGCCGGGATTGAACTCCAAACTCTGGTGGCCCACGCTGTAATAATGTAGCGCCTTTTTCAGAAAACTCTGCAAGACAAGGCAAGTGTGTCTTTCCTTGGATCCTGCACTTTGTACTCCAGGTACGTCTGCTTCAAAGCCTTGCTTAACTGCAAAAGGCTTCCTCACTCTAGAGCTCCAATTGCTTTATAGTATAATTCAACAAATCAATTCCCTTCATAATTGCTAATTTGCCTTCCTCTTCCCTATTTGAAAATCCTTATATCTAAATATTTTCCCAAGAAACTTTTCCGACATCTTTCTTTGATGCTGTTTCTTTTCAGACTAATATTGTCTACAGGAAAAAAAGACTTGTGTATATTTAGCATTTTTGGATCATCCCAAAACATTTTGCAGCAAAAGAACACAGAACTCAAATTATTGTTGTATTTTCCAGTTGTTTCTTATTTGAAATAAACTGGAATCTAGGGACCATATTTTGGAGCCCAGCCTCACTTGGAACGAGATGGAATCCACTCATTTCCTGTCGAACTTTCATCACCGTTATGAAGACTGAATTTGAAATAAAACATATATATATACACATACATATAAATTAACAAAACCAATTCAAAATTCAGTGCTTTTCATTTTGCTGTGCACAGTAGATTAGTGTTTAGATGTACAATCCCACACACAGTCTGTTCCCAATTCCATGTGACAGGTCAGAGTGACTGCTATGACACAAACAACTGAATTACGTAACAACCCTCCACTCATTGCATTTTGCTGGAGAAATTGCCCTACATTTATGGCGAGCCATTGTTTATATACTAGACTGTAGAGTTAATATAAAGTCAGTCTATTGTATGTTTCCCCTTATCTCAAATTAATTGGTTTGACACAATGGTATCAATACTCAATCCTTTAAATGTGCGTATGATCAACACTTGAAAAATAATACAAAGTTTATTGAACTTTAGAAGTAGAGTCCTCATATGCAGTATTGACCAGAGATGCATAGTATGGAGAAACCTAAAAAGGTAAAGAGTAATTTCAACTTATGAGTAGTGGTTGAATAGTAGTAATTGAACAAATGTAACAGTTATAAAGTAGACCATGGTCAAAATGTGATCACCTTCAACTATACAAAGCTAATTTCAAATTTCTATATTTTTATAATGTAGTAGGAGGCTGTTCTGTCCTTTCGGTCTATGTGGGCTTACAGAGCAATCCCATTCCACTATTGTAACATATTTCTCCTATATTAACATGAATTCTAATGATCACCTTCACTAGAGGGCAATGACCCATGAACCTACCAAGCCATGTGCCAGGAGAAGGAGAGCCCTCATGCAAGCTCCACACAGATTGCACTGGATGAAACTTGGTTTACTGAACCTGTGAGACAGTAGCTAGAGCGCTGTGCTTCAATAACTTGAAAGACCAGGGCAATCAATCTATTGTTTTTCCAATCAAAATTAAATTCATAAAAGAATGGGCCAAGTCTCTAAAAGAGATGAAATTCTTTGTTTCACAATGGAAGAAGGTGCAGGAAGAGAAATTAAAAGGCAATAAGCCAATACGAGTTGTCTCCTTTACTGTGCTCCAACATTGTTTTGTGGAAAGAAACCACACGTCCTCAGCAATGGTTTCCTTAGTTAATTGACATAAGTACAATGGGATACAGAGATTCGGCAAGACAAACTGAATACATTCCTTTTCCTTGATGCTTTCACTGCATTTCTCTCTGAATGAAATGCAGATCTGGAAGGTTCCATGGAGGGGTTAGAATGAAGTGATTCTGCAAAGGTCTAACCAATTGAGAAATTTCCTTTCCATTGCAATATTTTCTGTGCCTCCATTGGAACATGGCCACCGGGCAGGGGCAGACCTCGATGGCTTTCATCAGGTGCTCCAGGGCAGCTGCTCTGACAACTGGTCTCAATAGCATTCCACATGGAAAGGAACCTTTCAGTTGTTCTTACCTCTTTCAGTTCCACAAATGCCTTCTCTGCAGTGTAAACAAGGTGTGTTGTCACCATACCGGTCACTTTGTAGCCCAAAAATATGACATTACCATTCCCACAGATGAGGAAGAAACAACCAGGCTCTTGATGTTAAAAGTGTTCTCCCACCATGGAATAATGAGGGGCTAAGTACTGTGAGAAATCCTCTCAAACGCTCAGTGTGTATTGTCTAAAGTGGCCTTGTGAGTAGTAGTGATGCTTTGTGCACAGAACATGCTAACATTCCATATGTAGAGACAGATAAGATTATGAATGTAAAGACTGGACACCAATGAATGTACGGTTTTAGTATTTCTTATGTCTTCCTTATATTGTCAGATCTGTGGAAAATCAAGTTGAATTCAAAGATTCAAGATTCAAAGAGCATTTATTATCAAAGAATGTATAAATTATACAACTTTAAGATTTGCTTGCGTACAGTCGTAAAGCAAGGAGCCCAAAAGGACCTAATTTTAAAAAAGACCAACTCCCAGTGCCCACAGAGAAAGAGAAAAAAAACACAAAACAAATGTAAACAATAGAAGCAAGCAACAAAAACAGCATTCCGATCCAAATTGTGTCCTTAGATCTGAATCCCCAGAGCAGACCGGACTAGGCCCAAAGCCTCGGTATTCAGTTCATCATGTTAGCAGGGCAAATCGCTGCTAGGTTCACAGACACAAAGCACAACAGCCGGGGGCAGTCTCACAGCCTTAGCGTCACGGAGAGAGGAGCCCTCAGACTGTCTGGGCCGGCATTTAAATTGTCCAAACCTGGCACTAGGGGACCCAGCCCCGCCATGGCGAATCACTCCAGGCCTAGATTTCGCAGTGGATGAAGCCGTTCCCTACTGCTCCAAATTGGCTCGGTGCTCAGAGTGATCCAACCTCACCTGATACCCTGCCTTCCAGTCATCTGGGCTGGCATTTAGATTGTCCAAAGAGCGTATTGTACCTCTCATTAGGACCCAGGTCTTGCCGCAGTGAATCGCTCTGGGCCTAGAACAACGATTTGCTTTGGACCTGGATTTTGCTGCCAAAGATGCCGTTCTCGACCTCTCCAAATTGGTTAGACACTTAGAACGATCCACTCTCGCACCCGGGCCAACTGTATGGGCATTGCAACTTCTTATTCCCGTCTTCTCCCCTCTGAATTGCTCACGCCAACTAGCTCCAAGTGCATCAATTTTGCAACGCACCAGCAAGGCTTATCCCGCGAATTTGCTTTGCCTTCGCTTGCCTCTCCATTGTTTGTGTTGATAGTTTACCACCACTTACCTCAAGAAAAGTGTTATGTGTTTAATCGAATTCCTTTGCTTTCGAACTACCAGTAAGTTGTTGCACGTCTTCGCCAGTACCATGTTAAACCGGATTTTAATTCTTGTTAATGAGTTTAAGGAACAGGAATCCTAAGAACCTCAGAAATTATGGGGAGCTATTTATCATCCACTATTTCATCTGTTTGTGGCATCAAAAGGGAACTTGTAAAAACCCCACCCAACAATGTAATGACTAAAGTCAAAACCAAATACAGTCGAGATGGTCCAATCACTGTTATTTTGTCATGAAAATCACTTGCTTATGTTTCTTCTGCAGTACTGTTTTATGTATTGTATCTTTGAAAATCTAGTAATCAGAGTAAAAAATAAATGAAACTGATTTTAATGCTTTTGGTGTGAATTTTGTTGAAAATAAGTCTTGTTAAGGTACTTCTCTGCCTCCTAGTGGTCTGTGTTAAAATGGTAGGCCAGGGTTGGAATCCTCCACAGGATGAATCAGAATCACAATCAGAATCAGCTTTAATGTCACCAGTATATGTTGTGAAATTTGCTATTTTAATAGCAGCAGTACAATGCAATGTATAGCAATAAAAAGTATACATAAAAAATAAGTTAAATAACTCGTGCAAAAAGAGAGAGAAAAATGTTGAGGCGATGGGAGTCCTTAATGATGGATACTGCCTTTTTGAAGCATCGGCTTTATCAAGGTGCCCTGTATGCTGGAGAGGCTAGTGCCCATGATGGGGCTGGCAGAGTTTAAAAATTTCTGCAGCTTTTTCCAAAGCTAGCTATAAATTTGAAGAACATTTGGTTGTACTTTCTGTTTTGGACTGTAGAAATGTCATCTCACTCAGATATAATGAAGCATTAGTTAATAAGACAAGTAAGGATTAAGTTGGGGAAATGTCAATATTCCAAACTTTCTTAGAAATGGGACTCTTCATCTTGACAGACTCCTTCAGGTGGTCTTGAAAGGAAGGTTGATGGACAGTCCAATTTCATTTTGATGGAGGCTTGCAACAGTGATGCTGCAGGAAGTTACCTTCAGATTCCTGAGTGCCTCTTTCACCAAGATGTAATACTATGACGTACTCTCCATAAGCAAGTACTTGTCAGAGGTCTGAGTAGAAGTAGTTAGAGTTAACATTGATGTTAGCTATTCACTGCAGTACAGTGCATCACCTTGTCTGCCTGTGCTGTTGCACGTTATTTCTCCATCTACTCAATTTGCAATCATAACTCTTTGGGAAGTCCAGGGGGTTAAGGACAGCAAGCACCTCTCATCCACAAGGATCTCCGTGATACTCTCACCATTAATTTAAATCACACCGGCTCTTCTGGACCTACACCTGAAACCTCCATCAATACAATTTCAGAATCTCAGAAGTTTGGAAAATCAAAGGAAATTCCAAAGAAACATCTCATGACAGCAGCAACACCAAAAGTCCCTGATTTTGATCTTCCACAGTGCTCATGGAAACTCAGAAACATATTGGCACAAAGTGTGAGAAATGTGTGCTTCAATGAGGCATTACATTCCTCAAATGGAGAATTAAAAGCTCGCCAGCGTGTAAGTTTATTTACCCAGAATAGATCATATCACATGTTTAACAACTGAATGCACAATCTACAAACACAAAAGAGATGTCACAGCCATACTCTTGCTCTCGCTGCAACCAAATTGTGAATTTAATAGCTGCTGTTCTATTTCTGTGTTAGACATACTGAATTAGAAAATGGAGGGAGCAGTGCCAGAGGCCTGATGAAGTTGCAAGTATTATGCTTCTCAAAAAAAAGAGGGGAGAGAGATTAACTATAGCTTAGTCAGTCAAATATGGGCAATGTCTTAGAAACATGCTGAAAGCCAGCATGGAATTGATGGGCTCCTTCTAAATGGTAATAAGGATGTCACTAATACAGGGAGAATTTGTCAAGTGGAAAAATATTGCTTAATAAAAATACGCAGTGGTTTTCAAAAGCAAATCAGAGACAGCACAGTAGCATAACGGTTAGCACAATTGCTTTACACTGACTGGGGTTTGATTCCAACCGCTGTCTGAAAGCAGTTTGTAATTTCTTCCCATGACCGTGTGGGTTTCCTCTGGGTGCTCTGGTTTCCTCCCACGTTTCAAAGACATATGATTAGGGTTAGTAAGTTTAGGGCTTGCTACGTTGGTACCGGAAGTGGTGGGCAGTCCAGTTTCATTTTGATGTAGGCTAGCAACAGTGATGCTGCAGGAGGTTACCTTCAGATTCCTGAGTGCCTTTTTCACCAGGATATAATACTGTGACGTACTCTCCATAAGCAAGTACTTGTCAGAGGTCTGACTAGAAGTAGTTAGAGTTAACATTGACGTTAGCTATTCAAACTTCTAATTTGATGCAAGCAACATATTTCACTGCACGTTTCAATGTTTCAATGTACATATGACGAATAAAAAAAATCCCTCTTAAATGTCAACTGAATTAATTCCACAGAAGAAGTAACAAAGAGGATGATAAAGGTGTGGTCAGTGATGTTCTTATGAATTCAAAACAAGAACCACAAGAACCACATGATTTAAGAATCACAGGGGACAGCTGTTGGCAAAGAATTCTGTGGAGTTAACAGTAGATTGTCAGTAGTTACAAAACAAGCTAAGACAAAGAAATCAGAATGCAGTGCTGAACAATCGTTTCATGGCGTGGATAGAATTATAATGGTGGTGTCCAATAGTTTCAATACAACTGTTCAGCAATATTTATACAGTATAAATGAATGACTTAGGTTTCCTTAAGGATGATATAATTAGAATTTTTCAGTTGGCACAAAACTTGAAAATGCAGCAAGTCATGAGGAGGATATAAACAGGCTGCAGAAGGTAGCAGACAGAGAGGTGAAAAATTTTACATCTCTACATTAATGATCATATAATTTGATACAGAGATGTAAAATGAAGCACTTAAAAGTATGAGCAGTAATAATTTAAGCTCAGTCGCACAATTTTAAGGAGGGCTCCTTAGTAAAGAAGCTAAGGGCATATCTTTGAATGTGGTAGGACAAGTTGAAAAGACAGCTAAAAAGTATTTGTTATCGTGGGTTTTATATTCAGAGCATAGACGTTGCATTGAATCATTATAAATAATTTTGGTAGGGATTGGTCTGGAGTAATGCAAGCAATCCTGTGAATTATTTACTGGATATTAGGGGAAATGCTAAGGGTTTACTATGGGCAGAGAGGAACTTCACCAGAATAGGACACAACACCAATTACATGGGAAAAATGAAGCTGAGTTGGTTATCCTTTGAGAAAAGGTTGAGGGGATTTAACCAAGGCACTCAAAATCATAATTAGTTTCAATAAAATCAATATGAGAAAACTATTAGAGAGGGTCATAGAGGTGTCAATGGTAGATGTGATGCTTTGTTGGCATTATTGCCGGGGATCTGGCATGCAAGTGGTGGATGGACATCCAATCAAGTTGTAGTTGCCTCAACAAATCACGTCCTCACAATGCTGACTGTCCTGTTTTAACTACACACCAGCACAACGTGACTTTTTGATTGATGTATTTCACGAGTGTGGTTGTGTAGTAGGTTGTGCTTGTCACTCTCACTTTCAGCTTCCACTGTTGGCTTGCAGTCTTGCAAAAAGGAGAGCTGTATGTGTAAGTCTCTCCCTGCCGGTACATAGCCTCTCCAACAGCAAACCTCATGTCGTGCCTCCTCGCTGGTGAAACACAGAAACTGAACTCCTTTTGGACTTGGGCTGAACTACAGAGGACGGGAAGGAGGTCAGACCCTAGCACACGTAGCATGCAGGCCCACTGGTGTATGGACATGCCCTGGTGCTCATGAACCAGATCCCCAGCCATGGGTAAATAGCTGCCTTGTGGACAGCCTCGGAAGAGACGAAGGCTACGGGGGTAAACCCAGACAGCAAATCCAGAGTGGGGCCCCTAAGGCAGCAGGATGTCATTGAACATCCTTCTGGCAATTCCTGCAGTCAAGCTGGGGCAAAATGTATTGCTTTCCTTTGGACTACACTGGTGAGGCTGAGAGGGGGATCTTGACGACTGGGCATCTCAGCATCTCTATACCCTCTTCCCAGGCTTGTGATGATGATCATCTTCACCCACTGTCTCTCGAGACAGATGAATGCCAACCAAAGTAATACTGCATGAAACCTGATCCTTCAGCCCAACCTAAAACATGATAGCACAGTATAGGCCTGAAGGCCCACAATATTGTACTGACTTTTTTTACTCTAGTCCATATACCTATAAGAGTCACTTAAATTCCTCTAATGTATCTGCCTCTACCACAGGCCCTGGCAGCGCATTCTGCACACCAACCAATTTATGTATAAACCAGGGGTCCCCAACCTTTTTAGCACCATGGACCGGTTTAATATTGACAATATTCTTGCGGACCGGCCGACCGGGGGTGGGGGGGGGGCAGTGTTCAAGTTGGGTTAAACTCACCTCAACATTTCTTTTACAGATAGGGTTGCCAACTTTCTCACTCCCAAATAAGGGACAAAAGTAGCAGTCAAATGCTGGGCCACTTTACCCCGGGAAAAGACTACCATGACCATGAAGCCTTGCGCGGGCACCTGTGTGCATTATGTGATGTGCCCATGCGCATATGTGCCGATTTTTTCCCCCTCAAATTCCGTTTTGCCTTCATCTTCCTGACTATACTGTACATACATTATTTCTACTTTATATAGGCTGTGTACTTATCATATCATTCCTGCTTTTACTATATGTTATTGTTATTTATTTTCAGTTTTATGTGTTATTTGGTATGATTTGTTAGGTTATTTTTTGGGTCTGGGAACGCTCAAAAATTTTTCCCATATAAACTAATGGTAATTGTTTCTTCTCTTTATGCCATTTCGGCATGAAAGGTTTCATAGGAACGCTCCACCTTAGCGTGGGAAATACGGGACAAGGGCGGTCCCATATGGGACAATTTAGCCCAATATACGGGATGTCCCGGCAAATACGGGATAGTTGGCAACCCTATGTTCAAGTTCAACAGTGTGTGACAAGGAATGAGGAAAGGTGCAGCTGACTCATATCGTTTCCTCACGGCCCGGTGGTTAGGGACCGCTGGTATAAACAACTTACCTATGACTTCCCCCCCGATACTTTCTCCAATCTCCTTAAAATTATGCTGCCTTATAATAGCCTTTCTTGGCCTGGGATAAAGTCTCTGGCTGTCCGCTTAATCCACAGAAATGCTGCTCTCTGGATTTTTTTTTTGTTTGTCACACCATTTCCTGTAAACTCTCAAGAATGTTCTGTGTGAAAGTCCCAGATCAGCAGTTTCTTTGATACTTAAACCACCCGGTCTGGTGTCAACAATCATTCCAAGGCCTTATCCACTTAGATCACATTTCTTCCCCATTCTGTTGCTTGGTCTGAACAACAACTGAACCGCTTCTTGTAATGTTTAATGGTGGTTAGCAGAATGTATTACCACCACCTACTGAACGTGGAGTGTGGAGCAAAGAGACAGGAGGTACACCCACTAAATTATCCTCTCAAAAAAACCTCAAATAATATCAAAAGTCTAATGCTTTTCAGAAAGTCAAATACACACTTATATACATTATGAAGGCAGTGATATCCTAACAAACTTTCCATATTAAACTGTGTCTGCTCCAAAGATCTCAATTTAGCAATTTAGATGCTTCCTTTGCACCTTATTGGAACTGCATTCAATCAGCATATGCAAAACCATTTCTTGACAAGTACACTCCCTACAGATGCCAGTATTCATGCATATTAATTCTGAACAAGGAATTATTCAACTTAGTATGTCCAATATGCAAATGTGTAAGTATATTATTTCTTCTCTTTTATACCCATGTCCCAGTTGAGTTTCCTCCATTCTCTGAATTTTATATAAATGCCGTCCTTTCTTTTCTTTAAAGTTGCCACAGTGATCAAATAGATTTTTTAATTACGACTTTCACCTCCCCTTTATGCAAAGGCACCACTACATTTACGTTCATAATTTCATGTGATTGCTTGGCAAGAATATCTGCCACCTCATTTCCTTCAACCCCAACATGAGCAGGAACCCATAAGAACTCGATACACAAGCTTAGACCATACACCCACAATAGATGTTGTCCAATCTCAAAAAGAATGTCTGGCCTACGATTTGAAATACCTGGTTTAATAGGATGTCAAAACTGAGAATGAATCAAAGTACAGAAGTACATAATCAAAGCGTACTTTTCTGACCCATTCCAAGGCTAAAATGATACCAACCATCTCAGATGTGAATACTGGTACGAAGTCTGATCATCTTTTCTTAATAGTCTCCTGAAACTTCGGAACTGAACAGAAACACCTGAACAACCTTTCACTGGATCTTTTGAACCATTTGTGTAGATAGGTAAGAAGCCACAATACCTGCTTTGCATATATTGCTGAACTGTCAATCTTTATCTTGATCTTTTCCTGAAGGCTAAATCAACCACAGGCAAAGAAGGAAAAAAATGGAGGAGCAACAAAAATGGGTATACTGGGGCTATATTCCACGTTAAACAACCCAAGATTTTGTGCCCATTTTTTCCCATCCACCCAAAACTGACCTGGCGAACACAGTGCTCCCAACACTCTACTAATATTGCCAATATTCGATGGCCACCTTTATGTCATCTTACGTTAACCCAATAAACCATTGCTGACTGTAACCTGCAGAGGTGGAAAGGTACTTCACCCATTTCTACCAGTAGTGCTGAAATTACTGAAGGTCTTGACTGTATCTTTATGCATCGAGTTGTTGTCATATGATTGGCTGATTAGATATTTGCATTGAAGAGGAGGTGTACAGGTGTACCTAATAAAATAGCCACTGTGTGTACATGAAATCAGCAACATTCTGTCTTGAAATATGCTTTGCTTCCAATTGGCAGTCTGGTTCAATTGGAAGCAAACACACTTATTGAACACCATACTCATATTTCAGGTTTGGTTGGACAAAAGAAATTGAGATATGCCGTGGACTGGCCAGACCACATTGCTGGATTGATTGCACTTTAAGGAAGGATGTATAAGTACTGTAACCATTCCAATTAAGCACATTAACCTCACAACAATAGCCTCTTTATTCAGTCCTCTTGGCACAGCACATTTGCAAAAGTTTCTCACAACATGCATTCTTGGCATGACTGAAGTATGTGTGAGAAAAGTCAAAACACAAATACAGCAGGTACACAAAACTGTAACTCAGGTGATTGTTCTGCAGTATTGTTCTGTCACCAGCCACCTTGGTAGTTTAGCAGAATCTGTAGCTGCCTTTCCTTATAAATCTACTGGAAACGTTTTCAATTTAATCCTGCTTATCAAGTTGAGATTCGCTTACCAAATCCAAGTTGCAAAAATACAAAGATGTGATTCAGAGAACTATCACTTTCACATGGATATTTCTTAAAAACGCTTATGTATTGCTTTGTGATCACTTGGAAAATGGAAACCAATGACTGATCTATTTAATTAATACCAGGTCTATATTTGATAGCCCTGGAGAGAAAAGACCACTTGATCCAGAATAGACATCCAGTTGTTGCTTGCAATGGATGCAAACAATGTCTTTACGTGCCTTATTCCCTTCGCATCAGTTCAAGCAAGCTGACACAAATTAAAGTCAGCGTGCATGTCTTAAAAAGGAGACATGTTGGGGTAGTATTGTGTGGTGAAAATCCTGTGGGAGTTCTTGCTACTTGTGACAAAATTTATGGTACAACATTGGAGAGTTATTTCTCACTCTTCTGATACTGTTAAAAGGCTTTGATAGAGGAGACAGAAAAGGGCAAAATGATCTGTTCTTTTAAGAGTTTGGAGGCTCTTGAGATGCATGGCAAAAGGCAGGGAGTGAAGTTAGATATGACTGCCAATGCCAGAAGTCAAACCATGAAGATATAGAATGATTCCATGTTTAATGATTTCATGCATATGCTCAAGGTTAGAAAATTCATTTCTACGGTATATCACACATCCCTTCATCTGTACCACTTAGCTACACACACTGCTCAGTGCACTGCACCTCCATCATTCATCTCTGAACAATCTCTATCAATCGCACCTTGTGTAGCTAAGTCAAGTTTGTATGGGAATATGTCCTTCACTGAGTTGGCACTGTCTGGCGTAGAGTTTGCTAAGCATTAATTAAGGCTTATTATGGAATTAAAAACTAACTTATGCCTCAAGCAACAAAGTGTAACATTTGCAGGTTCTTTGACGGTTGGACTAAACTCAAAATCTTCATCAGTTCTCCTGATACTTCTTTCAGAAATAAACTTTGTTGATAAAAATTATAAACAAGAAACACATTAATAGTGTCATCTAGTCTCTATAGTCATAGTGTTGTCTGATCTATACATTTGCAGAGTGGTTAAGTTAAGACTTTTTATGTAGTGAGATCACCCGAGTTGAGTATGATGTTCTCTTATGAGGTTGTCATCTCGGGTGTTAGGATGGATTCCCTTAATGGAGAATACCTGAGCATGACTTTTTTAACGTGGGAATCTGATGCATAGGCAGCCACCATACAGTCTTTGGCAGAACAGGGTCGACGTCCAGTAGCATGAACTCAAGACAACTGGAGACCATTCACTGCTGCAGCCTTCCTCCCCTTCACTGCCATTGCAATGTCTCATCGTCTTCCACCAGCTCCACCACTGTGGTCTTGGTTGTATCACTCTTTATTTGGAACCTCCCCCTTGACCTTACCAACATGGGTGACCCTACCGGGGACTAAGCACCAGATGGCTGAACTCCAGGCGGCATCACTCTCAGGATCTTAGGAACACATGAGCCTCTCCACAGTGACAAGATGATGATCTTCGGAGAGGACATTCTACATACAGAGTAGCAATGCCACCTACCAATGACAACTTTGTGAAGTACTCACTTTCAGTGATTGTGGGGCTGTTATAGTGTCCCAGTATATAGTAGGGGCAGGACCTTAGACTCTCCCTTTGTCTTTCCCCACAAAGCCTTTGTGTTGACTTCACAAGCTTCAAGGTAACCCTTAGCACATATTCCTGCAGTCCAGAATGTGGATTCTATCATTGCGCAGACCAAAATTAGTTCATCTGATTTACCTTGAGCCTGTCAGGTGAGCTACAAGCCAACACAGCCTGTGAAAGCATGTTGAATCACTGACAGTAGCTCTGGGATAACTACATTTAAAATGCATTTGGTTGCAAGTCTCAACTTTCTATGAATTTTATTGAGCAATTAGAGTAAATGCCTGGGATTACACAAACATTACCACTGGAAATTCTAGGTCAGCAGGGCTGGACTTACTAATCAGTCATTGACCAACAGAATGAAACACAGGAGACTGCAGATGCTAGAATCTAAAACAATTAACAATCTGCTGGAGGAATTCAGTGGGTCAAGCAACATCTGTGGAGGGTGGGGGGAATAAATTGTTGACAAGGGTCCTGATACAGAGTTTCACCCTGAAGCATTGAAAATTCCTTTCCTCCCACAGATCCTGCTCAACCTACTGAGTTCCTCCAGCAGATTGCTTGTTGGTAGAGTCTCTAGTATGTCCGGTCACCTCTTTGCCACTCTCTGATTATCTACATAGATTGAGGCCAGTGCCAAAGGCAACTATTGCAAGGTAGTGGCCATCCCATTAGCACAGATGTGCAGTTAATTCCATGATTGTTTAGTGCAGAGAGAATGCCAGGCAGGATGTTGGAATGCTCCTCTTGCAGGATGTGGGAAGTCAGGGAGCCCTCCGATGTCCCTGACAACAACACCTGCAAGAAGTGCATCCAGCTGCAGCTCCTGACAAACCGCGTTAGGGAACTAGAGCAGGAGCTGGATGACCTGCAGATCATTCGGGAGAATGAGGAGATTATAGATAGTAGCTACAGGGAGGTAGTTACGCCAAAGGAGCAGAGGACAGGAAATTGGGTCACTGTCAGGCAAGGGAAGAGGAAAGGACAGGCAGAGCAGGGTTCCCCTGTGGCCATTCCCCACAACAACAAGTATACCGCATTGGATACTGTTGGGGGGGATGACTTACCTGGGACAAGTTGCATTAGCCGGATCTCTGGCACTGAGTCTGGCTCCGCAGTGCAGAAGGGAGGGGGGAGAAAGAGGAGAGTGGTAGTGATAGGGGACTTGATAGTTAGAGGTGCAGATAGGAGGTTCTGTGGTCGTGACAGAGAATCCAGGATGGTTTGTTGCCTCCCGGGTGCCAGGGTCAAGGATGTCTCTGATCACTTGCACGACATTCTGAAGTGGGAGGGTGACCAGCCAGATGTCGTGGTGCACATCGGTACCAATAACATAGCAAGGAAGAGTGAGGAGGTCCTGGAGGGTGAGTATAGAGAGCTTGGTAAGAAGTTGAAAAGCAGGACCTCAAGGATGGTAATCTCAGGATTGGTACCTGTGCTACATGCCAGTGAGGGTAAGAATAGGATGCTCTGGAGGATGAACAAGTGGCTGAGGAACTGATGTAGGGAGCAGGGTTTCAGATTTCAGGATCATTGGGACCTCTTCCGGGGCAGGTGGGACCTGTACAAGAGAGACGGGTTACACTTGAACTACAAGGGGACCAATATCCTTTCAGGGAGGTTTGTTAGTGCTATTGGGGAGGCTTTAAACTAGATTTGCAGGGGGATGGGAACCAGAGTGCCAGAGCTGACAGTGTGGCTGGGGTGAAAATAAATGATGTTAAAAGTTCAAGCAAATCCACTAATAGAAAGGTTGTGAGTGGTGGTAAAAATCTTCTGAGGTGTATATATTTCAATGCTAGGAGTATTGCGGGGAAGGTGGATGAGTTGAGGGCGTGGATTGACACGTAGAATTATGACGTTATAGCAATTGGTGAAACTTGACTACAGGAGGGGCAGGACTGGCAGCTTAATATTCCAGGGTTCTGATGTTTCAGATGTGATCGAGGCAGAGGAATGAAAGGTGGGGGAGTAGCATTGCTTGTTAGGAAAAATATTACAGCAGTGCTCAGGCAGGACAGATTAGAGGGCTTGTCTACTGAGTCCTCATGGTTGGAGCTGAGAAACAGGAAAGGTATGGCCACATTAGTGGGATTGTATTACAGACCACCCAATAGTCAATAAGAATTGGAAGAGCAAATCTGCAGAGGGATAGCAGGCAACTGCAGGAAACAGAAAGTTGTGGTAGTAGGGGATTTTAATTTTCCATATATTGATTGGGACTCCCATACTGTTAGGGGTCTAGATGGCTTAGAGTTTGTAAAATGCGTTCAGGAAAGTTTTCTAAATCAATATATAGAGGGACCAACTAGAGGGGATGCAATATTGGATCTCCTGTTAGGAAACGAGTTAGGACAAGTGACGGAAGTCTGTGTAGGGGAGCACTTTGGTTCCAGTGATCATAACACCATTAGTTTCAACTTGATCATGGACAAGGATAGATCTGGTCCTAGGGTTGAGGTTCTGAACTGGAAGAAGGCCAAATTTGAAGAAATGAGAAAGGATCTAAAAAGCGTGGATTGGGACAGGTTGTTCTCTGGCAAAGGTGTGATTGGTAGGTGGGAAGCCTTCAAAGGAGAAATTTTGAGAGTGCAGAGTTTGTATGTTCCTGTCAGGATTAAAGGCAAAGTGAATAGGAATAAGGAACCTTGGTTCTCAAGGGATATTGCAACTCTGATAAAGAAGAAGAGGGAGTTGTATGAAATGTAAAGGAAACAGGGAGTAAATCAGGTGCTTGAGGAGTATAAGAAGTGCAAGAAAATGCTTAAGAAAGAAATCAGGAGGACTAAAAGAAGACATGAGGTTGCCTTGGCAGTCAAAGTGAAGGATAATCCAAAGAGCTTTTACAGGTATATTAAGAGCAAAAGGATTGTAAGGGATAAAATTGGTCCTCTTGAAGATCAGAGTGGTCGGCTATGTGCGGAACCAAAGGAAATGGGGGAGATCTTAAATAGGTTTTTTGCGTCTGTGTTTACTAAGGAAACTGGCATGAAATCTATGGAATTAAGGGAATCAAGTAGTGAGATCATGGAAACTGTACAGATTGAAAAGGAGGAGGTGCTTGCTGCCTTGAGGAAAATTAAAGTGGATAAATCCCCGGGACCTGACAGGGTGTTCCCTTGGACCTTGAAGGAGACTAGTGTTGAAATTGCGGGGGCCCTGGCAGAAATATTTAAAATGTCGCTGTCTACGGGTGAGGTGCCGGAGGATTGGAGAGTGGCTCATGTTGTTCCGTTGTTTAAAAAGGATGGAAAAGTAATCCGGGAAATTATAGGCCGGTAAGTTTAACGTTGGTGGTAGGTAAGTTATTGGAGGGAGTACCAAGAGACAGTATCTACAAGTATTTGGATAGACAGGGACTTATTAGGGAGAGTCAACATGGCTTTGTGCGTGGTAAGTCATGTTTGACCAATCTATTGGAGTTTTTCGAGGAGGTTACCAGGAAAGTGGATGAAGGGAAGGCAGTGGATATTGTCTACATGGATTTCAGTAAGGCCTTTGACAAGGTCCCGCATGGGAGATTAGTTAGGAAAATTCAGACGCTAGGTATACGTGGAGAGGTGGTAAATTGGATTAGACATTGGCTCAATGGAAGAAGCCAAAGAGTGGTAGTAAAGAATTCCTTCTCTGAGTGGAGGCCTGTGACTAGTGGTGTGCCACAGGGATCAGTGCTGGGTCCATTGTTATTTGTCATCTATATCAATGATCTGGATGATAATGTGGTAAATTGGATCAGCAAATTTGCTGATGATACAAAGATTGGAGGTGTAGTAGACAGTGAGGAAGGTTTTCAGAGCCTGCAGAGGGACTTGGACCAGCTGGAAAAATGGGCTGTAAAATGGCAGATGGAGTTTAATACAGACAAGTGTGAGGTATTGCACATTGGAAGGACAAACCAAGGTAGAACATACTGGGTTAATGGTAAGGCACTGAGGAGTGCAGTGGAACAGAGGGATCTGGGAATACAGATACAAGAGTCCCAAAAAGTGGTGTCACAGGTAGATAGGGTCGTAAAGAGAGCTTTTGGTACATTGGCCTTTATTAATCAAAGTATTGAGTATAAGAGCTGGAATGTTATGATGAGGTTGTATAAGGCATTGGTGAGGCCGAATCTGGAGTATTGTGTTCAGTTTTGGTCACCAAATTACAGGAAGGATATAAATAAGGTTGAAAGAGTGCAGAGAAGGTTTACAAGGATGTTGCCAGGACTTGAGAAACTCAGTTACAGAGAAAGGTTGAATAGGTTAGGACTTTATTCCCTGGAGCGTAGAAGAATGAGGGGAGATTTGATAGAGATATATAAAATTATGATGGGTATAGATAGAGTGAATGCAAGCAGGCTTTTTCCACTGAGGCAAGGGGAGAAAACAACCAGAGGACATGGGTTTAGGGTGAGGGGGGAAAAGTTTAAAGGGAACATTAGGGGGGGCTTCTTCACACAGAGAGTGGTGGGAGCATGGAATGAGCTGCCAGATGAGGTGGTAAATGCGGGTTCTTTTTCAACATTTAAGAATAAATTGGACAGATACATGGATGGGAGGTGTATGGAGGGATATGGTCCGTGTGCAGGTCAGTGGGACTAAGCAGTAAATGGTTCGGCACAGCCAAGAAGGGCCAAAAGGCCTGTTTTTGTGCTGTGGTTTCTATGGTTTCTATGGAAAGGCTGCTATGAGTAGTGTATCACTGTCAGAAATAAACTGATGAGTATAAACTGTAATGGACTGATGCAAAGTGCAGTAAGTTAAAGGAACTGTTGAGACCCTTTAAGTCATGATTCAGAATCAAAATCAGGTTTATTGTTACTGACATATGTCATGAAATTTGTTGCTTTATGGCGGCAGTATCGAGTAAAACATCAAAATTACTGTGTTACAATAATTAAATAAATAGTGCAAAACGACATATTTTCATGAGTTTGGAAACCTGACAGTGGAAAGGAAGAAGCTGCTCCTAAGATGTTGAGTATGAGTTTTCAGTCTCCTGTATCTCCTCCTTGATGGCAGTGATGACATGTGGAGGGCGGTGAAGGTCCTTAATGAGGTCCTTACCTTCTTGAGGGACCGCCTCTTAAAGATGACCTTGATGGTGGAGAGGGTTGTGCCTGTGATGGAGCTGGCTGGGTCTCCAACACTCTGCAGCCTCTTTCGATCCTGCGCATTGGTGCCTCTATCCAGCCAGTGATACAATCAGTTGAAATACTGTCCACAGTATACTGTACCTGCAGAAATTTGCTCGAGGCTTGGTCGACATACCAAATCTCTTCAAACTCCTAATGAAGTAGCTGCTGGTGGACCTTCTTCATGATTGCATCAATGTGTTGGTTCCAGGATGGATCCTCTGAGATTTCACTTCCAGGAACTTGAAGCTGCTCACCCTTCCTGCCACTGACCTTTCAATAAGGACTGGTATATGTTCTCCTGGCTTCCCTTCCCGAAACCCACAATCAGCTCCTTGGTTTTGCTTACCAAGGCTGTTGTTGTGACACTCCTGATCGGCTGTGGTATTTGTTCATTGTGATCTGAGACTTAAAATCTCTTACTTGCATATTTAACAACCAATTTCTGGCAGTAGACAAATAAATAGGGGCCGTGCACTGTATGCAATCATTAATTAGGTATCTGATCACAGGAATACATGGATGCACGATCATGAACACACCTGGAAATGCTCAGGCTAATTCCTAAGTTGTTGCTAATTACTCTGCAAATGATCACCAGTGGGATATAATGTCGACAAACAGTTTTTCAGCATCCATTTTATAAGCGTGGTTGTTTCATGATCAACACTGTCGATGAATTGTTGTTTTAAATTGCAGCTTAATTAGTTAACTGAATTCAAATTTTCCTGCTGCAAAGGTAAGTTTTTGAACTCTTGGTCTAAACCTTTGTATTGTTTGCATAGCAACTTACTTTAAAAATTACCTAGGGTTACCCATAGCCCTCTGTTTTTCTAAGCTCCATGTACCTATCCAAGGGTCTCTTAAAAAACCCTATTCCTATACTCACTGTCGCGTGGCAAAGGCAGCAATCTCGAGATTACTACCTTTGAGGTCCTGCTTCTCAGTTTCCTTCCTAACTCCCAGTAGTCTGTTTTCAGGACCTCCTCCCTTTTCCTACCTATGCCATTGGTAACAATATGTAACACGACCTCTGTCTGTTCACCTTCCCACTTCAGGATATCGTGGACGTGATCAGAAACATCCTGGACCCTGACACCTGGAAAGCAAATTACGATCGTGTTTCTTTCCTGCATCCACAGAATCGCCTGTCTGACTCCCTAACTATAGAGTCCCCTATCACTGCTGCCATCCTCTTCCTTTCCCTATCCTTCTGGGCCACAGAGCCAGACTCTGTGCCAGAGGCACGACCACTGTTGCTTCCCCCAGGTAGGTCATTCCTCTCCCCACCGCAACAGTACTCAACCAGGAGTACTTATTGTTAAGGGGGACAGCCACTGGGGTACTGTCTAGTATCTGACTCTTACCCTTCCCTCTCCTGACTGTTACCCACTTATCTGTCTCCCGAGGCCCGGGTGTGACTACTTGCCTATAGCTCCGCTCTATCACCTCCTCACTCTCCCTGACCAGATGAAGGTCATCCATCTGCATCTCCAGTTCCCTAACGCGGTCCCCAAGAAGCTGCAGCTCGACGCGCCTGGTACAGATGCGGCCATCTGGGAGGCTGCATGCAAATGAGAAAGCGTTTTTAAACCAACCAATGGCATTTCTTTTCCTGCAATGATATACTTACTATATTGTACTATATGGGCTAATCATATTACTGATAATTTTGGGTTCAGGAAATCATTATTATCTCAAGGTTACTATCTTTGAAAATTATAGAGTGATACAGAACAGAAACAGCCCCTTTGCCCCAGCTGCTCCATGTTTGATAAGGATAAATATGGACCTTGCAGGAGAATGTTAAACTGGAGCAGGGCAATTTACAACAGCATTAGGCAGGAACTAGGCAGAGTTCATTGGGAACAGCTGTTTTTTAGGCAAGTCCACATCCAACATGTGGAGAGTCTTTAAAGATCAACGTCACACAGTAAAGAACAGACATGTTCCAGTCAGAAGGACACGGATGGCAATGTAAGAGAACATTGGATGTCAAGGAATTTAGTCAAGAAGGAAAAAGAGAAGTATGTAAGGCTTAGTAAGCTGCAATCATACAGAGCCCTTCAAGATTATAATGAAGCCAGAAAAGAACTCAAGGAGATTCGGAAAGCCAGGAGAGGCCATGACAAGTCCTTGGTGTGTTGGATTAAAGAGAACCCCAAGGCATTCTACAGCAGGGGTCCCCAACCTTTCTCGCAACACGGACCGGTTTTTTATTGACAATATTCTTGCGGACCGGCCGACCCGTGGGGGGGGCGGGGCGGAGGTAGGGTTGCCGACGGACAAGAGTAGCAGTCGATTACGTTCTGTTTACCCGGTGAAAGACTGCAATGACCATGAAGCCTTGCGCGGTACCCAGTGCGCATGCGGACTCGTGTATGTGCCGATTATTTTCTACAAATCGTTTTTGGCAATTCTGTTGGGGGGGAGGGGGGTTAATCGCGACCGGAATATAGGTGATAAGTGGCTAATACACTCAATTTCGTTTCTAAAAGGGTTTATCTAACGAATTTAATATTAAACACAGCGCATATTTTCCTTGCATGAATATAGTGATAAGTCAATTATCAGGGGAGCTTGAAGTAAGTTGAACGAACCTCCAGTAGAAGTGGTACAGGCAGGTTCGATATTATTATTTAAAGAAAAATTGGATAGGTATATCAAAGAAACGGAGGATTATGGGCTGAGTGCAGGTCGGTGGGACTAGGTGAGAGTAGCGTTCGGCACGGACTAGGAGGGCCGCGATCGCCTGTTTCCGTGCTGTAATTATTATATGGTTATATTAGTCACTTATAAGTCAATAGCATCATAACATTTTAAGTAATGTTTGGATATTAAACACACAGCATATATTTTCCCCGTATGAACATATAAAATCATTGCAACGCACCAATATCGCTGAATCAGCGGGAGCCCTGGGTTTGTTTCCCTGCAACAAGACGGTCCCATCAAGGGATGATGGGAGACAGTGATACTCGAATGGCGTTCCTTATGTCCAGTCTATTCTGCAATTTAGTTTTCATTGCATTCATCGCAGAAAACTCCACTTCGCAGCGATATGATGTTGGAAATGGAAGCAACGTTTTCAGTGCTTTCGTGGCTATCTCAGGATATTTAGCCTTGACTTTGATCCAGAATGCCGGCAGAGATGTTATGTCAAACATACTTTTCAGCCCGCCGTCATTTGCAAGCTCGAGGAGTTGATCTCCTTCCCGCGCTGACATGGATGACGCGTGCGTAATAACCTCACGTGTGTTCAAGCTCAACAGTGGGCGTGACAAGGAATGAGGAAAGATGCAGCTGACTCATATCGCCAAATCATATCGTTTCCTCACGGCCCGGTAGCACATGCTTTGCGGCCCAGTGGTTGGGGACCGCTGTTCTACACATATCAGGAGTCAGGATAACTATGGAGAGGTTGGGACCACTTGAGGATAAAGGGAGGAGAATTTGCTTGGATGCAGAGGATGGGAGTGAGGCCCTTAATGGGTACTTTATATCAGTATTTACCAAGGAGAAGGATGTGGATGATTAGCATATCAGTGCAGAGTATTAATACACCAGGGCATTTCAAAATTATGCTGGATGTGGTGTTGGGTCTCTTAAAGAGCATTAGGATGAATTAGTCACCAGGGCCAGATGGGATGTACCCCAGATTATTGAGAGAGGCAAGTGAAGAGATTGCTGGGTCCTTAACCAATATCTTTGCGTTCTACCTCACCAATGATGAGGTATTGGAGGACTGGCAAGTAGCTAATGTTGTTCTATTATTCAGGGAGGGAACTGGGGATGATCCTGAAAACTATAGACTGGTGAGTCTCACCTCAGTGGAAGGGAAGTTTCTTAGGGATATATTTATTAGTATTTGGAAAACTATGGTCTAACTAGGGAGATCCAGCATGGCTTTGTGAAGGGCAACTCGTGCCTTACTAACTTGATTGAGTTTTTTAACAAGGTGATGAGGGTGATTGAAGAAGGTAAAGCTGTGGATGTTGTCTATATGGATTTTAGTAAGGCATTTGACAAGATCCGTCATGGGAGGCTCATCCAGAAGATTAAGATACATGGGATCCATGGTGATTTGGCCGTTTGGATTCAGAACTGGCTGGCCCATAGAAGACAGAGGGTAGTGATGGAAGGGACTTATTCTAACTGAAGGTCTGCGATTAGTGGTGTTCTGCAAGGATCAGTACTAGGACATCTGTTTGTCATGTATATAAATGACCTGGATGAAAATGTAGCTGAGTGGGTGGAAGTTTGCAGATGATATGAAGATCAGTGGTGTTGTGGATCGTGTAGATGACTAGCAAAGAATATAGTGGGATATAGATCAGTTGCAGATATGGGTGGAGAAATGGCAGATTGATTTAACTTGGCCAAGTGTAAAGTGTTGCACCTTGCTAGGTCAAATGTAAAGAGACAGTACACTGTGAAGGGCAAGATCCTTTATCAGTATTGATACGCAGAAGGATCTTCGGGCCCAAGTTCATAGCTCCCTCAAAGTGTCTACACAGGTTGCTAGGAAAGTTAAGGAAGTATATAGCATGCTTGCCTTTATTAGTTGAAACATTGAGTTCAAAAGTCAGGAAGATATGTTGCAGCTTTATAAAACTCTAGTTAGAGCACATCTGGATTATTGCATACAGTTCTGATCACCCCACTATAGGAAGGATGTTGAGGCTTTGGAGAGGCTGCAAAAGAGGTTTACCAGGATGCTGCCTAGAATAGAGAGAATGTGCTATAACAAGAGGTTAGATAAGCTTGGGTTGTTTTCTCTGGAGTGGCGGAGGCTGAGGTGAGATCTGAAAGAGGTTTATAAGGTTATGAGAGGCATAGATAGAGTAGATAGACAGTATCATTTTCCCAGAGTTGAATTGTCTTATGCCAGAGGGCATGCATTTATGGTGGTGGTGGGGGGGGGGGTGTAATTTCAAAGGAGATGCGAGGGACAAGATTTTTTACACAGCAAGTGGTGATTCCCGGAATGCTCTGCCTGGGGTGGAGGTAGAGGCAGATACATGAGGGACTTTTAAGAGACATTTAGATAAGCACATGAATGTGAGGAAAATGGAAAGATATGGACATTGTGTAGGCATAAAGAATTAGGTTAGTTGGCTATTTGATTATTAATTTATTTGGTTCAGCACAATGTTGTGGGCCAAAGGGCCTGTTCTTGTGCTCTACTGTTCTGTGTTCTAATTATTTCCCTTGGCAGCTCACTCCATAGACTGCCCACTCTTTGACTGTAAAAGTTTCCTCTTCCAATTCACCTTAAGACTGCGTCCTCTAGTTCTTGATTCTCCAGCACTACGGAGAAGGTGTACATTCAATCTATCGATTCCCATAAGATCACCTTCATTTTCCTATGCACCAGTGAAAAACACCAGATCTGTTCAACTTCTCTGAGTGACACAGTCCCAGGACTATGGCAACATCCTCATAAATCTCTTCTCCACCCTTTCCAGCTTAATGGCATCTTTCCTGTAGTAGGAAACCAAAATTGAAGACAATATAGCAAATGTGGCATCACCAACATCTTGCACAACTGCAACATCCCAACTTCTATATTTGGTATCCACACTAATGGAGGCCAACGTGATGAAAAAGGTTTTTGCCATCACATCTATCCGTGACACCACATTCAGTAAACTCTTCAGAGAATTCTTCATAGTTAAGCTCATCAGAAATTAATCTTAGAGGCTGAGTATTTTATCTTGCCATTACTGGAGATGAGCATCAGGATAACATTAATTTCAAACATTGCATGGTGTTTACCTCATTTTAAAGTAGTGACAATCAAGATGAAATCCACCCCCAACCACACCCAGAATTGCAAAGTTACAGCCTTGTGTATGTATGGAATTTTTTATTTTAGCTAATTAAATTTGATTAGGACTGGATTGTTTGAACCACCAAACCAACAACATCTGGGATTTTGATAGAGTTATTGACGAAACAAAAAATAACTCCAAGATGTGCTGTGATATAAACAAAAATTACGAAGATTCAAGATTCAAAGTAAATTTATTATCAAAGAATGGATAAATTATACAACCTTAAGATTTATCTGCTTACAGTCAGTTGCAAAGCAAGAAACCCGAAATAACCTAATATTAAAAAAAGACCAACACCTAATGGCAGGGAAAGAGAAAAAATACACAAATCACGCAAACAATAGAAGCAAGCAACACCATTGCAAACCAAATTGAGTCCTTAGATCCAAATCCCCAGAGCAGCCCAGAGTAGGCCCAAAGCCTTGGTCTCAGTTCATCATATTCAGAGCCTAGAGCATTTTCACAGCTTCAATACCCGACACCCTGTCTTTCTAGTCTATCTGGACTGGCGCTTAAATTATCCAAACAGCAGATCATACCTCGATTTAGGACCCAAGCCCCACGCAGCAAAAGGCACCAAGCCTAGACCACGCCGCCCAATGATTCACTCTGGGTCCAGGTTTCGCTGCCCAGCCCAAAGCCATTCTCGACCTCTCCAAATCGGCTCAGCGCTTAGAGTGATCAAACCTCGCACCTGGGTTATCTGGACAGGCATCAGAACTCCTCTGCCTTGACTTCCCTCCAAATCACTCACTCCATCTGCATCGATTTTCTCCTCTGAATCACTTACTCCATCTGCGTCGATTTTGCAATGCACCAGCGCAGCTCATCTCTCAAATTTGCTTCACCTTCACTCACCTTTTCATTGTTTGTGATGATAGTTGACCACAATTTACCTCTGAAAAAGTGTTATTAGTAATGTTTTTAGTCGAAATTCTTGCCTTTCAAACTACTAGTAAGCTGTGCATGCCTTTGGTAGCGTCATCTTAAACCAGAAGTAGGTTAGGGATATTGGAGCTGATGAAAAAATTGGCCAAAGATGCAAGTTTCAAGGATCATTAACGAGGGTAGTATGAGTGCATAAGATTTCGAGATGGAATTTCAGAATTTGGGGTTTCCAATGACTGAAACCAAGGCTGTTCTAGATGGTTAATTAAATCTGGGAGTGATCTGGCCATAATTGGAGGGCTTAGGGTGTCAAAGGGTTATAGAACTGGATATATTATTTCCCTGACATTGGATTTTCTTCTCGTGCTGTGTAGTGTTGTGCAGAAATTCCAGCTGGCTGTCCCACTGTTTGAAGCATCATTCTCAGACAGTCTTCAGATGAACAGCTGAAGCAAAATGCAAGCCTGATAAAACATTTGATCTAGGTCTGAGAGTTTAACCGTTCTGAAAATAGGACAGATTCACGACTTGAGAATGTTGGTGAACAGACCTACTGCAGTAACATTTAACAGTTTACGGGATCAAGGGAATTAATTCCTTCAAGGCCCAGTTCCTTTCGGATATGACATTTGTCTACTTAATCTCCAATTCCACCTATCTCAGCAAATCTTGTGGTGTCTTGGGATGAACACAAATTTTTAGCATGACCTATGGCTGCCTACAGTCAGAAATTGGACCTGGTTATTTTCAGTCCTTCAGTTGTTCCACTGGGAAGGTGACTTGAATGACCAGACATCAGAACTGAAAAGTACATAAGACCGTAAGACATAGGGGCAGAATTAGGCCATTCAGCCCATTGAGTCTGCTCCACCATTCAATCATTGCTGATTTAATCCCCCCTCCCATTCCGTTCTCCTTCCATCTCTCTGTAACATTTGACACCCTTGCGAATCAAGAACCTATCAACCTCCACTTTAAATATCCCCAATAACGGCCTCCACAGCTGTCAGCAGCAATGAATTCCACAGATTCACCACCTCTGGCTAAAGAAATTCCTCCTCATCTCTGTTCTGAATGGGATGTCCTCTATGCTGAGGCTGTGCCCTCTGGTCCTCCACTGTAGAAAGATCTTCTACACATCCACTCTGTCAAGGCCTTTCAATATTCTTTCCTTTCCAGTCCTGAAGCAGAGTCTCAGCCCAAAACATCGACTGCTTACTCTTTTCCATAGATGTTGCTTGACCTGCAGATTTTCTTGAGTTTGTGATTCTGCTATAAAACTGCAAAATCTCTCTGAGGGATGCCTACCTTGAAGAAGTTTAAATCTTCCCTTCCACGGGAGTTCAGTGAAACCCTCTATCACTGCTCCCCTCTGTTATCTCTGTGACCCTCCGACTCTTCGACCATGTGCTCACCCAGACCCGCTACCATAGCCATGTATCCTTCCTGGGAACTTGCCCTCACTGGCATCATGTACCACATGGATTTCAGTTCCGTTTTCATGCTTCTTGATTCGGACCCTCTATCCTTCCCCTCTATCCTTTCAATCGCTGGTTCTTCGCCTTTCTCCTGTCCAGCAAGGATCGGAAGATTGCCCATCTGCAGACTGCGGAAGCCGCCGTCTCCAATGCTGGCGGCCGCGGACAACAGCAGACCGCAATCTCTGCTGCCGTCCTCGATACCATTAGATGCCCCTAGATTATGAATTTCTCCGAATCCATCCCCAACGCAAGACAACTCTGAACACCTCCGTACCAGTTTCACTAACATTGCCAACACCGGTGTCAATGACACCAAGCAGATACCACTGCCATCAATGTGGGTTCCAATGACACTGGGCACCTTCAAAGAGCTTATAGCGCAACCTCCAACTTCGACTCCTGCATGGACCTTGACCGACAGGGCTCCCAGCCAGATTATCATGCGCTGCGTTGGAAACCCAGTCTCCCCTTCACCCACCCCCACTCTGCAATCCGGTCTCTCTCAGGGCCCACCATCAGCTCTTGGGTCCTCGGGATCTCCATCTTCTTCCCACCCTACCTTCCCTGAACACCCTAACTCTCTCCTCTCCTCAGACACTACCAACCCTCTTCCTCCCTCTTATCGCAGCTCTCATCTGTGTCACTCTTCACAATTCCCTCTAACCTTCCCCTCTCTGAGGCAGAATGTTCTGCCCTTAGTAAGGAACTCACCTTTTGTCCCTCTGCGCCCACACCTCAGCGAGTTCCATGCTCGCCATGACACTGGGCTCTTCTTCCGCTGTAACACACACAAAGTGCTGGAGGAACTCAGCAGGCCAGGCAGCACCTATGGAAAAGAGTACAGTCGACGTTTCAGGCCGAAACTCTTCTTCCATTGCCTCCATTTTCGTGCCTACTTCTTTGGCAAGGACTCTCCAGCCCGTACCAATAACCCCTCCTTCCATCTTCAGCCCTCCTCCTCTTCCTGGACACCCCATTCTGGTCTTCTGTCTGCTCTGGATCTTCTTATTGCCAACTACTGACGAGACATCAACTGTCTCGACCTTAACACTCCAGTCTCCAACTCTAACCTCCCTCCTTCTGAACATACTGTTCTCAGCTCTCTCCACACTAATCCTAACCTCACTATCAAACTCGCAGATAAGTGGGGGGATGCTGTAGTACTCTGGCAGACTGACTTCTACCTTGCTGAGGCTAGGCGACAACTCTCAAACATCTCCTCTTACCCCTCGAACAGGACCCCACTAAAGAATACCAGGCCATCATCTCCCACACCATCGCCAACCTTATTATTAACTCTGGGCATCTCCCATCCACTGCCACCAACTTCATCGTTCCTGCACCTTGCACCTCCCGATTCTACCTCCTACCGAAGATCCATAAACCTGCCTGTCCAAGTACGTTTGTAGATCCATTGCTTCTGCTTGTTCCTGTCCCACCAAACTTATATCTGCATACCTCAACTCAGTTTTATCCCCCCTGGTTCAGTCATTCCTACCTACATCCGTGACACTTCACACGCTCTGGATCTTTTCAATGACTTCAAGTTCCCTGGCCCCAATTGTCTCATTTTCACTATAGCAGTCCAGACCCAATAGAACTCCAGCCCCCAATGGTAAAGCCTTAAAGCTCTCCGCTTCTTTCTGGACAACAGACCCATCCAGTTCCCCTCCACCACCACTCTCTCCTGTCTGGTGGAAATGGTCCCCCCTCCTCAATAATTTCTCCTTCGGTTCCTCCCACTTCCTTCAAATGAAAAATGTAGTCATGGCCACTCTCATGGATCCCAGCTATGCCTGCCTTGTCGTTGGCTACCTGGAGCAGTCTATGTTCCTAGCCTACACTGGTATCACGCGCCCCCCCCTCAACTCTTTCTATGCTACATCAACGACTGCATTGGCGCTGCTTCCTGCACCCATGCTGAGCTTGTCAACTTCATCAACTTTGCCTCCAACTTCCAACCTGCCCTCAAATTTACTTGGTTCATTTCTGACGCCTCCCTCTCCTTTCTTGATCTCTTTGTTTCTATCTCTAGACAGTCTATCTACTGATACCAGAATCAGATTTAATATCATTGGCATATGTTGTGAAATTTGTTAGCTTTATGGCAGCAATACAATGATATGCATGATAGATAAATGTAGAAAAAAACTGTTACATTAAGTGTGTGTGTATACATATATATATGTGTGTGTGTGTGTGTGTGTGTCTATTAAATAGTTGAGTTAAAACAAGTAGTGCAAAATAACAAAAATAAAAAAAGTAGTGAGGTAGTGTTCATGGGTTCAATGTCCATTTAGAAATCGGATGGCAGAGGGGAAGAAGCTGCTCCTGAATTGCTGAATGTGTGCCTTCAGGCTTCTGTACCTCCTTCCCGATGGTAACAGTGTGAAGAGGGCATGTCCTGGGTGATGGGGGTCCTTGATGATGAACCTTGCCTTTCTGAGGCACCACTCTTTGAAGATGTCTTGGATACTACAGAGGCTGGTACCCAATATGAAGCTGACTAATTTTACAACTTTCTGTAGCTTCTTTCAGTCCTGTGCAGTAGTTCTCCACCACCCCCCCCCCCACACACACACACACCAACCAGATAGTGATGCAGCCAGTCAAAATGCAGCCCATGTAGCAAGATCAGAGCAGTGGACTAAGCACACATCCCTGTGGAGCACCACTGTTAATTGCCAGCGAGGTGGAGATGTTATTTCCAAACTACGCAGATTGTGGTCTTCCGGTTAGGAAGTCGAGGATTCAGTTGCAGAGGGGTGTACAGAGGCCCAGGTTCTGTAGCTTATTGATCAGGAATGATGGTGTTAAATGCTGAGCTATAGCCAATAAACAGAGTTCTGACATGGGTATTTGCATTGTCCAGGTGATTCAAGACTGCATGGAGAGCCATTGAGACTGCATCTGCCGTAGATTTGCCAGTCTCCAAGATATCACAGAATTTAAAGTTGTTGCAATATCAAGTTTCAGCCCTCCATACAAAATGCCTCTGCCAGAAGAATTGGCTGTTTTCCGACATTGGCCCATGCTGATCCAAGTCTAATTACTGGAAATATTTTCGGAAAATTTCAGGTTAGTGGTTCCAATAATGCACATCCTTCACTTGGGGAAATTATATACCACTCTTTAACACTTCCTCATACAGATGTTTACAACAATCTTGTGTCAGAACAAACACTACATTGAGGCTCCAACTAAATAATGGGTGGAAATGGGTGAAATCTTTGCAATACTCTAATTAAGGGGCTGTGGGTACACAGTCATTGACTATAATCAAGACTGAGATTGCTGGGTCTTTGCAAACTACGGAAGTCGAGGATAAGAGAATCAGGTGGAAAATGGAATTAAGGCAGAAAAACAACTGCAAGTGGAAGAGCAGATTTAAGCTACTGGCTTGCTGACATGTGCGCCTACTTTAAATAATAAAAAGACTCAGCAAGTCAGACAGCATCTGTGGCAAGAGAAACAGTTCATGTTTCAGGTAAAAAAAACTCGTCAGAACTAGGGAAAGTTAGGGCAAGCTAGGTTTAAATATTACTGAAGGTAGGGATGGATATACAGTACAGAATAAGTCAAAAGTGAAGTTTATTATCATATGCACAAGTACACGTATGCACTGGTGCAATAAAAAACTTACCTGCAGCAACATCACAGTCATAGAGCATTATATAAGCAGCAATCACAAGAAAACATAAATTGTAACAGGAACATTTCCGATTGTGAGAGGCCGTGTTTGGTAAGTGAGTAAAGTACAGAGGTCATCCAGCTGATGGGTACAGTTAGAGTGTGAGAATCCAAACAAGGGGGAGTAAATTGTTGCAAATATAGACAGGTCAGGCTGTGCTAATAGAGATACAACTGAGCCAATGTCATTGGTTGATGACCAACAGCAGAAATGGCAAGTCCTGATGCAGACAGAGAAAGTGAGTTACCAGAATTTGTGGAACTCACAGCAAGACTAGGATGGAAAATTAAGGTGTCAATCTTGTCCCATCCCTTACCATTTCTTTGCAACTTAACGCTAATGTTCTATTTTTTTCTATTTCTGATCAAAAGTTTCTGACCTGAAATATTAACTCCACTTCTTTTTCCTAACATTGCCCATCCTCCTGACTGTTTACAGTAATTTGATTTTTGTTTCTGGATCCCACTTCTAATGCTCCTACAGGCTATTCTTAGATAGTAGAACTTGAACTCTATGACAAATGTGCTGAACGATCTGAGAATATTAATAAGCTGCTTTAAAATTTCTTCTCCATAGGGCGCTTCTAATAAGCATTCTAATTGTATTCAGTGCAACAACTCAAACATTATTGCACAGTAGGGTTGTCAAATATGAGCAAAGATTAGGCATTAGTGTCATTGAAGCAACCATGCGGACACTATTGTTGTTGACAGGTGGCTGTGAATTTGTAATATTCAGTGATTGAGAAAAGAAATTTTTGTATGTGTATTAAAATGTATTTATCTCTTCTACTGAAAAAATATTAAGCCCATTTCAAAATTCAAAGACATTTGAGATGCTTGACACAAGTTCCTGATATTTTAACCTACGTTCAATTACACATAGAGTTCAGTTTTAGGTTAATGTCCCCACATGACTTAAACTCCAACAGTTTTCAATGTGAAAATATAATTTTAGGGTCAAATTCCGAGATTGTGAGTGAATTACAACTCAGGCAAAAGTCCAGTCAGAAAGCAGGGACATCTGTCTACATGGAAATTAAATTAAATTGCTCAAAAGGAAGAGGAAGAGGACAATTTCAGCTAGAAATATTGATGCAATCAAAGCAATTTGTAAACCTGTAATAACATTTTGATTATGCCGTTGTTGACATTTCATGGAAGAGTTGAAAGGCTGGCACTGGGTTTAAGAAAGTTTTGAGTCCAAGCTATTTCCTTCCTCTACACAGAATGCTGGGAAATGTACTTCTTTTTGTTTTATGTATCTGTTGGACCCTTACCATAACAAATCAAATGACACCCTCTTAGTAATCTCCTAACACCCACCATTTTAGCAGCAGAATTTAACATACACATATAGTAGAGGCAGGAATTATTCCCAAGCCAGTATAAAGATTTCTCCAATATATAACCAGGAATGGCCATGTAGCTGAAGTCAATTAATTTTCCAATTTAGGCTAACATACAGGCTTCAGTGGTGCCATGCTTATGGTACAAGAACAGTGAACAGGACTTGGTGAAATTTCATCTTCAGAAACAGAATTTCATTTATAAAATAAAACGTTTTTTTTATATATATATATATATATATATATATATATATATATATATATATATATATATATATATGAGTTGCACTAATTCGAACAAAGCTTCAAGGCAGGTGAACTGCCAGTCCTTGCCCATTGCAGAAGTAAGTAACACCCACATCTGTGTGGTTCATGCTTAATGCCCTAGCACATTACTTACCAAGGGTACTTAGGGACTGAACAGCCTGATTAACAGTGAAGGAAATAATAGGCATACTTTCCAAAAAGTCTTGTCTAATGGTATTTAGGAAAGCCTGTGACTCTGCCACCTTAAAGGACAATGCAGACAATGCAAGGGAATGCCAATTCATCCACATTTCTTTCCAATTCACACATCTTCCTTAATTTTAAAATCCTCAATTATATGTATATTGGTTTAATCACACATAATAGTGATTTTGATTCCTTTCTTAAAATTTCTGAACTTTGAGATTCCTGGCTTTAATTATACCCTGGTCTTAATTGTCATTGCCGATGTGGTGAGCTGCCTTCTGGAAGTACCACAATCCTTCTGATGGAGCTGCTCCTACAGTGCTAATGGATGGGATTTTCTACGATTGAACCCCAGCCATGATGAAGGATGAGTGACATATTACCTAGTCAGACAGTGTTCTATTTGGAAGGGAGAGCATTTCGGTGGTGGTGTTCAAAAAAAAATTCTCAAACTTCGACAGATGTACCGTGGAGAGCATTCTGACTAGCTGCATCACCACCTGGTATGGGGGGGGGGGGGGTGCAGGGGGAGGGGTTTCTACTGCACGGGATCGAAGTACGTTGCAGAAGGTTGTAAAATTAGTCAGCTCCATCATGGGTACTAGCCTCTGTAGCATACACGATATCTTCAAGGAGCAGTGCCTCAGAAAGATGGCATCCATCATTAAGTACCCCCACCACCTAGGACATGTTCGCTTCTCACTGTTACCATCAGGAAGGAGGTACAGAAGCCTAAAGACACACACTCAGCAATTCAGGAACAGCTTCTTCCCCTCTGCCATCTTATTTCTAAATGGGCATTGAACCCATGAACACTACCTCACTATTTTTTAAAAATTATTTCTATTCTTGCACTACTTATTTTACTTAACAAATTAATATACATATATATACTTACTATAATCCTGTTTTTTCTGTATTCATCATGTATTTCATTGTACTGTTGCCGCAAAGTTAACAAATTTCACAACATATGCCAGTGATATTAAATCTGATTCTGATTCAGATTCTGAGATAACTGAAGCACATTTTGAAACCAGGGCACATTGTAGCCAGTGCATTCCAAAGATGGAAAAAATTGCAGTTTAGGATGGAGGATGGAGTATAAGTCAAGTGAGCTGTTTTGTCCTGATGACATCAAATTTCTTGTGTTGTTGCAACTGCCTTCATCTGGTTAAGTATTCCATCATATACTGACATGCATTGTAAATGGTGAAAAAGCATTAAAAGGATATCGAGACTTGAGCCACTTACCATTGATACTCAGTCTCTCACCTGATTTTGTAGTCACGGTATTCGTTTGGCCGGTCCAGATGAGTTTCTGAGAGGGTGATGGGGTGGGAATAGAGTTTGATGATGATAATGTCATTGAAATCAATGTTCTATTGTTGGAAATGGTTACATTTTGGCACTTTGATAGTCAAAGGGCAAAGTTGAGATTATCGTCATATACAGAAGTACGGCACATTTAGAGTACAATGCAAAACAGCTGCAGAAGCATCTCAAGCACGTAGCGTCATATAAATAGCATTCACAAAAACTAAAGCTTAGTCATAAATTATGCACATTTTTTGCTGGTAGAGCTACTAGGACTTGATGTTTCAATCCCTATTGTAAGTCAGCACTCTCGATGTTGGCAGTAGGCTTGGAGTGGTGACAAGGAAGGAGGGTAGGTATGTCTTCGGAATACAATTAGAACACCCATTTTAGCATAAAGTGGTCATAGTGTTGCTGAACTGTAGTGATTAGGGTTTGGCTAATTGGTTCAAGAACTAAATGGTTGAAGGGCAGTTACTATTCTCAAACCTGGTGGTGTGAGACTTCAGGCTTTTGTACCTTCTGCCCGATGATAGCTGTAGAAAGATGGTACAGTCAACATGGTGCTGATCTTTGGTGGCAGGTGTTGCCTTCCTGAGGCAACACCTCCTGTAGATACTACCAAAAGTGAGGAGCGATGTGCCTGTAATGTATTGACTGAGTCCACTACTTTCTGCAGTTTTCCATGTTATTTAGTGATGTGGATATTAGTTACTATTTGAGTTGATACCGGAATCCTAATTTAGGGAATATTGTCATCACACAGATTGCAACAACATAAGGCAAGTCATCAGCACCTTCTTAAAGGCAATTGAAGATTGTCTTACCAGTAAATCCTGTAAGTGAAATGTATCTGTAATACAACAAAATTTTAAGGGAACACAATTTTTATCTGAAATTTTAGCCGGTCCAACATTCTGTAACTTTAACACAAGGAGAATTCCATTATGTTTTTCAGGCTGACATTTCTTTGTGAGGAAATACCAGCCATACTTGTGCAATGTTGCAAAAATTCCCCTTAAAATGAATTCTTTCAGCAATTAGTTTGTGTTTATGTGAGGTTCATGTGTTGTGTGATTATAATCTCATATCAGGACTTGGCTGACTTGATCAAAAGCACCTACCACAACTTCCAGAAATCTATATTTCTCAATTTAAATCTCAATGAAGATAAAAGCAAGTGTGTATTACCTGGGTAGCTGGAGATAAAATTATAGTTTATATAGTCCCTTCTCTGTAGTTTCCTTCTTTCAGTTGTTTTTGATGTTATCTAACCAGGGAAGACATCAAATCTCAGCTTGATGTATTTATCCTCAAACGATTGCCATGTTTGTGTACTTTCCTGCAGGAAAACTGGATAGAAGTGATATCACCTTGGGATCTCTTGGTACATGAGCCTAATTATTACTTCCTGCAACAATCTTATCTGTGATTAGTATCTGGGTTGACAGGCCTGCATAGTTCAAGCTTCACTGTACTGATCCCATTTCCAGACATATGGATTTCATCATTTAACATGCCTATCATGTGGGATAGCTTGACTGTGCATCAAAAGTAATCATTCAGAGAAGTAATTTGGCCAATAGGAAATTCCCTTGAACAGCATAAAAAAAAGGCTTCCCAGCACACTTTCCACTGGAAAGTACATGATTTGATGGCCCAGTGGCTATCAAACTGGATTAGAAACATTAAGGAGTTCACAGTTTCTAATATTATGTTAAATTTAGATATTCCTTTGGATGGAGAATAGAGAATGATTGTGAAAGTTAATGGACTGTTGAAAAAATCCAAGTGATTCTCAAACCTCCTCCAGGAGAAAAAGACTGGAGCACTGTCATGTTAGTATATTTCATTTTTAAGAATACTTTTGCAATTGACTTTTGTTTGGTCTATGAAATTTGTAACAACTTCTTCATTTCAGTGGGTGCTATTTAATCCTTCAGTTGCCAGGGAGACACTGAGGTCCAAAAATTTGTGTGTCTAGGATCTCTACAGTTAACCAAAGTTGAAGGTACAAGTTTGACTCAACAGTAATGTCCAGTGCATTCAGTGTACTGTTGCCAACAGCCATGACTAACCTTCTGGCATTGGATGAGCATTGAGTGTTCCTCAGTTCTGTCCAACTGGGAAGAGTACTCTGCAGTTGGCAGGGACCGAGAGAAATAAAACATTCCTGATACAGTGGTGGGGACATATTATAGGATACTTTGATACTTTATCACCTCCACAAGCTTACTACTTAGAGGTCAAGACTACAGTGCTGCATATGTCACTCCATGCCAGACTGTGACATTTGAGAAAATTGTGCTCCATTGCACAAAGCAAGAAAGGAATAAAGCAAATGATCAATTCTGTATACAGCAGAGACAACTTGATGCAAATGTGATCTTTCTGATCTTGTTCAAGAGCAAAAAACTCATCATGTCTCTGTAGGCACAAGAGGCTGTGGATGCTGCAATCTGAGGCAACAACAATCTGCTGGAGGAACTCAACAGGTTGAGCAGTATCTGGCTTACTCACTGCCTATTACATCACTGACATTTTGGACAGCGACGAAGGTCCTCCATCTCGGGCAGTGTTCAGGGCTTCCTTCATCACGGCAGTAGCTTCCTCTCGGTTTTCGCTACTGTCATTCATGCAAGACTTGGGAATACCAACACACTCAGATGTAGATTGCTGTTTCCGTAACAATTTTGTTTGACCATTCAGGGTTGTTAGCCCCGAGCTGAACCCCCGATCCTGGAGATCCATTGGACCACTCTTAGTCTGTCCTCTACCCTTTGACATGTTTGGAATGGGTGACCCTACCAAGAGCCAAAGCACAAAGTCCTGACCTCAGCCACATAGCTCTCTGCGTCACCGAGGCACGCAAGCCTCCAAACCATGACAAGGTTGTGATCCACTTGGAGAATGAGCAGCATCTGAGGGGAAAGAACTGACAATGTTTTGGGCTTGGGCTGGGTCCTGGTGCAGGGTTTCGACTCAAAACATTGACAGTTCCTTCCCCTCCACCCCCTCCCCCTGCAGATTCTACTCACCCTGCTGCATTCCTCCAGCAGGTTGCTTGTTGATCAGAGAAGGATACAAATCAAAGTAATTGTAAGTAACTCTGACAGAATACCCTCACAGTAGTTCAAATGTTGAGTCATTTTCACAGATTAGAGAAGTTGAGGTAGATAGATAACAAGGTACTGTTATGGGCAGGATCCAAAGAGAAGCTAAAGACCGGGTCAAAACATTTTGCTCAAAACCATCGACAGAGGACTGTTGCCAGCATCACCAAGACAACCAGAACCTTTATGATTTCGTTGTTCAACAGACTCATAAACTCAGACCTCATCAAACATGCTGCAAGCACTGAAGTTAATGCAGAAGTTGAACGATTCTCTGTACATATTCTCAGTACATATTTATAATTCAAAATGCTTAACAAATCACTTAAGTAGATGGGAATATTTGTACCACCCAATACAATGTATAAAGACATTGCTACAATGTATAAAGACATTGCTACAGGTGTATCCATCAACATAATGAGCAAAAAAAAACACCTTAAACAAAATTCACTGTGGTTTTACTCTAACGCAGTAAGGAAATGACAGGCTATTTCCTTACTAAATCATTAATGGCTCTGGAAATATTTTTAATGCAAAACACAACATTCTTTGTAATCTCAGCTGTCTGTGAAACTTTTCCTCCCTTGAACACCATGCCAGGTTTTTCACATGGAGGAGGAAGTGGGTTCAGATGTGCAGTGTCTACAATTGACCCCACAAGTCACAAAGAAAAGGTCACAGAATAATATATCAGTTGTAAGAACATAGCTATATTACATACAGTATTTGTGTCTATGTCAAAGCACAAATGTAAATGCATTGGAAGAGCACGGAGAAAATTTACTAAACTAGTATCTGGAATGGGCAAGTTTTTCCATGATGAAAGGTTGGAATGTTTAGGCTTGTATGCACTGGTGTTTAAAAAGTTGTGGGGTCCTGGCACAGTGGATATGGGGAAGATGTCTTTTATTATGGGAGAATATAGAGCTAAGAGTCACTGTTTGAAAATAATGGATTACTCATTTAAGACCGATGGGGTGTATTGTTTTCATCCATCCTCATGTTATTTAAGCATATTTATTTTCCTCTTTAAAATTGTGTACACTGTTGACGTGATCTTGGGTGTGGTAACAAAGAAAGGAGCCATTGTTTGACAGCAGTGAGTTCTTCCAGTTATTTGCACACAAGAGGTCACTGTGCACACCTGTCAACCTGTCCTATTCTGCCTCAACAAAATGCCTTCAGAGTCCCTGGGATGTGTCCAAAGTCAGTTTAACCCCCTAATTGTGGGGTCAATTGAAAAGAAGACATTTTGCAGTGATGTCAACATTTACAGAAGAGAGACATGGTGACTTTTGTAAATCTAATTTTACTACATTCAGATAAGTATTGTTCATTTAGCTAATGAGGAAGTTGAGCTGTAAATTGAGATGATCACCCAGAACCGATTTGAGTATTGTGGTTGTTCAAACTGGATTACTTACATGGACATCTATTCATAGAATCAAGTAATGAGAGAATTATAACTGCAGAGAAGGAATTCATGTAACCCCCTATTGGAGCAATCTAGTTAGTCACTCCAAATAGGAATAATTTCAGTGGTTATTCCCATTCTTCCACTCTTTCTCCACACACTCAATGGCCACTTTATTAGGTACAGAAGGTACCTAATAAAGTGGCCACTGAATGTATTTCTGCTGCTGTAGCCCATCCACTTCAGGGTTCAACATGTTGTACATTCAGAGATGCTCTTCTGCAAACCATTTTGTAACACATGGTTACTGTTGCCTTCCTGTCAGTTTGAACTAGTCCGGGCATTCTCCTCTGACCTCTCCCATTAACAAAGACTTTTTGCCCACAGAACTGCTACTGACTGGATGTTTTTGTTTTTCATGCCATTCTCTGTAAACTCCACAGAAGATTGTGCATGAAAGTCCCAGGAGATACTCAAACTACCCTGTCTGGCACCAACAATCATTCCATGGTCAAAGTGACTTAAATCATATTTCTTACCCATTCTGATATTTGTTCTGAACAAGAACTGAATCCCTTGACCATGTCTACATGTCTTTATGAATTGAGTTGCTATGACATGATTAACTGATGAGATATTTGCATTAATGAGCAGGTGTACAAGTGTACCTAATAAAGTGGTCACTGAGTGTAGTTAGTCACTCAAAATTAGAGCAATTGCAGTGGCAATTCCCATTCTCCCACTCTTTTTTCCATATATCTGCATATCATTTTCCCCACCTGCCTGTCCAATTCCCTTTTGCAAACCCTAACTGACCCTGTTTCCACTACCTTTAACGATGGTGAGTTCCAATTCATAACAGACCTCTCTATATAAAAACAAATTCCTCACAACCCCTCCATACCTTCTGGCCCAACTTTTAAATGTGCCTCCTGACCCTTGAACCCTCTACTAATGGGAACAGCTGCTCTCTACATACCCTCTTTAAGCCGGACATGATCTTGTACACATCTATCAAAGCATCCCTGAACTTTCCTTTCTCTAGGGATATCTATCCCAGTTTGAGCTGAAATACTTTATCCTTAGGACTAATTTTTTCTGAACCTGCAATTATGTGCAATTCTGTTTGCCCCATTACAGGAAGGATGTGAATGCTTTGGAAATGATACAGGAAAGGTTTACCAGAATGCTGCCTGGATTAGAGGGGATGAGCCATAAGGAGAGGCTGGACAAACCTGTGTTGTTTTCTTTGGAGCATTGGAGGCCTGATAGAAGTTTATTTGATTATAAGAGTCATAGATAGTGTGGGCAGATTCTTTTTCCCAGAAAAGATATGTCAAATATGAGAAGATGTGCATTTAAGATGAGAGGGGAAAACTTTGTAGGCGTATGGGGCAAGTTTTTTTTACAGAGAGAGGTAAGTGCATGGAATGGTCTGCCAGGGTAATGATAGAAACAGGTACAAAAGCAAGTCCATGGCCTCCTCTTGTGCCAAGGTGAAGCCACCCTCAAAGTGGAGAAGCAACACCTTATATCCTGTCTGGGTAGCCTCCAACCTGATGGCATGAATAGCGATTTCTCCCTCTACTAAAACAAAATCCCTCTCCTTCCCCTCTTCTTCTATTCCCCACTCTGGCATTTTACCTCTTCCCACCTGCCTATCACTTCCCCCTGGGTCTCCTCCTCCTTCTCTTTCCCCTATGCTCCACTATCCTCACCTATCAGATTCCTTCTTCTCCAGCCCTTTACCTCCTTCACCTTCTGGCTAGCTCCCGTCCCCTCCCCCCATCTTTTTATTCTGGCACCTTCCCCCTTCCTTTACAGTCCTGCAGAAGGGTCTCGGCCCGAAACATCACAGCTTATTTATTTCCATAGATACTGCCTGACCAGCAGAGTTCCTCCAGCATTTTGTGTGTGTTGCTTTGGATTTCCAGCATCTGCAGACTTTCTCATGTTTACACCAGTAGTGCTTAAAAGGCTTTTAGTGAGACAAATGACTATGCAGGGAATAGAAAGATGTGGTTCATGTACAGGCAGAAGAGATTTAGTTCAATTTGGCATCATGGTTGGCAGAGACGTCACAGGCCAAAGAGCCTGTTCCTGTATTGTACTGTTTTACGTTCTGTGTTTTGGATCTTCGGACCATACCTGAAGTTTTAAAGATTAGCTTTATTTGTCACATACAGTGAAATCAAGTCAGTGAGGATTGTTCTGGGCAGCCCGCAAGTGTCACCATGCTTGCAGTGCCAACATGGCATGTCTGTAACTCACTAACCCTAACCCTTTGGACTGTGGGAGGAAGCCAGAGCACCTGCAGGAAACCCATGCAGTCACAGGGAGAATGTACAACGTCCTTACAGACAATGGCAGTAATGAACCCCATTCAGTGATCGCTAGCACTGTAAACCAATGCTTAACCAAACCAAACAGAAAAACATGTATTGAGTTTTTGCTATGGCTTTATATAAAAAAATAATAATCTAGATCTACCTGCCAGAAATAATTGAGGGATTTTACCGTAACATTACAGTGCATATGCTACCACTTAGTGGATAGGTTGAACATTGCAACAGTGTAATGTAGACTTGAGTTTCTTTGAATTGGTTGGTATGTGCATTTTAAAGGTCAATTTCACCCTAATTATAATTTCAGATAAGGAGAAAGGCCAGTAACTGCTGTGTTAGTCACTGATGTCTGAATCAGTAAATTTTTTGGTGTTGGATACTTTAGATACAGTCAGGCTTTGTTATGATAAACTTGTAGCCAATTAATTTTTCCATAAGGGATAGTTCTTATCAAGATTGTAGCTATAATTGTGTGCACTTTGTTACAAATGGTCAGTAATTCTTTGTTAATAAGAAAAGCACAATTTTCCATTTGGCAGGAAACACAAAAGCAGAGCTTGAAAATTAAATTGCACAGAACATAGTCTTAATTGTGCCACCTCGTTGAACTGAAGTATGAAATCCATGTCAATGCACCACCCACACTTCCCAGAATAAGTGACATATAATGTGGATTTGAACTGTGTACTTCCATGCATGTGGGATGCAGCAGGGATGTCAAGTGAAACAGACCATTGCTGCTGCAACAGCAACAAAATATGATTAGTGGCATAGGCCTCAACAAGTAAAGCAGGCCATACTAAAAAGAAGCAGGTCCCCTCAAGCATATTTACAGGCACAGAGATAACTTGCACTATTTTCCATTGTACAGTACATGCATTTAGCTTAAATGTAAAAAGAACAGTTGTTTTTTTTTTGCAGTGGACAAGGTTTTCCTGATTATTCTGACCTTTGAACTATGTACCCATCCTTGTCAAAATGGCACGGTGGAGGATCCTAGAAGTGGGGCACCCATTCCCATACTCATACAGACTGCATGAAAGCAGGCCCTTCAGCCCAACTTGTCCATACCAACCAAGCTGGTGATGCAATCTAGTCCATGTGTCTGTATTTGGCTTCTTTCCCTCTACTTTTCCTATCCATATACCGGCCCAAATGCTTTTTAACCTTGTAATTGTACCAGCCTTTGCTACATTTGGCAGCTCATTCCATGTAGCCATCACCTGCTGCGGAAAAAAATTTCCCCTCAGGTCCCTTTGAATTCCCTTTCCCCTTGTTTTGAGTCTATGCTCTCTAGTTTTAGACTTCCCTACCCTGGGGAAAAAGACTGTGACCGTCCATCTTATTTATCCACCTCATGATTTTTATATAGGTCACTCCTCAGCCTCATGCACGCTGGGGTAAAACGTTCCAGTCTAACCAGCCTGCCCTTGTAGATCAAGCCCTCCACTCCCAGTAACATTCCCATGAATCTTTTCTTCATCCTTTCCAGCATAGTCATATCCTCATTTAGCTATATGACCAGAACTGCACACAATACTCCAAGTATGGTCTTACCAGCAATTTGTTCAGTTGCAACATGACATCCCAACACAAGCTGCCAAAGTTGCTCAAAACTACCCAGAGATTCCTGCAGTTGAGAAGCACTATGATTTAGATCTGCCGCCATGGTAGGTCATTGGAAGTCCAGCTTTTGCATGCTTCTCTTGTATTAACTAATGGTTAGTATGCAAAGCTGTAATACATGCTCATAGACCATGCATGATACCTCATACCCAGTCAACACTTTAAACTTTCTCCAGGGTTGTACTAGATGACACTAACGGTGAAGCCCCGACACGTAAGTTTAATGCATGCTTTAACTTCATTTGTAATTTCAAGCTTGCAACTTAAAACAAGACAGTTATTCATGCATGTAATTTTAGTTGTATATAACTATATTTTATTTAACAGAATGATTTTCTTTAGGAAAAATACTTCTGGCAGTTTGCATTTATATTTTTGGCTCAATTAATTCTGAGTCTTTTTTTTTGGTCTAATTTTTGATTCAAGTTTGTGATGCTTTAAACAAAGCACACACTGTTGGTCAAGGGCACTCAACAGTTTGTATTCTTGGATTGCAGTTTGGTGGATGATGTTCTGGACCATAAATTCACCACTTCCCGCAAATCTTCTCTTACCCTTCCATGGTCAGTTAAGATCCTGTGCCCTTTACATTATGAGCTATAGCTGTACAACCACATCCTTAAGGCATACTAGTACACTATCCATATCATAAAGAAGTAGCATTGAATTAGTTGGTGACTTTTTGCTGGGATGTGAGATAGAACAGTAGCAAGGAATAGACTAATATGGATCCCAGATATTAATTGTATCTGCATTAATTTAGCATTTAAACCCTTTATTTGGTGTAGAGTGCACTTATAAACTCATCTCACTGATTTTGCATTAAGGTCAAACTGGCCAAGGAGAAGTTTGACACCTTTAGTGGGAGTGGTCTACAGCCTATGCCTGCATGCATGAATTTTGCAGAAGTGGTGTCCAAATTTGTGCCACAGGTCTAATTACAGGAATCTCTGTGTGTTAGCACAACCTGCACTTGGTACAAAAAAAAATCACAAGAAACAATATTCAGCTTTCTGATGAAATCCTAGCATGTAGTAGACATACTTTATTAAGTACATCTGTACGCATGCTTGTTAATGGAAATATTAAATCAGTGGCCACATTATTAGCTACACATGTACACATGTTTTTAATTCAAATATTAAATCAACTAATCATGTGGCAGCAATTCAATGCATAAAAGCATACAAACACTGACGAAGGGTCTCGGCCCGAAACGTCGACTGTACTTCTTCCCAGAGATGCTGCCTGGCCTGCTGCGTTCACCAGCACTTTGTGTGTGTTGCTTGAATTTCCAGCAACTGCAGATTTTCTCATGTTTACAGACATGATCAAGAGGTTCAGTTGTTGTTTGGGTCAAACGTCAGAATATGATAGAAATATGATCTAAGTGACTTTGACCGTGGCGATTGTTGATGCCAGACAAGGTGGTTTGAGTATCTCAGAAACTGCTGATTTCCTAAGATTCTCACGCACAACAGTTTCTGGAATTTACAGAGAATTGTACGAGAAGCAAAAAACATCCAGTGAGTGGCAGTTCTGTGGGCAGGAGCACCTTGTTAATGAGGGAGATCAGAGGAAAATGGCCAGACTGGTTTAAGCTGACAGGAGGGTGACAGTATGTACGCGTTACAACAGTGGTGTGCAGAAGAGCGTATCTAAATGCACAACACGTCAAACCTTGAAGTGGATGGGCTACAGCAGCAGAAGATCACACTGGGTTCTACCCTTGTATCTAATAAAGTGGCCACTAAGTGTAGTTTGTGCTGTTAGGCCTGTTCTGTTTTGCACAGCAGGGGGAGACATTACACTGAAAATTAATAAGACATTTTACAAAATCAATATACTGTACTTCTATTGCTAAACTGCAAGAAAGAAGAGATAGTGGTGATCTGATGCCCATGGTTTGAGAGAATGGGATGTGTAGTTGATGTTTGAATAGTGGTTTGTAAATGACAAGTCACAGATTCAAAGTTTCCACAAGGTTGATGCTTCCTGTTAGATAATGGAAAAATGAAATGCTGAAAGATAATTATAAACCTGTATTTTATTGCCTGCTTAATAGTGTGCATGGTATTCATTATCTTTGTGATAAATAGCTATTTTTTTCTTTGATTGAATTTCCTTAAGTTGATTGAAATTGCAGTTATTTACAAGGATGTTATTGCCAGGGCTGGTAATGGGGACAAGCTCCCATTACCTATTAAATGCTCCCAGTGGTGTGCACCTCAAGTATCCTCTGACAACCAAGTCCAGCTCCTGCTCTTCATGCGTGGCTTAGCTACTAAGCTGGACAGAACTGTTTCTCCTGACAGGAGAACAGGCAAAGGCGGGTTACTGGCACCTTAAAACCAGTCGCTTCCGGCAGATGAGTCTTGGTCAGTTGTGGTTGGCAGCTCACCTAGAAGAAGGAAAACTCTGATCTCAAACCTCTACTACCTTGTGGCTATACCCACTCATGGGGAAGGCTTCGGGAGTAAACCCCAAGGGGAAAAATCCAGAGCTGGAGTCCCTAAGGCAGTCCTATGTTGAGTTCAATGCTGACCGGCAACTCCTGCCATCTGCTGGTACCAAACTGTGTCAGTCTCTGCTGTTCCTTTGGGTTCACCAGATGCATGGAGATGGGGAGCTTGCTACATGGGCAACAGCTTGCTCTCCATATCGTACTGCCCAGGCTTGTGTATCTGGACAGCTAGGACACAATATCCATGGTCAATTCTGATCGATGGAGGCCCTCACTTCACCTCACCTATTTACAATAAAAATGCCCTTGTATGTGCCTTGAGTTTAAAATGTTATTGACTGATTATTGGGTCATTCAGTTTTGCTTTCCTGCTTTATTAATGGTGTTGAATACTCATGGATCCAACTATGCAGTGCAGGGTAAACCCTAATCCTCACCCAAGCAATGTCAGGGTCAAAGGTATGGTCTTTTCATCTTAAAAAAAACACAGCTGATGTGGCATGGTAAACCCAATGCAATATCTCCGGTCTCATCTGACTTGAGGAGGATGGGTTTCCCTAACAGTATGCAAGCCTACTACATGCATATGGCGAGAGTCTAAATCATGCCCAAATCACCCATCTCCAACTTCCTCCATTCCCATGACCAGGCACTTGGTGAAAGGGAGCCTGCGGGATCCCAGTTTACCCTTGACGCCACAGCAGATGTTCTCATCACGATTCCTACAACATTTTGTCCTTCCAACTGTTTCCACTACTTCAACCGGCTCTTCAGTGGAAGGGAACGAACAGGCATAATGCAGTTCCCACCTCTGGGGCAGGTACCTGGGGACTTTCATTCTGGAGCTCTTGAACTGAGAGAGACTTAAAAGGTGATGGAGGAATTCCTTAAGGGTGTTAGCCTTGAAATGGGATCATGTAGCACTATGTTTAGGTGTTATGCTGTCCAGCTTTGACTTTGCACAAAGATGAGTGTGCCGGTATATTTTCCTGGTGAAATAGAACCAGATAATTCCATGTGTGAATGATGTGAGTACACCTGGAGTTTTCCCAACAGATTATGTCATTATTTGGATTATGCCCATTTCTACCCACACTATTGTAAATAGGAGCCAGATGCTCCACACTCGACTCACATGAAACAGGAGTACGTAGTGAAACAAGCCACTGCAGGTGCTGGAGTCGGGAGCGCAATATAAATTTACTGGAAGAACTCAGTGGATCAAGCAGCATCTGTGGAGGCAGAGAGGTGGTCAATATTTCGGGCAGAGACTGAGGGAGTAGAGGGAAGATAGGTTGTATATAGATGTGAGAGGGAGGGGGTGACACAGGCTGGTAGGTGATAGGTGGAAATCAAGTTCAAGTTCAGTTTATTATTATTCAACCGTACACATTATACCGCCATGTGAAACAATGTTCTTCCGGACCAAGGTGCAAAATACAGTGCATATAACTCACACACAGAACAGGTAAAGTAATATTACCACAAAATAAATCCACAAATAATAACGTGCATTTAAAATACAAGGTAAAAAGTGAACAGTATAATGTAATGAAATGTAACAAAACAAGAAAGATATGGCTGGTGGTGGGTTTCCCTCTCCACCCACATACTGCTACCCCCAGCCACCACTCCCCATCCTCTAATACTTTCTTCTGCAACCACAGGAGTTTCAAAACTTTACCCTACACCTTCTCCTTCACACCATCCAGGAACCGAAATAACCCTTCAAGCTGAGGCAGAGCAGCACATGCACCTCCTCCAACCTGGTCAATTGCATTTGGTGCTTCTGATGTGGTCTCCTCTACACTGGTGAGACAAAGTGTAGACTAGGTGTCTATTTTTCACAACATATGTGCTCCATCTCTAATGGCTGTCCTGAAATTCCATATGCCAGTCATTCCAACGCCTCTACCCCCTCCACACCAATCTGTTAGCCTTCAGCCTTTACAATTTCCACAGTGAGGCCCAATGCAAACTAAAAGGATAGCACCTCGTATTTCGCTTGAGTGGCCAACATCCCAATGGCATGAACATTGAACTTCCCAATTTCGGGTAACCCACCTGTCTTGTATTCCATTCCCACTCCCACCAATCTCTGTGCACTTGTTCATCTTTTCCAGCCTTATCCCACTCCCATTAACTGCACTACCTGGGTTTCTTCTCTCTTTCTTCACCTTTCCTAACAACTCTCTATCATCCGAATACCCATCGTCTCTCTGTTATTTGGCTTTGTCTATCACCTAGAAGCCTTTGTCTCTATTCTTCCCCCTCCTCTCCCCCACCTGGCTCCACCTGCCTTTTATTCTTCTTATCTTATGTTTCCACCTATCTCTCAGCAGTCTCTGTCTCAACACTCCCCCTTTCCCTTTCCACCTGGCTCCGTCTCCACTCCCTCAACTGTTTCAACCTATTGTTACCAGCCTCTGTCTCCTCCCTCCTTCTCACTTCTAAATATTGTTATCATCTCTCTCTGTATTCTCTGTCCTGATAGAGAGCTTCCATCTGAAAAGCCGATCAACCCCTTGCCTCCACAGATGCTGCTTGACCTGTTAAGTTCTTCCAGCAGTTTATTATTTGCTCTAAGTTTCTCGGTGTTAGTTTCTTGCTTCTCTTGCTATGGAAAAGAACATCCTGCAGTCATCAGGAGACCTTCCAAACTGATTGCAGGTTACTCAAAGATCTTCCAACTTCAGTGTTCTCCAACTAACAGGGAGCATTTTCCTCAGCTGATAGATTGTTCATTCCATGGACACTCAGTGTTGACACCACTAGCAGCAATCCTTTACTGCAAGTATTTGGAAGTATTGTTATGCCCATTCCTGGAATATACAAGCAAGGATGTAATGCTGACCATGGTTGGAATATTCTGAGCAGTTTTGGGCTCCACATATAAGAAAGAATACTCTGGCATTGGAGAAATCCAGAGGAGGTTTACAAGATTGAATCCAGGAATGAAAGGGTTATCCTATGAGGAGCATTTGATGGCTTTGGGCCTGTACTCACTGTAGTTTAGAAGAATAGAGGTGTCAATATTCATTAAAACCTACCAAATATTGAAAGGTTTAGCTAGATTGGACATGGAGAGGATGTTTCCAATAGTGGAAGAATCTAGGACCAGAGCACACTGTCTCATAACAGAAAGAAATCCCTTTGCAACAGATATGATGAGTTTCTTTAGCCAGAGGGGGGTGAATTTGTAGAATTACTTTCCACAGATGGCTGTGGTGTCCATATATATTTAAAGCGGAGGTTGATAGGTTCTTGAATAGTAAGGGTGTCAAAGGTTACAGGGAGAAGGCAGGATAATAATTCAACCATGATCGAATGGCCTAATTCTGGTTGTGATGGTGCTGGTGAAGCACAGTGACGACTTGCTGGCAGCAAAAACAACTATTAATCACTTTATTACTCACACTTTTTCTCAAAAATGATCACTGCACTCAATAGCCTGGAACAAACACGACAAAAACTGCAGATGCTGGAAATCCAAACAATACACACAAAATGCTGGAGGAACTCAGCAGGTCAGGCAGCATCTACGGAAAAGAATACAGTCGACATTTCGGGCCGAGACCCTTCAGCAGGACTGGAGTAAAGAAGATGAGGAGTCAGAGTTAGAAGGTGGGGTGAAGAGAGGAAGAAACACAAGGTGTTCGGTGAAACTGGGGGCAGGAGGTGGGATGGAGGAGTGGGTGAATAAAAACCTGGGAATTTGATTGGTGAAAGAGATACAGGGCTAGAGAAGGGGGAATCTGATAGAATAGGACAGAAGGCCATGGAAGAAAGAAAAGAAGGGAGGAGCACCAGAGGGAAGTGATGGACAAGCAAAGAGATAAGGTGAGAGAGGGAAATGGGAATGGGGAATGGTGGGGGGGGGGGGGGGGGTTTACCAGAGGTTTGAGAAATCGATGTTTGCACCATCAGGCTGGAGGCTACCCAGACAGAATATAAGATGTTGCTCCTCCAACCTGAGTGTGGCCTCATCATGGCAGTGGAGGAGTCCATGGATAGACATATCAGAATGGGAATGGAAGTGGAATTAAAATAGGTGGCCACTGGGAGATCCTGCTTTTTCTGGCAGACGGATCATAGGTGCTTGGCGAAGCGGTCTGCCATTCTATGTCGGATCTCATTAATATACAAGAGGCCACACCAGGAGCGCCGGATATAGTAGGTGATCCCAACAGTCTCACAGGTGAAGTATCGCCTCACCTGAAAGGACTGTTTGGGGCCCTGAATGGTAGTGAGGGAGGAGGTATAGGGGTAGGTGTAGCATTTGTTCTGTTTGCAAGGATAAGTGCCAGGAGGGGATCAGTGGGGAGGGAAAATGGACAAGGGAGTCACATAGGGAGAGATCCCTGCGGAAAGCAGAAAGTTGGGAGGGGGAAGGGAAAGATGTGCTTGGTGGTGGGATCCTGTTAAAGATGGCGTAAATAATGGAGAATTATGTGCTGGATGTGGAGGCTGGTGGGGTGATAGGTGAGAGCAAGAGGAATCCTACCCCTGGTGGGGTGACAGGAGGATGGGGATGAGGGTAGATGTGCATGAAATGGAAAAGATACGGTTGAGGGCAGCATTGATGGTGGAGAAGGGAATCCCCTTTCTTTGAAGGAGGACATCTCCTGTAATTTCCCTTTCAGAGTCAAGCTTTTGAACTGCCTGTACAACCTGGTATATTTGCAGTGTGAACTGAAGTCTCAAAAGTGCAGGATGGTTGCAGCATGGTGTTTACAGGCCGAATTATGGTTGCAGGGCCCCGGTCTGAGTGTGGGGAACAAGCCAATGTTCGGTTGCTGGAGTGGACTTGGAGGCAATTCAAAGCAACAGAACTGAGGCGAGGCAGAGTCGAGGCGACAGTGCTCAGGCCTGAGAGCAAGGAACAGGCCAAAGTTTGACCAATTTAAATGCCAGGCCGAATCAAGACAGTGGGTCTCAGGCCTGAGAACATATCGAAGTGGCAGGGCCCAGGTTTGAGGGCAAGGAATGACTCGCTGTTTCACCGAATGATACTTTATACTTTATTGTCACCAAACAATTGGTACTAGAACGTATATCATCACAGCAATATTTGATCCTGCGCTTCACACTCCCTGGATTACAAATATTAAATATTAAAGATATTTAAAATAGTTAAAATTAGTAAATATTAAAAATTTAAATTATAAATCATAAATAGAAAACAGAAAAATGGGAAGTAAGATAGTGTAAAAAAAACTGAGAGGCAGGTCTGGATATTTGGAGGGTATGGCCCAGATCTGGGTCAAGATCCGTTCAGCAGTCTTATCACAGTTGGAAGGAAGCTGTTCCCATATCTGGCCGTATGAATCTTCAAGTTCATGAACCTTCTCCTGGAGGGAAGAGGGACGAAAAGTCTGTTGGCTGGGTGGGTCGTGTCCTTGATTATCCTGGTGGCACTGCTCCGACAGCGTGCGGTCTAAAGTGAGTCCACGGACGGAAGATTGGTTTGTGTGATGTGCTGCGCAGTGTTCACGGTCTTCACGAATTAAGTGCTGGGCCAGAGTGTAAATGTCAGGGTTTCTTTGATTTATGGCTGCCCGTAAGGAGATGAATGTGTTGGTGCCTGGCCAAGTGGTTAAAGCGTTCGTCTAGTGATTTTAAGGTCGCTAGTTTGAGCCTTGGCTAAGGCAGCGTGTGTGTCCTTGAGCAAGGCACTTAACCACACATTGCTCTGCGACGACACCGGTGCCAAGCTGTATGGGTCCCAATGCCCTTCCCTTGGACAACATCGGTGGCGTGGAGAGGGGAGATGGGCAACTGCCGGTCTTCCATACAACCTTGCCCAGGCCTGCGCCCTGGAAACCTTCCAAGGTGCAAATCCATGGTCTCACGAGACTAACGGATGCCTATTAAAGGAGATGAATATAGTATTATGAAGGTTGTATATAGTGTACATACTTTGAACTTTACAGAGGTCACCTGAATACTATATTCATGAAGAAACAATTTCATCGACTTTCATTTCAGGGGGCACATATGGTATTTGGGTCACTGATATATCCCACCATTACTGGCTTCCTATGGGTGTCTGTAGCCAGTGGTGAGCTCATGGCCATTAGTAACCTAGACCCTTTTTATTACAATTAGGAGGGAGATAGTTGTAGCAACCCCCTGTTGACTCTTTTATCAGTGATTCTGATTGCTCTCCTCACCCCTTCATGTCATTCCTGGTTCATAGCTCATTGATCTGGAGTACTTCCCTTTGAGTGATGGTGGGAGCTCGTCTCCTTCTCTCCTGCAACCTCCATATTCGCAGGTCAGCTGAAATGCGGGTTGCTGCCAGGGTGTGCGTGTCTCTATGGATCTTCTCTGAATGTTACAAAATCAAATGTTGGGAGCTGTGATAAAAGGAGTGAATTTTATTACAAGCCAGCTTTTAATTATAATCCACCATAATTTGAAACTGTATTTTGGCCAATTTCTCAATTTCTCGCAAGAAACACGATCAGATGTCAGCACTAAATGTAACTACACTTTTGTGTAGAGGTCAGAAGCTTGCATTAAATGTAACTACATTCTTCTCACCACAATTGCTGTCTGTTTACCATTTGTTCTCACCTTTTCTAGTCAGGGATGTCTGGTAGGGCTGATTGTTTACTTTTTGTGATAACCATTCCTTACTCTATTACCGTTTTTGTTAGTGTCTGGCATGTTTCAGCAGAAGCAGAATACTCTGGTGGAAGAATAATATATACTGGTGATGTGGAGTGGGGAATTAGGTTGGCAGTAATGCTTTCCTGCAATTTTGGTCAGCCATTCTGCAGGAGTAACATGTCATAAACAATATTTTATTATCCCTGAAAACACAAAGTAATTCAACAGTATGTATTCTTCTGATACTGCGTATAGATGTAACTGTCATGAGTATTAATAGATGAATCCTTAAAGTTAACTCCACTATGGATGGTCCCAGGTCCGGCTGAGAAAGGAGGAGGTTGGACATGGGGCTAACAACCCCATCACATAAACACCCAGAGCTACAGAAACATCAACAGAAGCTTTGAAACCTTTGGAACCTATTTAATTTTAAATAGTTTAGCAAACCCATTGAAATAGAAATGGTACATTAACATTCAAGTATATCCCCTACAGTGTTTTAAGCCTGAGTTGCACTGAGATACTCTGCAAAACTTCAGCAGAAGTACTACACAGACCACACATCCTCCTTTTACAGTATCTCTCTTTGATGAGGAAAAGGAAAGGGAGGTGGAAATGTGGGAGTGAGAGGATATGGAAGAAGGGGCTGTGGGATATTGGCTCACTCACTGGGATGATTTCCAAATGTGTACCAACTCTGCTTCATGGAGCCCTTTACAGAAGCTCTTACTGCATTAATATGGTCAAGGGATCTTCGGGTAGCCACCCCAGAGCCTGGGAAAAAAGATGTACCCTTACAGCCTGTTAGGTCTATGTGAAAGAATTTCAGGGAGTTAGAAAGATGTTGGCCTGGACGATTGGTATCTATCTTTAGCACACTGCATTTTCTACTACTGCTTAACAATGTCCAGATTACAAAATTCCAATAAATGTCTTGGGTTATGTTCACAGCTCAAGTTATGTCTCTCATGGAACTGGGATTATGATATACGTAGTTGGCACAGACTAAAGTCTGCACCATTGACAAAACAGAATGTGCATAAACACAATTGAGAGCTATCTCAAGTTTTTTTTATTTTGTTCACCCTTTAAGCAGAAAAACCTGGTAGTGCCAGCTATTTATTTTATCCAATAGCTATCCCTTGCTCTGAATATGTTCACCACAAAGTCTTATGTGCATTATAGAAGAATGATGGTGTTTCATAGGGTCAATTCATGATATGTTGTTATAAATTTCCTCAGCTAAGCTGCAGGGGTAATAAAAAATGTCATGAACAATATTTTACTATCCCCTGAACCCAAAAGCACATGTGATACTTCTGAATATTTAAACATGGTATTCCCTGAGTAACTTATCACTACAATGGTAATGCAACTTAAAAGCATTCACAGAGGTTTTATGTTTATGGAATGCAATTCTCTGTTTTGCATTTGGAGATGTTCCTTGAAATAAACCCCTATAAAAGTTTTCCAAAATATTTATCTTCATGAAAATGTCAAAATATTGGATCAGTCCGTTATCATGCAGTTTAGCCACAATTTTCACCCAACCACTCTAACCATCTAACGGTCAATCATGGGCACTAGTCTCTGTAGTATCCAAGTCATCTTCAAAGATTGGTGCCTCAGAAAGGCAGAGTCCATCATAAAGGACCTCCACCGCCCAGGACATTCCCTCTTCTCACTGTTACCATCAGGAAGGAAGTACAGAAGCCTGAAGGCACAAACTCTGCGATTCAGGAACAGCTTCTTTCCCTCTGCCATCCGATTCCTAAATTGATGTTGAACCCTTGGACACTGCCTCACTACTTCATTTTTAATTTCCTATTTTTGCACTGCTTATTTAATTTAACTTTTTTTATATACAGTTTATATCTACTTACTGTAATTTACAGTTTTCTTTTTCTCTGCTGCCACAAAGGTAACAAATTTCACAACATATGCCAGTGATATTAAACCTGATTCTGATTCTACACCTTTCTCGTGAGACTTTTACTTGCACTTTATACATGGTGGTCTGTGAGACGTTAAGGCATCCATTAATCTTGCGAGACCATGGATCTGCGCCTGGAATGTCTTCCCTCTCCAGGGCGCAGGCCTGGGCAAGGTTGTATGGAAGACCAGCAGTTGCCCATGCTGCAAGTCTCCCCTCTCCATGACATCAATGTTGTCCAAGGGAAGGGCATTAGGACCCATACAGCTTGGCACCAGTGTTGTCGCAGAGCAATGTGTGATTAAGTGCGTTGCTCAAGGATACAACACGCTGCCTCGGCTGGGGCTCAAACTCACGACCTTCAGGTCACTAGTCCAATGCCTTAACCACTTGGCCCACACCTGTGAGATGTGAGACGTTAAGACTAACAGCATTAATCCTAGCACAAGACCAATGAAATTTGCCAGTTGCTTAGGGTGGCCATCAGTTGAAAGGCAGGTCGGGGTCAATAGTGTGAATCATATTAAGCTCAGTCAGCAAGTTTCCTTGTGACTGTTCAAGACTAGTACAGAAGCCATGTTGTGATTCATCATCAGATCATAGGACACTTTGGTGAAAGCCCACTATTAGTTTCTTCCTTAAAATTTGTACTTGGTCAAGTTGTACAAAGATCAAGTTTACCTTTCAGATCGAATAATGCAGAATAATTAACATATTCAAGCTCGTTCAGCAATCATCTGACTGAAGTACTGTGTGAACACATTGCATGTTTTCTTCAGTGTTTTTACTGTGTGGATGTTGAAAGGAGCTTTCATGTTTATAATGGTCCTCTAACACAGTGGCCTTACCTTTGCCTTTTACAGCTCTCCTGTTCCAATTGACTGTCCCTCTAGGAGGAAGATAATTCTGCTGAAGGAGATGCCTGCACAGTATGTGTGTGAATGGGGTTAGGTGATGCAGCAGCAACAGAAGTCTACACGCTTGTTCTGTGGAAGAGGAAATTGATTCAAAAAGCTGACATAAATCATAAATTATTAGATAGTGTAGCCACTAATTAACTAAATCAAACTAAATCTTATCTTCTACTTTTCAACATTTGTATCAAATCTAACTCCATGCATTTGGATGCTTGTGCTGTAAAGTTTGGGGATAACTCTTAACAGACACTACTGTCTCCATAATTTAGTAGACAGGAATTGGGATGAGGGCTGATGGGTGAGGTGGGCATGGGAAGGGGGATGCTTGCTATAAGACTCATAGAAATCAGCTGTGGTGATATTGGAGGCTTGGTCATTTCTGTATGAAGTTGATTGAAGCCATTCATGATAATGTTTTTTTAATATTATTATATGGGATCTGGCCATTGCTACCAGGAATTTACTGTTTATTTCTAAATGACTTTGAGTAGATGATGGTGAGCCATCTCCTTGAACCACTGCAGTCCTTCAGGTGAAAATACTCCAAAAGTGCATTAAGGAGAGAATTCCAGAATTAAAACTAGTTTCAATGCAGGATTGGTGATATATTTCCAAGTCAGGATATTGTGTAACTTGGAGGGTGACCTGTATGTGGTGGTGTTACCATGTGCCTGCACCTTAGTTCCTCTCGTTCAATGTCATGGGTTTGGGAAATGTTCTTGGAATAACCTGGGTGAGTCAATACACTGTATTTTGTAGATGGTACACTTTGAGCTGGCAGTAAAGGTAATCTCTTCCTAGAGATGCTGCCTGGCCTGCTGCGTTCACCAGCAACTTTGATGTGTGTTGCTTGAATTTCCAGCATCTGCAGATTTCCTCGTGTAAGGTAATCAGAATCAAGTTTAATATCATTGGCATATGTCGTGAAATTTGTTCATTTTGCAGCAGCAGTACAACGTAATACATAAGAATAATAGAGAAAGAACTCTGAATTACAGTATATATTATATATATATATGTATATATGCGCTGTTTTATGTATATAATAGTAAGTAGGACTTAACGTGGTTGGTAAGGTCCAATTCAAATGGACCACTTTGTCCTGCATGATGTCGAGCTTCTTGAGGTATTCTGGTGCTGCACTCATGCAGGTGACTGGAGAATATTCCATCATATCCTTAATCTGTGCCTGGTAGAAAGTAGAAAGGCTTTGCGGTCTCAAGAGGCAAGTCATCCACAACAGGGTACCTAGCATTTGATCTGCTCTAATAGTCATGGTATTTGTGTGACTGCTCATTTGAGTTTCTGGTCACTGATGATCACCAAGATTTTGATGGTATAAAATGTATGATAAAAAAAATGCCATTGAATAACATGGTGAGATTCTTTCCTGCTGACGACAGTCATTTGCTCCCTCTTTTGTGGTACAAATTTTACATGCCCATTATAAGCCCATGACTGAATGTTGTCTAGGTCTTGCTTCATGCAGGCATGAGCTGCTTCATTCGTTGTGGAGCTGTGAATGGAATTGCACTTCATTCCAAACATTAATGAATATCTCTACTTCTGACTTCATGGTGGAAGTAAAGTACCAATATCACTATGTTTAAACATGGAAGAAAAAAAACTGGCAAACAATGAGACTTTGAACTGGGCAGCAAATTCAGACAAGGCAGAGGTGTTTGGAGCTCATTTGATCTTGCAAAGTCCGCCTCACAAACACCTGGGCATTGTTGCCTAAGCTGGCAGAGCTGTTCCACAGACCAGTCAAGCAACAGTCCTACAAAGTCACACTCACAGATTTGTACCTCATAGACAATTTGTCTCCAATACAGTCTCACGAAATTGATAGATTTTCTTTTGGGAGATAGCTAAGTAAATTGATGAGGTCAGAGTTCTTTACACGGAATTCGGTAATGCTTTTGACACGGTCCGGCTTGGTAGGCTGGTCCAGAGGTAAGGGCACAAAGGATCTGAAGCATGTTGGTGAACTGGATACAAAATTGTTCAGTACTAGTGGATGGGTGTATTTCTAACTGTGAGTATGTAACAAATGGTGCACAATAGAGATTGATGATGGGACCATTGTTGTTTGTATGAGAATGTAGGTGGTCTGATCAGTTTGCAGATGACACAGAAGTAGGTGGAATTGCAGAGAGTAAAGAAAGGTAGAGGTGTATGGTGGGGACATAGAGCAAATGGAAAGTTCTCTATAGTGGTGGCAGGTAGAACTTATTCCAAACTAGTTTGAAGTAATGCACTTTGGCATTTCAAATTCTGATCTGGCAAAAAAGAGTAAATGGCTGTGTCCTCAGGGACATTAAGGTACATTGACAATCCCACGGCTCACTAGAAGTGGCAACACAGCCAGATAGAGCAGTGAAGAAGGCATCTGTAAAATAGAAAGGTAACATGGATTTACTTTCTCTTTTCATTTTAATTAATAATATACAGCCCATCACACCTCTAAAAATACTTCCACTCTTTCTCCCATATTCATTTTCATTTTCATTTTTATTCCAATTTAAACTGACCATTATGCACCATCCAGTTTAAATATGCTTTGGCAAACTTGCAATCCATATTAATGCTCTATTTTAGTGAATACTCCTACTTGTATCAGTAAGAATTTAATCTCAACAAGTACAAAGTAGTGAATTTTGGGAAGTCAGATCAGGGTAGCACATATACAGTTAAATGGTAGGGATATAAATAATGTTGACGCACAGGGAGAACTCGAGATCCAAGTCCACAGTTTCCTGAAAAATGCATAGCTGAAGGGTAGGCACATGGCTTTCTTGCCTTCACAGGTCAGGGCATAGAACATAAGAGATTGGCTGTTTTGATGCAACTTTACAGAGCACTGGAGTATTATATGTAGTTCTTGTCGCCAAATTCTAAGAAGAATGCAATGCACTGGAAAGAGTGTAGAGAAGATTCACCAGGCTACTGCCTGGATTGAAAGACTTTAATTATGGTCAGCGATTGGATAGACTGGGCTTGTTTTCTCGTGAGTGAAGGAGATAGAGGGGTAACCTGAGAAAAGCATATAAAATCATGAGGAAAAATAGACAGGAGTATCAAAAACATTTTAAGGTGAGAGATAGGAGGCTTAAAGGGGCTCTTTGGAGTAAATTTTACACAGAGAGTGATTGATGAATGGAATATGATGCTAGAGAAAGTGATGGAATCAGACTCAATTACTGTATTTAAGAGCCATTTTGAAATAGAAAGGATATAGAAAGGTACAGTCCTAATGTGAACAAATAGAATGAGTGCACTGGGGAAAAAGTTGGCATGGACATAGTGGGCAGACAGGAGCATTTTCTTAAATACAGTAACTGAGTCTGATTCCACCACTTTCTCTAGCATCACATTCCATTTTCTTGTTTCCTCTACAGCAGGGGTTCCCAACATGAAGTCTACTGACCCCTTAATGGTATTGGTCCGTGGCATAAAAAAAGGTTGGGAACCCCTGCCCTAGAGCATCAGACACTGAGGGAAGATCTAGTAGTTTATAAGGTTATGAGAGGTATAGATAGGATAGATGGTAAGAATCTTTTCCAAGGGTAGAAATCTCAAGTACTAAAGGACGTGCATTTAAGGTGAGAAGAGGAAAGTTTAAAGGAGATGTGCTGGGCAGAGAGTGATATATGCCTGGAATGGGCTGCTGGGGAGTGGAGGAAGTTGATAGTGTTAGGCTGTTAGACATATGAGTCTGCAGGAACGGGGGATATAGAAAATATACAGACAGAAGCAAATCAGTTTAATTCAGTACTGTGTTCATCACAGACATTATGGGCCCAAGGGCGTGATCATGCACTGTACAAAAAGGATGGGTTGCACTTGAATCCTAGGGGGACCAATATCCTGGCAGGGAGATTAGCGGGGGCTACTGAGGTGACTTTAAACTAGAATGGTTGGGGGGTGGGAATCAAATTAAAGAGGCTAGGCGTGAGGAGGTTAGTTCACTACAGGGGGATGGGAACCAGTGCAGACAGGCAGAGGGGTGTAAAGTGAGGGTAGAAACAAAAAGTACTATGGAGAAAAGTAAAAGTGGCAGGCCGACAAATCCAGGGCAAGCATTAAACAGGGCCACTTTTCAACATAATTGTATAAGGGCTAAGAGAGTTGTAAAAGAGCGCCTGAAGGCTTTGTGTGTCAATGCAAGGAGCATTCGTAATAAGGTGGATGAATTGAAAGTGCAGATTGTTATTAATGATTATGATATAGTTGGGATCACAGAGACATGGCTCCAGGGTGACCAGGGATGGGAGCTCAACGTTCAGGGATATTCAATATTCATGAGGGATAGACATGAAGGAAGGGGAGGTGGGGTGGCGTTGCTGGTCAAAGAAGAGATTAACACAATAGAAAGGAAGGACATAAGCCGGGAAGATGTGGAATCGATATGGGTAGAGCTGCGTAACACTAAGGGGCAGAAGACGCTGGTGGGAGTTGTGTACAGGCCACCTAACAGTAGTAGTGAGGTCGGAGATGGTATTAAACAGGAAATTAGAAATGTGTGCAATAAAGGAACAGCAGTTATAATGGGTGACTTCAATCTACATGTCGATTGGGTGAACCAAATTGGTAAAGGTGCTGAGGAAGAGGATTTCTTGGAATGTATGCGGGATGGTTTTTTGAACCAACATGTCGAGGAACCAACTAGAGAGCAGGCTATTCTGGACTGGGTTTTGAGCAATGAGGAAGGATTAATTAGCAATCTTGTCGTGAGAGGCCCCTTGGGTAAGAGTGACCATAATATGGTGGAATTCTTCATTAAGATGAAGAGTGACATAGTTAATTCCGAAACAAAGGTTCTGAACTTAAAGAGGGGTAACTTTGACGGTATGAGACGTGAATTAGCTAAGATAGACTGGCAAATGACACTTAAAGGATTGACGGTGGATATGCAATGGCAAGCATTTAAAGGTTGCATGGATGAACTGCAACAAATGTTCATCCCAGTTTGGCAAAAGAATAAATCAAGGAAGGTAGTGCACCCGTGGCTGACAAGAGAAATTAGAGATAGTATCAATTCCAAAGAGAAGCATACAAATTAGCCAGAGAAAGTGGCTCACCTGAGGACTGGGAGAAATTCAGAGTTCAGCAGAGGAGGACAAAGGGCTTAATTAGGAAGGGGAAAAAAGATTATGAGAGAAAACTGGCAGGCAACATAAAAACGGACTGTAAAAGCTTTTATAGATATGTAAAAAGGAAAAGACTGGTAAAAACAAATGTAGGTCCCCTGCAGACAGAAACAGGTGAATTGATTATGGGGAGCAAGGACATGGCAGACCAATTGAATAATTACTTTGGTTCTGTCTTCACTAAGGAGGACATAAATAATCTTCCAGAAATAGTAGGGGACAGAGGGTCCAGTGAGATGGAGGAACTGAGCGAAATACATGTTAGTAGGGAAGTGGTGTTAGGTAAATTGAAGGGATTGAAGGCAGATAAATCCCCAGGGCCAGATGGTCTGCATCCCAGGGTGCTTAAGGAAGTAGCCCAAGAAATAGTGGATGCATTAGTGATAATTTTTCAAAACTCTTTAGATTCTGGACTAGTTCCTGAGGATTGGAGGGTGTCTAATGTAACCCTGCTTTTTAAAAAAGGAGGGAGAGAGAAACCGGGGAATTATAGACTGGTTAGCCTAACATCGGTGGTGGGGAAAATGCTAGAGTCAGTTATCAAAGATGTGATAACAGCACATTTGGAAAGCGGTGAAATCATCGGACAAAGTCAGCATGGATTTGTGAAAGGAAAATCATGTCTGACGAATCTCATAGAATTTTTTGAGGATGTAACTAGTAGAGTGGATAGGGCAGAACCAGTGGATGTGGTATATTTGGATTTTCAGAAGGCTTTTGACAAGGTCCCACACAGGAGATTAGTGTGCAAACTTAAAGCACACGGTATTGGGGGTAAGGTATTGGTGTGGGTGGAGAGTTGGTTAGCAGACAGGAAGCAAAGAGTGGAAATAAACGGGACCTTTTCAGGATGGCAGGCGGTGACTAGTGGGGTACCGCAAGGCTCAGTGCTGGGACCCCAGTTGTTTACAATATATATTAATGACTTGGATGAGGGAATTAAATGCAGCATCTCCAAGTTTGCGGATGACACGAAGCTGGGTGGCAGTGTTAGCTGTGAGGAGGATGCTAAGAGGATGCAGGGTGACTTCGATAGGTTGGGTGAGTGGGCAAATTCATGGCAGATGCAATTTAATGTGGATAAATGTGAAGTTATCCACTTTGGTGGCAAAAATAGGAAAACAGATTATTATCTGAATGGTGGCCGATTAGGAAAAGGGGAGGTGCAATGAGACCTGGGTGTCATTATACACCAGTCATTGAAAGTGGGCATGCAGGTACAGCAGGCGGTGAAAAAGGCGAATGGTGTGCTGGCATTTATAGCGAGAGGATGTGAGTACAGGAGCAGGGAGGTACTACTGCAGTTGTACAAGGCCTTGGTGAGACCACACCTGGAGTATTGTGTGCAGTTTTGGTCCCCTAACCTGAGGAAAGACATCCTTGCCATAGAGGGAGTACAGAGAAGGTTCACCAGATTGATTCCTGGGATGGCAGGACTTTCATATGAAGAAAGACTGGATGAACTGGGTTTGTACTCGTTGGAATTTAGAAGATTGAGGGGGGATCTGATTGAAACGTATAAGATCCTAAAGGGATTGGACAGGCTAGATGCAGGAAGATTGTTCCCGATGTTGGGGAAGTCCAGAATGAGGGGTCACAGTTTGAGGATAGAGGGGAAGCCTTTTAGGACCGAGATTAGGAAAAACTTCTTCACACAGAGAGTGGTGAATCTGTGGAATTCTCTGCCACAGGAAACAGTTGAGGCCAGTTCATTGGCTATATTTAAGAGGGAGTTAGATATGGCCCTTGTGGCTACGGGGGTCAGGGGGTATGGAGGGAAGGCTGGGGCGGTGTTCTGAGTTGGATGATCAGCCATGATCATAATAAATGGCGGTGCAGGCTCGAAGGGCCTAATGGCCTACTCCTGCACCTATTTTCTATGTTTCTATGTTTCTATTCTATGTTCGAAAGCTTACAGGTAAAAGTAGTAGGCCTTAGGAGCATTTTAGAACTTAACCACAGAGGATCAAGAAAAGAGGGGATGGATTATGAGCCTGTGTTGCATAAAAACACTATAAGAAATTCTATACGAAAGACCAGCAAAAGCAAATGTGGGTCCTTCACAGCCAGAGCTGCAAGTTTTTGTAAATTGGCAGAGAAACTAAACAATACTTTGCGTCTATTTTCAAGAAAGAAAGTACAAAAAGCCTCCTGGAAATACTAGAAATTGAAAGGTTTAGTGAGAATGAGGAACTGAATGAAACTAAGGACATAAGAGACTGCAGGTGGAACATTGACTATCCCTTTGTCTCCACAGATGCTGCTTGACCTGCTGAATTCCTCCGGTAGTTTTTTTTGTTGAAGAAGATAAATACTAGTTAAAAACAGTACGAGGGAAGTTGGTCAGACTGAAAGCAAAACAGTCCCAAGGATCTGATGATCAACATCCCAGAGTTTTGAAAGTGGTGGCTCCAACGACAGAGGATAACCTATTATCTACTAAGGTTTTTCAATTCTAGAGTTGTTCTTATTGATTGTAGAGCTACAAGTATCTCTACTACTTAAACTCTCAATCCATTTTTAAATAGTGGAGACACACTTGAACTCAAACCAAAGCTAGTGACCTGTTAGCCTAATGTCAACAGTAAGGAAAATGCTAGAATCTCTGATAAAGGATGTAATATTGAAACACCTAGAAATACAAAAGGAATAGGATTGAACAGAGTCAGAATGAATTATTGTAAGGGAAATCAGAATAGATGGAATTGGTTGAGAATTTGAGGAGAAGAATAGAAAAGAGAGAACCAATGAGGTGTAGACTTTATTCAACTTGGAATTGGGATGGGTATAAGGACATTAAAGGTGAATTGATAGAATGTAAAGGCTGGCTGTGACCAGTGGAGTACCATATGGAACAGTTCTTGGGTCCAAGCTATAGTCACAATCTGCTGCAGCAAATTGCCTGAGAAGCTAAAGTTACATTTCCAAGTTTGTTTCCCTGTACTGAGAAATCCAAACCTGGCTTGGGCATTTAGGATTGAGGTGAGGAAAAATGTTGTTGGAGACCTGTGTCAGTCTTTGAGTTCATAAATCATAGCATCATTGTGGGCTGAAAGGCCTCTTCTTGTGTTGTACTGTTTCATGTTCTAAATCAATAAATGTCTAGTCATAAACGGAATCAAGGGATTGAGCAGGGAAATAGTGTTGAGGTTGAAGACTGCGCATGATTGTGAGGATGACAGGGTGGACTTTAATGGCCAAGTGATCCATCCCTGTTCCTAATTCCTGTATCCTTATCTTCTATGTTCCCAGCTCACAGTGCATTGAGATTGTGGGATTAGGTTGGGGACCTCCCTGTCAGGGTGGAGAAGAAATAATCAGCCAATATTTCTACTCTTGGCCACTACTGGTTGCAAAGTCCAGGAGATTTACTGAGAACAGTAATAGTCTTGGCTGTGAGGCTTCCTGGAGGTGGAAAACTGTCCAGAAACATGCACTCAGACCTGCAGCTGAAGAATGGCCACTTAAACCAGAGCTGACAGCACCTGCGGAACTGTACCCCAATATAAGTCACAAGAGGAAGGCAGAGAATTAAGGGGAAAGGGGATTGTCTGCTGTAGAACTTCTACATTGTCTGTTTAATACTGATTTATACCACATGAGCTTGGTTCTGTCAGAGGCAAATTACTGTGCAGCACAGAGAAATGCATCAGGAAGTGATTTGTGGAACAACATACTTTATGGTTTCTAGACAGTCATTTCCGCGGGGGTTCTCCTCGTCGTCCACTGTAGCTTCTGCGGAATATCCACAGAAGCCCTGGAGAAATGCTGTCACCCTCGGGATCCTGTGCATCTTCCACACCATTAAAGTAGACAGTCAAGAGAGACCCTGCAGTATTCAGCCTTGCATTACATCATTAATAAGCCACAGTTCTATCATGCTTTATGAATCAGGCATATGAGACCAAAAATAAAAGATTATGCTACTAAACAGAGCTTGGTGCTCATTTTAATCTCTGCTTGTTGGAATAATCTGCAATAATAGACTTTGTTTCCTACAACTCTTCACATTAAAGTTACTGGCTAGGAGGGATATAAGGTTACATTGAATGACTTTCTCAATAACAGAACGAACACTAAGCAGTTGCTGCAGGTTAAGATTCACAAAATCCAGTAAAATTGTTTGACACTTATTGAGAGCCCAAATTTGTGTGTGAATCTGCTGGTCAAATATGCAGGAAATTGTGTTTCTTGCAGCCAGAACCTTCATTGCCAACAAAATGAGATTGAAAAACAAATGTTGGCAGACTCCCTGTCTGAACATCCGGCGTTTGATATTGAACATTTTCAAAAAGTGGAAAGAATGCAGGATTCATATTAATAAAGAATAACTTTAAAATAAATAATATAACTATGAATGTACAGAAAATAAGAAATATTCTGATAAAAACATAAGAAGTAGCCATTCTGCCTATCTAATCTGTTCCACATTTCATGAGATGGTTGATCTTTTACTCCAAGCCCACTTTACTGCCCAAAACCCATGTCCGTGTACACTTATACAGTACAAAAATGTGTATTTCCATTTTCAAAGGGCCAGCTCATTGAGTAGTTGCAACAAAATTCCAAAGTTTTGCAAACCTCAGAATGAAGCGATTTCTCCTAATCACGGTCTTAATAATTCTGCCCTTCACACTGAAACTGTGACACCTTCACCTTCCAGCGAGCTGAAGCAGCCTCTCTGCATCAACAGCAAGGACAACATCTCATACGAGCATCTTTGACAAATTAAAATTTCTTAATAGAGTGCTACCAAAAAAAAATATTTGACCCTGAACCACAAAATATCATAGCAAAATAGGTTGAGTCATATTTCAGTGGAGAGATTTTAGTGAAGGCAGTCCACTGAACCTGTGTGGAGGGAATGACTTCAGACCTGCCCTCAAGCGCACACCTGCAGAAATGGAGGTACCTCAGTGGATACGGATCTTGAGGAAATTCTTGAGACAGTGGTAAGGTCATGAAGGATCACCCGGGACATGCCCTCTTCTCATTACTGCCACCAGGGATGTGGTACATGAGCCAGAAGATCCGCACTTGATGAATTAGGAACAGCTTCTTCTCCTCTGTCCCTCTGTCATCAGATTTCTGAACCATCCATGAACGTGACCTCACTATTCTTTATTTACAGTGCTTATCTATCTGTTTGTAATTTATAGTAATGTTTTATGTCTTGTACTGTACTGCTACCAATAAACAACAAATTTCACGACATATATCAGTGATAATAAACTTGATTATGAAAACATGGATGAGAATTTTGGATGTTTATTCTTTCCAGTTGGTCACATTCATTTACTGTTTGCTTGGTTAACTAACGTCTTGAGAGAAATAGTTAAATTCTATCAAAAAAAACAACACTGTTTCACTACTTTGAAAGGCACCACTTTAATAGCTGCAGTTCTATCTTCTTTCCTCCACTAGTCGGCCTATAACACAAGTCACCCTCTTAGCTATCATCTTGATTTATTTGGCTCTGTGTTCTATGTTTGATATAAAATGTTGCCTAGACGGGTCACATTGAGGAAGAGATTGTGTGGAGAATTGCTGAAGCACCTTAGGAAGCACGTCAGCAACAACAGTTCCACGAATTAGCCATGGTCAAGTGTTGATGGTTCAGTCACTGAAACTGGCCTTCCAGTCAGAAGCCAGATTTACTGCCAGGACTTACTCACATTTAGTCCAATGCTGCTTTTGCCTAAATTGTCATTGAGATCTTCCACAATGCGATTTGTACCTGTGGACTTTCGTTGAGTCAGAACTTGTTCAGATTTTGCAGCTCTCTGATGGGTTGTTTACACACTGAGACTACATCAGTTTAAACTTGGCACAAGTACAGCAGCTCTTTTGAAATCAATGGGAAGAAATGTCTGCCAGGAAAATACTTAATAGACCCTTCCATTTGATGTAAATGCGCATGTGTCATCTCTGCATATTAATTTTTTAACAAGAGTAAAAAACTCTAGATTCTGGAAATTTAAAAAAAGAATAAAAATGGGTATACTCAGTAAATGAGGCAGCTTTAGTGCAGGAATAGGATTAATATTGCAAGTTATTGACCCCATTCGAGTTTGAATGACTGAAACATCAATAGTGTTTTACAATTTTCACTCTCTTCGTCAGTATTTTTATTTTATGTTGTGTTGGTTCATTGGCTAGCTGCGGTGTGAATATCAGCGATCTCAGGAGCTGTATGACTTTCACTTTGCCTCTTCAGTCCAGGGAGTATTCACTCAGATAAGTGACTGGATGCACCTTGTAACAGACCCTTTAGCTTTATACCAGCTGTGGCTCAGGCATCTAGCACAATTCCATTCAATTCAATTGGGGTTGCACCTTTAATAAAATGTTATAGTTTTGTTTATTTTTCTTTGTTTCTGCATATTTAATTTTAAATAATTAACAGTCTTTAATGCACTTAACCTCAATAATTATTCTTTATTTGATTAAGTAATTTTTGAAAATTCTTTGAATTGACTATCAGAGACAGGTAAAAGCAGAGACACACTTAACCACATCTACGATCAAGTGTAGTCAGAGTGTTGCTGGGTGTGGAGCTTCAGACAATTTCATCCTGAGGCCTAGTCACCAGTTGCAACATGCTCATCAATTATGCCTTGGGTGCCAGCTACCATCGCTCTATTTGTGGAGAGGCTGTAAGATATTCATGCAGCCAGGAGGGAGGTGAAGGTAATTGGTCAGATCGAAATACCATGATCTAATGACAATTTATTTTTGGTGGCAGATTTGCAGCTGTGTATCTGCAGCCGCGTGGGCTGTCAAAGCCATTCTGCGAGTGCAGTAGCTTCATCTTCTGGGAGAGTCCCAGCTCAGCATTTCCTTTAGATGTGCCATGCTGTTGCATTTCAAGGCAACCTCTGAGTGGAAACCAAGACAGGGGCTCATTCTAATAATGATATTAGTGAAAAAGGAACGATGGCTGTTTACAAAATTTATTCACAAGAATGAGTATCATTGGTGCAACCATCTTTGAGTGCTCATTCCCGGTTTCCCCTCTGTGGCCGATGGTGATACGTCTTCTTTTCGATCCAATGTAGTCTGAGAGGTGAAATTACTCCTTCAATGCTTTTACTTAGACAGTTCCTGGGTCTGAACCCACTGCTGATAAAAAAAATTACAGAAGTGTAGGAAATGGTGAGTAGTTTTAGATGGTGGTGTTGCTATGCATCAAATAATGGTTCTCTTTTAAGCAGTGCAAGTCGTGGATTGGCAGAAGCTGGCGAAATGCATCAATGCCTCAAAAATGGAAATGCCAGAAGAACTCATCTGGTCAAGCAGTATCTGTGGGAGGAGGAACCACTTGGTGTTCCTTGCCACTAATCCTTCCTCAGAACCTTAGGTCACCGACCCAAAACATTGACTGGTTTCCCTTTCCCCAGAAACAAACTGGCTGAGTTCTTCCAGCATTTTGGTTTTGAGCTCCAAATGCAATATCTACAGTTTTATTTGTTTTGCATCAATACCTGTCTTCATAGTATGCTTCATAGCTACGACACACCCATGGTGAAGTGGATGGATATTTAGGGCGATAAGCAAAATGGCTTGCTTTGTGCTGGATGGTGTCAAATTTCTTGAATGTTGGTTGCAGCTGTGCCCACCCAGACAAGTGGAAGGTTTTCCCTCTGTCTGCATTGTTAACGGGGTGGGGGGTGGGCACTAACTAAAGTAATCAAGCTAATGTCCCCAATAAAGTTTCGAACAGATGTTTGCTTTCAGAATGCATTTATTGTTGATATGCTAATCAGTAATAGAAGGTTATAAATATAGCAGAGTATTTATTTCATGCAATCAGGCTCAATCAACAATACTAACTTTTAAAATTTGTGATAGTTTAACATTCCCTCATGTTGATGATGAAATTTGGAAAGCTGCAGCTGCAAAATACAGCCGTGGATGTCCCATGAATGCTGAGGGAAGAACTATGCCTACTTGTGATAGGATATTTGACTCATTCAGTTTCAGGAAGTATCCTCTACCCAGCCCTGTGAAAGGAAAAGGCTTTGGAAATGCAGCTGTACATGTGCCCAGGACAGTGACAGTGAATATGACCTTTCCATTTTATTGCCAATGAATGACTGGTTGACAAGCAGTCTCTGTTGTTATTTCACCATTACCCACATCTCTACTTTGTGTGAGCCAGCAATGGACCGACCGAGTGAACAAGGCCGTGTCCTGCTTCCTCTGGGACTTGCTGCTAAAATGTGAAGCACACACGGGTCCAGGGCACTGAAGGCTTTGCACGTAGATGGGCAGGTCCAAATGGATGCAGGAAGCCCTACCTTGCTTCATAATGGAACCATGGGGACCAAAAAGGAAGGGGTTTAATTCAAAGATTCCTCCCACAGCCCTGCTTGGATTATGTACAAATTCCCTTATTCTCAGAGAGCTGAGTGTTTCTCGTGGAGCCACAGCATTTTAAAAAAAAAAGAACAGTGCAAATGCCAAGAATATTGAAGGGTCATGCACCTAGAACAGACTTTGTGAATGCTTGAAAACTGATGTGGAAGTGGTAGCGTTTGTGTTTGTTATAAATGGTAAACCCCTTTGGCAGTCAGTGATGATAAAATTCTAACACTAATTACAGAGCGAAATAAAGATATTATTTAAGATAGCATGAAATGCCACGATTACAAGGCTGATGACAGTATCATATAGGCACTGGAGATCTGCAATAAAAACATATCAGGCTGGGACTATTCAGCAGATCTGGCAGCTTCTGTTGGAAATGCAATAGGGTTAATGTTTCAGGTCAAAGGCTTTCCATCAGAACCAGAAGTTGGTTCATGATAGACTATCAGCTAAAGTTGCTGGGACTGTGTGTGGGGAGAGTGCTTGGGAAGGGAATAATAAATGGTTGTCTGAGCTGGAATAGAGGGGTGTTCATAAGGCAAAAATAACCTCATGGTGCAGACAATCAGATGGTCATCAAACAATAAAGAAACAGAGGATATATTCTATTCATCAACTTGTGCATATTAATATTCTCTAGTCTAGAGATTTGATTGTGCGGTGATATTTTTCAGTGTCATTTGATTGTAAACCATGTTTTCCTAAAGTGAAACACATCCAGGTTGATTTATGTCATGTTGTTAGTTTGACTAGGAATTGCCCCTTCTGGAACTTTGCAGAACAGTTCAGACTAACTTGTTCCCAGAGCACTCATTTTTTGACCTTTACAAGTCAACTGTATTTTAGTAATACAACACTGGATTAAGATTGCAAACCTAAAAAGTGCTGAAACTGGAAATCTGAAATAAAAACAGAAAATGCTGGAAATGAGAAATGTTTCTCTTCCCACAGATATCTATGGGAAGACAAACATTTAAGTACTTCAGATTGAAGACTTGTCATAATTCCACACCTGCTGTGTTTCCACTATTTTCTGTTTCTATTACTGAACCCCTGCATTTAAGTGTTATGTGAAATGATCCTTTTGGTCTCCCCTTTCCCCACCACCACACCCCCTGCCCTGCCCCATCACCTATGCCACATTGTTTTCTCCAGCTTCGAACCTCCAACTTCCAATGTCCAGATTATAATCACTGATCCCCAGAACCTTTGTAGCCCTGATCTTCCTGACTCAAACCCTCCAATCATCTTGATCCTACTGATGCTTGAAGACCTCGATCCATCAGGCTCCCCAATAAATTTGATCTCCTGATGTTTCTGACCCTCTGATGCTCCAAGGCCACAATCCTTCAGTCAAGATCCATTCACCCTCATGTGAAACTACCCAATCAGCTCCTCTGGCTGGGATGTTCTGGACCTCTTCTCCCTTTTAGGTGATCTCGCATCTAGTTGATGAGGAAGAAAGATGCCTGTGTCTGAATTCTTTGTTAAAAGAGCAAGGAGTTGGTTTCATGATAAAGAGAACTGAAGAAACATATATGTTAATGGACATATGGATATTGTAGACATATGCAGGTATTCTCTGAACATACATGGTTTCCTTCAGGGAAAATCCTGCCTGATGAACCTGTTGAAATTCTTTGAGAAGAGTACACATAGGATAGATAAAGGGGATATAGTGAATGTTGTATACTTGGACTTTCAGAAGGCCTTTGATAAGGTGTAACACATGAGGCTGCTTACTAAGTTACGAGCCCATGATATTACAGGAAGTTTACTGGCATGGTTAGAACATTAGCTGATTGGTAGAAGGCAGCAAGTGGCAATAAAAGGATCCTTGTCTGATTGGCTGCCGGTGACTAGCGGTGTTCCACAGGAGTCGGTGTTGGGACCGCTTCTTTTTATGCTGTAAATCAATGATTTAAGTGATGGAATAGATGGCTTTGTTGCCACGTTTGCAGATAATACGAAGATTGGTGGAGGGGTAGGTAGTGTTGAGGAAACAGGTAGGATGCAGAAGGACTTAGACAGATTAGGAGAATGGGCAAGAAAGTGGCAAATGAAATATAATGTTGGAAACTACATAGTCATGCACTTTGGTAGCAGAAATAAATGTAGGGGCATGACAATGTTGATCAGGGATAGTGTCATGGCTGCAGAAAAGGAGGAAGTCATGGAGGGGTTGTCTACGGAGTCTCTGTGGGTGGAAGTTAGGAACAGGAAAGGGTCAATAACTCTACTGGGTGTTTTTTTATACACCACCTAATAGTAACAGGGGCATCAAGGAGCAGATAGAGAGACAGATTCTGGAAAGGTGTAATGATAACAGGGTTGTTGTGGTGGAAGATATTAATTTCCCCAATATTGATTGGCGTCTCTCCAGAGCAAGGGGTTTAGATTGGGTGGAGTTTGTTAGGTGTGTTCAGGAAGGCTTTCTGACAAAATATGTAAATAAGTCTACAAGAGGAGAGGCTGTACTTGATCTAGTATTGGGAAATGAACCTGGTCAGGTGTCAGATCTCTCAGTGGGAGAACATTTTGGAGATAGTGATCACAATTCTATCTCCTTTACCATAGCATAGGAGAGGGTTAGGAACAGACAAATTAGCAAAGCGTTTAATTGGAGTAAGGGGAAATATGAAGCTATCAGGCAGGAACTTGGAAGCATAAATTGGAAGCAGATGTTCTCAGGGAAACGTATGGAAGAAATGTGGCAAATGTTCAGGGGATACTTGCGTGGAGTTCTGCATAGGTACGTTCCAGTGAGACAGGGAAAGGATGGTAAGGTACAGGAACAGTGGTGTACAAAGGCTGTTGTAAACCTAGTCAAGAAGAAAAGAAGATCTTACGAAAGGTTCAAAAAACTAGGTAATGATAGAGATCTAGAAGATTACAAGGCGAGCAGGAAGGAACTTAAGAATGAAATTAGGAGAGCCAGGAGGGGCCATGAGAAGGCCTTGGCAAGCAGGATTAAGGAAAACCCCAAAGGCATTCTACAAGTATGTGAAGAACAAGAGGATAAGATGTGAGAGAATAGGACCAATCAAGTGTGACAGTGGAAAAGTGTGTATGGAACTGGAGGATATAGCAGAGGTACTTAATGAATACTTTGCTTCAGTATTCACTACGGAAAAGGATATTGGTGACTGTAGGGATGACTTACAGTGGACTGAAAAGCTTGAGCATGTAGATATTAAGGAAGAGGATGTGCTGGAGCTTTTGGAAAGCATCAAGTTGAATAAATCACCGGAGAACGAGATATACCCCAGGCTACTGTGGGAGGTGAGGGGGGAGATTGCTGAACATCTGGTGATGATCTTTGTGTCATCAATGCGGACAGGAGAGGTTCCGAAGGATTGGAGGATTGCAGATGTTGTTCCCTTATTCAAGGAAGGGAGTAGAGGTAGCCCAGGAAATTATAGACCAGTGAGTCTTAATTCAGTGGTTGGTAAGTTGACGGAGAAGATCCTGAGAGGCAGGATTTATGAACACTTAGAGAAGCATTAAATGATTAGGAATAGTCAGCATGGCTTTGTCAAGGGCAGGTTGTGCCTTACGAGCCTGATTGAATTTTTTGAGGATGTGACTAAACACATTGATGAAGGAAGAGCAGTAGATGTAGTGTATATGGATTTCAGCAAGGCATTTGATAAGGTACCCCATGCAAGGTTTATTGAGAAAGTAAGGAGGCATGGGATCCAAGGGGACATTGCTTTGTGGATCCAGAACTGGCTTGCCCACAGAAGACAAAGTGAAGTAGTTGATGGGTAATAATCTGCATTGAGGTCGGTGACCAATGGTGTGCCTCAGGGATCTGTTCTGGGACCCCTACTCTTTGTGGTTTTTATAAATGACCTGGATGAGGAAGTGGAGGGATGAGTTAGTAAATTTGCTGATGACACAAAGGTTGTGGTTAGTGTGGAGAGCTGTCAGAGGTTACAGCGGGACATTGATACGATGTAAAACTGGGCAGATGGAATTCAACCCAGATAAGTGTGAGGTGGTTCATTTTGGTAGGTCAAATATAGCATTAATGGTAAGACTCTTGGCAGTGTGGAGGATCAGAGGGATCTTGGGGTCCGAGTCTATAGACACTCACAGCTGCTGCGCAGGTTGACTCTGTGGTTAAGAAGGCATACGGTGCATTGGCCTTCATCAATCGTGGGATTGAGTTTAAGAGTCAAGAGGTAATGTTGTAGCTATATAGGACCCTGGTCAGACCCCACTTGGAGTACTCTGCTCAGTTCTGGTCACCTCACTACAGCAAGGATGTGGAAACTATAGAAAGGGTGCAGAGGAGATTTACAAGGATGTTGCCTGGATTGGGGAACATGACTTATGAGAATAGGTTGAGTGAACTCGGCCTTTTCTCCTTGTAGCAACGGAGGATGAGTGGTGAGCTGATAGATGCGAGGCATTGATCATGTGGATAGTCAGAGGTTTTTCCACAGGGCTGACATGGCTAGCATGAGAGGGCACAGTTTTAAAGTGCTTGGAAGTCAGTACAGAGGAGATGTCGGGGTAAGTTTTTTACGCAGAGAGTGGTGAGTGTGTGGAATGGGCTGCCGGCAGTGGTGGAGGCAGATATGATAGGGTCTTTCAAGAGACTTCTGGATAGGTACATGGAGCTCAGAAAAATAGAGGCCTATGGTAATCCTAGGTAATTTCTAAGGTAAGGACATGTTTGGCACAGCTTTGTGGGCCGAAGGGCCTGTATTATGCTGTAGGTTTTCTATGTTTCTATGTTTCTATTTTCTAAGCAGGGAGAAAATCCAAAAATCTGAGATGCAAAGGGACTTGGAACTCTTTGTGCAGCATACCCTAAAGGTTAACTTGCAGGTTGAGATGGTGGTGAGGAAAATAGATGCAATGTTAGCATTCATTTCAAGAAGTCTTGGATACAAGAGCAGGGATGTGATGCTGAGGCTTTATAAGGCACAGGTGAGGCCTCACCTTGAGTATTGTGTACAGTTTTGGGCTCCTCATCTTAGAAATGATGTGCTGGCATTGGAGAGGGTCCAGAGGAGGTTCACAAGGATGATCCAGGAATGAAAGGATTATCATACGAGGAACGTTTGATGGCTCTGTACTCGTTGGAATTTAGAAGGATGAGGGGGGATCTCATTGAAACCTTTCGAACGTTGAAAGGACTAGCCAGAGTAGATGTGGAAAGGATGTTTCCCATGGTAGGGGAGTCTAGGACAAGGGGGTACAGCCTCAGGATAGAGGGGTGTCCATTCAAAACAGAGATGCAGAGAAATTTCTTTAGCCAGAGGGTGGTGAATTTGTGGAATTTGTTTCCACGTGCAACTGTGGAGGCCAGGTCGCTGGGTGTATTTAAGGCAGAGATTGATAGGTTCTTCATTGGACATGGTGTCAAAGGTTACGGGAAGAAGGACGGGAAATGGGGCTGAGGAGGAGAGAAAAATGATCAGCCAAGATTGAAAGGTGAAGCAGACTCGATGGGCCAAATAGTCATAGTCATAGTCATAGTCATACTTTATTAATCCCGGGGGAAACTGGTTTTCATTACAGTTGCTTCATAAATAATAAATAGTAATAGAACCATAAATAGTTAAATAGTAATATGTAAATTATGCCAGTAAATTATGAAATAAGTCCAGGACCAGCCTATTGGCTCAGGATGTCTGACCCTCCAAGGGAGGAGTTGTAAAGTTTGATGGCCACAGGCAGGAATGACTTCCTATGACGCTCAGTGCTGCATCTCGGTGGAATGAGTCTCTGGCTGAATGTACTCCTGTGCCCACCCAGTACATTATGTAGTGGATGGGAGACATTGACCAAGATGGCATGCAACGAGTCTGTGGTGGCCAGTGCTATCATGTTTGCTGTTGTATGCTGGGGCAGCAGGCTGAGGGTGGCAGACACCAACAGAATCAAGAAACTCATTCGTAAGGCCAGTGATGTTGTGGGGATGGAACTGGACTCTCTGACGGTGGTGTCTGAAAAGAGGATGCTGTCTAAGTTGCATGCCATCTTGATCAATGTCTCCCATCCACTACATAATGTACTGGGTGGGCACAGGAGTACATTCAGCCAGAGATTTATTCCACCGAGATGCAACACAGAGCGTCATAGGAAGTCATTTCTGCCTGTGGCCATCAAACTTTACAACTCTTCCCTTGGAGGGTCAGACACCCTGAGCCAATAGGCTGGTCCTGGACTTATTTCATAATTTACTGCCATAATTTACATATTACTATTTATGGTTCTATTACTATTTATTATTTATGGAGCAACTGTATCGAAAACCAATTTCCCCCGGGATTAATAAAGTATGACTATGACTATGACTGTGACTAACTTGGACAGCATCCTCTTTTCAGACACCACCGTGAGAGAGTCCAGTTCCATCCCCACAACATCACTGGCCTTACGAATGAGTTTGTTAATTCTGTTGGTGTCTGCCACCCTCAGCCTGCTGCCCCAGCACACAATAGCAAACATGATAGCACTGGCCACCGCAGACTCATAGAACATCCTCAGCATTGTCCGGCAGATGTTAAAGGACCTCAGGCTCCTCAGGAAATAGAGACGGCTCTGACCCTTCTTGTAGACAGCCTCAGTGTTCTTTGACCAGTCCAGTTTATTGTCAACTCATATCCCCAGGTATTTGTAATCCTCCACCATGTCCACACTGACGCCCTGGATGGAAACAGAGGTCACCGGTGCCTTAGCTCTCCTCAGGTCCACCACCAGCTCCTTAGTCTTTTTCACATTAAGCTGCAGATAATTCTGCTCACACCATGTGACAAAGTTTCCTACCGTAGCCCTGTACTCAGCCTCATCTCCCTTGCTGATGCATCCAACTATGGCAGAGTCATCAGAAAACTTCTGAAGATGACAAGACACTGTGAAGCAGTTGAAGTCCGAGGTGTAAACGGTGAAGAGAAAGGGAGAAAAGACAGTCCCCTGTGGAGCCCCAGTGCTGCTGATCACTCTGTCGGACACACAGTGCTGCAAGCACACGTACTGTGGTCTGCCAGTCAGGTGATCAAGAATCCATGACACCAGGGAAGCATCCACCTGCATCGCTGTCAGCTTCTCCCCCAGCACAGCAGGGCGGATGGTGTTGAACGCACTGGAGAAGTCAAAAAACGTGACCCTCACAGTGCTCGCTGGCTTGTCCAGGTGGGCGTAGACACGGTTCAGCAGGAAGACGATGGCATCCTCAACTCCTAGTCGGGGCTGGTAGGCAAACTCGAGGGGATCTAAGTGTGGCCTGACCATAGGCTGGAGCAGCTCCAGAATAAGTCTCTCCAGGGTCTTCACGATGTGGGAGGTCAATGCCACCGGTCTGTAGTCATTGAGGCCGCTGGGGCGCGGCGTCTTCGGCACGGGGACGAGGCAGGACATCTTCCACAATACAGGAACCCTCCGGAGCCTCAGGCTCAGGTTGAATACATGGTGAAGTACTCCACATAGCTGAGGGGCACAATGAATGGCTTAATTCTGCTCCTATGTCTATAAGTCTTATGGTCTTATGGTTTTACATGTACATGATCATAGCAATATGGCCTTTCCCATATTCTTTTTCTTAGCTTCATCCCTCATCTGTCATGGTCCAGTCCGTCATTTCCTTATTCTGGGTTTTCCTGCTTTCCCTTGTTCCATTGGGTGCCTTATAGAGGCACCTGATTCTTGTTTGGGGCTGGCACATCAATACCTCTCAAACCAAGGATTCCTTGTTGGACTGTTCCCTTCCTCTCCCTTCTGAAGCCTCGCCTGCATCCCTGTCAAGTTCAACCACCGGAGTGACCGGAGCCTTGCCACGCCAAGATAAGGAACTATTTATCGTTGAGTTTGGAACTATCTCCTTGTGTCCGCATGTCTAGTGTCCGTGTCAAAGAAGAGTCCTGGCCCTAGGTCCTGTTCCCAAGGAGGAGTACCGGTTCTGTGTTCTGTGTTCTGTGTTCCAGTGTTCCAAGTTCCAGGCGCCGTGTTCCAGTCTTGTCCAAGTCAAGGCTTCGTGTTCTCGTCCAGTCCAGGAGTCCCTCGTCAGTTTACCTCGGCAGTTCCCTCGGCAAGTGTCCTCGGCAGTCATCCTGGCCCTGCATCCAAGGAGGAGATCCGGCTCCGTACCCTATAGCCTAACCAAGCTGAGTCCAAGAGTCACGTCCTGCCCTGGAGTACCTCATCCAGTCCACGTCCAAGGCTCTGATTTCTTGTGTTCCAAGACCAAGTCCAGGCACCGTGTTCCAACCCTGTCCAAATCTGAGCTTTGTATCCTCATCTAGTTCCGGTTCCTTGCCCAGCCCAGGAGTTCCTCACCCAGCCCAGTGCTGGAGATTCCTCGTCCTGTGCTGGAGTACCTCGTCCTGTCCTGTAGCCACGTCCCGTTCTTGCCAAGATCCTAGTCCCGAGTCCTAGCCTAGACCTGGGTTCCGGTTCTGAGTCAAGACCCAGGTTCCGAGTCTCAACCAAGACCCAGGTTCCGGGTTCTTGTCCAGGCTCTGGTTCCGGAATTCCATGTTCCTAGTCCAGGCTCCTCATTCCTAGTTCCCCGTGTCTCTAGTCCAATTCCTTGCCCAGGCCCAGTGTCAATGTCCAGCATCGTTTCTTCCTGACTCCCCTTGCTTTCTTGATAAACCTTGTCCTGTTCCTCGTACTTCAGTGTCTGTGTCTTGCATTTGGGTTCGCCATCAACACCCACCTTATGACAGAACGGTCCAACCATACATGGACCTAGCGACGCAGACACTGTCTTTTAACTCTTGTCATCCTGGGTTCCCTCCTGTTGAATAACCCCCCACCTGTCCATAGTCCAGGAAAGCCTGTTATGTCGCCAGGAGGCTCCCATGGGGGGGTGGGGGGGTACTGTCATGGTCTGGTCCGTGAAGTCCACATTCTGGTTCACAGTCCAGTCCGTCGATTCCTTATTCTGGGTTTTCCTGTTTTCCCTTGTTCCATTGGGTGCTTTAATTGAGGCACCTGATTCTCATTTTGGGCTGGCACATAAATACCTCTAAAACCAAGGATCCCCTGCTGGACTCTTCCCTTCCTCTCCCTTCTGAAGCCTCGCCTGCATCCCCGTCACATTCAACCGCCGGAGTGAGACCGGAGCCTTGCCACGCCAAGATAAGGAACTATCTATTGTTGAGTTTGGAACTATCTCTTTGTGTCCGCATGTCTAGTGTCTGTGTCAAAGAAGAGTCCCAGCCCTAAGTCCTGTTCCCAAGGAGGAGTCCCGGCTCTGTGTTCTGTGTTCCAGTGTTCCAAGTTCCAGGCGCCGTGTTCCAGTCTTGTCCAAGTCAAGGCTTTGTGTTCTCGTCCAGTCCAGGAGTCCCTTGGCAGTTTATCTCGGCAGTTTCCTCGGCAAGTGTCCTCAGCAGTCATCCCGGCCCTGCATCCTAGAAAGGGTCCCGGTCCTGCGCTCCAAGGAGGAGACCTGGCTCCGTACCCAAGAGCCTAACCAAGCTGAGTCCAAGAGCCGAGCCAAACCTAGTCCAAGATTCAAGTCCTACCCTGGGGTACCTTGTCCAGTCCACGTCCAAGGCTCTGAGAATCCAGTCCACGTCCAAGGCTCTGTGTTCCAAGACCAAGTCCAGGTGCCGTGCTCCAGCCCTGTCCAAATCTGAGCTTCGTGTCCTCATCTAGTTCCAGTGCCTCACCCAGCCCAGTGCTGGAGATACCTCGTCCTGTCCTGTAGCCACGTCCTGTCCTTGCCAAGATCTTAGTCCCAAGTCCTAGCCTAGACCCGGGTTCCGGTTCCGAGTCCCAACCAGGACCCAGGTTCCGGGTCCTTGTCCAGGCTCTGGTTCCGGAGTTCCGTGTTCCTAGTCCAGGCTCCTCGTTCCTAGTTCCCCGTCCAGCTCCTGTGTTTCTAGTCCAATTCCTTGCCCAGGCCCTGAATCTTAGTCTCGTAGAGGGCCTGTGTCCCTGTCCAGCGTCATTTCTTCCTGTCTCACCTTGCTATCTCGATAACCCTAGTCCTGTTCCTAGTACTTCAGTGCCTGTGTCTTGCATTTGGGTCCACCTCCCAACGCCCCCTTGTAACATCATCTGCCTTTCTGATTCCCCTTCCTCTAAAAATTCCTTCCTCTGGCTCCCATTTTCTGTTCCCCTTACCCGAGCTGTGTCCTTCAAATCTCCCCACTTAAATCCTCCTAGTCCCTACTCCCCACACTTGTGCTGCCTGGAATCCAATGCCAAGCCTTTCTGAAAAACTTTGGTATCTTTAGTTGCCCTCCAAGTACTGCCCAATGTCGACAGATCAAGGTCTTCCAGTGATCTTTGAGCAGGTTGACGGATCACAGTGCACCATTCGCAAACCCTAGTAAGTGGAAGCAGTAACAGCAGATGTAGTGACTTTGAAGTGAAGGGTTTTCTATCCTCTACATTTTCCTTCAAAGTAATGTGTTTCTGTCTCCCAAATTGATTTTAATCTCACTGATCTCTGGCCTATATGTGACTCCAGCATTGTCTGTAACTGCCTCTCAGTTCAGAAGCAATTACAGATGAATGGTACAGCCTGGCCTTGCCAGCAACATCCCCAACATTGAAGAAACAAAGAAGAAAGTAACTGATACATCACAAACAAATTCTTGCTGCACATATCAAAACCCCAAGAAACTGAAGAACAGTGAGAAGTGAAACGTGCATTATGGTTCATGAAGTAACGTGCTAAAAGATGATTGAAAAATAAGACCACACACAAAATCAAAAAGCTGTGGATGCTGGTTAGCTGTCAATTTGATCCTCCACCACACTCCCACTCTGACCTCTGTGGTGTACAACTTTCTAGTGAAGCTCAACAGAATCTTATATTGGACATCTTACAGGTTTCTAGACTCAGCATTGTGTTCAACTAATTCTGATAACGATTTGTATATTCTGCATACTTGGTCTTTGGGCACAACTTCTATTTGTTTACTCATCCTATTAACCTTGCAACATTAGCTCACTTGTCCTTCAATCTCCCTTCCACATCACAACCTTTCCTTTCCCTTTCATTCTTAACTCTGTGATTGCTTAAATCTCTACTTCCATTCCTAATCAATGATTGTCATCCTTGGCTCATCCTCCTCCCTCCCTGAATGCTGCCTGGATCAATATATACTTCCAGCTTAACCTGTTGGCAGCAGGAATTGCATGCCAAAGTAATTCAGAAGTTAAAAGCAAAAGATTTGCCACAACAGTGTTTTGATTTTTACTCAAATTAACCATCAAATCTTTAAAAATCATGTACTCAGCATTATTTTTTAATTGCACGGTTTGTCTCATTTTGCACATTGCATTTTTGTCAGTCTTTGTCTATGTACAGATATTCATAAATTATATTGTACTTTTTCCTGTAAATGCCTGCAAGAAAATGAATGCAAAGGTAGCTTATGGCAATGTACAGTTCAAGTTTACTGTCCAAATGAAACAGCACTCCTCCAGGCCACAGAGCAGCCACAAAGCATACATCACACACAGCACATAAAACGAATATTACCAGAAAAAGGTTAAAAAAATATAATTCAAAATGCATCTAGTGTGCAGCACTGGTAAACAGTCAGCAGCTCGCTGTCCTAGTGACGAGACCTCAGTGGTGGCAGGGTATACATTAGTCTCACAGCCTGAGGGAAGAAGCTGTTACCCAGTCTGGCAGACCTAGTCCTGATGCTTCTGTACCTCCTTCCAAATGGTAGTGGGTCAAAGGGATTGTGGGATGGGTGGAAGGAATCCCCAACAATACTTCAGGCCCATTATCTACAACATTCCTGGTAAATGCCACAAATAGGGGGAGGGGGACATCGGTAATCCTCTCGGCAGTTTTTACTGTTCTCTGTAGGGATCTTGCTGTCTGATGGCTTGCAGTTTTTGTACCACACAAAGATGCAGCCAGACAGGAGACTCTTGATGGTGATCCTGTAGAAAGTTGTTAGAATGACGGTTGGGAGCTTTGCATGCCCCAGTCTCCTTAGAATGTGTAGACATTGCTGTGACTTCTTGACTAATGAGGAGGTGTTGTGGGTCCAGGTTAGATCTTCTGTTATGTGCACGCCAAGGAACTTTGTGCTCTTCACTATCTCCACAGCAGAGCCATTGATGTATAATGTAGAGAGGTTGACCTGTGCCTTCCTGAAGTACACAATCATCTCTTCTGTCTTGTCCAAGGTGAGAGTCAAGTTGTTGTTCTCACACCATTTGACAAACCTCTCTGCATGCTGACCTATCATTATTGCTGATGAGGCCAATTACTGTAGCATCATCAGCGAACTTGATGGTATGGTTTGAGCTGGATCCTGTAGTGCAGTCATGAGTTAGCAGCGTAAACAATAATGAACTGAGCACACAAACCTGGAAGGCACCATTGCTCGGCATGATGGAGCTTGAGATGTTGCTGCCTACTCGGACTAACTGGGGTCTTTCCGTCAAGAAGTCCGTCATCCAGCTACAGTGTTGAGTCCTAACGAGGCCAGTTTCCCCTCCAACCTCTGAGGGAAGATCATGTTAAATGCCAAGCTGTCGATGAACAACATCCTGGTGTATAAGGCATCATTTTCTAGGAGAAGAGGAGGGTGGGGATATGGCATCATCAGTGAACTAGTTTTAACAGTAGGCAAACTGGAAAGGGTCAAGTGTAGCTGGAAGGTGGGATTTTATACAATCCATTACCAGCCACTCAAAGCACGTCATGATTGTTGAAGTCAGTGCCACTGGGCAGTAATCGTTTGGGCCAGTTACATACTTTCATAATAAATTTACTTTGTACTTTGAACTTTGAACCACCAATTTTTCCCACCTTTAAGCCCATTATGGAACTCATAAGTAGGAACAGTTCTGAAATTATAGGTTCCAGATCCTTCAGACTCAGACTTAGTGATCTCCCAGACCCTTGATTTTAGACCACTGACTGCTCCCCTGCCACTTACCTGATCACAGCTCCCAAATTCAGGGCCCAGTTTCTCCAGAGGACCAACCCTAACTCTCCTCAGCTATGTACTCTCCACAGCAACCCATTTCAAGGTACAACCCTCATTCTTTGGAAACTGGCTCTCCCTCCCCCTGAACCAAGCCTCAAACCCAAGAAATACATTTAATATGGAATTGTCAAATGCTTCCAAGTTCTTACTGAAATTTTCAGGGGGGTGAGAGAGAAGGAGGGAGTGGGGAAGAGGGAGAGGGTGACCATGAGGGAAAATGGTCATTCATGATTGCATTGCCAGAGCAGCACATCCACCTGGGAGCACCAGACATTTTTAGCACCTACTGTCTTAAAATGTAATAATCATACTTTCAAGATTTGGTGCAATAGAAGCTGCCACTATTTCTCTGTTATTGATGTTAGAAATGGGTTATATCTTCTTCCTACCACATTTCTCATCTCTCCAACCTAAAATAAGTGCAATTTTATACTCGGAGACAGTTTCATACAACCCAAGTAGTCAAGGGACCTTTTGTACAAAACACTTAGCCACTCACAATTTCTCATTGAAATACAAGATTTAAACGTTGCTAGTATTTATTGCCTGTCTCCATTTGCACTTGCTATCTTTTTAAACTGCTGAAGCCCTAACAGTTTAATAGTTCCTGTGTTTAGAAATTCGACACTGTGAGAGTTATGAACACACTGACATATTACCAAGTCAGGACAGTGTGCATTGTGACTAGTAGGGATGTTCCATTACATCAACTTCATTTGACCTTCTAGGCAGCAGAGGTTACGGATTTGGAAGAATAAGTAATTTTCCTTAACTTGCTTCAGACTCTCAGCTAATTCAAATGTCAATTCAACCTTCCTCTTTCATCAAGAGCCTTTCTACAGCTTCTATCACTGAACTTATTAACATGCACACTGAGGTAACTGATTACTTTTAATCAAGAAAGGAAATCGGAGCTAGTTATTCTTAACTGAAATGGCAGTCGAATGTTACTACTGACCTGGTTACACTGAACCATCAGTCTGAGGTTCCTTTTCTGAACCTCCCTGTCTGTAAATTCTACTAGGATTGAGGGTGTTAAGCAAGATGAAACAAAAGCTTGGCCAAATAACTTGCTAACACTCACTGTCAGGTGCATAAATGAAGACTTGGGTGAGAAACTAATGCGTCCCAAAACCAACAGTTGCATGAGAGACACAGTGAGAACACTGAAAGGAAAATTTTGAAAGGCCACGTAAATATAACATGGAGGTTAAGTTAACAAAATAGAAACTTGTGAAAATGTGATCATTTGTTTTAATTTTTTGCCTCCAAGATATACTCTCAAAATAAATTGATGGGGAAATTACTGAAACGAAGGAAATGTTAAGCTGAGTTTGAAGCCAGAAGCAATTAATATCCTTTCTGTTAACTTGAGGAGGTTGGATCACAAAACCCTCAGGAAATCAAACTTCCATTACCTCTTGTTTTCTTAACCTTGACTTGAAATATAATTCAGAGTATTTTTTCTTTTGAAAACATGTTCTCCATGGTAGCAGCACATGAGAAATGAGCAATTTTCCCAAAATAATTACTTGACAAAATTCAACATTCTTTTGTGAGAATGGTATCGGATTGTCAGCACGATCCCCAATAGCACCTGCACAGTTATTTTTGACCAGGAGCTTTTCTGATGTGATGGTTATTAATTCATTGGCTAGTTTAATGGATGTCTGTATTTCAAATGAACTTCCTCACCCATACACCCACAACCTCTGCCACAGTCCGATTGTAGTCCCTGTCACAAATTGGACAGCAGAGACCACCACTCCATATGATCAACACTGGCAGGAGTTCCTGCTGACCTTAGTGATAAGATTCCTGTAAATGGAGTTGAGAATCCCTTATAAAGACTGTGGCCTCTTGGCAGTCAAACAGTTGAAAGATGAGGGAAGTGGATCGTCTGCAGAGGCCCTTAAAGGGACAGGGAGGAAAGTGGAGAAAGCACTGGATTTGAGGACTAAAACACAGCAGCAAGTAAAATGGATCTTAGTTTGTGATATTCTGGGCCATAAGGCCATAAGACATAGGCCACTTACTTCATCGAGTCTGCTCAGACGTTCCATCATGGCTGATTTATTATCCCCTCAACCCCATTCTCCTGCCTTTTCACCATAAGCTTTGATGGTCCTTACTAATCAAGAACCTATCAAACACCATTTTAAATATACCCAAAAACTTGGTCATCTGTGGTATGAATTCCACAGATTCGCCACACTCTGGCTAAAGAAATTTCTCCCCATCTCTGCTCTAAAGGGACGTCCTTCTATTCTGAGACTCACTCACTATTGGAAACATCCTCTCCTTGCCCACTTTATCTAGGCCTTTCAATATTCAATAGGTTTCAGTGGACGGAGGGTTGGGGTGGGCAGTAGATCAGTGTATAGGAGACATCTGGCAAGGATTGTGTCTTTTGGGATATGGGGTGCACAGTCCTTAGTGCACTGAGGTGCTTAGTGATGGGTTAAAATATTACTGAAAGAGGATCTCACTGAAGCACTGGGTGGCCGTGCCTCAGCCACAACAAGAAAGCATCCATGGTTTCAGAGTGAGCTATCTTCAAATGAATCAGCTCATACTCTGATTTCTAAATCCCAGGATTATACATTCAAAAACATTCCAAAATAGAACCAGGTGATGTCTCATAGAATAAAACAGAAAATGCTGAAAAAACTCAGCAGACCAGGTAGCATCTGCAGAGAAAGAAACAAAGGTAACTTTCCAGGTTAATGGCCATTCAACAGAATTGGGAAAAGTTAGAAATGAAACAAATTCAAAGCTGCAGAGAAAGTAGGAAAGGGAAGAGAGAATGAGAGTCTCTGTGATAGAGCAGTGTGCCAAATAGATTAAATAACAAAAAGGAGCCAGGGTAGTAAAGAAGGTATAAAAATAAAATAAACGATTTAGTGAAATTACAAAATGAAGACAAATGGGCTGATGGTTAAGCTTAGGTTCTGTCTGCATATTCACATCAATGTAAAAGAGATCTCATGATGCCTTTTTGAAGAAAGGAAGACCTTCAAATGTTCCAAGTAACGATTTATTCAAAACAAACACCGACAGAATAAGTAATTAAATGACGCTTGTGTTACGAGATGCTCCCAACCGCACCATCTTCCAGGATGTGGACGCTCTAACTCCCCGAAGTACAGATAGTTGCTTTAAGGATTCAGGACTGTCCTGCTATTTGGCAATCATGCTTTGGGCACCAAAAATTGAGTATTTGAAGAGCACCTGAACTGAGGTGATATCGTCCAGCATTTAAAAACGTAAACACAAGGAATTCTGCAGATGCTGGAAATTCAAGCAACACACATCAAAGTTGCTGGTGAATGCAGCAGGCCAGGCAGCATCTCTAGGAAGAGGTACAGTCGACGTTTCAGGCCGAGACCCTTCGTCAGGACTAACTGAAGGAAGAGCTAGTAAGAGACTTGAAAGTGGTCTTTCTTCAGTTAGTCCTGAGGAAGGGTCTCGGCCTGAAACGTCGACTGTACCTCTTCCTAGAGATGCTGCCTGGCCTGCTGCATTCACCAGCAACTTTGATGTGTGTTGCTCGTCCAGCATTTGTTTTGTGCTCAGTTCTCAATCCTTGCTTTGGATGCTCCAGCATTTGGGTCCAAACCATCCTTGTCCAGGACTCTCATCACAGAATGATTGAACCAGTATGGACGCAGCGGGGTATCAGATTCTTTCGTCCGCTGTGGCCAATCACAGCGAGAGGATTTCTGGATGGAGCCTCGAGATACACAACCTCCAGGTAGCCGTTTACCAACTTTCGCAAGAAGGAAGTCAGAGTTGCCCGGGAGAGCCAGTCGGTCACTCTGCGGAGCCTGTATATCTTCCAACCGTGGAGAGATTCAATGGAGGCCTGGGTACTTGCAGCGGCTTCCTCACCCGAAGCTCATTTGTGTTTGAACTTCAGGTGTCCCAGTTCTCTTCGGAGTATGGTAGGCTGGCCTTCATTATCTCTCTGATGAAGATTCGAGAGAGCGAACAGTCAGCGGCCGACTTCGCTATTGAGTTTCAGACCATGGCCCAAGAGAATGGCTGGAATGGGGCAGGCCTAGTAACTCTATACCACCATGGACTCAGAGATGAGCTGGAGGGTGCCCTCACCTTGGGAGAGCCAGCAGAGAACTTAGACAATCTGATCGACCAATCTATCAGTCTGGATAATCGTATGAAAGAGTGAAAGTGGGACTACTTCAAGAGGTCAAAGGAAATTGGTCCGAGCCCGGTCCCGGTGCATTGTGGTTCTGCTCCCCAACCTCAGACCATGACCAGCCCATCTCCTGCACAAGATCCTATCGAGCCCATGCAGGTTGGTTGCACTAGACTCTGCGCTGATGAGAGGTCCCAGTGATAGAGTCAAGGTTGCTGACTACACAATCAAGTTTCAGACCTTGGCCCAGCAAAATGGTTGGGACGGGGAAGCCTTGGCCACGGACTCCGAGATGAAGAATGCCCTCGCCTTGGGAGAGCCAGCAGAGAACTTAGAGTTTCTGATTGGCCAGTCCATCCGTCTCGATAATTGTCTGGCAGAATGAGAGTGGGACCACTTCAGGAGATCCAAGACAGCCAGTCAGAGCCTGGTCCCTACGCACTGTAGTTTCACTCCCCAACTCGGACTGCGACTATTGCCTGCTCAAGATCCAGTCGAATCCATGCTGATAGGTGGCACTAGATTCTGCGCTGATGAGAGGTCCCAGTGATAGAGTCAAGGTTGCTGCTTTTACTGTGGGGAAGCAGGCCACCTGCAGGCTGAATGTCTGAAGCTGCAGCCACCTGGAGAACTGCTAAGACGGTCCAGTGTCAGGAGGACTGTGATGGTAGGAGCCACTATTCCCAATCCCATGGATTCTGGTTTTGTACTGAAGGTGGAGTTCACCTGGGGTAAGAACTTGAGACAGGTGAAGGCTTTTGTGGACTCTGGGGCAGTGGGTCATTTTCTGGATTTAGGAACAGCCTGTTGGTTCGACATATCGCTGTGAGAGTTGAGCCATTCCATCCCTCAACCATCTTGGATGGCCAGCCACTGAGTTCTAGGCAGATCCAGCAACAGACTGTGGTGTTGCAGATGAGGATAGGGGATCATTACTGACTCTCCACTCATCCACCTATCCTTGGGTACTCTTGGCTGTCGGAGCATAACCCATCTGTGGACTGGAGGGAGGGAAGAATCACTCTTGGTCTGGTCACTGTAAGAAAGTCTGTTTGCGGTGTGGTGTTCCAATCCCGAGACTCTCCCAAGACCAACGGCCAACAAGGACGTGGCCTTCGGCGCAAGGGAACCTGAGGCCTTCTGGAGACCTAGTCCTGTCCTCAAGGACAGACAAGCCGGTCCCAGCCAGTGGGACTGTGTGTGCCCCGACACTGTCTACTCGGGACCGTATGCGAACTAGAGAGAGGGAATCTCTAGTTCAGGAGAAGACCAGGGAGATGCCTGAGCAGTCTGGAAAACATAGCTAACCCTGAGGAATCCAGCCGCCAGGTCGAGGAAAGGAAAGACTCCTATATGCAGATCCTTGAAGCCTATTCCCGGTGAGACAAGGACCATCTGTAACGCCTCATCGCCATCATCTGAGGATACAGATGGGAACTTGGACTCTGATTTTGCCACTGTTTCTACGAATAAGCTTTGTGAGCCTAGGGGAACTCTGAGACTCTGAGGTCTGTCGAATCACCCTGCCACCTAAGATGCCTCAGGAGTCATCCTCAAAAGAAGGACCGGAGGAGACAGCAACTCCCAAACTGGTCACAATCCCTTCCATCTACTTGGAGGAGGTATTCAGCAAGGGAAAGGCCTCAGCTCTTCCACCGCACCGACCCTACGACTGTGCCATAGACCTGCTGCCTGGTACTTGTCCCTCACGGGTCAATTGTACGCACTCTCAGGCTCAGAGATAAGCTCAATGCAAGAGTATATAAAGGAAACTTTTGCCATGGGATTCATTCGGCCCTCCATCTCACCAGTTGGCACAGGCTCCTTCTTCATACAAAAGAAAGTTGGGAGTCTGTGGCCATACATTGATTATAGGGGGTTACACCACATAATGGCCAAGAATTGTTACCCCCTTCCATTCATGAATACGGCCTTTGAGATGCTCCAAGGAGCGAGAGTATTCACAAAGCTAGACCTGTAGAGTGCATACAATCTGGTCCATTTAAAGGAGGGCAATGAGTGGAAAACTGCATTCCACTGACGGGACACTACGGGCACCTGGTTATGCCCTACAGTCTTGTGAATGTTCCAGCAGCCTTTCAGGCCTTAATAAATGACATGCTCTGGGATACTCTCCATAGGTATGCTTTCACCTACTTAGATGACACCCTAATTTTCTGGAAGTCCATGGAGGAGCTCATTGCTCACATCAGGGACATTTTAAAGAGGCTTCTAGACCTTGGACATTATTTTTAAGCTAGAGAAGTCCGAATTTCACGCAACAACCATTTCATTTTTGGGTTTCATCATCTCCAAGCCTTTCCTCTGAGTTTCACCTGCAGTCCAATGGCCAGACGGAGCAGACCAACCAAGATTTAGAATGTACCCTGAGATGTCTGGCCTCAGAAAGACCTGATGAGTGGTGCGACCATTGGCTGTGGGCAGAGATCATCCACAACACCTTACTGGATTCAACCACCATTTTGCCCCAGACCAGGGTGATAGTGCCAATACATTGGGGAATTAGCGCTCTTGTTCACAAGGCCCAGGTGCAAGGGGAAGTTCCTAGGAATGGTCCTCCGGGTCGGCTGTTCATCCCAAGTTCCATCCGGTTCCAGGTACTCCAATGGAGACATTCACCGAGAATGGCTGCTCACCCAGGGATTGCCAGGTCCCTCGAGTTTATCAGGAGAAGGTATTTGTAGCCTGGAATGACGAAAGAGGTTTGGCAGTATGTGCAGGCATGCGAGGTATGTGCCTAGAACAAGGAACCCCGAACCCGACGTCAAGGGTTCCTCCATCCTCTACCTGTTCCAGAAAGACCAGGGGCGCATGTTTCTATGGCCTTTGTCACGGGTCTTCCACAATCCAACAGGAAGACTGGCATCATGTTAATTGTCAATCAGTTTTCAAAAACCTGCAAGTTCATTGCCTTGGAGAAGCTACCATCTGTGGCAGAGATGGCCAAAATTCTTCAGGATTCACAGATTCCCAGTGGGCATTGCCTCGGATCGTGGTCCACAATTCATATCAGATTTCTGGAGGGCATTCTGTAAGCTGATTGAAGCAACAGCAAGCTTTCCCTCCAGGTTTCACCCACAGTCCAACGGCCAGATGGAGTGAACCAACCAAGATTTAGAATGTACCCTAAGATGCCTGGCCTCAGACAGACCTGATGAGTGGTGTGACCTTCTGATGTGGCAGAGGTCGTCCACAACATCTTACAGCATTCAGTGAACAGGGGGTCACTGTTCAAGTGCCAGTTTTGTTATCCTCCAACACACATCAAAGTTGCTGGTGGACGCAGCAGGCCAAGCAGCATCTGTAGGAAGAGGTGCTGCTTGGCCTGCTGCGTTCACCAGCAACTTTGATGTGTGTTGCTTGAATTTCCAGCATCTGCAGAATTCCTGTTGTTATCTTCCACCTCTCTTTCCAGAACAGGAGGCCGAGGTTGGGGTCCCTGAGTTTTCTGGAACAGGACGCCGAGATTGGGGTCCCGGGGATTTCCGGAACAGGAGGCCGAGGTTGGGGTCCCTGCGGCCGAAGATCTCATCCAATGCTGCAAGCAAAAATGGATGAGGGCAAGAGAGATTTTGCTGGACTTGAAACAGAAAGCAGAAGCCAAGGCGGACCCAAGGAGAAGACAGGGACCCACTTTGCAACCTGGGCAACAGGTCTGGCTGTCCACTCATGATTTACCTCTCTGAGTGGAGTCTTGGAAGCTGTTGCCCAAGTTCATTAGACCCTTCAAAGGCCTGAAGAAAATAAACCCGGTGGCTTACACCTTGCAGATCCCTAAGACCCTAAAGATCAATCTTACCTTCCACATCTCTAAATTAAAACCTGTCTGCAGCGGCCCCTTAGCCACACCACCATCAGTCTCCTCACCACCCAGTTTTATTGAGGGGGAAGAGGTCTTCACAATGAGAAGACTTTTGGACTCACGTGCTGTTCGGGATGTTTGGCAATACCTCGTGGACTGGGAAGAATTTGGACCCGAGGAGAGGTGCTGGGTGCCTGAAAGAGACATATTGGATTCAGTTCTCATCCACGACTACCATCAATGTCTCCCCGAGCAGCCAGGGCTGTCAGGAGTCAGCCATAGGGGAGGAGGTCCTGTTACAAGACGCTCCCAACTATGCCAGATTCTGAGATTTCAACGCTCTAACTTTCTGGAGTATGGATAGCTGGCGCACCTCCTTAAAGGTTCAGGACCGGCCCACTAATTGGCAATCATGTTTTGGATGCCAAGAATTATGTATTTAAGGAGCTGGGGTTCAGTGCTCAATCATAAGCCTACTAGTGATATTGTCTACTGTTGGTTTTGTGCTCAGTTCTTGATCCCGTTTGAGACCGTGCGTCGGTCCTTGCTTCGGATACTCTATAGCATTTGGGTCGAAACTATTCTCACCAAGGACTCTCGTCACAGTGTGTGTTCTTGCTGTACTACACAAACAGTGACTTTAAATCAGCAGTAGCACACAAGCTGCAACGTTTTTTTTAAAGGCAGGGATCCCCTGTCAAAACAAAGAAGGAAAGGTTTGGAAATGTCTTCTTTCTTTTACATTATTGGTTTCAAAATAAAGGGAATAATAGTGCAATGCTTAAGTTACTGAACTCATGGCTGAGGTTCCAGAGACAAGGCTTGATTCCACCACAGCAGCAGGGGAATTTAATTTCAAGTAATTAGATTATCTGGAATTGTGATAAAAATATATGTTTCTGTACTGATGACCAAAATAAGCAATGGATTGTCATTAACAACCCATCCATTTTACTACTGTCCTTCCCAGAAAGATATCTATCTTACTCTCATGGTCCAAGAATAGATTATACACAATCAGAAAAGCTCACCAATACCTCTAATTTCTGAGGAGGGTGAAGTGAGCCTCACATCATCCTACAGATATGCAGCAGAGAACATCCTACGAGCTCATCACCACATGGTATGGAAACTACACTGCGGCAGACAGGAAGGCTCAGCAACAGCTAGTCAAAGCAAAACTGCCTAACACATCACTGACATCAGCCTACCCGCCATCAAGGACGTATACGTATATAGATAGGTGCCAGAAAAGGCCCAGTAACATCATGAAGGATCCCACCCACCCTGCTCATGGACTGTTTGTCCCACTCCCATCAGGAGGAGGCTAACATAGTATTCACACTAGGACCACCAGACTCAAAAACAGTTACTTTCCCCAAGCAGTAAGTCTGATCAACACCTCCACCAACTAACCCACCCCTTCAGATCTCCCACCACCACTACTTTATCATTTCCTGTCAGACACCTTATGTACAGACACTCCTGTGCCTAGCGTCACTTTATCGACATACAATCAATCTCTGTATATAAGCTATCTTGCGTATTTATATTTATTGTGTTTTAAAATTATTGTGTTCTTTATGTTATTGTGTATTTTTGAGCTGCATCGGATCCAGAGTAACAATTATTTTGCTCTTCTTTATACTTGTGTACAGGAAATAACATTAAACAATCTTGAATCTTGCTTGGTCTAAATGTGGCTGTCACTTAGCCATCTCCCTGGTTTAGGGACAATTAGAAATGGGAACAACCTCTGGCATTGCCAGTGTTGTCCATATCTTGTCAGAGCTAAACATGCAGGCTCCTCCCAGTCTCCACCAAGCTAACAGGAGTCACCCACCACTCATTTTCAACACATCATCTGCAGCCTATTTAAACCCAGCTCTTATCCATAGTTCATGTTCAGCCATCAAACCAGCCAGACTCAACCAGTTGCTCCTAGCCTTAGTTACCATGTTGCCTTGTCGTCTTAAATATCTGTTCTCTCTTGTTTTTTGGCCTCTCATTGCTTATTATTTTGCTGTTTATTAGTAAAATATCATTTACTGCTAAATTGTCTCCGCTGCTCTCCTTTTGAGTCAAGCCTCCTTTAAATTTCCTGTCACATCTTGCTGATGACTAACAACAGTGAGCCATTCATTGAAGAGCACAGAGTATTTAACATATAAAATACCTAAATGCACCTTAAAAAGTATTTTGCATCATGCCATTTTGAGTCTTCCAAAGGGATTCTCAGCCAATACGTTATTTTTGAATTGTGGTATTGGAGGAAGTAAAAACGGTTTACACAATCAACAGAAATCAAATGAAAGTTTGAAGTTTAAATTATGTATTTAAATAAAAAACTATTACTCAATTTACTTCAGCTTGCAATGCAACTAATGATGACTATTGAAGCAATGAAAACATCTAACATCTTTCAAAATATGAAAGCAATTTCTTGAATTTAACTTCTTTAGTAATATGATACACAATTATATGTTTGTAGCTTAGGATTTTTATCAAATAAAGCATTGCAATATTCTTTTGATTAAAAACAAATTTTATCTAGAAAGTGTAAACTGGATTAGTAGTGGACACTGCACACTTTCTAGGTTCAGAATTAACTTTTAGCTCAGAGTATTATTTTAAAATATAAACACACGCAATTCATTGAAGGATTTGATTTTCTTGTGGTTGTGAACCAAATAGCAGATTTTATATGTATCAGTTAAAAGAATGACTCACGGCATCCTGAGGGAGCACAATCTAGACTGAGAGTGTCCTTGGAAAAAAACGAAGCTATATTTAAAACTGTTTACTTGAGCATGTCGATTAAGTTTGGATCTGTTTCAAGTCACAAGTGTTGAAATTGTACAAATCTGCAAATAAGAGTTCTTTCACCATCAAAGAGTTAACCTAAAAGTTATTCTAACTTCCATGCTGGAGTTGGAACTCTTACAGTTTTCTGTGAAAAATGCAGCTGTTTGTTTTAAGATATGTAAATTACTTTATTGTTTGCGCGGTCACTATGGAGAATTCAGAGTGCTGCAAAAATGATATTTTTCCTGTTGGTTTCCAGTGATGTTATCAAAAAATCATAAGTTAATTATAAATTAATATAACACTCAATAAAAGTGGTTACTTCTACATTCCTCAACCTTATCAAGCTTTGCACCATTGCAATTTGCAGATAATCTGCCACCAGCCCTTGAGTAGTGTTTAACAGGTCACTAAGAATATTGATAGTTATTCTGCATGCATAAGATGCACTTACAACTGGTAAATGTGAATTGTAGTGTAAGGCATTAATCAAAATGAGATTAGCAACGAAGTTCTGCGTAATTATTTATGCATCTAAGTGTGTAGCAGTAGAAATTAGGCATTGTTAAGGGGTTGGAACAATGACACAACTAGTAGAGCAGCTGCCTCAGGTTCAATCCGATCTCCAGTGACATCTGTAAACAGTTTGCACTTTCTCCTTGCAACTACATGGGTTTCCTCTGGGTGCTCGGGTTTCCTCCCACACCCAAGAACGTGTGGGTTGGTAGATTAATTGGAAACTGTAAATTACTCCTACTAAGCCAGTAATTGAGGAGAGTTGAATAAGGGCTGAATAAAAATGGATTGCCATAAGATTAGTATAAATGGACGATGGATGACGTATTGTGTGGAGTCTGTGGAACAAAGGTCCTGTTTCCATGCTGTATAACTGTGTGTTTGTTTTTGAATCTGAAATTGGAAATAGTATGTCCAGTTAATCCCCACAAAACTTGGGCCAGTCTTTAGGCTTCTGAGGTGGCCATCTTAATCAAGCACTGGGGCCCTCATCTGTTTGAGAGGGCAGTTCTGTGCAGAGCACTGTGCACTGATTCTAATTTTCATGATGTGGATCTTGCCTGCAAGCACAAAAGTAAGTTTATTTATTTTTTTGCTGTAATGCTTGTGGGACCAAAAGGAGCATGAGTTGAAGGTTACTGCCAACTGTGATTATTTCCCTCTGGCTGACCTCACCTCCCAGCACTTACCTGGGGGCTGTAGAGAGAAAAACAGTTTTTAGAGAGGAGGAGCAAGAGATGTGTCAAAATTGTACATATGCCAGGCACCAGACGCCAAACAGGCACTATACTCCTTGGCCCATCACGGCAACACTTTTCCAGGAGTACTGACAAAATACTGCACAGACGCTCCCAAAGCTTCCTTCAGAAAATGTTTCTCTTTATGTCTGGTGGTAATCACTGAGCTGAGCACACTCAGCATGTCAGAGGAACATCTGGTATGCCACAGAGAACCAGCCAGAACACAGTAGCACACTACAAGTGCTTAACAGACTAGAGTACTTCCTGACTACTCGTCCATTTGATCTATCGAACATCTCTTGTCCCACCTAAGGCGCAGTTTGTAGTCCCACATTGGCCTCATCAGCCACCTCATCATGGCCTCAGATTTGAAATGGAAGCAAGTCCACTGTGTTCCCAAGGGATCATCTAAGCCAGGGGGTTCACAATCTTTTATTTATGCCAAGGACCAATACCATTAAGCAAGGGGTCAGTAGACCCCAGGTTGGGACCCCCTGATCTAAGCAGATGTGGGCCAACAGAAGAATTGAGATGGTTCACCAGAACTACAAGTTAAGAAACTTGGAAGCCACAGTTGGGAAGAATGCTACGTTAATTCTGGGCCCCAAACAAGCTGGCATGAATTTTGACCTCAACATCTGTCACTCCCAACACTCTCCCCAAGCCTTGAATTCATAGATGGAAATGCTTAACTCCTAATCCTCAAAATACTAAAAAGTAAAATCAATAACCATCCAAGTGGATTGGTATGCTAGATTTTAGAATGAGAGAAGAGGCATAGTCTTTTTCTAGATATAACCAGGAGACCTGAACTCAGTCTGTATCCTGCCTTACCCCCAATTTTCAGTCTCTTTGATTTGCACCAACTTTGAATTTGTTCTTACAGACCACAAACCCCCACGGGCATGTTTATTCCAGTCAACAATGGAGAGGCTGAACACCTGTGGATTTAGTTTCATTTTGTCAGTGAAATAAAGTTTAGTTTCCTCCTACACGACTGTAGGATATTGCTCCTACACTACTGTAGTTGATTATAGAATACACCCTTGTGTATGCAGATGTGTGGCGTGCTCTCAACGAGTCCTAGCCAGCTAAGACTGCATGCATCTTAGATTATCTACATGAATTGAACGGAATTTGGCTATGACTATGTACTGGTTCAAAATTAGTCCAAAGATCTTTATAAGATTGTGATGAATACAGTTCAATCACTAGCATTTATAATCTAAATTTTCATTGTCAAAAAGTGCAAACGTTACACATTTAATATATTGATACCTCAGTTCAGTGAAGTGTTTTGAGCTTGCCAAAGTGGATTAAATTAACACATGGCATTCAGCTCTTCTTTAAGGTTTTCTGAGCTGACAACATTAGGGCCTAGGTAGCAAAGGTGTTTTACAATTTCTCATATTTCATTACTTGTGTAATCTCCAGAGGAATGTCAGTACCTTTTGACAGGCCATCGATGTTCTTTATGTTGATGACTGTGGTGAACTTGGTGCAATCACCAGAGAGTTAACTGAATTCGTCAAATATATAGCCTCGAAATTGGATCCATTAGCACCTGTTTGTCATGCACAAATTGCACATAAAACTTATGACAGATCACGCTGGTGGTGATTTCTGGATGAAATTGGACCCATCAGGAAATTAACCCAAGTCCTTCCTTGAACAGTTTGTCTTATCTGATGAGCATATCTGATGATTCTCTGCAGATAATCGCTCTCCGCGAGTCACCCACTTCATATTTTCTCCCTTACCAATGTAAATTGGAGATTCTCCACACAACCTGTGACCCTCACACAAAAAAAAAATTGGTAGTACATCATATCATGCTGAGGTTATCAGGGAGAGAACAGCTGAAAATACTGACGTCAATGTCTTGCATGCAGCATCTGCCTGCCTCAGTTTTCAAAGCTCAGGATATTTGAAACCTCTTTAGTGGTTTAGAGAAACCTCAAGTGTTGTTCTGCCTAATACTGGACTACGTAGATGGGGTATTACTTGCGTAAATCAGGTGTATACTCCACATACAAAGGCCTGGAGGATTAACTCACAGCAATGATTGACATTTAAAGTGACTCCAGGCCCATATTCTTGATGTACTTTGCCAAGTCTTTTGCAATTCAGGAGTTGTCCGGTTTGGGTTTCACCAAGAACTTCAGGTATGTGATGTCATCACAACAATGGAACAACTATGGGCCAATTAGGTGGATTCCATAAGAAATGCGAGAGTAACTGTCCTTGATATCAAGCTTACATTTGATACATTACACATTGAGTGTCGCTTCGAGGTGCCCACGTAAAACTGAGGAGAATGGGCATCAAAGTGAAAACAATACAATGACCGGAGTCTTACCCCGCACAGATAATGATGGTTGTAGTTGTTGGGAATCAATCATCCCAGCTCCAGGACGACACAGCAGGAGTTCCTCAGGGCAATGCCTAGTGTCTACCATCATCAGCTGCTTCATTCTTGACCTTCCTTCCGTTATAATGTCCAGTGTGGGAATGTTTGCTGATTCTTGCAAAATGTTCAGTTCTAGTCATTTCCATTCAACTCTTCAATAAATGAAACAGCCCGGCCATAAAAATATTAATGCCCAAACATTTTATTGGCAGGAGCTGTAAAGTAACTATACATGCCACAAAAATGTCCAACAATGGCCTTCCCCAACGAGAGAGAATTTAGCTACTCACTTTTGATATTCAGAAACAGTACCATCACTGAGTTCCCCACCATCAACAATCTGGGATGTCACCATTGACCAGAAACTCAAATAAGATTAAGATGATTCACTCTATTTGTCATATGTACATGAAAATCTACAGTGAAGTGCATTGTTTGCATCAAATCAAGTCGTCAAGGATTGTGCCGGGAAGCCTACAAATGTTGCCATGGTTCTGGTGCCAAGATAGTATACCCACAACTCACTAACCTTAATCATATGTCTTGGGAATGTGGGAGGAAACTGGAGCACCTGGAGGAAACCCACACAATCACTGGGAGAATGCACAAACACCTTACAGAGAGTGGCAGGAATTGAACCCCAATCTTGCAGCTGGTGCAGTAAAGTGTTGTGCTAACATCTACGCTACCAGCCGCATAAATACTGTAGCTACAAGAGCAGGTATGAAGTTGGTTGCGTTACTGGAATGCTCTCCATTTCCCTGGATAACTGCAGTGCAAACACCTCCAGGACATCAGGACCAAGGCACACCCAGAACAAAGCAGCCAACTTGACTGGTACCTTATTAACTATTACATATGCGTGGAGCAGGAATGACAAGAGTAGTATGATTAAATGATTTTACTGAGTCACGTTATTAACAGTATACATGAGGCAACTGACAGTGTGACAGCAATGAGCCGGGCCCTCCGAGACAAAAAAACGTGCACTCAAAAGCCCTTGTGTAAGAGGCCCAATAGATTCACCTCACAATCAGTCAGTCACATGTGCATTTGCCATATTCTCACAATCAATCAGCTATGGTTCATTCACAACTTTGAACGTTCACTCTTTCACCAGTGCTGCACAGTGAATGTGTGTGACCATCTAGAAGATGCTTGTTGTTACTCATCCAATTTACTCTAAAAGTCCCTCCCAAATCTGTGAACTTTACCACCAAGAAGACAAGGCCAACAAGAGTTTGGGAATGCCACCATCTGCACCCTTCCAAGCTGTGCGTCACTCCGACTTGGAAATATATCACCATCCTTCACTGTGGATCTAAATCCTGGAACAAGCTGCATAATAGCACCAACAGAGTACCTTCAGAAGGACAGCAACAGTTCGGGAAGTAGGCTCACCATGATCTTCTCAAGAAAAATTAGGGGTGGTCAAGAAAGGTTGCTTTGTTTTGGCAGAGCCTAGATCCTAAAAACCAAGGCTCTCGTTGGTTGTGGTAAACTAGAGTTACGACTAAGTTCAATTGTAGGAGTAGAACATGATGACAGATATTAAAATCTGGGACTGACATCAGGAAGAGTAGTGAATACATTCCTATCTATCCCTCCTTCGTCCTCTCTGAAACTTGAACCTATCATGTTTCCTATTATTCCACTTCTGATGAATAGTCTTTGATCTTAAACTTTAACTTTTTTCTTCTCCCACAGATGCTGCTTGTGTTTTTTTGGCATTACTGATAGTTTCTAAGTTTTCCAGAAACTGAGCGTTTGTTTTTACACTTCCAGTAAAGACATGTTCACCTGTAAAACCCTCCCTGTAGTGTTAAACCTACCAGGTAGTAGCATCAGTGAGTTTTACCTGCACTCTGCCCATGAAATTCAACAAAATGGCATGACAATGCAGAAGAGCCCCACAGTATGAGTGTTCTGGAGGGATGGGAAGGAGGTTGTCCCTCTGAAAAATGGTCCATATCACAATTTTCCATAATGTCAAGAAATGTAAGTCAAAAAAATTTTATTTATTTGCTTTTTTTCACCTAAAATCCCTGAAAGTAGACTTTATTCTGTACTTCACAGTTTTAGGCAGGGTTATGCAAATGATTTGTAAATTCTGTAGGAGCGAGTTTTCATAACTTGAACTTTCATAGTGCAGGGATCACCTAGATCCAATGGCCACTTTATTAGGTACACCCAGCTAACTGAGGTGCTGATGGATATATTCAACATCTCTCTGGAGCAGTCAATTGTCCCCTCAGTTTTCAAGGCGGCAACCATCATTCCAGTGCCAAAGGAGATGAAAGTAACCTGCCTAAATTGCTATCATCCTGTGACATTAACATAAGCCATTATGAAATGCTTTGAGCGGCTGGTGATGAAGCTCATTAAAGCCTTTCTCCCAGCCACATTGGACCCTCAAGTAACACACATCAAAGTTGCTGGTGAACGCAGCAGGCCAGGCAGCATCTCTAGGAAGAGGTATGTCGAATGTACCTCTTCCTAGAGATGCTGCCTGGCCTGCTGCGTACACCAGTAACTTTGATGTGTGTTGCTTGAATTTCCAGCATCTGCAGAATTCCTCGTGTTTACATTGGACCCTTTCTCGTTTGCTTATCATTCAAGTCAATCCACTGATGATGCAGTAGCTTCTGCCCTCCACCTTGTCCTGTCCCACCTGGAAAATGGGATCTCATGTGCCAGGTTGCTGTCTATAGACTTCAATTCAGTGTTTAGCACCATCATACCCCAGAAACTGGTGGAGAAACTGTCCTCACTGGGTCTCAATGCCTCCATCTGTAACAGGATCCTGGACTTCTCAACAGAAAGGCAACCATCAGTTCTGTGTGTGCAGCAACGACTCTCATTACGGCGAGCACTGGTGCTCAGCCCTCTGCTGCTCACACTGCTGACGCGTGACTGTGTCACAGGCTCCAGTTCAAACCATGTCATTAAATTTACGGATGACACAACAGTGGTTGGCCTCGTCAAGGGTGATTAATTGGAGTACAGAGAGGAAGTGGGGCGGTTGGTGGACAGGTGTGAGAACAACAACCTAAGTCCGAACGTGGAGAAGACCAAGAAAATGACTGTGAACTTTAGGAAGGTGCAGATGAACCATTCCCCTCTGCACATACATGACTCCTCCATAGAGAGAGTTAAGTGCACCGTGTTCCTGGGAGTTCACATCACGGATGAGCTCAGCTGGTCCCTCAATATCACCTTCCTGAATAAGAAAGCAGAGCAGCACCCCCACTTCCTGAGGAGATTGTGGCAAGTGTGGCTCTCCCCCTCTCCCACCTTAATTGAATTTTACAGGAGCACCACGGAGAGCATCCTGATCAGCTGCATCTCCATCTTGTATGGGAGCAGCAGAGCATTGGACCAGAAATCCCTAAAAAGGACTGAGAATAGCTAAGAGGATCATAGGAGACTCCCTTCCATCCATCGGAGTTATTTATCAGGAGCACTGCGTATGCAGGGCCTTCAATATTATCAAGGATTCCACCCATCCATCCAGCATCCCCTTTGACTTTCTACCATCAGGCAGGAGACTCTGATGCATAAAGACAAAAATGGTCAGGATGGGAAACAGCTTCTTCCCTCAGGCCTTCAGGCTTCTGAACTCCCTGCCACATTGCATTTGGAGTGTCACCGGATAATTTGTACTGTACCCTACAATACTTAATTTATGCACTTTACTTCGTTTACCTGTTTATATATGTAATTCATATATAGATTTAATTCTTACTTTCCTAAGTTGTTGTGTGCTACACGTACTGCTGGGCTTTACACCCTGGTCCGGAAGAGTGTTGTCTTGTTTGGCGGTGTACATACATACAGTTAAATGACAATAAGCTTGACTTGAACTGATTTTCCTCTTCTCTAATCCTCCCCACACACCCCTGTCCCATTGATTTACTCAACCTCCTGTATCCCTCTTGGGCCTTATTCCATTGCTTAGCTGATCTCTTTTATGTGCTTGCAAAGAACGACTTCTTGTGCTTTGCACATAGACCATAAGACCATAAGGTATAGGAGCAGAATTAGGCCATTCAGCCCATCAAGTCTGCTCCACCATTCCATCATATCTGAATATTATCCCTCTCAACTCCATTCTCCTGTCTTCTCACTGTAACCTTTGACACCCTTACTAATCTAGAACCTATCAACCTCCACTTTAAATATACTCAATGACTTGGCCTCCACAGCTGTCTGTGGCAATGAATTCCACAGATTCACCACCCTCTGGCTAAAGATATTTGCTCGTCATCTCTCTTCTGAAGGTACATGCTTCTATTCTGAGGCAGAGCCCTCTGGTCCTAGACTCCGTAGGGTTTTACAAATAAAACAACGTGAAGTGTTTTATGAGTAAGATAAGACCGTGACAACTCATTTATTGAACTCCAAAATAACTGAACACAAAGTGAGGTAAAAGCTCCTTTAGGTAATTATCTCATCCCGTCAGACCAACCTCTAAAAGTGAAACCCAACTCAATGTCGGTGGTTGTGAATTATGTATGGTTCTACCAATTATGTTACCCTACACAGGCACCCCCCTCCCAGAATTCACTAAAACTGGCATTGTGAGCCTGTCCAGAACTTGGATGAGTCTCCCAGCTCGGGTCCTATGTTCCATGGTTGGAGGAACCGCAGGTGCCTCTGGCTCACCCAGAGATGTGTTGGCACACTCATGGTCACATTGTGACACTAGGGGCATGGCAGCGGAATACTCCAAATCTTGGTGGGCCGGTTTAAGGCGATCTACCAAAACACATTCCGGTTTATCCCTCTTATCTATGATAAAAGTCCTTTCTCCCCATTCCAAAACGTGTTACAGGCCATTGTAAGGGGGCCTAATAAAATCACCTGACATCCATATGTCAACTCAGCCACAGACGACTGCAGATCCTCTTTTGAGCTGTTCTGAGCCCCAGCAGGACCCACAGGAGCTGATCATGCCAACACTCATCTGTCAAGGAAGCCCTCGGGGCTCGAGGCCATGTACGGAGTCAAAAACAGTATGGGGCAAGGATGGCTGGTTGAGACATCGCACAGGAGAGAAAGTGCCTGCTTCCCTGAACTTCATGTTCTCAGGCAACCACAGGCCTGTGACTGCTGTTCGGTTAGCCTGAATCTCTGGGTCAGTAGTTTGGTCAGCTGCCATGCCGGCATAGTCAACCCCTATGTGTACGGCCTCAATGGCTGGCGGTGAGAGGCAATCAGTCACGGCATTATTTTTCCCCTTGATATGTTGTGTATCAGTTGTGACCTCGGATATGTAGGGCAGTTGGCATTGCTGCCATGCAAACCAAGGGTCTGATATTTTGGCCATCACGTGGACAAGAGGTTTGTGGTCAACAAATACTGTGAAATGGTGGCGCTTGACAAGAAAACAAAAATGGCTAACAGCCAGATAGAGATCGAGAAGCTCACGGTCAAACGTGTTGTACTTCCTTTCCGGGGGACAGAGCTGCTGGCTAAAGAAGGCGGGTGACTACCACGTGTCTCCAACCAACTGTTCATGCACAGCACCCACAGTACAGTCTGAAACTTCAGCAGTAGTGGCTTTGGGTGCTGTGGGGAGCGGACGCACCAGGAGGGTCACGAGAAAGAGCTTGTTTGGTATCATCGAATGCCCTGGTCATGTCCGCTAACCAGTCAAGCATGTGATCGGTGTAATGGCTTTAAGCACACTATACGGGGGAAGCTTAAGTTCAGCAGCTTGTGGAGTGAAACGGTGATAACAATTAACCATACCTAAATACTCCTATAGCTTTCTAGTATTGTGTAGCGGGTACCTTTGATGGGAAGGGTTGACCACCAGTCCTTGGGCACACTGGAAATTTGCACCAAGCAGAGGTTGACCCACTTTAGCCAGGACGAAGTCCCATGTGTAACGTCGCCCACTGAAGCAGAGTATTGCCCGTCGTGTCCCGTAAGTCTGGATCCTGTTGCCATTGGCAGCCTCCAGTGAGGTTTTGTCACTCTTTGCCTTCTCATCAGTCAGCGATGGCGGCAGTACACTCAGTTGAGCACC